>NC_134364.1:119990012-121190012 GCF_048569485.1 Anomaloglossus baeobatrachus
CTCCTCATCCATCTCAATCTCTTCCTCCTCCTCATCCATCTCAATCTCTTCCTCCTCCTCATCCACCTCGATCTCCTCCTCCTTCTCCTCCATCTCGATCTCCCTCCTCCATCTCGATCTCCTCCTCCATCTCGATCTCCTCCTCCATCTCGATCTCCTCCTCCTCCCCCTCCATCTCGATTTTCTTTTTTCTCATCCTCCATCTCCTTCTCCTCCTCCATCTCGATTACCTCCTCCACATCCTCTACCTCCTCCACATCCTCCTCCTCCTCCATCTCCTTCTCCCTCATTTTGATCTCCTTCTCCTCCTCCTCCTCCATCTCTCTCCATCTTCTCTTCCATTTCTATTACCTCCTCCACCTCCTCCTCCTCCATCATGTTGACCTCCTCCTCCTCCATCTCGATCTCCTTCTCCTACTGAGAGATGGAAGAGGAGGAAGAGGAGAAGGAGATGGAGGAGATAGAGATCGAGATGGAGGAGGAGGAGATCGAGATGGAACAGGAGGAGATCGAGATGGAGGAGGAGATTGAGATGGAGGAGGAGGCGGAGATCAAGATGGAGGAGGAGCAGGAGGAGGAGATCGAGATGGAGGAGGAGGAGGAGGAGGAGGAGGAGGAGGAGGAGGAGATCGAGATGGAGGAGGAGGAGGAGGAGATCGAGATGGAGGAGGAATTGATCGAGATGGAGGAAGAGGAAATGATGAAGATGAAGGAGGAGGTGATCGTGATGGAGGAAGAGGAAAAGGAGGTGATTGAGATGGAGGAAGAGGAAAAGGTGGTGATGGAGGAAGAGATGGAGGAGGAGAAGAAAATTGAGATGGAAGAGGTGGAGATCGAGATCGAAGAGGAGGAGAAGGAGAAAGTAGAGGAGAAGGAGACGACATGATGGAGGAGAAGATCAAGATGGAGGAGATCGAGATGGGAGAAGGAGGAGGTGGACATCCATCTCAATTCCCTCCTCCTCCTCTAACTCGATCTCCTCCTCCTCTTCCTCCTCCTCCTTCTCCTTTACCTCGATCTCTTCCTCCTCCTCATCCATCTCAATCTCTTCCTCCTCCTCATCCATCTCAATCTCTTCCTCCTCCTCATCCATCTCAATCTCTTCCTCCTCCTCATCCATCTCAATCTCTTCCTCCTCCTCATCCATCTCAATCTCTTCCTCCTCCTCATCCATCTCAATCTCTTCCTCCTCCTCATCCATCTCAATCTCTTCCTCCTCATCCATCTCAATCTCTTCCTCCTCCTCATCCATCTCAATCTCTTCCTCCTCCTCATCCATCTCAATCTCTTCCTCCTCCTCATCCATCTCAATCTCCTCCTCCTTCTCCTCCATCTCGATCTCCTCCTCCATCTCGATCTCCTCCTCCATCTCGATCTCCTCCTCTATCTCGATCTCCTCCTCCATCTCGATCTCCTCCTCCATCTCGATCTCCTCCTCCATCTCGATCTCCTCCTCCATCTCGATCTCCTCCTCCATCTCAATCTCCTCCTCCATCTCAATCTCCTCCTCCATCTCAATCTCCTCCTCCATCTCAATCTCCTCCTCCATCTCAATCTCCTCCTCCATCTCGATCTCCTCCTCCATCTCAATCTCCTCCTCCATCTCAATCTCCTCCTCCATCTCGATCTCCTCCTCCTCCCCCTCCATCTCGATTTTCTTTTTTCTCATCCTCCATCTCCTTCTCCTCCTCCATCTCGATTACCTACCCAACATCCTCCTCCTCCATCTCCTTCTCCCTCATTTTGATCTCCTTCTCCTCCTCCTCCTCCTCCTCCATCTCTCTCCATCTCCTTTTCCATTTCTATTACCTCCTCCTCCTCCTCCTTCTCCTCCATCATGTTGATCTCCTCCTCCATCATGTTGATCTCCTCCTCCTCCATCATGTTGACCTCCTCCTAATCCATCTCGATCTCCTTCTCCTCCTGAGAGATGGAAGAGGAGGAAGAGGAGAAGGAGATGGAACAGGAGGAGATCGAGAAGGAGGAGGAGGAGATCGAGATGGAAGAGGAGGAGGAGATCGAGATGGAGGAGGAGGAGGAGATCGAGATGGAGGAGGAGGAGGAGGAGATCGAGATGGAGGAGGAGGAGGAGATCGAGATGGAGGAGGAGGAGGAGATCGAGATGGAGGAGGAGGATGCGGTGAACGTGATGGAGGAAGAGGAAAAGGTGATCAAGATGGAGGGAGAGGTGATAGAGATGGAGGAGAAGGAGGTAACTGAGATAAAGGAAGTGATAGAGATGAAAGAGGAGGAGGTGATCGAGATGGAGGAAGAGGAGGAGGAAGAGGAGCAGGAGGTGGAGGAGATAGAGGTGGAGGTGAAGGAGTAGAAGGAGGAGGTGATGTAAGAGGAGGTGGTGGTGATGGAGGAGGAGTAGGAGGAGGTGATGGAGGAGGAGAAGGAGGTGATGGAAGAGTTGATAGAGGAGGAGGAAGTGTTGATGGAGAAGGAGGAGGAGGTGGTAATGGAGAAGGAGGAGGAGGAGGTGGTGATGGCGGAGGAGGAAGAGGAGGAGGAGGAAGAGGTGAAAGATGAAGAAGAAGGTGATCTTGATGGAGGAAGAGGAAGAGGTGATTGAGATGGAGGAAGAGGAAGTGATGGGGAGGAGAAAGAGGTGATCAAGATGAAAGAAAAGGAGATGATCGAGATGAAGGAGAAGGTAATCGTGATGGAGAAGAGGAAGAGGTGATCGAGATGGAGGAAGAGGAAGAGTTGATCGAGATGGAGAAAGAGGAAGTGATGGGGGAGGAGAAAGAGGTGATCAAGCTGGAGGAGGAAGAGTTGATCGAGATGGAGGAAGAGAAGGAAGAGGAGATCGAGAAGGAGTAGGAAGAGGTGATGGAGGAGGAGAAGGAGGTGATGAAGGAGGAAGAGGAAGAGGAGAGATGGAGGAGGTGATGATGGAGGAGGAGGAGGACCTGATGGAGGAGGTGATGGAGAATGAGAAAATGGTGATGGAGGAGGAAGAAGTGGTGATGGAGGCGGAGGAGGTGATGGAGGAGGAGGTGGTGATGGAGCAGATGATGGAGGACGAAAAGGAAGAGGTGATAATGAAGGAGGAGGAGGAGGTGGTGATGGCGGAGGAGGAGGATGTGATGATGGAGGAGGATGTGATGGAGGAGGAGGATGTGATGGAGGAGGGAGGAGGAGGTGACCGAGATGAAGGAAGAGTAGGTGATCCTGATGAAGAAAGAGAAAGAGGCGATGGAGATAGAGAAAGAGGTGATCGAGATGGAGGAGGAGGAAGAGGTGATCGAGATGGAGGTAGAGAAAGAGGTGATCGAGAGGGAGGAAGAGAAAGAGGTGATGGAGATGTAGAAGGAGGAAGAGGTGATCGAGATGGAGGAAGAGGAGGAGGAAGAGGTGATCGAGATGGAGGAGGAGGAAGAGGAGGAAGAGGTGATCGAGATGGAGGAGGAGGAGGAAGAAGAGGAGGAGGAGGAGGAGGAGGAGGAAGTGGTGATTGACATGGAGGAGGAGGAGGAGGAAGAGGTGATCAAGATGAAGGAGGAAGAATAGGAGGAAGAAGTGATTGAGATGGAGGAGGAGGTGATCGAGATGAAGGAGTACGAAGAGGAAGAGATCGAGATGGAGGAGGCGGAGGAGGAGGTGATTGAGGAGGAGGAGATGGAGGAGGAGGAGATGGAGGAGGAGGAGATGGAGGAGGAGTTGATGGAAGAGGTGGAGATGGAGGAGGAGGTGATAAAGGAGGAGGAGGTGATCGAGATGAAGGAGAAGGTGATCGTGATGGAGGAAGAGGAAGAAGTGATCGAGATGGAGGAGGAGGAAGAGGGTGATCGAGATGGAGGAGGTGATCAAGATGAAGGAGGAGGAGGAGATGATCGAGATGAAGGAGAATGTAATTGTGATAGACGAAGAGGAGGAGGAAGAGGTGATCGAGATGGAGGAGGAGGAAGAGGTGATCGAGATGGAGGAGGAAGAGAAAGAGGTGATCGAGATGAAGGAGAAGGGGATCGTGATGGAGGAAAAGGTGATCAAGATGGAGGAGGAGGAGGAAGAGGTGATCGAGATGGAGGAGGCAGAGGTGACTAAGATGGAGGAAGAGAAAGAAGTGATCGAGATGGAGGAGGAGATGACTGAGATGAAGGAGAATGTAATCGTGATGAAGAGGAAGAGGTGATTGAGATGGAGGAGGAGTAGGAAGAGGTGATGGAGATGGAGGAGGAGGAAGAGGTGATGGAGATGTAGGAGGAGGAATAGAAGGGAGAGGTGATGGAGATGGAGGAGGAGGAAGAGGTGATCGAGATGAAAGAGAAGGATGAGGAAGAGGAATAGATTGAGATGGAGGAGGAGGTGATTGAGGAGGAGGTGGAGATGGAGGTGGAGATGGAGGAGGTCATGGAGGAGGAGGAGGACGACTTGATGTAGGAGGAGGAGATGGAGGAGGAGGTGGTGATGGAGGAGGAGGTGATGGAGGTGGAGAAGGAAGATGTGATGGGAGAAGGAGGAGGAAGAGAAGATGATGGAGGAGGAGAAAGAGGTGATCGCAATAGAGGTGGTGATGGAGGAGGTGGTGATGGAGAAAGAGGAAGAAGTGGTGATGGAGGAAGGGGTGATGGAAGAGGAGGTGGTGGAGGAGGATGTGATGAAGGTAGATGTGATGGAGAAGGAGGAGGAAGAGAAGATGAAGGAGAAGGTGATCGTGATGGAGGAAGAGGAAGAAGTGATCGAAATGGAGGAGGAAGAGGTGATCGAGATGGAGGGGGAGAAAAAGGTGATCGAGATGGAGGAGAAGGAGATCGAGATGGAGAAAGAGAAGGAGGAGGAGGAGGTAATAGAGATGGAGGCGGAGAAGGAGATTGAGATGGAGGAGAAGAAGATCGAGATTAAGGAGGAGGAGATGGAGATCAAGATGAAAGAGGAGGAAGATCGAGATGAAGGAGGAGAGGAGATCGAGATGGAGGAGGAGGAGGAGATCAACATGATGGAGGAGAAGGAGGAGAAGAGGAGGAAAAGGAGGAAATCGAGATGGAGGAGGAGGAGAAGGAGATCAAGATGGAAGAGGAGGAGAAGGAGAACGAGATGGATTAGATGGAGGAAAAGATGAAAGAGGAGGAGGAGATGACATGATGGAGGAGAAGATCGAGATGGAGGAGATCGAGATGGAGGAGGAGGAGGTGGACTTCCATCTCAATTTCTTCCTCCTCCTCCAACTCGATCTCCTCCTCCTCTTCCTTCTCGATCTCTTCCATCTCCTCCTCCTCCTTTATCTCGATCTCTTCCTCCTCCTCATCCATCTCGATCTCCTCTTTCATCTCAATCTCCTCCATCTCGATTTTCTTTTTTCTCATCCTCCATCTCCTCCTTCTCCTCCATCTCGATTATCTCCTCCACATCCCTCCTCTCCCATCGCCTTCTCCCTCATTTCGATCTCCTTCTCCTCCTCCATCTATCTTTCTCCTCCTCTTTCATCTCTATTACCTGCTCCACCTCCTCCATCTCGATCTCCTCCTCCATCTCGATTTTCTTCTCCTCCTCCTCTTCCTCGTCTCCTCCATCATGTTGATCTCCTCCTCCTCCTCCATCTCGATCTCCTTCTCCTCCTTGTTTATCTCGATCTCCATCTCCTCCTCCATCTCTATCTCCTTTTCCTCCTCCTTCATCTCTATTACCTCCTCTCTACCTCCTCCTCCTTCTCCTCCATCTCGATCTCCTCCTTCTCATAGTCTTGCCTCTCGATCTTCTGCTCCTTCATCTCGATGTGCTTCTCCTTCATCTCGATCTCCTTCTTCTCCTCCTCCTCCTCCATCTCTATTTCCGCCTCTTCCTCCATCTCGATCTCCTCCTCCTCCTCCATCTTTTCGATCTCCTCCTCCCCCTCTTCCATCTGGAGGAAGAGGAGGAAGAAATTGAGATGGAGGAGGAGGAAGAGGAGAAAGAAAACGAGGAGGGGGAGGAGATCGGGATGGAGGAGGAGATGATGATGATCATGGAGATTGAGATGGACGAGGAGTAGATTAAGATGGAAGAGGAGGAAGAGGAGGAGGAGACGAGATGGAGATGGAGGAGGAGGGGGAGGAGATCGAGATGAAGGAGGAGGAGATCGAGATGGAGGAGGAGGAGATCGAGAAGGAGAATGAGGTGATTAAGGAGGAGGTGGAGATGGAGGGGGAGGTGATGAATGAGGAGGTGGAGGAGGAGGTGATGAAGGAGGAGGTGATGAAGGAGGAGGTGATGAAGGAGAAGGTGATGAAGGAGAAGGTGATGAAGGAGAAGGTGATCGTGATGGAGGAAGAGGAAGAGGTGATCGAGATGGAGGAGGAGGAGGTGATCGAGATGGAGGAGGAATAGGTGCTCGAGATGGAGGAAGAAGAGGTGATCGAGATGGAGGAAGAAGAGGTGATCGAGATGGAAGAAGAGGAGGAGATGGTGGAGGAGGTGATGAAGGAGGAGGAGGTGATGATGGAGGAGGAGCTGGTGATGGAGTAGGAGGAGGTGATGGAGGAGGAGATGGAGGAGTTGATGGAGGAGGAAGAAGTGGTGATAGAGGAGGAGGAGGTGGTGATGGAGGAGGAAGAGGGAGAGGAGTTGATGGAGGAGCAAGAGTTGACCGAAATGAAGGAGGAGTAGGTGACCGTGATAGAGGAAGAGGAAGAGGTGATCGAGATGGAGGGAGGAGGAATAGGTGATCAAGATGGAGGAGAAGGTGATCGAGATGGAGGAGGAGGTGATTGAGGAGGAGGTGGAGATGGAGGAGGTCATGGAGGAGGAGGAGGACTTGATGGAGGAGGAGGAGGTGGTGATGGAGGGGGAGATGGAGGAAGAGGAGGAGGTGGTGATGAAGGATGTGGTGATGAGGAGGAGGAAGAGGTGGTGATGGAGGAGGAGGTGATGGAGGAGGAGGAGATGTTGGAGGAGCTGATGGAGAAGGAGGTGATGGAGGACGAGATGGAGGTGGGGGATGTGATGGAGAAGGAGCAGGAAGAGAAGATGATGGAGGAGGAGAAAGAGATGATCGAAATAGAGGTGGTGATGGAGGAGGAGATGATGGAGGAGGAGATGATGGAGGAGGAGATGGTGGAGGAGGTGGTGATGGAGGAGGTGGTGATGAGGAGGAAGAGGTGGTGATGGAGGAGGTGATGGAGGAGGGGGTGATGGAAGAGGAGGTGATCGAGGAGAAGGATATGATGAAGGTAAATGTGATACAGAAAGGAGGAGGAAGAGAAGTTGTTGGAGGAGGTGATCGAGATGAAGGAGGAGGTGATTGAGATGAAGGAGAAGGTGATCGTGATGGAGGAAGAGGTGATCGAGATGGAGGAGGAAGAGGTGATCGAGATGGAGGATGAGAAAGAGGTGATCGAGATGGAGAAGGAGGAGGTGATCGAGATGGAAGAGGTGATCGAGATAGAGGAGGAGGATGTGATCAAGATAGAGGATGAGGTGGTGATCAAGATGAAGGAGGTGATTGAAATGAAGGAGAAGGTGATCGTGATGGAGAAAGAGGTGATCGAGATAGAGGAGGGAGAGGTGATCGAGATAGAGGAGGGAGAGGTGATCGAGATAGAGGAAAGATCGAGATGGAGGAGAAGATCGAGATGGAGAAGGAAAAGATCGAGATGGAGGAGGAGAAGGTGGAGGAGGTAATAGAGATGGAGGAGGAGAAGGAGACTGAGATGCAGAAGAAGAAGATCGAGATTAAGGAGGAGTAGGAGGAGATCAACATGATGGAGGAGAAGGAGGAGAAGAGGAGGAAGAAGAGGAGGAAGGAGGAGGAAATTGAGATGGAGGAGGAAAAGGAAATTGAGATGGAAGAGGAGAAGGAGATCGAGATGAAAGAGGAGGAGAAGGAGAACGAGATGGAGGAGGAGGAGATGGAGAAAATGATGATAGAGGAGGAGGAGGTTGAGGAGGAGGAGACGACATGATGGAGAAGATTGAGATGGAGGCGATCGAGATGGAGGAGGAGAAGGTAGACTTTCATCTCAATTTCTTCCTCCTCCTCCAACTCGATTTCGATCTCCTTCTCCTCTTCCTCCTTCATCTCGATCTCCTTCTCCCTCTCGATCTCCTCCTCCCTCTCGATCTCCTTCTCCATCTCGATCTCCTTCTCCATCTCGATCTCCTTCTCCATCTCGATCTCCTTCTCCATCTCGATCTCCTCCTCCTTCTCGATCTCCTCCTCCTTCTCGATCTCCCCCTCCTTCTCGACCTCCTTCCCCTCCTCCTCTTCTCCTCCATCATGTTGATCTCCTCCTTCTCCTCCATCTCGATCTCCTCCTCCTTCATCTCCTCTTCCATCTCAATCTCCTCCTCCCCCTCCATCTCGATTTTCTTTTTTCTCATCCTCCATCTCCTTCTCCTCCTCCATCTCGATTACCTCCTCTACATCCTCCTCCTCCATCTCCTTATCCCTCATTTCGATCTCCTTCTCCTCCTCCTCCATCTTGATCTCCTCCTCATCTCGATTTCATTCCCCTCCTCCTCTTCCTCATCTCCTCCTTCTACTCCATCATGATGATCTCCTCCTCCTCCATTTCAATCTCCTCCTTCTCACTGTCTTCCATCTCGATCTCCTGCTCTTTCATCTTGATCTGCTTCTCCTTCATCTCCATCTCCTTCTTCTCCTCCTCCATCTTGATCTTCCTCCTCCTCCTCCATCTGGAGGAAGAGGAGGAAGAAATTGAGATGGAGGAGGAGGAAGAAAACGAGGAGGGGGAGGAAATCGGGATGGAGGGGGGGGAGATCGGACTGGAGGGGGAGGAGATGATGATCATGGAGCTCGAGATGGAGATGGAGGAGGAGGAGATCAAGATGGAGGAGGAGGAGATCAAGATGGAAGAGGAGGAAATCGAGATGAGGAGGAGGGGGAGGAGATCGAGATGGAGGAGATCGAGGTTGATGAGGAGGAGTGTTCTTAACGTCTTTGCATTTGTGTATGACACCTTCATACCTTGATGATGATGTTGTTGCAGCTGCAGTGTTGAACTCTAGGAAGTCGAGGCTGGGGTTGTCCTCATCTGGGCCTGTTGGTCGATGAACCTGCAGAAGGGAATAAATGGGGAAAGGTGACCTCATGCACTCTTTTGTACCTTGAAACTGAGGTGTGGGCTTGTGCAGGCATGCAGTGTTGCAGGGTAGATTACTGTATGAGCCCTGTTGCTAGGCAGATTCTAGAGAGAGTTACAAGGGTTCTTAGGGATCTGAAGGTGGGGTATTGGGCTTAAGGAAGTCTTTGACTTTGGGCTGTAAAGGAGTTTTTGACTGTCTGTCCCCATTAAAGGCGATTGAAGGTAGGTAGTTGGACAGTGATATAAAGACCAAAGAAAAAAAATCCCCTAAAACAATACTTATTTCTATTAATTAAAACGGTTATACCCCAGAATCATTAATATAATTCTACCAGACCGTAGTCAAGTGAAGGGGGTGAGGTGCAGGAAGCAAGGTAGGGTACGATAAAGTGGTAAATGGGGTGACAGTGTTCACCGCTACCTACAAAGATTGAATTAGCATTTTTGACAGTGCGGTCTCACTCAGCGCTGCTACTGTACATCTCCATAGAGGCAGGGGGTAGGCAATTAATTTTCCCATGGGGCGCATGAGAAATTGGGATGGATTTAAAGGGCCGGACTAATATAATTAACTCAGTTCTACCCAATATTGTATATAGTATAGTATACTATCCCTTCATAAACAACAGTAAGTTACGGACCGTGTGACCCCTCATGGCCCTGCACGCACACACGCAGACATGTCTGTTTTTTCACCGATAGCACGGGTGTCACACGGACCGCACACTGATGTGATGACATCAGTGTGACAAGTACCAGAGAAAACACGGGTCTTTTTAATAAAAAGATTTTCTATATTTACCCTCTCTCCAGCGATGCTGCCTCTGGCTCTGCTGCCTCCCGCTCCTTATCACCGGTAATTATACTCACTGAATATTCACTGCAGTGAGCAGCTGGAAGCAGGGACAACTCTGGGGACCGCATCACTGGGTGAGTATACAGGTGTGTGTGTTGAGAACCTGGAAGCCGGAGCATCTCGGGGACTCGTCACAGTTCCCAATGAACTCTGATGAACCCGTGAAGCTGTAGCACGGGTGTCGCAGCAGGGTCATCCGAGTTCATGGAAACTCCGATGACCTCCTGGAGGTCACTGTGCTTGCAGAATACTCACCTGTCCCTGCGGTGATGTCCTCAGCGGTGCTGTGCCCGGCGTTGTCACCGCGATGCTCCGGCTTCCAGGTCCTGAGTGCGGTGAATAATCGATGAACGAGCGGGGGTCAGGAGCAAGAGGCAGCAGAGCCGAAGAAAGCAGGTAAATATGGAAAATCTTTTTATTTCACAAGCTCGTGTTTTCTCCGGTACCTGTCACACGCATGCAAACCGGTACCGGAGAAACGCAATCAGGCCCTGTAATGGAGGCACGCCACTGCAGGGGGCGGGGAGGGAGCGCGTGGTACCTGATGTAACTCCAGTACCATTTGCAGTTATGGGCTTTTCTCTGCGCTGATTCTAGGTACCAGACCCGCTCTAGTTATGTTTGAGCTCCACACAGAGCCAATGCCGGGAGCACCACAATCAAGTGTCTGCTCAGCAGCAGGGGCGGACACTGACAGCTTGGGGCCCCTGTGCAAAAAATTGTATCTGGCTTTCCCTTCTATGATTACAAATCTGCATATAGTATAAATACACACACACATATATACATATATACATATATACATTATATATTGTGAGGTAGCACGGTCGGTTGCGCAGCAGAAGACACGGGATCCAGGCATATAGGTTCACAGCACTCGGTTTTAATCTTCAAACAAAAGTCCATAAAACAATACATGTGCCTCTCCAGCAGAAAACTCAGGGAGTTCTGTTCACTCCCTCACACCCAGCCCACCTGCCCTTGTTCCTGATTCTATTTAACCCTTCCTTCAGTCTGTAGGGAAACAGCATTAACCCTATAGTGGATTTACTTTCTATCATGGAGTGAGCACAACCTGGGCGAGACATACCGGCCGTCATAGATAACCCCGGTCACAGTCTCACATACCCCCCCCCTCAGTTCAAGCGTGCGGGGTTGAACTCCAGCCATCAAACACGGGCCGCGGGACAAGGCATCGGCGTTGCCCTGCAACCTACCGGCCCGGTGTTCAACCGTAAACCGGACGTTCTGCAGAGAAAGGAACCACCGGGTAACCCGGGCATTCCGTTCCTTGGCGGACCTCATCCAGACCAGTGGAGAGTGATCCGTCACCAAGCGAAACTGCCGTCCCAGCAGGTAATAGCGTAGGGACTCCAAGGCCCACTTGATCGCCAGGCACTCCTTCTCCACTACGCTATAATTCCGCTCGGGAGGGGTGAGCTTCCTACTCAAGAAGGTGACGGGGTGTTCCTCCCCCTGAACCACCTGAGACAGTACTGCCCCCAGGCCGACCTCCGAGGCGTCAGTCTGTACAATGAACTCCTTCCGGAAATCAGGGTTGACCAGAACGGGCTGTCCGCACAGGACCTCCTTCAGGGCCCGGAAGGAGTCCTCGGCCTGCGGAGTCCAGCGCACCATGACGGACTTCTTGCCTTTGAGAAGGTCCGTCAAGGGGGCTGATAGTCCCGCAAAATCCTTTACAAACCTCCTGTAGTACCCCACGATACCCAGGAAGGCCCTAACCTGCTTCGTGGTCAGGGGTCTAGGCCACTTCTGGATCGCCTCAACCTTGTTAATTTGGGGCTTAATCACTCCTTGGCCTATCAATCAGCTCATCCACTCTGGGCATGGGGTAGAGATCGAACTTGGATATTTCGTTCAATCTCCTAAAGTCATTGCAGAACCTTAAGGAGCCATCGGGTTTTGGTATTAGGACGATCGGACTAGCCCATTCACTCCGGGATTTTTCGATGACCCCCAGGCGTAACATTGTCTTTACTTCCTCCGATATGGCTTGTCGTCGAGCCTCCGGTACCCGGTATGACTTCAGGCGTACCTTTAGGTGGGGCTCGGTGACAATATCATGTCGTATCAGACTGGTCCTACCGGACAGCTCGGAGAAGACATCGGGGTTCTGCTGAACCAACCGTCTGGCCTCTCGCCTCTGAGTCTTGGTGAGGGCTTCTCCAATCCTTACTTCCGGTTCGTCCTCTCCGGAGGTCGCTGGAGCCGGAGGTGAAGGACCCGAAGAGGAGGGAGATGGGGAAAAAACAGCCATCAGGCTTTCCCGTTCCTGCCAGGGTTTTAATAGGTTGACATGGTATATTTGTTCAGGTTTCCGCCTACCGGGCTGCAATACTTTATAGTTAACCACCCCGACTCTTTCCTTTATCTCGTAGGGGCCTTGCCACTGAGCCAGGAATTTACTCTCCGCCGTGGGGATTAATACCAACACCCGATCCCCGGGTTTAAAGGTCCGCACGGTGGCTTGTCTATTGTAGCGGCCGCTTTGCGCGGCCTGAGCCTCCTGTAAATGCTCCTTCACAATTGGCATGACCGCGCTTATGCGGTTCTGCATACCCAAAATGTGTTCAATCACACTTTTATGGGGGGTGGGCTCTTGCTCCCATGTTTCCTTTGCCAGGTCCAACAATCCCCGGGGATGTCGCCCGTATAACAACTCAAAAGGCGAAAACCCCGTGGATGCCTGTGGCACCTCACGGATGGCAAACATCAAATAGGGAAGCATCATATCCCAGTCTTTCCCGTCTTTTGAAATCACCCTTTTTAGCATGGTTTTCAGGGTTTTATTGAAACGCTCCACTAAACCGTCCGTTTGAGGATGGTACACAGACGTACGCAACTGCTTGATCTGGAGTAGCCGGCATAGCTCTTTGGTCACTTTAGACATGAATGGGGTCCCCTGATCCGTAAGGATCTCCTTGGGCAACCCCACCCGGCAGAACACAGCAAACAACTCCCGAGCTATAAGCTTTGCTGCAGTATGTCTGAGAGGTATCGCCTCGGGATACCGGGTGGCATAGTCAACGATCACTAGGATGTGTTGGTGCCCTCGAGCGGACTTTACGAGGGGCCCCACCAGATCCATCCCTATCCGTTCAAAAGGGACTTCTATAATGGGTAACGGTACCAACGGACTGCGAAAATGGGTCAGGGGTGCGGTAAGCTGACACTCCGGGCAGGTTTCGCAGAACCGTTTTACCTCCCAAAGACTCCGGGCCAATAGAACCTTTGCAATATTCGCTCCTGCGTTTTCTTGACCCCCAGGTGGCCACTCATCAGGTGTTTATGAGCCAAGTCGAGGACCCGCCGACGATGCGGCTGGGGCACCACCAACTGCTCTACCCCCACGCCCCGTATTTCATCTACCCGGTAGAGTAAATCCTGCTTAAGAGCGAAATGGGGGTACCTTACCTGGGCACCGGGCAGCTGTGCCACCCCGTCAATTACTGTCACCCGACTCCGGGCATGTATTAATGTAGGGTCCTGGAGTTGGGCAGTCCCAAACGTATCCGGGGACGCCTCCAACTCCGGGATGGGTTCGACCGTCTCAGCCTCTCCTGCCAATACCTCCAGGGGCGACCTATCGGGTTCACATTCTGTCCCTATCATGGGGACCCCTACGGCAGGTGTCCCGGATTCAGGATTGTAGCGCTCAGGTCCCGGACTGACCAATATCTGAGGAGACTTAGGGGGTCCCTTCCATAAAGTCGAAAAATAGGGCAGATCCCTTCCTAGGATCACGTCATAAGGAAGAGTGTTAAGAAGTCCCACCTCATGTTGCACCTGACCGCAAGGTGCTGTGATGGTGACAATCCCCGTGGGATAGTCTCGGCGGTCCCCATGTATGCAAACCACCCCCACGGTACGTCCTGTGGCCTTTACTTTAGCCCTCAAGGTGGATCGCACAAGGGTCACTAAGCTTCCGGAATCCAACAATCCTGTAACCGGACATCCATTCACCTGTATTTGGCACAAGTGGGGCTCCGTCTCTGGGAGACCAGGTCAGCGGTACACACCACCTGAGCATACATTGAACCCCGCCGGGTAACCCCACAATCCATGGGCTCCGTGGTGAGTGGACACTGGGCTTCCATATGTCCCACCCGCTGGCACCGCCAACATCTAATGGGACGGAAACACCCTTGACGGGTTGTCGTTTAGGGTACAGAACCTTCCGGACCTCAGGATTGGCGGCCGCGGCCTCAGGCGGGACGGTAGGGGACTCCTGCACCGTTGTCGGCGGTGGGTCCTTGGCCCTAGGCTTGGAGGGGCCGGACCGACGGGCGGTACGCAAAGTCTCAGTGTCCCGTATCAAGTCCTGCGTAGCCACATGCCGCTCTACCAGGGACACTAACTGGTCCAGGGTACTCGGGTCACCCTGTCCTACCCACCGTTGAACGGTGACAAGTAAAGTGCGCACAAAACGATCCACTACTACCCTTTCCACCATCTGCGCCGGGCTCAGAGTGTCAGGCTGCAACCATTTTTTTACAAGATGCAACAAGTCATAGGCCTGGGAGCGTACGGGTTTGGCTTCCTCATAGAACCACTGATTTACCCGCTGAGCCCGTACATAGGTATTCACCCCCAACCGAGCCAGTATTTCGGCTTTTAGGGTCACATAGTCAATGGCGTCCTCGGTACAGAGGTCCAGGTACGCTTTTTGGGGTTCCCCCGTCAGATATGCGACAATACCTCAGCCCACTGGGGGGTCGGCAGCTTTTCCCGCTCGGCCACCCGCTCAAACACCGCCAGGAACGCTTCCACATCGTCCCCCGGGGTCATCTTTTGCAACGCTTGTCTCACCGCTTTCCGGACGCTGCCGTCATCACCCGGTCCCGGGGTTGTTGCTGCCGGTCCGGCACGGATCGACTTGGCCAAGAGAACCATCTGTTCTTGGTGCCTTTTTTCCTGCAATTGCAAGGCTTGCTGCTGACGTGCATTGGCCTGATCCATCTGTTCTTGGAATTTTTTTTCCTGCACTTGCAAGGATTGGAGCAGGTGTGCATTGGTCTGTTGTTGCTGTGCATTAGCCTGTTGTTGCTGTGCATTAGCCTGTTGTTGCTGTGCATTAGCCTGAGCCAAATGCTTTAGTATGTCCTCCATGGCGTCGCCGGGTTTGGGCTGTAGTATAGCCGCTCGAATCCAGGACATGCGCAGCTGGGTCACCAGGGATGGATGCTACACCTCACCGGCTGTGATGCCCGCATTCTCCACCATATGTGAGGTAGCACGGTCGGTTGCGCAGCAGAAGACACGGGATCCAGGCATATAGGTTCACAGCACTCGGTTTTAATCTTCAAACAAAAGTCCATAACACAATACATGTGCCTCTCCAGCAGAAAACTCAGGGAGTTCTGTTCACTCCCTCACACCCGGCCCACCTGCCCTTGTTCCTGATTCTATTTAACCCTTCCTTCAGTCTGTAGGGAAACAGCATTAACCCTATAGTGGATTTACTTTCTATCATGGAGTGAGCACAACCTGGGCGAGACATACCGGCCGTCATAGATAACCCCGGTCACAGTCTCACAATATATATATATATATATATATATTTGAGACATGCAGGCGTATGGAAAATCACCATAACAGTCATTAGCAACAACTCATATTATCATGAGGACAAAGAGGAACGGAGTCTTTAAAATTCGCTATAGTAATGAGCCCATACAAGCAGAGTGATGTAAATATTATATATTTTATTATAAAGTGCTGTTGGGTACAGAAATACATGAATAAATAAGGACCAAGGGAACGGTGCTGAAGGGGAAAGAACCCCACGTGTCCCAGAGAGGAAAGAGGAAAGTTCCTCAGCAGGGATCTTTTTAGAAGGTTACTGAGGGGTGGCTGATACCAGAGAGTGAGGCCGTAGCCCAAATGATAGGAACAAAATACAAAATGTACAAGTATTTTCCCTGATGCAAGTAGCACCACTCACCTCCTCAAATCTATGCAGATCACTGCACCACCGGGGTAGCCACGTGGGGACCAACGTCTCAACACGTGTTTCGCGTGTAGCTTCGTCGGGAGACGGATAAAAGAGTGTGCAGGAACTGACCTTAAGTAGACACCCAGAATACATCACAGGCATCCACCCAGAGCGCGTCACGGGAAGCCCCGAGGCCCGGAAGTCCGCCCAGGAACAGCGTCCACAGTAGGGGCCGGACGGAAGAAAACTTCCTGTGACGTCAGTATTATTGTTCCGGCCCCACTGTTAAGGACGCTGCCGTGGCGACGTCCAGGTAACAGGCACGCCCCGTGACGCGTCTCCACATCCCGCCCCCCCTCTCCCTCCGCCCATCAACCCCTCATCATACGCAGAGCCACCACTCACTACCGGAGTAGATCAGGATCTCTCAATACCGCCCATAAAGAGAGAGGAAGAGACAAGAACTCACCCCATAACCCCGTACGTGTGCCCGCCGTGATGGCATCAAAATAGCATCAAAAACAGCCGATGAATCCTCATGGATAGCGTGGCCCTCCCCCTGCAGAATGGGGTCCACCGTCCACTCCAGAGGAAGATAAGTGGACAGCACATTCCAAGCAGTCGTCCATCAGCTATCCCAGATCACAAGGGAAGCCCAGATACAGTAAGAATATGGTAAAAATATGAGGACAGAAGGGATCGGGCCAAAAATAGACCCCCAACACTATATAACATGTATCATCTTCCCAAAAATCATGGAAAAAGTATCAGGTTCTAAAGATTACAATGACACATATATTTATATTAGTACAGAAGATTTATCCTAAAGGAGTCCATAAGGCCAGTTGGATACATGATGGTATCAGTACACCATATCTTCATTCTCCATCATGTGAACCGGAATCCCAGATGTAAATAGTCCTCTTTATGGTTGCAGTCCATCCATTGTGGGGGTGGGCGTAGGAATGGTTCTTCCATCTCCATAGAGGCAGGAGGGTAAGGGGGAATGGGGTTTTTTTGTGTTTGTGGGGGCATTTTTGGGGAAGAGGGAGAAATGGCAGAGGGGGGGGGGGGGGGGGGGGGGGGGGGGGGGGGAGGGGGCCTAGATGCTTCACAAGGTGTGATACATATGGGTACCACTCACTAACAAAAAGGGAGAGAAACAAACACACTGTTAAAAAGAGAACCATAAACTCCTGTCCAAAATAAACTAAAATAAATATATAAAATAAATTAAAGAGAGGATCGCATAGGCAGTCTCAAATGCGATATAATACTGAAGGTATCCATTGTCAGCGCCTATGTGCGTGACCACACGCCCAACAGTGCCACTTGATACACCACAATGTCCCAACAAGAAGACATAGCATAAAAATTACAGGAAGGGCGCAAACGAAAGCCGCTCGTTGAGACCATGCGGGGGACATGGTACCCAGGGTGAATATCCAGCGACATTCGACTTGTGCCAGTCGTTTTTTAAGGTCTCCACCCCGAATGCCCATGTGAACCTTGTCAATACCCCGAATCCTCAGACTTTTTGGGTCACAGTTGTGAGCCATCCTGAAGTGTCGGGGTATTGTTTTCAAGGTATCCGGGTCTATGGTTTCCTTAGCTGCGAGGATGTCACGCACATGTTCTCTTGTGCGTATTCTAAGCTCGCGGGAAGTCAAACCGATGTATATCAAGCCACAGCCACATGTGGCATAATAAATTACGCCAGATGTGCTGCAGGAGATGTACTCCCGGATCCGATATTCTTTCTTCCCGTCAGCTGTAGAAAAATGGGTGGCACGAATGATATTCTGACATCCCCCGACAGCTACCACACGGGTAACAGCCAAGCCGTTGAGGACCACAGCCAAAAAGAGGGGGCACCGTAGCCACATAATGGCTATGCACTAAAGTGTCTCTAAGGCTTCTACCTCTCCTGGCTGTCATAAGAGGACGTGCTGGAAGATATCCCGCCAGGGAGGGCTCAGTCTGGAGAATCCCCCAATGTTTATTCAGCACCCCTCGTATTTGGTCCCATTGACGGCAGTAGGTGGAGATGAACCTGGCCACAGGTTTAGAATTTGCCACTGGAAGCTTTCTCTCCACCAATAATTGGTTTCGTTGAGAGGATCTCGCTCGCTGGTACCCTCGCTTAATAGATCTTCCACTATAGCCTCTATCGGCAAATCTCTCCCTCATGTCACATGATTCAACCTCAAACACCCGATCCGACGAGCACAGTCTGCGCAACCGCAAAAACTGGCCAGTCGGAATCGCGTTAATCGTGGACTGTGGATGTCCCGAGGATGCATGAAGAAGAGCATTCACCGAAGTAGGCTTGCGAACACCCGATCCGACGAGCACAGTCTGCGCAACCGCAAAAACTGGCCAGTCGGAATCGCGTTAATCGTGGACTGTGGATGTCCCGAGGATGCATGAAGAAGAGCATTCACCGAAGTAGGCTTGCGGAAGATGTTAGTGGATACCATCCCGCTGTGTTCGATTGTAATCCGGATGTCCAGAAAGTCAATGGTCCTAGGGCCAATATGATGGGTCAAATAGATGTTAAGATTGTTGGAGTTGAGTCGACGCACAAAATCCTCGAATTCAGAACCGGTTCCCCCCCAGACGACCAGCACGTCGTCTATATAGCGGAGCCAGCACTGCGCATGGGAACTCGCCGGCACGCCATCCCCGAAAACCTCCCTCTCCCAAAAACCGAGAAAGAGGTTTGCGTAGGACGGCGCGCAGGCCGCCCCCATCGCAGTACCGCGCCGCTGGAGGAAGAACCGGTCCCGAAAAACGAAAAAATTGTGCGTCAACACAAACTCCAACAATTCCATAATTAATAAAGATAGAGACCCATCAAGACTACTGGCATCCAGAAAAAAATCGCACAGCTTTAAGTCCCTCCTGGTGGCCTATACTGGAGTAGAGGGCCTCCACGTCCAGTGTCGCCAGTGATACCTCCTCCTCTAAGACCAGACCCTCCAAACGCCTCAGGACGTCAGAAGTGTCTCGCACATAAGAGGGCAACGTCTCAACTAGGGGGTGCAGATAATGTTCAATGAACTTGCACGTGACGTCACATAGCCCTCCTATGCCCGAGACAATAGGACGCCCCGGGGGTACCTTGGGGTTTTTGTGGATCTTTGGGAGGAGGTAAAAAGTTGGCACCACCGGCGATCTCACTAGGAGGCCCTCATACACCTTTTTGGGAATGGTCCCCGCCTCAAAGGCACTAACCAGTATCTGCTCCAGATCATGTGTATAAGACTTCACTGGATTAGAGTGAAGAGGCGTGTAGGCCTCCCGATCTTTAAGCTGCCGCCATGCCTCCCTTTCATAAAGTTCCACCGGCCAGATTACCACGTTCCCCCCCTTGTCTGCAGGTTTTATAACCACTCCCTCCAGATCTTGTATTTCTCTTAGGGCTCTCTCCTGTTTAGATGAGAGGTTGTTGGTACCCACCTCTCCGGGAGAGCTCCTGGATGTCCCTGGTAACCAGGTCTCCAAAGATCTGGATCGGAGGGCACAGTGACAGAGGGGGGAACGTGGATGACCTTGGCATCACCCCATGAGGGAAGTTACCTGGTGGGTGGCCCGCAGACTCCTCCTCCAACTCCTCAAGTGCCGCCAAAGCTTCCTCTTCCATAGCTGATATAGATGGTTCTCCTGGTCCTTTCCTGGAGTGTAACTTATGCAGCACCAACTTCCGAAGAAAAAGGTGGAGGTCCTTAATCACTGTGAAAACACTAAAATTAGACTGCGGAACAAAAGTCAGTCCCAGCTTAAGAACCTCCAGCTGAGTTGCAGTAAGCGAGTTGCAGTAAGCCGGTGCTGAGATAAATTAATCACCTCCAAATTGGTATCACCACCCTTCCTTTGAGTCGGAAGAGGAGTCCCGCGACCACCACCAGGGGCTGGAGTGTTCTTATTACGTGTTGTTATTGCTCTTGTATTTGGTCTCATACTCCTAGCCCTTTCTGTCGTTGATTCTTCCTCCAATGAGGAGACCGATGATGCTGAGACGGACATAGAGGAGGCAAGATGTTTCTTCTTGCTCTGGGAGGCCCCCCGCCATCTAAAGACCTGGCCATTCCTGTAATCTGTGACGTCCCGCTGATATTTCTTGGTCTTCACACTCAGTATTTCCTTCTCCCACTTGGAGAAGTCCCTATCTAATGACTCATTAAATTTTATCAATTCATCTGGGGTTAGTTCCGAGGATATTTGGGCCTGAGCGTCAGATATCTCTATTTCTAAATCCTGAATGCTTTTCTCGTTCATCTCAATGAGGAGCTTCATAAAGGTGTTGGAGCAACTAGCAGCAGCCTCCTCCCACCTCTTCTTGAAGGATTCCTCAGAGACCACAAAAGAAGGGAATACCCTGACTCTCAGCCCCCTCGGTACCAAACCCCGTTCTACATATCTTTTCATAAACGCCACATTCCACCATAAACGCGTCTTCTTATTGAGCATTGTTTTAAGACTGCCCATGCAATCCATTGACTTTCTGGACATCCGGATTACAATCGAACACAGCGGGATGGTATCCACTAACATCTTCCGCAAGCCTACTTCGGTGAATGCTCTTCTTCATGCATCCTCGGGACATCCACAGTCCACGATTAACGCGATTCCGACTGGCCAGTTTTTGCGGTTGCGCAGACTGTGCTCGTCGGATCGGGTGTTTGAGGTTGAATCATGTGACATGAGGGAGAGATTTGCCGATAGAGGCTATAGTGGAAGATCTATTAAGCGAGGGTACCAGCGAGCGAGATCCTCTCAACGAAACCAATTATTGGTGGAGAGAAAGCTTCCAGTGGCAAATTCTAAACCTGTGGCCAGGTTCATCTCCACCTACTGCCGTCAATGGGGACCAAATACGAGGGGTGCTGAAT
Organism: Anomaloglossus baeobatrachus; assembly: GCF_048569485.1. Taxonomy (NCBI): domain Eukaryota; kingdom Metazoa; phylum Chordata; class Amphibia; order Anura; family Aromobatidae; genus Anomaloglossus; species Anomaloglossus baeobatrachus. The sequence continues at coordinate 120,010,749 of NC_134364.1, forward strand.
AAACATTGGGGGATTCTCCAGACTGAGCCCTCCCTGGCGGGATATCTTCCAGCACGTCCTCTTATGACAGCCAGGAGAGGTAGAAGCCTTAGAGACACTTTAGTGCATAGCCATTATGTGGCTACGGTGCCCCCTCTTTTTGGCTGTGGTCCTCAACGGCTTGGCTGTTACCCGTGTGGTAGCTGTCGGGGATGTCAGAATATCATTCGTGCCACCCATTTTTCTACAGCTGACGGGAAGAAAGAATATCGGATCCGGGAGTACATCTCCTGCAGCACATCTGGCGTAATTTATTATGCCACATGTGGCTGTGGCTTGATATACATCGGTTTGACTTCCCGCGAGCTTAGAATACGCACAAGAGAACATGTGCGTGACATCCTCGCAGCTAAGGAAACCATAGACCCGGATACCTTGAAAACAATACCCCGACACTTCAGGATGGCTCACAACTGTGACCCAAAAAGTCTGAGGATTCGGGGTATTGACAAGGTTCACATGGGCATTCGGGGTGGAGACCTTAAAAAACGACTGGCACAAGTCGAATGTCGCTGGATATTCACCCTGGGTACCATGTCCCCGCATGGTCTCAACGAGCGGCTTTCGTTTGCGCCCTTCCTGTAATTTTATGCTATGTCTTCTTGTTGGGACATTGTGGTGTATCAAGTGGCACTGTTGGGCGTGTGGTCACGCACATAGGCGCTGACAATGGATACCTTCAGTATTATATCTGAGCATTTGAGACTGCCTATGCGATCCTCTCTTTAATTTATTTTATATATTTATTTTAGTTTATTTTGGACAGGAGTTTATGGTTCTCTTTTTAACAGTGTGTTTGTTTCTCTCCCTTTTTGTTAGTGAGTGGTACCCATATGTATCACACCTTGTGAAGCATCTAGGCCCCCTCCTCCCCCCCCCTCCCCCCCCCCCCCCTCTGCCATTTCTCCCTCTTCCCCAAAAATGCCCCCACAAACACAAAAAAAACCCCATTCCCCCTTACCCTCCTGCCTCTATGGAGATGGAAGAACCATTCCTACGCCCACCCCCACAATGGATGGACTGCAACCATAAAGAGGACTATTTACATCTGGGATTCCGGTTCACATGATGGAGAATGAAGATATGGTGTACTGATACCATCATGTATCCAACTGGCCTTATGGACTCCTTTAGGATAAATCTTCTGTACTAATATATATATGTGTCATTGTAATCTTTAGAACCTGATACTTTTTCCATGATTTTTGGGAAGATGATACATGTTATATAGTGTTGGGGGTCTATTTTTGGCCCGATCCCTTCTGTCCTCATATTTTTACCATATTCTTACTGTATCTGGGCTTCCCTTGTGATCTGGGATAGCTGATGGACGACTGCTTGGAATGTGCTGTCCACTTATCTTCCTCTGGAGTGGACGGTGGACCCCATTCTGCAGGGGGAGGGCCACGCTATCCATGAGGATTCATCGGCTGTTTTTGATGCTATTTTGATGCCATCACGGCGGGCACACGTACGGGGTTATGGGGTGAGTTCTTGTCTCTTCCTCTCTCTTTATGGGCGGTATTGAGAGATCCTGATCTACTCCGGTAGTGAGTGGTGGCTCTGCGTATGATGAGGGGTTGATGGGCGGAGGGAGAGGGGGGCGGGATGTGGAGACGCGTCACGGGGCGTGCCTGTTACCTGGACGTCGCCACGGCAGCGTCCTTAACAGTGGGGCCGGAACAATAATACTGACGTCACAGGAAGTTTTTCTTCCGTCCGGCCCCTACTGTGGACGCTGTTCCTGGGCGGACTTCCGGGCCTCGGGGCTTCCCGTGACGCGCTCTGGGTGGATGCCTGTGATGTATTCTGGGTGCCTACTTAAGGTCAGTTCCTGCACACTCTTTTATCCGTCTCCCGACGAAGCTACACGCGAAACACGTGTTGAGACGTTGGTCCCCACGTGGCTACCCCGGTGGTGCAGTGATCTGCATAGATTTGAGGAGGTGAGTGGTGCTACTTGCATCAGGGAAAATACTTGTACATTTTGTATTTTGTTCCTATCATTTGGGCTACGGCCTCACTCTCTGGTATCAGCCACCCCTCAGTAACCTTCTAAAAAGATCCCTGCTGAGGAACTTTCCTCTTTCCTCTCTGGGACACGTGGGGTTCTTTCCCCTTCAGCACCGTTCCCTTGGTCCTTATTTATTCATGTATTTTTGTACCCAACAGCACTTTATAATAAAATATATAATATTTACATCACTCTGCTTGTATGGGCTCATTACTATAGCGAATTTTAAAGACTCCGTTCCTCTTTGTCCTCATATATATATATATATATATATATATATATATATATATATATATATATATATATATATTAGAAGGTGGCCCGATTCTAACGCATCGGGTATTCTAGAATCTACGTATTGTGTAGTTAATGTATGATTTTTGTTATATATATATTGGGTGGGGGGTGTGAGAGCGGTGTTGTTTGTGTGTTGCGTTGTGTGTGTTGCATTGTTTGTGGAGCGCCGTGTGTCTGTAGCGTTGTGTGTGTGTGGTGCTGTGTGTGTTGCGCGGTTTGTGTGGGTGTGTGTGTGTGTGTGGGGTGCGTGTGTGTGTTTTGGGGGGAGGTATGTTTTGTGCAATGTGTGTGTTGCGTGGTATGTGCATATATTTGTGTGTGCCGCAGTGTTTGTGTGTTGTGTGTGTGCAGCATTGTCTGTGTGTGTGTGTGAGTGTGGGTGTCTGTGTAGGGCGGTGTTTGTGGTTCCCAGTGTGTGTGTGGTGTGTTGTGCGGTGCGTGTGTGGCGGTGTGTGTGTGTTTTGGCGGGAGGTGTGCACCCCCCATCGTTCTCCATCCCCCATGCTGCACCCCCCATCGTGCTCCTTCCCCCATGCTGCGCATCCCCCATCGTGCTCCATCCCCCATGCTGCGCACCCCCCATCGTGCTCCATCCCCCATGCTGCGCACCCCCATCGTGCACCATCCCCCAAGCTGCGCACCCCCCATCGTGCTCCATCCCCCCATTCTGGGCACCCCCCATCGTGGTCGACCCCCCATCGTGCTCCATCCCCCATGCTGCACCCCCCATCGTGCTCCATCCCCCATGCTGCACTCCCCATCGTGCTCCATCCCCCATGCTGCGCACCCCCCATCGTGTTTCATCCCCCCATTCTGGGCACCCCCATCGTGTTTCATCCCCCCATTCTGGGAACCCCCCCATCGTGCTCCATCCCCCATTCTGGGCACCCCCCATCGTGCTCCATCCCCCATTCTGGGCACCCCCCATCATGCTAGGGCCACGCCCCCTGCGCGTGATGCCCGCTAGGCCACGCCCCCTCACACTATGCTCGCTCGGCCACGGCCCCCGCACACATTGAGCACCTGTACACCTGCCCCCCAGGACTACTCCTCCCATTATACTCCTCCTATTATAATTCTCCTATTATACTCCTCTCTGAGGGGTTCACAGCATGGGGGATGGAGCACGATGGGGAGTGCAGCATGGGGGATGGAGCACGATGGGGAGTGCAGCATGGGGGGTGGAGCACAATGGGGAGTGCGCAGAATGGGGGGATGAAACATGATGTGGGGTGCGCAGCATGGGGGATGGAGCACGATGGGGGGTGCGCAGCATGGGGGATGGAGCACAATGGGGGTTGCAGCATGGGGGGTGGACCACAATGGGGGGTGCCCAGAATGGGGGGGGATGAAACACAATGGGGGGTGCGCAGCATTGGGGATGGAGCACGATGGGGGGTGAAGCATGGGGGATGGAGCACGATGGGGGGTGCCCAGAATGGGGTGATGAAACACGATGGGGGGTGCGCAGCATGGGGGATGGAGCACGATGGGGGGGTGCGGCAGGATGGGGGATGGAGCACAATGGGGAGTGCAGCATGGGGGATGGAGCACGATGGGGAGTGCAGCATGGGGGATGGAGCACGATGGGGAGTGCAGCATGGGGGATGGAGCACGATGGGGAGTGCAGCATGGGGGATGGAGCACGATGGGGGGTGCAGCATGGGGGATGGAGCACGATGGGGGGTGCAGCATGGGCGGGACCACGATGGGGGGTGCTCAGCATGGGGGATGGAGCACCCCCCCGCCACACCCAGACAACACCCAGAACATTTACAGCGCCATACACAAACACTGGCAACTGCACACAACAATATATATATATATATATATATATATAACAAAAATTACACATTAATAACAATACGTCTAGAATACCGATGCGTTAGATCTAATTATTAAGTATTGTGTAGTTAATGTATGATTATTGTATATATATATATATATATATATATATATATATATATATATATATACAGAGAGAGAGAGAGAGATTGAGAGATTGAGAGAGATTGAGAGAGAGAGAGAGAGAGAGATTGAGAGAGAGAGATTGAGAGAGAGAGAGAGAGATTGAGAGAGAGAGATTGAGAGATTGAGAGAGAGAGATTGAGAGAGAGCGAGAGAGAGAGAGAGAGAAGAGAGAGATTGAGAGAGAGAGATTGAGAGAGAGAGATTGAGAGAGAGAGAGAGATTGAGAGAGAGAGAGATTGAGAGAGAGAGAGAGAGATTGAGAGAGAGAGGTTGAGAGAGAGAGATTGAGAGAGAGAGAGAGAGAGATTGAGATATATATATATATATATATAATATATATATATATATATATATATATATATATATATATATATATATATATATATATATATATATATGTTGTTGTGTGCAGTTGCCAGTGTTTGTGTGGGGCGCTGTAAATGTTCTGGGTGTTGTCTGGGTGGAGGGGGTGAGAGCGGTGTTGTTTGTGTGTTGCGTTGTCTGTGGAGCGCTGTGTGTCTGTAGCGTTGTGTGTGTGTGGTGCTGTGTGTGTTGCGCGGTTTGTGTGGGTGTGTGTGTGTGGGGTGCGTGGATGTGTTTTGGGGGAGGTATGTTTTGTGCAATGTGTGTGTTGCGCGGTATGTGCATATATTTGTGTGTGCCGCGGTGTTTATGTGTTGTGTGTGTGCAGCATTGTCTGTGTAGGGCGGTGTTTGTGGTTCCCAGTGTGTGTGTGGTGTGTTGTGCGGTGCGTGTGTGGCGGTGTGTGTGTGTTTTGGGGGGAGGTGTGCACCCCCCATCGTGGTCCACCCCCCATCGTGGTCCACCCCCCATCGTGCTTCTTCCCCCATGCTGCGCATCCCCCATCGTGCTCCATCCCCCATGCTGCGCACCCCCCCATCGTGCTCCATCCCCCATGCAGCGCACCTTCCATCGTGCTCCATCCCCCATGCTGACACCCCCATCGTGCTTCATCCCCCATGCTGCGCACCCCCCCATCGTGTTTCATCCCCCCATTCTGGGCACCCCCCATCGTGGTCTAACCCCATGCTGCACCCCCCATCGTGCTCCATCCCCCATGCTGCACCCCCCATGCTGCACTCCCCATCGTGCTCCACCCCCCATGCTGCGCACCCCCCATCGTGCTCTATCCCCCATGCTGCGCACGTCCATCGTGTTTCATCCCCCCATTCTGGGCACCCCCCATCGTGCTCCATCCCCCATGCTGCACCCCCCATCGTGCTCCATTCCCCATGCTGCGCACCCCCCATCGTGTTTCATCCCCCCATTCTGGGCACCCCCCATCGTGGTCCACCCCCCATGCTGCACCCCCCATCGTGCTCCATCCCCCATGCTGTGAACCTCTCAGAGAGGATTATAATAGGAGGATTATAATAGGAGGTGTAGTCCTGGGAAAAGAGGAGTATAATGGGAGGAGTTGTCCTGGGGGGGAGGTGTACAGGTGCTCAACGTGTGCGGGAGGCGTGGCCGAGCGGGCATAGTATGAGGTGGGCGTGGCCCGAAGCGGGCATAGTGTGAGGGGGCATGGCCTAGCGGGCATAGTGTGAGGGGGCGTGGCCAAGTAGGCATAGTGTGAGGGGGGCATGGCCTAGCGGGCATAGTGTGAGGGGCCGTGGCCTAGCGGGCATAGTGTGCGGGGGCGTGGCCTAGCGGGCATAGTGTGTGGGGGCGTGGCCTAGCAGGCATCGCATGTGGGGGCGTGGCCTAGCGGGCATCGCGTGCGGGGCATGGCCTAGCGGGCATCGCGTGCGGGGGCGTGGCCTAGCGGGCATCGCGTGCGGGGGAGTGGCCTAGCAGGCATCGCGGGGGGCGTGGCCTAGCAGGCATCGTGTGCGGGGGCGTGGTCTGGCCAAACGGTTAATCCATGCGGGGGGCGGGACAAGGCCGAGCCCAGCGGCCAATCCGACGGTTGTCACTGTAAGGACACAATGTCACTGTAACGACACAATTTTGGAGCAAGACAGACAGACAGAATAAGGCAATTATATATATACAGTCAGGGCCAGAAATATTTGGACAGTGACACAAGTTTTGTTATTTTAGCTGTTTACAAAAACATGTTCAGAAATACAATTCTATATATAATATGGGCTGAAAGTGCACACTCCCAGCTGCAATATGAGAGTTTTCACATCCAAATCAGAGAAAGGGTTTAGGAATCATAGCTCTGTAATGCATAGCCTCCTCTTTTTCAAGGGACCAAAAGTAATTGGACAAGGGACTCTAAGGGCTGCAATTAACTCTGAAGGCATCTCCCTCGTTAACCTGTAATCAATGAAGTAGTTAAAAGGTCTGGGGTTGATTACAGGTGTGTGGTTTTGCATTTGGAAGCTGTTGCTGTGACCAAACAACATGCGGTCTAAGGAACTCTCAATTGAGGTGAAGCAGAACATCCTGAGGCTGAAAAAAAAGAAAAAATCCATCAGAGAGATAGCAGACATGCTTGGAGTAGCAAAATCAACAGTCGGGTACATTCTGAGAAAAAAGGAATTGACTGGTGAGCTTGGGAACTCAAAAAGGCCTGGGCGTCCACGGATGACAACAGTGGTGGATGATCGCCGCATACTTTCTTTGGTGAAGAAGAACCCGTTCACAACATCAACTGAAGTCCAGAACACTCTCAGTGAAGTAGGTGTATCTGTCTCTAAGTCAACAGTAAAGAGAAGACTCCATGAAAGTAAATACAAAGGGTTCACATCTAGATGCAATCCATTCATCAATTCCAAAAATAGACAGGCCAGAGTTACATTTGCTGAAAAACACCTCATGAAGCCAGCTCAGTTCTGGAAAAGTATTCTATGGACAGATGAGACAAAGATCAACCTGTACCAGAATGATGGGAAGAAAAAAGTTTGGAGAAGAAAGGGAATAGCACATGATCCAAGGCACACCACATCCTCTGTAAAACATGGTGGAGGCAACGTGATGGCATGGGCATGCATGGCTTTCAATGGCACTGGGTCACTTGTGTTTATTGATGACATAACAGCAGACAAGAGTAGCCGGATGAATTCTGAAGTGTACCGGGATATACTTTCAGCCCAGATTCAGCCAAATGCCGCAAAGTTGATCGGACGGCGCTTCATAGTACAGATGGACAATGACCCCAAGCATACAGCCAAAGCTACCCAGGAGTTCATGAGTGCAAAAAAGTGGAACATTCTGCAATGGCCAAGTCAATCACCAGATCTTAACCCAATTGAGCATGCATTTCACTTGCTCAAATCCAGACTTAAGACGGAAAGACCCACAAACAAGCAAGACCTGAAGGCTGCGGCTGTAAAGGCCTGGCAAAGCATTAAGAAGGAGGAAACCCAGCGTTTGGTGATGTCCATGGGTTCCAGACTTAAGGCAGTGATTGCCTCCAAAGGATTCGCAACAAAATATTGAAAATAAAAATATTTTGTTTGGGTTTGGTTTATTTGTCCAATTACTTTTGACCTCCTAAAATGTGGAGTGTTTGTAAAGAAATGTGACAATTCCTACAATTTCTATCAGATATTTTTGTTCAAACCTTCAAATTAAACGTTACAATCTGCACTTGAATTCTGTTGTAGAGATTTCATTTCAAATCCAATGTGGTGGCATGCAGAGCCCAACTCGCGAAAATTGTGTCACTGTCCAAATATTTCTGGACCTAACTGTAGATATATATATACACACACACACACACACACTGCATATACAGTATATATGAAAATATCAGCCTTCAGCCGTGTGGCCTTACCTTGGCTGGTATTAAAATTCGGGGGGACCGCACGTCGTTTTTTTAATTATTAATTTATTTTACTGCACTATACAGACCCGCCCACCGGCAGCTGTGATTGGTTGCAGTGAGACAGCTGTAACTCAGCGTGGGGGCTCGTCTGAATGCAACCAATCATAGGCGCCGGTGGGCGGGTGAAGCAGTGAATATGAGATAGAATAATGAGCGGCCGGCATGTTCAAAAGCAGGAGAAGCCGCCGGAGCAGTGTGACAGCCGTGCAGCACCACCTCGGTGATCGGTGAGTATCAATGAGAAAGGGAGAGACCGACTGACCGACAGAGAGAGAGACTGACCAACCGACAGACAGAGACCGACATCGATAGAGAGAGAGACCGAGAGAGACCGAAAGACCTGCGTTTTGGTTATCAAAAAAGCATGCAGAACGCAACAAAAATGCAGTGCAAGTGCACAGCTAAACATTTTGGTTGTGTTTTGACACCTCATTGATTTCAATGGGTGGAAAATGCAACCAAAACGCACAAAAGAAGTGATGCTGCTTTTTTAAACGCATTAAATCGATTTTGTCAAATATTTGGCATCCAAAACGCTACATTTAAAAAAGCAACGTGCGCATGGAATTTGCCGACTTCTCAGACTTTGCTGGGGAAGCACAACGCATGCATTTTGACAATGAGACGCTGCAGTTTTAAACGCAGCCAAAACGCAGGACAAAAACGCAACGTGCGCACACAGCCTTACCCCCAGACCCCAGCTTCTATTACATTCAGCTCTATTCCCACGTGGACTTAAAAGAATAATGTATCTTCCTGGTATCAGCTATGTCAGTGGAAGCCCCGCCCCTTACGGTCACATGACATCAGCAGAGGTCCCTTTGGCCACTGGGATTTAGACGTCACCATCATCACACATGAACTGACTAAAACTAACATGGATGCCAGGATGTGAGGTCACATATAGGGCTGAAAACACTCCCACAGGCTGGACTAAAAAGAACCAGGGGAACAGAAGGGCCTGACCAGTAGGTGGCAGCAGAGGACAAGTGTGAAACATAAACAACATAAGACATTGATAACAGTGGATAGAACATAAAGTAACCGGTAGGAACGGCACAACATGCGCAACCAACATGCATTACTGTGGGAATCTTCCTGCGCTAAAATGCGGACTATCGGGCCTACCTAACCACCGGCAGCCAAATCAACGTGTCACCACCAAATCAACAGTGTCACCACCGGCAGCCAAATCAACCGTGTCACCACCGGCAGCCAAATCAACCGTGTCACCACCGGCAGCCAAATCAACCGTGTCACCACCGGCAGCCAAATCAACCGTGTCTGCTGCTTCTTCATCATCCTGCATCACCGTCGAAACTATTGTCACACAGGTCTCAGGCCGCAGAACCTCCACTTGTTTACCCGCTAGTCGAGGTGAGCGAGAGCCCGTCAGCTGTTATTGAAGTGCCCATACCTGGTGTTTTGACCCTTGTGAGACAGAGCACACCACGTTTCTCAATCCCCCATTAAATCTCCACCTACAGCTCCCTCATAGTCCTGCGGTTGGTTGAGTACACCCTGCTCCACCATCTCTCAGCACAGCAGCCAGCCCTCGGTCCGCCACTCACGTAAAAGATCATTTCCTTCCACATATGCCAAAGTGAAGAGCTTGAACTTCACCATAGGTAAACTGTTGGCTGTGGAAATGCTGCCTATCCGCCTGGTGGATACAGACAGTTTCCGAAACCTGATGGCCGTTGCAGTCCCTCAGTACCAGTCACCATTACTTCTCTAATAAAGCTGTACCTGCGTTACACCATCATGTTGCAGATATTACCTTTTCCTTGAAAACCTCTGCATCCCATGGTGCATTTCCCCACTGACACCTGGATGAGAAAACATGGCCATGGGCGTTACATATCGCTGACTGGGCACTGGGTTAGGCTACTTTCACACATCAGTTTTTTTTCCCATCAGGCACAATCCGGAAAAAAACGGGTAAAACGGATCCGGCGCCAGATCCGTTTTATCCCCATTGATTTGTATTAGCGCCGGATTGTGCCTGATGGCCTTGCGTTGCATCCGGCTTTTGCCGGATCCGTCATAATTGGCTAATATGGCGGCCGGATGGAACGTCTCTTGTAACGTTTTATTGTCCGGCAAAAAAAAAAACCGCATCGCGCCAGATCCGGCGTGTTACGGCGTGTTTTACAATGGAAGCCTATGGACGCCAGATCCGGCGTAATGCGGTAGAAAACGGATGAGGCCGCCTGATCCGTTTTTGTAAACTGAACATGCTCCAATGTATTGAAAAAAACGGATCCAGCAAAAAAAAACGGTAAAAAAGGATGCAAAAATGGATGCGCCGGATCAGTTTGACGAATCAGGTATATTGGAACCGTCAAAAAAAAGGATCAGGCACATCAGTTTTTGCATATTCTGCGCCGGATACGTTGCATCAGACACACGCCGGATTGTGCCTGATGCCAAAAAACTTGTGTGTGAAAGTAGCCTTAGGCTACTTTCACACATCCGGTTTTTGCTCTGCGGCACAATACGGCACTCTGCAGAAAAACCGCAACCGTTTTTTTTGCCGCCGGTTGCAGGTTTTTTTGCATGGACTTACATTAGTGCCGTATTGTGCCACATGGGCTTGCGTTCGGTCCGGTTTTTGCCGCATGCGGCAGATTTAGCCGATGCCGCGGCCGGATGGAACGTTGCCTGCAACGTTTTTTGCTCTGTAAAAAAAAATGCATCGCGCCGCATCCGCCCGCTGCGGCACATTTTTCAATGCATGCCTATGGACGCCGGATGCGGCGCGATACGGAAAAAAAACGCATCCGGACGCCGTATGCGGTTTCTTCCACTGCGCATGCTCAGTAGCATGCCGCAACCGGAAAAAAATGGACGGGCCGCATGTAAAAACTTATGCAAAGGATGCGGTGTTTTCGCCGCATCCGTTGCATAGGTTTCACAGCCGGATTGAGCCGCACTGCTCAAACCGGATGTGTGAAAGTAGCCTTACTCTGGTGGCTGCGGGGGCAGGTGGAAAACGGACTGCTTCCCAAGTCTTGAAATCCCCGAGGCTTGCGGGACAAACCTCTGGATCTACCGCTTCCTCTGCTGCTTCTGCTTCCTCCACCTCCTCTAGGGTCTCCACCTGCACCCTCAACATCTCCATTAATGTAACACAATCCAGGAGTGCAGAGATCATCTTCCCCACCTCCGTACAGCTCAGCCAGGGCTCAACGCAATCAGGCAGTGCTGACAATAATATGCAATGGAGAACGCAGTCTAAACAGCCGTGGAGTTGTGTTCCGCTATCCAGGCAGAGTTTGATCAATGGCTGTCTCCACTGAACCTGGAGCCAGGGAAGGATGTGTGCGATAACAGTGCAAACCTGGTGGTGACACTATGCCTGGGCGACATCACACTTATGCCTTGCATGGCTCACATCGTCAACATGGTTGTACAGAAATGTATAGGCCACTATTCCAGCCTGGATGCGCTGCTGCAGATGGCACGGTTGCTGTGTGCTTACTTTTAAAAATGGAAATGCCAGACCATCTCCTATGTGTCGCATGGACCAGACCTCCCTGCTGTGCAAAGACACTACGGGGGGGGGCGGTAATTGATGCCACTGTCCTAATGTCTGCTTGAAATGTTTTTTTAAATATCAAGACTACAAGATGGGTCTCCATGTTGTGTTTTGTCTGTACTGGCAGGGATGTGGGTCTCCATGTTGTGTTTTGTCTGTACTGGCAGGGATGTGGGTGTCCATGTTGTGTTTTGTCTGTACTGGCAGGGATGTGGGTCTCCATGTTGTGTTTTGTCTGTACTGGCAGGGATGTGGGTGTCCATGTTGTGTTTTGTCTGTACTGGCAGGGATGTGGGTCTCCATGTTGTGTTTTGTCTGTACTGGCAGGGATGTGGGTGTCCATGTTGTGCTTTGTCTGTACTGGCAGGGATGTGGGTGTCCATGTTGTGCTTTGTCTGTACTGGCAGGGATGTGGGTCTCCAGGTTGTGCTTTGTCTGTACTGGCAGGGATGTGGGTCTCCATGTTGTGTTTTGTCTGTACTGGCAGGGATGTGGGTGTCCATGTTGTGCTTTGTCTGTACTGGCAGGGATGTGGGTCTCCATGTTGTGTTTTGTCTGTACTGGCAGGGATGTGGGTGTCCATGTTGTGTTTTGTCCGTACTGGCAGGGATGTGGGTCTCCATGTTGTGTTTTGTCTGTACTGGCAGGGATGTGGGTCTCCATGTTGTGTTTTGTCCGTACTGGCAGGGATGTGGGTCTCCATGTTGTGTTTTGTCTGTACTGGCAGGGATGTGGGTGTCCATGTTGTGTTTTGTCTGTACTGGCAGGGATGTGGGTCTCCATGTTGTGTTTTGTCTGTACTGGCAGGGATGTGGGTCTCCATGTTGTGTTTTGTCTGTACTGGCAGGGATGTGGGTGTCCATGTTGTGTTTTGTCTGTACTGGCAGGGATGTGGGTCTCCATGTTGTGTTTTGTCTGTACTGGCAGGGATGTGGGTGTCCATGTTGTGTTTTGTCTGTACTGGCAGGGATGTGGGTCTCCATGTTGTGTTTTGTCTGTACTGGCAGGGATGTGGGTGTCCATGTTGTGTTTTGTCTGTACTGGCAGGGATGTGGGTCTCCATGTTGTGTTTTGTCTGTACTGGCAGGGATGTGGGTCTCCATGTTGTGTTTTGTCTGTACTGGCAGGGATGTGGGTGTCCATGTTGTGTTTTGTCTGTACTGGCAGGGATGTGGGTGTCCATGTTGTGTTTTGTCTGTACTGGCAGGGATGTGGGTCTCCATGTTGTGTTTTGTCTGTACTGGCAGGGATGTGGGTCTCCAGGTTGTGCTTTGTCTGTACTGGCAGGGATGTGGGTCTCCATGTTGTGTTTTGTCTGTACTGGCAGGGATGTGGGTGTCCATGTTGTGCTTTGTCTGTACTGGCAGGGATGTGGGTCTCCATGTTGTGTTTTGTCTGTACTGGCAGGGATGTGGGTGTCCATGTTGTGTTTTGTCCGTACTGGCAGGGATGTGGGTCTCCATGTTGTGTTTTGTCTGTACTGGCAGGGATGTGGGTCTCCATGTTGTGTTTTGTCTGTACTGGCAGGGATGTGGGTGTCCATGTTGTGCTTTGTCTGTACTGGCAGGGATGTGGGTCTCCATGTTGTGCTTTGTCTGTACTGGCAGGGATGTGGGTGTCCATGTTGTGTTTTGTCTGTACTGGCAGGGATGTGGGTGTCCAGGTTGTGTTTTGTCTGTACTGGCAGGGATGTGGGTCTCCATGTTGTGTTTTGTCTGTACTGGCAGGGATGTGGGTCTCCATGTTGTGTTTTGTCTGTACTGGCAGGGATGTGGGTCTCCATGTTGTGTTTTGTCTGTACTGGCAGGGATGTGGGTGTCCATGTTGTGCTTTGTCTGTACTGGCAGGGATGTGGGTCTCCATGTTGTGTTTTGTCTGTACTGGCAGGGATGTGGGTGTCCATGTTGTGTTTTGTCTGTACTGGCAGGGATGTGGGTGTCCAGGTTGTGTTTTGTCTGTACTGGCAGGGATGTGGGTCTCCATGTTGTGTTTTGTCTGTACTGGCAGGGATGTGGGTGTCCATGTTGTGCTTTGTCTGTACTGGCAGGGATGTGGGTCTCCATGTTGTGTTTTGTCTGTACTGGCAGGGATGTGGGTGTCCATGTTGTGTTTTGTCTGTACTGGCAGGGATGTGGGTGTCCATGTTGTGTTTTGTCTGTACTGGCAGGGATGTGGGTGTCCATGTTGTGCTTTGTCTGTACTGGCAGGGATGTGGGTCTCCATGTTGTGCTTTGTCTGTACTGGCAGGGATGTGGGTGTCCATGTTGTGTTTTGTCTGTACTGGCAGGGATGTGGGTGTCCATGTTGTGTTTTGTCTGTACTGGCAGGGATGTGGGTGTCCAGGTTGTGTTTTGTCTGTACTGGCAGGGATAAGGGTCTCCATGTTGTGTTTTGTCTGTACTGGCAGGGATGTGGGTGTCCATGTTGTGGTTTGTCTGTACTGGCAGGGATGTGGGTCTCCATGTTGTGTTTTGTCTGTACTGGCAGGGATGTGGGTGTCCATGTTGTGCTTTGTCTGTACTGGCAGGGATGTGGGTGTCCATGTTGTGTTTTGTCTGTACTGGCAGGGATGTGGGTCTCCAGGTTGTGTTTTGTCTGTACTGGCAGGGATGTGGGTGTCCATGTTGTGTTTTGTCTGTACTGGCAGGGATGTGGGTCTCCATGTTGTGTTTTGTCTGTACTGGCAGGGATGTGGGTCTCCATGTTGTGTTTTGTCTGTACTGGCAGGGATGTGGGTGTCCATGTTGTGCTTTGTCTGTACTGGCAGGGATGTGGGTCTCCATGTTGTGTTTTGTCTGTACTGGCAGGGATGTGGGTGTCCATGTTGTGTTTTGTCTGTACTGGCAGGGATGTGGGTGTCCATGTTGTGCTTTGTCTGTACTGGCAGGGATGTGGGTCTCCATGTTGTGCTTTGTCTGTACTGGCAGGGATGTGGGTCTCCATGTTGTGTTTTGTCTGTACTGGCAGGGATGTGGGTGTCCAGGTTGTGTTTTGTCTGTACTGGCAGGGATGTGGGTGTCCATGTTGTGCTTTGTCTGTACTGGCAGGGATGTGGGTGTCCATGTTGTGTTTTGTCTGTACTGGCAGGGATGTGGGTCTCCAGGTTGTGTTTTGTCTGTACTGGCAGGGATGTGGGTGTCCATGTTGTGGTTTGTCTGTACTGGCAGGGATGTGGGTCTCCATGTTGTGTTTTGTCTGTACTGGCAGGGATGTGGGTGTACAGGTTGTGTTTTGTCTGTACTGGCAGGGATGTGGGTCTCCAGGTTGTGTTTTGTCTGTACTGGCAGGGATGTGGGTCTCCAGGTTGTGTTTTGTCTGTACTGGCAGGGATGTGGGTCTCCAGGTTGTGTTTTGTCTGTACTGGCAGGGATGTGGGTGTCCATGTTGTGTTTTGTCTGTACTGGCAGGGATGTGGGTGTCCATGTTGTGTTTTGTCTGTACTGGCAGGGATGTGGGTCTCCAGGTTGTGTTTTGTCTGTACTGGCAGGGATGTGGGTCTCCATGTTGTGTTTTGTCTGTACTGGCAGGGATGTGGGTGTCCATGTTGTGGTTTGTCTGTACTGGCAGGGATGTGGGTCTCCATGTTGTGCTTTGTCTGTACTGGCAGGGATGTGGGTCTCCATGTTGTGTTTTGTCTGTACTGGCAGGGATGTGGGTCTCCAGGTTGTGTTTTGTCTGTACTGGCAGGGATGTGGGTGTCCATGTTGTGGTTTGTCTGTACTGGCAGGGATGTGGGTGTCCATGTTGTGTTTTGTCTGTACTGGCAGGGATGTGGGTGTCCAGGTTGTGTTTTGTCTGTACTGGCAGGGATGTGGGTGTCCATGTTGTGTTTTGTCTGTACTGGCAGGGATGTGGGTCTCCATGTTGTGTTTTGTCTGTACTGGCAGGGATGTGGGTGTCCATGTTGTGTTTTGTCTGTACTGGCAGGGATGTGGGTCTCCATGTTGTGCTTTGTCTGTACTGGCAGGGATGTGGGTCTCCATGTTGTGCTTTGTCTGTACTGGCAGGGAT
Organism: Anomaloglossus baeobatrachus; assembly: GCF_048569485.1. Taxonomy (NCBI): domain Eukaryota; kingdom Metazoa; phylum Chordata; class Amphibia; order Anura; family Aromobatidae; genus Anomaloglossus; species Anomaloglossus baeobatrachus. The sequence goes on from NC_134364.1 coordinate 120,026,421, forward strand.
GTGGGTGTCCATGTTGTGCTTTGTCTGTACTGGCAGGGATGTGGGTGTCCAGGTTGTGTTTTGTCTGTACTGGCAGGGATGTGGGTGTCCATGTTGTGTTTTGTCTGTACTGGCAGGGATGTGGGTGTCCATGTTGTGCTTTGTCTGTACTGGCAGGGATGTGGGTCTCCATGTTGTGTTTTGTCTGTACTGGCAGGGATGTGGGTCTCCATGTTGTGCTTTGTCTGTACTGGCAGGGATGTGGGTGTCCATGTTGTGCTTTGTCTGTACTGGCAGGGATGTGGGTGTCCAGGTTGTGTTTTGTCTGTACTGGCAGGGATGTGGGTCTCCAGGTTGTGTTTTGTCTGTACTGGCAGGGATATGGGTGTCCAGGTTGTGTTTTGTCTGTACTGGCAGGGATGTGGGTGTCCATGTTGTGCTTTGTCTGTACTGGCAGGGATGTGGGTCTCCATGTTGTGTTTTGTCTGTACTGGCAGGGATGTGGGTGTCCATGTTGTGCTTTGTCTGTACTGGCAGGGATGTGGGTCTCCAGGTTGTGCTTTGTCTGTACTGGCAGGGATGTGGGTGTCCATGTTGTGTTTTGTCTGTACTGGCAGGGATGTGGGTCTCCATGTTGTGTTTTGTCTGTACTGGCAGGGATGTGGGTGTCCATGTTGTGCTTTGTCTGTACTGGCAGGGATGTGGGTCTCCATGTTGTGTTTTGTCTGTACTGGCAGGGATGTGGGTGTCCAGGTTGTGTTTTGTCTGTACTGGCAGGGATGTGGGTGTCCATGTTGTGTTTTGTCTGTACTGGCAGGGATGTGGGTGTCCATGTTGTGCTTTGTCTGTACTGGCAGGGATGTGGGTCTCCATGTTGTGTTTTGTCTGTACTGGCAGGGATGTGGGTGTCCATGTTGTGCTTTGTCTGTACTGGCAGGGATGTGGGTCTCCAGGTTGTGCTTTGTCTGTACTGGCAGGGATGTGGGTCTCCATGTTGTGTTTTGTCTGTACTGGCAGGGATGTGGGTGTCCATGTTGTGTTTTGTCTGTACTGGCAGGGATGTGGGTGTCCATGTTGTGCTTTGTCTGTACTGGCAGGGATGTGGGTCTCCAGGTTGTGCTTTGTCTGTACTGGCAGGGATGTGGGTGTCCATGTTGTGTTTTGTCTGTACTGGCAGGGATGTGGGTGTCCATGTTGTGTTTTGTCTGTACTGGCAGGGATGTGGGTGTCCAGGTTGTGTTTTGTCTGTACTGGCAGGGATGTGGGTGTCCATGTTGTGTTTTGTCTGTACTGGCAGGGATGTGGGTCTCCAGGTTGTGTTTTGTCTGTACTGGCAGGGATGTGGGTGTCCATGTTGTGTTTTGTCTGTACTGGCAGGGATGTGGGTGTCCAGGTTGTGTTTTGTCTGTACTGGCAGGGATGTGGGTCTCCATGTTGTGTTTTGTCTGTACTGGCAGGGATGTGGGTCTCCAGGTTGTGTTTTGTCTGTACTGGCAGGGATGTGGGTCTCCATGTTGTGTTTTGTCTGTACTGGCAGGGATGTGGGTCTCCAGGTTGTGCTTTGTCTGTACTGGCAGGGATGTGGGTGTCCATGTTGTGCTTTGTCTGTACTGGCAGGGATGTGGGTCTCCATGTTGTGTTTTGTCTGTACTGGCAGGGATGTGGGTCTCCATGTTGTGCTTTGTCTGTACTGGCAGGGATGTGGGTCTCCATGTTGTGTTTTGTCTGTACTGGCAGGGATGTGGGTGTCCATGTTGTGCTTTGTCTGTACTGGCAGGGATGTGGGTCTCCATGTTGTGTTTTGTCTGTACTGGCAGGGATGTGGGTGTCCATGTTGTGTTTTGTCTGTACTGGCAGGGATGTGGGTCTCCATGTTGTGTTTTGTCTGTACTGGCAGGGATGTGGGTGTCCATGTTGTGTTTTGTCTGTACTGGCAGGGATGTGGGTGTCCATGTTGTGTTTTGTCTGTACTGGCAGGGATGTGGGTCTCCATGTTGTGTTTTGTCTGTACTGGCAGGGATGTGGGTCTCCAGGTTGTGCTTTGTCTGTACTGGCAGGGATGTGGGTGTCCATGTTGTGCTTTGTCTGTACTGGCAGGGATGTGGGTCTCCATGTTGTGTTTTGTCTGTACTGGCAGGGATGTGGGTCTCCAGGTTGTGCTTTGTCTGTACTGGCAGGGATGTGGGTGTCCATGTTGTGTTTTGTCTGTACTGGCAGGGATGTGGGTGTCCATGTTGTGTTTTGTCTGTACTGGCAGGGATGTGGGTCTCCATGTTGTGTTTTGTCTGTACTGGCAGGGATGTGGGTCTCCATGTTGTGTTTTGTCTGTACTGGCAGGGATGTGGGTCTCCATGTTGTGTTTTGTCTGTACTGGCAGGGATGTGGGGCTCCATGTTGTGTTTTGTCTGTACTGGCAGGGATGTGGGTCTCCATGTTGTGTTTTGTCTGTACTGGCAGGGATGTGGGTCTCCATGTTGTGTTTTGTCTGTACTGGCAGGGATGTGGGTGTCCATGTTGTGTTTTGTCTGTACTGGCAGGGATGTGGGTCTCCATGTTGTGTTTTGTCTGTACTGGCAGGGATGTGGGTGTCCATGTTGTGTTTTGTCTGTACTGGCAGGGATGTGGGTGTCCATGTTGTGTTTTGTCTGTACTGGCAGGGATGTGGGTCTCCATGTTGTGTTTTGTCTGTACTGGCAGGGATGTGGGTCTCCATGTTGTGTTTTGTCTGTACTGGCAGGGATGTGGGTGTCCAGGTTGTGTTTTGTCTGTACTGGCAGGGATGTGGGTGTCCATGTTGTGTTTTGTCTGTACTGGCAGGGATGTGGGTCTCCAGGTTGTGTTTTGTCTGTACTGGCAGGGATGTGGGTGTCCATGTTGTGTTTTGTCTGTACTGGCAGGGATGTGGGTCTCCATGTTGTGTTTTGTCTGTACTGGCAGGGATTTGGGTCTCCAGGTTGTGCTTTGTCTGTACTGGCAGGGATGTGGGTGTCCATGTTGTGTTTTGTCTGTACTGGCAGGGATGTGGGTCTCCATGTTGTGGTTTGTCTGTACTGGCAGGGATGTGGGTCTCCATGTTGTGTTTTGTCTGTACTGGCAGGGATGTGGGTCTCCATGTTGTGTTTTGTCTGTACTGGCAGGGATGTGGGTGTCCATGTTGTGTTTTGTCTGTACTGGCAGGGATGTGGGTCTCCAGGTTGTGTTTTGTCTGTACTGGCAGGGATGTGGGTGTCCAGGTTGTGTTTTGTCTGTACTGGCAGGGATGTGGGTCTCCATGTTGTGTTTTGTCTGTACTGGCAGGGATGTGGGTCTCCAGGTTGTGTTTTGTCTGTACTGGCAGGGATGTGGGTGTCCATGTTGTGTTTTGTCTGTACTGGCAGGGATGTGGGTCTCCATGTTGTGTTTTGTCTGTACTGGCAGGGATGTGGGTCTCCATGTTGTGTTTTGTCTGTACTGGCAGGGATGTGGGTCTCCAGGTTGTGCTTTGTCTGTACTGGCAGGGATGTGGGTGTCCATGTTGTGTTTTGTCTGTACTGGCAGGGATGTGGGTCTCCATGTTGTGGTTTGTCTGTACTGGCAGGGATGTGGGTCTCCATGTTGTGTTTTGTCTGTACTGGCAGGGATGTGGGTCTCCAGGTTGTGTTTTGTCTGTACTGGCAGGGATGTGGGTCTCCATGTTGTGTTTTGTCTGTACTGGCAGGGATGTGGGTCTCCAGGTTGTGTTTTGTCTGTACTGGCAGGGATGTGGGTCTCCATGTTGTGTTTTGTCTGTACTGGCAGGGATGTGGGTCTCCATGTTGTGTTTTGTCTGTACTGGCAGGGATGTGGGTCTCCATGTTGTGTTTTGTCTGTACTGGCAGGGATGTGGGTCTCCAGGTTGTGTTTTGTCTGTACTGGCAGGGATGTGGGTCTCCATGTTGTGTTTTGTCTGTACTGGCAGGGATGTGGGTCTCCATGTTGTGTTTTGTCTGTACTGGCAGGGATGTGGGTGTCCAGGTTGTGTTTTGTCTGTACTGGCAGGGATGTGGGTCTCCAGGTTGTGTTTTGTCTGTACTGGCAGGGATGTGGGTCTCCATGTTGTGTTTTGTCTGTACTGGCAGGGATGTGGGTCTCCATGTTGTGCTTTGTCTGTACTGGCAGGGATGTGGGTGTCCATGTTGTGCTTTGTCTGTACTGGCAGGGATGTGGGTGTCCATGTTGTGCTTTGTCTGTACTGGCAGGGATGTGGGTGTCCATGTTGTGTTTTGTCTGTACTGGCAGGGATGTGGGTGTCCATGTTGTGTTTTGTCTGTACTGGCAGGGATGTGGGTCTCCATGTTGTGTTTTGTCTGTACTGGCAGGGATGTGGGTGTCCATGTTGTGTTTTGTCTGTACTGGCAGGGATGTGGGTCTCCATGTTGTGTTTTGTCTGTACTGGCAGGGATGTGGGTGTCCATGTTGTGCTTTGTCTGTACTGGCAGGGATGTGGGTCTCCATGTTGTGTTTTGTCTGTACTGGCAGGGATGTGGGTCTCCATGTTGTGTTTTGTCTGTACTGGCAGGGATGTGGGTGTCCAGGTTGTGTTTTGTCTGTACTGGCAGGGATGTGGGTGTCCATGTTGTGTTTTGTCTGTACTGGCAGGGATGTGGGTCTCCAGGTTGTGTTTTGTCTGTACTGGCAGGGATGTGGGTGTCCATGTTGTGTTTTGTCTGTACTGGCAGGGATGTGGGTCTCCATGTTGTGTTTTGTCTGTACTGGCAGGGATGTGGGTCTCCATGTTGTGTTTTGTCTGTACTGGCAGGGATGTGGGTCTCCATGTTGTGTTTTGTCTGTACTGGCAGGGATGTGGGTCTCCATGTTGTGTTTTGTCTGTACTGGCAGGGATGTGGGTCTCCATGTTGTGTTTTGTCTGTACTGGCAGGGATGTGGGTCTCCATGTTGTGTTTTGTCTGTACTGGCAGGGATGTGGGTGTCCAGGTTGTGTTTTGTCTGTACTGGCAGGGATGTGGGTCTCCATGTTGTGTTTTGTCTGTACTGGCAGGGATGTGGGTCTCCATGTTGTGTTTTGTCTGTACTGGCAGGGATGTGGGTCTCCAGGTTGTGCTTTGTCTGTACTGGCAGGGATGTGGGTCTCCATGTTGTGTTTTGTCTGTACTGGCAGGGATGTGGGTGTCCATGTTGTGTTTTGTCTGTACTGGCAGGGATGTGGGTCTCCATGTTGTGTTTTGTCTGTACTGGCAGGGATGTGGGTGTCCATGTTGTGTTTTGTCTGTACTGGCAGGGATGTGGGTCTCCATGTTGTGCTTTGTCTGTACTGGCAGGGATGTGGGTGTCCATGTTGTGTTTTGTCTGTACTGGCAGGGATGTGGGTCTCCATGTTGTGCTTTGTCTGTACTGGCAGGGATGTGGGTGTCCATGTTGTGTTTTGTCTGTACTGGCAGGGATGTGGGTCTCCAGGTTGTGCTTTGTCTGTACTGGCAGGGATGTGGGTGTCCATGTTGTGTTTTGTCTGTACTGGCAGGGATGTGGGTCTCCATGTTGTGCTTTGTCTGTACTGGCAGGGATGTGGGTGTCCATGTTGTGTTTTGTCTGTACTGGCAGGGATGTGGGTCTCCATGTTGTGCTTTGTCTGTACTGGCAGGGATGTGGGTGTCCATGTTGTGCTTTGTCTGTACTGGCAGGGATGTGGGTCTCCATGTTGTGTTTTGTCTGTACTGGCAGGGATGTGGGTGTCCATGTTGTGTTTTGTCTGTACTGGCAGGGATGTGGGTGTCCATGTTGTGTTTTGTCTGTACTGGCAGGGATGTGGGTCTCCATGTTGTGTTTTGTCTGTACTGGCAGGGATGTGGGTCTCCATGTTGTGTTTTGTCTGTACTGGCAGGGATGTGGGTGTCCATGTTGTGTTTTGTCTGTACTGGCAGGGATGTGGGTGTCCATGTTGTGTTTTGTCTGTACTGGCAGGGATGTGGGTCTCCATGTTGTGCTTTGTCTGTACTGGCAGGGATGTGGGTGTCCATGTTGTGTTTTGTCTGTACTGGCAGGGATGTGGGTCTCCATGTTGTGCTTTGTCTGTACTGGCAGGGATGTGGGTGTCCATGTTGTGTTTTGTCTGTACTGGCAGGGATGTGGGTCTCCAGGTTGTGCTTTGTCTGTACTGGCAGGGATGTGGGTGTCCATGTTGTGTTTTGTCTGTACTGGCAGGGATGTGGGTCTCCATGTTGTGCTTTGTCTGTACTGGCAGGGATGTGGGTCTCCATGTTGTGTTTTGTCTGTACTGGCAGGGATGTGGGTCTCCAGGTTGTGCTTTGTCTGTACTGGCAGGGATGTGGGTGTCCATGTTGTGTTTTGTCTGTACTGGCAGGGATGTGGGTGTCCATGTTGTGTTTTGTCTGTACTGGCAGGGATGTGGGTGTCCATGTTGTGCTTTGTCTGTACTGGCAGGGATGTGGGTCTCCATGTTGTGCTTTGTCTGTACTGGCAGGGATGTGGGTCTCCAGGTTGTGCTTTGTCTGTACTGGCAGGGATGTGGGTGTCCATGTTGTGTTTTGTCTGTACTGGCAGGGATGTGGGTGTCCATGTTGTGTTTTGTCTGTACTGGCAGGGATGTGGGTGTCCATGTTGTGCTTTGTCTGTACTGGCAGGGATGTGGGTCTCCAGGTTGTGTTTTGTCTGTACTGGCAGGGATATGGGTGTCCAGGTTGTGTTTTGTCTGTACCAGCCCTATACCTGCCTCTCATCCACCTCAATATTTCTTATGTCAACATACCTCCCAACTTTTGAAGAAAGGAAAGAGGGACAAAGTAAGCGGCGCGAATAAAATCCTCCATCTGATGTCATCAATTCCTAGTGGCTCAACAGCTAGAGCAGATAGGAAAGCTAGGAGGCTGCTGGAGACATGTTTGAAAGTTGCTGGTTCAAATCCAAGTTGGTGAAAATAAAATAAAAAAATATTTTGTAATTTTGTATTTTTTCCACATTTCTTTATAGTAGTTTTATGGGTACAAATGAATCTGACTCCTTCACCTACAAAGAGATGCAGTATCTGTCTGTCTGTTTATCTATCCATGTGTCTGTCTATCCATCTATCTATGTATCCATCCATCCATCCATGTATCCATCCATCCATCCATGTATCCATCCATCCATCCATGTATCCATCCATCCATCCATCCATGTATCTATCCATCCATCCATCCATCCATGTATCCATCCATCCATCCATCCATGTATCCATCCATCCATCCATCCATCCATCCATGTATCCATCCATCCATCCATGTATCCATCCATTCATCCATGTATCCATCCATCCATGTATCCATCCATCCATCCATGTATCCATCCATGTATCCATCCATCCATCCATGTATCCATCCATCCATCCATGTATCCATCCATCCATCCATCCATCCATGTATCCATCCATCCATCCATGTATCCATCCATCCATCCATCCATGTATCCATCCATCCATCCATCCATGTATCCATCCATCCATCCATCCATGTATCCATCCATCCATCCATGTATCCATCCATCCATCCATTCATCCATTCATCCATTCATCCATCCATGTATCCATCCATCCATCCATGTACCCATCCATCCATTCATGTATCCATCCATCCATCCATCCATGTATCCATCCATCCATCCATGTACCCATCCATCCATTCATGTATCCATCCATCCATCCATCCATGTATTCATCTATCTATTATATAGCTATCATGTATCTATCCATATGTCTATCTATTTATCTATCATGTATGTGTCGCGGGCGGAGGAGGAGACGCCACGCTCTCCCTACTGCTCGGGTCCGGCTGGCACTGCGGCCTGCTGCCGCTGCTCGGTGGCTCGAGCGACGGGCCGGATCCCGGGGACTCGAGCGGCGCTCCTCGCCCGTGAGTGAAAAGGGGATTGGGTGTTGGGATAGTTTATTGTCCGTGACGCCACCCACGGTTGTGGTGATTTGTTGACACCACCGCTGCTCTGTATGGGAATCCCAGGAGTGGTGGTATGGAGCAGCCAGATGTTAATCCTCTCCTCCGTGGGTAGGGGGTTGGTTGTCCCGGGGCCCAATGATGAGGTGGGTGATGCAGGGTTAGGTGGGGTGCAGGGACGCGGGGGCAGCTCCGTGCCTTGCAGCACTGTGGTACTCACTCAGCCTGAGACGATGACACAGTTCTCGGTAAAACACACGGCTGGAAAGACGGTTCCCACGGACGGCTGCACTTGCTTTCCCCAGTAGGTGACGGTGACGGTCCCTTTTTCCTGCACCTACAGTGATGATGGTTGCGATGGGTTCCCACCGGTAACCCGCTCCCCGGCTTGGATATGGGCCGGATGAGCTCTACTTTGCCCGCAGGCGCTGGCCCTGAGAAACTGGTGCCCTAGCGGTGGCAGTGTCTCTCTGTTACGGTTGGACTGTTGCCTTCAATCGGGACTTGGTTGTTACGAGACAGACGTCCCCTTCACTGACGGATTTGGCAAATTATGGCGACTCCTAGCCTTGCCGGGATCCGAAAGGCCCCTGCCCTGGTGCTGACTGTTCCTCGTATACTGCTCCGGTACCGCCGGGTCACCACCCGTCCGCGGTCCTTCCAGCAACCTCCGAGCAGTCCCCCTGCAGACTATCACTGCCGTCTGCTGACCTTGCTGTCACTATCCGGGGCACGCACCCGGACTAACTTCAGGCTTTACTACTCTCACTTTTTCTGTCACTTCAGCTTTTTCCTTAGCTCCACTACTCCTTCCTTCTACTTCACTCCCTTTTCTTAACTTGACTCCTCTAGCCCTCAGCTAGACTTCAACTTCAACTCCTTCCACTTCCTCCTCCAAACTCTATCTGCCTGGTTCTCCCGCCTCCAGGGCTGTGAACTCCTCGGTGGGCGGAGCCAACCGCCTGGCCCACCCCCTGGTGTGAACATCAGCCCCTGGAGGAAGGCAACAAGGATTTTGGTAGCCTAGGTGTTCCTAACTGGGGTGTAAGGTGTGGTGGCGTTGTGACCTGTGACCCCTGGCTTGCCCAGGGCGTCACATATGTATCTATTATCTGTCATATATATATATATATATATATATATATATATATATATATATATATACACATAGATATATCCCTCTATCATCCATCCATCAATCTTTGCAGCTAAATAATCTGCTTCTGCTTTGTCTCCTGCACTATAGAGGTTAAGATTACCAAATCTTCCCATGGTTTACAATATGGGCAGTGGCTCAGAGGTAGAGCTGCACCTATGGAGCAATGAGCTTCACGGGTTCGAGTCCTGGTCAGAGCCGATAATTATTTAATTTAATTTATTCACTCCACTGAGGGGAGGAGCCGGGACATCAGCTGTGAGCCGCGGGTGTGCGGGACAGACCTGAAAAATCGTGGCAGTCCCGCAGAATCCGGGACGGTTGGGAGGTATGTGTCAATAGTCTAGGAAACTATAAGCAATGCCAAAACAGAGGGGCTGCACTGTAAAATGAATTTTTACTGTTTTGGAAGCTCCCCCCCCCCCCAAAGGTGTTTTCTCTGCCTCAGGTTTGGCCTCCCATTGAAACCAATGAGGATCAAAAAGATTCTGGTAACCGTTCGGTGAACAGGGTTTGTTCGCCAAGACTCGGCGAACTGAACTTTGAAAGGTTTGCTCATCTATAGTCAGGAAGGTGAAAACAGGCTGGGGGGGTGAAGGGATAACCTCATAAGTAATTTAAAAGACAGCATGTGATCCCCTTTACTTTTGATAACCATGGAAGGTAAAGCAGACACCTGGGGACTGGTATCAGGCTGAGAAGGTCCATGGTTATTTGGCCCTTCCCTGCCTAAATATTACAGACTACAGACACGCCAGAAGTGGCACAGCCAATTCTGGTACTTTGCCCAGCTTTTCCCTATTGTCCTGGTGTAGTGGCAATTGGGGAATACAGTAAAAAAGTAAGTAAATACATACAGAGGTGAGCTACCCAGGGCAAAATTTCCTAGTATTTCCTTTCCTAGCTACGGAGGTTGGCACCCTCCCTAAATCAAGACGGAATTGCGCCCCCGCTCACCGATGGCTGACTCTCCTTTCCCTTTACGTATCAACTAATGTAGTGCTGCTGTTTCTAGGTGGATGGACAAAATATACACAGTGAGATGTGTCAATATAAAAAAGCATGACCAATAAGAAAGTCAGAGATCTCAAATGGCATAGATGAATCAGAAAACCGCAAGACTCAATGGCAGACACTTAGCTTAGCAGTAGAGCACAGTCCAGCAATGGAACACATTATTGTCTTCTAACCTGCTATATTGAGTTTCTCATGTGGGGATGCTCCTGATGAACCCCTGGCCACCATTGAGGATTGGGCGTGTTCCATTGCTGGACTGAGTTCTACTGCTGAGCTACGTGTCTGCCTGATGCACTCTGAGTTTGGGGGATGATATTTGTTAATTTGCCACAACCTGTATGATGGGCCCATAGCTGTATATAGGGGAGCTGTGGGTCCATCACTCTGTATATAGGAGAGCTGTGGATCCATCATTCTGTATATAGGGGAGCTGTGGGCCCATCATTCTATATATAGGGGAGCTGTGGGTCCATCATACTGTATATAGGGGAGCTGTGGGCCCATCATTCTGTATATAGGGGAGCTGTGGCCCATCATACTGTATATAGGGGAGCTGCGGGTCCATCACTCTGTATATAGGGGAGCTGCGGGTCCATCACTCTGTATATAGGGGAGCTGTGGGCCCATCATTCTATATATAGGGGAGCTGTGGGTCCATCATACTGTATATAGGGGAGCTGTGGGCCCATCATTCTGTATATAGGGGAGCTGTGGCCCATCATACTGTATATAGGGGAGCTGCGGGTCCATCACTCTGTATATAGGGGAGCTGTGGGTCCATTATTCTGTATATAGGGGAGCTTCGGGCCCGCAGCTGTATATAAGGGAGCTGTGGGTCCATCACTCTGTATATAGGGGAGCTGTGGGTCCATCACTCTGTATATAGGGGAGCTGTGGATCCATCACTCTGTATATAGGGGAGCTGTGGATCCATCACTCTGTATATAGGGGAGCTGTGGATCCATCACTCTGTATATAGGGGAGCTGTGGGTCCATCATTCTGTATATAGGAGAGCTGTGGATCCATCATTCTGTATATAGGGGAGCTGTGGATCCATCACTCTGTATATAGGGGAGCTGTGGGTCCATCATTCTGTATATAGGGGAGCTGTGGATCCATCACTCTGTATATAGGAGAGCTGTGGGTCCATCATTCTGTATATAGGGGAGCTGTGGATCCATCACTCTGTATATAGGGGAGCTGCGGGTCCATCACTCTGTATATAGGGGAGCTGTGGATCCATCACTCTGTATATAGGGGAGCTGCGGGTCCATCACTCTGTATATAGGGGAGCTGTGGGCCCATCATTCTGTATATAGGGGAGCTGTGGGTCCATCATTCTGTATATAGGAGAGCTGTGGATCCATCATTCTGTATATAGGGGAGCTGTGGGTCCATCATTCTGTATATAGGGGAGCTGTGGGTCCATCATACTGTATATAGGGGAGCTGTGGGTCCATCACTCTGTGTATAGGGGAGCTGCAGGTCCATCACTCTGTATATAGGGGAGCTGTGGGCCCATCATTCTGTATATAGGGGAGCTGTGGGTCCATCATTCTGTATATAGGAGAGCTGTGGATCCATCATTCTGTATATAGGGGAGCTGTGGGTCCATCATTCTGTATATAGGGGAGCTGTGGGTCCATCATACTGTATATAGGGGAGCTGTGGGTCCATCACTCTGTGTATAGGGGAGCTGCGGGTCCATCACTCTGTATATAGGGGAGCTGTGGGTCCATCACTCTGTATATAGGGGAGCTGTGGGCCCATCATTCTGTATATAGGGGAGCTGTGGATCCATAACTCTGTATATAGGGGAGCTGCGGGTCCATCATTCTGTATATAGGGGAGCTGCGGGTCCATCACTCTGTATATAGGGGAGCTGTGGATCCATCACTCTGTATATAGGGGAGCTGCGGGTCCATCATTCTGTATATAGGGGAGCTGCGGGTCCATCACTCTGTATATAAGGGAGCTGTGGGTCCATCACTCTGTATATAGGGGAGCTGTGGGTCCATCACTCTGTATATAGGGGAGCTGTGGATCCATCACTCTGTATATAGGGGAGCTGTGGGCCCATCATTCTGTATATAGGGGAGCTGTGGGCCCATCATTCTATATATAGGGGAGCTGTGGATCCATCACTCTGTATATAGGAGAGCTGTGGGCCCATCATTCTGTATATAGGGGAGCTGTGGGCCCATCATTCTGTATATAGGGGAGCTGTGGGTCCATCATACTGTATATAGGGGAGCTGTGGGCCCATCATTCTGTATATAGGGGAGCTGTGGGTCCATCATACTGTATATAGGGGAGCTGTGGGTCCATCATACTGTATATACGGGAGCTGTGGGTCCATCATTCTGTATATAGGGGAGCTGTGGGCCCATCATTCTATATATAGGAGAGCTGTGGGTCCATCACTCTGTATATAGGAGAGCTGTGGGCCCATCATTCTGTATATAGGGGAGCTGTGGATCCATCACTCTGTATATAGGGGAGCTGTGGGCCCATCATTCTATATATAGGGGAGCTGTGGGTCCATCATACTGTATATAGGGGAGCTGTGGGTCCATCATACTGTATATAGGGGAGCTGTGGGTCCATCATACTGTATATAGGGGAGCTGCGGGTCCATCATTCTGTATAGAGGTGAACTGCGGGTCCATCATACTGTATATAGGGGAGTTGCGGGTCCATCATATTGTATATAGGGGAGCTGCGGGTCCATCATACTGTATATAGGGGAGCTGTGGGCCTATCATACTATTAGGGGCCACAGCCACCCCATATTCAGAATGATGGGCTCACAGCTCCCCTATATACAGAAAGATCATGGGCTCACAGCTCCCATCTCCCTTATATACAGAATGATGATGGGCTCAGAGCTCTTCTATATACAGAATGATGGGACCACAGCTCCCCTATACAGTGTGTCCACCCATATCCGTTCCACCGCCATTAAATTGAGAACGGCGGCAGCTATAGGCATAGAAGTGGTGTCTAGGTATAGTAAAGTAGCCATGCGCTATGTAATGAAACCACCTATAGCGCCACCTGGTGGAAAACAACGGAGTTAGCATTTTTATCTAGAAAACGGAACGAGATAGAGAAAAAAAGTGAATTACAAAGTTGTAGGGCATCATCAATTCAATACGAATCGACACCTTGCATACAGAAATGCTATGATATGAGACCCATGACCCCTCCAAAACATTGAATGCTAGTCACTCATATGGCGCTCATGTAACTTTGATGGTCAGTGGCCCCCGTCAGCTGCAATGCACATCTGGCCTCTGCACAGCATACTGTATCTTGCTGCACGTTGTGCAATATGGTAGGTGACACGTTTGCACAAGCATCTGTGATACGTGGTCGTAGGTCCTGCAATGTTGGTGGAGGGGTCGCATACACCTGCTGTTTGATGTGACCTCACAGAAAGAAGTCCAATGGGGTCAGGTCAGGTGAGCGTGGAGGCCACTCCACACAGCCACCATACCCAATGACTTGTAGGAAGGTCTCCATGAGGTATCGCTTCACGTCCGCAGCCTTGTGAGTTTTACACGTTCTAATCCTAGCATTTCTGTATGCAAGGTGTCGATTCGTATTGAATTGATGAACTTTGTAATTCACTTTTTTCTCTATCTCGTTCCGTTTTTGAGATAAAAATGCTAACTCCGTTGTTTTCCACCAGGTGGCGCTATAGGTGGTTTCATTGCGTAGCGCATGGCTACTTTACTATACCTAGACACCACTTCTAGGCCTATAGCTGCCGACGTTCTCAAGTTAATGGCGGTGGACAGGATATGGGTGGACACACTGTATACAGAATGATCATGGGCTCACAGCTCCCCTATATACAGAATGATCATGGGCTCACAGCTCTCCTATATACAGTATGATGGGCCTACATCTCCCCTAAACACTTTTCAATGTCCACACTACTCCCCCAAACACAGCATAATGACCCCCACAGTAGCCCTCACACTGTCTAATGGCTCAGATTCTGTATAATGGCCTCCACACTGCTTTAGGAGCCTCATAGATGTCCCTATAATGTATGAGAGCCCCCATGGTGTATGAGGGCCCTACAGTAGACCCCAAACTGTATAGTGGCCCCATAATTAGCTTCCATGCTGTATAATATCCCCCATAGTTTAAAATTGCCCTCACAGTAGTCCCTGTAATGTATGAGGCCCCCCAAATTGTTTTATGGGCCTCCACATTTGTCCCCTCACGGTATGAGGTTCCCACATTGTTTATGATGCCCCCAAAAGTTATTTAAAAACATACACTGCCTACGAGTGGACTGACAAGGCAGCATGCTGTCATGAATGCACAGTGTCAGAGGCGCATTGTGGTAACTTCATCGCGCCTGGACGCTGAGGTCCAGTGCAGACGTCAGCACATCACCTGTTCTGTAGACTGCAGGCTTAAAGTGACCCGCAGTCTTCAGAATGGAGAGTGCCGGTGCAGGCAGAGGTGCAGAAATATTCTTAGTGGGGGCAGGAGCTCCCGAGTGCTAGCGATGTGTGACGCCCTGGCAAAACCAGGTAGTCACAGAAAGAGTTAATCCTCCTTGGCAGCTACACAATCCCCACACAGATGTACACCAGCCAATCAGGCCCTACTCACCCCCACCCCAGGAAAAAGGGAGGGGGGCGAGAGAAGCTAAGGAAGTGGAGAGAGTTTTAGTTTCAGTTGTGCAGTAGTCAGTGAAGCGATGACAGGGGGAAGCTTGGAGCTCCCTGGGAGAAGGTGGAAGCCGGGGTTGGAGCCCTGGACTACCGGACTAGGTGGCTGTGAGGGCCACAGGCGACAAAGATCCGGTCACGGGGATCCTGAGGCGACCGGGACAGAGTTGTAGCTCGCCGGTGCTGGGAGAGGGACCCGATACGGAGGCCGTTCAAACGGACTAGTCCAGACAAGAAAGAGACAGAGAGTGTGGAAAGAACGGCCCTGGCTGTACATCTGGGTGTGGGACCCGAAGACACCCGCCAACGGTGACCGGCCATTTGGCAAGTTGGTTGACAAAACAGCCTCTGTGTTTCCTGACCCTACACATGAAAGCAGCCTCATCCAACACCAGGACAACCGAACTGTAAGTGTGCTGATCCCTGCAAGACCTGCCACCACCACAACTCCCAATCGGGCCCTGGGGTCACAACTCCCTTACCCGTGGAGGGGATCCCACCTTGCTGCCCCACACCATCAGTCCCGGGCACGGTCCCCAGAGGCAGCGGCGGTGCCACCATCCCTCACCGCAACCCACGGGTGGCATCACAGACAATCTCCCTTTACATATTCCCGTTTTGTTGTGGAGCCTGGGATCACAGACTGGGTCACGCCACCGTGATACCTCTAGAAGCGACCCCATTGGCTCCGGCACCGGTTCTGAGTACCCCCTATCCCTGGGTGACACAGATGCAAGCTTCATGATTATTGTAGGTCGTATTTGTTTGGGCACATTCAGACGTATGTACAAGTCGATCTGAGAACAGACTTCAATACACAAACCGGAGATGGATTTCCCGACCCAGGCATAACAGCATCATAAATTTCTATGAAGCTTCCTTGCTCAGTTCAGGAGACCTGTGACCAGTCTGTGCATTGCTGTCCGATCTACAAGGCTGGTGGTGAATGGGGAATATGCCACACTGCCGTGCAGAAAAAAAAATACGGATGGAGATCAAAGTGATGTTCATCTGTGTGATTTTTTTCCTGATGAAGGAGAGAGTTTTCGCTGAAACGCGCTGAAAATAAAATCACTTTGTTCTCCATCCGGATCGTTTCTTCTGCACGGCAGCGCGGCGTATTCCCAATTCACAACCAGTCTTGTACATCGTCCAAGGGTGCTGCAGCAGCTGTTTGATGCTTAACAAGTGGTTGTGGCTCACACAACTACCACAGGTGAGCCTGTTATCTATCCCTTCCATCTCCCTTTAAGGCCTGTTTCACACGTCCGTGAAAAACACAGACATTTTTCACTGACGTGTTAAAAACGCCAATGTCCCTCTGTGTGTTGAGATTCACGGCACACGTGGGTTGTACATGTGCAATCCGTGATACATGCACATGGAGAAAATCTCACCTGTCCCCACTCCTGCTGTCCATGATGCTCAAGATGTCTCTCACCTCTGCAGCTACTTCCGGGTCGGCTGTGCTGTGCATAATGAATATGTATGACAGTAATTAGCCGGCCTGGAAGCAGCAGAGAGCAGCGGCCAGAGACAGCGTCGCTGGAGAAGGGAAGTTAAAAAATGCTTTTTATTTTGAACTTCCGTGTTTTTCTGGTATGTGTTTCACAGATCACACCACAGTGTGGTCTATGTGACATCAATGATGCCAGAAAAATATTGGACATGTCTCCGTGCAGAGCACACGGACATGCATGTACACCACATGGAGACACGGTCAGTGAGAAATCACTGATGTGTGCGCAGACCCATTGATTATAATGGGCCTGCGTATGTCAGTGATTCTGGTACATATAAAAATTAGCAGATACTTACCAGAATCTTACGTCTGAAATAGGCCCAAGGACGTGAAGCAACAGTCTTGCCAGCAGGAGAGGTTTGTGACCGCTCTATGCCAGCACTGGGTAGAAGAAGCTAGTTAACAGTGCTTAGGCCCATAGTAAAAAAAAATAAAGCAGTCCTTTAAAGTTTTGGGAAAAAAAATGCTATTCTTGCTCCAGTATTATTTCCTCCAATATATACAGAGATGACATTGATAAGTCACAGCCATGATATGCACATGCAGATATGACATATCAGCTGCATGATTGTTTTGTGTTATATTCAATTGTTAAATATGGAACTTATTTATTAATTGGATTTTGTAGTTGTGTCCTAAACTAATAATAAATAGTACAATCTATATGTTTACATTATTTTGTTGTGTTATGGGGGGGGGTCCAGAAGATTTCTTGCACCGGGGTCCTCTGTAGTCTGTGCCCATCCCTACTTCATTCAGTGACTGGGAAGCCGATCCCTACAGGTAAGGGTATTATCACACAGACATTTATCAACAAATGATTTAAGTTTTTCTTTAATTTCAAAACCAGGGGAGGATTTATATTTTAAAGTGATCTCAATCAGTCCTTTTAATCTAGAGGAGGGTTTTGCTGGATTAATCCTTTCCTCCTCAAGGAGGATATTCATCACCCTCAAGGAAGAGGCAACAATCTCTTATTCCCACTTCTCAATCAGAGAGGTAGAGCGACACCTCAGGGCAGGTACAGTGTTAATCCTTAGACCCTTTGGTACCATGTTCTGCTTAATATATCCTTCCAGTGACTGAACCTCCCACCACAATTTTATATGTTCTTTATTTGCCTCCAACAATGTTCAAATGCTCAGTCGCCAGAGGTCTCTCACCTTCTACGTCAGAGAAGCTCAGTCGCCAGAGGTCTCTCACCTTCTACGTCAGAGAAGCTCAGTCGCCAGAGGTCTCTCACCTTCTACGTCAGAGAAGCTCAGTCGCCAGAGGTCCCTCACCTTCTACGTCAGAGAAGCTCAGTCGCCAGAGGTCTCTCACCTTCTACGTCAGAGAAGCTCAGTCGCCAGAGGTCTCTCACCTTCTACGTCAGAGAAGCTCAGTCGCCAGAGGTCTCTCACCTTCTACGTCAGAGAAGCTCAGTCGCCAGAGGTATCTCACCTTCTACGTCAGAGAAGCTCAGTCGCCAGAGGTCTCTCACTTTCTACGTCAGAGAAGCTCAGTCGCCAGAGGTCCCTCACCTTCTACGTCAGAGAAGCTCAGTCGCCAGAGGTCTCTCACCTTCTACGTCAGAGAAGCTCAGTCGCCAGAGGTCCCTCACCTTCTACGTCAGAGAAGCTCAGTCGCCAGAGGTCTCTCACCTTCTACGTCAGAGAAGCTCAGTCGCCAGAGGTCTCTCACCTTCTACGTCAGAGAAGCTCAGTCGCCAGAGGTCTCTCACCTTCTACGTCAGAGAAGCTCAGTCGCCAGAGGTCTCTCACCTTCTACGTCAGAGAAGCTCAGTCGCCAGAGGTCTCTCACCTTCTACGTCAGAGAAGCTCAGTCGCCAGAGGTATCTCACCTTCTACGTCAGAGAAGCTCAGTCGCCAGAGGTCTCTCACTTTCTACGTCAGAGAAACTCAGTCGCCAGAGGTCCCTCACCTTCTACGTCAGAGAAGCTCAGTCGCCAGAGGTCCCTCACCTTCTACGTCAGAGAAGCTCAGTCGCCAGAGGTCTCTCACCTTCTACGTCAGAGAAGCTCAGTCGCCAGAGGTCCCTCACCTTCTACGTCAGAGAAGCTCAGTCGCCAGAGGTCTCTCACCTTCTACGTCAGAGAAGCTCAGTCGCCAGAGGTCTCTCACCTTCTACGTCAGAGAAGCTCAGTCGCCAGAGGTCCCTCACCTTCTACGTCAGAGAAGCTCAGTCGCCAGAGGTCCCTCACCTTCTACGTCAGAGAAGCTCAGTCGCCAGAGGTCTCTCACCTTCTACGTCACAGAAGCTCAGTCGCCAGAGGTCTCTCACCTTCTACGTCAGAGAAGCTCAGTCGCCAGAGGTCCCTCACCTTCTATGTCAGAGAAGCTCAGTCGCCAGAGGTCCCTCACCTTCTACGTCAGAGAAGCTCAGTCGCCAGAGGTCCCTCACCTTCTACGTCAGAGAAGCTCAGTCGCCAGAGGTCCCTCACCTTCTACGTCAGAGAAGCTCAGTCGCCAGAGGTCCCTCACCTTCTACGTCAGAGAAGCTCAGTCGCCAGAGGTCCCTCACCTTCTACGTCAGAGAAGCTCAGTCGCCAGAGGTCCCTCACCTTCTACGTCAGAGAAGCTCAGTCGCCAAAGGTCCCTCACCTTCTACGTCAGAGAACAACCCTAGTGTCATCCATTTTTTTTAATCTCAACTGGTCCAGACCAAAATCCAGCCATACCAAAATTAAACACAGAAACCAAAGCCGCAGTATCAGGTCATCACAGGGTATGCAATATCCACCTCCTTCTTGGTTTTGGTTCCCTAACCATATTGTGTTGCCTACATCAGCTAATCAAACCCTAGATACACCCTGCACCACACCCACCAAACACACCAGTGGACGGCCTGAGTGGAATAGGGTCACCCACTTGGGGGATTGGAAAGGGAGGTCAGGAGTGTCAGGAAAAGGAGAGAGAAGTGTGTTGGAAGTGAAGGAGAGAGGAGGTCAGGAGCAGGGCTCCTAGGAAGCTATCTAGGTGGCAGACGGTGGTCTGGATCTAGAGGAGCTGGAACCCCGGTCGTAGGGGATCGTGGCAAGGGGCACGGAACTGTGGAGAAGGACAGCCGGCGGCCTTGCACTATCACCGGGTTGGGACCAGGGCACGACGGGGTACATGGACCCTAGGTCAGGGAGTAGCTTCAGGAAACCTGACAATTCACCGACGAGAACGGAGCCTTCAAGATCCGCTCTCCACCCGCTCAAAAAATCGGGGTACTAGCGCAACGAGGGGGATAAGACTTTCCACTCAAAAAGGTCCAGAAAATCCCAAACGTGAACCCTGAGAGCAAGCTCCCACACTTCGCCATAGTGGGGAGCGGGACCCGGCAAGTTCCATACTACTGGGACCAACAGAGAAGTAAATTTAGTGCCAGGAGGCAGGTCACGGATCACCAGGCAGCACCATTGTGGACGGGACCCGAACTAAGCTCCCCTCAGCGGCAGCGGTGTCCAGAACTTTGGTTTATCCAGTTGTCGGTGTCAGCTTAATGGACTGAGTGAGTACGCAAGTGGCATCCAACGGCACTCCCCCTCACCATCACCGAGTCCCGGGGTATTTCACCTACCTGTGGAGGGTCACAACACCTGGCTGCCCCATTCCATCATCCCCGGGTACTCCCAACCACAGTGTTGGTACTCCTAATTACCACAAACCACGAGTGGCGTCACGAACTCTATAATTCTTCCTGTAAATACCCTCTTCATTTGAGTGGCCGCACGACCCCCGAGTCCGGAGACCCTCGAGCCACCGCGGATCCGGATCCGAGCAGCTCGGCTGCTGGCACGTGGGCGGCACATGCATACATACCAATAAGGCAGATCAAGAGGTGGCCAAATTATCACAGATTTATCAATCCATCCTAACAGTCCCAAGGTAGATAACAAGAGTGCTTGACATATTTAACAGCTTTCATAATATAAAGGAAATACCACTTCCATCTGATAGGCAGCTTATGTATAATAACCTCCACAACTGACACTAATGAGCCCGAGAAGTCCTCACCTAGAAAAGGAGGGTATGACACGTTATAGGGAAGCCCTAAACAGGGGTATCAAACTCTGCTGAGTGTAAGGACCGCACATAAAAAAAAAAATATTTGGGGGGCCGCATTCTTTGCTGGACCCAGTAATATTTTTAGTGATTGCATTTTTTTTTCTATACGTCTTTGGATCACATTTTTCGCTGGTTTATTATAATAAATGTGCACTTTTTATGTCAGTTTATATATTATAAATACTTTTTATGGGAAAAAAAAATCACGTTATTTTGATATTTTTTTTTACATTTTATCCCCTTCTTGTAAGTAATATCATTTTACAATTAGCACCATATAGTAATTGTGGCCAACATTTTGTGTTGTATTCCCTCCTGGTCCTCATCTTTTAGTAATGTGCCCATATTGTCCCCATCTTGTAGCAATGTGCCCATATTGTCCCCATCTTGTAGCAATGTGCCCATATTGTCCCCATCTTGTAGCAATGTGCCCATATTGTCCCCATCTTGTAGCAATGTGCCCATATTGTCCCCATCTTGTAGCAATGTGCCCATATTGTCCCCATCTTGTAGCAATGTGCCCATACTGTCCCCATCTTGTAGCAATGTGCCCATACTGTCCCCATCTTGTAGCAATGTGCCCATATTGTCCCCATCTTGTAGCAATGTGCCCATACTGTCCCCATCTTGTAGCAATGTGCCCATATTGTCCCCATCTTGTAGCAATGTGCCCATATTGTCCCCATCTTGTAGCAATGTGCCCATACTGTCCCCATCTTGTAGCAATGTGCCCATATTGTCCCCATCTTGTAGCAATGTGCCCATATTGTCCCCATCTTGTAGCAATGTGCCCATACTGTCCCCATCTTGTAGCAATGTGCCCATACTGTCCCCATCTTGTAGCAATGTGCCCATACTGTCCCCATCTTGTAGCAATGTGCCCATACTGTCCCCATCTTGTAGCAATGTGCCCATATTGTCCCCATCTTGTAGCAATGTACCCATATTGTCCCCATTTTGTAGCAATGTGCCCATACTGTCCCCATCTTGTAGCAATGTGCCCATACTGTCCCCATCTTGTAGCAAAGTGCCCATACTGTCCCCATCTTGTAGCAATGTGCCCATACTGTCCCCATCTTGTAGCAATGTGCCCATACTGTCCCCATCTTGTAGCAATGTGCCCATATTGTCCCCATCTTGTAGCAATGTGCCCATATTGTCCCCATCTTGTAGCAATGTGCCCATATTGTCCCCATCTTGTAGCAATGTGCCCATATTGTCCCCATCTTGTAGCAATGTGCCCATATTGTCCCCATCTTGTAGCAATGTGCCCATATTGTCCCCATCTTGTAGCAATGTGCCCATATTGTCCCCATCTTGTAGCAATGTGCCCATATTGTCCCCATCTTGTAGCAATGTGCCCATATTGTCCCCATCTTGTAGCAATGTGCCCATATTGTCCCCATCTTGTAGCAATGTGCCCATATTGTCCCCATCTTGTAGCAATGTGCCCATATTGTCCCCATCTTGTAGCAATGTGCCCATATTGTCCCCATCTTGTAGCAATGTGCCCATATTGTCCCCATCTTGTAGCAATGTGCCCATATTGTCCCCATCTTGTAGCAATGTGCCCATATTGTCCCCATCTTGTAGCAATGTGCCCATATTGTCCCCATCTTGTAGCAATGTGCCCATATTGTCCCCATCTTGTAGCAATGTGCCCATATTGTCCCCATCTTGTAGCAATGTGCCCATATTGTCCCCATCTTGTAGCAATGTGCCCATATTGTCCCTATCTTGTAGCAATGTGCCCATATTGTCCCTATCTTGTAGCAATGTGCCCATATTGTCCCCATCTTGTAGCAATGTGCCCATATTGTCCCCATCTTGTAGCAATGTGTCCATATTGTCCCCATCTTGTAGCAATGTGCCCATAATGTCGCCCCTTTGTAGCAATGTGCCCATAATGTCGCCCCCTTATAGCAATGTGCCCATATTGCCCCCTTGTTGCAATGTGCCCATATTGTCGCCCCCTTGTAGCAATGTGCCCATACTGTCTCCCCCTTGTAGCAATGTGCCCATATTGTCCCCTTGTAGCAATGTGCCCATATGTTATGACGTTCACATACAAAAAAAAAGATTTTTCTCACTTGTCCTCTGTTCCCTCAGTGTCCTCTTTATTTGCTTCTTGCAGCCTGCAGAGCTGAGAGCCGTGGCAATTGCTGTCTGGTACACAGTGCCAACGACATCAGCGTTTTCCTACTGGGGAACGATTTGCGGCACTGCCCTCCTCACATCTTTACTAATGGCAGCTGCGCCGGCCAATCAGAATACACCCACGCTAGCTCCTGGCCTTTGATTGGCCGGCGGCAGTTGCCATTAGTAGAGCTGTGTAGAGGCGTGCTTCTCTGCGCGGTGCTGCAAATTATACTCACCAGAAGGAAAGTGCTGACGGCGGTGGCGGTCCAGTGTATGTACCGGTGCGCAATTGTCACGGGGTCTAGGTGTCTGAGGGCCGTAAGAAGAAGCCTCTGGGGCCGCATGCGGCCCGCTGGCCACGTGTTTGAGACCTCTGCCCTAGAGCAACCTTAAGATGACACTGCACAAGCTACCGTACCTGTCACCAGAATTATTAACGATACCAGGTACTTATTATAGACGGTCGTAACAATGATGCAACAAAGCGATTAATCCCATAGCATCCCGACGCGTTTCTCCCCAGTAGCAGATACACGGGGGTTCATCAGGGTACACTAACAACCAGAAACGAAGGAATCCAAGAAAACAAACTGGCACCAATCATCGGTAGACCTGTTGAAGTGCTTGTTAAGCATTTAACGGCCGTCGTCTGCTGTGCCGTGCATCCCTCCCCCCTCCCCTCCGCCGTTTTTATATTTTACCTGGTGCTGAAATAACACGGATTCTTTGGTATACGGCAGCCCGGTGAGTGCCCTCCCATTCTTTTGCTTCTTTGGACATTAACAACCAATATTCAGGGGTCCCAGGCCCAGAGACTCCCAGAAAGAAGCTGTTCCAAAGTCTGAGGAAGATACCAAACAGACAGACACAGAATATGGGGTTAATGCTGACTAGGATGGACAGATAAATTACAGGATAGGATGGACACAAGGGTCTTATAACATACTGTAAGGTTTAGACAGAGGGTTAGTCCGCTCTCTCCATGCTGATTCATATTAAATATACCGTAAGTTGGATGCTGTAAAAATATGAAAATATTATAACACTGCAATAGGCGATCACATGATGGATAGGAGCAGAGGAGGAAGCACAGATAAGCACTTCTTATACTGTATAAAGTGCATTTATTCTGGAAGGCAGAGATGGTTATAAACCATGTCTGCCTTCTCTAAGGGGAGTCCGGCTGTGTCTGACAGTCAGGTCCCATCTCCTACAGCTGTTTCTCTTCAATAAAGTTTCACTGTTACTGCAGAGTAAAATGCGCGGACCTCTCAGATTTTAAGTCTATGAACGCAACTTGTATATTTATTTGGTTATAAGGTCTTATAAAAAATACCCATAAAATGTCAGTTTATTAGTATGTATTAAAATATACACAGAGTCCAAAACATAGGAAAAAAAGCCAGAAAAGTAAGCATAAATGGGGGGCAGTATCCCTAGTACTGTACTGTAATTATACGCCTCGCCTCAAGGGTCTACCAGGTCTCAGAAGGGACAGTCTGAGTGGGGGCGCCAACTGCGCAGGAATAGTGTGCCAACCTCCGCGGCAAGGTAGGCCTCAGTACTGGGGTGTACTAAGGATAGTGACCCCTTTTTATTCATGTCTTTTTTCAGATTTTCTAATTTTTGGACTTTCTATATTTTAATAAATACTAATAAACTTACATTTTATGAGTATTTTTTGTAACTCTATGTGACCTTTTCAGTCCTACCATAGCTCTTTTTGTTCTTATATTTGGTAATTTAGAGGCTGCATCGGGCAATTTATTGCCATCATCATATAAGGGGTCTAGCATCATTATTCTGGGTACAAGGGGGAGATGGGGCTGGAACGAAGAGTCCTTCTTCTTGTATCATTATTCTGGGTACAAGGGGGAGATGGGGCTGGAACGAAGAGTCCTTCTTCTTGTATCATTATTCTGGGTACAAGGGGGAGATGGGGCTGGAACGAAGAGTCCTTCTTCTTGTATCATTATTCTGGGTACAAGGGGAGATGGGGCTGGAACGAAGAGTCCTTCTTCTTGTATCATTATTCTGGGTACAAGGGGGAGATGGGGCTGGAATGAAGGGTCCTTCTTCTTGTATCATTATTCTGGGTACAAGGGGGAGATGGGGCTGGAACGAAGAGTCCTTCTTCTTGTATCCTTATTCTGGGTACAAGGGGGAGATGGGGCTGGAACGAAGAGTCCTTCTTCTTGTATCCTTATTCTGGGTACAAGGGGGAGATGTGGCTGGAACGAAGAGTCCTTCTTCTTGTATCATTATTCTGGGTACAAGGGGGAGATGGGGCTGGAACGAAGAGTCCTTCTTCTTGTATCATTATTCTGGGTACAAGGAGAGATGGGGCTGGAACGAAGAGTCCTTCTTCTTGTATCCTTATTCTGGGTACAAGGGGGAGATGGGGCTGGAACGAAGAGTCCTTCTTCTTGTATCATTATTCTGGGTACAAGGGGGAGATGGGGCTGGAACGAAGAGTCCTTCTTCTTGTATCATTATTCTGGGTACAAGGAGAGATGGGGCTGGAACGAAGAGTCCTTCTTCTTGTATCATTATTCTGGGTACAAGGGGAGATGGGGCTGGAACGAAGAATCCTTCTTCTTGTATCATTATTCTGGGTACAAGGGGGAGATGGGGCTGGAACGAAGAATCCTTCTTCTTGTATCATTATTCTGGGTACAAGGGGGAGATGGGGCTGGAATGAAGGGTCCTTCTTTTTGATCTGTAACGCAGACTACATGGCTACATGGATAAGTCAGGGCATCTGATCTTTTATGTTTGTCTTCTCTTTCAGAGCTTCCAAACTCTGCATGGAATTGGTTGGCTTATTGGCGTATAGCCCCTGCCATCGTCGTCCCTCTTGGGATTGTGATTGCTGTCATCTGTACCCTCTGTATGTAACTAATGATATCACAGGCTACACAGAAGTCTATAGAGGAAATCTCCCATCTTCATTTACCCTGATAATGGGTATATTTTGGTGTAGACTTCTTGGGCCCCATAAACATGTGACTCTGGATTTCTGCCAGAGGGGAACTGTTGGATAGATATTGTGCATCGTAGAAAAAGATGCAGATTCCAAAATAATGGATGGAAATGTTTCTACAGATAGGAATAGACACATTGAGCCCGATGCATCAAGACCAGTGTTGTTCATGCCGGTCTTCATGAG
This sequence comes from Anomaloglossus baeobatrachus, assembly GCF_048569485.1. NCBI lineage: Eukaryota > Metazoa > Chordata > Amphibia > Anura > Aromobatidae > Anomaloglossus > Anomaloglossus baeobatrachus. The sequence continues at coordinate 120,052,072 of NC_134364.1, forward strand.
GGTGTACTGGAGATAGACGCGCCTGAGTCATGAGTGACTCTCACCTCTATGTTCCCCTTGCCACAAATCCTACTTCAGCCCCCGCTGGAATAAGATCTGAGGATTAGCATACGCCGCTAATCATCAGGAGTTTGACAAGCTGCGGTCACCACGTTCCCAACCACACATTTCAGCAGAGCTGCGACCAATTGGCATGAAGACACCAGAAATCGCAAACCTTAAGGCCGCTTTACACGCAATGATATCGCTAACGAGATGTCGTTGGGGTCACGGAATTCGTGACGCACATCCGGCCTCGTTAGCGACGTTGTTGCGTGTGAAACACACGAACGACCGTTAACGATTAAATTTACTTACCTTATCATTGACACGCCGTCCATTTCCCAAATATCGTTGCTGGTGCAGGACGCAGGTTGTTCGTCGTTCCTGCGGCAGCACACATCGCTATCTGTGACACCGCAGGAACGAGGAACTACATCGTACCTGCGGCCGTCCGCAATGAGGAAGGAAGGAGGTGGGCGGGATATTCCGCCCGCTCATCTCCGCCCCTTCCCTTCTATTGGACGTGTGACGTCGCTGTGACACTGCATGAACCGCCCCCTTAGAGAGGAGACAGTTTGCCGGCCACAGCGACGTTGCAGGGTAGGTAAGTGCGTGTGACGGGTGTAAGCGATCTTGTGCGCCACGGGCAGCGATTTGCACGTGATGCACAACCGACGGGGGCGGGTGCGCTCACTAGCGATATCGGTACCGATATCGCAGCATATAAAGTGCCCTTTAGGCTCAGCTCTAAATTTTACAACTTTTCCAAGCTTTCGAGATTCTGGAGTAAAAGCTTTGCTGCATCCGGCCCAATGAGTAAAGAATCCTAAGAGCTTTCACTACACTCTGCAGAATACAGAACGCTTTACTTTGTAATCACAATATGATTTCTACTTTTCAATTTGTAAGATATTGGAGAAAGAACAGATGCAGCAAAGATAAAGCTACAGAGAGCAGCGCCGAACCAAATGGTAAATATAGAGTGACAAATCTGACCATAAAGACGCACTCCAGCTAAATACTTATTGATGATTCCTCCTGAATACATCTGTAGTGGAATTGCATTAAAATACTTACAAATTGCTAGTTTCTCCCGTTTCCAGCGCAGCTCCGATCCCCTTCAGAACTACCTGACTGCTCTGCAGCTTCTCCGGCTCATACAGCATCTGCTGTGCAGAATGGTACATGGAATGAATGGGGCCATGTATTGTGAGATTTTGAGTGCAAACCTCCTTCCATCAACAAGGGCATTGAAGATGAAACGTGGCTGGGTCTTTCAGCTTGATATTAATACCAAGCACACCGCCAGAGCAACGAAAGAGTGGCTTTGTAAGAAGCGTATGAATGTCCTGGAGTAGCCTAGCCAGTCTCCAGATCTCAACCCCATAGAAAACCTTTGGAGGGAGTTGAAAGTCCGTGTTGCCCAGCGACAGGCCCAAAACATCACTGCTCTAGAGGAGATCTGGATGGAGGAATGGGGCAACATCCACCAACAGTGTGTGCCAACCTTGTGAAGACAGAAAACGTTTCACCTCTGTCCTTGCCAACAAAGGATACAGAACAAAATATTGAGATTAACTTTTGTTATTGACCAAACACTTATTTTCCCATCATAGTTTGCAAAAAAAAAGGAGCCAGAGAATAGTGGGTGGAGAGGGAGGAAAGGAGCCAGAGAATGATGGGTGGAGAAGGACGAAAGGAGCCAGAGAATGATGGATGGAGAGGGAGGAAAGGAGCCAGAGAACGGTGGGTGGAGAGGGAGGAAAGGAGCCAGAAAAACGTGGGTGGAGAGGGAGCAAAGGAGCCAGAGAATGATGGGTGGAGAGGGAGGAAAGGAGCCAGAGAATGGTGGGTGGAGAGGGAGGAAAGGAGCCAGAGAATGGTGGGTGGAGAAGGACGAAAGGAGCCAGAGAATGATGGGTGGAGAAGGACAAAAGGAGCCAGAGAATGGTGGGTGGAGAGGGAGGAAAGGAGCCAGAGAATGGTGGGTGGAGAAGGACGAAAGGAGCCAGAGAATGATGGATGGAGAAGGACGAAAGGAGCCACAGAATGGTGGGTGGAGAGGGAGAAAAGGAGCCAGAGAATGGTGGGTGGAGAAGGACGAAAGGAGCCAGAGAATGATGGGTGGAGAAGGACAAAAGGAGCCAGAGAATGGTGGGTGGAGAGGGAGGAAAGGAGCCAGAGAATGGTGGGTGGAGAAGGACGAAAGGAGCCAGAGAATGATGGATGGAGAAGGACGAAAGGAGCCAGAGAATGATGGATGGAGAGGGAGGAAAGGAGCCAGAGAATGGTGGGTGAAGAGGGAGGAAAGGAGCCAGAGAATGGTGGGTGAAGAGGGAGGAAAGGAGCCAGAGAATGGTGGGTGGAGAGGGAGGAAAGGAGCCAGAGAATGATGGGTGGAGAGGGAGGAAAGGAGCCAGAGAATGGTGGGTGGAGAGGGAGGAAAGGAGCCAGAGAATGATGGGTGGAGAAGGACGAAAGGAGCCAGAGAATGATGGATGGAGAGGGAGGAAAGGAGCCAGAGAATTGTGGGTGGAGAGGGAGGAAAGGAGCCAGAAAAACGTGGGTGGAGAGGGAGCAAAGGAGCCAGAGAATGATGGGTGGAGAGGGAGGAAAGGAGCCAGAGAATGGTGGGTGGAGAGGGAGGAAAGGAGCCAGAGAATGGTGGGTGGAGAAGGACGAAAGGAGCCAGAGAATGATGGGTGGAGAAGGACAAAAGGAGCCAGAGAATGGTGGGTGGAGAGGGAGGAAAGGAGCCAGAGAATGGTGGGTGGAGAAGGACAAAAGGAGCCAGAGAATGGTGGGTGGAGAGGGAGGAAAGGAGCCAGAGAATGATGGGTGGAGAAGGACAAAAGGAGCCAGAGAATGGTGGGTGGAGAGGGAGGAAAGGAGCCAGAGAATGGTGGGTGGAGAAGGACGAAAGGAGCCAGAGAATGATGGATGGAGAAGGACGAAAGGAGCCAGAGAATGATGGATGGAGAGGGAGGAAAGGAGCCAGAGAATGGTGGGTGAAGAGGGAGGAAAGGAGCCAGAGAATGGTGGGTGAAGAGGGAGGAAAGGAGCCAGAGAATGGTGGGTGGAGAGGGAGGAAAGGAGCCAGAGAATGGTGGGTGGAGAGGGAGGAAAGGAGCCAGAGAATGATGGGTGGAGAGGGAGGAAAGGAGCCAGAGAATGATGGGTGAAGAGGGAGGAAAGGAGCCAGAGAAAGGTGTGTAGAGAGGGGGAAAAGGAGCCAGAGAATGATGGGTGGAGAGGGGGGAAAGGAGCCAGAGAATGATGGGTGGAGAGGGAGGAAAGGAGCCAGAGAATGGTGGGTGGAGAGGGAGGAAAGGAGCCAGAGAATGATGGGTGGAGAAGGACGAAAGGAGCCAGAGAATGATGGATGGAGAGGGAGGAAAGGAGCCAGAGAGTGATGGATGGAGAGGGAGGGAAGGAGCCAGAGAAAGGTGGGTGGAGAGGGAGGAAAGGAGCCAGAGAATGATGAATGGAGAGGGAGGGAAGGAGCCAGAGAAAGGTGGGTGGAGAGGAAGGAAAGGAGCCAGAGAATGATGGATGGAGAGGGAGGAAAGGAGCCAGAGAATGATGGATGGAGAGGGAAGGAAGGAGCCAGAGAAAGGTGGGTGGAGAGGGAGGAAAGGGGCCAGAGAATGGCGGGTGGAGAGGGAGGAAAGGAGCCAGAGAATGTTGGATGATGAGGGAGGGAAGGAGCCACACAAAGGTGGGTGGAGAGGGAAGAAAGGAGCCAGAGAATGATGGATGGAGAGGGAAGGAAGGAGCCAGAGAAAGGTGGGTGGAGAGGAAAAAAAGGAGCCAGAGAATGATGGGTGGAGAGGGAGGAAGGAGCCAGAGAAAGGTGGGTGGAGAGGGAGGAAAGGGGCCAGAGAATGGCGGGTGGAGAGGGAGGAAAGGAGCCAGAGAATGATGGATGGAGAGGGAAGGAAGGAGCCAGAGAAAGGTGGGTGGAGAGGAAAAAAAGGAGCCAGAGAATGATGGGTGGAGAGGGAGGAAGGAGCCAGAGAAAGGTGGGTGGAGAGGGAGGAAAGGGGCAAGAGAATGGTGGGTGGAGAAGGAGGAAAGGAGCCAGAAAATGATGGATGGAGAGGGAGGGAAGGAGCCAGAGAATGATGAATAGAGAGGGAGGGAAGGAGCCAGAGAAAGGTGGGTGGAGAGGGAGGAAAGGAGCCAGAGAACAGTGGGTGGAGAGGGAGGAAAGGAGCCAGAAAAAGGTGGGTGGAGAGGGAGGGAAGGGGCCAGAGAATGGCGGGTGGAGAGGGAGGAAAGGAGCCAGAGAAAGGTGGGTGGAGAGGGAGGAAAGGGGCCAGAGAATGGTGGGTGGAGAGGGAGGAAAGGAGCCAGAGAATGATGAATGGAGAGGGAGGGAAGGAGCCAGAGAATGATGAATGGAGAGGGAGGGAAGGAGCCAGAGAAAGGTGGGTGGAGAGGGAAGGAAGGAGCCAGAGAAAGTTGGGTGGAGAGGGAGGAAAGGAGCCAGAGAATGGTGGGTGGAGAGGGAGGGAAGGAGCCAGAGAATGGTGGGTGGAGAGGGAGGAAAGGAGCTCGAGAATAATGGGTGGAGAGGGAGGATAGGAGCCAGAGAACGGTGGGTGGAGAGGGAGGAAAGGAGCTAGAGAAAGGCGGGTGGAGAGGGAGGAAAGGAGCCAGAGAACGGTGGGTTGAGAGGGAGGAAAGGAGCCAGAGAATGATGGGTGGAGAGGGAGGAAGAGAGCCAGAGAACAGTGGGTGGAGAGGGAGGAAAGGAGCCAGAAAAAGGTGGGTGAAGAGGGAGGGAAGGAGCCAGAGAATGATGGGTGGAGAGGGAGGAAGAGAGCCAGAGAACAGTGGGTGGAGAGGGAGGAAAGGAGCCAGAAAAAGGTGGGTGAAGAGGGAGGGAAGGAGCCAGAGAATGATGGATGGAGAGGGAGGGAAGGAGCCAGAGAAAGGTGGGTGGAGAGGGAGGGAAGGAGCCAGAGAAAGGTGGGTGGAGAGGGAGGAAAGGAGCCAGAGAATGATGGGTGGAGAGGGAGGAAAGGAGCCAAAGAATGATGGGTGGAGAGGGAGGAAAGGAGCCAGAGAATGATGGGTGGAGAGGGAGGAAAGGAGCCAGAGAATGATGGGTGGAGAGGGAGGAAAGGAGCAAGGGAACGATTTTGTATAAGTATCACACACATGACTTATTCTCTCTCCTCCCACTACAGGTGAGAGCTTTCCCATCCTCACATCCTTGGACTGTGTTCAGACTGTGACTTATCTGCTGCGGTTTCCTGTGACCTACAATCTGTGGGACGGACGATCCAACCCCTGATGATCAGGAGAACAATCTCTACCGCTGAGTTGTGGTGTTCTCCATCATGTGTCCTCACATGTAATAGTGGTTATACCGGCTGTACATATATAATTATATACAGGAGATGCCCAGGTTATACCGGCTGTACATATATAATTATATACAGGAGATGCCCAGGTTATACCAGCTGTACATATATAATTATATACAGGAGATGCCCAGGTTATACCGGCTGTACATATATAATTATATACAGGAGGTGCCCGGGTTATACCAGCTGTACATATATAATTATATACAGGAGATGCCCAGGTTATACCGGCTGTACATATATAATTATATACAGGAGATGCCCAGGTTATACCAGCTGTACATATATAATTATATACAGGAGATGCCCAGGTTATACCATCTGTACATGTATAATTATATACAGGAGATGTCCAGGTTATACCGGCTGTACATATATAATTATATACAGGAGATGCCCAGGTTATACCAGCTGTGTATATATAATTATATACAGGAGATACCCAGGTTATACCAGCTGTACATATATAATTATATACAGGAGATACCCAGGTTATACCAGCTGTACATATATAATTATATACAGGAGATGCCCAGGTTATACCGGCTGTACATATATAATTATACACAGGAGATGCCCAGGTTATACCGGCTGTACATATATAATTATATACAGGAGATGCCCAGGTTATACCGGCTGTATATATATAATTATATACAGGAGATACCCAGGTTACACCAGCTGTACATATATAATTATATACAGGAGATGTCCAGGTTATACCGGCTGTATATATATATACTGTAATTATATACAGGAGATGCCCAGGATATACCGGCTGCACATATATAATTATATACAGGAGATGCCCAGGTTATACCGGCTGTACATATATAATTATATACAGGAGATACCCAGGTTATACCGGCTGTACATATATAATTATATACAGGAGATGTCCAGGTTATACCGGCTGTACATATATAATTATATACAGGAGATGCCCAGGATATACCGGCTGCACATATATAATTATATACAGGAGATGCCCAGGTTATACCGGCTGTATATATATAATTATATACAGGAGATGTCCAGGTTATACCGGCTGTACATATATAATTATATACAGGAGATGCCCAGGTTATACCAGCTGTACATATATAATTATATACAGGAGATGCCCAGGTTATACCAGCTGTACATATATAATTATAAACAGGAGATACCCAGGTTATACCAGCTGTACATATATAATTATATACAGGAGATGCCCAGGTTATACCAGCTGTACATATATAATTATATACAGGAGATGCCCAGGTTATACCAGCTGTACATATATAATTATATACAGGAGATACCCAGGTTATAACAGCTGTATATATATAATTATATACAGGAGATGCCCAGGTTATACCAGCTGTACATATATAATTATATACAGGAGATGCCTAGGTTATACCGGCTGTATATATATAATTATATACAGGAGATACCCAGGTTACACCAGCTGTACATATATAATTATATACAGGAGATGCCCAGGTTATATCAGCTGTACATATATAATTATATACAGGAGATGCCCAGGTTATATCAGCTGTACATATATAATTATATACAGGAGATGACCAGGTTATACCGGCTGTACATATATAATTATATACAGGAGATACCCAGGTTATACCAGCTGTACATGTATACTTATATACAAGAGATACCCAGGTTATACCGGCTGTACATATATAATTATATACAGGAGATGCCCAGGTTATACCAGCTGTACATATATAACTATATACAGGTGATACCCAGGTTATACCGGCTGTACATATATAATTATATACAGGAGATGCCCAGGTTATACCAGCTGTACATATATAATTATATACAGGAGATGTCCAGGTTATACCGGCTGTACATATATAATTATATACAGGAGATGCCCAGGTTATACAAGCTGTACATATATAATTATATACAGGGGATGCCCAGGTTATACCAGCTGTACATATATAATTATATACAGGAGATGCCCAGGTTATACCAGCTGTACATATATAATTATATACAGGAGATGTCCAGGTTATACCAGCTGTACATATATAATTATATACAGGAGATGCCCAGGTTATACCAGCTGTACATATATAATTATATACAGGAGATGCCCAGGTGACACCAGCTGTACATATATAATTATATACAGGAGATGCCCAGGTTATACCGGCTGTACATATATAATTATATACAGGAGATGCCCAGGTTATACCAGCTGTACATATATAATTATATACAGGAGATGCCCAGGTTATACCAGCTGTACATATATAACTATATACAGGTAATACCCAGGTTATACCAGCTGTACATATATAATTATATACAGGAGATATCCAGGTTATACCAGCTGTACATATATAATTATATACAGGAGATGCCCAGGTTATACCAGCTGTACATATATAATTATATACAGGAGATGCCCAGGTTATACCGGCTGTACATATATAATTATATACAGGAGATGTCCAGGTTATACCGGCTGTATATATATATAATTATATACAGAAGATGCCCAGGTTATACCAGCTGTACATATATAATTATATACAGGAGATGCCCAGGTTATACCGGCTGTACATATATAATTATATACAGGAGATGCCCAGGTTATACCAGCTGTACATATATAATTATATACAGGAGATGCCCAGGTTATACCGGCTGTACATATATAATTATATACAGGAGATGTCCAGGTTATACCGGCTGTACATATATAATTATATACAGGAGATGCCCAGGTTATACCGGCTGTACATATATAATTATATACAGGAGATGTCCAGGTTATACCGGCTGTACATATATAATTATATACAGGAGATGTCCAGGTTATACCGGCTGTATATATATAATTATATACAGGAGATGTCCAGGTTATACCGGCTGTACATATATAATTATATACAGAAGATGCCCAGGTTATACCAGCTGTACATATATAATTATATACAGGAGATGCCCAGGTTATACCGGCTGTACATATATAATTATATACAGGAGATGCCCAGGTTATACCGGCTGTACATATATAATTATATACAGGAGATACCCAGGTTATACCAGCTGTACATATATAATTATATACAGGAGATGCCCAGGTTATACCAGCTGTACATATATAATTATATACAGGAGATGCCCAGGTTATACCGGCTGTACATATATAATTATATACAGGAGATGTCCAGGTTATACCGGCTGTATATATATAATTATATACAGGAGATACCCAGGTTATACCGGCTGTACATACACACACTACACCCCCATATGTCAGACACCCTGCCCCCCATACAGCCTGCACCCCCATATCACACACGCTACACCCCCATATGTCACACACCCTGCCCCCATACAGCCTGCACCCCCCATATCACACACACTACACCCCCATATGTCACACAGCCTGCACCCCCATATGTCAGACACCCTGCCCCCCACACAGCCTGCACCCCCCATATCACACACACTACACCCCCATATGTCACACAGCCTGCACCCCCATATGTCAGACACCCTGCCCCCCACACAGCCTGCACCCCCATATCACACACGCTACACCCCCATATGTCACACACCCTGCCCCCCATACAGCCTGCACCCCCCCATATCACACACACTACACCCCCATATGTCACACAGCCTGCACCCCCATATGTCAGACACCCTGCCCCCCACACAGCCTGCACCCCCCATATCACACACACTACACCCCCATATGTCACACAGCCTGCACCCCCATATGTCAGACACCCTGCCCCCCACACAGCCTGCACCCCCCATATCACACACACTACACCCCCATATGTCACACAGCCTGCACCCCCATATGTCAGACACCCTGCCCCCCACACAGCCTGCACCCCCATATCACACACGCTACACCCCCATATGTCACACACCCTGCCCCCCATACAGCCTGCACCCCCCCATATCACACACACTACACCCCCATATGTCACACAGCCTGCACCCCCATATGTCAGACACCCTGCCCCCCACACAGCCTGCACCCCCCATATCACACACACTACACCCCCATATGTCATACAGCCTGCACCCCCATATGTCAGACACCCTGCCCCCCACACAGCATGCACCCCCCATATCACACACACTACACCCCCGTATCTCACACAGCTTGTACCCCAACTTACCCCCCCCCCCCCATGCCCCCTCTTTTCTCCTTACCTGTCATGTGTCCCAATCTCCTTCAGGAATCGATATCTTCTGATGCTTTCTGCCCGGCAACCTGTGGCTCCTCCCACACAGTCACATGACGTCAGGTCCTGGCAGGATGGATTCCGTCTTCTGTGCAGAACCACTTGCGTTCTTCTGCAGCTCAGACACGCCTGGTGGCCTGTGCAGGTCCGGGGTCCCTCTGCCCCCGCTGACACCGGCCTTTACTAATGCAATATGTGTGGCGTACACTCTCCTCCCCAGCACAACATGTATCCCTGTAACTTTAGATGAAAATGTGCAAATGAATGATCTTTTGTCAACGGCCCAAAATACAAGACAAAATCGGTTACTAATCATCAGGCAAAGAAATCCAACATGCCCAACATTGGTTTTATACGGTCCTTTCACCCAACCAGCTAACGATCGTTTATTATGCAAGACATTGGCCATTTCATTCAGCTGTAAACTAATGGGTATGGGATCCTTAAGAAAATAGATAAAACATACAGAAACTATTAAAAAAAATGTTTCCAAAGCAAAGAATGTCTAGAAAACATATCAAATATATTAATAACTAATACAGAAGCAAGAAAAAGCAAATAAACCCTTCAGAATTACCTGATTCTGTATTTATGACAAATCAAATGTGGTCTAATAGCTATTCATATAGACAAGTAAATATTTATAATGAAGGGAGAAAATGTAAGTGAACCTGTGAAGAAAAAAAAAAAAAACCTGTCATTTGCTAAAAAAAAACAGTGAAATGCCTTGTAAAAATGTGAGCTCCCCTCATCCTGACACTTTTTTCCGTTTTGTGCTGCGTCGCTCCATTGCGGAGATATTCACGTTTGTTACTTTCGAAGTGCAGTATGTGAAATCTCTGCTTGCAATCCAACGTGACATTTATTTGCTCTACTCTGCGGGTGTGCACTGTCACCTCTGCCTCCACAGTTGTGATTGGTAGAGTCTTCGACTGCTGGAGCTGAGATTGGTAGCATCTGGGAGTGACGGTGAAAGCAATTGTTCAGTTGAGCTGCAAGCAGAGATTTCACATACTGTGCTCCAGAGTAAACAAATGGGAATATCTCTGCAATGGAGCGACACAGCGTAAAATGGAAAAGAGAGACAGAATCGGGGGAGCTCAGGGATTTTTACACTATATTTAACTCAATATTTTGACATCATTTTGAAACTTTGAGGATTATTTTATATTACTAAATTGGTGAACGAAGGAGTGTGGGGGAGACTTTATTCAAATAAACCCTTTTTCCTGTGTGTGTGTGTATTTTTTTTACTTTAGAGTTAACGGGTTATTAATAGGGGTGTCTGATAGACACTTCTCCATTACTAACCCCTGGGCTTGATGCTAGCTGTCAATTCACAGCTGACAGCAACTCCCAAAGTATTACCCCGATTGCCACCACACCAGGGCAATCACCAGCATTGGACCATCTAACGGATGCACCACTTCTATGTCGACTATGGGCTGCTATTTTTAGGAAAGTGAAAGTGGATCCATTACAAAATAAGCTGCAATAATAGCATGCTCTATGTTGATCCACCATGTGTCTGTAGACACGTGGTGTTCAGCATGATACACCACATTAGATCACATAAACGCTGAAACTGAACTCTAAGCATAAATTACCTGGGTGTAATTGTGTCAGAAAGCCGCTGCTGTCCTATTCCCCGACGTACGTTTCGCTACCCGGCTTCTACAAAAAAAAAGAAGCCGGGTAGCAAAACGTACGTCGGGGAATAGGATGGCAGAAGCTTTCTGACACAAATACAATTGTGGGAAACATCTGTTTGTACACGATGCTTATCAACCCTCATTCATCAGAATTGTCCATCACAATGAGATTTTAGGAGAGCAGAATAAAAGAAATATGGCTTGTTGTATCCTTCTGAGCCAGACGTGTGCTTTTCTGTGGAGTAGAGTAGTGTTGTGCGCGAGTGTTCAATATGGCGTACTGTGATACTGGCCGCCGATGTAAACATGGAATTATTCATAGAAACAAGTTTTACTAGTCAATTATCCAGATCTCCACATTCATGCAAAAAAAGTACACATGGTTTGGTGCGGAAGTGACTTAAAACAGTATTGATGGTGGAAGCCAGAAAAGAAGACAACCGCTTGGCCGGACAATTGCAATTGTTACAGACGTCCAGGAGAGGGTTGTGAGAAGCCCAAGGAAATCGTCATGAAGATTATCCCAGCTGGAACAACATGGCGAAATGTACTGAAATTACTTTACCTACAACTATAGTGGTTGTCAACACTGCACAATTTAAAAGGAAGGGGATAAACAGCCGTGTGTGATTGGCTACGGCATATGAGTGTGGCCAATTGCATGTCATCATCCGTACAATCCACAAAAGGGAAACAGGGTACTTGTCTGTGTGGCCCACTGCCATGCTAGGAATGGCGAATACAAAAAATAGCCACTGGTAGAGTACCACAATCCAAAATATCAGAGTAGCAAGCCGGGGTACAAGAATATAAAACTTAACTTTTAATATATTTTTCCTTAAAAGGAAGCAGAAGATCCTTACTTCAATAAAAAGTTATATAAAAAAAATGCCATACATCAAACATCCCCCCCAGCATGTATCAGGGGTTCAACTGGTCAGAAAGGGCTTTCTGAAAGATAACAAAATCTGGTATGCTGACCGGTGCAACCTGCAGGCAAGGACAGCTACCAACAGGATTTGGGATACAACGTACCAGAAGGTCCAGAAATCACTGTCTTATAAGCAGGAAAATGGAATGGTCTCACCCATATATAGATCCATCCACCTTCACTTTAAAGGATCCACATAACATCCTGGGCGTCCCAATGGTCCTTAAATGGACTACTCATATGGTCCCCTTGTTATGAAATGAGATCCTGATGTCCCTGTTCTCCCAACGCGTTTCTTACATTAGTAATAGTCAGGGGAGTTTACATCAGGCACCAGTCCTTATTCACAAGGACTGGACAGGACATGCGGATGGTAGCAGCGGGCCTTCCAAAACACTGTGCCAAAGGCCCGCTGCTGCCATCCCCTTGGAGTACAGATGGTGATCATCATTGGTTTCTGCCTAACCTTCTGCTTTTCTTTCCTCCTCATATTCATTTAAATACACTCCTTTCTCATAGGCACATCGCAGATATTCTCTTACCAGCTCTCTGGTTTTTGCTTATGATCCTCATCCAATATTAAGGTTTGTGAATCACCTTGATTCTCTCTTTGCTTTATAACTGTTCTTCTAAGATCTCTGATGCACTTTTATGAATATTCATGTACGTATATCCGCAGATTTTGCCATTCTTGGTTTCCAGCATATTGCTGTAACATATACCGGTATGTGATATGTACCTCTTTTCTTTCCCCAAGCTGAGGGATTTTTCTTATTTAGGCATATCCCCTATACGTTTATTGTGTCTGGATATTGTGACACACAGTAGTGTATGTATGTATGTATGTGTGTGTGTGTATATATATATATATACATGCATATATATGTTCACTCGTGTGTATGCAGATATATGTTTATACATGCGTATATCCCTAGATCCCTATCCAAGATTCATCCAGACTACAAGGATTCTCCTATGCATTCTTGAACAATAGAAGTAAATATATGAAAAATATATATATTTTTTTCACAAGCATATACGGTATGTCATTTTTTCACTCTTTATTCTCCCCTCTAAGGGGTACTTTGCACGCTGCGACATCGCAGGCCGATGCTGCGATGCCGAGCGCGATAGTCCCCGCCCCCGTCGCAGCAGCGATTTCCTTGTGATAGCTGCCGTAGTGAACATTATCGCTACGGCAGCTTCACATGGACTCACCTGTCCTGCGACCGTCGCTCTGGCCGGAGACCCGCCTCCTTGTTAAGGGGGCGGGTCATGCGGCGTCATAGCGACGTCACACGCCAGGCGGCTAATCGGAGCGGAGGGGTGGAGATGAGTGGGATGTAAACATCCCGCCCACCTTCTCCCTTCCGCATATCCTACGGAAGCCGCGGTGACGCCGGTAGGAGATGTTCCTCGCTCCTGCGGCTTCTCACACAGCGATGTGTGCTGCCGCAGGAGCGAGGAACAACATCGGTCCGTCGCGTCAGCGTAATTATGGATTACGCCGACGCTGCACCGATGATACGATTACGACGCTTTTGCGCTCGTTAATCGTATCATCGAGCCTTTACACACTACGATGTCGCATGCGATGCTGGAAGTGCGTCATTTTCAATTTGACCCCACCGACATCGCACCTGCGATGTGGTAGTGTGCAAAGCCCGCCTAAGGCTACTTTCACACATCAATTTTCTGCATTCAGGCACAATCCTTTTTTTTCCTGATCCAACGGATTCGGCAAAAAATGTAAAAACCGTATCCACCGAATCCATTTTTTAACGGATCCGTTATGCCGAATGCGTAAAAAAACGGATCCGGTGGATCCGTTTTGCATCCGTTTTTGCATTCGTTTTGTCCGTTTTTTTTTTTGCTGGATCCGTTTTTTCTAAGCATTGGAGCATGCGCAGTTTACAAAAACGGATCCAACAGGCGCATACATTTTTTGCCGCATTGCGCCGATCCGGAGTCCATAGGCTTCCATTGTAAAACACGCCGTATCGCGCCGGATCCAGCGCGATGCGTTTTTTTTTGCCGGACAAAAAAACGTTGCAAGATATGTTGCCTCCGGCCGCCACTTTAATTAATTTTGCCACATCCGGAAAAAAACGGATGCAACGCAAAGCCATCAGGCACAATCCGGAACAATGCAAATCTATGGGGATAAAATGGATGCGGTACCGGATCCGTTTTACCCGTTTTTTTCCGGATTGTGCCTGATGGAAAAAACCTGATGTGTGAAAGTAGCCTTAGGGGTACTTTGCACACTACGACATCGCAGGTGCGATGTCGGTGGGGTCAAATTGAAAATGACGCACTTCCAGCATCGCAAGCGACATCGTAGTGTGTAAAGGCTCGATGATACGATTAACAAGCGCAAAAGCGTCGTAATCGTATCATCGGTGCAGCGTCGGCGTAATCCATAATTACGCTGACGCGACGGTCCGATGTTGTTCCTCGCTCCTGCGGCAGCACACATCGCTGTGTGTGAAGCCGCAGGAGCGAGGAACATCTCCTACCGGCGTCACCGCGGCTCCCGTAGGATATGCGGAAGGAAGGAGGTGGGCAGGTGAGTGCATGTGAAGCTGGCGTAGCGATAATTTTCGCTACGCCAGCTATCACACGATATCGTACCTGCGACGGGGGCGGGACCTATCGCGTGCGACATCACAGCATCGGCTTGCGATATCGCAACGTGCAAAGCCCGCCTTAGGCTACTTTCACACATCCGGCTGTAGCAGTGCGGCACAATTTGGCGCTCTGCTGAAAAAACAAAACAGTTTTTCTTTGCCGCCGGTTTCGTTTTTCCCAGCATTGACTTGCATTGGCGCCGCATTGTGCATTGGGCTTGCGTTCCGTCCGTTTTTTGCCGCATGCGGCAGATTTAGCCGATGTGGCGGCCGGATGGAACGTTCCCTGGCACGTTTTTTTGCTCCGGCAAAAAAAACGCAGCGCGCCGCAACCGGCCGCTGCGGCGCATTTTTCAATGCATGCCTATGGACGCCAGATGCAGCGCGATGCGGCAAAAAAACGCATCCGGCTGCCGCATGCGGTTTCTTCCACCTCGCATGCTCAGTAGCGTGCTGCAACCGGAAAAAACTGGACGGGCCGCATATAAAAACGTATGCTCCTGGGTCCTCCCCTTCTCTTTTCTCTGCATACCTCTGTCTTTGTTCACCTGTACCTTGTTCACAGTATATTTCTCTATATAATCCTCGCCGAAACCAGTCAGGTGACATGTTCATCTATTCCTCCGGTATCCATCGTTCCAATCCAAGACTGTATACATATGCGAATACTCATTATATGGGTTACACATAGGTAGGTTTTAAATAAACCTTCTACAGTTGTATTCTAGAGGAGCTTATTCTTCTATTTTCATGGATATGTATTGCTTTTAATTTATAGACAATGAACGTACTATTTTCCTTGTTGTCTTCGTTTGTCCAGATATCAATAGATCTGTTGTGTTTATATCAATTGATTTCATATGATCATGTATGATTTTTCAGGATCCCTCAATTGTATCATGTATTCTTATGCGACTGTTAATTGTTTTCCTCTTGTATGTTTTATATCAGATTATCTCTGACGAAGGCCCGAAATAGGGGCCGAAACGTTGGAATTATGTACCTCCCCCTTCTTTTTTGACCTTCTGCACCAATAAAACGAACAGACTGAATTTCAAGTATTCCCTTGGTCTTTATTTTTCTTTTTGTGTGCCCGAGTTCACTTCTCCAGACGACTCTTGGGAGGCACACGAGGTGCAACTATTTACAAAAGGCACCAGTTTGTGCTGGCTGCTGCCAGTCTTGCAGCCATGGTCCATCTTTAATACTAAGGGAGGGATAAAATAGGGTCCATGCACCAGGTGCAAATATTGTAAAACTTTTTGAATCAGGTGAAATATTCAAGTAATTAGCAGTTAATCAGCATTAAACAACATTTTCAACACTTGCATTTAATATAACATTAAACCTTTAAACTGTTAGGGTAGCCGGGTTCCGCTACCGTGGGGCAGTGGAGGCAGCTGGCATCACTCTGTCACCCTCCATCACATGCTTCTGAACCTCCAGGGCATACCAGCCCCGCTCCCCACAATGCCGACAATACGAGACCATGCCACCTGGTGTCAGGTTCCGGTCCGGGTGTCCCCTTGGAAGGTGTTTGGTCACATCCCTCCTAGAGACAAATGTGACGCCCCTGGACTATTCAGGGTGTCACAGGGTACTGCACTTTCTGCTCTTTGGTGCAGGATTCAACCCCTCATAGTGCTGGGTTCCCAACCTGTGGTACTGCCACCATCAGCATCCAAAATCCCAATTACACCTCATACCACACCCTGTCAGGCACACCAGTCGGCTGCTGAGCTGGAATAGGGCCACCCACCTAGGTCAGGCAGACTGGTGGGAGGGAAGTAGTCCCGGGTTCCAGGAACTTTATGGCAGAGTCCTGGCGTCACTGCTCGACTTCCGCTGCTACATCCCGTCACGCCCCCCCTTGGTTTTCAGCAGACAGTTCTCCAGCTTCCGGCTGCGCTCACTAGACGAGAGGCGGAGATTCAGCTTCACGCTCTTTTGGTCGTGAAGATGGCGTTTTGGCACCAAAGATGGAAAAATGGCGGTAACTCACTTTTGACACCGCAGTTTAAATCTCTCAAGGCGCACGTCACCTAGGTTAGTGGGCCCAGTCCAAATCCTGTTTGTGATGCCAAAGTTTTCAAGGTGTACCGCCCCTGTAGCAGTCAGACTGCTCGGATCCGGGGATTACCGTGGCTTGAGGGTCTCCGGACCCGGGGGCTCGTGGCCACTAGAAAATGAAAGGGGGGTATATTTACAGGGAATTAGTTATTGTTCGTGACACAACCCGTGGTTCACGGTAAATGGATAGGGGAAGGCCCCTGGACTTTGGATGGTGGTGGTGCAGGGATGCGGGGTGCAAGCCGCGCAGCAGGCCGGACGAAGGGGGAAATGCCGTGTGGGTGTTGGTGCGACCATCAAACAGACTCTGACACATAAGTAAACAAAGTCTCTGAGTGCCGCTGCCTCTCTGGGGGGGGGAACTCGTCCGGGAATCCGCTCCCTGTGATGTTGCTGGTGGTCTTGACCTGCCTCCTTGCACTTAATTGTAGATGTTCTGAGTGACCCCTCGGCCTGAAGCTATCAGGGTCCCGCTCCCTATACTCGGATAGGGGAGCAGTGCTCTTGATGGCTGACACTTGGGATTTTAGTAGGCTGAATGGGTTGGTAAGCCCTATCCCCCTCGTTGTGTTGGTGCCTTCGATCTCTGAGCTCTTGGGGACAGTTCATAAAGAGACTATCCTCCACAGGTTAATTATCAGGTTGCGTGAAGCTACTCCCTGATCTAGGGTCCAGTACCCTGCCGTGCTCGGTACCGGTTCAGTTACTAGATATTCCGGTGCTGACCGTTCTCCAAAACTAAGCCTGGCTTCTTTCTCCAATACCCTGCGACTGGGTCTTTGACTCTTCCGGTCCCAGACCACCGTCTGCGACCTAGCCAATGTCTCCCAGGGAGCTCCAACTCCCCTATCTCCTCACTCTCTGAGGGCTACTACTCAACTCCTCTCCCAGCTCCCCAGGAGCTGCCACTTCAGCTCCTCTCTCCGTGAAAGCTGACACTGAACTGACCTAAGTCCCTCCCACCAGTCTGCCTGGCCCCTAGGCGGGTGGCCCTATTCCAGCTAGACCACCCATTGGTGTGCCTGACAGGGTGTGGTGTAAGGTGACTAGGATTTGAATGCTGATAGAAGCAACACCAAAGGTTAGGATCCCAGAACCAAGGAGGGTGGGTTCTGCACTATAAGAAAAGGAGTGCAGTTCCCTGTGACGCCCTGACTAGTCCAGGGCGTCACACAGTCTCCATGTCTTGGAGTCAGAATTTTAACTGAAATGCTGCATACTTTTACAGTAGGTCAGATCTGTCTCATTTCATAGGGATCTCCATGCAAATATTTTCTATTTCTTATCTATACTTACCCCTTATTCTAAATAAATCTCTTTTTCATTCATAGACCGGACCTTTGCTAGGAGCATACATTTCTGCATCTTCCCTATTTAGTGCCGTATGTTCCATAATCCCGGAATTTTAACATTTTAACTTCTTATGTCATTTTCAGAGGAGATGAGACATTTTCTTTAGTGAACTATTTTGTATGCGGCACTAGTTATAGTAATATAAAGATTATGTCGGATCTCCGCCATAAAATATCACTCCTGCTAAGAACGGGCCATGCAAGACTCAGAAGGTCAGTGCAGATTATACAACGGACTTGGGTATGAGGGAGATCGTCACCCCATTATTGATCAGAACTGTGACCTGTGTATAAAACCAGATCTTATTTCACAGAGACTGCAGCTTCTCATCATCAATGGCTCTGGCATGGATCAATGCAAGCAGCGAGACCACCATCAATATAAATATAACTCCTGTCATCTTGTAAAGTTTCTTAAGGAATTAAATAGAGACATTAAAGTGCGACCAGTAACCCAAACCTTTACAGGATTCTATAGATTTCAGCTCTTGCAGAGGACAAATGCAGTAATGAGGCACGATGTCACTAGAACCTCAGCCTGGTATCGACTTTTCTTGTCTTATTAAAGGCACCTTTCTGTGCTGCTATCAACACAGGCGCTGTCAGTAATGAGGGTGACGCATGGAGATCTTTGAAGTTCAATCCAGAAAAATACGGACAATATACAGTTAGGTCCAGAAATATTTGGACAGTGACACAAGTTTTGTTATTTTAGCTGTTTACAAAAACATGTTCAGAAATACAATTATATATATAATATGGGCTGAAAGTGCACACTCCCAGCTGCAATATGAGAGTTTTCACATCCAAATCGGAGAAAGGGTTTAGGAATCATAGCTCTGTAATGTATAGCCTCCTCTTTTTAAAGGGACCAAAAGTAATTGGACAAGGGACTCTAAGGGCTGCAATTAACTGTGAAGGCGTCTCCCTCGTTAACCTGTAATCAATGAAGTAGTTAAAAGGTCTGGGGTTGATTACAGGTGTGTGGTTTTGCATTTGGAAGCTGTTGCTGTGACCAGACAACATGCGGCTAAGGAACTCTCAATTGAGGTGAAGCAGAACCTCCTGAGGCTGAAAAAAAAGAAAAAATCCATCAGAGAGATAGCAGACATGCTTGGAGTAGCAAAATCAACAGTCGGGTACATTCTGAGAAAAAAGGAATTGACTGGTGAACTTGGGAACTCAAAAAGGCCTGGGCGTCCACGGATGACAACAGTGGTGGATGATCGCCGCATACTTTCTTTGGTGAAGAAGAACCCGTTCACAACATCAACTGAAGTCCAGAACACTCTCAGTGAAGTAGGTGTATCTGTCTCTAAGTCAACAGTAAAGAGAAGACTCCATGAAAGTAAATACAAAGGGTTCACATCTAGATGCAAACCATTCATCAATTCCAAAAATAGACAGGCCAGAGTTACATTTGCTGACAAACACCTCATGAAGCCAGCTCAGTTCTGGAAAAGTATTCTATGGACAGATGAGACAAAGATCAACCTGTACCAGAATGATGGGAAGAAAAAAGTTTGGAGAAGAAAGGGAACGGCACATGATCCAAGGCACACCACATCCTCTGTAAAACATGGTGGAGGCAACGTGATGGCATGGGCATGCATGGCTTTCAATGGCACTGGGTCACTTGTGTTTATTGATGACATAACAGCAGACAAGAGTAGCCGGATGAATTCTGAAGTGTACCGGGATATACTTTCAGCCCAGATTCAGCCAAATGCCGCAAAGTTGATCGGACGGCGCTTCATAGTACAGATGGACAATGACCCCAAGCATACAGCCAAAGCTACCCAGGAGTTCATGAGTGCAAAAAAGTGGAACCTTCTGCAATGGCCAAGTCAATCACCAGATCTTAACCCAATTGAGCATGCATTTCACTTGCTCAAATCCAGACTTAAGACGGAAAGACCCACAAACAAGCAAGACCTGAAGGCTGCGGCTGTAAAGGCCTGGCAAAGCATTAAGAAGGAGGAAACCCAGCGTTTGGTGATGTCCATGGGTTCCAGACTTAAGGCAGTGATTGCCTCCAAAGGATTCGCAACAAAATATTGAAAATAAAAATATTTTGTTTGGGTTTGGTTTATTTGTCCAATTACTTTTGACCTCCTAAAATGTGGAGTGTTTGTAAAGAAATGTGTACAATTCCTACAATTTCTATCAGATATTTTTGTTCAAACCTTCAAATTAAACGTTACAATCTGCACTTGAATTCTGTTGTAGAGGTTTCATTTCAAATCCAATGTGGTGGCATGCAGAGCCCAACTCGCGAAAATTGTGTCACTGTCCAAATATTTCTGGACCTAACTGTATCAGTGCAAGGAAATTTATCAGTCTAGAATCTGGATTGTATGGCTCGCAGATGAGGTACCAGGCAAAAGTGGAGCACGCTTTTGAGTCGCCCACCACAGCGCTGCAGCGGTTGCCTGCGGGGACGTCTCTGTAGGGACCCTTCTGGCAACAGGTATGTCAGGTTCACTTTCATATGAGTCATGACGCCACTCTTGGTTTTGCGGTCAGGATGAGGGGTGACCACCACTGCAGTTTAACGAGCGTCTGGGGCTCATGGTGTCTGCAGTCTGGTGTTATGGCCTCCCAATAGTGAGGCTGGCCACAGGGGCTCGGGGATGTGTGTGTGTGTGTGTGTGTGTGTGTGTGTGTGTGTGTGTGGAACAACAGGTCGCAGAAGAACTCAGCCGCTTTTCAGAAAGTCTTTTAACTTGTTTACTCACTTTTAGTTGGTTGGTGAGATACCCTGGCGATGCTGAGATTATACCAGGTGGAACCAGGAATTCCTGCAGGCCGTGCTGAGGGTAGCTATTAACTCGCCTTCCTTGCACTTCTTTTGTTTCGGATAAACCCTGACTTGCAGTATCGTGGGGTTCATCCAGGGAAAGTTGCTACTGCCTCTCCTTCCCTTTCTGGCCCGTTTGCCGGCAGCATGGACCTGGTGAGATGGCTTCTGGCCCTATCTCCTTAAGAGTCCCCCTGTCGCTGCTGAGGCTCGAGCTCTGTATCTTTGGTGAGCAACCTCTAGTCCCCTCACCGGCAGGTTTAGCAGATCAGTAAATCGATGTCTGGCTCTAGGGACCTGTTTCCTGTGCGTGTCCAATCACCAGCAATCCCCGTACTCGACTGTCTCTCTTCAGGTGTCTTTCAGGCTGACTTTCTGGTCACTGTACTCCCCCGCTAACAGATACCACACAAGCAGGATCTGGCTAGTGTGGCTGTATGTCTGCTCCCTTCAGCAACTTCTGTACACTGCTCCCAGACTGGCTTGCTCCTCCTCCTTTTCCTACTGCCACTGCATCTTAGCTTCCAGCCTCTCCACTACACCCCTTGATGAGAATTGAAAACTAACCTCTTCAGGGCTACCCAAGGGTCCCTTCTCAAGGTGTGGGAGACCTGGTTGCTATGTGTTTGTGTGTACACACCTCATTTTGGCCTTTTGGAATTACCTGGAAGCACTGTCCCAGCATGGGTGCAGTACTCTGTGGTGTCTGACCAGGTCAGGGGCACCACACTTTCCTCTCCTCCACCCGATTTCTAACTTGGAATTGGAAACTATATAACACATATACGCCTGGGTGCTAACTACTCTGCGTAACTTATATTATCTTATATTATCGCTTTCTTTCAGTTTCTGGTAATCTATTTTCCCCATATGAAATAGACCAGGGGTCAGGAACCTATGGCTCACAAGCCAGATGTGGCTCTTTAGATGGCTGTATCTTTAATAAAAAAATATTGTTGATCTGCCGGTGGACTGCGGGCTCGTGGACTGCGGGCTCGTGGGGTATCGTGGTGGCGAGCACTGCCGGCGAACTGCGGGCTACTTTGAATCTCCTGCAGTTGACAAGATCGACTCCAAGAAAATGGCAGCGGAGTTGGCACATGCGCAGATAGGACTCCACGGCCATTTGCTTCAAGTCCACATGTCAATCTGCACACACGCCATGGCCATTTTCTTAAAGGGAACCTGTCAGCAGAAATGTCCCCTAAAACCTAACAGATTTCCCCTCTGCAGCTCCTGGGCTGCATTCTATAAAGGTCCCTGTTATGATTGTGCCCACTTTCTGACCGAAAAAAAGTGTTTATAAAGTTGTACCTTTTTGGCTTCTGATTCTGTAAATCCGTCACGGGGGCGGGCTGCCTGATGGCCGTTATTCTGCCCCCTGGTCCTTTATGCCGCCCCCATCGCTGATTTCAATACTTCTGGACGCCGCCCACTGCTCCAGCCATCCCCGCGCATGCCCAGTGCCCATCTCTCGGGGATGAGCACTGTGCCCAGCGTCACCGCTAGTGACGTGCACGCAGGGTTAAGATTATGGGCGGTGCTGTGATGTTTATTCCTAAGCAACCGCCCATAATCGCGGGACCGCGCTTTCGGTGTAGTCACTGCTCCGCGCTCTTCCCATGTATTTCCTGCCTCGGGGCAAGATGGGAAGGAGGCGAAGTGAGGTCAGCAGCAGCGCGCTTGCGCAGAAAGAAGCAGGCCGAGGGGGAAAGCGTGGTCCCGCGATTATGGGCGGTTGCTTAGGAATAAACATCACAGCACCGCCCATAATCTTAACCCTGCGTGCACGTCACTAGCGGTGACGCTGGGCACAGTGCTCATCCCCGAGAGATGGGCACTGGGCATGCGCGGGGATGGCTGGAGCAGTGGGCGGCGTCCAGAAGTATTGAAATCAGCGATGGGGGCGCCATACAGGACCAGGGGGCAGAATAACGGCCATCAGGCAGCCCGCCCCCGTGACGGATTTACAGAATCAGAAGCCAAAAAGGTACAACTTTATAAACACTTTTTTTCGGTCAGAAAGTGGGCACAATCATAACAGGGACCTTTATAGAATGCAGCCCAGGAGCTGCAGAGGGGAAATCTGTTAGGTTTTAGGGGACATTTCTGCTGACAGGTTCCCTTTAAAGTTGATCTCATCAACTGTTGGAGATTTAAAACAGCCCGCTGCCAGATCAATGGCACCAGCCGTTGTGACACCCCACGAGCCCACAGTATCACCGATCCTCTGCTGCAGCACACTGAGCCACGACACCCCCTCTTCTAAGCCCACTAGCAGATCTATGGCACCTGCCGCCGTGACACCCCACAAGCCACAGCAGTATCGTCAACCCTCCGCACACTAACCCTCTTGAGCTGCGACACCCCCTCCTCCGAGCCTGCCGGCAGATCAATGGCACCCTCCGCCGTGAAACCTTCAAGCCTGCACTAGTATCGTCAACCCTCCGCACACTGACCCTCTTGAGCTGCGACACCCCCTCCTCTGAGCCTGCCGGAAGATCAATGGCGCCCACCGCCGTGACATCCTCAAGCCTGCAGCAGTATCATTGACTCTCCGCACACTGAACCTCTTGAACCGCGACACCCCAACCTCAGTGCCCGCAGCCTCACCTAGCCTCCTGGGACCTTCTGTGCCGCTCCACCACCGCCGCTCCCTCATGGTGAGTTAGGCACATTAATTGTAAGAAGTACTTTATTCATAATTGGTTAGCAACAGCATAACACTGTTAAATATAGTTCAGAGACTTAATGTACTTTAAAAGTGTTGGTCTTACATAAAATGCACACATTTACTTGTAGTTAGTTTTAAACATATTGTATGTGTAACGTCCCTGAACCTGTCAGGGCACTACAAGGTACTGAATCCTGTCGAAGATGCAGGGCCTACCCCCAGGGACCTGGAAGACCAGTGCCGGTAACATCAAAAATGTCGCGCCCTGGGGCAGCCGAGCTGCTCGGATCCGGACAGTCCGAGGCTCGAGGGGTTCTGGACTTGGGGGCACCGTCGAACAGTTTTTAAATGAAAGAAAAAGAAAAAGAAAATAATAAAAAAAAAGTCCGACTACACCACTCGCGGTTTGTGGCCAGGGATGGTAGGGCCGCTACTACGGGTTCCCGCTGGGGATGATGGATGGGGGCAGCATGGATTGTGGAGCCCTGCGCGAGCAGGGCTTTTCCCCAGGGCAGGTGAAGGGTTAACGTGGAGGTGTGCAGCAATAAGTTAGTCCAGACATGGAGTGTGTGACGCCCTGGGCAAGCCAGGGGGCACAGGTCACAACACCACCACACCCTACACCCCAGTTAGGAACACCAAGGCTAACCTAAAATCCTTGTTGCCTTCCTCCAGGGGCTGATGTCCACACCAGGGGGTGGGCCAGGCGGTTGGCTCCGCCCACCGAGGAGTTCACAGCCCTGGAGGCGGGAAAACCAGGCAGTACAGTTTAGGAGGAGGAAGTAGAAGGAAGTGGTAAAGGAGGACAGTAAGAGTAGAGACAGTGCAAAGGAACAGTTAAGAAAGCCTGAAGCTGGTCCGGGTGTGTGCCCCAGACTGAGACAGCAAGGTCAGCAGACGGCGGTGACTGTCTGCAGGGGTGACTGCTTGGAGGTTGCTGGAAGGACCGCTGACGGGTGGTGGCCCGGCGGTACCGGAGCGGTATACGAAGAGCAGTCAGCACCAGTGGCAGGGGCCTTTCGGATCCCGGCAAGGCTAGGAGTCGCCATGAATTTGCCAAATCCGTTAGTGAAGGGGACCTCTGGGTCTCCCAACAAGCAAGTCCCGATTGAAGGCAACAGTCCAACCGTTACAGAGAGACACCGCCACCACCAGGGCACCAGTTTCTCAGGGCCAGCGCCTGCGGGCAAAGTAGGGCTCCTCCGGCACATATCCAAGCCGGGGAGCGGGTTACCGGTGGGAACCCATCGCAACCATCATCATCTTAGGTGCAGGAAAAGGGACCGTCACCGTCAACTACTGGGGAAAAGCAAGTGCAGCCGTCCGTGGGAACCGTCTTTCCAGCCGTGTGTTTTACCGAGAACTGTGTCATCGTCTCAGGCTGAGTGAGTACCACAGTGCCGCAAGGCACAGCGCTGCCCCCGTGTCCCTGCACCCCACCAAGCCCTGCATCACCCACCTCATCACTGGGCCCCGGGACAACTACCCCCTACCCACGGAGGGGAGAACCAACAACTTTGCTGCTCCCTGTCATCAGTCCCCGGGATCCCCATACAGAGCAGCGGTGGTGTCAACAAATCACCACAACCGTGGGTGGCGTCACGGACAATAAACTATCCCAAATCCCAATCCCCTTTCACTCACGGGCGAGGAGCGCCGCTCGAGTCCCCGGGATCCGGCCCATCGCTCGAGCCACCGAGCAGCAGCATCAGGCCGCAGCAGCCGCAGCGGCAGCCGGACCCGAGCAGTGGGAGAGCGCGGCGTCCCCTCCTCCGCCCGCGACAACTTGGCGTCACGAACAGGATCTTACCGCTCTGCCGTTGGGTAGAGGTGCGCCTTGTGACCGCCGGAGGTATCCGGCCGGAAAATTTCAGAAGTCGCCATCTTTGGCGCGAAAAGTTCCCGCT
This sequence comes from Anomaloglossus baeobatrachus, assembly GCF_048569485.1. Classification (NCBI taxonomy): domain Eukaryota; kingdom Metazoa; phylum Chordata; class Amphibia; order Anura; family Aromobatidae; genus Anomaloglossus; species Anomaloglossus baeobatrachus. The sequence continues at coordinate 120,077,740 of NC_134364.1, forward strand.
CGAGCGTCTTCTCGAGTAGTAGAGGCGCGAAGGCCAAAACCCCGCCCCGACAGAGGAGGGGCCGGAAAGAGGCTGAAGGAGACGGAATGGCGACTAGCTGCATGTGAGCGCGGCTATAAAAGCAGGGACGCCAGGACCCTGCAAGGATATTGTTCCTGGGAGAGGCCGCCAGCAACATGTTCATTCTGTCCCGCAGCACCATAGCCCCCGCGCCTGGAACCGCGGCGTGGGTGGAAATCCGGACCGCGCAGCTCTACCAGAGGCTGCAGGTCAAGATGCAGCTCCTCATGGAGGAGTGGGAGACCGACATGGCGGACGTCATAGCGACCGTGCGGAGACTCGAGGAGGAAGCGGAGAAAGGGAGGGTGAGTGACCCACGCCCCGATGCCCTCGAAGGGCCGGTCATCGCGGCTGCAGGACCCGGTCCAAACCCTCTCCCCCTGCTGCCTCCTTCGCCACCCGTTCAGGAAGCCGTGACCCCGCCACTAGGCCCGCTACCACCGCAACCGGTAGCGATAACCAGCATGTCCGCCCAGGCGGACCGACCTGCAGCCGGAGCCCGTAGTCGACCGGAGGTGCTGCCCTGGAAAGCCCCGAAAACCGAACCGGAGGCGTCCCCCGAGAAAGTCCCCGAGCCGGAGTCGATGACCCGCTCCGTGCCGAAGGCCCAACCGCGGAAAGCCCCTGTGCCCATCCCCCACACCTCGGCCACATATCCAAGCCGGGGAGCGGGTTACCGGTGGGAACCCATCGCAACCATCATCATCTTAGGTGCAGGAAAAGGGACCGTCACCGTCAACTACTGGGGAAAAGTAAGTGCAGCCGTCCGTGGGAACCGTCTTTCCAGCCGTGTGTTTTACCGAGAACTGTGTCATCGTCTCAGGCTGAGTGAGTACCACAGTGCCGCAAGGCACAGCGCTGCCCCCGCGTCCCTGCACCCCACCAAGCCCTGCATCACCCACCTCATCACTGGGCCCCGGGACAACTACCCCCTACCCACGGAGGGGAGAACCAACAACTTTGCTGCTCCCTGTCATCAGTCCCCGGGATCCCCATACAGAGCAGCGGTGGTGTCAACAAATCACCACAACCGTGGGTGGCGTCACGGACAATAAACTATCCCAAATCCCAATCCCCTTTCACTCACGGGCGAGGAGCGCCGCTCGAGTCCCCGGGATCCGGCCCATCACTCGAGCCACCGAGCAGCAGCAGCAGGCCGCAGCAGCCGCAGCGGCAGCCGGACCCGAGCAGTGGGAGAGCGCGGCGTCCCCTCCTCCGCCCGCGACAAGTGCAGTTTGATTGTCTTTACTTACTGGTTTCGCGCCCTGGGGATGTGCTGGATCCCAGGTGCGCCCGTGTCCTTTACAGCTGTGCCAGCCAACCTGGTGCCACTCTACCACCAATGCACTTTGGTGTATTTGTCAGTCCTCCCTTGCGTGGAACACTTGGAGATCTTTCTGGTGTCTGAGTCCTGCCGCAGGCAGCTTGGACGATTTAAGGGAATTTCTCCCATTCCCCTCGTTGCTGCTGATGCCTCAGACGTTTGTGGTGGCAGATGAGTCCTGGAAACCCACCCGCCTAGCAGAGTTAATAGATGGCTTGAAGTCCTGGTCTGTTCTGGGATCTGCACCCCGTGCGTGCAAAGTACTGTGAGTCCTGGATGTCCACCCCACAGGATCCCTCTGTTCTTGGAGCTTGCTCTCTCGCTCTCCAGCTACTTCTATCCTCTGAGTGGCTGATCTTCCTACTCAGGTCTTTGCGAATTCTTTGCTACTTTCCTTGTGTCTCCAGAGTCTGTTGTCTGTCTTGACACCTTTCCTTTTACTACCGCTCACTTCTCTCCTCTCCTCTCCTCACAACTGCTTTCTCCTTCACTTCTATCAACTAACTCACTCCTCCCGATGTCTATCCACAGTTCCCAGGTCACTCTCTCCTCTCCCAGGTCTGGTCCCTCCCTTCCCAGTTGGCTGCCTGTTAGCTCACAGTGCCCAGCCCTGTCACCTGGCTCTAAGGGGGTCTCCCACCCTGGTTGTGAGTGTAAATGTCCTGGTGTGCTAGTGTGTGTGAGTTTGTGTGTGTGATGACTGAAACAATCAAGTAGGACCCGAGCTGTTACCTTGTTGTTGCCTTGTTTTTGTAACACCTCGTTACCGCAGAGGCGTCACATTAACATCCCCAGTTTTCCCTCTCCCAATTATTGGTGACTGACTAGTTTGGGACCCAGTGGACGGCCACCCATGGGTGGAGCTGATCCAGTCAACTAGACGACAGGGGGGGGGAGTGAGACAGCATTGCAGTCTGTAGAGACAGTTGTAAAAAACAGACGTGTCTTCAGACGGGGTCATGTAGCAGTGACCTAGCTGGTGAAGGAGAGAGGTTGCCAAGAAGGGTACGACGAGGTACCCCTGGAACCATAGTGTGTCGCCCCCGCGTCGGCAGCTTACTGCTGCCGCTCTGATCCGGATCCGCGGTGGCTCGAGGGGTCTCCGGACCCGAGGTGTTGGGGTCACGCGGCCACACGGAATAAAGGGGGGTATTTACAGGTGAAGGTGTGAAAAGGTTTGTGACGCCACCCGTGGTGCGTGGTAAGATGGAGTACCACCGCTGCGATTGGGAGTACCCGGTGTCGATGGTGTGAGCAGCCAGGTGTTTAACCCCTCCACAGGTAAGGGGGATGCCAGGGGACTCGGTGATGGCGTTGAGGAGGTGCCGTCGGGCCGGTAAGGGTTATTTATGTACTAACTCAGTCCAATAACGCTGACGCTGACAACCGTGATAAACCAAAGTTCTTAATGCCACTGCAGCAGGGAGGGAGCACGCCTGGATCCCGTGCCCGTTGGTGTTGCTTGTTAGCCTGTAACCTTGACCTTGGCACCTCTTTTCTGTAGTTGGACCCTTTTAGCATAGAACTAAATGGTTCCCGCTCACCAGTATGGCTAACTGGGTGAGCTTGCTCTCAGGGTTCACGCATGGGATTTTCTGGACTATGTAAAGTACCCCGATTTTGGAGTGGGTGAAGAACGGGTCTTAAAGGCTCCATCCCCGTCAGGTAAATTACCAGGACGCCTGAAGCTACTTCCTGGCCTAGGGTCCACGTACCCCGTCGTACCCTGGCCCCTGCCCGGTGATGGCACAAGGCCGCCAGCTGTCTTCCTCGACAGTCTGTGCCCCTTGTTACGATCCCCTGCGACCGGGGTCGAGCTCCTACAAGGCCCAGACCAACGTCTGCCACCTAGTAGTCTCAAGGAGGCCAGCTCCTGACCTCTTCTCTCTCTCGAGTCACTCCTCAACTAACTTGTGACCTCTCCTCTTAAGAGTCACTCCTCAACTAACTGTCTCCTGACACTCCTGACCTCCCCTTCACCAACCCCCCAAGTGAGCGACCCTATTCCCTTCAGGCTGTCCACTGGTGTGTCTGGTGGGTGTGGTGCAGTGTTCTCCTAGGATTTTGATTAACTTGTTCTTAGCAACACCAAAAGTCAGGGACCCGTAACCAAGGAGGAGGTGGACATCATGCAGAAGGGCAGATTGCACAATACCCTGTGACGACCTGATAGGCCAGGGCGTCACAATAGCACCGACAGGGCACAGGGCCCTAGGTTAGGTGAATGCTTCAGGCTACCCGACAAATACCTGCACAGTGAGGGGACCATCCAGGGCCTCACTGACCCAAGTTTCCAGGGGCATCAGCAGTAACGATAGAGCCAGGGACCAGAACAGAACACCGACCCTACAAAGTTCACACTGTTCGCCGTATGGACCAGAGACTGAACGACAAACAGGAGGGCACCCCCAGACGCTCCAAGCCATGGGGTTCCACCACCCAGTGAGAAGGGCAGGGGAAAGAAGCCACCAGGTTACCACACCGGAACTGGGACTAAAGAGACCAGGGGTCGAAACCAGCCGGCCTCAGTGAACCAGCATTACCACCGCTGTGCGTAAACACCAGTTGCACTGCATTCCCATCGTGTGGTCTCCTTTCTTTCTATGCCGAACTCCATCATTCACCCCCTGGGGCTTGGCTCTACCTGCAAAGGGCCCAAAATCCAAGCTGCAATCACCACCAGCCCCAGTGGCAATAGACTGTGCAGCGGCGGCTCCATCTACCTAGGCGCAACCCGCAAGTGGCGTCATGACGTAAACTCTCTAATCTCCCCTGTATATATTCCCCTTTTCAAGCGAACGCCAGGGTCACGGAACCAGGCATTGGCCATTACACACCTGTGACACAGCATCCCCGTACATATACGGCCCGGGACCGAGTACCCCATAGCCCTGGGGCAAGTCATATGGCTCTCACAGAATTACATTTTAAAATATGTGGCATTCATGGCTCTCTCAGCCAAAAAGGTTCTTGACCCCTGAAATAGACCATTAATAAAAATGCCAGAATATCATTATTTAAGTGAAAAGAGCAGAAATGTAAAATACTGCTTAAGATGAGGAGATCGATCTGTGCAGTATCGAGTTTGAGTCACTTTTCGTGGAACTCGCAGTTGATTCCCAAGGATCAATCCAAACTAATGCCCAGTGCCATTTCACACAATGCATTCCAATGGTGTTAGGTGCAGACGCGCGGGTTTCAACAAAATTCCCTGCAGTAATTAGATCACATGGAATACCTCTTCCACTCAAGAAGGGCTATCACAGCCAATATAAAACATAGGGCAAGTCAAGATATGTCATTTTAAACTTATAATATTTGGGGATAGGAGCTTAGAGCAGACAGCATCGAGATGAAAAAAGGCCTAAAATTAATGCTGATTAATCAGCTTTAGGCTATGTGCCCACGTTTCGTTTTTTCCTGCGTTGACGCTGCGTTTTCAACGGCAGCGTTTCAGTGCCAAATTACATACGTTCTGCTTTCCCAGCAAAGTCTATGAAAAGTTCAAAAATTCAATGCGCACGCTGCGTTTTTAAACGCAGCGTTTTGGATGCCAAAAATCGTTGAAGAAAAAAAGCAGCATGTCACTTCTTTTGTGCGTTGTAGCTGCGTTCTCCACCCATTGAAATCAATGATGTGGGTCAAAACGCAACCAAAATGCACTTGGACTGCATTTTTGTTGCGTTCCGCATGCTTTTTTGACAAGCAAAACGCAGGTCTTTACAGTCTTTCTTTGTCGATGTCGGTCAGTCTCTTTCTCTGTCTGTCTGTCTGTCTCTCTCTCTCTGTCTCTCTGTCCGTCAGTCGGTTTCTCCCCCTCTCTCATACTCACCGATCACTTGCACGGCGCTGCACAGCTGTCACAAAGCTCCGGTGGCTTTTCCTCTTTTGAAAATGCCGGCCGCTCATTATTCCATCTCGTATTCCCTGCTTTCCCTACCCACCGGCGCCTATGATTGGTTGCAGTCAGACACGCCCCCCGCTGAGTGACAGCTGTCTCACTGCAACCAATCACAGCCGCCGGTGAGCGGGTCTATATCGTGCAGTAAAATAAATAAATAAATAATAAAAAAAATGATGTGCTGTCCCCCACCAATTTTGATACCAGTCAGGGTAAAGCCACACGGCTGAAGGCTGGTATTTTCAGGATTGGGAGCTCCACGTTATGGGGAGCCCCCCAGCGTAACAATATCAGCCAGCAGCCGCCCGGAATTGCAGCATCAATTAGATGCGACAGTCCCGGGACTCTACCCGGCTCATCCCGAATTGCCCTGGTGCGGGATCAATAGGGGCAATAAGGAGTTAATGGCAGCCCATAGCTGCCACTAAGTCCTAGGTTAATCATAGCAGGCGTCTCCCCGAGATACCTTCCATGATTAACCTGTGAGTTAAAGAAAATAAACACACACATCCAAAAATATCCTGTATTTGAAAAAAAAAGACAAAAAAACACCCTCTTTCACCAATTTATTAATCCCCAAATACCCCTCCAGGTCTGACGTAATCCACACGAAGTCCCGCGACGCATCCAGCTCTGCTACATGAAGCTGACAGGAGCGGACACAGACCACGACCGCGCTCTGTCAGCTCCACGCAGCAACTGAAGTGAACCGTGCGATCAGCGATGACGTCCCTCAGGTGACCCGCGGCCACCGCTGGATCCTCCAAATGTAACAGCAAGTCGCCAAGTGACTTAAGTGATCAGCGGTGCCGTCATTCAGGTTACCCATGGCTACCGCTCTCAGGTGGAGGACTCCAGCTGTGGCCGCGGGTAACCTGAGTGACGGCACCGCTGATCGCGCTGCTCATTTCAGTCACTCAGGGGATTAGCGGTCACCGGTGAGTCCTTTACGAATGACCGCTAATCAGGACGCGACACACAGACAGAGCCGGGGGATGACAATGAAGTCGGTTGAAGTTTATCCGAGTTCATTCTCATCGCACAACTCTGTCTGTGTCTGCTGTCAGTGGGGATGTAACAGAGCTGCATTTCCGGGGGAACGCACTGTCAAAAATGCATCCAAAATGCATGCAAAATGCATGGAAAATGCATCCAAAATGCATGCTTTTTGGATGCATTTTTTTTTACAAACGCAGTGTTTACATTTCTCCAGTTTGCCAGAGGGTGCGTTCTTTTCCGCACTGCACAGAACGGAACGTGTGCACATACCCTTAAAATGAGAGTGATAGTCTCAGCTTGTGAATACTACTCCAAAGATATACCAGAAACTGCTGTAGCTGTATAGTTGCTGTCATTAGTGTGACCTGCTCTGGGGAGACCTCTGGTGAGTCTAAAGGTATTGTCACACTAAGCGACGCTCCAGAGATCCCACCAGCAACCTGACCTGGCAGGGATCGCTGGAGCGTCGCTACACGGGTTGCTGGTGAGCTGTCACACAGGCAGATCTCACCAGCCCCCAGTGACGCGTGGAAGCGATGCTGCGCTTGGTAACTAAGGTAAATATCGGGTAACCAACCCAATATTTACCTTGGTTACCAGCGCACACCACTTAGCGTTAATTACTCTCTCCCACTGTGAAGCGCACATCGCTGTGTGTGACAGCGACAGAGCAACAACTGAATGTGCAGGCAGCAGGAGCCGGCTTCTGCGGACGCTGGTAACCAATGTTAATATCAGGTAACCAAAGAGCCCTTTCCTTGGTTACCCGATATTTACCTTCGTTACCAGCGTCGGCCGCTCTCACGCTATCAGTGCCGGCTCCTGCTCCCTGCACACATAGCCAGACTACACATCGGGTAATTGTACTCTGGCTAGGTGTGCAGGGAGCCAGCGCTAAGCGGTGTGCGCTGGTAATCAAGGTAAATATCGTGTTGGTTACCCGATATTTACCTTAGTTACCAAGCGCAGCATCGCTTCCACGTGTGGCTGCTGGCTTGGGGCTGGTCACTGGTTGCTGGTGAGATCTGCCTGTTTGGCAGCTCCCCAGCAACCCGTGTAGTGACGCTCCAGCGATCCCTGCCAGGTCAGGTTGCTGGTGGGATCGCTGGAGCGTCGCTTAGTGTGACGGTACCTTAATTTTCAAGTGCAGCTCTTTTGTGACCTTTCCCCTTTGCTATAATAGGTTGTGTGTCTTACCACCTGACACTGGCTATAGATTCTTATTTCTATTATGACCACTTTGGAATAAGCCAAGCTATGGAAGATGCTAAGGAATCATGACTATTGCAGTTGTTATGTTTAGCTGCATTGGAGAATCTTGATGTATTTCTGTGTCTATTTTCCATGTCTTCCTTACCTTGTGTTGTATAATTGCAGTGGTGAGACTAGTCTTCTTACCAGCCTCTTCACTAGCCAGGGTGATTTCAGGGCTAGCAAGGGCCTAGGCACATCATGGCAAAGTGGGGAAGGAACCGCAGAGGGAAGTTAGGGAGCACAGGGTACAGACTCAGGTGAGTTGCTGGAGGTGTCCCCTCTTCCTATCACCCGAGCTTTCCTTCTATACCATTTCCAGCATTTCTCTTGGGTCATGCAGCACACTGAGCATTCGTATGCTCTGGCATGACAGTTACTTAGAGTGACTTAATTGATTGATCTGAAATATACTGCAGTAGCAGAAACTTAAAAGCTGCATTTTTTATGCATAATGCAGGCAAGATGATTCAGTATTAATCCTTCATTGCCAGTATTGCAACAAATACCAAATTCGGAATTTAAAGCTAATGTGTCACTGAGTTCTTTAATTTGAGACACTCAAGCCAATGGGTTTTTTTTAAAGAGAAGTCTCCATAATCCTGAAACTTAAGCACAACTGTTTCATAGCAAAGGGTGTGCATTGGTTAAAATAATCTGTTTTAGCTCATTTCATTGCTCCGATAACCTACTAATAGACGCTTTTGGCTCCATCTAGCTTTTGTAAAGGCACGAGGAAGTGTAATTTTATTCTTCACCATCAACATTTACCAACATATGACCTACAGTTAAGGCCACTTTACACGTTGCGATATCGGTACCGATATCGCTAGCATGGTTACCCGCCCCCATCGGTTGTGCGACACGGGCAAATCGCTGCCCGTGGCGCACAACATCGCACGGACTCGTCACACTACTTATCTGCTCTGCGACGTCGCTGTGACCGGCGAACCGCCTCCTTTCTAAGGGGGCGGTCCGTGCGGCGTCACAGTGACGTCACTAAGCAGCTGCCCAATGAAAGCGGAGGGGTGGAGATGAGCGGGACGTAACATCTCGCCCACCTCCTTCCTTCCGCATTGCGACCGGCGGCAGGTAAGGTGAGGTTCCTCGTTCCTTCGGCGTCACACGGAGCGATGTGTGCTGCCGCAGGAGCGATGAACTACATCGTACACCGAGCAGCAGCGATATTTGAGAAGGGACCACCATGTCACCGATGAGCGATTTTGAACGTTTTTGCGACGATGCAAAATAGCTCATAGGTGTCACACGCAACGGCATCGCTGAAGCGGCCGGATGTGCGTCACAAATTACGTGACCCCAAAGAGATCGCATTAGCGATGTCATAGCGTGTAAAGCGGCCTTTAGGCGATATACCGACTCCCTGACTTTTAACCTGGCAGATGATGGCTATCATATTTAGCCATCAACTGCCTCTAACAGCCGCGAGCAATCAGGCATGAGTGGCTCATTTTTTACAGTAATTTTGTTCAGTTCCCAATAGTCAATACCTGGTCAACAACCATCATATTTTTTACCAACAAAAAAGAAACCGGTGCCTACTGGTGACGTGGCTTAACAGATGAACCCTTTTTGTGGACTGCTATATAAACTTTCATGGCTTTACGTTCTGGACCGGAAAGATGATATGTATTACCCTTGAGGAAATTGCAGTTTGGTACAAGATCAATAGGACAATCACAATGCACCATACACCAATGTGTAGAATTTATAAGACACGAATCTTTAAGCCGGAATAACGGAACATAATCACAATGTTACTACAATGCACGTCGGGCTGTTTAATTATTCATTATAACAGTTTACGGTACTTAGAGGGTTAACTGCCTGAACAAAGGGGATGTTAATGCAAAATGCTGTTTTAAGTGATGCTTTTTGTATTTTATATTTGGACACTATATATCCCATTGAGTTGCATTACAATATTAATGTATTTAGATTAATTATACGTTGTTTCATCATCATTGCATTTTTGTAATTATTGGTATTATTTATATATGCATTCATATACCGAGTCACACATTAATTCTATTGATTGCATTACTTATCTGTCCTTCTGGTGATTATAGCAGGCTTTTTACTATACAGTATATGGTTATTTATCACTTTTCTTTTTAGAACTCATTAATTTTACCATATAGTGTACTAAAAAATGGGAAAAAAATTCCAAGTGCGGTGAAACTGCAAAAAAAGTGCGATTGCAAGATAGTTATTGGGGTTTTATTCACAGTGTTCATTATATGGTAAACCTGATGTGTACTTATGAGGCCTCGCATCAGTACAAGTTTATAGATACCAAACATATATTCTTTTACTATTATCTAAGGCAGACCTGGGCAAGGGGCGGCCCGCGGGCCACATCCGGCCCGCCTACTGCGTGTGACCGGCCCGCCTGTCTTAGGTCAGAGTTGGAGGTGTGGTGCCGCTTCTTCTCCTGCTGGGCGGAAACTTTTCAAATGACGCACATGCACCGTAGTGACGATATCAGGGCGCGCACGTGTGTCACAGAGAATGGTGCTGGGCAGGGAACAGAGCACAGATTCCTGCGTTCCGCTGCCTACACTGTGCGGAGCTTCAGGATCGCTCCCTGCCCTTGCTCGCCGGTCAGTAATGAGGGCGATCTGACCTGTTGTCCAGAGCTCCAGGTTTTGGGGGGCCCTGGTCAGATCGCCCTCATCACACGCTGTGTGCCGGACAGGGAGTGATCCTGAAGCTCCGCACAGTGTAGGCAATGAAATGCAGGAATCTGTTCTCTGTTCCCTGCCTTGCACCTTTATCTGTGACACATGCACTCCCTGATGTCGTCAGTATGGTGCACGTGTTCCCGCCTGGCAGGAGAAGAAGCGGCACTAGCCGGGGCCTGTACAGAGAGAAGCAGCGGCAGGGCCCCGTACAAGAACAGCCGGGGGGGGCCCGTACGGAGGTACCTAAGGAGGGGACAATAAGGAGGGAGAGGTGAGTGGTGACTAATAACCTGAGGAGGTGACAATGGGGGGGTAACTGGTGACTAATATTGGGGGTGTAGTGATGTAGTATATGGGATTGTAGTGATCTAGTTTTACAGGTGTAGTATATAGGGGTGTAGTGGTGTAGTTTATTACAGGTGTAGTATATTGGGGTGTAGTTTGTTACAGGTGAACTATTTAGTGGTGTAATGGTGTAGTTTATTACAGGTGTAGTATATAGGGGTGTAGTGGTGTAGTTTATTACAGGTGTAGTATATTGGGGTGTAGTTTGTTACAGGTGAAGTATTTAGTGGTGTAATGGTGTAGTTTATTACAGGTGTAGTATATAGGGGTGTAGTGGTGTAGTTTGTTACAGGTGAAGTATTTGGTGGTGTAATGGTGTAGTTTATTACAGGTGTAGTATATAGGGGTGTAGTTTATTACAGGTGTAGTATATGGGGGGTGTAGTGATGTAGTATATTACAGGTCTAGTATATAGAGGGGTAGTATATGGGGGTATAGTGCTGAGAGGAGGCGTGAGGGAGACACTGCAGCTGGACCCCACATACCTGCCGTGTAGCAGTATCTGACGGGATCTGTCACCTCAGAGATGTCTTTTCCTAAGGCTCCTTTTGAAGTGGTTTAATGAGCACATAAGTATGTAGAGCGCATCCAGTAAGTGTGGATACAGGGTGGTTATATACAAGTCATACCCAGATCTGATCATATGCCGGTCTTTGAAAAACTTACTATTTTAGGTTAAGATGTGATGTTGGTTTTTTAAACACTGTAAAGTTGACAATTTTCTAAAGTGATCACTAGTTCATTTAAGTTCATCATCTCATCATTAAATAATGATGTAATTAGGTCCTCCATATTTTCATTCAATCCTTGTAATGTTTAACTTACTGTTTGTTTATGAAAGGATAGTATATATACTATATACAATATTGGGTAGAACCGAGTTAATTATATTAGTCTGGTCCTTCAAAACCATCCTCATTTTTCATGAAGCCCCATGGGAAAATTAATTGCCCACCCCTGCTCTAAGGGTTAAAAAAAATTCAGAATTTTGTCCAAAAAAAAAGATTTTTATTGACATTTTCCGAGACCAGTAGCTTCTTACTTTTCGTGATCTGGGCTCAGTGATGGCTTACATTTTGCGTCTTGAATCGGTGTTTTTAATTATTCCATTTTTTTGTAGATGGGATGTTTTGATCGCCTGATATTGCATTTTAAAAAAATGTTGCGGCTACTAAAAAACGTAATGTTGGTGTTTGGATTTTTTTTCTCGCCACGCAGCATACCTAGCAGATTGATTTTGTATTTTGATAGAGCGGGAATTTCTGAATGCGGCGATACCAAATGTTTGTATACTTTTTTTTAACTTTTATTTTCAATGTAATTTGAACTTTTAATTTTTATTTTTTGATGTTTTTAAACATTTTTTTTTTTACATTTTTTATTTATTTTACTAGTCCCCATAGGGGACTTTATCACTGCACTGTCCGATTGCTTGTTCATTTCTGCTTAACAGCATCGATTTTAGAAGATTTTTTTAAAAAAAGGGAGCATCATCCAACTCATCGATAGCGGTCTCTTGGCCAAGAAAGTTACCAAACTGCATCATGTGAGGCCACGACAGCTGGAGGAATATGAAAAGAAGTCTGTCTATTCAATTAAAAGCCAAGACGTGCCGTCCAGGCAAATTATCAGAGTCAACAAGTTGGCTCTTAACAAGGTCTATCAGTTCTGACACAACAAACCCGGCAGTGGAGGCGGCTTTTTGCTTTATAATAGTGAAATTACAGGTGTCCATGCAAGTACCATGCGAAGTCACACAAGTCTGGAATGGTGGCTCAAAAAAAAGTGCCTTAACTTAAATATCATCATAAGCTCGAGTTTGCAAAGAAGTACGAAAAGTGGAAGATTGGAAATGGGAGATTTTGAGCGATTCGATGAAAATCAATAGATGGCTCTGATGGCTATGGGTCTGGAAGAAATCAGGGAAAAAAGGGGCCAATGGATTGAGAAATTCAAGGAACTGTCAAGTTCGGTGCAGGAAGCCTGATGATATGGGATTGTTTCACATCTAAAGGCAATGGATATGTAGCCATGATCAATGGTGGTCTCAATGCTGAGATATATGTGAGTATCTTACAAGATAAGCTACTTTGTATATGTGACACCCTGGACTTTGCCAGGTAGTCACAGATACACCCCTGCACTACACCTGTCCCCCAATAAGGTGTCATCAGCCAACCATTGAAACCTAGTCACCTCTCTCAGTGCTTGATGGACACACCAGGGGGCGGAGCCAGGCAGTTGGCCACGCCCACCGAGGAGTTCAGAGAGCCTGAGGCAGGAAACACAGTAAGTTCAGTTGTAGTCAGAGGAGTTGACAGGAGTGAAGGAGTCTGACAGGTTCTGGGGTACCTTGGCTAAGAGGCAAACGGTGGCCTTAGCCTATAGGAGCTGAGAAGACGGCTCGGTGGAACCGTGGTGGATCGGGACAGGGTAGTGGCCCGCTGGTACCGACCCGGGGAATCGACTCAGAAACCGGAGCACACAGGGGGGTACTCAGACCCTGAAACGAGGCCCAGAATCCACTGGACTGAGTTAATTAACTGATTGCGGTCTGGGCTATAGGTCCTTTCCCACCCAAGTCCCGACTGAAGACAACAGCCCACCGAGGGGAATAGAAAGCCACCACACAGGCAGAGAGATCCCACGGGCCAGCGTCTGCGGGCAAAAAGGCTCTCCCGACATTCACAAAGCCGGGGATCGGACTCCTGTCACTGAAGCGCAGGCAGCCCAAGTGCACAACACGGTGCAGGAGAAAGGCCAAGACCACCAAACCGGGTGGGGGACCAGATACATCCGGCTGCGGGCACCGACCACCATCAACTTGGTTTACCAGAGATTTGTGTGTGTCAATAACAGTGAGTACAACAGTGCCATCCGGCCGCGCACCGCCCAGCTATCCCTAACGGGCCCCAGGGCCACCATCCCTGCCCACGGAGGGGTTAACAACTTGCTGCATAACATCGCCCCCGGGTGCCCTGTAACTGCAGCGGTGGTGTCTACCTTCACCACATCCAGTGGGTGATGTCACGAACTCAAGCGCGGCTCCGGCCGTGCACCTACCTAACCCCCACCAAAAGCGCCAGCACCCCCTTTCAGAGCGAAGTGACCCCGGGTCCGGAGGCGCTTGAGCCATCCACCAACGAGCCCGGATCCGAGCGTGGGGCGGTACACATACATGAGTACTAATGTTCTAGCAGAACAATGACACAAAGCGTACATCCAGATTAGCAAATAAATGGTTCAATAACAATGAAGTAGAGGTGCTGGATTGGCCTCCACCATTCCCAAACCTCAATATAAATCCTAACAAAATTCTAAAAATTAAAATATAGATTTTAGGAGTAAATATAATTATCAATGCAGAGACATGGCAAGAATCTGTATAACTAATCATATGCTACATACAGTGCCTACAAGTAGTATTCAACCCCCTGCAGATTTAGCAGGTTTGATAAGATGAAAATAAGTTAGAGCCTGCAAACTTCAAACAAGAGCAGGATTTATTAACAGATGCATAAATCTTACAAACCAACACGTTATGTTGCTCAGTTAAATTTTAATACATTTTCAACATAAAAGTGTGGGTCAATTATTATTCAACCCCTAGGTTTAATATGTTGTGGAATAACCCTTGTTTGCAATTACAGCTAATGATCGTCTTTTATAAGACCTGATCAGGCCGGCACAGGTCTCTGGAGTTATCTTGGCCCACTCCTCCATGCAGATCTTCTCCAAGTTATCTAGGTTCTTTGGGTGTCTCATGTGGACTTTAATCTTGAGCTCCTTCCACAAGTTTTCAATTGGGTTAAGGTCAGGAGACTGACTAGGCCACTGCAACACCTTGATTTTTTCCCTCTTGAACCAGGCCTTGGTTTTCTTGGCTGTGTGCTTTGGGTCGTTGTCTTGTTGGAAGATGAAATGACGACCCATCTTAAGATCCTTGATGGAGGAGCGGAGGTTCTTGGCCAAAATCTCCAGGTAGGCCGTGCTATCCATCTTCCCATGGATGCGGACCAGATGGCCAGGCCCCTTGGCTGAGAAACAGCCCCACAGCATGATGCTACCACCACCATGCTTGACTGTAGGGATGATATTCTTGGGGTCGTATGCAGTGCCATCCAGTCTCCAAACGTCACGTGTGTGGTTGGCACCAAAGATCTTGATCTTGGTCTCATCAGACCAGAGAACCTTGAACCAGTCTCTCTCAGAGTCCTCCAAGTGATCATGAGCAAACTGTAGATGAGCCTTGATATGACGCTTTGAAAGTAAAGGTACCTTACGGGCTCGTCTGGAACGGAGACCATTGCGGTGGAGTATGTTACTTATGGTATTGACTGAAACCAATCTCCCCACTGCCATGAGATCTTCCCGGAGCTCCTTCCTTGTTGTCCTTGGGTTAGCCTTGACTCTTCGGACAAGCCTGGCCTCGGCACAGGTGGAAACTTTCAAAGGCTGTCCAGGCCGTGGAAGGCTAACAGTAGTTCCATAAGCCTTCCACTTCCGGATGATGCTCCCAACAGTGGAGACAGGTAGGCCCAACTCCTTGGAAAGGGTTTTGTACCCCTTTCCAGCCTTGTGACCCTCCACGATCTTGTCTCTGATGGCCTAGGAATGTTCCTTTGTATTTCCCATTTTGACCAAGTATGAGTGCTGTTCACAAGTTTGGGGAGGGTCTTAATTAGTCAGAAAAGGCTGGAAAAAGAGATAATTAATCCAAACATGTGAAGCTCTTTGTGCCTGAAATACTTCTTAATACTTTAGGGGAACCAAACAGAATTCTTGTGGTTTGATGGGTTGAATAATAAATGACCCTCTGAATAAACTTTTCACAATTTAAAAAAAAAAAATAAAAAAAGAAATAACATTCTTTTTTGCTGCAGTGCATTTCACACTTCCAGGCTGATCTACAGTCCAAATGTCACAATGCCAAGTTACTTCCGAATGTGTAAACCTGCTAAATCTGCAGGGGGTTGAATACTACTTGTAGGCACTGTAGGTGCTAGTCAAATTTATGTAGAAGACAGCCAAGAAGACTCTCTATAAAATGATGGTAGTCACATTCGAAGCTGTAGTGGATGGTGAGATATGGAGACTGAAAGTCAAAAGCTCAAAACATTGTTACCCTTCTACTCATCAGTGTATGTGTGTAATAATATATGTATTATTAAATGTTTATGTAAACTCTATACTTTTCTAGCTGCTGATTTCTCAATTTATCTACCTGCTAATCACTGTTGCTATTATAAGACACTTATTTATAAATCTCCATACTTAGCATTTTCCAATCTTCTGAGTAACTCTGTGCCCACAGATGTTGTTTCCTGCTTAGATGGCATATTGTGTGGTTGTGCAAGGTCATGAAAACGTCTTAAAGAGATAAATATTACAATAATCAGAATTTTTTTACGAGTTTTCACCTCTCTAATTTCTGTGAATTTGCAATAGGGTGGATAATGAGAAGAGTTTCACATGGGCCAAATAGTGTATTTTTATAATATAGTGTTCACTTTTTGACTTTGATCTCACTTCATAAAGCATTCGGTTATTAAATATACAAGGAAATTTGCCAAATGTGGAAACGATGAAATTCATTCTTATCGGAAAAAGGTCCTGCTTGATAAGAATGCTCAAGATGTTTAAGACTTTAGCCAAGGCTGATGGATGTGTTGTCAAAGCTCGGAGCACAGGGGCAAGTGAGCGGCGCTGATAGAATCTGTAGGAAGATTTGTCTAAATGGACTGAGGAACATTGATGCATTATTATAACTTGCACTAAAGGAAATTGGATGTAAAAACTAAATTGGATTCCTATAATTTCTTTATTACCTGGAGAGCAAGAGTCCATAGCTACTTTCTGTCCCCCCTCAGTGCCGCTGTACTATTCATTTATCCTTAACTGTTCATGCACATTTCTATTAATTAGCACTAATGAGGACGGCACTTCTGAGAGCTGTCCCTAGAGTGATAGGTCATTGCAACCCCTGATAATTTATTATAGTAAGTCCTGATAGATAATTCCTATAGTTTATAGGTAATTGCTATAAGGAGAAATATGCGGGATGATCAAAGTCTAATCACCTGTGTAAGGAGTAATTCAGTACTCCTTACACAGGTGATTAAAATTTTGTAAATACTAGAGATGAGTGAACCTTTGCACGTTTGGTTTGGAGGACACATTCGAACCTTAGACAAGGTTTGGTTTGTGACCCTGACTGGAAGATTAGGATAAGGTGGTAAATATCCAAATCGTCAGTCAGGGCCCACCGTGCTCCAGATGACAAAGGAGCTGCTGGCAACCCGAAGGTTAGGCAGAGAATACAGAGCTGGGTAGCTCTGAGATAACCCAGGAGACCTGGGAACCGATCACGTGTGTAGGGACACGTCAGGCCGGACGACAACCCAGTTAGTGTTTCGGTGTGCCTATGGCGCTACACCGACCATGTGTGCAGGGAACACGTCAGGCTGGGTGGTGACCAGGTAGCGTTGACCGGAAGACCGCCACAAAAGCGCCCTGTCGGTTATGTGTTTACGACACATCAGACTAAGTGGGCCCCCGATTAGTGTTCTGGCCACCAGGGCTCTCAACTGGCCACGTGTGTACAGGACACGTTAGGCCAGGTGGTCACACCGGTAGCGTTGACTGGGAAGCCGATACAAGGGGAACAGGGCCCACATACCCAACCCTGGAACTCCCTGTTAACGCCACAGGGGTCCTGGTGTACGCAGTCCGTGTGCATAGGGGGCACAACCGAACAGGTGGTGCAGCAGCCGCAGTCCAGTTAACTCCACTGGGCTGCACAAGCAGGACTGGATGGTAGGAGGTGAAAGCCCGGTGCCTGATCTTAATGTGCTGAGCTACGGGTGTCTTGGCGTGACAAGCACCGGACGCCTAACCCTACCTACCGCTTCCAAAGGCTTATGCCGCAATGGGCTCTATACATGGAGGTGTGCTCACAACAAGCATATGAGAAGACTGCGCACCTCCATATTGTCTCCAGCCCCTTTTATAACCTGGGTCCGCCCCAAACCCAGGGTGGACCACAAAAGCACCTCCAGCATCCAATAGTGGAGTGCCACGTCATCAGCGACATCACCAGCGGCCTATTCGGAACTGCCACCTCACTGATGACCTCATGGCTGCCTAGCCCCAAACGCCTCACCAGTCATCGTCTGATGACCAATGGTGAGGTGCCGTGCCATAGGGGCGGCCCTCCACGAGCCAGTCCGGAGTGGCCACATCATCAGGACACCTGATGTGTGTCGGCCTGTCAGAGCCTGCCACCTCACAGACATGCCCAGTGAGGTCCTTACCGGACCTAGCCTCTGATGCACTAAGTGCCTAAGCATGCTCAGTAGCCTGAACAACAGTCTTAGAAATCAGACTATCATGCTGAGCATGCTCAGTAGGCACAACACAGGACTTAGACACGGCACAAAGTCCAAGTACCTGTGCAAAGAGGCTTTTCGCACTAAGCGTAGGAGCATGCTCAATAGCCTGAACCGAGGACTTAGCCTCAGAAATGACACTATCAGGCTGAGCATGCTCATTAGACGAAACACTGGACTTAGGCTTTGGCTGGGGTAAATCGGCACACGCATGTGCACTAGCCGGCATTCCACACTTAGACGTGGAGGAGAAAGCAGCCAGCTGGACGACCCGAGACACGGCCAAAAATGGCAGCCGGCGCCTGGGCGCAACTGGACCCGCAGCAGGCTGCTTGCGGCTATGGCGGTGCCGATTCGTAACAACCTCAATGGTACTCAGTAATTGGGCAGTTCATGTCTTTGCACACATGCAGCCAGCCATAAGGAGAACACTTCCTGGCGAGGATTGGTGAGGTTTTTCGAATTTGTTTTTTGTGTAGATGAGTCGCCCACCACAGCGCTGCAGCGGTCGCCTGCGGGATACTGCGGGGACTTCTCTGTAGGGACCCTTCTGGCAACAGGTATGTCAGGTTCACTTGTATAGGAGTCGTGACGCCACTCTCGGTTTTGCGGTCAGGGTGATGGGAGACCGCCACTGCAGTTTAACGAGTGTCTGGCACTGATGGTGTCTGCAGTCTGGTGTTATGGCCTCCCGAGAGTGAGGCTGGCCCCAGGGGCTCGGGTATATGTGTGTGGACCCACAGGTCGCAGAATAACTCAGTCGCGGTCCAGAAATGTCTTTCAACTTGTTTACTCACATTCAACTGGTTTTGTGAGGTAACCCGGGCGTTACCGAGATAGACCAGAGAGAACCAGGTATCCTTCAGGCTCAGGTAGGGGTGACTGCTGACTCGCCTTCCTAGCACTTCTTCCTAGCACTTCGAACAACCCCTGACTTAAAGTACCGTGGGATTCATCCAGGGAAGTTGCAGCTGCCTTTTCTCCCATTTCTGGCCCGTTTGCTGGCAGCGTGGACCAAGGTGGATAGCTTCAGGCTCAATCCTCCTTATGTCCCCCCTCATTGCTGCTGATGCTCGGAGTCTGTGTTGGTTGGTGTGGAACTTCTAGTCCCACCACCTGCAGGATTTAGCAGACCACTAAATGGATGTCTGGCTCTAGGGACCTGTTCCCCGTGTGTGCTTTCATTATCAGGAGTCTTCGTACTCGACTCTTTACTGCTTTCTCTCTTCAGGTGTCTTTCAGACTGACTGTGTGGCAATGTACTCCCCCGCCAGCAGCCACTACATGTGCAGGGTCTGACTAGTTTGTTCACTCTCCTGCGTCTGCACTTCAGACTCGGCTACCTCCAGCTCCTCTCTCCTTGACTGCCACTGCAACTACTCGCTTCCAGCTTCTCTACCACACCACTAGCTGAGATCTGGAGGCCATGCCCCCTCCTGGGTCTACCCAGGGGTCCCCTCTAATGTGTGTGTGAGACCTGGTTAAAGTGTTTCTGTGTCTACACACCCTACTCAGCCTTTGGGATTACCTGTTTGTACTCACCCAGCATGGGTGCAGTACTTAGTGGTGCCTGACCATCTTAGGGGTGCCACATACGCACACTACATCTGATCACGCTGATTGTTACGGGGGGCTGTCTGATAAGAACCGAAAGGAGTATCAGACAGTCAGGGTCCACTGTGCAAAGACTTTGCTGCAGACTATGGCAGAGTGCAATACCTCTGTTAACTCACAGAAGGATATAATAAGTAAGTAAAGCAATTCCTCCCTTACTTGGAGGGTGTGTGGAATGATCTCTGTTAATAATCACAGAGACAAAGGCAATGTGTGCGAAATGGCACCTACCTAGGTCCGCTCTTCTAGTGGTGCAAAAGAGACGAACAGCAGCGTAAGCCGCACAAAGCTCCTACCTGCGTTCGCTCCACTAGTGTGCGAGGACACGAACCACTAGATATGGCACCTGCCTAGGTCCGCTCTTCTAGTGGTGCAAAAGAGACGAACAGCAGCGTAAGCCGCACAAAGCTCCTACCTCTGTTCGCTCCCCTAGTGTGCGAGGATACGAACAACTGCCAGACGCAGTATAAGGAACGTTACCCTAGCGGCAACGTCCACCTACGAGTAGAATCACAAGGCCCAGCCAGACCATGTGCCTCAGGCACCTGCCTATGTCCGCTCCCCTAAGAGGTAAGGATACGGACAGCAGCCGAAGCTGTAAGGTATAAGAACGCTACCCTGCCGGTAGCGCTCACCTAGCATAGACAGAGGAATGCCTAGAGGAACGCGCACAGAGCGTCTACTCATATGCATGAACCAAGAGGACTGAGCACCATGCGGCGTGTGTCAGGGTCTTATATAGACTCTGTGCCTCATCCAAGATGGAGGACACCAGAGCCAATCCGCTGCCAGAACGACAGGAGTGACGTCATGCTGGCCTATCACCGAGCAAGACGTCACAAGCACATGACCAGCGACCAATCGGCATAGAAGGTGTCAGAGACATGTGACCTCGTGTCAGCGATGATGTCACCCGCACATGTGCAATGGCTCCAAGATAGGACTTAGTCTCCGGCGCTCGCACATGTGCAGTAGCAAGAAATCTGGACTTAGTCTCCAGCGCTCGCACATGTGCAGTAGCAAGAAATCTGGACTTAGTCTCCAGCGCTCACACATGTGCAGTAGCAAGAAATCTGGACATAGTCTCCAGTGCTCGCAGCAACCGTAACAGTACCTCCCCCTCAAGGGCCCCCCTCCCGGCGACGCAGGTAATCGGCAACTAAGTCGGGAGCATGGACAGCCTCCTCAGGCTCCCAAGAGCGATGTTCCGGGCCATAGCCCTCCCAATCTATCAAGAAGAACCTGCGCCCTCTAACCATCTTAGAACCAACTATGGCTCGTACCTCATAGCTAGAGCGAGAGGAATCAGAGGCAGGAGAGTGCACTTCACGAGCGTGAGGTAAAATAGCCGGCTTTAGCAGTGAGACATGGAATTTGTCATGAATCCTAAGATGGACAGGTAACTTCAATTGATAGACTACAGGATTTACCTGTCGAAGAACCTCATAAGGACCCAGGAAGCGAGGAGCAAATTTGACAGAGCTCACTCTAAGTTTCACGTGTTTTGCAGAGAGCCACACAAAGTCCCCTGGAGAAAAGACAGGAGCCGGGCGACGAAACCGATCGGACACCGTCTTCATACGGTCCTTAGCTGCTTGGATCGACTCTTGAGTCCGATCCCAAACCTCTCTGGCATTAGTTGCCCAGTCGGCCACAAGAGGAGGAGGTGCAGCAGCGGGAAACGGTACCGGTACCCTAGGGTGTTGCCCATTATTGAGTACGAACGGTGTCTGCCCAGTGGCCTCAGCCAGCGAATTGTTAAGGGCAAATTCTGCCCAGGGTAGGAGGGAGGACCAGTTATCGTGGTTCTCAGCAACAAAGTGTCGAAGGTATATAATCAAAGATTGATTGGTACGTTCAACCAAACCATTAGTCTCCGGATGGTATGCCGAAGAGAGATTCAACTCAATTTGCAGAAGGCTACAAAGATCTCGCCAGAAACGGGAAGTAAATTGCGGTCCTCTATCACAAATGATACGATCTGGCATCCCGTGAAGCCTAAAGACATGCTTGAGGAATAGTTTGGCTAGTACCCTGGAAGATGGGATTCTCGATAACGGTACGAGATGAACCATCCGGGAGAAATGGTCCGTAATGACCCACACAAATCTATGTCCCTGTGAACATGGAAGATCACCCACAAAGTCCATGCCTACCACCTCCCATGGTCTATCTGGCACTGGTAAAGGATGCAAGAGCCCAGCCGGTCTCTGCCGTAATGGACGGTTGCGAGCACACGAGTAGCAGGAACCGACATATCTCTTGACGTGGCTGGCTAAGTGTGGCCACCAATACCACCTCTCCAGTAACTCTCGTGTCCGCCTAATACCAAAATGCCCACCCACCTTTGAGGTGTGGGCCCATGACAGTATATCATTCTGTCGATCAAGCGGAACAAAGGTCTTGCCCGGTGGGATTTGGTCTAACGTCACAGGGGAGAGCGTATGAAAAACCCTGGAGGGAAGGATAGGACGAGGTTCGTCAATCTCTTCCTGGGTAGAAAGCATAGAGCGAGACAGGGCGTCTGCCTTGTTATTCTTACTCCCAGACAAATAGTTGATGGAGAAGTGAAAGCGGGAGAAAAACAAGGACCAGCGGGCTTGGCGAGGATTCAGACGCTGAGCGGTTTGTAAGTACGTCAGATTCTTATGGTCTGTATAGACCTGGAAAGGATGTTTCGCTCCTTCCAGCAAGTGACGCCACTCCTCCAAGGCTAATCTCAAGGCGAGCAGTTCCCTATCCCCAATGGTATAGTTTCTCTCTGCCGGTGAAAAGGTTTTAGCAAAGAAGAAACACGGCCTTTTTCTACCAGCACCGTTCTTTTGATACAAGACCGCACCAGCACCCACTGAAGAGGCATCAACCTCTAAGAGGAAGGGCTTACTCTCATCAGGTCTTTGAAGAACGGGAGCAGTTGAAAAGTGTCTTTTTACTGCCTCAAAAGCCTGAGATGTCTCAGTAGACCAGGCTTTGGGATTAGCACCTTTCTTAGTCAAGGCCACCAAAGGGGCCACCAAAGTAGAAAAATGGGGTATGAACTGCCTGTAATAATTTATGAATCCTAAGAAGCGTTGCACCGCCTTCAAGGAATGAGGTTCGGACCATTGCAACACAGCAGAGAGCTTCGCAGGATCCATAGCCAGACCCTCTTGTGAGATAATGTAACCCAAAAAAGGCAATGAGGACTGCTCGAATACACATTTCTCGAGTTTAGCAAACAATGAGTGCTCCCTTAAACGGGAAAGGACACGAACGACATCCTGACGATGAGTCTCCAGATCAGGAGAAAAAAATCAGGATGTCGTCCAGATACACCACTACTGAGGATAACAGTAAATCCCTGAACACATCGTTTACGAAGTCCTGAAATACTGCGGGTGCATTACATAACCCAAAAGGCATGACGAGGTATTCATAGTGACCGTCTCGGGTGTTAAAAGCGGTCTTCCATTCGTCACCCTTTCGAATTCGTACCAAGTTATACGCACCCCGCAGATCCAACTTCGTAAAAACTTGAGCTCCTCTCAGTCTGTCAAAGAGCTCCGAAATTAAAGGTAATGGGTATTTGTTCTTTATTGTGATTGCGTTGAGACCCCTGTAATCTATGCAGGGACGCAAATCACCCTCTTTCTTCCGAACAAAGAAAAACCCAGCTCCCGCGGGAGAGACAGACTTACGAATGAACCCCTTCTCTAAGCTCTCTCTTATATAGGTCGACATGGCCTCCGACTCAGGTATCGACAGGGGGTAAACCCTGACTTTAGGTGGAACCGAACCTGGGATAAGGTCTATGGCACAGTCATACGGCTTATGGGGTGGAAGAACCTCAGCACCCTGTTTGGAGAACACGTCAGCGAAATCCAAATAGGGTGTAGGTATGGGAGAGAGATCAGTTGATGCAACCGCAACGACCTTAGGTGGTAAGGGAAGACATCGGGACTGACATTTCGAACCCCAACTAATAATGCTGTCAGACTCCCAGTCAATGTGAGGAGCATGAGTCCGAAGCCATGGAAGACCCAGAAGGACGTCGTCTATACCCTCAGGCAAAACAAGAAAAGAAATCTCCTCTATGTGACCCTGAGACAGGGAAAGGCGCAAGGGAACTGTCCTCAATGTAATGGAGTCAGACAACATAGTTCCATTAACAACACGGACAGGAATAGGCGCCTCTAACATGATAGAGGGAATATTGTGTCCCTTTACAAATCCTGAGGACACAAAAATCCCGTCAGCTCCGGAATCCACAAAAGCCATAATAGGCCATGTATTCTCAGATAACGAGAGCTGACCTGGGATACAACACTTAGAGGGTGCAGAAGACGTCTCTAGTAACCCCCCTCTAATGGTTACTAGGCCAGGGAGTTTCCCTGACGACTAGGACACTTGTTGGCATAGTGCCCAGCCTGACGACATACGTAACATATAGGAGGACCAGACTTGCGTAGTCTGGAGAACGTATAACCTAACTCCATAGGAGTGGGAGATGTTTCAGATGCTGAGGAAGATGGTAGTGGACCCTCAACAACTGGAATAGCCCGATGCTTAGGGCGTGAGGAAGAGACCTCGAGTCTACGTTCCTTATGGCGTACATCGATCCTCGTTGCTACTGTGATCAAGTCCTCCAGAGAAGCAGGGACCTCACGAGTAGCAAGGGCATCCTTGACATAGCATGCCAACCCTCTCCAGAAGATAGGAATCAACACCTTCTCTGGCCAATCTAGTTCTGCCACCAGAGTTCTAAAAGCAATGGCATAAGAACTAGTGGATAACGAACCCTGAGATAGATCTAACAGTCTCAGGGCCGCATCATGGGTAACCTGCGGACCCATGAATACCGCCTTAAGAGCATCAAGAAAGTCTTGATGTCTCAGAGTAACCACATCAGAGCGCTCCCATAGGGGAGTCGCCCATTCTAAGGCTTTGTCCTGAAGTAAGGAGATGATAAAGCCTACTCTGGACCTCTCCGTAGAGAAGCGAGAAGAGTTAACCTCTAGGTGTATCTGACACTGACTAATGAAACCACGACATGATCTGGCATCGCCAGAATATCTGTTTGGTAGAGCAAGTCGAGGATCATGTGCAGATGTCACCATGGTCTGAGGTTTATCCTCTATACTCTTGAGCCGTGACTCAAGTACTTGTATGTAACGGTGTAACTGCTGATATTCTGCCATAACTGCCAGACCCTTGGCTCAGTCCTAATGTTATGGGGGGCTGTCTGATAAGAACCGAAAGGAGTATCAGACAGTCAGGGTCCACTGTGCAAAGACTTTGCTGCAGACTATGGCAGAGTGCAATACCTCTGTTAACTCACAGAAGGATATAATAAGTAAGTAAAGCAATTCCTCCCTTACTTGGAGGGTGTGTGGAATGATCTCTGTTAATAATCACAGAGACAAAGGCAATGTGTGCGAAATGGCACCTACCTAGGTCCGCTCTTCTAGTGGTGCAAAAGAGACGAACAGCAGCGTAAGCCGCACAAAGCTCCTACCTGCGTTCGCTCCACTAGTGTGCGAGGACACGAACCACTAGATATGGCACCTGCCTAGGTCCGCTCTTCTAGTGGTGCAAAAGAGACGAACAGCAGCGTAAGCCGCACAAAGCTCCTACCTCTGTTCGCTCCCCTAGTGTGCGAGGATACGAACAACTGCCAGACGCAGTATAAGGAACGTTACCCTAGCGGCAACGTCCACCTACGAGTAGAATCACAAGGCCCAGCCAGACCATGTGCCTCAGGCACCTGCCTATGTCCGCTCCCCTAAGAGGTAAGGATACGGACAGCAGCCGAAGCTGTAAGGTATAAGAACGCTACCCTGCCGGTAGCGCTCACCTAGCATAGACAGAGGAATGCCTAGAGGAACGCGCACAGAGCGTCTACTCATATGCATGAACCAAGAGGACTGAGCACCATGCGGCGTGTGTCAGGGTCTTATATAGACTCTGTGCCTCATCCAAGATGGAGGACACCAGAGCCAATCCGCTGCCAGAACGACAGGAGTGACGTCATGCTGGCCTATCACAGAGCAAGACGTCACAAGCACATGACCAGCGACCAATCGGCATAGAAGGTGTCAGAGACATGTGACCTCGTGTCAGCGATGATGTCACCCGCACATGTGCAATGGCTCCAAGATTGGACTTAGTCTCCGGCGCTCGCACATGTGCAGTAGCAAGAAATCTGGACTTAGTCTCCAGCGCTCGCACATGTGCAGTAGCAAGAAATCTGGACTTAGTCTCCAGCGCTCGCACATGTGCAGTAGCAAGAAATCTGGACATAGTCTCCAGTGCTCGCAGCAACCGTAACACTGATTTTACCCCCAATGCTCGCTGTTCACACACTACAGCGGCTCACACAGGGCCGAGCTTCACTCATATCCAAGCACATTGCTGCTCGCTTCAGTGGTTTGCACTCGTAACTCACTCAAATTTCGAACCCGAACTTTGTTGGGGTTTTTTTTTGGTAGCCGGTTTCCGATCCCAAACTTCGTACCTCAGATTCATTCATTTCTAGTGAATACTTACAAAATATTCATATTTCTGCATAAATTTCACCTAAAGTTGCATCATAATAACACAGAAATCCTAGAGAGAACCAAATCAAGCAAAGTAATGAAAAATATTAGACTTTGTCATTTTCTGAATGAAGTAAATGATCCAATGTCCGCTGTCTATGGGTGGCAAAAGCATGTGAACCTTTAATATTGAAATTAGAGCCTAGTGTTTTCAATAAATAGGATGATAAACAAGTATCAGTTGCACACCTTTTTTATTGAAAGGATCCCGATCGCTCTCCCATGCCCTTCAAACTACCTTTTTGTTATCAAGATGTTTGTTCAGTAAATTTTATTACAATATACTTAAAAACTAGATTAATAAATCCACGTGACACGCCCAGCTCCAGGGCATTTTCCTTGCGGGAAATACACGCATGTGTATACACGTAATACACGCGTGCACGTAATACAGTTTTCCAATTATGATGGTGACAGCTTGGATTATTGAAATGCCGTTGGGTTAAAGTTTTTGTCGTTTTTAATACAATAACTTCCCATCGGAGGAAAAAAGAAAAAAAAAAAAATATTGTATAGGGACGCCGCCGACGCCAAACGACGCGCAGTCATTTTCTAACCTCATGGTATGTGTGTGTTAGCTAACTCACTTGAATTGCGTCCTAGGGATCGGTGTGTACACTGGTTAAGTGTGCAGGTATATCGCATATAGGCAGGTTGTGTGATTGCGTCTGAGTGCTGCTCGTGTGCTGGGTAAACGTGCGATATATCACATACACATACTCCGCTTGAATTGCATCTACATATCGGTGTGTACGCGGGTTACACGTGCAATACACCGCACATTAGCAAGTCGCTAGTGTATATGTTTCCCCTTTCTTTTAGTTAGTGTGTACGTTGCATAAGCGTGCTTTACACCGTTTAGGTAGGTTCACTTAAATTTGCGGTCTTTTCTATCTCCCCCTTACTCATATACGACAGCACGGGTGGTGGTCTGTCGATCCATCCTTTAGTTCTAGTATTTCTCTAATGCACAGTTGTATGGTCTATGTAAAGTAACATAGACTGTTGTGTCTATTTCTAATTACCTGCAACTGTTGTTGTCTGCTCTGCCCTCTGGGCTCTTAGCTGCTATTACCATCTTTAGCACGGTGGACTCTTGGTTGCACCTAGGTTTTATACTCTGTCCTTCCTAGGCCATCAACCCCGTAACACTCTCATTTTGTATTGGGAGTGTATTAGTGGGTGTTTTTTGTTTGTTTGAGGTTTTAAATTGTGAATTAATAAATTTATACCTTTTTGCTTTCCACCAGTCTTTCACACTGCTTTTGGGTGACCTTATGTCACTCCTGATGCAAACATGTAAGCACTTCTTCTTTGTTTGATGGCTTGTGACTATCCATCTTCCTCTTGATTACATTCCAGAGGTTTTCAATGGGGTTCAGGTCTGGAGATTGGGCTGGCCATCACAGGGTTTTGATGTGGTGGTCCTTCATCCACACATTGATTGACCTAGCTGTGTGGGATGGTGCATTGTCCTGCTGGAAAAACCAGTCCTCAGAGTTGGGGAACATTGCCTGAGCCGAAGGAAGCAACTGTTTTTCCAGGATAACCTTGTATGCGGCTTGAGTCATATCTACTTCGCAAATCATGGCTATTTCACAAAATATTGATTTCTGATGTCTTAAAACATTATTAGTATTGTTGTTTCTAAATGATTATGAACTTGTTTTCTTTGCATTATTTGAGGTCTGAAAGCATTGGGCATTGCTTTGATATTTTAACCATTTCTCATTTTCAGAAAATAAATACATTTATTGTTTGGAAATTCGGAGACGTCGTCAGTAGTTTATAGAATAAAAGAACAATTTACGTTTTACTCAAAAATATAAAGAGAGAAATCAGGAAAACTGAAAATTTTGCAGTGGTCTCTTAATTTTTGCCAGAGCTGTTTTTATGTATTTTTGAATAAGGGCCCTGAGTAAACTATTCATTGTATATATGACTAGCTGGGCTATATTCCTGGCTTTAGTGATTGCTATATCTGAGACTGATGCGCTCAATTTGGAAATTCTGCTTGAAAGTAAAGAAACAAGAGTGGCTCCATCTTTTCATAGACCCTTTTCCTCTCGACTTGACTCACTTCACCACCCTCCATGAATACCACACTAATTGTTTGCGAAGTGAGAAAAATTGACTCAAGATTGTCAATTGCCTTAGTTGTGCATTTTACTCCATCAGATCTCTTTATGAGTTTCGATGTGGGCAACATACTCATATCTGCTACAGTGGTAGCACCCTAGAACGCCTGCTCTGGTTGTTCACACAATATAATTGAATGAATCTCCTGCTCTCCATAATCCAAAAAAATCAAAACAAAAAAAAATAATAATAATAATAGGTGGAGAAAAATGAGTATCTACAAGCCTTGAACTGCTTTCTTCACATGGTCTTCTTTTAACTCCACTTGTTCCCAAGCCACATATTGATCAAGCCTCAGCATGACATAGTAGAATGTATTTTTATGTATCTCTGTAAAGATGGATATCACAACCAAGGTTCACTATTGTAGATCATTTGACCTTTGTCTCTCTCATGCTAATGAAGGCTCTATC
This sequence comes from Anomaloglossus baeobatrachus, assembly GCF_048569485.1. Lineage (NCBI taxonomy): Eukaryota > Metazoa > Chordata > Amphibia > Anura > Aromobatidae > Anomaloglossus > Anomaloglossus baeobatrachus. Next base: position 120,106,451 of record NC_134364.1, read on the forward strand.
AGGGGTTTTGAAAACTGCATTAGGTAGGAGGCCATGGGAGGAGAATGCTGCATGTGTGACGCCCTGGCCGGGCCAGGTAGTCAAAGATAGGGCCCCGCATTACACCAGTCCCCTCACAAGGTGACAGCAGCCATACATTAAACCCTAGTCACCCCCCTCAGTGCTTGATGGACACACCAGGGAAAGGAGCCAGGTGGTTGGACACGCCCACCGAGGAGTTCGGATGGCCTGAGGCGGGAATAGTAGTCAGTCTGTTAGTCGGAGAGTCAGTGAGTGGAGGTGAAGTTAAGTGGAGGCAGGCCTGTGTGTCAGGTCTGCAACTAACTGACAGGTTCCCAGGGTAGGAGCCCGGGCGCCTTTGGCTAGGAGGCAGACGGAGGCCTCTGCCTGCAGGAGCCGGGAAGACGGCTCGGTGGAACAGCGGTGGACCGGGACAGGGTAGTGGCCCGCCGGTAGCGACCCGGGGAACCGACTCAGAAACCGGAGCACAAGGGGGGTACTCAGACCCTGAAGCTAGGTCCAGAAGCTACTGGGGGCTAGCTGATTAACTGATTGCGGCCAGGACTATAGGTTCTGTCCCACCCAAAGTCCCGATTGAAGACAACAGCCCAACAAGGGGGATAGAAAGCCACCGCCACGGCAGAGAGATCCCACGGGCCAGTGTGAAGCCCCACAGGTGTTGTGTCGGTGCATTACCTTCAGGGACTCCACGTAGCTGGATCTTGTCACAGGTAGGAGATCTTCTTTTAGGATTGTCGTGACGCCACTCTCAGAATTGCGGTCAGTGGGGACCGCCACTGCAGGTTAAGGGATGCCTGGGGCTGATGGTGGGTGCAGCCAGTTGTAATAGCCTCCTGAGAGTGAGGCAAGCCCCAGGGCCCTGTGTAGGTGTGTAGAACCACAAGGCGCAGAATAACTCCACACAAGCAGAATGTCTTTCAGGGGTTTTACTCACAGAAGGTGGCAGAGTGAGTAACCCGGGCGTAGCTGGGATGAACCAGGCTGGAACCAGGTGTCCTTCAGGCTGACTGATGAGGGTGGCTACCGACTCGCCTTCCTTAGCCCTTCTGTGGTTTGTGGTAACCCCGACGTTTAGTCCCTATGGGGGTCACCCAGGGAAGTAACTGCTCCCCTCGTTTGTTTGCCGTTTGCTTGTCGCCTGGACCAGATCACTCCAGCTGCTTGCCTCCTGTGAACTATGGGCCCTAACTGTGGCTACGTGGCTGCGGCCTTTGGGGTGTTGTGGCGTGGGCTTTGAGGGCCCCACACCGGCAGGTTTAGCAAGGAAAGGTGGATCTATCCCCGCACCGGGATCTGCCGCCCGTTTGGGCCTGGTACTCCCTGACAGTCTCCGTACTTTCCACTACGCTGCTCTCTCTAGCTGTGTGTGGGGTTCGGGTAGCACTACCAGGTGACCGTTCTCCCCCGTCGGTAGTCACTGCGCGGACGCTGTTAGACTGCAACAGCTCCAGGGTCTGCTTCTGCTCTTCCTGAGCTGCACACTAAACTGGCTCACTCGTGGGACCTGCACTGCTGCTCCTGTCTGAGCTCCACTGCCATGCTCCTCACTCCTCCACACTCTGCTTCAGACTCCTTTCTCCTCCTTCTCTTTTCCCTTTGTGCCTGCCTACGCCACCTAGCAACCAGGCTCTCTACCACACCCCTTGAGTGGAGATGGAGGCTTCGCCCCCTCCACTCCTCAAGTGGAGGTGAAGGCTTTGCCCCCTCCTGGGATCCCCAGGGGTCCTCCCAAAGGTACATGTGTGAGACCTGATCACTATGCGCCTGTGTAGTCACACCTCGGTCAGCCTTCTGGATTACCTGTATTGTACTGTCCCCAGCATGGGTGCAGTACTCAGTGGTGCCTGACCAGGTCAGGGGCGCCACATTCCCCCTTAGTTATCACCAGCACGTCCTCGGGCTGCAAGACAACATTTTAAAATGCATAAAACAGTAAAACATGGTAAAACATTTTAAAACCACCAGGTACCATACATCACCACCCTTCACCCACAAGTCCGTTAACCCACCCAAAACCCTCTCACGTTGGCCGCGCCTTCAGCCACTTCTGGCAGGATGTAGAGGCGGCTTTCATGGGCTGGTGGTCTTCAGGGCATACCTGGCCTGGTGAAGCCGCGCCTTCAGCCTCTTCTGGCAGGATGTAGAGGCGGCCTCCACAGTTGGTGCTGACCAGGTACCCTCTTTGTGGTGGAGAGCCAGGCCCCATAAACAGGCATGCTCCCTGGTTGCAGGCGAGCCAAGGCCCCCTAAACGGACGTGCTCCCTGGTTGCAGGTGAGCCAAGCCCCTAAACAGGCTGGCTCTGGTGGTGGTACCTCTGGGGTAACTATTTACACTGCGAGAGTTTGTGGCTATAGCCAGTTCATAGCCTTAAGGTTCATGGGTTTCTCACATTAGTTCATGTGGGCGCATTTCTTAAACATTAACGTTGCAAACTTTTCAAAACTTGTCAAACTGGTAACTTCTGTACTTCTTTCTTTACTTTACATAGATTCCTCCTTACCAGGGCTTGGGCCTGTAGGGCTGCGGCACCTGTTGCTTTCTCCATCTCTGTCTTTTCCTTCTTCTTCTGTATCTGTTTCTTTTTCTGTATCTGTTTCTTTTTCTGTTGAGACAGCAGGTTCACTGTAGGGATTTCTGGAACATGGTGTAACATCCAATGCATTCCATCCCCTTTCTCCTTGGTGCATGGTGAATTCCACTGAATCTCCTGTCCGTAGGTTCCTTCCTGGATGTCCTCTGGGCAAATGGGCTCTTACGTCTCTTCTATTAACAAAGATGCCTTCCTTCATACCAGGAGCTACTATGAAGCCATATCCTGATTTCAAGCTGAAGTCTTCTACTACACCACGACAGAGTGGACCTCTGACCTGGGATTTGGCCCTTCTCAAGAACCGTTTCTCTTCCAAGTCTCTGGCCATGACTTCGTCTTTCTGCTCTGGAGACTGCGGTGCAGGGGAAAGCTTGGTTCTGCTACGGCGCCGTGTCCTACGGGCTGGGTTCTGCTGGGCTGTTACTTCACTGCCTGCAGGCCCCCAGGTGAGGTTTCTAGGCAACTCTTCCTCTTCATCCCAGCGGGAATACGGCAGCATCTCTGGCTCTGGGCATGGATCCACTGCTGATGGCTCCGGGGTCAGCTCCTCAGCTTCCTGGCCTCCTCTCCCCCTTAGTTCTTCTGAGCACTCCTGTTGTGGCAGCGCCGGGGATGGGTGGTCATCAGCAGGCCCGGGCGATGGACTTTTTGGCGTGGATGCTGCAGAAGTCGCCTTGGGGGTGTGCGGAGGGAGCAGATACCGATCCACCATCTCTTGTGGGAACTGGGCCTCTAGGTCAGCCTTCAGCTTCCAGTATTCGGGGTCCTCTCCTATCCTATCAGGGACTTCCTAGCAGGGACTTCCTTAGACTGGGGAGCGGTGTCTGCTCTGGCCTTGCAGGCCGGGGTAAACAGTGGTACATTCTTGTCTTGGCGGGCCGCGCCTGACATGGCGGCGGCCTGGTCTTGGCGGGCCGCGCCTGACATGGCGGCGGCCTGGTCTTGGCGGGCCGCGCCTGACATGGCGGCGGCCTGGATCAGCGTTGCAGTTTCAATCAGGGTCGCAGCTGGAGTCTTAGCGGGCGTCGCTACTGTGGCCGGTTCTTGGCGGGCCGGGCAGGGCATCGCTGCGGCGACCTGGATTGGCGTCGCAGCTGCGATGGGATCTATGCAGGCTGGGCTGGGCGTCGCTGCAGCGATCGGAGCTTGGCGGGCCGCACCTGGCGTGGCTGCGGCCTGGTCCAGCACCTCACTTGCGGCGCGGACGGGCGTCGCTGCTGCGGTGGGGTCTTGGCGGGCCGGGCCTAGCATGGCGGCGGCCTGGGTCAGCGTCACACCTGCGCATGGATGAGGGTCGCGGCGGCAGCCGGATCTTTGCGGGCCGGGCAAGGCATCGCTGCGGCGGCCTGGGCTTGGCGGGCCGCACCTGGCGTGGCTGCGGCCTGGTTTAGCGTCGCCGCGCCGGGCGCCTCTTCAGGGACCGCGGGCGTGGCAGCAGGGGTCGGGGCACTCGCGCTGGCAGGGGCAACACTGGACTCACCCATCGGTGGCACCATCGGGGTCTGAGTCGTCGCCGTCCGGTCTGGCACTCGTCGTGCGGTTCCCCTCTCATAGGCCTGAACCGCTGCAGCCATCTCCAGAAGCTCCGTGCGTTCCTCTCTGATCTGCTCTACGACCCGGGTCTCCAGTCGGTCGCAGAACTGGGCAAGCTCCCGATACCACCAGGCAGCGGAGCCTGGTTCTGGGTTTCTGCGTTCAGACGCCATTTCCTCTGCGCCTTCTTCTGCACGATTTCCCAGCAGTGGACTCGTCGCTGCCTCCAGTTGCAGGCTCTTCAGTTTCTGCTCTGCCTCTTCCAGCAGCAGGCTTCTGGCTCCCTTTCTGTCCCGATGTCTCTGAACGCCTCCGCTCTCATCACTTGCGAGGTCAGGACTCTGCAGGGGATCTCTGGGTAGCCACACCTCTTCGTGGGCGGTAACTTCTCCCAGCGCGGGCTGCTGTTGTTTTTCAGCGCGCTTTTCATGGTGGCAATATGGCGGCGCTTCCAATTTTCCAAGCGGACCGCCCAGGCACATGGTCACCTGTCTGAACAGGTCTAGTCCTTATCCTGTTCGTGACGCCAGATGTGAAGCCCCACAGGTGTTGTGTCGGTGCATTACCTTCAGGGACTCCACGTAGCTGGATCTTGTCACAGGTAGGAGATCTTCTTTTAGGATTGTCGTGACGCCACTCTCAGAATTGCGGTCAGTGGGGACCGCCACTGCAGGTTAAGGGATGCCTGGGACTGATGGTGGGTGCAGCCAGTTGTAATAGCCTCCTGAGAGTGAGGCAAGCCCCAGGGCCCTGTGTAGGTGTGTAGAACCACAAGGCGCAGAATAACTCCACACAAGCAGAATGTCTTTCAGGGGTTTTACTCACAGAAGGTGGCAGAGTGAGTAACCCGGGCGTAGCTGGGATGAACCAGGCTGGAACCAGGTGTCCTTCAGGCTGACTGATGAGGGTGGCTACCGACTCGCCTTCCTTAGCCCTTCTGTGGTTTGTGGTAACCCCGACTTTTAGTCCCTATGGGGGTCACCCAGGGAAGTAACTGCTCCCCTCGTTTGTTTGCCGTTTGCTTGTCGCCTGGACCAGATCACTCCAGCTGCTTGCCTCCTGTGAACTATGGGCCCTAACTGTGGCTACGTGGCTGCCGCCTTTGGGGTGTTGTGGCGTGGGCTTTGAGGGCCCCACACCGGCAGGTTTAGCAAGGAAAGGTGGATCTATCCCCGCACCGGGATCTGCCGCCCGTTTGGGCCTGGTACTCCCTGACAGTCTCCGTACTTTCCACTACGCTGCTCTCTCTAGCTGTGTGTGGGGTTCGGGTAGCACTACCAGGTGACCGTTCTCCCCCGTCGGTAGTCACTGCGCGGACGCTGTTAGACTGCAACAGCTCCAGGGTCTGCTTCTGCTCTTCCTGAGCTGCACACTAAACTGGCTCACTCGTGGGACCTGCACTGCTGCTCCTGTCTGAGCTCCACTGCCATGCTCCTCACTCCTCCACACTCTGCTTCAGACTCCTTTCTCCTCCTTCTCTTTTCCCTTTGTGCCTGCCTACGCCACCTAGCAACCAGGCTCTCTACCACACCCCTTGAGTGGAGATGGAGGCTTCGCCCCCTCCACTCCTCAAGTGGAGGTGAAGGCTTTGCCCCCTCCTGGGATCCCCAGGGGTCCTCCCAAAGGTACATGTGTGAGACCTGATCACTATGCGCCTGTGTAGTCACACCTCGGTCAGCCTTCTGGATTACCTGTATTGTACTGTCCCCAGCATGGGTGCAGTACTCAGTGGTGCCTGACCAGGTCAGGGGCGCCACACCAGCATCTGCGGGCAAAGGGCTCCTTAGGCAACCATAAGCCGGGGAGCGGAATCCTGTAGTTGCAAGCGCAGATAGTCCACCATCACACAAACAGGTGCAGGAGAAAGGCAGAGACCACCAACCGGGTGGGGGACCAGACTGCAGCCGGCTGCGGGCACCGACCACCATCACCTTGGTTTACCAGAGACTTGTGTGTGTTTACTAATACTGAGTACATCAGTGCCCTCCAGCCGCCCATCTTCCTGCACCGTCCATACCCCAACGGGTTCCGGGGCCACCATCCCTACCCACGGAGGGGTTAACAACTTGCTGCGCAACATCTCCCCCAGGTGCCCCGTAACTGCAGCGGTGTTGTCCACATTCACCACATCCCGTGGGTGGCGTCACGAACTTAAACACGGCTCCGGCCGTACATCTATGTCCCCAAACCGCCAACCCCTTTTAGATTGGAGTGACTGTGGGATCCCCGGGTCCGGAGACCCTTGAGCCACCCACTGAAGGTCCGGACCCGAGCGGCTCGGCTGCCGCCAAGCACGGGGCGACACACATGTACCTAGACTAAAGGGTGCTTTACACGCTGCGACATCGCTAGCGTTTGCTAGCGATGTCGCGAGCGATAGCACCAGCCCCCGTCGTTCGTGCGACATTTGGTGATCGCTGCCGTAGCGAACATTATCGCTACGGCAGCTTCACACGCACATACCTTATCAGCGACGTCGCTGTGACCGCCGAACAATCCCTCCTTCAAGGGGGAGGTGCGTTCGGTGTCATAGCGACGTCACTGCGGCGTCACTAAGCGGCCGCCCAATAGCAGAGGAGGGTCGGAGATGAGCGGCTGGAACTTGCCACCCACCTCCTTCCTTCCTCATTGCCGGTGGACGCAGGTAAGGAGATGTTCGTCCTTCCTGCGGTGTCACACATAGCGATGTGTGACGCTGCAGGAACGACGAATAACCAGCGGCATGCACCACCAACGATATTTGGAAAAGGAGCGACGTGTCAATGATTTTAGACGTTTTTGCAATCGTTGATCGTCGCTCCTTGGTGTCACACGCTGTGATGTCGCTAACGACGCCGGATGTGCATCACTAACAACGTGACCCCGACGATATATCGTTAGCGATGTTGCAGCGTGTAAAGCCCCCTTAAGCCTCTAGTGTGATACTGTATCATCTGTCTGTGAATGGTTGGATCTGGTGGTTCATTTCTTGGATTTAGTTTCCAGATTTGCTTGTTCTATAATAAAACAGTGTTCCTTCCTGTATAATAATGAGATGTTAATAAGTAAGAGAGTGCAGAAATGGCTGCTTGTGGGAGATCGCAGATGAGTTAGGCTTAATAATATGATAGAGCGTAAGACCAAATTTATAATTAAAGATCTCTCGGACAAACCACATGTCACCATAAGGAAAAAAGTAACATTAACCCCTTTCTGGAAACCTTTTGCAGTCCAGGCAGTCATGGCTTGTATGAAGATTGGCCCCTGCGTCAGCCACAGAGTTAATGACTCAATTTCATGCACACCTGGGTTTTCAGAGCTTTTGCTGAAGATCAGAGGTTAATATTATGTTGTCACAGCTTGAAGTGGAGCCTTGACATCATAATTAATCTGGGAGCCTTTTTTTTTCTACCAGTGAGAACTTTGCGAAACAAAGAGGTGAAATCTCAGAGGTTTTGGGACTTATTCAGAATATTTTAATTTGCATTGACTAATTATATAAAACTCGCAACTGGAATATTTTATTGTCATTAATAGAGATGAAAAAATGTATTCGAAAAAGTGTTAGCAAATCTCAAATTCTGCATGAGCCTTGCCCATTCTGATTAGGGTTTCCAAACTTTTTTCAAAATAGCTAAAATTCGGTTTTTGTTTGGTAACTGTTCACATTTACATTATTGCAGAAAACATCCACTTCTGGCCCCATCACAGCAATATCAAGTATTGGCATGGCCGTTATTGGCCAGGGAAATCACTGTAAGAAAAAAAGGAAGCAAAATGGTTAAAGCAGGACATACCAGTCTCCACACAGCTGTAACACTACTTCCAGGTCCGCTCATTATCCCTCATGCATATTTACTGCTTTCCCCACCCACCGTCTGTGACAGTGTCTGTGATTGGCTGCAGTCACTCTGCTGGCGACTTTGATTGGTTGCCCTCACAGTAGCTGTCTGTCTGCTTGAGTGAAGTGTAAATATAAGAAAAATTAAAAATGTTGCACGGTCTCTCGTATATTGGTACCCAGCACACATAAAGCCAATGATTACAGGCTGCAGTCTACAGCTGTGCATGTTATCTTAGCTATGTGTCAAAATAAGAGGGACCCTATGCGGCTTATAAAATTATTTAAGAAAATCATTTAAATGGGGGGACAGCAAACCAGCTATTTCAATTATTTATTTAAATAATTTTAAACAAGCCGCATTGGTCCCTTGTATTTTGATACACAGCTAAAGATAAGCACACGGCTGGAGGCTGCAGCTTGTAGCCATTGGCTTTACCTGCTCTGGGTATCACAATATGAGGGGACCCTTCCACATTTTTTTTTTTACACCACTATAGGGACGCAGAGAAAAGCAGCTCCAGCTGTATCAAGTTGTCTTGAGTTAGTATATATTCCTACAAGAAGATCTAGCTTGACAGTATTAAACTACATGGACAATTTCAAGATTATTCATTTTTGCTCTTTAATTTTTTTATCCCTTTCTTTTGAAAGCCATAACATTATTGTTCTCTTGACATAGCTGTATGAGGGAATATATTATTTATGGAAAACAAATTAATTGACCTGCCAACTTTTCCCAATAATGTACTGAAAAATGGGAAAAAAATCTGAGTGGGGTGAAATGTAAGCCCGGACTGGCCCACCAAGGATGGCTGCCTCCAGCAGAGATCGTGTCCCCTGACGCGCTCATCAGTGGGGTACTCTTGGCAATGACGTACGCCCCGCTCACGCACAGACCAAGGACCGGAAGTCGTCATTTCAAGATGGTTCGTCTCCCTGGACACGTGCCCTCCAGCGCACTCAACCCTAGAGATGCCAAAAGGACGCCTCCGGGGTGTGCACAGACCCGGAAACACAGCGGTGCCCTCCTTAGGAACACCACCCGTCCGGTCAGCAGAACACCGTCTGACGCACTACCGCATCGGACACCTCCACCAGGCACGGCAGCATCCAGCAGGATCCACAGCACCAGGTGCCGCAGCATCATCCCTGGGAGGCACGCCATGTCAGCGTCGCATGCAGCAGAGGACCTCCTGGACATGCTGCAGCTTCCAGCCCAGCTGCACTGCAGCCAGGCCGGTGAGTAGAATCCCCCAAGAGGAAAAAAAAAAGAAAAAGAAAAATACTTCGGAACTGCCGTTTCTGAGATTCCCCATTTAGGGACAGGAAACCAACTGATGCGGGGATAGGTACCACCCTTTTTTATCCTGCAGGTTTCCTGTCCCTGAAGGGCGGATCCCTCTCTCTCGTGGGGTGCTGTCATGGGTGACCGATAAAAATGCAATTCTGAATCATTTTTATGATTTTGCTTTTCAGGTATGGTAAAACTTGTCAGTATAATTTTCCAGATGAGTGTAATTATACGGTATATTCACTATATATATGTATATACATACAGAGGGGTGAAATAAGTATAGAACAAGTTAACAAATATGTTTCTAAAGGTGCTATTGACATGAATTTCTCACCAGATGTCGGTAGCAACCAATTTAATTCATACAAGTAAAGAAATCAAAGTATAGATCTCCATAAATTATGTGTAATTATGGAAAGAGAAAAAATATTGAGCACATGAAGAAAGAAAGGTGCAAAAAGCCATGGAAAGTTATGGCATCAGCTGATGAAATCTATCAGTAATTAGAAAGCAATCCTGCCACTTAGGGAGGAATAACACCCAATGTGTCAACTAATGGGTGATAAAGAGGTGTCTCACTACCAAGTTGCCATATAAAAAAAATATCATGGTGGTTAAAACCAGTGAGCTGTCTAAAGACCTGAGGAAGCCATTCCTGGTGAAACGCGCATCGAGGTTCTCCTACACTGCACCTGGTTCGCCTGATCTCTCTCCTGTTGTGCTAATATGTCTCAAGGTATTGTTCTACCTATCTGACATGGGCTGTCTATGGAGGAAACACTTTGGGGTGATTTAGCTATTGTTGTGTGATTCACACATCACTCTCCCTCCTTCAGCCTTTACTACACTGATTATGTTATACCGTATACAGCAGGTTGTACTGCCATCTTCAGGCTTACTTTGGTACCATGTGTTACTGGGCAAAGTTTTTTCCACTCTTTTTTGCCACCTTTTTTTTGTGCACCTTGTTAACAATTTTATCAATAACATTTATTTGTGTATTTCACAATTTATCTCTCTCTGGTCCATTTTTTTCTTGTGAATCCCCTGCACTGGTATTTCATTACCTTTAATAGGAGGTCACAAATTTTGGTCTTATATTGACTCAGTTCTCTACCTGTGTGGATTGTATGGGTTGTTACTGATATCTGGTAATAAATTCACATCAATAGCACCATTAGAAATAAATCTACTTAGAAAATTGGTGACATAATTAATGTGCTGTTCCTACTTGTTTTAGTTAAAACTGTTATTTAATGTTTTTCATGCCTGTCTCTGCTGCCATCTACTGGTCAGTAAAGAATGGCAGCACGGTCTGATAGAGCGCTAAGGAGGCCATGGTATTGGATTAATTTTTGTAGAATTTATTGTTTTCTATCAGCCACTTCTACAAAAATTAATCCAATACTGTGGCCTCCTTAGCGCTCTATCAGACCGTGCTGCCATTCTTTACTTCTGATCTTCCCCTCTGTGGGTTCACGGCAAGAACTGCTTGGTACGGAGGTCAGATTACCATAGACGCCCAGTGATATGTCACGTGACCAGCTTTTCAGGAATTTGCTTCCCTGGATGGACATCGTGGGCTAACAGGTTAGAAGATTGCTGACACCACACTCCCGTCTTATACCGTGGTTGTGCGAGGGCTGCACAACCACATCAGGTGAGCAGTTTCTTTTTTCCCCCTCCTCACCACTATCTCCCAGACCCTTCACATGCGCTCCCTTGTTTATTGTTTATTTTTTATTCATCTACTGGTCAGACCTTTCGGCTCCTCTTTTTCTTTTGTCCAGCCCATAGGAGTGTCTGCTGCTTCTCTTACATCACTTCCTGGCATGTTCAGTTACCAGCCAGAGATTGTGAGAATAACACCCCTTATTGGAGCTGCTGGAAGCAAAGTGTTCTGACCTTAGTGGCTTCAGAAACAAGCATCACAAGATAACCATAATGCCAGGTACTTGGACCACTGTACTCCTGCATGTCCTTAACCTTTGAAGAAAATAAATCACCATTCTTTCATCTCAGCATGTGCATGTTTAACTCTGGAGTGCTCTGGTCATGTCTGCCTCACCTATAGGAAAAACGAAGGTAAGATTCTCACAACATCTCACAACTACGCGCCTTCAATCGCCTTTAAGTGGGGACAGAACAGTCAGAAGACTGCTTAACAGCCCAAAGTCAAAAACTTCCTTGAGAGCCCAAATCAGTCAGAAGACTGCTTAACAGCTCAATACCCCGGCTACAGATCCCTAAGAACCCTGTAACTTCCCTTGTAATCTGCCTAGCAACAAGCCTTGTGCACTAGTCTGCCTGCAGCAGTGCATGCCTGGACAAGCCTAATGGGAAGCTCTCCCATCTGCCACGTCCTGTGTCACCTCTGCTTGCATTGTAAAGGGACAGTTTATGCACCTGCTGTTTCCCCTCTTGCCATACCCCTTCTATAGACTTGCAGTACATTATACCTCATTACTGCATATTGCTGGACTGCAAACCCCAAGCTAAAGACACCTTGGGAATTTCATCAGGGAGTCCTTGCGGAGCTGCATGATGATTTTCGGACCCCTATTCAAAAGTCAAGTTTCTTAAAGAGACAGTACACCTTAAATCCAAATGGCCAAAAAAGACCTCGGACAGTTCCCCACTGCTGAAACAGAGCAAATACAACCTGATACTGTCCATTACGAAGCCCAGGAGGCAGATCCCATGCTTCTAGCAGACTAAGTTGTCCGACCAAAGCACTCTTCCGAACCCACGATAAAGGCCACTGAAAACTATCACACTATGAAAGATGAGCTATGTAAGCACCTGGAAGAACAGTGGGAACGAGTTACCTATTACATGTCAAGACTTGAATCCTCATCAGGCGATGCCGCATGCTTACTGTTACGGGGGGACCGGCAGATTAGGACCAGGGGTATATATCCCAATCGCCAGTCGAGGCTCACCGTGCTCCAGATGGTAATGGAGCTGCTGGCACCCTGTGGGTTAGGCGGAGACTATAGAGCTGGATGGCTCTGAGATAACTCAAGGAACCGGTCACATGTGTAGGGACACGTCAGACCGGACGACAACCCAGTTAGCGTTTCGGTGGAGCGGACGCTACTCCGACCACGTGTGTAACAACATGTCAGGCCGGATGGTAACCAGTTAATGTTGACCGAGAAGACCGCTGCGACAGCGCCCCTGTCGGCCATGTGTGTAAGACACGTCAGACCGAGCGGTCCTACCGATTAGCGTTTCGGCCACCACTCGACTGGCCACGTGTGTAAAGGACACGTCAGACCAGGTAGTCACACCAGTAGCATTTGACTGGGAAGCCGAGGAGGATAATAGGGTTCACACACCCAATCCAGGAACACCCTGTTAACTTCACAGGGGTTCTGGGGTGCGCTGTCCGTGCGCGTAGAGGGCACAACCGGACAGGTGGTGCAGCAGGTACACTGTCCGTGTGCGTAGAGGGCACTCTCGGACAGGTGACGCAACAGGTATTCTGTCCGTGTACGTAGGAGGCACAACTGAACAGGTGACGCAGGAGCCGCAGCCCAGTTAACACCACTGGACTGCTCTAGCACAACAGGAACGGTAGCAAGGAAGCACGGCGCCTGACCCTCAAGTGCTAAGCCACGAATCTTGGCGTGACAGGCACCGTTCACCTAGCCCTACCTACCGCTTACAACAAGGCTTATGCCACCAAGAACTCTAAATGAAGACTGCGCACCTCCATGTTGTCTCCAGCCCCTTTTATAACCTGGGTCCGCCCCAAACCCAGGGTGGAACCACCAAGGTCCAATAGCAGAGTGCCATGTCATCAGTGACGTCACCAGCGATCTATCCGGAACTGCCACGTCATTGATGACCTCATGGCAGCCACGCCCCAAACACTTCATCAGTCATCTTCTGACGACCAATGGTGAGGTGCCAGATCATAGGGGCGGGCCTCTGCGAGCCAGTCCGGAGTTGACACGTCATCAGGACACCTGACATCCTCTGCCCTATCAGGGCCTGCCACCTCACGGACATGCTCAGTGAGGTCCTTACCGGACCTAGCCTCTGATGCACTAAGTGTCTGAGCAACAGGCTCAGAAAGCAGACTATCAGTTTGAGCATGCTCAGTAGGCACATCCCAGAACTTAGACACAGCACGAAGTCCAAGTACCTGTGCAAAGAGGCTGTTAGGGTTAATTGTGGAAGCATGCTCAGTAGCCTGAACTGAGGACTTAGTCTCAGATATAACACAATCAGGCTGAGCATGCTCACTAGGCAAAACACCGGGCTTGGACTCTGGCTGGGGTAAATCGGCGCACGCATGTGCACTAGCCGCCTCTCCACACTTAGAAGTGGTGGAAGGAGCAGCCAACTAGACGACCTGAGGCACGGCCAAGAACGGCAGCCGGCGCCTGGGCGCAACAGCAACCGCAGCAGGCTGCTTGCGGCTGTGGCAGCGCCGGTTCGAAACACTTACAAGCCGCTCTGGAACGGCTGAACAAAGCTCATGAAAGATACAAGAGACTGTAAACAAGGTACATTACTTTTCTAAAAGACTCTAAAATTGATGAAGCTCTTTCAGACCTGAGCAAGGCAGAAGAGATGGACAAGGAAAGAGATGCCAAGGTGCAAGATGCCATAGACAAGGCCGAACACCGTATCTCTCACCAGCAAGAAACTAAATCACACCAATCAACTTCATCTAGACGTTCCTCTCGGTCATCCGGGTCATCATCCTTAAGAAGCTCAGCTCTGAGCGACAGGATACTAGAGGCCCGCATAAGAGCGGAAGAATCCAAGGTGAGACGTTCCTTCACAGAAAGAGAAGTTGAGGACGAAGCCAAAAGGGCAGAAGCAGAAGCCAAAAGGGCAGAAGCGGAGGCTCGGATAAAGATTCTTCGGTCACAGATCGAAGAGGAAGTTGCGCTAGCTAAAGTGAGACTACTTGAGCAAGCATTGATCAAAGATCCCGATCCAGCTCACTCGCCACCACTGGAAGCAGACAATCCCATTGATTGCACAAGAGACTATGTACTGAATCAATTACCTGTAGCAACCCCGGTTTGCAGTACCGTCCAAGCCGACAACACCAAAACCTCCAACGTACCTCTACCAGTGCCAGTACCGCCTAAAGCACCCAAGCAAATTAATAACAGTCACCAAGAGGTGCCCTCTCAAACTCAGTCACCACGGCAAGACGGCAACCAAGTGAATCCTGACCCACTTCCACAGCTCAAGCAGTGGTCATCAGAATCTACAGAGGCTAAACCACAGCTCAACCCTGCAGCAACGTCATTCTACCCGGGAACATCTCATCCATTCACGCCAGGTAGCCCATACGCCCCAGGGGCATCACGAGTTGTTGTGGCAACAAGTGGTGAGAAATCAGATATGTCTGAGTTTGCCAGGTTCATGGTGAGCAGAGAGCTAATCAACACTAGTCTCATGAAATTTGATGACTGTGCAGAGAGCTACAGGGCCTGGAAAGCAACTTTCAAGGCAGCCATCAATAATCTCAACTTAACTGCAGAACAGGAGCTCGACCTCATGATCAAGTGGTTGGGCCCAGGCTCTACAAACCGTATTAAGAGCCTCAGAACCGTCTATGTGGGACAAGCAGAAGCAGGTCTCGCTGCTGCATGGCAAAGACTGGAACGCACCTTTGGCAGCGCAGAAGCAATAGAGAAAGCCCTATTCAAGAAACTGCAGGACATCCCAAAGATCAACCTTAAAGAAGTCCACAAGCTTCAAGACCTAAGTGATCTGCTCATGGAGCTGGAGCTCGCCAAAAGAGACCCTCGTCTGTCTGGGCTGTGCTAACTGGATACAGCCCATGGAGTGAACCCAATCGTGGTTAAGCTGCCATACAGTCTGCAGGAGAAATGGGCAACGTCAGTCTCAAGGTACAAAAGAGTGCATGACGTCACCTTTCCCCCATTTATTCACTTCTGCGGGTTCATCGACGAGCAGGCCCAGATGAGGAACGACCCCAGCCTCGACTTCCTAGAGTTCAACATTTCAGCAGCTGCAACAATATCATCATCAAGGTATGAAGGTGCCATACACAAACGATGAGACATTAAGAACACTGTGACTGTTAGGAAGACTGAGCTACCATCACCTGCAGCACCCACAGATAAACAGTACACCATCTCATCACAAGATAAGTCTTTCAATCGAGAATGTCCCATCCATAGAAAACCACACTCACTGAACAAGTGCAGAGGGTTTAGATCCAAAACCCTACAGGAGCGCAAGAAAGTTCTCACAGAGCTTGGGATCTGTTTCAAATGCTGCGCATCACTTGAGCACATGGCCAAGGACTGTAAATCCATCGTCAATTGTGAGGATTGTCATAGCGAAGAACACGTTTCAGCCATGCACCCAACCCAACTAGCTAGAGACATACCGGCTGCAGTCACCACCGCTCCCACTCCAAGTCATGGTGGGGAGTCCAAGAATCAGACTGACACCATCACAGCCATTTCCTGCTCATGCTCAGAGGTATGTGGAGAGGGCCAAATGGAGAAATGTTGTTCCTGAATATGCCTCATCAAGGTTTATCCCAAGGGACATCCAGAAAAGGCAATGAAGGTGTATGCCATCATAGACGACCAAAGCAACCGGTCCCTAGCAGGAACCAAATTCTTTGAAGCCTTCGGAATTAATGGACCATCAGAACCCTACACCTTGAACACCTGCTCGGGTCGCATAGAGACTAGCGGCAGAAGAGCCCAGGGATTCATTGCTTTTCCTATCAATGGGAAGACTGAAATACCTCTACCAACGCTCGTTGAATGTGACCAAATACCCAGCCACAGGAATGAAATTCCTACCCCAGAAGCTGCATTTCATCAACCACACCTGAGACACCTCGCTTGTGTTATCCCACCTTTGGACAATAACGCAGAGATTCTACTCCTGCTCGGCAGAGACAATCTAAGGGTACACAAGGTGCGACAACAGTGTAATGGGCCTGACTATGCACCATACGCCCAGAGAATGGACTTGGGATGAGTAGTCATAGGAAATGTGTGCGTTGATCGATCAGAAATTGATTCCTTCAAGACTTACGTGCATGGAGATGGGCGCACAACCTGCCTAAAGCCATGTCCTCATCACTATGGAGTGAAAGAGAAGTCTCCAGACACAATACAGCTACCTGACATTGCTTCTTCTCTGCATATCGACAACTTGGGAAGATCAGTCTTTCTCACAACCAAGGACGACGATAAAGTAGCCTTGTCAGTAAAGGACAGAGAATTCATCGAATTATTGGACTGTGAGTTTTCTAAAGACAAAACTAACCACTGGGTCTCTCCATTACCCTTTCGATCTACCAGGGAAGACTCCCAAACAACCGAGCTCAAGCTCAGACCAGATTTAACTCTCTTCAGCATTCTATGAACAGCAAGCCTGAAATAAGAGAACACAGTGTCGCCTTTATGGACAAGGAAGTCCGCAACAACCTAGCAGAACCCGTACCAACTGAACTGAATCCAGCAGATCACGCAACTAGACCTGCGTCTATAAGTTCTTTTGCTAACCCTTCTTGACTTACAGGTCCAGAGTTCCTGCTAAGACAGTCAGAAGAAGGTGTCCAAAAAGCCTTCAGCATCCTAGATCCAGACAACGATCCAGATGTCCGAGCTGAAGTAAATACCCTGCCCACCAGTGCAGAAAAAACTTTCAACTTTGTTTTCAAATGTTTTGAACGTTTCTCCAGCTGCATGAGGCTCGTCAGGACTGTCGCTAGGTTAGTGCATATCGCCAGATGCTATAGTACGGACCTTAAAAACAAAGACTGTCATCGCTGGCATGTCTGCCACAAACCCCTTTCTGCTGAGGACATCTCCCATAGTGAGTCCCTCATAATACACCACCTCCAACAGAGTGAATTCGCCATAGAATGGAAGTGTTTATACAACAAACAGCAGATTCCATTAAGAAGCCCTCCCGCCAATTTAAACCCAGTCATCGACAGTTTCGGCTTACTGAGAGTTGGTGGTCATTTGAACCAGGCTCATCTTGGAGTTACAGAACAAAATCCTCTCATCATTCCCAAAAAACACCATGTTGCAGTCTTGCTGATCCGACATCACCATGAAAAGACTGAACACCAAGGCAGGCAAATTACAGAGGGCGCTTTACGGTCTGCAGGCCTCTGGATTATTGGACTGCAGAGACGTGTAGCACAAATACTACACGATTGTGTGCACTGTCGTAAAGCGAGAGGAAAACTGTACCAACAAATGGCTGACTTGCCTACAGACAGACTTTCTACAGAGCCACCTTTCACCTACGTGGGCCTAGACGTTTTTGGACCATGGATGGTGTCCACACGCAGAACTCGCGGCGGCCAAGCAAACAGTAAGCGGTGGGCTGTGTTATTCACCTGCATGAGTGGTCGAGCCGTTCACATTGAGGTGTTAGAGTCCATGGATACCTCCAGCCTAATCAACGCCTTGAGAAGGTTCCTTGCCATCAGAGGACCAGTGAAACAGCTGAGGTCTGACCGTAGAAGCAACTTCGTCGGTGCATGTAGAGAACTGAACATCGACACCAAGCCTATCCAAGATCAGCTGGCAGAGAAAAGTTGCACCTGCATCTTCAATCCCCCTCACAGTTATCACATGGGAGGCACCTGGGAGAGGATGATCGGGATTTCACGCAACATCTTGAACTCCATGCTAATGGATGTCAATTCCTCAAGACTCACACATGAGACTCTAGTCACTCTTTTAGCTGAAGTCTCAGCCATTATCAATTCAAGACCCCTTGTGCCAGTGACCATGGATCCAGAAACACCAACCATATTGACTCCTACTATTCTTATTACCTAAAAAACTGACAACGCGGTAATGCCCAGCGGAGAGTTCACCCACGCGAACACTTATCAAAAACACTGGAAACGGGTTCAATACTTGGCTGACTACTTATGGAACCGATGAGGAAGGAATACCTCACCATTCTTCAAGGAAGAAAGAAGTGGCGACATCCCAAGCCGAACCTCAAAGAAGGAGACCTAGTCCTCATGAAAGACCAGACTACAGAAAGGACTGACTGGCCTATGGGACTGATTATTAGGATACTGCCTAGCCAGAACGGCAATGTTCGGAAGGTGGAGCTAAAGGTCATCAGGAAAGGTGAGACAAAGACTTTTGCAAGGCCAATCCACGAACTTGTTCTGCTGTTGCCCATAGAGAGCGTCCCTACGGAATAAACGCTACCGGACCTGAACTTTGAGCCATGCTTCTTGTTTTGGACTCAATTGAGTTTGTTTTTGCATTTAACAGGCCTTTCCTTTCAGGTTATATTATGGACTCAAAAGTGAAATCCCGAAAGTGAATTTCAGACGGGGAGTGTGCTGTTCCTACTTGTTTTAGTTAAAACTGTTATTTAATGTTTTTCATGCTTGTCTCTGCTGCCATCTACTGGTCAGACCTTTCGGCTCCTCTGTTTCTTTTTGTCCAGCCCATGGGAGTGTCTGCTGCTCCTCTTACATTACTTCCTGGCATGTTCAGTTACCAGCCAGAGATTGTGACAATAATACCCCTTATTGGAGCTGCTGAAGCAAAGTCTTCTGACCTTAGTGGCTCCAGAAACAAGCATCACAAGATAACCACAATACCAGGTGCTTGGACCACTGTACTCCTGCATGTCCTTAACCTTTGGAGAAAATAAATCACCATTGTTTCATCTCAGCATGCGCATGTTTAACTCTGGAGCACTCTGGTCATGTCTGCCTCACCTATAGGAAAAACGAAGGTAAGATTCTCACGCCATCCCACAACTATGCGCCTTCAAGTGGGGACACAACAATTAATACTTATTGTACTGGATATATATATATATATATATATATATATATATATATATATATTTGTATACACACTAGAGATGACCAAAACTCCCATGGTTCAGTTTTCGACGAATGGTTCGACAAACATATCTCCACCTGTTGAATTCAATGAGGGGCAAAGACAACACCTTTTTGGGAGCTCAGAAGCTGCCAAATCATCTCAAACCATTTTACAGTGGAGCCACAGTGTTATGGCACAGATATTATCCTCCTAAATTATTAACATGAGAAATATTGGATGAGTGACAGTAGTAGGCCTGTGGTGCTGAGAATCCTGCCAATACAGACAAGAAATACCTTGGAGATGCATCTCGAAGTCTCCATGTTTCCAAAAATTAGAGACAGACAGCAGGACAGTGGCATCAATTGCCCCACAGTACCCATAGTGTCTGAGTGTTGCAATCAAGCATGGACCATACACAACACAGTGTCTGGCCCAGCATTTACAGCTTTCAACTCAAGATGTGGGTTGATGGATGAGAATAGGCCTGATGCTCTGAGAACCCTGCCATAACAGTCTTGTAATGAAGCTCCAGAAGCAGGGACTAGGGGAAATTATAAGTAGATGGGTAAGGATTTGGCTAAAAGATAGGAAACAAAGAGTAGTCATAAATGGTACATTCTCTAAATGGGCTACAGTCAGCAGTCAGCAGGGACCTGTGATAGGATTGATTCTTTTTAATCTCTTTATTAATAAACTTGTGGATGGGATAGATAGTAAAGTGTCAGTCTAGTCTCCCTTGACGTGGGCAGCAGAGAAAAAATGATGATAGTTTGGATGGTGAATAAGCAGCCCCAATCAAGTTCCAAAGAAATTGAAGCTGCCCTGCAGGCTCAGGATACATCAGTGTCAGCGTGAACTATGCATTGACGTTTGAGTGAAATAAAACTCTATGGCAGGAAAACCAGGAGAAATATATGTGCCGTCCCCGTGGAAACAGCCGAGCTGTGGCTCGAGAGTCTCCGAACCCGGGGGTCGTGCGGCCACTCAAATATAAGGGGAATATTTACAGGGGAATTGGTATGTAGTTCGTGATGCCACCCGTGGTGTACGGTAATTTGGGGAGTACCGCCGCTGCTGTTGGGAGTACCCGGGGTGATGAAGTGGGGCAGCAAGGTGTTGTAACCCTCCTCGGGTAGGGGGATGCCCCGGGACTCGGTGAGGGGTGCTGTGGGGTGCAGGGGTCACTCTCGTACACACTCAGTTCATAAGCAGACACTGACAACCGGTTAAACCAAGTCTCTGTGTACTGCTGTCGCTGAGGGGAGCTCGTCCGGGTCCCGTCCCCAATGGTGCTACCTGGTGATCCATGACCTGCCTCCTGGCACTTAGTTTGACTTCAACTTGATGGCCCGGTAGCATGTAACTAGTCGGGCCTCGCTCCCTACTATGACTAAGTATGGGAGCTTGCTCTCAGGGCTCACGCTTGGGATTTTCTAGACCATTTTGGATTTGGAAAGTCCTATCCCCCTCATTGCGCTATTGCCCCGATTCTGGAGCTGGTGGGAACAGATCATAAAGGCTCTGTTCTCCTCAGGTGAATTGTCGGGTTGCCTGAAGCTACTCCCCGACCTAGGGTCCGTGTACCCCGTCGTGCCTTGGGTCCCGGACCGGTGATAGTGCTAGGCTGCCGGCTGTCCTCCTCGACAGTTCCAGGCCCCTTGCCACAATCCCCTGCGACCGGGGATCCGACTCCTCTAGGCCCAGACCACCGTCTGCAACCTAGACAGTTCGTTCAAGAGTCACCACTCCCGACTTCCTCTCCTTCCACTCTCAGACTCAACTCCTCACCGACTGACTACACTCCTGACCTCCCCTCCCTGACCCCCCAGGTGGGCGACTCTATTCCTCTCAAGCCGTCCACTGGTGTGTCTTGTGAATGTGGTGCAGGGTGCATCTAGGATTTGATTAGCTGTTGGAAACAACACCATTTAGTTAGGGACCCAGAACCAAGAGTGACTTGGAATACTGCACAGAAGGGCAGCTTGTGCAGTACTCTGTGACGACCTGAAAGTCCAGGGGCGTCATATATACTGCTTACACAGAGACAGAAAAAGCTACACTGCAGTTTACCAAAGCACATTATTCTACTGTTTACTGAAAATGGAATGAGTACCTGTGCACTGTGGACAAAGGAACATCAAAATCTCTGGAGATGGAATTGTAACCTTGAGATTCTTGATATTTGTCAGCAATTTTGGTTCTCAAGTCCTCAGACAGTTATCTTCTCATCTTTCCGGTCTCCATGCTTAGTGTGGCACATACAGACACATAGGTTGGAGAAAAGGACTCTAGCTCACCCTGGAGACCAATCAGATCCGTTGGTAATAGGAAGCAAAGGATCCCGCTGCTGCTTCAGCATCAAGCACAAGTGAAACAAGAAGAAATGATTCAGCTTCCAGATTTCTAATCTTTAAAAATAAAATTTATCTTTATTGGTAATTTCTTTGAAATCATCCAAGGTTTTGTGTGAAATTATGTCCAATTTTTCCATTGTTTTTTTTTTCTGTTGTTCCAAAATACACAATGGAAATAAAAATGCGTAAAACAAAGCCTGTATAATTGCAATAATATTGTGGGAGAAGTACTTAATTTTCTGGAACAATTCTGTAGCGCCCCTCAGGGAAGGTGTTTTAAACTACTTGTCGCCGGACCGGGGGTGCAGATCCTCTGCGATGTCACAGGTTGGCCTGGCCCAGTTCCGTTACCCCGAGGCGTGCAGGAAGGAGGGTTGGAGGGTGGCAGGGAGGATGAAGGTGGCAGTTGGAGGTTAGGAAAAACTATTAGGATCGTGACGCCACCTGTGGTACGTGGCCAGGGATGGGGGCCGCCGCTGCAGGGTCTCTCACCAGGCCAGATGTCGGGTGCAGCCGGGATGGTGTCGTTCCCCAAAGGCGGTGCAGGATTACCCCGGGGAGGATGATGGAGGAGGACGGGGTGGTGGTAGTCGCCGTTGGCGCTGCAACGCTTGGCGACGGTGCCGGTAAAGGAGAGGCAGAGACAAGGGCTGTGGTTCCAGGTCTTTTACTCACAAGTAGTTCAGGCGCTGCCCCAGAGTATCGATCTCTGCCATGATGGGCTCCAGCCGATCCGGATAGTCAGCGGTCACCGCCGTTGCTCGTGAAAGTCTTTTAGTGAAGTGACCCTTGGTTGCTATCCAGAACCCGAGCCGAGCATCATGCTCCAAGCCACAGACCCATGAAGAAAGAGAAACACTAACTCCAGTTGTCAGTGCTAGATGTTATTCCAAGCTGTGCCCGGGAAGGTTCTGTTGTAAGTGTGATAGTTGCGCCTACTTCTACCCCATGTGGTGCCTGCCCCCGGTGGTTGTCCTAGCGACAAGGAAAGTCCCATGCTTCATGATGGCTAACTCCCCTGTCTGCCCTAGTTCAACCCTCTGTGAGTAAGCACCTTACTGTTGTTTGTGTGTGTTTTGTGAAGGCACCGGCAGGTTAACCCCCTCCTAACCCAGGATAGCTATTACCCCTGAAAAGTGGTGTAATACCCTGTGGCACCTGAAGCCCAGAGGTGCCACAATTCCAAGGGTGTCAAAACTTTTGGCCATGACTGTGTAGAGCTCCTGTGTATAATGTCACTGGTGATCCCTGTATTACCTGTGCACTATACACACAGATCCTGTGTGTAATAGTGCTGATAGTAATACTAATGTTATTAGTATTAGTATTGTGGTTTTATTAATGATCAGTATTGTAGTATTCAGTCACAATGTAGTGGTAATTTGTGGTCTGGTTATGGTGTGGTGCTATTTGTCCCTTGTATGTGGTCTTATTCAGTCACTATGTGGTGTAGTATGTAGTCTGGCCATGGTGTGGTGGTATTTTTCCCTTGTGTGTGGTATTATTCGGCCACAGAATAGGTGCAGCAGAGAGTTGAGGTGACAGATTGACAGAAGGTTGTCCTTTCCCATTTGAGCAGGGTTCTTTTTGTACTAATTTTCCAAACTTGTAGAGAATCCCTTTAACACTATTCACTATACTAAAATGTGACTGACAGTGACTAGAACAATGTGGACCTGACAGGAGGCAATGAGACTATAAAGGAAGGTATAGGTGGATTAAGAAAGGAAAAGCGCAATTACTTTGTTATTGTTACTGTCACTTGTATTTTGTAATTGAGAAAAGTGTGTGAAAATGGGGGTGGCCACCATCATGGGTTTGGCATTAAAATGGGAGTCGCTTTTTAAATGAGCATGGTTTCCTATCCCAAACAGGGAACATGTTGCCAAAAAATTGAATCCCACCCATGAGTAACAGTCACAAAAATATGTCAATCTCTTTTCACTGCTTCACAGAGTTTTGCAGGGTAAAGCATGGAGTAAGTTACTTAAAAAATTCTCAATCTTCTCCTAATATCAAAGCATTTTGATTGGAACTTTTTTATTTCAGCAAAAATGTCTGGGTATATATAGAGACTTTGTATTTGTCAATGAAGAGGTCTTTAAGATCCCTGGCCTTTCTTAAATTGGTGTTTCTGTCCTGACAGTATAAGCTTGGTTCCTGTACAGGCTAAAGGTCCCAGTTGTGCAGTCCCTAGAGGTCCAAGCTGTAGAGGTCCCAGTTGTGCAGTCCCTAGAGGTCCAAGCTAAAACAACCCTAAGTGCGTGGCTAAGATGACCACTTGGGTCTTGATTCCTAAAAGGCCATCAAGGTTGTCACATACCTCTTAAAGAATCTGGGGTAAAAAAATAAGGAACACCAAAAGTAAAAATCTGCCAGAAAAAGCACTTGGAAGAAAGGCTGTAATTCCATGTAGGGTCCACTTCAGAAATATCACCAACAGGAAATGCAAGCCTAGGGAAGCTTTAAATAGTTACACCAGCCAGACAAAATTATAGCATGGAAACACCTGTTAGCAGAAAGGCAGTGAACACAAACAAAGTGTTCAGACGTAGGACAGTGACCAAATCTGACTGTAGTTCAGTGGAGAAGGAAACGTATGACAGCACAGAGCACTGCTCAATAAAATTTGAGACATGACACACTTTTGCAACAGCCTTTTTGACTGATAGGTAAAGCTTTGCTGATCTTCTTGTAGCCTTCACCTTTCTTCTGTAAAGAAATTATTTCTTTTTTCAAGTATTGGGACATTTCTCTTCCATGTGGTGCCACTGCTGAAAGCATGAAATGGGAATGGTTTATTTTGTTCAGTAATGCCCTTTTATAGTCCCCAGTCTGCTGTACACCTGTTTAATTAGTTAGACCTACCTGTGGTTGAATTATGTTAATTAAAATTTTGAAGTCTAAACTTTAGTTTTGCTTTGAAGACTTTCATTAGAGTGCGCTCATTTTTGCCCCTTGGTCTTGAATTAATTTGTTAGAAAAATTAGTTTTTGTATATACAAAATGAAAAATCTTGATTGCAATCAATGACCCACATTTGCGGGCGGAATTTTTAGTATGGCATCTCATAGAAAGTAGTGATTCTGAAAATAAACTAATAATTCTCTAACAAATCTGTTGGGATGGGCCCATTATACAAAGCCCTTTATAGAAATTGAACTTAAAAAAAAAATTCCTCGGAATGAGTTTGGAGTGTAAATCCCAAATTAGTTTACGTAGGCGGTGTAAAAAGTTGAATGCCCCTATTTCAACCAAAAGTAATTATGGTAGTTGCATTTAGACCCCATGGGAACATGTGGCTATTGAAAGGGGAAAGCTGATGGGAAGAAAGGGTGTCATTGTGGTTTGAACCGAAAATGCATCACCACATAGTAAGTGAATGTAACAAAAAAAATGACTTCGTAGCAAAATCTTCAGGAATAGAGCTAGTGGCATATATTAGTTCTCTCGTGGAACATTTTGTAGTTTAGAGGAATTTCAGCTGTACCCCTTTAGTGATCTTCATATGTGTGCAAACTGTTGAAAGCTGTGTGCTCTACACTGCTTTCTAATGTACGGAGAAGTTCGGAAGAGACATTCCCCCCCATAGTCACCCATGTGTACACATAATTGATTCCACCATCTTGGGGTGTTTCTATGGCCATGGAAACCTAGAAAAAGTGCTATTTATATGTCAGAATACTGTAGCTGAATTTGGAATGGTTAAAGAGTAGAAAAGCTAAAGAAATCTATTAAAAGGTACTGTTTTTATTGCATAGAAGAGGGAAGGGATGGACCAACATGAAAAGTCTTCGACAAGTCTACTAATTAATGGGGCATAATTCCACAACTAGATACAGTTGAAATCAGAAGTTTACATATGCTATCTAAAAAGACACATCTGCTGGTTTTTACCTCCGCTCTCTAAAAAGACACATCTGCAGGTTTTTCTTACTATCTGAGATCAGAACAATCCTTTCCTGTTTTAGGTCAATTAGGAACCAAAATTAAAAATGCCAAATGCCAGAATAATGAGAGAGAGAGAATGTTTTAAGGCATTTTTTTTTATTAATTTCTGTAAAGTCAAAAGTTTATATACATTTCATTAGTTCATTAGCATTTGGTACCATTGCCCTTACACTGTATGACTTGGGTCAAACATTTTCAATATCCTTCCACAAGCTTCTCACAATAGTTGGTAGGAATTTGGGCCGATTCCTCCTGACAGAACTGGTGTAATTGAGCCATGTTTGTAGGTAACCTTGCTTGCACCGGCCTTTTCAGCATTGCCCATACATTTTCAATAGGATTGAGATCAGGGTTTTGTGATGGCCACTCCAAAACATTGAATTTGTTCTCCTTAAGCCACTTTGTAACTAGTTTGGCAGTAGCTTTGGGACATTGTCCATTTGGAAGACCCATTTCTGTCCAAGCTTTAAGTTCCTGGCTGATGTCTTAAGATGTTCCTTCAGTATGGCCACATAATCTTCTATCCTCATGATGCCATCTATTTTGTGAAGTGCACCAGTCCCTCCTGCAGCAAAACAACCCCACAACATGATGTTGCCGCCCCCGTGTGTCACAGTTGGGATGATGTTCTTAGGCTTCAAAGCTTCTCCCTTTTTCCTTCAAACGTAATGATGGTCATTATGGCTAAACCATTAAATTTTTGTTTTGTCAGACAACAGGACATGTCTCCAAATATTAAGGCCTTCTGCATTTGCAAACATTAATCTGTTTTTATATGTTTCTTTTGGAGTAATGGCTTCTTCCTGGCAGAGTGGCCTTTCAGCCCATGTTGATACATTACTCGTTTCAAGGTGGATAATGACACAATCTTACCAGCTTCCGCCGGCATCTTCACAAGGTCTTTTGCTTTTCTTCTTGGGTTGCTATGCACATGTCTGACCAAAGCACATTTATCTCTGGTACACAGAACCCATCTCCTTCCTGAGCGGTATGATGGCTTGACATTCACATCTTGTTTGTACGTGCGCATAATTGTTTGTACAGATGAATGAGGCACTTTTAGTATTTAAATATATTTTTTCATATGTAAATTTATTATCGTATATATTTTTGATATAGTATTCACATATTTTTATAAGGAATTTTTTGTATCATTGCTGTATGCATTAATTTATTTGCACAGAATCACTTTATATACTATTATTATACCTTTATATATATTTTTCGTACTTGTTGAGGGAATAATTTTATATTGTGAATTTGATATATCTTGTAACCTTGTCGTATTTGTGGTAGTCAGTAGTTGCTTTTTTGCTATTTATCATCACAAAATGTAATTTTTGCTCATTATGGTGCTGTATTCTCTATTCTATTCTGTAAACATTAGGGATGATCGAATACCTCAAATATTTGGCTTCGCAAATATCCGACGAATAGGTCGTCGCTATGAGAATATTCGATGCGTAATGTAAAGGCCCCATCACACGCTTCAATATATCGTGCGATTGCATGAGCGATCGCACCCGCCCCCGTCATTTATGCATCACGGGCAATTCGTTGCCCTTGGCGCACAATGTCATTAACCCCCGTCACACGTACTTACCTCTCTAATGACGTCACTGTGGGCGGCGAACATACTCTTCCTGAAGGGGGAGAGATGTTTGGTGTCACAGCAACGTCACACAGCGGCCGCCCAATAGAAGCGGAGGGGCGGAGATGAGCGGGACGTAACATCCCGCCCACCTCCTTCCTTCCGCATTGCCGTCGGGACGCAGGTAAGCTGTGTTTGTCGTTCCTGGGGTGTCACACGTAGCGATGTGTGCTGCCACAGGAACGACAAACAACCGTCGCGCAGAAGGAGGAATGACATTATGAAAATGAACGACGTGTCAACGAGCAACGATAAGGTGAGTATTTTTGCTCATTAACAGTTGTTCGGAGGTGTCACACGCTACGACATCTCTAACGATGCCGGATGTGCGTCACAAATTCCGTGACCACGATGACATATCGTTAGATATATCGTAGCGTGTGACGGGGCCTTAAGCCTATGGAAAGCCCAAATAGTTCCGAATAGTTATTAAAGT
Organism: Anomaloglossus baeobatrachus; assembly: GCF_048569485.1. NCBI lineage: Eukaryota > Metazoa > Chordata > Amphibia > Anura > Aromobatidae > Anomaloglossus > Anomaloglossus baeobatrachus. The sequence continues at coordinate 120,133,954 of NC_134364.1, forward strand.
TTCCCATAGACTTCCATTGCGCATAGAATATTCGCGAATAGTCGAATAGCAGCGACCTATTCGGAAAATATTCGCGAAGCCGAATATTTGAGGTATTCGATCATCCCTAGTGAACATCTCTTTTTTAATCTTTCTTGCATGGTTTTAACAATGTTTACAAAAAAAATTATATTTTCAATTGGATTTTTTTGGTCCTATTTATTTAGAAAAATTACATACATATTTTTGTAAAGTTTTTTGGTACAATATTTGAACGGGAGTGTGCTGGGTGGGGATTGGTCCCTCACTTTTCCTTATATTTTAACTGCTATTGTATTAATTTATGAATTAAAAGTAGACTTGGTGTAGTGGAACTTTGGTGTAGCAAAAAAACATGAGACATTTGAAGATTGGGATACTCCACTTTATTGAAGATCTATTCAAACACACTCACAAGCATGAACACATCAGCTTTGACGCGTTTCCGGCAAACACATGTCGCCCTTAGCCATAGAGATACACAGGGTCCCTAAATTTTTAACATCAAGATAGCCAATAAGAACGTTCTAACATAAAACAGGACAGATATGCACATTGAACATTTTTAAATACGATCAATTTATATATGTACACCTATAAAAATATATATATAAACAAAGAGTTTAATATATAGCTTTGTTTATATGTACATTTGTATAGAAGATGTATATAAATTGATTATATTTAATAATGTTCAATGTGCATATCTGTCCTCTCGGCAGCAGTGGAAGAAGGATCCACGAAGTCATAGGGACTTATACCGTATTCATTGTGGTGACTTCATAGACTTTTTTTGTTTGTCCTAATAGAGCTTTGCTGTAGTGGATGGTTAGGGCAGGCTTCTGAGACTATGCTCAGTCCAGAATGGAAAAAATATGTCAGAAAGGGTTGTAAAAAGAGTGGTCAGTGTGAAGAATTAAAAGTGTTCTGAACAGTAAATGACCGCACTTACCAAAAAATTCAGAAGGTGGCAGCAAATGACTGCTAAAAGTAGTGAGGTAGCCACATCATGCTATTTCTTATCTTTTAAAGCAAAATATAACAATCTGGAACTCCTGTGTAATAATATGACCAGGTTGTTTGATAGCTGCTAGGATAGGGGTGAGCGTGTGAAGTGTAAAGGAAATGATACATGGTTTTCTAAATACTTAAAAAATATAAATCTGACGATCATGACATGTATTTTTTTTACAGCCCCCTTAGTCAATGCTTTGTAGGACCACCTTATTACCAATTACTGTTGCAAATCTTTCGGGGGAGGTTGCCACCAGCTTTGCACATCTAGAGCATGAAATTGTTCCCATTCTTCTTTACAAAATAGCGCCAGCTCAGTGAGATTGGATGGAGACGTCTGTGAACGGCAATTTACAAGTCTTGCCACAGATTCACAATCGGTTTTAGGTCTGGACTGTGACTGGGCCATTCAGACCCATGAATATGCTCTGATCTAAACCCTCCATTGTAGATCTGGCAGAATGTTTAGGGCCATTTTCCTCCTGGAAGGTGAACCTACGCCCCAATTTCAAGTCTTTTGCAGCCTCTTAAGGGGAACCTGTCACCACTTTTGTGGCTATAAGCTGCGGCACCATCAGGCTCTTATATACAGCATTCTAACATGATGTATATAAGAGCCTAGGCCGGGGATAACACTTTATAATACTTACCTAACAGTCATGCGGTGGGTCTTATGGGCGTCTCTGTTGTCCGCTGCCGGCGCCGCCTCTTTTGGCCATCTTTGTGCTTCTTCTTCTCTAGCCGTGGTTTATGACAGGTCCGACTTCATACACACTTGCCGGCATTCAGGTCCTCAGCAGGCGCACATTGATCTGCCCTGAGCAGGGCAGATCAAAGTATTGTAGGGTGCCTGCGCAGGACTGGCGGGTGTGTATGATGTAGCTGCATCATGCACCCAGGCTTCAGAAAGAGGACAAAGATGGCTGAAAGAGGAGGCGCCGGCACCGGACAACAGAGAGGCCCATAAGGCCCACCGCTCGACCATTAGGTAAGTATTATAAAGTGTTTTATATGTTATACCCCCGGCCTGGGCTCTTATATACAGCATGTTAGAATACTGTATATAAGAGCCCGGCGGTGGTGGCTGCAGCTTATAGCCAAAAAAAGTGGTGACAGGTTCCCTTTAAGTGCCCTGCCTTTATACATGCCATGAATCTAACACTCATCTCTCTCTTCTCTTCATACAGGTATATATCCTCTCAACTGCTGTATTGTAATTTCACTCAGTTTATAGCAATGGTATATATATTTCTCTCAACTGCTACCTCTAACAAATTTTCCTCCAGGATTGCCCTGCATTCAGCTCCATCCCTTTTCCTATCAACTCTGACCAGCTCCCCTGCCCCTGCTGAAGAAAAGCCTCCCCACAGCGGGATCCTGCAGCAAGCCGTTGCCAGGAATGCATTGATGCAATAGAGGCAACTCAGTGAGGATGCTTACTGTCATGACAGTAATGAAGTGACGGGAAATCGGGACTCCTGAGCTGGCCCTCAGAAGTCTCTATTAAGCAGAACAAGTATTGTATTAAAGATATCAAAGAATTTAGGTTTTGTCAGAGAAGATTGTTCATTCCATTTAAATTGGTATACTTTTTCATGGCTCTCTCAGGTTGCACTTCCAGACCGTGCCTAGAAATATCTTAATGCAGCATTAGGTTCAAGTCTTTCCTACCCATTCTACTACTCATGGAGAGGAGTCAGAGGTTGTAGTTGGGTCAGGTAGGGTTAGATGCGATTGTGGGTTGTAATTTGTCAAGGCATCGAGTGGTATGCATAGCTGTAAGATGCTTCATAATTACATAGGTCCATCTAGTTCAACCTTCCTCCAGCAATTATATATTTTGTCACTAAATCATTTATAACCAACAATGTTATGTATTGAGGAAATCATCCAGCCCTGATATAAAAGCTGTTATAGTATCGGCCATTACTATCTCTTGTGGTCGGCATTCCACAGTCTGACTGCTCTAACGGTAAAGAACCCTTTCCTATTTAGCTGCTGGAATCACATTTCCTCCACTCGCAGTGTATGCCCCCTGGTCCTTAGTATTGTCTTTGGAAGGAATAAAGGCGGCGTCACACGCTACGATATATCTAACGATATGTCGTCGGGGTCATGGAATTCGTGATGCACATCCGGCATCGTTAGAGATGTTGTAGCGTGTGACACCTCCGGACGACTGTTAACGAGCAAAAATACTCACCTTATCGTTGCTCATTGACACGTCATTCATTTCCATAATGTCGTTCCTCCTGCGCGCCGGTTGTTCATCGTTCCCAAGGCAGCACACATCGCTACGTGTGACACCCTGGGAACGAGGAACACAACTTACCTGCGTCCCGCCGGCAATGAGGAAGGAAGGAGGTGGGCAGGATGTTGCGGCCACTCATCTCCGCTCCTCTGCTTCTATTGGTCGGCCGCTGTGTGACGTCGCTGTGACACCGAACTTCCCTCCCCCTTCAGGAAGAGGATGTTCGCCGCCCACAGTGACGTCCTTAGGGAGGTAAGTATGTGTGATGGAGGTTAACAACTTTGTGCGCCACAGGCAATGAATTGCCTGTGAGGCACAAACGACGGGCGGGTGCGATCGCTCATGCGATCGAACGATATATCGTGGCGTGTAACGCCGCCTTAAGTCATGTTGCAGTCCTTTGTATTGACCACACATGCACAGCTCTGGCAAAAATTAGAGACCACTACAAAATTGTCTGTATTTCAGATTTTTCTTTTTATAGGTATATTTTTGAGTAAAATGTAAATTGATCTTTTATTCTATAAACTACTGACGACGTCTCCGGATTTCCAAGAAATACATTTTGTATTTATTTTCTGAAAATGAGAAATGGTCAAAATAACAAAACAATGCACAATGCTTTCAGCCCTCAAATAATGCAAAGAAAACAAGATCATAATCATTTAGAAACAACAATTTTAATAATGTTTTATCTCAGGAGGAGTTCAGAAATCAATATTTTGTGGAATAACCATGATTTTTAATCCCAGCTTTCATGCGTCTTGGCTGCTTTCCACCAGTCTGTCACACTGCTTTTGGGTGACCTTATGCCACTCTTGGTGCAAAAATGTAAGCAGTTCTTCCTTGTTTGATGGCTTGTGACTATCCATCTTCTTCTTGATTACATTCCAGAGGTTTTCAATGGGGTTCAGGTCTGGAGATTGGGCTGGCTATGACAGGGTTTTGATGTGGTGGTCCTTTATCCACACATTGACTTACCTAGCTGTGAGACATGGCGCATTGTCCTGCTGGAAAAACCAGTCCTCAGTTCGGGAACATTGCCTGAGCAGAAGAAAGCAACTGTTTTTCCAGGGTAACCTTGTATGTGGCTTGATTCATACACCCTTCACAAAGTTTAATCTCCCAATTCCAGCCTTGCTGAAGCATTCCCAGATCATCACTGATCCACCACCAAATTTCACAGTGGGTGCAAGACACTGTAGATTGTACGCCTCTCCAGGTCTCCGTCTAACATTAGACAACCAGGTGTTCGGTAAAGCTGAAAAGGACAATTCGCCATGTCACACAGCTAGGTTAATCAATGCGTGGATGAAGGACCACCACATCAAAACCCTGTCATGGCCAGCCCAATCTCCAGACCTGAACCCCAATGATAACATCTGGAATGTAATTGAGGAAGATGGATTGTCAGAAGCCATCAAACAAAGAAGAACTGCTTACGTTTTTGCACCAGGAGTGGCATAAGGTCACCCTAAAGCCCTGTGAAAGACTGGTGGAAAGCGGCCAAGACCCATGAAGGCTGGGATTAAAAATCATGGTTATTCCACAAAATATTGATTTCTGAACTCTTCCTGAGATAAAACATTATAACTATTGTTGTTTCTAAATGATTATGAACTTGTTTTCTTTGCATTATTTGAGGTCTGAAAACAATGCATTGTTTTTGTTATTTTGACCATTTCTGATTTTCAGAAAATAAATACAAAATTTATTGCTTGGAAATTCAGAGACGTTGTTAGTAGTTTATAGAATAAAAGAAGAATTTATATTTTACTCAAAAATATTACAAGAAAAATCAGAAAAACTGACAATTTTGCAGTGGTGTCTTAATTTTTGCCAGAGCTGTATTTATAGATATAAATGAGATCTCCTCTGAGACGTCTTTTTTCTAAGCTAAACATATCTAACTTTTTCAACCTCTCATCATTCCTTGCAATAATCTAGTTGCCGCCTTTGAACTGACTTTAACTTTTGAATGTCCTTATAATGTGGAGCCCAAAACTGGATCCCATATTCCAGATGTGGCCTCACATGTGATTTATAGAGTAACAATACGTTGGGATCCCGGGATCTAATCTCTCTTTTTATACACCCTAAAATTTTGTTTGCTTTTGCAGCTGCTGCATGACATTGAGTGCTGCTTCTCAATTTACTTGTTACCAGAATCCGCAAGTCCATCTCCTGTTCTATAGTCCAGAGTTTACTTCCATTTAATGTATACGCAGTTATAGGATTACTCCGTCCTAGGTGCATTAATTTACATTTATCTACATTAAATAACATTTGCAAGCGTCTGCCCATTCTGACATCTTATCCAGATCTTTTTGTAATATTGTACTATCAAGGTCAGTTTTTAATATCCTACATAGTTTGGTGTTGTCTATAAATACTGACATCTTGCTCTCAATCCTTTCCACAAGGTTGTTAATAAAGAAATTAAAAAGAATCGGTCCTAGCACAGATCCCTGCGGCCCCCACTGCTGACTATAGCCCATTTAGAGAATGTACCATTTATGACTACTCTTTGTTTCCTACCTTTTAGCCAATTCCTTACTCAGTTTCATATAGTTTTCCCTAGTCCTTGCTTCTGGAGCTTCTTTATAAAACTGTTATGAGACAGTATAAAATGCATTTTCAAAGTCCAAATAAATCACATCAGCTGCATTACCAATATCCAGATTTGCACTTACCTCCTCATAGAACCCCAACAGGTTGGTTAGACACGGGTTATCTTTCATGAATCCATGTTGGTTATCAATTATTATATAATTCTCTCTAATATATCATTGCATGTCATCTCTTAAAATGCCCTCAAAAACTTTGCATACTACTGATGTCAGACTTACTGGACGGTAGTTGCCTGGATCCACCCTCTTACTTTTCTTAAATATCGGTACTACGTCAGCCATTCTACAATCCTGAGACACCAACCCTGTTACAAGAGAGTCTAAGAAGAGAAGATAAAGTGGTCTGTCAATTACTGAGCTTAATTTGTTCAATATGATGAATGCCACACGGCTCAGCGGATTTGTCATCAGATGCAGGTGTACTTCGTCTTGTGTTAAATTAGTTATATCGGAGGAAACTTTGATTTTTGCCTTGTTGAATAATCCCTGGAACAGTCCATTCCTTTATGAACAACAATGAAAAGTGCTGGTTTAATATCTTGGCTTTTTCTTTGTCCTCTATAATTATCTTATTCTAATCTTTTATGGGGCTGATTCCATCTTTTTTTTTTTTTTTTCTTTTTACTTTTGACATTGATGTATTTACAAAACAATTTGGGATTTATTTTAATGTCCTTGGCCGTTTTTGTTTCAGTAGCTAGTTTTGCTTGTTTGATTTCTTTTTTCCTATTGATATCTTTATACTTCTGAAATGCTATTTCTGTATTCTCAGCCTTGAAGATTTTAAACGCCCTCTGTTTTTGTTCTATCATACTTTGTACAGTCTTATTCATCCATAGTGGTTTCTTTTTATTGCTGGCCATTTTATTACCAGAGGGTATACGTTTTTTTACAGGACTCTAGTAGTATATCCTTAAACTTTCCCCATTTATGTTCAATATCCCCAGTTACCATGGCATTGTTCCAATCTACATGATTAAGCTTTTCCCTTAATTTGTGGAAATCAGCTTTCCTAAAATTCCAGGTTTTAGTATTTCCCCTTTTAAATGTTCTACTGAATATTACGTTGAAGCTTACAATATTATGATCGCTGGTGCCCAAGTGCTCCCGGACCTGTAGATCTGAAATTGTATCCGGTCTATTTGACAGGACCAAATCTAGCAAATTATCTCCCCTGGTCGGTTCATCTACCATCTGAGAGAGGAAATTGTCTTGAATTGTGGATAAGAACTTACAGCTTTTAGCACAACCAGAAGATTCTATGTCCCATGTTTGTCACTATAGACGCTAAAAGCAGAATGTACAGCATGTATGAAATGGGACAAGCTTTTTTTTTGCCAATCCTCACACATTGAATCATAGATTGTTTGAATTCACGTGAAAATGCATATTTAAGGAAATTAAATTCAAATTCAATCCTTCACAGATCCATCCACCTATTTCTAGATAGCGGCAGTTTAGTCCCTTAATTAACGCATATTAAGTATTCTCGAGATACTAAATTTCTTTATTTAGTTAGAAAGCATGAAAATAAGCAAGTTTGTAACTGACTTGCTTTTTCTATCTGCTGTCATTCTCTTCCAATGGCAGCTTTTGTGTTTCATCGTGCAAAGCTCTTTTCCATGTAGCTTGACCAATAGTGCCTGACTGACAGTGCACAGTAATTACATTGCAGAAGAGAAGTTAGGTCATAACAAATCAATCAGTTCTGTCCAGCCCATTCATCTTTCCACAGCAGCTAGCTGCACAGCTTCTTCTCCGTATCAGCTCCTGATGAGCTGTGGATATTAATCATGTAGAATCACAATTCCCTAGCCCCTGTCATTGGGGCTCTCACTATCCTGACCAATGCAAGGGCCTTGTTGAAATTGATGGTTATCGCTATATGTAATTACAGTGATAGCAGTTTAGACTTTGAGCAAATTATTGTGTGTGTGGGGGAATCCCGCTTCTAGGGATAGGAACAATAATGACCTCTGGTAAAACCTACAGCTGGCTCCGCTGACGTCCCTAGATAGGTTGCGGACCTATGTGTCGAGCAGGATACCCAGGCCCTGGATGACCCTGAACTTGGCCCTAAGTAATGACAGGACAGGATGAGCACTAGTCAACCCAACTAAGTCCTAAAGAACAGCTCTCCACAGATAGGAGTAGGCCACAGGGAGGATGATGGTGGTAGTAGTCGCCTATAGCGAAGGGTCGCGAGGTTGCAAGCACCGGCAGTGATGGGACGGTTCAGAGGGGTGCAGTTCAAGTTATTTACTCACTGGAAGCACACTGCCATTGGAGTAGCAAGCTATGCTGTGATGGGCTTCAACCGATCCTGGATACTTCGGAGGACGATGCCGGTGTTTCCTTCTGTGCGTCTCCTTTCGACGGTTTCCCTCCACTCCAGCTCCTTGGCCATGGAACGGGTCACGGGTGCCTTCTGCACTCCCTGTGAACCCTGGATCCCCCTTCTTTCGTAAGAACCCAGGTTGAGCAGCTCCGGACCACGGGTCACGAACTATCCGTGCCTTTGCTTATCTCTTCCTGAGTGCGACCTGGCGCTTGCTGCGCCCGAAGCTGACTGACTACTGAGTATGATGGCTCCTAACTACCCCTGCAGGTGCCTCGCCTTCCGGGTTGCTGAACTAGTGAGCAAGATGTCCCATAACTCGTGATGGCCACCCCAGCACCTACCCTAGCCCAGTCCCAATGGAAGAGCTCCCGTGTTATGTGTTGGTTGAGTGTGTTGTTGGTTAATACCGGTGTCAACCTCCTCTGTATCCGAGATGAATACTACACCTTGGGTGAGATGCAGTACCTGTGGTGCCTGAAGCAGCAGGGGCGCCACATATGTGGGCACAAGGAGTGGAGAAGAGGATTTGCAACTGAACTGTCAGGGTATGTGCGCACATTGCTTTTTACCTGCTTTTTACCTGCTTTTTTGCTGCTTTTTCTTCTGCGCTGTTTAATGCCAAAATGGATGTGTTCTTCTATTCAAGCAAAGTCTATGGGAATTTGGGTTTCTTGTTCACACTATTGTTGTTCAAAATGCTGCCTTTTTGTGGCAGAACTTTGGTCAAAAACTCAGCTTTGCAGTGCAAAACCCAAATGGCAAAAACAATTGACATGTTGCTTCTTTGAAAAGCTGAGTTTTTGACCAAAGTTCTGCCACAAAAAGGCAGCATTTTGAACAACAATAGTGTGAACAAGAAACCCAAATTCCCATAGACTTTGCTTGAATAGAAGAACACATCCATTTTGGCATTAAACAGCGCAGAAGAAAAAGCAGCAAAAAAGCAGGTAAAAAGCAACGTGCGCACATACCCTCAAGATATCTGACAGGGTCCTAAAAGGGAAAGAGTTAACCTTAAAGATAAATGGAACTCAATACACTCCAGAGGGAAAAAAAATGAAATATCAAGGAGCAGTTTATGCAGCCATACGCAATGACCTTCTGCAGCCAGACATCAAAGGGTTGTCTGTCAACCGTGACACACCAGTAACGTATTCAACATGAAGATAACCCTTTCAGTCAAGCAAGTAGTTGTGCAATGTGTCTTTGTAGCCATATCAAACCTGCCATTATTGATGATGTCATGTGGAACAGAGGTGTCAATTTGGCAGAGGTTGAAAATTCAAGGAGGGAGAACTGAAGAGTAAAAAATAGACTCTAAAGCATCTTTACAACAAGTGCACTTGTGGTATCATTTAGATGTTAATTAAACTTGTGATTTCTCCCCAATGGCACAACTGATTGGTCCAAAAATGTATCTTCTATTTATTGGACACAAACTTTTACAGCACTGCCATTCATTATGGCACTAAACTGCTACTGACAAACACTCTTTAAGTACTAATTGTAATGCTCATGCCGGTGTCCTCGCACGACCCTGTTCCATTCCCCCAGTGATGACATTGGTTTCCTCACCTGTCCAGGGGTCCTGTAGTGGTGATCCCGTCTGCATCTCATGCTGCAGCCTCACAGAACATCTGTACTCCTGACAGGCTCCAGGCCTCTGCCCATAGGTCGCGCCCGCGGCCTTGCCCCCTTTCTTAAAAGGCCAACGACCACCTAACCCAGAAGTGCCTCCCAGGTCAGCTGGGAGGCTGCAGGTATTTAGGGGAACTCTGCCCTATGAGAGTTGCGTGGACAATGAGTTACAGTTAGATTCCTTGCTGTAGTCAGGTTCAATAGCGCTGTGCTGCCGCCGCTGTCTCATTGTACTAGCTCTGTTACTTACACCTGTTTGCATTACAGTGCAGTGCTGCTGCCGTCACCTAAACCTACCTCTGCTGTGAACTGATTCTTCAACCGCCATTACCTATACTGCTGCTGCTGCCGCAAGCATCTCCACCAGCTGCTGCCGCATCCATCTTTCCGTCCATCCATCAACCCTTTACGGATCCTCTACAACTGCTGTTGCCGCAACTATTAGTCAGAGACTGTAGCTCCTGTACCCCTGGGGCCAGCCAGTCTTCCCAAATGGCATCCGGACCAATACCTGCAACGTAACACCTCCACCATCAGGGGCTCTGGAGAAGACCAGGCCCAGGTCTGTAGTCAAGCTCCTCTGGGTTTTCTGGGTGTTGCGGCCCAGTAGGTTCCCTAACATCTCTGCTTGCCCAGTGAGCATAACACTTATCCAAACTGATACACATGAGCATAGAAGTAGAATATTGATGGACATGGAGGGACAGTTGGGACAGTGTGGCTGCAGGACTAAAATCAATTTTCCATAGTAGCCAAAATGGCTGTTTATCGTTGCAGCATTCATGGTGTGTGTACACGGTGTAGACGTTGGAGTTCCGGATCTGCTCTAACACTCAGCAGTTTTAATATTCTGGAAGAGTGGCTCTTTATAACCCAATCCTATAAATTTCCATTACAGATTCCTCGCATGTTCTGTCTGCTTTGCTGATGCCTTCTTTGCAGTCTCTCACTTTCTTTTTATTACAATCTCAGATAATAAGCAGAAGGTTTGGAAGACAAATCCAGAAATTCAGTGGGGAAAACGTCTTGTGCAGAGGCCGAGGGTGAGATGTTATATTGTCTTGTCTTTTCTTTGCCTTCCTCCTCTGGGCACGGTGCCCTCCAGGTCTCAACCATCTTTAATTGAATTTGGACTATTAATTTTATGAACTAATGGAAAAAAGACCCCTGGGATGTTTTATGCACAAAGTGTTCAAAAGAATAGAAAATGAGCCTTTTCTAAGTCAGCGATGGTTATCAGGAACGCGTGATGGCAACTGGCAAATCAATAGACAATGCCAAGCAAAGTGATTTTGCCAGGCAGCCGTGCGGCCCAGATTGTATCTGGATCCCTGTAATCTGAACTTTTCATGTAGGTTTAAAACTACATTTTGTTACTTATTGAACACTTGAGTTGAAGAAAAACAATGACAACACGAATACAATGCAACTACACTGATAACAATTCATGGTATAACGGTATAGGAGACGCGTTATCCTAATTATGAGTATTATGGGGACTCAAAGCATATAGAAATGTCATACCAACATCAAAAGGAGAAAAATATGCAAGCCGAAAATATAGAGATAAAAATATGTATATCCTTTATTAAACCATAACGAAAGAATAAACACAATAAAAATGGAACAACCCAAGGAACAGATGGTATTAATTGGGGAGATCTGGCAACAACCATTATGTAAATAATAGAACCCTCCATCACACGTGGACGGGAATAAAGCAAGCAGCTTAAAATAAGTCACATAAATATGTATTGTCCCAATCATGTATAATCAAATATATATAAATTAAAAAAAATAATTAAGTACTGTAATTATTTAAATACTCACAAGTGTGAGAAAATAGAATGAAGAAACAACATTGGGACATTATATAACATAAGACAATAAGATGGCAGAGAAGAGGTTAAATACCAACATATAGGGCCCAAAGAAGGGTAAGGAGCGGTATCTCCGCATCCTCCTGGATGACGCACTGAGGTTGCGAAACACACGTTGGGTGCAAAGGGATATTGCTCCTTACACTTCTTTGGACCCTGTCTGTTCGTATTTAACCTCTTTTCTGCCATCTTATTGTCTTACTTATGTTATATGATGTCCCAATATTGGTTCTTCATTCTATTTTCTCACACTTGTGAGTATTTAATTAATTTATTTTTGAATTTATATATATTTGATGATACATTATTGGGACAGTACATATTTATGTGACTTATTTTAAGCTGGTTGGTTTATTCACACACATGTGTGATGGAGGGTTTGTTGGTTTATTCACACACATGTATGATGGAGGGTTCCATTAATTTAAATTAGGGTTGTTGCTGGATCTCCCCAATTAATACCATCTGTTCCTTGGGTTGTTCCATTTTTATTGTGTTTATTTTTTATTATTGTTTAATAAAGGATATATATATTTTTCTCTTTATATTTTTGGCTTGCATATGTTTCTCCTTTTGGTGTTGCTAATAATGAGTAGTCTAAAGGGGGCTTTACATGCAACGACATATCTAACAATATGTCGTCGGGGTCACGGAATTCGTGACGCACATCTGTCGTCGTTAGCGACATTGTTGCGTGTAACAGCTCTGAGCGACTGTTAACGATCAAAAATACTCACCTTATCGTTGATCTTTGACACGTCATTCATTTTCAAAATCTCGTTGGTCGTTGTGGACTCAGGTTGTTCGTCGTTCCTGAGGCAGCACACATCGCTACGTGTGACACCCCGGGAACATCGAACAACAGCTTACCTGCGTCCTCCGGCAACGAGATGGGTGTGTCGATAATGCGGCTGCTCTCCACCCCTCCGCTTCTATTGGACGCCTGCCATGTAACATCGCTGTGACGCCGCACGAACCGCCCACTTAGAAACGAGGCGGTTTGCCAGCCACAGCGACGACGCTGGGAAGGTAAGTCCGTGTGACGGGGCCTAGCGATATTGTACGCTACGGGCAGTGATTTTGCCCGTGACGCACAAACGACGTGGGCGGGTGCTTTCACAAGCAACATCGCTAGCGATGTCGCTGCGTGTAAAGCAGCCTTAAATGCTAAACATGAAGAAAAACACATTTTACACCACTATAAAGGAACCCTTAAACAACAGATCATATTTTTTTGTACAAAGTATACCAGTATAGCAATATTTTGCTTTTACAAACTAAGTTAAAAATCATGTATAAAATTGGCTGTGCTATTCCTTGAAGGTTCTGTATTAACTACTACGTGTTTCAAAGTCATACCGGCATCTTTCTCAAGTGTAAAAAAAAGAATTCGTAGATTTACTAGCTGAATCCAACAGCTAGTCTAGCTAATCTCTGCCTGAAACCAACAGAGTGCGGACATGTTTTGTGCCTGTGCTGTGACTTCAGTATGTATGTAGCAGAGCTGGAATCATTGTGGGACCTCATGTGGATTATGTCATAACTGGGTGTTTGGGGTTAATAAAGGAGGGAAAGAGGGTGAGTTCTTGTATTTTATTTCAAATAAAGGATTTTTAAGGTGTTTGTGTTTATTTCTTTTCACTTTCAGATTAGTAATGGGGGCATCTCTTAGACGCCTTCCATTACTAACCTAGAGCTTAGCTGCAGAATAATAAGGTAGTAAATGAATAAAGACAAGTTGCTCTCACAGTTGACCTACTGATTTTTGAATATGAAGGCTGGAGAAAACGGGTTCCTTGCCGCGCTAAAAACCACGAGCATGTTTAAATAAAATTATTCTCTTTATTTTAGATCATTCCTACGCGTTTCAGAGGCTCAATCTGCCTCCTTCCTCAGGGAAAAATAATCTCACATTTTTATTTTTTTTTTTTCTCTGTTTGCTGCTTCATAAGGATAAATCCTCTCTGTCTGTGAGATTATTTTTCCCTGAGGAAGGAGGCAGATTGAGCCTCTGAAACGCGTAGGAATGATCTAAAATAAAGAGAATAATTTTATTTATACATGCTCGTGGTTTTTAGCGCGGCAAGGAACCCGTTTTCTCCAGCCTTCATATTCAAAAATCTGCTCTATAACGGGGCCGCTGCAGAACCACCTTAAACGCTCATCCATGCTAACAAAGGGGTTGTGACTGGCACAACCCGACCAGGTGAGTGCACTGTTTTTATCCTCTTTAACTTTGTAAACCGGGTAAAACCCTATTGCGCCTTTCTTGTCTCCCCCATCACAGCACAGTTGACCTACTGAAAAGTCTGTACAATAAATGCACTCAATACTTGGTCGTGGCTCCTTTTGCATGTATTACTGCATCAATGCGGCAATGTGGCCTGGAGGCGATCAGCCTGTGGCACTGCTGAGGTGTTATGGAAGCCCAGGTTGCTGGGATAGCCGCCTTCAGCTCGTCTGCATTACAAACAAAAACAAAAAGTGAACCGGAGTATGAGATGGTATGAATGCAGCTTGTAAGCTGGCCATAAGAATTTTCCACACAATTCCACAATTTTTTCCCCTTGGTTTCTCAACTCGTCTGCATTGTTGGGTCTGGTGTCTCCCATCTTCCTCTTGACAATTCCCCATAGATTCTCTATAGGATTTGGTCAGGCTACTTTGCTGGCCAATCAAGCACAGTGATACTGTGGTTAGTAAACCAGGTATTGGTACTTTTGGCAGTGTGGACAGGGGCAAAGTCCTGCTGGAAATTGAAATTTCCATCTCCAGACAGCTTCTCAGCAGAGGGTAGTGTGGCGCGGCTCCTCCTTCTGCAGGGACCCAGGAATCATTGTCCTCACTCATGGCGGTGCCCCCTTAGTTAATTGCGGCTAGTTGCAAAGCCTTTAGATACAGTCAAAGTTCAGCACATGTGACGCCCTGGACTAGCCAGCTAGTCACATACTTACCAACATACACCCCCCCACCCTAGGCAGTTACAACAGTCAGACAAAAACCCTTGTTGCCTCCCTCCAGGGCCTGATGTCCACACCAGGTGGGGCGGAGCCAGGTGGTTGGCCCCACCCACCGAGGAGTTCACAGGCCCGGAGGCGGGAAAAGTGGGAGATCAGTCTTGGAGGTGAAAGTGAGAGGAGTAAACAATTGAGGTGTCTGGATAAAAGCCCAGGCACTGACAGCAAGGTTGGCAGATGGTGGTGGCCGTCTGCAGGAGTGGGTGGAACTCCGCAGAACCGTAAGGACCGGGGCCGGGCGTCGGCCCGCCAGTACCAGACCAGGGAATGGAGTGAAGCTAAGCACACAGGCAGGGCCATCGGACCCCGACCAGGCTTGGAGCTGCCGACAATAGTCAAATCCGAGTGTGACAGGAACCCCAGGGGTTTCCTAACAACCAAATCCAAATTGAAGGCAACCGTCCACCCAGAGAGGATATACAGCCACTGCCACAGGCTAGAGATCCAAGGGCCAGCGCCTGTGGGCAAAACGGGCTCCTACGGCACCTATACGCCGGGGAGCAGACTACCGGTGGGCAACCACAGGAGTCAGAACATTTCTAAAAGGTGCAGGGAATGACAGCCACCATCAGCCGTCCGGGGAGAGCACAACAACAACACTGCAGCCAGCTGCAGGACCCGTCCATCCGGCCGTTTTGGTTTACCAACGGCTCTGTCAGTGATTGTCTGAGTGAGTAAACCAGTGCCGTCCGGCACCGCGCCGCGCAGTCCCTGCACCCCAGCCATCCGGCCTCCCCGTTACACCACCGGGCCCCGGGATCACCAACCCCCTACGCACGGAGGGGACAACATCCTTGCTGCTCCCTACCATCTCTCCCGGGATCCCCGTCACCAGCAGCGGTGGTGTCATCATCACCACGTCTCGTGTGTGGCATCACAAACAATCTCCCTAACCAAACCATCCCTTTTCACTCACGGGTGAGGAGCGCTGCTCGAGTCCCCGGGTCCGGTCCACCGCTTGAGCCACCGAGCAGCAGCAGCAGAAGCTCCGGACCAGAGCGTGGTGTGCGCGTCCCCACCGCCCGCGACACACACACTAGGCTTTTGCATAGACAGGCCCGCCTTTTGTCAGTTCTCGGGTCTTTTTGGAACCAGCCACTGCACTTCGGGTAGTCTGAGCAGAGCGCTGAGCGGGACTTATCCTCGCTCTCCTTTTCACCTGTTGTGTGACGCAGCTTCAATTACTGTGGTAGCTCGCGCCTATTTCAAACCAATGAGCAATGCCGTTTAATTACAATGACTATGGCGGTTCTGTGCGCACTTTACATGGCCAATAAAGTCTTTTTAGGCACACATTGTTGGTTTTTAAGTACGATCCTGTTCGTGACGCCAATTGAGTTGACCATCAGGGTTTTCGGTAGAGGGGCACTCTGGCGCCGGGACTACGGATACTTTACTCTCGATGGCGTTATCACAGTTGGTCGGTCCCGGCTTCGTGCCCTGGGCGCTCACACTGCGGCTGGGGAATGGGGTACAGGGATGATTTTGGGGATATACGTGACGCCACCTGTGGTGTCTGGTAAGCAGGATATACCAGCGCTGCCCGCGGCTGACCTCTAAGGTGATGGTGACGGCAGCTTAAGATCTCTCAGCTCCCCACAGGTGGAGCTACTTTACCTCAGGGCGGCGGGTCGCTGACCAGGAGGGAAGCGACCGAGCGGTGATGGCTGCCTTCTTCTCTGACGTTGCAGGGTCCTGTCGAACGGCGGAGAGACGACACACCGAGTCCACATCAGCTCAAACAATTCCTTTTTACTACCATCTGGTTTGTTTTGCACAGTACACAGAAACAGTTCGGTTACCAGAAGGCCAATGGTCACAAGTTTCGGAGGAGATTTGATGACAGAGTCTCTCTTTCTCGGTCTCTGCTCTGAGGGCTCTGTGACTCCCTCTTTAACCCACTTGTCAGTCTCGTCACTGGTTTTCCCAGGGGTCTGATGCTGCACGATCTCTTTATCTATCCCGCAACAGCGTCGTGAACTCGGCTTGGGGTTAGTAGTTAGACTCTTGATGAGTATCGGGCCTCCTCTTATTTAGGATCCTAGGTTAACGGTCAATGGTTTTGGGGATAAACCTGACAAACCTCCTCGGTCCCGTTATACCGGTGTCGACCTGAACTCTTCAGCCAGCTCTTGCCAGACCTAAAGCGTCCCCTTTCCGTCTGGGTTACCCCTTTACCAGTGTCTTTCTTTTCTTTTGGGGTACCCTCTCTCAGGACGTCGGGCCTATGTTATTTCTAGCCCTTCTTTCAGTCATCAATTTACTCTTGTGTCACTCCTTTTTGACTGACTGTTAACTGACTAACTGTCACTCAGTCGTCCTGTCAATCACGTCGCGTCTCACGCTCAGCTAGGCTCCACCCCCTATGGACCTACTATATAAACAGTCCCAGGAATATGAAGGTAGGGGCTGCTGAGTCAATGTTACTCAATCTAATATAAGACTCTGCATTTCCTCTCTCTTTCACCTGTGACCAAAGGCCACTGCACCTTGATGTTAAGGTGCTGTATTCCCCTGTATCGCCTAACCACAGGGGCGCCACAGTAGCATGAAGTGCTGTAAAATGTCCTGGTAGACGGCTGCGCTGACTTTGATCTTGATAAAACACAGTGTTTCTACACCAGCAGATGACATGGCTCCCCAAACCATCACTGATTGTGGAGACTTCACACCAGACCGCAGCAGCTTGGATTGTGGCCTCCACTCTTCCTCCAGACTCTGGGACCGCGATTTCCAAATGAAATGCAAAATTTACTTTAATCTGAAAGCACTTGGGATCACTGGACAACAGTCCAGTTCTTTTTCTCCTTGACTCAGGTAAGACGCTTCTGGCGTTGTCTATTGGTCATGAGTGGTGACACAAAGAATGTGACACTTGTAGCCCATGTCCTGGACACGTCTGTGTGTGGTGGTTCTTGAAGCACTGACTCCTGCAGCAGTCCTCTCTCTGTTAATCTCCCACAAATTTTTGAATGGCCTTTTCTTAACAATCCTATCAAGGCTGCGGTTATCCTGGTTGTTTGTGCACCTTTTTCTACCACACTTTTTCCTTCCACTCAACTTTCCATTAATATGCTTGGATACAGCGCTCTGTGAACAGCCAGCCTCTTTAACAATAACTTTTTGTGGTTTACTCTCCTTGTGAAGTGTGTCAATGACTGCTTCTGGACATCTGTCAAGTGAACAGTCTGATTGTGTAGCCTACTGAACCAGACTAAGGGACCATTTTAAATGCTTAAGAAGCGTTTGCAGGTGTTTTGTGTTAATTAATCTAATTTTATGCGATAATGACTTTTGGGTTTTCATTGGCTGTAAGCCATAATCATCAACATCAACAGAAACAAACACGTGACATAGATCCGTCTGTCTGTAATAATGACTCTATATAACATATAATAAACACGTGAAATAGATCCCTCTGTGTGTAATGATTCTATATAATATATAGGAATAGACCCCTCTGTGTGTAATGATTCTATATAATATATAGGAATAGATCACTCTGTGTGTAATGACTCTATATAATATATAGGAATAGATCCCTCTGTCTGTAATGATTCTATATAATATATAGGAATAGATCCCTCTGTGTGTAATGACTCTATATAATATATAGGAATAGATCCCTCTGTGTGTAATGACTCTATATAATATATGTGTTTTCCTTTTTGTATTGAATTTCTGAAATAAATGAACTTTTTTATGATATTCTAATTTATTGAGATGCACTTGTATGTGTACGTTATTATAAGAGCAAAATTTCAGTTTAGAAATTACCCATTTAAGGCTGAATTTCTTTAATTTCTCTTTTGATTTTTCTTTAACATAATTCCCCCACCCCCATCTGCCTATACAAAAAGGAATGAACGAGAAATATTAGGTGCACATCCATCCAAATAACAGCAGCGGCAAAAAAGTTTCAGCTTTGATGTGGTGTATATGGATGTTAACTTAAACTAATATATTGTAACAGGTACAAAACCTCAGCTAAGTAGTTTGTGATGTGCACACTTTGGAAAACATTCATTTTTTTTTCTTCCAGTAATATTGTTGGCTTGCTTTTGCATAAATAATTAAAATAAAGTCTGCAATTGAAATTCAAGAGTACTAAAATTACAGTGATCAATCACTCCTTCAAACGCTCATCTTTTCTCGCCTCTGCCATCAGTGATTTGTATTATTATTATTATTATTATTATTGTTTGCTTTTTAGTCACAGACTATATGATAACCTTCTTCATTGCTACTCTGTGGAATTTGTTCACTATTTTTTGGCTTTCTACCTTTATCTTGCTAAATATTTAGCTGGGATGTCCTTTCACTATCCAGATTCACCCAAGTATGACTGCTGTGTTCCCTACCTCTGATTTCATACGGGTTATGATAGTTACTCCTGATTGGCTGGTCAGTACTATGTGTTTTGACAGCTGCAGGCCATTCTGGAAAAGTCCACCCGACTACAACACAGGCAATAGAAGCTTTCTTTGGCTGATTCAATATTCTGCATTATGTACATAACAGTGATAATTTTGGGTAATTTGTGAGAAGCAAATAGCAAAATTTCACAAAATGTAATTGTAGCACCCAGGGAGCAAGGGTTGTCAGGCACGGGGAGTCTCGGACCTGAATTACTTGTCACCAGGTCAGTGTGATGATCCAGGATGTCGGGGTGGCTTGCCCGGCTTCGTGCCCCTAGGTGTACACCAATGAGGAGGGAAGATGATGGTGGTAGTAGTAGGATAAATGTCGTGACGCCACTTGTGATATGCGGCCAGGGATTTAGCTGCTGCTGCTGTCACTGTCCTCCGGGGTGAATGGTAGTAGTATCCAGAGATAGTATCGCTCCCCACAGGTGGAGCGGGCACCAGCGAGGATAATGAGGGGAGTAGTGCACAAGAGCGCCAAAGCGCGGGGTGACAGCGCCAGCAAAGACAAGGACAACACCGGGGGGGGCTGCGGCTCAAAGTTCTTTTTACCCACAGTTTGTAAGATGCCCCGGAGGTGCTGTTCTCCTCCGCGATGGGCTCCAGCCGGTCCCGGGTAAATCAGAAGCAACCACTGGTATCTATGGAGTGTGAGACTCTCCTCCTCTGCGCTTGTGGATCCCCGTGGCTTGAAGCAACCTGATCTGAGTATAAACTGTTTGTGTTTGCTCACTTCCTCAGACAGCCCCCACCCTTGGGATGACTAATTGGTGGTTGCCCTGGTAATCGGGAATTCCCCAGGCTGTCTGGCTTCCTGTGTTGTATAACTAGCTGACTCATGGGCTGGGGATTGTGTAAGTGAAACAAACACCAGTGATTAATCCCCTCTTACCCGGAATGAATACTAAATCTTAAAAGAGATGCAGTACCCTTTGGCGACTGAACCTAAGGGGCGCCACATAATCATAAAATTAATTCACATCTAATGGATTTGATTATTCCAAGTAGTTAACCAAGTGCAGATGAAAGTCTGTGTCATGGGGAATCAGGGTAAGAGAGACCTCTAAGCTGACCCTCAAACTAGGGACCTTACGCTGTCCATTATCCCAGAGGTAAGCTTGATTGTAGCTAGGTCTGGGGCACCAGCATGACCCTAACTACTGTTTAAGACCTGATTTTACACTCCCTCTCACAACACCTCAGGAGAGGGCTGGGAGTGGAGAAGCAAACCTCACAAATAACACAGACAGGGAAAGAACCAAAACTCTGCACACTGCAACCAGACACAAGGGAGAGACAATACAAACCCAGGAGGAAATAAAACACACGGCGGAAACAAACTAACAATGGGAATATTTCCACATCCCACAGGAAAGCACACCACAGATCACCAGATTATGGATCACTACAGTAAGGACCAATATTGCAGGAGCAACGCTGAGCTATATTCGGGGACAAGTAACCAGATCCAGAACCTTATAAAGAGTGATGGCGGCTGTGAATGGACATTAGCAGCTTGAGCTCCTAGCAATAGTTCACAAGACAGCACAAATTAACTCCTGCTGGACTGGAGAGCAGTGAAGCAAAACCCAGCCGATGAGTGAGGGAGGCTGTGCAACTAAGAGACCTCAGGATGCTTGTCAGACTCTTCGGTGTGAACAGAGTCCAACGCTGCCATTACATCCAGCCGAACACCGCATGACAGTCTTGTAAAAACCTTAAAATTAATACATCTAGTTATCAAATATTTTATAGTAGGACATATACGTTCACAGTTCTGTTTATGTTGGAGGGCATAGTTTATTAATTAAGTTTTTAAGGAATAAGTATTAAAATATCTATATTGAGTATACTTGAGTACTGACATGGAAGGATATATATAAATCCTTCCCGAAGCTTCCAGAAGATTATGTCATATGGAACTATACAACTAAACCACCCTATATGGACTGAGCAGTTGGTATATAACACACGATGGAGGGGGCTATTGTGGGCTCCTCCACATTGCCTGCTGTAAAAAGACTCGAGGCTGCAAGATGAAGACACGCTAAGAGATGACACCCCCTGCTTTGCCATTCAGGACCCAAAGAGAGATGGGTAAAGATTTCCCATTGATCAGTATGGACTAAATGAACTCTTTTTACCTAAGCTAACAAAGTATATTATTTTTCCTTTCTGTAACTGAACCCTGGCAACCATTTTTAAATAGATAAAATACATTTATTTTTTACATTTTTGAAGTTTCTTTCTTTCATGCGCTTTTACGTATTTGAAGAAAAATATATTTAAGAGTATATTTTTTAACATTTGGTGAGCCACCCATTCGTAATTTTTTACATTTTTGTTGTTCCTTCACTTTGCATAAGGGGGGTATCTCAAGTATCTCCTGCAAAGGATCAGGAATCGACAATTTATAAAAAATCATGCAGAACCTAGGAAATACGTATAAGTCAAGTTGCATGAATGCTTTTTTTTTTAATGAACTTTAAAGTCTTTACAAAGCTACAGAAGTTAACTTTTGACGTATTTTTGAGCAAGAAAGATAAAGTCAGTCCATAAGAAGTATTGGACGTGCTGAGCAAGGTGAATCAAGTCTTACAGGATCATCCATCAGATCATCTGATCATTTCAGGTAAGAAAATGGATTTTATCTCTTCATATGTTAAGCAAAGTAAACTTCAGTTCACTTATTCAGATATTTCTAATGTGGAAGAGCTTTGGTTACGCTTTTATGAGGAGTGTGACCTTGAGAATTCATGTATAGAATGTGCAAGGTCTTTTAATAGAGAGAAACAGAAAATCAGAAATGTCTGTCATTTAGTCTATGATTTTCACAAGTTAATCGTAGAGAAATGTAAAAATGGTGGAAATAGACAACCTGAATTGTCAGGAGAGTCAGTGACAGAGAAATCCAAAGACTGCTTAGAACCTGGAATGTCAGTCAGTAATATTGTGAATTCTGACTGTAATGTTGGAAGTGATAAATCAGGTTTAGACTGTGATTTTTCAAATCAGAATTTTGATAATGGCGGCAGACATGTGCTACGTAATCAAGGTCATTTTCAGCATACTGGGAAAGAAGCAGGAAATGACGTAGAGAAGCCAGAAGGGGGAGGAGCCAGAGTGGGAGACGTGCAGAAAGGACACGTGGAGAGAGAAAATGGCGATGATCAGTTTTTAAAAATAGAACAGGCTAAGTTAGGGATTAAACTTAGAAAAAAATTATTGGACATATGCAAATTAATTCCCGCATATAATCCTAAAATACATGTTTGCAGAAATTCAGAGATATTTGAAAGTTCCATTGAGAAGTTAAATTTAACCAATAGTGAGACGAATCAGTTATTCCGTATGTGGTTACCTCAGCATTTTTTTAGACAATTGGCATTAAAAAAGTCTTCTGACAATGAGACATTTGATTGTTCATATGATAACGAAATCATAAGGCTGAAAAATCTCATCTTCTGTGCAAGGAATGAATCTGATCCAAATTATGAGATGTTAAAGGAATTACAAATTGAACAGAATGAGAGTACGTTCTCATTTATGTCCGTTTTTGAACGTTTGTATAGGGCGGTCATTCCAAATGTCAGATTGGATGGAATGATACGTTTATTCATCAAGAAATTTAATTTCCTTGATAATGCAGCCTGTGCGGTGGCATTAAATAAAAAGTCCCTATTCAAATGTACGACATTTATCGATTTTGTTAGAAGTCGCCAAAGTCAATCAAAACAGAAATTAATTCTGAAAAACCAACACGAAAAAGGGAGAGTTTCCGTGAAAAACCAACAGTGTCTCCCAGATCCAGATATTTCTGTGACAGGGTGTATGAAATTCGAAGGAAGATGCATACGTGTTACAAATCATGCAATCCACCCCAATTTTTGTCATCTAAAAGTCTTTTTCCACAGGAAAAACCCTTGTCACCAGTGACGGGATCGGTCACTGGGATTGAGGATTCCAGACAAATTCTGAGTAAAAGCTTTGAAAGACAGAAACAGGTGTCTTGTGGAGATCCTCTCCCTGGGTTAGGATTTGATAGTCCGCGACAGCTGGGTGGTCTTTCAGAGAGAGACACTCTCTCTCATTTAACAGAAAACCTTGAATTACATAAGTTCCGAGATTCCTATAAGTTCAAAGTGAATTTAATAAAGCGAATCTTTGAAGAAAAAAGTAGGTTTGGTCTTCAGTTAAATAAAGTGGATTTCTGGGTAAATTAATTTTATTGTTTGATAAGTATGTTTATTCATATACAGTGAATCTATGCATATATATATATATATATATATATATATATATATATATATATATATATATATATATATATATATATATATATATATATATATATATATATATATTAAAGGTAGTGATAGTAAATCAAGGTCATATTTTCATTTAGTAAAATGATAGTTTAATGTTATAAATTAATAATTTGATCTCTGTATATGAATAATAATATTTAAAATAAAACAATAAGAGAAAGTAACAGATTTTAAGTGTTTTCATTTTTATTATAAATATGATAATAATTTTATTCTTTTATTTCCCTCAGAATTTGTCAGTAAAACAGATTGATGAAGTATTAATTTTTATCTATGCATTTGTTCTTGTCCTCAATCAGGTAACATATATTTTATTGGGTAAGGTTAATCGTGAAAGCACGATTAATAATTTTATTTTCTCAGGTACCAATTGCCAGAGAACTATTACTTTAACGTTTCTTTTATGAATATACATACATCTTCTTTAGAGTTATTAGAAATGTAATCTGAGCTTTGGAGTGTAGTAAAACTGCTTGCTGTTTTGGAATGGTGTTCTTTGCACGTAACCAGACCATGTGTGGCTTGAATTACTAAAGCTAATAATAAATGTTTGTTCCATGGTCATATGTACAGCATGTAATACATTGGAATTTGCATTTTTTTCGAGAAGTACTTCAAATTAGTAACATAATTTTTGAAATGCGCATAGAATACTTGGAAAAAAGGGATATGAGTCTGCCAGTTTCTATGTAGAAGTATATGTTAAAGACCCATGACAGTCTTGTGTGCATAGATGTGTCTATGAATGATTGATTGTCTGAGCAGCTGCTAAAGTCAAAGTACTTGGATCCAGAGAAAAAAAAAAAAGGGAATTTTTGTTTTAACTTCGAGGTTATAATATATGTATGTATACTATTAGATAATAAGTTATAGTACATAAGTATAAATGAAGGAATTTATACCGGATATATATATATTATTCTTAGACATATTTCTTTAATATAGAGATGTTAGGATCATTTGTGTTAGTCACTTCTTTTACTGATACATAAATTGGTAATCATTTTTCTTTTCAAATATGGAAGTGATATTTATAATATGGTCTTGAAGATATACAACACAAATTTTAATTTAATTTAATCTAAACATATTAATTTTTATAATATCATATTTCATGATATTGAAAGAGAGAGGTTTGGTCTCAATCACACACATTTATATTTGATAATATATGTGTTTACAGGATACTTTAATAATTAATATTTCAAGTACAAAGGAAGAATTGGGAATAAAAAAAATATATTTGAAGTATATCATAATGCATTTATATACTAAGAGAAGTGTATTATTTGCAAGGTTACATGACTTAATTATTTTTATTGGTTACTGATAGGTATGGAAATCCTATAAGATACTGGTAACATTAAGGTTATGTATTATTAAAGACATAGGTGTTATATACATAGAAGGCCTTATTTTTATTTCAATTTTTATTTTTATTCCAATTTTCATTTTTCCTTTTATTCCTATTTTTTATATTAATTATTATTTATTATTCACATTTTTAATCAGAATCTTAAATTCTACAATTTTTATTTTTTTCTTCAGATTTTAAATATCTCAATTGAGAAAACACTTTAATATTTAGTTCAGTAATATCTAATATAAGAATATTACCTTATTAAATATGAATCATATTAAAAGGGAAAAGTTCCATTTTTTGGAAGAAAAGATACTTCCTTCATCAATATATACAATTGTTTACTTTCTGGTAATACATTATTTTTATATTAGTATGTTAACACAATAAGGATGAAATATTACTTATAGTTACACATTTTCTTATAATAGGTTCTTTAATAAATAATAGACAAATCAAATGATTAAATTAGAGTAATAAAGATGGAAGATCGAGGTACATCTAGGTTTACCTTTCTATATTTACAAATAATATATATTATATTTTTTAATCAATAATAATTTATAATGGGTATTATTGTGTTTTGATGGAATCCTCCAGTCTTTTCTAAAAGGTTATTTGCTTTGGTTTATAATTTTATAAGTGATCTAACTAAATAAGCCACATTGTTGCCTTTCATATTTATAATATGATACATGGTATAGGTACACATTACATTATTTCATATTTTATATTATATTTCGGCTACATTCAACACATTGCCACCTATGGGTTTGGAAGGGTAATGCACCAACGACAAAAAGGTCGTTACAAGAAAATACTATTGTCTATACCATTATGCAGTATTTTATCATTCTGAGTATCAATTATATTAATACTTCTACGATAATAATAATGACATGGTATTATAGTATTAGAGTTATGATACGCTGTGACATTCATTAGTGATAGTTATTGCCATATTTGGTATCTAGATTAGGGAATGAAGTCTTCAATCAAGATTACAGAAGATAAAAAGACTTTATAATTATCCTAAAGTTAAAAGGGATTCTGCAAAAAGGTCCAAAAGGTAACGTCTCAAATAAGACTGTGAAACATACAAAATACACTTACCGCGTTTGCACCTCAAACACAGTAGTCTAATGGTTCAAGGATGGACAATGACACATGGTCTGTGCATTAAGACCTCCCTAAAGTTACTAAGAAGAGCAATGACATGTTAAAGTTAACCCCTGTCGTGCTGACCAAGAACGTCTTAACATCTGTTCCAGGATTTGACAACAGGCAGCATGAAGGATAAAAAGGTGACTAATGTAAATTACACTGCACAGACATCAAAGACTTTTGCTATTCTTCTACACTCATGAACTGTGGTTTATCAACATTGGCTATGAACTTTGTAATAAAGAATAAAGTTTATGGACTTTGATCTAACGATGATAAACGCAATACGGGACTGTATAAATTGGTAACCATTCATTTTTATCAAAGGATTTATTTCTAAGAGACTGTGTTTATGCCGGATTACATCGGAGATAAGACGACATCAACTCAGAGGACATCATATGGTGACCGGATTTGTTTTTGCATTTCTTTTTAGGTCTAGCGAAGTATAGTTATATATTTTTATATGATTGATCAGTCATGGCCTATCATAACATGAATCCACATTATTATATTATTGAACTTACAACATGAATAATGCAAATTAATTATTATTCATCATTATTATTGATATTAATCCATTATCATCAAATAAGGAAAGAAGATTTGTTATTTTAATGATGTATTAATTAATTTTCGGGGTTACTCCACCCGCTTCAAGGGGGAATTGTAAAAACCTTAAAATTAATACATCTAGTTATCAAATATTTTATAGTAGGACATATAAGTTCATAGTTCTGTTTATGTTGGAGGGCATAGTTTATTAATTAAGTTTTTAAGGAATAAGTATTAAAATATCTATATTGAGTATACTTGAGTACTGACGTGGAAGGATATATATAAATCCTTCCCGAAGCTTCCAGAAGATTATGTCATATGGAACTATACAAATAAACCACCCTATATGGACTGAGCAGTTGGTATATAACACACGGTGGAGGGGGCTATTGTGGGCTCCTCCACATTGCCTGCTGTAAAAAGACTCGAGGCTGCAAGATGAAGACACGCTAAGAGATGACATCCCCTGCTTTGCCATTCAGGACCCAAAGAGAGATGGGTAAAGATTTCCCATTGATCAGTATGGACTAAATGAACTCTTTTTACCTAAGCTAACAAAGTATATTATTTTTCCTTTCTGTAACTGAACCCTGGCAACCATTTTTAAATAGATAAAATACATTTATTTTTTACATTTTTGAAGTTTCTTTCTTTCATGCGCTTTTACGTATTTGAAGAAAAATATATTTAAGAGTATATTTTTTAACAAGTCTGGATTCAGAACTTTTAAACATTTTTGGAAATCTGACTCAGAACTTTCATCAGTTTTTGTGTACATTCTTAATTAATTTTTGATTATAAATTTTCACACAGAAAATATTTTTATGTAACATCTCCAATCAAACACAGCTACCCGTGCCAGTTTTTTGAGGGTTGAGGGAAAATAACAAAAATCTCATGAATAAGATGTGAGCAGAGTATGTCCTTGTCTCATGATTTTCATATCAAAAGAAAGCATGCTCTTATAACAGAAACGGCTGTAAACTTAATCCGGAGTGCTTCTGATTTGTTTTTCATTTTCCAAGTGCAGTCAGCCACGAGGTTTATTTTTTGTCTATGGTAATAGCTTTTCCTGCCTTCAATTCTAGTAGTAAATGCTTACACTTGGAAGGCTGTAATTTTATACAGTATTTTGCAAAAGAAAACCATCAGTCGGTATATTTATCATTTGCATTACAAAGGAATGATTGAGAAGTTTTGTTCCCAGCTTCTTCCTTGGCAGATGTGACATTTATTTCACCCTTAAAGTAATTTTTAGAAGGCGTACCTTCTCTGTCTTTGCAGTTGTTCTAGTTTTCAAACTGTTCTCCACCTTATGGGTAATGAAAGGGGGCTAATTCATGTGCCCATCATAGCAGAAGCTGCAGTGAGTCTAGATGTTGCCACACTTGCAAAAACTAATACTAATCTAAGACCTGTTATAACA
This sequence comes from Anomaloglossus baeobatrachus, assembly GCF_048569485.1. NCBI lineage: Eukaryota > Metazoa > Chordata > Amphibia > Anura > Aromobatidae > Anomaloglossus > Anomaloglossus baeobatrachus. The sequence continues at coordinate 120,162,003 of NC_134364.1, forward strand.
GGTAAAGCGGATAAACTGCCCAAAATGTCACGCTAATGTGTAGGCGCTCTAATTTACCATAACATGTCTCAGCATGGTCAACAAGTGAAGATCTAGGTTATGTTATCCCATCTCATGCATTACGAACAGCTCACCAATAAGGAAACATTTTTACCACCAGATGTCACAGCAGTAACATAGCCAAGGGCGGTAGTCATGGGCAAAGGTTGCCGTCATCAACCTGCCCCGGCACGCTACAGACACGGGGGGCAGAATGGTGTGTGGAGTGATTGTGCAAGTGGTACCTGCTTACAGCTGGATTTCCTGGATTTCAACCGGCTTTTCTAGATCTCATTCACAAACAACGTTATCAAAGATGAGTCCACAACCAGTTAAAACTTCAACGGCTTTACTGAATACTTGTTTTAAACAATGTTTCCATTTACTATTCACAGGCTTGACACTACATTCTTCAGGAGGCATGAACTTCAGATTACAAACCACACCTTGTGTTACAGGCACCAACAAGGGTGCAGATGCGTGCTTCATCTTTCCCCTGTCTGTCCAACCATTTATTTCCTTGGTTAGGCTAATGGCCGAGCTCCGTATAAACAAGAAGACTACTAAAGCCTTAATTCCCGTTGTGCCAGTGGACCTGCCAGTCAACACCGACTCCTCCGTCTACCTGCAGCAACCGGCCTAGTCAGGGGGAGCTCCCCTCTTTTCCTCTGGATTTACTCTCTGTAGCTGGAAGATTGACTCTCTCCAGCACAATATTTGCCTGTTCTCCTCCACACCACACTGTTCCACTCTGCTGCATCTCCTACTTGTGTTGGGGGAGACCGCTAAGGGATCTTCAGGGTCACAGAGATGGATTTCAAATCAAATCTGCGCAGATGTATGTATGAGGAAAAATGAACACACAGAGACGTGTCTCTATCCGGTAGAAGCTCAATGCTCTTCTAACCTGTATATTATAAAATACACACAGTTATTCAGTTCAACATTGTCATTGATTGGTTGTAGATAACCGACAAAGTCTATATAGTACGTCATCAGCCTGCTTCTGGCTTTCTAATACCAGTTTGAACCAGCTACTGAATACTTCTTTGTTCATTGTACATTTTGCCTTATTCATCTTGGTTAGTATGCGATAAAGCTCCAGCTTCACATCCCAGCTGATGAGAACCAACATGTTATGAATACAATCAGTGTGTTATGAATATTTCCTTTGTTCAGTCTAGCATAATTTGTTTCACATTCCAAAGGCGCATCCTGGTATGTACATAGCAATAATCATACAAACACAGATGATCTTATTATTTGAACAATTGATTCATAGCCTGGACCTTCACACTTGCACTCTTCACTATCTAACTAAAACCAGGAACTTCTTCCCTCTATATCCCCTTCACCGTGGGCCGGGCCTATTCAGTTAACCCCTTCAGTCCTGCTACTATACCTTCTGTCTGAGCCCCCCTCTCCAGCTAATTAGCCCAGAGCCATCTAGTGGTAGCTGACAGCACTGTGACATAACCCACATGAGGATTTTACACACATTACTCTACATCTGGAAACACACAGATAATTAACATTTCACTTAAACACACATATATATGCATCATGGCATCTTCAAGGGGTAACAGGACACCCTCATACACAGATGTGGTTGAACCAATCCCCTAAATGTCAGCAATTGCACACATTGAGGCATCCACAGCTAGGACAAGAAACGGGATGTGTGGTAGAGATCTTACAACAGCTTAAAATTCAGTTTGTGATTCAGTTGCTCATTTGCGTCAAAGATCACGTGTCACACTGGATGGCTCCAGGTCATCTTCAGCTGGGAACTGTCATAAGCAACAATGCCTGAAATATTCTGGCTGCACTTTTTTGGGCAAAGTAACCCACGATTCATGCCTGGCACATGTCCTCAATTTGATTGTGGAAAATGTCCTAAAGAAATGTACCCACTTATAGAAGGACGTAGCCTTGGCTAACAATGTGTGTGGGCATTTTAACTGTCCTTACGTAACTAAATCTGCTCTCCAGGCTTTGCAAAAATAAAATGCGACCACCGCCTGATTTATAAAGCTGCAACTTAATGGAATGCTGCATATATTGGAGCATATGTACGAGAACCGCAAATCGATAACCCAGCTTCATTTGCTGCTGTCAACCATCTAAATGCTGCTGTTTATCTCGCAATTTAAACCAGGGGCCTGTGAATTTTATTTTTTTTTTGCCATGTTAAACTGGCTACATTAAGGAATAGTAAATACTAATACTAAACTAATTGGGCACTAATGCAATTAGACAAGTTGATGAAGGGAGAGGGAGGAACAGACTTCCATTAATAAATCCTACTTATTTTTTCTACACCTCTAGTCCGCAGTGCCTCCATCTAGCTATTTTTTACCTGTATTGAAATCTTTCTGTTCTGGAGATATAAAAGGGAATCTGTCACCAGGTTTTTGCTCCTCCATCTGAGAACAGCATATTGTAGAGACACATACCCTGATTCCGGCGATGTGTCACTTACTGAGCTGTTTGCTGTCATTTTGATAAAATCAGTGTTTTCCCTGCTGCAGATCTAGCAGTTATACAGATCTCATGAATATGCTGGACTACATGCAGCACGCCAAGTAGTCCTGTAATGATAATCTACTGCTGATTAAACAGTGATTTTATAAAAATAACACAAAACAGCCCAGTAAGTGACACATCGCTAGAATCAGGATCTTTGCCTCGATGTTATGCTGCTCTCAGATTAGGTGGAAAAAACCTGGTGACAGATTCCCTTTAACTTGTAAAGTTGATGTGCAAATTTTTACTATAAACAAAGTGATGTTATCATAGATTTACTTGAATAGTGGAGGCCGTCCAATAGAAGTGGAGGGGCGGAGATGAGCGGGCGGAATATCCCGCCCACCTCCTTCCTTCCTCATTGCGGGCGGCCGCAGGTACGGTGAGTTTCCTCGTTCCTGCGGTGTCACACAGCGATGTGTGCTGCCGCAGGAACGACGAACAACCTGCGTCCAGCACCAGCAATGATATTTGGGAAATGGACGGCATGTCAACAATCAATGATAAGGTAAGTAAATTTGATCGTTAATGGTCGTTCGTGCGTTTCACATGCAATGACGTCGCTAATGAGGCCGGATGTGCATCACGAATTCCGTGACCCCAACGACATCTCGTTAGCGATGTCGTTGCGTGTAAAGCGACGTTAAGGTTTGCGATTTCTGGTGTCTTCATGCCAATTGATCGCAGCTCTGCTGAAATGTGTGGTTGGGAACGTGGTGACCGCAGCTTGTCCCACTCCTGATGATTAGCGTCGTATGCTACTCCTCAGATCTTATTCCAGCAGGAGCTGAAGTAGGATTTGTGGCAAGGGGAACATAGAGGTGAGAGTCACTCATGACTCAGGCGCGTCTATCTCCAGTACACCCTCATGAAGACCGGCATAAACAACACTGGTCTTGATGCATCGGGCTCAATGTTTATTCCTATCTGTAGAAACATTTCCATCCATTATTTTGGGTGTATTCATCAATCTGCATCTTTTTCTACGATGCACAATATCTATCCAACAGTTCCCCTATGGCAGAAATCTAGAGTCACATGATTATGGGGCCCGAGAAGTCTACACCAAAATATAGCCATTATTAGAGTAAGGGCGGCTTTGCACGTTGCGACATCGCACGTGCGATGTCGGTGGGGTCAAATCGAAAGTGACGCACATCCGGCGTCACTTTCGACATCGTACTGTGTAAATGCTGGATGATACGATGAATGAGCGCAAAAACGTAGTTATCATATCATCGTTGCATTCACCGACATTTCCATAATGCCGGTGCCGCGACAGGTACGATGTTGTTCCTCGTTCCTGCGGCAGCACACATCGCTGTGTATGAAGCCGCAGGAGCGAGGAACATCTCCTTACCTGCCGCCGGCGGCTATATGGAAGGACGGAGGTGGGCGGGATGTTTACATCCTGCTCATCTCCGCCCCTCCGCCGCTATTGGCCGCCTGCCGTGTGACGTCGCTCTGACGCCGAACGACCTGCTCCCTTAGGAAGGAGGCGGGTGGCCGGCAAGAGCGACGGTCGCAGGGCAGGTGAGTGCATGTGAAGCTGGCGTAGCGCTAATTTTCGCCATGGTGTGTCATCCATAGGGGGCCATATCTAACACAGGGGGATGTGTGCCATCCATAGGGGGCTATATCAAACACAGTGGGACATGTGCCATCCATAGGGGGCCATGGACAGCACATGGGGATGTGTGCCATCCATAGGGGGTCATGGGCAGCATAGGGGGATGTGTGCCATCCATTGGAGACCTGTGCCAGCTGTAGGAGACGTGTGCCATCTATAGGAGACCTGTGCCAGCAATAGGGACGTGTTCCAGCACAGAGGGACGTGTGTCATAAATAGGGGACGTGTTCCATCAATAGGAGACATGTGCCAGCAATTGGAAACGTGTGACAGCAATAGGGGACGTGTGCCATCAATGGGGGACATGTGGCATCACTGAAGGACGTGTGCCATCATAAGGGGCTATATTCAATATAAGGGGGCCATATCCAGATTAAAGATTAAGGGGGCTAATTTTAAGATGGGGGGGCTATGAGGGACATATACCCTATATGATTTGTTAGATGGACACTGGCATTATAAGACGGACCCCATTTAACATTACAAAAAAAAATGTCTCTTTTCCTTCACCAAATTTGGGGGTGTGTCTTATAATCAGGTGCGTCTTATAAAGCGAAAAATACGGTATATATATATATATTATGGGCTTCTCATTTGATATATATATATTTATAATGGGGTTCTCATTTGAGATATATATATATATATATATATATATATATATATATATATATATATACTAGCTGTAGTACCCTGGCGTTGCCTGGGATAGTAACTGTCTCTCTGTCTCTCTCCCAGTCTCTGTCTGTGTGTCGCTGTCTGTCTGTCTCTTTACTTGTCTTTCTGTGTCTATGTCTCTGTCTGTCTTTGTATCAGTCTATCTGTCTCTGTGTCTATCTCTCTATCTCAGTATCTGTGTGTGTCAATCTGTCTCTATGTCTGTGTCTGTCTCTCTCTTGCCCCGGTCTGTCTCTTGCCCCGGTCTGTCTCTTGCCCCGGTCTGTCTCTTGCCCCGGTCTATCTCTTGCCCTGGTCTGTCTCTTTCCCAGGTCTGTCTCTTTCCCAGGTCTGTCTCTTTCCCAGGTCTGTCTCTTTCCTAGGTCTGTCTCTTTCCCAGGTCTGTCCGTTTCCTTGTCTGTCTTTATCAAGGTCTGTCTCTTTTTCCATCTATCTTTGTCTGTCTCTCTGGCTGTCTCCTCTTCCCTGTCTCTGTCCCTGTCTGCCTGTCTCTTTCCCCGTCTGTCTCTTTCCCTGTCTGTCTCTTTCCCCGTCTGTCTCTGTCTGTCTCTTTCCCCATCTGTCTCTTTTCCCATCTGTCTCTTTCACTGTCTGTCTGTCTGTCTCTATCTCTCTATCTTCTCATTTGATGTATATATTTTTTATTATGTGGTTCTCATTTGAGATTATATATATATATATATATATATATATATATATATATATATATATATATATATATATATATATATATATTTTACTAGCTGTACTACCAGGCTTCGCCCGGGTTAATAACTATTGTTAACAAAGTAGAATGTATTAACAAAAATGTATTCTGCTCAGAAAAACCACAAAACAAATAGATATTAATGTAATTATTAAAAGGCAAAAACTAAGCTAATAGAAGCATTTCACAACATATATTTCAACACCACAGATATTCCACACAGATTCAACTAAATTGGCCAAGTAATGTGCTCCGTCTATCTCTTTCCAGGTCTGTCTCTTTCCAGGTCCGTCTCTTTCCCCATCTGTCTCTTTCCCCGTCTGCCTGTCTCTGTCTGTCTCTTTTTTTGTCTGTCTCTATCTCTCTGTTTCTTTCCCCATCTGTCTCTTTCTAGATCTGTCTCTTTCCCAGGTCTGTCTCTTTCCCCGTATGTCTCTTTGTCTGAATCTTTTCCTGTCTGTCTCTTTCCCTGTCTGCCTGTCTCTGTCTGTCTCTTTCCTTGTCTGTCTCTATCCAGTTCTGTGTCTTTCCCCATCTATCTTTGTCTGTCTCTCTGGCTGTCTGCTCCTTCCCTGTCTGCCTGTCTCTGTCCCTGTCTGCATGTCTGTCTGTCTCTTTCCCCATCTATCTTTTTCCCCATCTGTCTCTTTCCCCATCTGTCTCTTTCCAGGTCAGTCTCTTTCCAGGTCAGTCTCTTTCCAGGTCAGTCTCTTTCCAGGTCTGTCTCTTTCCAGGTCTGTCTCTTTCCAGGTCTGTCTCTTTCCAGGTCTGTCTCTTTCCAGGTCTGTCTCTTTCCAGGTCTGTCTCTTTCCAGGTCTGTCTCTCTGTCTCTCTCTCTGTCTGTCTCTATCCGTCTCCCCACTGACATCTTATTACCTCACATATAAACTTCTTATACTATGAATGTCTTTTGTTCCTATAGCAACCAATCACAGCTCCTACTAATAACCTGTAGTTCCAGGCTCCATTTACTTTAATGGAGTCATGTTTTTGTAGAGTAACTGGAAAGCGCAGGGTTAAATTTTCCTGTCAAAACATAGTCTACGATGTTCCCTGGGTCACATGAGGTGTCTGTGCAAAATTTCGTGATTGTAAATGCGACGGTGCGGATACACTTTTCGTTTCACTTTTTCCCCATTATGTAGATAGGGGCAAAATTGATTAGTAAATTGGAACGCGCGGGGTTAAAATTTCGCCTCACAACATAGCCTATGACGCTCTCGGGGTCCAGACGTGTGTGTGTGTGCAAAATTTTGTGGCTGTAGCTGCGACGGTGCAGATACCAATCCCAGACACACACACACACACACAGCTTTATATATTAGATTATGGGGTTCTCATTTGTTATATATATTTTTTATTATGGGGTTCTCATTTGATATGACGTACATGACAGATCCTTACCCTGTTCAGCGCTGAACTGGTGAGTAATTCCAGCTGCAGTGGTGAAATGATTACCCATGGAGACTCTCTGCATTATCCTGTCCTCTCTTGCATTTGTCTTTTGAGGGCGACCAGCCTTCTTGAGGGACTTGAAAGAGTTTGTGATGTTGTAAATGTGTCGCCCCTGAGGCGTCAGGTGCCACAGGGTATTGCATCCAGAAACAGGTGTGGTGCTAACCCTGGGATTCCTGGCAGACCAGTGCCGGTAAATACCATTCAAACACATATATCCACGCCCTTTTCCCCAGACTGGGTAACAGGCTGGTGACGGATCTGATGGATGGCCACCTATTGGTCGGGACTTATCCAATCCGCTAGTCAGAAACCCGGGAGGAGGAGGGGCTAGTCAGTGCAGTTGACGGGAGACAGACATCTTGTCAGTCATTAATTCAGTCAGTAAGAAGACAGACAGTAAGTCAGAAATCGGCGCTCAGACAAAGAGTGTAAAGTGACTTATTATGCTAAAGGAGTATGGTCACCAGGGAGAGTACGGTGTGTACTCACGGGGCCGAGCACCGACGAGGTGCAGAGCCCTAGTTCAGGAAGATGCTTAAAGATCACCTGATAAATCTGCCTGGTGAGGGAATCATCAGGTTTCCTCATCAATATTAGTGTCCGGGGCACGGCAGCAAAGAGGGAACCCGGGAACAGGGACAGAGGTACAACCCAAGAGAGGTTCAAGCTGCCTTCTATAGGGGCCAGGACTGTGACAATAGGAGGGGACCCCAAAACGCTTCAGGAAACGGGGACCCACCAACTGCAGATGGATGCATGGAAGTAAAGCTTACCAGGTCACCACACCGGCACTGGGATCAAAGGAATACCGGGATACCTGAGGCCCAGATTGGTAGAGACCAGCACCAGCCGGATTGCAGCTACTCAGAACCAGTGAGTAAAGCACGAGTTAAACCGCAGCCCCTGTGTTGTCTGAATTCTTCCTGCACCTCTGCATCACCAACTGTCACCATACTACAACCACCATCATCCTCCTCTGAAGCCTAGCTCTACTTGCGGAGGGCCATAACATCCAAGCTGCTCAATACCACCAGCCCCAGTAGTGAGAGGCTTTTCAGTGGCGGCTTTCCCCACATAGCCGCATACCGCAAGTGGCGTCACGAAGAACATTTTATTTTCATTTTTCCTTTTTATTTTTCCCCTTTCTTTTAAGCGACCCCCAGGGTCACAGAACCAGTCACCGGCCACCCGTGATACGTCCCTGTGAAACAAGGCCTGGAACCGAGTACACCAAGTCCCTGGGGTGCGTCATAAAGATGCAATATTTTCAAAATCACAGACTTGGAACGACCAACTTCTCTTGCTATGGCTGATAAGGTCACCACTTTGGCCTTCATCTGGGCAACCTGCTGCTGGAGGGTTTCAGTCACTTTGGAACGTCACAACATTTTTGCAAAGTCACTTCAAATTGGAAAGTTAGGAGCCAGTTACATGGGGTTTCTCGGATAATTAAGGAAATTAGCACCAGTTGCCAGATTAATACCAATAACTTGCAGGAATCTGAAAGTGTTCTCTAATTTTGAGTTCTTTTACATTTATGTAATTTACATTTTATTATGTGCTTTGGAATACATTCAATTTATTAAATAAGCTTAAAATAATATGAACTTCCTCATCTTAGGATATAATCACAATGGACGACACAATGACTGCAACTTTTAGGAAATTGTGTGTTGTTCTCTAGCTTTGATCTCCAATGTATGTGGGATGTGTGAATCCTGAAGAAAACAAGTAGGGCAAGGTACACACTGCATTTGTGGCACCCTGGACTAGCCAGGTAGCCACAGACAAAACACACACACACCCCCACCCCCGGACAGTTACATTAGTCAGACACAGAACCCTTGTTGCCTCCCTCCAGGGTCTGATGTCCACACCAGGTGGGGCGGAGCCAGGCAGTTGGCCACACCCACCGAGGAGTTCACAGGCCTGGAGGCGGGAAAAGCAGTAGATCAGTTCAGGAGGTGAAAATGAGAGGACACGTACTGCGAGTGTCTGGGTCGGAGACCAAGGCACTGAGAGCAAGGTTGGCAGACGGTGGTGGCCATCTGCAGGAGTTTGTGGAACTCCGCAGAGCCGTAAGGACCGCGGCTGGGCGGTGGCCCACCGGTACTGGACCGGGGAACGGAGTGAAGCTAAGCACACTCAGGCAGGGCCATCGGACCCCGACCAGGCTTGGAGCCGCCGTCAATAGTCAAATCCGAATGTGACAGGAACCCCCAGGGTTCCCTAACAACCAAGTCCCGATTGAAGGCAACCGCTCACACCGTGAGGATATACAGCCACCGCCACCGGCTAGAAATCTGAGGGCCAGCGCCTGCGGGCAAAACGGGCTCCTCCGGTATCTATACACCGGGGAGCAGACTACCGTTGGGAAGCCATTGGAGTCAACACAGTACACAAAGGTGCAGAGAGAGACAGCCACCATCACCTGTCCGGGGAGAGACACTGCAGCCGGCTGCGGGACCCGTCCATCCAGCCGTTTGGTTTACCGGAGACTTTGTGCATCTATTGCTGAGTGAGTACACCCGTGCCATCCGGCACCGCGCCATGCTGTCCCTGCAACCCTGCAACTCACCGACCCTGCCTCCCCGTCACACCACCGGGCCCCGGGACCACCAACCCCTACCCACGGAGGGGGAAAACAACATCCCAGCTGCTCCCTACCACCGCTCCCGAGATCCCCGTCACCAGCAGCGGTGGTGCCCATCTTCACCACAACCCGTGTGTGGCGTCACGGACTAAATCCCCAAACAAACCACCCCCTTTTCACTCATGGGCGAGGAGTGCCGCTCGAGTCCCCGGATCCGGCCCACTTCTCGAGCCAACGAGCAGCAGCCGCAGTGCCGGACCCGAGCATTAGCGAGTGCAGCGCACCGCCGCCCGCGACACATTCAGCAGTGGTTTGATGGCTTCCATCCAGGGCTTAAAGCTGAGTACCTGAAAAACTTGTCCCTAATGAAAACATTGGTTACGAGACAAACATTTGCCATGCTACAATGTAATGTAATTGCTTCTGCAGGTACATAATCTTCAAGAACTCAGACCTAAGCTATCATATCAGACCACTGATGAATGCATTGTCTACTTAGTTTTACTTCAGAATTTATATATCCTACATACAAGTCTGAGCACACAATGGCTGAGGACCTTGTGACCCGAACTCAGCAGCCTCAAACTGATCCAAAACTGAAGCCTATGTAAGATGGATACGTTGTGTGGCAGAGTAGTCAAATATTCTATGGTCAAATACATGGTGAACATGTCAGGTATTAAGGGAATAGGCAGAAGCATAGTCAGGTTACGGTCAGAATACCTGGAGAAGAGTGGATCAGATCAAAGGGACAAAGGAAACGGAAAGTCACATGACGTCAAAGGTCTGGCAACAATAGATTAGAACACTGAGCACTGATTAACAAGGCCATCATGTTTTCCTGAGCAGAATGCTACACCTGGCAGTGTTCAGGGATTAACTGCTCTGCTAAGTAGCTGTGCAATCACAGGAAACACAACACTTGAAGAATCACAGTATCAGCTAGCACAACTAGAGTTGTCTCTCAACTCACCGAGAACTCAGCACGCTCCAGTACCATATTAGATAACTAAGGCCGGTTTCACACATCTGGCTTTTTGCCGTTTTGCCGGATGCGGCGCTCTCCCGTACAGTTAATACAGTACAATGACAGCGCAACAAGCGCCGGTCACATGCTGTCATGTGACCGGCGCATGTGACCCGGAAGTTACAGCGCTGTCATTGTACTGTATTAACTGTACGGGAGAGCGCCGCATCCGGCAAAACGGCAAAAAGCCGGATGTGTGAAACCGGCCTTAGCTGTCACTCATCAAATTGACAGCTCAGCATGTCCTAATTCCATAGTAGAGCAAGCATGGACACATTAAGTCTAAGACGCACGGAGCAAAACAATTGTGACAGTATACCCTCTTCTAAGAGGGCCACCGGATCTCCAGGTTTCCCACGAAAACTATGATGGAAGGCACTGACCAAATGATTGGTCTTCACACAAAAAATGTGCCAGAACCCAGGTTATCTATTTTAGTCTGTATCGCTTCAAATGAACTAGATATTGAAGGAAAGTCCAGACGTTCCGAGAATCCACAACCCTCTGCACCTTGTACTCTAAAACCCCAATAAATAGAAACAGGAGCAGGCAGTGACAAGGGAGACAACACTGAAGGAACACATTCTTTTAATAGGGATCTTTGAAAAATGTTAGGGATGTGAAGGGCCTGAGAGAGTTTCCAGCTAAAGGATTGAGCACCTGTAGAATCTTGTCCAGGCCAATAAATTTAAGACCCAACTTTTGAACCACCCTCCAGATGTCCCCAAGTTTCTGTATGAGTACCTCTACTACAGGACACCAAGAACTCATCCTAGAAAATTCACTAAAATGAGGCTAAAAGCCATAATTACAAATGGAAGGCAAGGTTCCAGTGGACTGATTTACCCGACTGTTAAAGACAAACCATGCAAGAGGTAAAAATGAGGACCAGTCCTCCTACTGAGCCACAACAAAACATCTTAAAATTTATTCCAATGACTGATTTGTCTTCTCTGTCTGACCATTGGGTTTATGGTGATAAGCAAGGACAAATCAATCCTAACATTTTTACAAAACGTGTTCCCAATTTTAGGGACAAATTGAATCGCCAATCAGATACAATGTTCAAAGAGATTCACCATATTGATAAATAGCTTGGAAAGCGTTTCAGCATTAGGTAACCTAGATAACGGAACAAGGTGGGCTTGATTACTGATTTGGTCATTTACCACCCAAATCCCAGTTTTCCCAGCAGACAAAGGCAATTCATTAATGAAATTGATGAACAAATGAGTCCGCAGTCTTTATGGAATTGCAATGAAGGAAATACCCCGGCCACCCGAATATAACAGACTTAAGCGTGTGCTCAAGTTTTACAAGCATATAGAAAATATTTACTATCATTATGTAGCGATGACCACAAAATGCCTAGCAATAGCTTTCTGGATAGCTGTGACAACAAGCTGACCAATCAAAACAGGATCATGAAATTCTTGCAACAGATATCATCTCAGGGACACAAGAACAAACAATTTAGATTTTGAAATAGTGGAAGAAGCCAACAACTGGGCTTCACAGATCTCTGCTTCCAACTCTGAGGATACCATAGCAATGACAATACCCGGAGGAAGAATGGAGGATGGAGGTTCTGGAGGAAAACTGGTATCAAGGCTACGTTCTTAGACCTTAGCCTCAACAGTTCTTATTTTTCTCAAAATTAAATTTTTCTATTTGGCCTGTATTGGGGTCAACTATTTGGCTAATTCAATATAAGCCAAATTTTTATGATCCATCATAATCATGACTTGATGAATAACGCCTTCCAAAAAATGTCTCCATTTTTTCAAAAGCTAATTTGACAGCGAGCAGCTAAAGATTCCAACATCATAATTTCTCTCAGCTTATGAGAATTTCCTAAAGAAAAAAGCACATGGCCACAAGTTGATCAACATTTTGGGACCTTGAGGCAACACAGTCCCTACCCCAATTTCAGAAGCATCTACCTCCACAATAAACGACTGCTGAAAGATAAGAACAATAGTGGACATAAAACACTTTTTCAATTTATGAAAGACCCCCAACCACAAGCAGCAACCAAACCCTAGGTGCGTCTCCAAGACCCCGATGCGTGTTTCGCGCGGTCTTCTTCGGGGTGACCGAAACGCACGTTGGGGTCTTGGAGATGCACCACTTTGCCGATTCCAGGGCATTGTGGGTGAGTGCTTCTTACTTCGGAGCTGAGTAACTCTGCCGCTATTATGCATGTGCACTTTATTATGGGCATGTGTTCCCTTTTGTGGAACTGAGTACTCTTGCTACTATTATGCATGTGCAGTTTATCCCCACCCTGTGTTAGTTTGATCACAACTTGGTGTTCTCCTCATTTCTATTCCTCACTAGCACTTGTATTTGTTGTATTGTGTATGTTAAATAAGCAAATATAATTTTCTACTATGGTGGATTTATGACTTTCTGTTTGTAGATTTGGATTGTGTTTTGAGTCAATTAGTCCTTTTAGAGCAAGCTGGGTGTGCTGATCTACATTGTTGGTCAAAATTACGTTTCCCGTTGCCTATTGTTCAGATGTTGCCCACACATGCTTAAGCCACCAGAAGATTTGTCCATTTACTTCTTTTAGAGGCTTTCAAAGTTAGAAGTGATTACAATAAAATACAAAACATAGGAATGCAAAGGATGGAACATATGCACAGCAAGTGGTTTTACCATTGTTTTGCATATATGCACTATTTTGGGCATTTTTAGCATTTATGTTTGCATATACCCTTAAGATGACTGGCTGCTTATGGCTAAATTGGGTAAAAATAAAAAATCTCCCTTTTTTACAGTAACATCACCAGCTTTTATATCTCTAAATACCAGAGCTGCAATGGTGTAAGATGCTATAGGGGCGACAACTAATATCGCACCACATCAGAATTGATTTTTGTTTTTTTTTCAAACTTTGAACAGAAACTTCATTCTCAAAACTTCAAATGGAAAAAACAATCTTGTAAGATGTTTGTGTTGTGTCGTACAGACCTTTTGCCCCCTCTCGTGCTTGTGAATGCTGTGGATTTACCATTAATAGAAGCATTTTCTGAAGGCAACTGCCCCCGGGGTGAGCGCTCCGTCCCATCCACACTCCGTTTACTAAAGCAGAAGTTAGATGTTTTGACAAAAATATAAGAAAGGTCAAATGATTGCAACTTTACGTGTGTGATAAATGGAGTGCGGATCACCACTCTGTAGAGATGCTCCTGATTGATATAATGGAAATAGAAAACAAAACGTACTTAAATGCCAAGGCCATGTTCTACCTACATCATGAGAAACACTCCACTACTAATAAAGAAAGAATAGAAGATTATAGCAGATCAAGTTTAGTGGTGCTAAATTATTAATAAGAATCTGTCAGTAGTTTTTTGCAAAGTATAGAGAACAGCAAGATGTAGGGTCTGAGAGCCTGATTTCAGCAATGTGTCACTTGTCATATGTTGTGATTTTAATTTTCTTTGCTACAGATGTAGAAGATCTCGGAATGTTGAGTTGTGTAGAACTTTGCCCACACCACTGATTGGCAGCTTCCTATATACACTGTACATTGTCAAAAAGCTGCCAATCAGCAGTGGAGGCAAAGTTACACAGTATAGGAGGTGGAAGACACCTAGTCCTGTAGTAATAATCTCCTGCTAAAACACTAAATTTATTGGGGTCTACGGGAAAAACTTTAGTGTTTTGGGATGAATGCCCCTTGTCAGTGCAAAGTATGAGATCTGATCTGGCTGTATGAGAATCTATAGTGGGGTCTAAGGAGACAATGTTTTTCCTTGCGGAGACTGACAAACCAATTTGGCTATCGGTCGGGAGCAGGGCCGGACTGGCACTCGCATTCAGCCCTTGTATTTGGGGGTGCACAGGCCCACTTTTCACATGTTGAATGTGTAATATATTTGTGCAATTGTAGATTGTGTAACACGGCCATATAACATGTAGTCACGGCTGCATCCAGTATTACAGCTCAGTCCTATTATTGCTCTTATTTGCAGAACCTGGTGAAGCCGCTATTTCCCAACAGAGCTGGGTCTCACAGATAATGAAGAGGATGCTGCTCTCCACATAATACTGCGGTCACATAGCTGATGGGCAGGGACACAAAATCCCATCCCCCAAACCAGACCTGGGCAAGGGGTGGCCCGCGGGCCACATCCGGCCCGCCTACTCTCTGAGACTGGCCCGCCTGGCTCAGGGCGTCCTTGCTGGCCGGTCACTGATGAGGGCAATCTGACCTGTTGTCCGGAGCTCCAGGCTCCGGGAGGCACGTGGTCAGATTGCCCTCATCAGTGCCCGGGCAAATGCCGGGGCCCTGGAGAGCCTCAGTTCTGCTGCCCCCAGGCCGAGTGCCGGGGACCGCAGTCCTCGGCAGGAATCTGCGGCGCCGTCCCTTTAAGGAGCACAAACTTCCTGGTTGAACTTCATCTGTGGGCGGAGCTACCGACCGGCGCCCTGCTCGGTCCCACAGATGAAAGAGTTGCAGTGCCAGCCAGCGACCCCCAGCACAGTGCTTCTTTCCGGCTCTGTGTGGGCCCCTCTCCACTGTGACCTGAGCGGTATGTGCCCTCCCCACCCCCCGATTTATGGGCCCTGGTGAGCTGTATGGGCTTCCCCCGTGTATGCCCTGCCCCCACCCCCACCCCCGTGCCGTATGTGCTGGGCCCCAGAGCCGCTTGTGTGGGCCCCCCAGAACCGCGTGTGTGTCTGTCTGTATGTATATATGTAGCAGAGCTATGTGTGTATGTATGTAGCAGAGCTATGTGTGTATGTAGCAGAGCTATGTGTGTATGTATGTATATATGTAGCAGAGCTATGTGTGTATGTATGTATATATGTAGCAGAGCTATGTGTGTATGTAGCAGAGCTATGTGTGTATGTATGTATATATGTAGCAGAGCTATGTGTGTATGTATGTATATATATAGCAGAGCTATGTGTGTATGTATGTATATATGTAGCAGAGCTATGTGTGTATGTATGTATATATGTAGCAGAGCTATGTGTGTATGTATGTAGCAGAGCTATGTGTGTATGTAGCAGAGCTATGTGTCTGTATGTATATATGTAGCAGAGCTATGTGTGTATGTATGTATATATATGTAGCAGAGCTATGTGTGTATGTATGTAGCAGAGCTATGTATATATGTAGCAGAGCTATGTGTGTCTGTATGTAGAAGAGCTATGTGTGTCTGTATGTAGCAGAGCTATGTGTGTCTGTATGTAGCAGAGCTATGTGTGTCTGTATGTAGCAGAGCTATGTGTGTCTGTATGTAGCAGAGCTATGTGTGTCTGTATGTAGCAGAGCTATGTGTGTCTGTATGTAGCAGAGCTATGTGTCTGTATGTAGCAGAGCTATGTGTCTGTATGTAGCAGAGCTATGTGTGTATGTAGCAGAGCTATGTGTCTGTATGTAGCAGAGCTATGTGTGTCTGTAGAAGAGCTATGTGTGTCTGTAGCAGAGCTATGTGTGTCTGTATGTAGCAGAGCTATGTGTGTCTGTATGTAGCAGAGCTATGTGTGTCTGTATGTAGCAGAGCTATGTGTGTCTGTATGTAGCAGAACTATGTGTGTCTGTATGTAGCAGAGCTATGTGTGTCTGTATGTAGCAGAGCTATGTGTGTCTGTAGAAGAGCTATGTGTGTCTGTAGCAGAGCTATGTGTGTCTGTATGTAGCAGAGCTATGTGTGTCTGTATGTAGCAGAGCTATGTGTGTCTGTATGTAGCAGAGCTATGTGTGTCTGTATGTAGCAGAACTATGTGTGTCTGTATGTAGCAGAGCTATGTGTGTCTGTATGTAGCAGAGCTATGTGTGTCTGTATGTAGCAGAGCTATGTGTGTCTGTATGTAGCAGAGCTATGTGTGTCTGTATGTAGCAGAGCTATGTGTGTCTGTATGTAGCAGAGCTATGTGTGTCTGTATGTAGCAAAGCTATGTGTGTATGTATGTAGCAGAGCTGTGTGTATGTATGTAGCAGAGCTATGTGTGCATGTAGCAGAGCTATGTGTGTCTGTATGTAGCAGAGCTATGTGTGTCTGTATGTAGCAGAGCTATGTGTGTCTGTATGTAGCAGAGCTATGTGTGTCTGTATGTAGCAGAGCTATGTGTGTCTGTATGTAGCAAAGCTATGTGTGTATGTATGTAGCAGAGCTGTGTGTATGTATGTAGCAGAGCTATGTGTGCATGTAGCAGAGCTATGTGTGTCTGTATGTCTGTAGCAGAGCTATGTATGTATGTAGCAGAGCTATGTGTGTCTGTAGCAGAGCTATGTGTGTCTGTATGTATGCAGCAGAGCTGTGTGTCTGTAGGCATGTATAATGTGTATCTATGTATGTCAGTGTATATGGCTGTATAGATGTGTCAGTTCTATATGTATTTTTATGAGTTTGTCTTTAAATATGTATATGTATGTGTACGTATGTGTGTGGATGGGGCCCACTGGGACTCTTCCGCCCGGGGCCCACAAAAACCTGGAGCCGGCCCTGACCCTCATCAGATGCTGCGTGTCGGGCAGGAAACAGAGGACAGATCCTGAAGCTCCGCACAGTGTAGGCAGCGGAACGCAGGAATCTCTCCTCTGTTCCTTGCCCGACACTTTTCTCTGTGACACACGCGCGCCCTGATATCGTCAGTATGGCGCGCGTGTCATTTGAAAAGTTCCCGCCCGGCAGGAGAAGCTGCAGCAGCCGGGGCCGTATGGAGAGAGGCAGCGGTGGGGGCTCCTAGGAATACAGCGTCGGCGCAGCCTGGCCATGTGAAGTAGAAGCAGCTCAGCGGGGGGCTCGTACGGAGGTGTCTGAGGACGGGAATGATAAGAAGAGAGGTGAGTGGTTACTAGTAACCTGCGGGGACAATGGGGGCGGGCGGGGGGCTGGGGGAGAGGGGTAACTTTTGACAAATATTTGGGTTGTAGTGGTTTAGTATATGGGAATGTAGTTTTACAGGTGTGGTATATGGGGGGGTGGAGTGGTGTAATTTTATAGGTGTGTAGTGGTGTAGTATAATACAGGTGTATATAGGAGTGTAGTATAATACTACACCCCTATATACACCTGTATTATACTACACCACTATATACACCTGTAATATACTACACCACTACACCCCTATATACACCTTAATTATACTACACCACTACACCCCTATATACACCTGTATTATACAGGTGTATATAGGGGTGTAGTATAATACAGGTGTATATAGGGGTGTAGTATATTACAGGTGTATATAGGGGTGTAGTGGTGTAGCATATTACAGGTGTATATGGGGTGTAGTGGTGTAGTATAATACAGGTGTTTATAGGGGTGTAGTGGTGTAGTATAATACAGGTGTAGTATATAGGAGTGTAGCATAATACAGTTGTAGTATATAGGGGTGTAGTATAATACAGGTGTAGTAAATAGGGGTGTAGTATAATACAAGTGTAGCATATAGGGGTGAAGTGATGTAGGTTATCACAGGTGTAGTATATAGTGATGTGCTGCAGTTAATTACAGGTGTAGCATATTACAGGTGTATATAGGGATGTAGTATATAGTGGTATAGTATATAGAGGTGTAGTTTATTACAGGTGTAGTGTATAGTGATGTATATTACAGGTGTAGTATGTGGTGGGTGTAGTGATGTAGTATATGGGGATTGTGTGTGTATGTATACATTGTGTGTATGTGTATATATATTATACACGCACAGTATATATGCGTGTTTGTGTACATGTACAGTTAGGTCCAGAAATATTTGGACAGTGACACAAGTTTTGTTATTTTAGCTGTTTACAAAAACATGTTCAGAAATACAATTATATATATAATATGGGCTGAAAGTGCACACTCCCAGCTGCAATATGAGAGTTTTCACATCCAAATCGGAGAAAGGGTTTAGGAATCATAGCTCTGTAATGCATAGCCTCCTCTTTTTCAAGGGACCAAAAGTAATTGGACAAGGGACTCTAAGGGCTGCAATTAACTCTGAAGGCGTCTCCCTCGTTAACCTGTAATCAATGAAGTAGTTAAAAGGTCTGGGGTTGATTACAGGTGTGTGGTTTTGCATTTGGAAGCTGTTGCTGTGACCAGACAACATGCGGTCTAAGAAACTCTCAATTGAGGTGAAGCAGAACATCCTGAGGCTGAAAAAAAAGAAAAAATCCATCAGAGAGATAGCAGACATGCTTGGAGTAGCAAAATCAACAGTCGGGTACATTCTGAGAAAAAAGGAATTGACTGGTGAGCTTGGGAACTCAAAAAGGCCTTGGCGTCCACGGATGACAACAGTGGTGGATGATCGCCGCATACTTTCTTTGGTGAAGAAGAACCCGTTCACAACATCAACTGAAGTCCAGAACACTCTCAGTGAAGTAGGTGTATCTGTCTCTAAGTCAACAGTAAAGAGAAGACTCCATGAAAGTAAATACAAAGGGTTCACATCTAGATGCAAACCATTCATCAATTCCAAAAATAGACGGGCCAGAGTTAAATTTGCTGAAAAACACCTCATGAAGCCAGCTCAGTTCTGGAAAGTATTCTATGGACAGATGAGACAAAGATCAACCTGTACCAGAATGATGGGAAGAAAAAAGTTTGGAGAAGAAAGGGAACGGCACATGATCCAAGGCACACCACATCCTCTGTAAAACATGGTGGAGGCAACGTGATGGCATGGGCATGCATGGCTTTCAATGGCACTGGGTCACTTGTGTTTATTGATGACATAACAGCAGACAAGAGTAGCCGGATGAATTCTGAAGTGTATCGGGATATACTTTCAGCCCAGATTCAGCCAAATGCCGCAAAGTTGATCGGACGGCGCTTCATAGTACAGATGGACAATGACCCCAAGCATACAGCCAAAGCTACCCAGGAGTTCATGAGTGCAAAAAAGTGGAACATTCTGCAATGGCCAAGTCAATCACCAGATCTTAACCCAATTGAGCATGCATTTCACTTGCTCAAATCCAGACTTAAGACGGAAAGACCCACAAACAAGCAAGACCTGAAGGCTGCGGCTGTAAAGGCCTGGCAAAGCATTAAGAAGGAGGAAACTCAGCGTTTGGTGATGTCCATGGGTTCCAGACTTAAGGCAGTGATTGCCTCCAAAGGATTCGCAACAAAATATTGAAAACAAAAATATTTTGTTTGGGTTTGGTTTATTTGTCCAATTACTTTTGACCTCCTAAAATGTGGAGTGTTTGTAAAGAAATGTGACAATTCCTACAATTTCTATCAGATATTTTTGTTCAAACCTTCAAATTAAACGTTACAATCTGCACTTGAATTCTGTTGTAGAGGTTTCATTTCAAATCCAATGTGGTGGCATGCAGAGCCCAACTCGCCAAAATTGTGTCACTGTCCAAATATTTCTGGACCTAACTGTATATATATATATGTATGTGTATGTGTAGAACCGAGTTAATTATATTAGTCCGGCCCTCTAAAACCATCCCAATTTCTCATGCAACCCCATGGGAAAATTAATTGCCCACCCCTGCCCCAAACTAATATTGATGACCTATTCTACAGATAGGTGATCAGGGAAGTTGTTGTCACTGGTGATAATTTTGGACACATACCACTTAGGGAATGTGCAATGGTAAAAATCCTGGAATGACCATCTGCATCTCCTCGCTGTGCACAGGTTCAGGCTTTTGGGCATCTTTTACCCACTTCAGGTTTCTAAAACCACCAAGTGATAAAAGAAGTGACCGCTCCATTCTTCTGGTGTTTTTCACTAGGAAAATGTTCTGTATTTTACAATGCAGATCAATGGGAAGATGCTGGAATCTACAACTCCCAGCTTGTTCTTAACAATGGTAAGGAGATGCTGGGAGTTGTTGTTATAAGACTGCGGACCATACAGGAACCACAATACTGATAAGACGCAGGCAATATCACAAATAACACTGGTCTACAAAAAAAATAAAATAATTTCTGGCATGGACGCTGAGAACAGTTTTAGACTAATCTGAGGGTGCAAAATTTAAATCTGATCTTATAATTTCTCTATCAAATCACGTTTTTGCGCTATAGGCATATATCCCATTTTCATAAATTCCATAAAAAATATTAGTAGTGTATCAAAAGTGCCAGTTTATACGGTTCACTAAGGCAAATTTAGTTTTCATTTAGTCTCCCAATAAATGTGAGAATATCTTTGTTTTCTCTAGACATGCATAATTCCCATTTGTTATGATAAGAAAGTAAACAAACAGTTTTCAACGTATACAACAGTCGTGTGCAGGTACTGTTTTATTTATTGAAATTTTCAATGAATTTTGATATTTATTGTTTTTATCCAGCTGTTTTTCTGTTTTTTGTTTGTGAATCAATACCTAATGTGTGGGGGGGGGGACAGAAATTCAATGAACAACTCAGGTAGCTAACAACTTTTATCTTATATTTCTCTGCAGGATATTTTGCTGATCTAACAATGGCCTCTACATCTCGCAGAAGATAGTGCTCAAATGATCCATATATTTTTTGTTACATCTGTGGAAACTTTACTGTGAAGACTCAGAGGTGCAACATTACTGATTTTGTTAAGAGAATGTATTTTGCGTACTTCAAAGTAAAACTTGGAGACCAAGACAAGCATTGGGCTCCTCACAAAGTGTGCAAAACCTGTTGAGAGCTTGAGATCAGGTCTCAAGGAAAGAGTGCTAAACTTCAGTTTGGAGTTCCTATGGTTTGGAGAGAACCAAGCAATCATTTAGATGACTGCTATTTCTGCCTTGTCGATGTAAAAGGTTTCAATAAGAAAAACAAACAATATTTGCAATACCCGAGTATCCCTTCAGCTATTCGACCAGTTGCCCATAGTGAAGACATACCTGTTCCAAAATATACTGCACTTCCAGAAAACAATGACACAGATCTCTCCTCACATTGTTAGACTGATGAAGAAGACAGTCCAGATATTTTTCAGCCATGTGATGAAGATTGTGACAACCCAATTCTGTTTACTCAGTCTGCTTTGAATGATCTGGTTAGAGATCTTTATCCACCAAAAGAGTTTGCTGAGATATTGGCTTCAACACTACAAGAGAATCGAATGTTGAAACCCGGAACAAGTGTCTCATTTTATGGTAAGGCTAGGTTCACACACTGCGCTTTTTTGACGCTGCGTTTTTGTGCGTTTTTTGCGGCAAAAAACGCACAAAAACGCACCCGCGTCAAAAAAACGCTGCAAAAAACGCCCGCGTTTTGCCGTGATTTGGTGCGTTTTTTGCTGCGTTTTTGCTCACTGCGTCTTTATGCGTTTTTTATCAGTGAACAAAAAAAAAAGGTCTGATGTCATTTCCTTCTTCAATATGTTCTTCATTCTCCACTAGTGTATGCAGGAGAGCAGACAGCTGCAGAACTATAAGGCTCAGCATACTCCATCCAATAGTAGAAAGAGGTTTTTTGCCCAGCTCACCTGTGTGATGGAAGCCAGTGATCCTGGGCTGTGCACGGAGAAGAGGTTTGGAGAGCCAGTCCATGTGCATTGAAATTGGTTAGAGGATTTCACCAGCACAAAACTCCAGGCATTTTGTTCTTTAAAATAAAACTTCCTTTATTTTCTTATCATTAAAAAGTCCATGCTATGGTGGTCAAGCCCATGTCAGAGAGGACGCGTTTCGAACATCCAGTTCTTATTCAGTCTCTCAAACTGAATAAGAACTGGATGTTCGAAACGCGTCCTCTCTGACATGGGCTTGACCACCATAGCATGGACTTTTTAATGATAAGAAAATAAAGGAAGTTTTATTTTAAAGAACAAAATGCCTGGAGTTTTGTGCTGGTGAAATCCTCTAATCCATCAAATAGTGTATGCAGGAGAGCAGACAGCAGCTGCAGAACTACAAGGCTCAGCATCCTCCATCCACTAGTGTATGCAGGAGAGCAGACAGCAGCCGTCGAACTACAAGGCTCAGCATCCTCCATCCAGGACTGTATGCAGGATTTCTTTGCCCCCCAAACAAAAAAAATGACGTGGGCTTCGCCATATTTTTGTATGCTAGCCGGGTACAGCAGGCAGGTACGGGCTGCCCCCGACCCCCAGCTGCCTATTTGTAACCGGCTGGGAACCAAAAATATAGAGAAGCCCTTTTTTTTTTAATTATTTCATGAATTTCATGAAATAATTAAAAAAAAATGACATGAGCTTCGCCTAATTTTTGTGTCCAGCCGGGTACAACTAGGCAGCTGGGGATTGGAATCCACAGTGCAGGGTGCCCAAGCTTTCTGGGCACCCCCGCTGTGAATTGCAGTCCGCAGCCACCCCAGAAAATGGCGCTTTCATAGAAGCGCCATCTTCTGGCGCTGTATCCAACTCTTCCAACTGCCCTGATGCCGGGTGGCTCGCTGGGTAATTATGGGGTTAGGGCTAGCTTTATATTATCAGCTGGCCCTAAGCCCGAAATGCATGGTGTCACGCCAATATTAGACATGGCCACCATGAATTTCTAGTAAACATAAAAAAACCACAACACACAGAAAAATATTTTTATTAGAAATAAAACACAACACACTTAGTGACTCCATCTTTATTGAAATAAAGAACCCCCCCTCTGCAGTAATCCTGGGTCAAGGGTCCCGCGCCATCCAATCCAGATCCAATATCATCTGATCGGTTTGCTGGAAGGCAAAGCGATCAGATGATGTGTCAGGTTCAAGTGCCTGAATCACATCACACATCAGCTGATTGTATAAAAGCCGTTTATACAATCAGCTGATGCATCGGTGCAAAAAAAAATAATACTCACTTATGTGCTGTGCTGATTACCAGCAGCTCCTGCAGCGGAGTCTGATCCCGTCCGATCGCTGCAGGAGCTGCCGGTAATCAGGGATGAAGTCTCCTGACACATCCGCTGATAGCTTAAACCGGCCGGGCGCCCGCGTCACCGCGATACTTACGATCAGCTAATGCGTCAGGTGACTGCATCAGGTGATCCATCGCCAGGTCCTGCATCCTGCAGGCATACGTACCCGGGGAGACTGCACCCACCCGGAGCGGCAGTACCGGGAGGATCTGGGAGCGGGCATGGCACCGGGACCCTGCAGACAGGTGAGTATGACTTTTTTTTTCTACTGTTCACTTTTGATTTCGCAGCTGCCTCCACCTCCCGCCCAGACATGGCGCCGCACGGCAGCATACATGCCCAGGAAGGGAGGTGGACGCAGCGGTGACGGTACCGGGAGGATTCACGCTTCTGTGTTTACTGACAGAAGGAATCCTCTTCCTGTACATGTCACTTTACTACCCACCTCCTGCGTTTATAGCTGCGTTTTTGGTCTTAGAAATGCACTAAAATGCACCTATTTGCGTTTCTCATTGCGTCTTTCAACATCCCATTGCACTCAATGGATGAAAAGCGCAGTGAAAAACGCAGGAATAATTGACATGCTGCGTTTTTGTGGCACCACAAAAACGCAGCTGAAAAAAAACGCTGTGTGCAGACAGCAAAAATGAAAACTCATAGACTTTGCTGGGGAAGCAAAGTCATGCAGTTTTCTGAGCAAAAACGCACCCGAAAACTGTGCAAAAACGCTGCGAAAAATGCACTGTGTGAACTTACCCTAACAGGGAAGCAGAACTGCGTAAGTACTTCCATTCAGATGGCCAGCTTGTCTATTGTACTGATGTTGAAGGGCTACTTCTCTTTATGGGACTTCCAGCATATGATTCAAGGGATTGGAGGCTTTTTATTGATAGTTCCAAAAGAAGTTTAAAATGTGTTCTGTTACACAATGAAAATAAGTATGGCTCTGTACCAATAGGTAAGAAAAATTGCGTTGACCAGTGTAATAATTTACATCCAGGTACCTTTATAGGTGAGTCGTTCCCATCCTTTTTGTCTCCACCAAGTACAGACGCCATGATGAGGTTTCGTGCCCACTGCTCATCTCTGAAGACTTCCCTCTATATTCTTCAGCAACACTTCCCCACACAGCACCCTTAAAAATAAAAGTATCATTATACTGCCCCATAAATATAAATATCTCCCATGCTGTGCCCCTGAATAAATAATTGCTGTGTTTACTTCACAAAATATCCCCCCACACTGCCCTTATCCAAAATACCTCCCACACTGCCTCTCTACTTAATATACCCCCACGCTGCCTCTTTGCATAATGTCCCCATACACAGCTTCTATCCATAATGTCCCCTCCACACTGCTCTCTTTATAATATACCCCCACACTGCCTCTCTCCATATTATCCCCCATATTGCCCCTTTATTATTATTATTATTATTATTATTTATTTATATATTCCCCCCAAACGGCTCTTTTGTAATCCTCCCCCCCCCCCCACACACACACACACACAATACAATGCACTCCCATTACCCCTACACACACACACACACACAATACAATGCACTCCCATTACCCCTACACACACACACACACACACACACACACACACACACACACAATACAATGCACCATCCATTACCCCCCACACAAACACACAATCCAATGTACCCCCATTACCCCTTCAGACACACACACAAAATACAATGCACTGTCCATTACCTCACACACACACACTACAATGCACCCCCATTACACCTCCCCCCACAAACACAATACAATGAATGCACCCTCCATTACGCCTCCTCAAACACACACACACACAATACAATGCACCCCCCATCACCCCTACACAGACACACACACACACAATACAATGCACCCCCATTACTCCTCCCCCCATGCACAATACAATGCACCCCCCATTACCCCTCCCCCCACAGACACACTCATACAATACAATGCACCCTCCATTCCCCCCTCCCCAGACATAATACAATGCACCCACCATGACCTCCTACACACACAAATTACACTACCCCTTCACTACACACTCCTGCCTCCCCCCTCCCTCGGAATACAGTACTCCCCCTCAGCCTGTCACAAAGCTGTGTTCCTTCACAAATGTTCCCCGTTATGTGTCCTCAGCCCCTCCCCACTCACCCCCATTAATTAAACCTATCTCTTTGGCTCCTCCATGAAGCGCTTACCGCTGCTTGATGCGTCCAGTGTGGCGCCCGCAGCACTGTGATGACGTCAGCAAGGCGCTGATCTCATCACGTTGCTGTACGTCGGGGGCGGAGCCCAATCCCGTCGCACTGTTCAAATGTATTTACGTCTGAAAGACGCAAATACATTTGAATGGGTAGGAAAACGCTGTGGTCACCGGCACCACCACCGCAGCGCTCCTCAGCAGTGTGTGCATGCCGGTCACACAGCACGGCTGGCACAGTGCAGTGCACTGCCTCCTGGTCCTGCTGCAGCTAGTGTGCCCGGCATGCACACACTGCTGAGGAGTGCGGGGGTGACTGCAGATACAGCGGCCCACTACAGGAACCGGCCCATCTGGCATTTGCCAGAATTGCCCTATGGTCAGTCTGGGCCTGGTGGGGAGTCTTATAGCTGCAATGGTCCTCTGGGAAATATTGAAATTGTCTCTTCAGGGAGGAAGGAGACAGACTGTAGTTTTCCTCTAAGACCCCACTATAGCTTCTCATACAACAAGATCAGATCTCATACTTTTCACTGATGAGGGGCAATCACCCCAAAACACTGTGTCTGCAAATTGAGGTCCTGATCCGGCATAAATCCTAAGTCATATGAAAAGGCTTGTGAAAGGGCCACTTTTGACTTTTAGGATTGCTGCCTCCAATAGGTGGCGCTAGAATTCGTCACCTTCCTCCCTGAATAGACAATTTGACTACATTTATTGAAACAGCAACACACAGCCTAGTATGTGACAAATCATGGGAATCAAGCTGTCAGCCCCCACATTATGCAGCTCTTAGATTTCACAGCAAAAAACGACTGACATTCCTTTTAAGACTCTCTTTTATCTTCTCTAGTATGACTCTGTGTCATTCTATGGATTATCACTTGCCAGCCTGTTCTATCCCGCATTACTTCTTTAAGTTCTACAATGGACATTCTCATTGGTATCAATGCGGTTTGGTCTTGGCTATCCTCTTCATCTTCCGCTGGTGACAAATCCAAATTTGAACCGTGTTAATTTTTAACCATAGAATCTTTTCAGACAATATACTGGGATAGGTGGCTGGGTCTTTCCCTGAGCCATTTTAGGCAGCCATTGCCACCTCCAAAACCGCGGTGAACAGAACGGTAGAACAGTTGTACTTAGAAGGGGATCATTTTAAGTAAACCTCAGCATATAATATATAAATATATATACAACCCCTGATAAAAATTAGGAATCACCTGGCTCTGAGGATGTTCATTCAGGTGTTTACTTTTCTTTAAAAAAAAGCAGATCACAGACGGCACAAAACTAAAGTAATTTCAAAATGGCAACTTTCTGGCTTTAAGAAACAATCAAAAAAAGAAAAGAAAAAAACCCCATGAAAACATAATTGTTACTGCTAGCCAGTAACGGTTACTTTTCAAGACCAAACAGGGGGCAAAATTATGGAATCACTCAATTATGAGGAAAAAATTATGGAATCACCCTGTAAATTTTCATTCCCAAAACTAACATCTGCATCAAATAAAATCTGCTCGTTAGTCTGCATCTAAAAAGGAGTGATCACACCTTGGAGAGCTGTTGCACCAAGTGGACTGACATGAATTATGGCTCCAACATGAGAGTTGTCAATTGAAACAAAGGAGAGGATTATCAAACTCTTAAAAAAGGATAAATCATCACGCAATGTTGCAAAAGATGTTGGTTGCTCACAGTCAACTGTGTCTAAAATCTGGACCAAATACAAACAACATGGGAAGGGTGTTAAAGGCAAACATACTGGTAGACCAAGGAACACATAAAAGAGTCAAGACTAGAAACTTAAAGCAATATGTCACCAAAACAGGAAATGCACAACAAAACAAATGTGGAACGAATGGGAGGAAACTGGAGTCAATGTCTGTGACCGAACTGTAAGAAACCACATAAAGGAAATGGAATTTACTTACAGAAAAGCTAAACAATAAAAAGATGACTGACTGAAGAGAACATGTACATTTCCACAGACATTGATGATATGGGGCTGCATGTCAGGTAAAGGCACTGGGGAAATGGCTGACATTACATCTTCAATAAATGCCCACGTTTACATTGAAATTTTGGACACTTTTCTTATCCCATCAATTAAAAGGATGTTTGGGGATGATGAAATCATTTATCAAGATAATAATGCATCTTGCCATAGAGCAAAAACTGTGAAAACATTTGTTATGAGGGCTGACGGTTTTGCAAATAATATTAATAACTGGATTTTCAAACGTAGCCCGGGGTCCACGGTGCAGCGAGAAATGCTGCTGCTAAATAACCCAAAAGGCAAGGCAGATCTAGCGACAAAAGTTATAAGTAATATGCCCGGGCACTGCCTGTGTTACACAGCACAGGGAAGTGGGAAAACTGGCAATAACCCCTGTTAGCAGCACAGGGGATATGCAAATTAACAGAGTCGCTGTAACCTCTGTTGGTACTCACAGAGGCTGCGCAGTAGAGGAATGAAGAAACGTAGGTGAAAGCGCACCGTGCTATATGTGTTCCCACACAGGTGACTACTGGAAAGTGGAGTAATCCTCTCACTATCCAGGTAGTGGTGCGTGTGGTACCTGCCTAGCAGTCTGCTCTAGTTGTGGAGTACCCTTCTCACTATCCGGGTAGCGGTGTGTGCGGTGCCTGTCTAGCAGTCTGCTCTAGTTGTGGAGTAATCCTCTCACTATCCGGGTAGCGGTGTGTGCGGTACCTGCCTAGCAGTCTGCTCTAATGTGCGGAGTACCCCTCTCACTATCCGGGTAGCGGTGTGTGCAGTACCTGTCTAGCAGTCTGCTCTAATCTGCGGAGTACCCCTCTCACTATCCGGGTAGTGGTGCGTGTGGTACCTGCCTAGCAGTCTGCTCTAGTTGCAGAGTAACCCTCTCACTATCCAGGTAGCGGTGTGTGCGGTACCTGCCTAGCAGTCTGCTCTAGTTGCAGAGTAACCCTCTCACTATCTGGGTAGTGGTGCGTGCAGTACCTGCCTAGCAGTCTGCTCTAATGTGCGGAGTACCCCTCTCACTATCCGGGTAGTGGTGCGTGCGGTACCTGCCTGGCAGTCTGCTCTAGTTGTGGAGTAACCCTCTCACTATCCGGGTAGTGGTGTGTGCGGTACCTGCCTAGCAGTCTGCTCTAATGTGCGGAGTACCCCTCTCACTATCCGGGTAGAGGTGTGTGCGGTACCTGCCTAGCAGTCTGCTCTAGTTGTGGAGTAATCCTCTCACTATGCGGGTAGCGGTGTGTGCGGTACCTGCCTAGCAGTCTGCTCTAGTTGTGGAGTACCCCTCTCACTATCTGGGTAGCGGTGTGTGCGGTACCTGCCTAGCAGTCTGTTCTAGTTGTGGAGTAACCCTCTCATTATCCCGGTAGCGGTGTGTGCGGTACCTGCCTAGCAGTCTGCTCTAGTTGCGGTGTACCCCTCTCACTATCCGGGTAGTGGTGTGTGTGGTACCTGCCTAGCAGTCTGCTCTAGTTGTGGAGTACCCTTCTCACTATCCGGGTAGCGGTGTGTGCGGTGCCTGTCTAGCAGTCTGCTCTAGTTGTGGAGTAATCCTCTCACTATCCGGGTAGCGGTGTGTGCGGTACCTGCCTAGCAGTCTGCTCTAATGTGCGGAGTACCCCTCTCACTATCCGGGTAGCGGTGTGTGCAGTACCTGTCTAGCAGTCTGCTCTAATCTGCGGAGTACCCCTCTCACTATCCGGGTAGTGGTGCGTGTGGTACCTGCCTAGCAGTCTGCTCTAGTTGCAGAGTAACCCTCTCACTATCCAGGTAGCGGTGTGTGCGGTACCTGCCTAGCAGTCTGCTCTAGTTGCAGAGTAACCCTCTCACTATCTGGGTAGTGGTGCGTGCAGTACCTGCCTAGCAGTCTGCTCTAATGTGCGGAGTACCCCTCTCACTATCCGGGTAGTGGTGCGTGCGGTACCTGCCTGGCAGTCTGCTCTAGTTGCAGAGTAACCCTCTCCCTATCCGGGTAGTGGTGCGTGCAGTACCTGCCTAGCAGTCTGCTCTAATGTGCGGAGTACCCCTCTCACTATCCGGGTAGTGGTGCGTGCGGTACCTGCCTGGCAGTCTGCTCTAGTTGTGGAGTAACCCTCTCACTATCCGGGTAGTGGTGTGTGCGGTACCTGCCTAGCAGTCTGCTCTAATGTGCGGAGTACCCCTCTCACTATCCGGGTAGAGGTGTGTGCGGTACCTGCCTAGCAGTCTGCTCTAGTTGTGGAGTAATCCTCTCACTATGCGGGTAGCGGTGTGTGCGGTACCTGCCTAGCAGTCTGCTCTAGTTGTGGAGTACCCCTCTCACTATCTGGGTAGCGGTGTGTGCGGTACCTGCCTAGCAGTCTGTTCTAGTTGTGGAGTAACCCTCTCATTATCCCGGTAGCGGTGTGTGCGGTACCTGCCTAGCAGTCTGCTCTAGTTGCGGTGTACCCCTCTCACTATCCGGGTAGTGGTGTGTGTGGTACCTGCCTAGCAGTCTGCTCTAGTTGTGGAGTAACCCTCTCATTATCCCGGTAGCGGTGTGTGCGTTACCTGCCTAGCAGTCTGCTCTAGTTGCGGTGTACGCCTCTCACTATCCGGGTAGCGGTGTGTGCGGTACCTGCCTAGCAGTCTGCTCTAGTTGTGGAGTGATCCTCTCACTATCCGGGTAGTGGTGCGTGCGGTACCTGCCTAGCAGTCTGCTCTAGTTGTGGAGTGATCATCTCACTATCCGGGTAGTGGTGCGTGCGGTACCTGCCTAGCAGTCTGCTCTAGTTGTGGAGTAATCCTCTCATTATCCCGGTAGCGGTGTGTGCGGTACCTGCCTGGCAGTCTGCTCTAGCTGCGGTGTACCCCTCTCACTATCCGGGTAGCGGTGTGTGTGGTACCTGCCTAGCAGTCTGCTCTAGTTGTGGAGTAACCCTCTCGCTGGAGCCAGAGTGCAGTCTTGTAGAGCACCTGCCTAACCTGCCTGAACTAGTTGTGGAGTAACCCTCTCACAGAAATTAGGCAGTGGTGAGCACAGCACCTACCTAAGCGACCTGCACTAATTGCAGAGTAACCCTCTCACAGGACTACAGGTCGCGATATAGCAGGAGCTAATAGCAGGTGTGCACGTGGCGCCAAGATGGCGGCGTCCACACATATTCACCAGCAAACAATGGATGATCTGAGCATGCTGCCATGCTTGTAGCTGCACTATTTAAAGGCTAAGCCACGCCCCCGGCTGCATCACTGATAATGTCACCCACCAGCCAATCAGATGGTGCCACATCATCAGGTCTGCTGATGCTAGACCACCAATCACAACCCGCCACGTCACGGACATGCTCAGTGCCGCGAATTTCAGACAAACTCTGGAGACCTTGTTTTCCACAACTGAGCATGCTCCACAGCATTCACTATGCTGTCAGGAACAAAGTCTCCACTAAGGTCCTGGATATCACTTGTCCAGGCTGGGTACTGAGCTAAGCAGCAGTTCTTGTGGCCAAAACTGAATGGGAGACTATTGGAACCAAATCTACCCTACACTCAGCTTCAGAACCAGAAATAACCAGATGCCTAACAGCATTCCTTAAACTAGAGGTGGGGAGACAAAGGCGCAATAGGGTCTTACCCGATATAACAGGGGTGATAAGAAAGAAATAGGTACACTCACCTGATGGGGTTGTGCCAGTCACAACGCCTTAAAGCGCATGTGAGTGTCCGCGTGGTTCAAGCAGTGGCCCCGTGTAAGCGTAATGAAAAATATATATACAGGAGAAAAACGGGTATATGCCGCGCTTAAAAACCACTGAGGCAGAAATGATATAAAAATTTCTTTTTTATTTACAGCATTCCTACGCGTTTCAGAGACAAGGACAGTCTCCTTCTTCAGGGAAAAAGAAATCAACTTTTTCCCTGAAGAAGGAGACGGTCCTTTTCATAACAGCATTCCTTGAAAGAAGACACATAAGGTCAATGGCATGGCCTGCAAATAGTCCGGATCTCAATCCAATTAAATATCTTTGGTGGAAGTTGAAGAAAATGGTCCATGACAAGATCCAACCTGCAAAGCTGATCTGCAACAGCAATGAGAGAAAGATGGAGCCAGATTGATGAAGAGACTGTTTGTCACTCATTAGGTCTATGCCTCAGAGACTGCAAGCTGTTATAAAAGCCAGAGGTGGTGCAACAAAATACTAGTGATGGATTGGAGGGGTCTTTTGTTTGTTTTTCATAATTCCATAATTTTTTTCCTCAGAATTGAGTGATTCCATAATTTTTCCCCCTGTTTGGTGTTGAAAAGTAACCGTTACTGGCTGCACATTATGTTTTCATGTGTTTTTAGTGTTTCTTAAAGCCAGAAAGTTGCCTTTTGCAATGACTTTAGTTTTGTGCCGTCTGTGATCGGCTTTTTTTAAACAAAAGTAAACAACTGAATGATCATCCTCAGAGCCCGGGGAGGCCAGAATTTTTCCCAGGGGTTGTATATGCAGCAGGTGAAATAAGTATGGAACACACACACACAAGTAATTATGTTTCTCATTGTGCTATTGTCATCACTACATTTATGAATTCTACGGTTTGATATGTTTCATTTCTTTATCAGTGTGGATTGGATGGGTTGTTACTGACATCTGGTGAGAAATTCATGCCAGTTACACTTATAGAAATATATTTAATTAGAAAATTAGTGATATGTACAATACTTATTTCATTGGCTGTATATGCTCCAGTATGTTCCTTCGCAGATAGGTTACTACTTGTTCCGATCTCACCTCTGAGGTTCCAGCCACTTTTGAAGAGATATATCAAGCTAAATTCCCTAGGATGGGAATTCACTGAAAAGGGGAGTAACTTAATGAAAGAGATTGTGGTCCAATATGCGACATTGTGTACCCCCAAAAAATGCACTAAAATATTGATTTATATTTTTGTCACAAAATAAATAAAAGGTGCCTGTCACGATGACTATGGGATAGCAGGGAACTAGGGCTCCTAAACTGTCCCTCAATCTAGAGGGCCCTATGCTATCTCTAATACACCTGAAGGTGGAGATGCCAGAGCCTCTTTCTTGGTCCTGCTTCTGACCAGTCCAGGGAGGGATGGGACAAGAATGTGATGAAGCCCACATATAAAAAAGGCACGTGAAATCCCAAACTCTATCACCCACCCACATACACACACTCACAAATACACACACACACACATACACACACACATACACACACACACGCGCACACACACACACATACACACACACATACACACTCACATGCACACAAACAAACACACACACACACATGCACACACACACACACACACACACACACACACACACACACACACACACACACACACACACACACACACACACTGAGACAATAAGAAATTCAGGAGTAAAAATGAGAGCAGGAAGGAAGCTACAATACAACAGGGGTAAACTTTACAACCGGACCAAGCAAGAAGCTCAACTATCTCCAGAAAGATTTTGGACACCACACCTCACAAACCAACAAAGACAAACTATAGCTGGCATGGGTGAAAGGATTCAACCAGCATAAATAGGAGGGGAGCGTATGTAATAGGCCTCCCCTCAACATGTGGTCAAAACAGACCAGCAGAGATTAACTCTTAACCAGCCTGCCTATGAATCAGCGAAAAGCAAGTCAATGCCTGAGTCAGCTTGTGTTGATCTCAGACACCAGAGAAACCACTGAGTGGAGTGCTAGAATCTGCAATCTGAACAAAGCTGCCGCTGCCATGACAGTACACAAAATTTGTACAAAACTCTGTATGACAGTGCCATAGACTAAAGGCCGCTTTATATGCTATGACCTCGCTCAAGCGATCTCGTTGGGGTCACGGATTTTGTGACGCACATCCGGCCGCTTTAGCGATGTCGTTGCGTGTGACAACTATGAGCGATTTTGAATCGTCGCAAAAACGTTCAAAATCGCTAATCGGTGACATCCCCCCCTAATCTCAATTATCATTGCTCCTTGTGTACGATGTAGTTCGTTGTTTCTGAGGCAGCACACATCGCTATGTGTGACACCGCAGGAACGAGGAACCTCTCCTTACCTGCGGCAGCCGGCCGCAATGAGGAAGGAAGGAGGTGGGCGGGATGTTACGTCCCGCTCATCTCCGCCCATCCGCTTCTATTGGGCGGCCGCTTAGTGACGTCGCTGTGACACCGAACGAACTGCCCCCTTAGAAAGTAGGCGGTTCGCCGGTCATAGCGACGTCGCTAGGCAGGTAAGTAGTGTGATGGGTCTGGGCGCTGATGTGCGCCACGGGCAGTGATTTGCCCGTGTTGCACAACCGATGGGGGTGGGTACGCACGCTAGTGATATCGGTAACGATATCGCAGCGTGTAAAGCGGCCTTTAGACTAGACAGTTTTAAAATTTGTGACAATTATCAAAAAGAATGAGCCACCAATTATAAGTAATAAGTAAATATAACAAATATAACCTGACTATCCAATGTAAATTTGCACTGTCTGAGAATTACACAGTAATAACAAATACGCCTCTTGGTTGATGTAGCAGATCCAATAATATCAATGAATGAAAAATGTGTGAAGAAGAAGCGTAGCCTCTAGTGTATTTTGTAGATTGCTGAGAGGTCAGATGGGCTCATTAGTAACAATGTTCCACCGTTACCATCATCAGGCAGCAAAAAAGTGCTATCGAGTAACCCGCAGCAAAGATAATAACAAGCTATCCAAGCACAAAATATCATCTATGGGGGACGGAATATTTACATAAGAAGACATTACGGTCGCCTCATGTCATTTGGAAAATTACATACATTAAGATCGGGTCAACAATTCCAGGATCCTCCATGCGTGACTCAGCATTATCATAGCAGGACACTTGTTTTTTCTGACCTCAACTTTCCCAGTTAATATATGCTAATTTATTCATGTGATAACTAGATTGAAGCTGAACACTGGGATCTTATTCTTAGTCATCATTCATGGTCTGGTGTGGTCTCCACATCACTTCCACTTCAATGTCACAGAAACGAAACATGAGGAACCCAATCACATGCAATTTCTGGAAATGCTCAAGGTAAGACGTCATGTAAAGTAATGCTTACTATAAACCAAAACT
Source organism: Anomaloglossus baeobatrachus (assembly GCF_048569485.1). Taxonomy (NCBI): domain Eukaryota; kingdom Metazoa; phylum Chordata; class Amphibia; order Anura; family Aromobatidae; genus Anomaloglossus; species Anomaloglossus baeobatrachus. The sequence continues at coordinate 120,196,736 of NC_134364.1, forward strand.
AAAAAATAGGAATACCATAATAAATAATGGAGATTGCAACATTAAAAAATGCATAGAGATCTTCAATATTGATGGTTTTTGGTCATGGTTTCCCAAAATAATTGGCATGAGGGACCAGGTTCCACCATCTTTCAAAGGGTGAAGCCTCCTGGTTGATTGATCACCAGTGAGCATAAAACCGGTCAACGCCAGTGACATGTCAACGGCGTCATACCGTCTAATCAGAATGTTTAACTAAGAACCTCATGTTCATTTATGTATATTTTTGCCTAGTGGCATTAGATCAACTGATGATTTTTGGATGTGTGGTTCATGTCTATCCCCTTTGCTTTTGTTTTTCTTGGACTAGCGCTCCTGCCATTTGGCACAGGTGTTTTTAATTAGCAGGAGACTGGACGGAGGGCTTCTGCCTTTTCTTTGCTCTCAGTTCACACCCTGGGAGCCGGTAGAAGGTGAGTTATTTTCCTCCTTTCACAGGGTGTTTGTACTGTGTGGCGGCCATTGTTGCGGTGATTTTGTGTCGGTGGGGTCTTGAGTCTTGGGGACTCTGCCTTGCATTATGAGGCACTGGGTCGCATGCCCTGCTGGTGCATTGTCGTTGTGGCAGTGGTTGGCGCATGACGATGCACCAAAGTAAGGGACCCACTTAGAGGCACTGGGCTTCATAGGCCTAAGCCAAACGGTATGAAAATCAGTGCGAGTGGAGTGTGATAAAACATCGCATGCCACTCGGACCAATTTTAGCCTGTGTGTCAGCACATGAGCGATTATTTTCTCAGCCGTAATCGGACCGAGAAAACAATCGCAGCATGCTGCGGGTGTAATGCGAGACTCTTTCTCTCGCACCCATTCAAGTGTATGGGGCGAGAGAAAAATCGCACTGCACTCACGGTACTCCGGTGTACCGTGAGCGCAGTGCGAGAATGGCAATAGCCGGCTATGGAGGAGAGAGGGAGAGAAATCTCTCCCTCCCCTCCTCAGTACCAGCCCACCCCCCACAGCTGAGATCCTCTCACACGATTGGACCTCAGTCGCAAGGACACTCACATGACACTTGGCTCTGTTGTACTGCCAGCGTGAGACGACTGTCATGCGAGGGGATTGCAGTAATCCCCATGTGGCCCCAGCCATACAGTCTGATCAGAATGTTTAACCAAGAACCTCATGTTCAGGTGCATAAATTTTTGCCTAGCGGCATTAGATCACCTTATGATTTTTGGATGTGCGGTCCATGTCTTTTTCTACAACTATATTCCATTAATATGTAGACATCCAGTTTGCATTTTCAATGATATGACCTCCTGACAAAGCTGTATAGTAAAATGTGCCTCAAGGTGTTTCAGTGGCCAGAATAGTCCACGCTGTTGAGAATAATGTCTGCAGGTAACATGACTTATACATTTTTTTTAACCTTTAACTTCTAGCATATTCCATTAATATATATTTTTATATATATACACAGTACAGACCAAAAGTTTGGACACACCTCCTCATTCAAAGAGTTTTCTTTATTTTCATGACTCTAAAAATTGTAGATTCACATTGAAGGCATCAAAACTATGAATTAAAACATGTGGAATGAAATACTTAACAAAAAAGTGTGAAACAACTGAAAATATGTCTTATATTCTAGGTTCTTCAAAGTAGCCACCTTTTGCTTTGATTACTGCTTTGCAAACTCTTGGCATTCTCTTGATGAGCTTCAAGAGGTAGTCACCGGAAATGGTTTTCCAACAGTCTTGAAGGAGTTCCCAGAGATGCTTAGCACTTGTTGGCCCTTTTGCCTTCACTCTGCGGTCCAGCTCACCCCAAACCATCTCGATTGGGTTCAGGTCTGGTGAATGTGGAGACCAGGTCATCTGGCGTAGCACCCCATCACTCTCCTTCTTAGTCAAATAGCCCTTACACAGCCTGGAGGTGTGTTTGGGGTCATTGTCCTGTTGAAAAATAAATTATGGTCCAACTAAATGCAAACCAGATGGAATAGCACGCCGCTGCAAGATGCTGTGGTAGCCATGCTGGTTAAGTAGGCCTTCAATTTTGAATAAATCCCCAACAGTGTCACCAGCAAAGCACCCCCACACCATCACCCCTCCTCCTCCATGCTTCACGGTGGGAACGGTGGGATGTAGAGTCCATCCGTTCACCTTTCCTACAAAGACACGGTGGTTGGATCCAAAGATCTCAAATTTGGACTCATCAAACCAAAGCACAGATTTCCACTGGTCTAATGTCCATTCCTTGTGTTCTTTAGCCCGAACAAGTCTCTTCCGCTTGTTGCCTGTTCTTAGCAGTGGTTTCCCAGCAGCTATTTTACCATGAAGGCTGCTACACAAAGTCTCCTCTTAATAGGAGATGAGGAGGTGTGTCCAAACTTTTGGTCTGTACTGTATATATATATATATATATATATATATATATATATATATATATATATATATATATATATATATATATATATACTAGCTGTACTGCCCGGCTTCACCCGGGTTCATAACTGCTGTTAACAAAATAGAATGTATTAACAAAAATGTATTCTGCACACAAACACCACAAAACAAATAGATATAAATTTAAATATAATGTTTTTCTCCCCCTCTGTATATATCTCTCTGTCTCTCTCTCTCTATCTCTTTGTCTGTCTGTCTCTTTGCCTGTCTGTCTCTGACTGTCTCTGTCTCTTTCTCCGTCTGTCTCAATCTCTTTCCCTGTCTGTCTCTTTCCCTCTCTTTCCCTCTCTGTCATTTTTTCTCTTTCCCTCTGTCTCTTTCCCTGTGTCTGTCTCTTTGTCTGTCTCTTTACCTGTCTTTGTCTGTCTCTTACCCTTTGCATCATTTGTCCTTAGACCATAGCCCCTGTATCAAGGGGTCACACCAATTAATCCATATAACCACAAAAGACCATATGGGACGGTGTATAACCTTAAAATCTCAAATTATATTAGATATAAAATGTCATTTAACAACCATGTGTGTCAACCATGGAGTCATCAGATCTATCACACTGGACATGTCATTATGCCAAAATTATTACAGTAATAACCAGCTGCTTAATCACACAACCAGTATCTAGCCCAATAACAGTTATAGTCATTTTAGGCAATTTGTACATTTATATAGAATGTGTGGTATTAGCAAAATTTGCCCCCACTGGGTGCTCCCATCAGAGCAATATTTAAGTCTCCCAGTAATGTCTATTGCAATTCTGAGTTTGGTGTTATGGGCTCAGCGTTTAAGATAAGGGTACTCCCCCCTGCACCATTCGCTGAATCACCTGTTATTAAAGATCTAAATGCAGCGTTTTACTGACCTGAATGCTGTAATGGTTGGCCTGAATGTCCTTTATCCCGACGCGCGTTTCCCACTTCTTCAGGGGACGTGTGTAGGCATCTTTGAAAAGTGTGCCTTTTTATAGCGGTACATGTGACTCGGAATTGATGTCACGTGTGTAGTGACGTGTATGTGGCCATTCCCTATTGTTGACGCGAGAACACCTGAACTTCCGGGTGCAACCTAGCCTGCTCCAAATTCCAGTGGTTGGAACGCAAGCTGTGTACCAGCCACCTCGGTATTGTTACCGTGGTGACTGAGCTCACACGTGCGCTACAAAGTTACCGTAATAATGGAGTCGGGGCCTGGTTAGCCAGGTGAACCCGCGTGCAAGGGAGTCATTTGTTTATATATATTAAAGTAAAGAAATGTCGGAGATTCGGGTGGTAATCCCCTGGTTGGTGTTATGGCGAGATTGCTAGGGGACTCAAAAATATCACTGAATATAATTTATAATCATGAAGTTATGAAATTATAGTTATTATACAGTTTTTGTACCATATAATAAATTAGAATTATGCTGATGTCATTATACGAGGGCTGTTGAAGGATGAGAGAAGGAAAGGGGAGGAGCGATGGGGTGAAGGGGGGAAAAGGGAAGGATGGGAGGGAAAGAGAGAGGAGGGAGGGAAGTGGGGGGTAGGGGGAATGGGAGTGGGGACAGTACTGTGGGGGAGGAGGGATGGTGTCTGGGGGAAAGGGTGGGTGGGAAGGGGGGTTGAGGGGGGGGTTGGAAGAGGGGGGTAGGGGTGGGACAGTGACCTTTATACTCTATGGTTTACCCAATGTCTCTTACCCTGTCTGTCTCTTTACCTGTCTGTGTCTGTCTCTTAACCTGTCTCTCTCTTTCCCTCTTTTCCTGTCTCTCTTTCTCTGTTAGTCTGTCTTTTTGTGTCTGTCTCTTACCCTGTCTATGTCTGTCTCTTTCCCTTTCTGTGTCTGTCTCTTTCCCTGTCTGTGTCTGCCTCTTTCCCTGTCTGTGTCTGCTTCTTTCCCTGTCTGTGTCTGTCTCTTTCCCTGGCTGCATTGTGACATGCCAACATTCCATATAAGGGCGTGGCTGCGCATTCTTCTGAAGTTCTGGCTGCACTGTGGCTCCCAGCTCCATTCGCTTTAATGGAGGCAGGTTTTTTGGCGAATAACTAAAGCGCGGGGTTAAAATTTCCCCTCGAAACATAGCCTATGACGCTCTCGGGGTCCAGACGTGTGAGTGTGCAAAATTTTGTGGCTGTCGCTGCGATGGTGCAGATGCCAATCCCGGACACACACACACACACACACACACACATTCAGCTTTATATATTAGATGTAGTAAAAAAACATAATGATGCCACTAAATTAGAGATACATTCTTTTTAACCCTTTCACCCTCTTCACTGACCAGGGCGTTTTTTACAATTCTGACCAGCGTCAATATATGTGGTAAAAACTCTGGACCACTTCAATGGATACCATCGATTCTGAGATTGCTTTTTCGTGACATATTGTACTTTTTTTGTGTTTGTGAAAATATTGTAAATTTGGTAAAAATTTTGAAACTTTTGCAATTTTGAAACTTTTAATTTGTATACACTTAAATCAGAGAGTTATGTCCCACAAAACAGTTAGGCTATGTGCGCACTTACCGGATTTTACCGCGGATTTTTTACGGTTTTGCTGCATGTTTCGCTGCAGAAAATGTTCATAACATCTCTGCAGTGAATCACCAGCAAAACCTATGGGAAAAAAAATCCTGTGCGCACTAGGCGGAATTTGACAGCTGCATGTTTTGCTGTGGGATTCCCGCAGCAAAAACAATTGCATGTCACTTCTTTTCCGCACATCGCTGCGGGATTTCACTCCATTGACTCCAATGTAATCGTGAAATCCCGCAGGGAATAACCCAGGCAGCAAATTCTGTGCGGTTCACTGCGTTTTCCTGCGTTATTCCCTGCGGTATTTCGCGGTTTACCTCCGGTAATGTACATCACTGCCTGCAGTTTTGCAGGGAAGTGATGTCATTATGACAGAAGAGGAAGCAAAGCAGAGAGTAAACACACACACACACACACATCACAGACACAGACATCACAGACACAGAACACATAGACACAGACACATAGAACACACATAGAAATCAAACGGAAATATAGAAAACAAAACACGTGGGCTCCGCTGTATATTCACCGTCCAGCCGAGGTAAGCACACAGCGGCGGCCCGGGATTCTCAGGCTGGGGAGGGAAAGGGGCAGGGTTAATGTCCCCCGCCTCACTCCCCCTCCCGCAGCCGAGAATATCAGCGGCAGCTGCCCCGGGACTGTCGCATGCATTATGCAGCAGTACCGGAGTGTCCCCGGCTCTTCCTGCCGCCGTGTAGCAGTGGCATGCAGTCAGGGTAATACAAGGAGTTAATGGTGGTGGATCACCGCCACTAACTACAGGCTTGATCATGGCAGCATCTATGTGACAGCTGACATGATCAACCCGTAAGTAAAGTGAATAAAGCACACAGAAAAATCCTTTATTTTAAATAAAACACAAACAAGCCTCGTTCACCTTTTTATTAATGTCGCGGGCGGAGGAGGGGACGCCGCGCTCTCCCACTGCTCGGGTCCGGCTGCCGCTGCGGCTGCTGCGGCCTGCTGCTGCTGCTCGGTGGCTCGAGCGATGGGACGGATCCCGGGGACTCGAGCAGCGCTCCTCGCCCGTGAGTGAAAGGGGATTGGTTTTTGGGATAGTTTATTGTCCGTGACGCCACCCACGGTTGTGGTGATTTGTTGACACCACCGCTGCTCTGTATGGGGACTGATGGCAGGGAGCAGCAAAGTTGTTGGTTCTCCCCTCCGTGGGTAGGGGGTAGTTGTCCCGGGGCCCAGTGATGAGGTGGGTGATGAGGGATGGTGGGGCCGGTGCAGGGCTTGACGGGGTGCAGGGACGCGGGGGCAGCGCTGTGCCTTGCGGCACTGTGGTACTCACTCAGCCTGAGACAGAGACACAGTTCTCGGTAAAACACACGGCTGGAAAGACGGTTCCCACGGACGGCTGCACTTGCTTTTCCCCAGTAGTTGACGGTAACGGTCCCTTTTCCTGCACCTGAGATGATGATGGTAACGATGGGTTCCCACCGGTAACCCGCTCCCCAGCTTGGATATGGGCCGGAGGAGTCCTACTTTGCCCGCAGGCGCTGGCCCTGAGAAACTGGTGCCTTGGCGGTGGCGGTGTCTCTCTCCAACGGTTGGACTGTTGCCTTCAATCGGGACTTGGTTGCTGGGAGACCCAGAGGTCCCCTTCACTAACGGATTTGGCAAATTCACGGCGACTCCTAGCCTTGCCGGGATCCGAAAGGCCCCTGCCAGTGGTGCTGACTGCTCTTCGTATACCGCTCCGGTACCGCCGGGCCACCACCCGTCCGCGGTCCTTTCGGCAACCTCCAAGCAGCCTCTCCTGCAGACAGTCACCGCCGTCTGCTGACCTTGCTGTCTCAGTGCGGGGCACACACCCGGACCAACTTCAGGCTTTCTTAACTGTTACTGTCTCTTCCACTTTACTCCTCTCACTTGCTCCTCTACCTCTTCCTTTCACCTCCTAAACTCATCTGCCTGGTTCTCCTGCCTCCAGGGCTGTGAACTCCTTGGTGGGCGGAGCCAACCGCCTGGCCCACCCCCTGGTGTGGACATCAGCCCCTGGAGGAAGGTAACAAGGATTTTTGGTTAGCCTTGGTGTTCCTAACTGGGATGTAGGGTGTGGTGGTGTTATGACCTGTGACCCCTGGCTTGCCCAGGGCGTCACATTTCCCCTTAGCAAAATACAGACCGTCCGCGGGCTGCCCGTCCAACACCGGTTTTATTTTCTGAAAAGATATTAAAAAGAATAACACACATACAAATAGAAAAACATCATCCCACATCGAGAGGTTCGGTACTTAAACGTTGCAAAACGGTAACATTAAAACGGTTGCTACTGCCGCTCTCTCCCAACCAAGTAACCTGGCCCTGATGCTGCCCCTAAAATCCAGGCAGCACCCCTTGACCCCAGTCCTGAACCAAGTTACCCGAGCGGGATCAGTCCTTCCCCTCCAGAGGGTAGCCACCGGTTCCGGTGGTGGCTGGGCCCCAGCCTGCTCCACTGCGGGCCCTCCCTCCAACCTGCCTCTCCGGAGGCGGTTACGGTAGCTGCAACAACAGATTTTTATTTACAACCCACTTAACGTTTGTGGTTGCCCTGCAAGTTCACGGGCTTGTCCATAGAAGTTTCTATGCAGCTAAGGGGTCCCCACGGGGACAATGGTGCCGGCAACGGCCGGTTCCAATCATGGTAGACAATCAGGTTACTTTCACGGTAATCATTTTCTCATTTTTTGCAAAAACTTTTTAAAACTTTCAAACGCACTCAGACTTCCTCCCCCTTTTAAAGGACGGTTTCCCTGTACCTACGTGGGGGTCTACCTAGGTTGGGATGGGTGGACCTCCGGGGTCCGGTGGAAGTGGGGCTAGGCAGTGGGGCAGAGGGAACAATTAGTTCCTCCTTCCTGCTATCGTGTGGGGCAGGCGGAGGCATAGGGGAGCTGGGTACAGGTTCATCCCTGGGCACTGGCACTGGTTCTGGCTCACGGTTGACCGCCTCCATCACTTCTTCATCCACAGGTTGTGGGAACAGTATCACTGGAAGAATCACCGCGCCGTTCTGTGTAGGCCAATCTGCTGGGAAGTCACCCATCACAGTGTGGATCACCTCTTTTGCCTTCTCTGCTGGTGGAGGAACCGGTACTTCAGGCGTTGCCCTCAATGCTGGTGGGCACCTCTTCAGATGGTCTCGAGAAACCGTGGCCAAAGTGCCCCCTTGGTCACGACTGATCTGGTAGGCCTTCCCATCCTCCCATCCTGTGGGCTGTATGACGTATGGGGTTTGTTCCCATTGGTCATCCAGCTTGTGGGTCTTCCTCTTCCGCTTTAACACCACATCTCCATGCTGGAAAGGGCCTGCAGACGCTTTCTGATTGAAGCGCCGCTCCTGTTGTTCTCGACTCCGACTTAGATTCTTCTCCACATACTCCTGAATCTGTCGGTACTGCACCCTCCGCCGGGTGTCCCATTCAGCCGTCGAGGGGAGTGTCTCTGGGGCTTCCAGTCCCATTTCCAGGTGCCACCGGCAGTCGGCCGGGCCGAGCACTCGTCAGATACGCTGGGGTGCACTTCGTTGAGGTAGACGGGATATTGTTGTACATATCGACCAAATCAGGCAACTTCTCCGGCCACAGGTTCCGCTCTTCCAACGGCAATGTTTTGAGGAGGCCAAGGACCAAATGGTTCATCTTCTCACACATACCGTTGGTCTGGGCATGGTAAGGTGTGGTCCGGATCTTCTTGCAGCCGTACAGCTGACAGAACTCATGGAACACCTCCGCCTCAAAGACTGGGCCCTGGTCGGTAAGCATCTTTTCAGGGTATCCATGGGGTCGACAGAAGTAAGCTTGGAACGCTCTAGCGGCGGTACGGCCGGTTAGGTCTTTGACCGGGACAACCACCATGAACCGGGAGTAATGATCTACTATGGTCAGAGCGTAAGTGTACCCACTTCGGCTGGGGGTGAGCTTTACATGGTCCAAGGCGACCAGCTCCAGCGGTTGGTGTGTAATGATCGGGCATAGGGGAGCCTTCTGGCTGGCTTCATCCTTCCTCCTCAACGTACAAGGACCGCACTCTCAACACCAGGCCTCCACAGACTCCCGCATCCCACTCCAATAGAACCGCTCCCTCAACAGCATCTCCAGCTTCTTCCATCCGAAGTGTCTGGCACCATCATGGTACGCCTGCAGAACAGTGGGTACATCAGCTTGGGGAATAACCAACTGGCGAATCTTCTCATGGGTCTTCGGGTTGATCAGCTCACGGTACAACTTCCCTTGATGTAGATACAGCCGGGTCCATTCCTTCCACAAGCGATGGGCTTCAGCTGAGGCAGCAGGGTCCATCCCAGCAGCGCCTTGCTCCACCAGGGTCTTGACTAGGCGGACAGCGGGCGCCTGATTTTGAGCTTCCTGCCACTCCTGACTGGGCAGCGGATCCAGGTTCACCCGTTGTTGGTGGACATGTACCTTCTCAGTTGGTGGCTGGTGAAATGCAGGCAACTCGATCTCTTCGAGGTCATCATCCTCGCACCCTCCTTCTGACAAGTGGGGCATCCGAGAGAGTGCATCAGCATTAATGTTGACACGACCGGCCCTGTATTTGATTGTGAAGTCATAGTTGGCTAGTTTGGCCACCCACCGCTGCTCCAACGTGCCCAACTTGGCCATGTCCAGGTGAGTCAACGGATTGTTATCCGTGAAAGCGGTGAATTTTGCTGCGGCCAAGTAGTGGCGGAACCGCTCGGTGATAGCCCACACCAGTGCCAGGAGCTCGAGCTTGAAGGAGCTGTAGTTCTCAGGGTTCCTTTCAGTCGGCCGGAGTTTTCGGCTAGCATAGGCAATCACTTTCTCCTTTCCCTCCTGGACCTGGAACAGGAATGCCCCCAAACCCACATTGCTGGCGTTTGTGTAGAGGATGAATGGGCAGCCGTAGTCAGGGTACGCTAGGACCTCTTCTCCAGTCAAGGCCGCTTTCAGCTGGCGGAAGGATTCCTTATGCCTGTCCTCCCACACCAGTGGGGCTACGATGGGTCTACCACCTTTGGTCTGTCCCACGAGGAGGTCTTGCATGGGAGCAGCCATCTTCGTGTACCCCTTGATGAAACGTCGGTAGTACCCCACCAGACCCAAAAACTGCCTTACTTCCCTCACTGTGGTTGGTCTTGGCCAGTCCTGGATGGCAGTGATCTTCTCAGGGTCGGGGGCGACACCTTCCGCACTCACCACATGCCCCAGGTACTGCACTCTGGGTTTCAGTAGGTGACACTTGGAGGGCTTCAACTTCATCCCGTATTTGGCAAGGGACGCGAACACCTCGGCTAGGTGCTCCAGATGGGCTTCATACGTCTGAGAGTACATGATCACATCATCCAGGTATAACAGGACAGTCTCGAAGTTTAGATGTCCCAGACAGCACTCCATCAGCCGTTGGAAGGTTCCAGGGGCATTGCACAGCCCAAACGGCATACTATTGAATTCACAGAGCCCCATTGGGGTGGTGATGGCGGTTTTCTCCCGGTCCTCCGGGGCCACTGTCACTTGCCAGTACCCACTGGTGAGGTCAAGGGTAGAGAAGTAATTTGCGGTTCTCAGTGCGGCCAAAGACTCTTCAATACGGGGCAGTGGGTAGGCATCTTTATGCGTTATCTGATTAATCTTCCGGTAGTCCACACACATCCGCATGGTGCCATCCTTCTTCTTGACCAGTACCAATGGAGCGGCCCAGGGACTACAGCTATCCCGAATAACCCCTGCCTCCTTCATGTTCCTCAACATATCCTTGGCACACTGTTAATGTGCAGGGGGAATAGGCCTGTACCTCTCTTTGATAGGGGGGTGCTCACCGGTGGGCATGTGGGGTTGGACCCCTTTGATCTGCCCAAAGTCTAGTGGATGTTTGCTAAAAACTTGCTCATACTCCAGCACCACCCTGTATACCCCTGCTTTGTGATGTGTGGGGGTATCGTCAGTGCCCACGTCTAGCTGTTGGTGCCACTCATTCACCTCCTCTTGGTGCGGGGGAGTGCTGGTAGTAGGTGGGGAAACTGAGGGAGTGGCCTCATGGATGGTGTGGGGATCTAGGGTGAGCAGCTTGGCAAGGGTGGCATACCGGGGAAGCCTGACTTCTTCCTCCCCACAGTTCAGTACCCTCACGGGCACTCTCCCCTTCTTTACGTCTACCACCCCTCGGGCGGCCATTACAGTGGGCCAGTGCTCGGAGGGCATGGGCTCCATCATGGCAGGGTAGTCACGCCCCTGAGGCCCTACTGCTGCCCTACACCAAATCATCATCTCACTCCTAGGGGGCACAATCAACGGAGCAACATCCATCACTCTCACTCCACCAATCTCTCCTCCTGTTCAGTTTACATGCTGGTGGTACATCAAGGCTCGGATCTCACGCTTCACAGCTCTCTGTCGGCTCCCCGCCACCGTGGCGGCCAGCTGTTGCAGTAGGGCCAACACATCACCCATACAGTGCTCCATCACATTGGTTCCTAGCACTATCTTCGGGTTATGATCACTGGGTTCATTCATGATCACAATCATACCCTGGTGTTGCAGTTCAGCTTGCCCCACTGTCATAGCCACCTGCTTATACCCCACTTGGGTTAATGGGAGTCCATCAGCAGCAATCAGTGTTATACTAGTATCTGGGGGTGCCAGCTCGTCTATCCCCCAATACCGCTGGTACAATGTGTATGGTATGGTGGTTACCTGTGATCCAGTGTCCAAGAGAGCCATCACCTGTATGCCGTCCACAGCCACGGGGATGATGGGCCGGGCACCGATATACCGGTCCCGCCAGTCTGGGGGGCCACGGGGTTCTATTCCTGAGGACTGGCCCGCGGCCCCAGGGGTTGCTCGTTTAACGGGCACTGTCGGAAGTAATGCCCAGGCTTACGGCACTTGTAACAGGTTGGAGGTCTGCTTCGCGAGTTGTTAGCACTTCTCCGCTGCATCCAGGGGACATCCTCAGGGCTGTCGGCAAGCTGTATCTGTGCTGGAGGCTGGGATCTGGTCAAGGGTTGGAGTGCAGCAAGGATCTTGGCAAGGTCTCCGTCCATGCGACGGACCTGGGCTGCCAGTTCTTCCATCGTGCTGCTTGGGGCTGTAGGGATTGGAGAGGTTGGTAGGGCAGGGGCCACCACGACGGGGGCCGTCTCAACGGGCCATGGGGCGGTCTCCAAGGTTTCTGAAGCTGGGGGTTGCAGTGCTTTAATGGTCCGTTCCTTTAACACAGCAAAGTCCACATCAGGGTGTTCCAGGGCCCACAGCCGGAGTTGTTTGTGATCCTCAGGGGACCTCATCCCCTGCACAAATTGCTCTACTAACATCTTGTTGCTGTCCGCCTCACTAATAGTGTTCACCCGCTTGAGCGTGCGGAGGGCGGTTTGCAGACGTAAAGCGTAGTCCCGAATGCTATCCGCAGACCGTTGCCGGCACTGGTAAAACTGCATCCTCAGCTCAGCTTCGGTACGGGTCTCAAAGGCAGTCTGTCGCTTCTCAAAGATGGTGGCTACAGAGTGCCGATCCCCCTCGGCCCAGGTCTCCGCCTCCTGCTCAGCCGCGCCGGTTAACTGGCCCAGCACTACCGCTGCACGTTGCTTATCAGTCAGGGGGTACAGTTCTAGCAACGGATTAAGCTTTTTCCGGAAGACCTGTAAAGCATCAGGTTTTCAGTCATACTCCGGTAGCCAGGTATCTCCGGGCGCATAGGGCAAGGAGAACGGCATCACCTGAGCGAGAGCGCGGGCCGCGGCACCTCCTGCCAGCACGGCCGGGACCTGGGCAGGCCCATTCCCATCTACAAGTGCCACTGCGGCTGCGACCACCGCTCCTCCAGCGGCTCCGTCGGGCGCAGACATCTTGTTTCCATCCCCCTTAGCCTCTTTCCGGCCTCTCCTCTATCGGGGCGGGGTCTTGGCCTTTGCACCTCCACTACTCGAGAAGACGCTCGAGCGGGAACTTTTCGCGCCAAAGATGGCGGCTTCTGAAATTTTCTGGCCGGACACCTCCGGCGGTCACAAGGCGCACCTCTACCCAACGGCAGAGCGGTAAGATCCTGTTCGTGACGCCAAGTTGTCGCGGGCGGAGGCGGGGACGCCGCGCTCTCCCACTGCTCGGGTCCGGCTGCCGCTGCGGCTGCTGCGGCCTGCTGCTGCTGCTCGGTGGCTCGAGCGATGGGCCGGATCCCGGGGACTCGAGCAGCGCTCCTCGCCCGTGAGTGAAAGGGGATTGTTTTTTGGGATAGTTTATTGTCCGTGACGCCACCCACGGTTGTGGTGATTTGTTGACACCACTGCTGCTCTGTATGGGGATCCCGGGGACTGATGGCAGGGAGCAGCAAAGTTGTTGGTTCTCCCCTCCGTGGGTAGGGGTTAGTTGTCCCGGGGCCCAGTGATGAGGTGGGTGATGAGGGATGGTGGGGCCGGTGCAGGGCTTGACGGGGTGCAGGGACGCGGGGGCAGCGCTGTGCCTTGCGGCACTGTGGTACTCACTCAGCCTGAGACAGAGACACAGTTCTCGGTAAAACACACGGCTGGAAAGACGGTTCCCACGGACGGCTGCACTTGCTTTTCCCCAGTAGTTGACGGTAACGGTCCCTTTTCCTGCACCTGAGATGATGATGGTAACGATGGGTTCCCACCGGTAACCCGCTCCCCGGCTTGGATATGGGCCGGAGGAGCCCTACTTTGCCCGCAGGCGCTGGCCCTGAGAAACTGGTGCCTTGGCGGTGGCGGTGTCTCTCTCTAACGGTTGGACTGTTGCCTTCAATCGGGACTTGGTTGCTGGGAGACCCAGAGGTCCCCTTCACTAACGGATTTGGCAAATTCACGGCGACTCCTAGCCTTGCCGGGATCCGAAAGGCCCCTGCCAGTGGTGCTGACTGCTCTTCGTATACCGCTCCGGTACCGCCGGGCCACCACCCGTCCGCGGTCCTTTCGGCAACCTCCAAGCAGCCTCTCCTGCAGACAGTCACCGCCGTCTGCTGACCTTGCTGTCTCAGTCCGGGGCACACACCCGGACCAACTTCAGGCTTTCTTAACTGTTACTGTCTCTTCCACTTTACTTTTCTCACTTGCTCCTCTACCTCTTCCTTTCACCTCCTAAACTCATCTGCCTGGTTCTCCCGCCTCCAGGGCTGTGAACTCCTCGGTGGGCGGAGCCAACCGCCTGGCCCACCCCCTGGTGTGGACATCAGCCCCTGGAGGAAGGCAACAAGGATTTTTGGTTAGCCTTGGTGTTCCTAACTGGGGTGTAGGGTGTGGTGGTGTTATGACCTGTGACCCCTGGCTTGCCCAGGGCGTCACATTAACCCCTCCCAAAACAAAGCTCCGGCGTAATCCACAGCTCCTGCGCTGCTCACATCCAGCCGCGACTGACACACAGCGCTGAATGAATACAGCCTCTCAGCGAGACAGCAGAGGTAATTACCGGTCATTTCCCACGGCCGGTAATGTGAACTCACTGCCGACCTGGAGAAATGCAGCAATCTGTCCTCTATCTATCTATCTGTCTATCTATCTATCCCTCTATCTATTCTTCTGTCTCTTTATCTATCTATCTATCTACTATCTAAGAAGGAAGTGATTTTTTTTATTTTTTTTTTCAATGTGCTTTATTGCATTGAATGCAATAAAGCACATGTACCAACCCGCACACGGCAAAACCGTGGCAATACCGCGAACAATACCGCGGTAAAACCGCAGCAAACCGCATGCGGTTTTCGGGTGCGGTTTGCTGCGTTTTTTTTACCGTGGGTGCAGTAATCTTTCAGTGCCTGCGAAATTTTCTTGAGAAAATTCCATTTTCCAGTGCGCACAGGGCCTAAATAAACATTTCCACATGTCTACTTTACATCAGCATCAGTTTTGAAACATCATTTTTTTTTTGTCAGGAAGTTAGAAGGGTTCAAAGTTTATCAACAATTTTTAATTTTTCCAACAAAATTTACAAAACCATTTTTTAAGGGACCACATCACATTTGAAGTGATTTTGAGAGGCCGAGTGTTACGGGGGTGCTGTCTGGTATAATATAGATAGTAAATATTCAGACAGCCAGGGCCCACCGTGCTGTGATATTAGGCCGCTGCCAACAATAAACAGAATTAAAGTAGCCTCTGTAAGTTCACAGAGATATGTAAATTAGAATAGATGTTAATTAAGGTAGTACGCTATTAAACGTATAGCGACTACAATACAAGTGGGTATAAAAGGAAGTGAACCTCTTGTTACGTCACAGAGGTCATCTATGTACAATAGGAGAAGGGCCCCGCTAGCACCCACGGAGGTGGGTGCTAGCACACAGCCAACACAGCCTCTGTTGCTCACAGAGGTAAACAGTTTAAGTATAAAGTACTGTGTGTTGTAAAGACACACACAGTACAAAGGTGACTAACAGCAGCACTAACCGTACCCGCTGTATCCTGGCTCAGTGTTAACCACACTGACCTGCGTGTACCAGGTGTTATCCGCACAGTATGGTGGTACACTGACTACCTACACCTGCCTGATAGCTTGTGTGTAACCCACAACCAGACCCCACTCTTAGAAGATTGTGCCTAACCGGCTAATGAAGAGCAGAGGGAATGATAACTGCTGAAGTGGCAAGTATAGAATCACTAGTGTATGGGTAGCGATTCACTGTGGTAGGAGAGCACATGCATGGGCAGCTACCTCATGCATGCACATGAACGACTGAGCGCCGTGCGGTGTGCTCCAGGGTCTTTTATTAACTAAGAACCACCCACAAGATGGTGACGTCCAGGGCAAGACTGAACCTGGACCAATAGGATGACAGAGCGTCATCACTAACGTCACCGCGGCCAATCAGGTAATGCCACGTCACAGATGACCTCATGGCAGCTACGCCCCAAACACCTCACCAGTCATCGTCTGATGACCAATGGTGAGGTGCCAGGTCATAGGGGCGGGCCTCCGTGAACCAGTCCGGAGTGGCCACGTCATCAGGATACCTGATGCCCTTTGCCCTATCAGGGCCTGCCACCTCACAGACATGCCCAGTGAGGTCCTTACCGAACCTAGCCTCTGATGCACTAAGTGCCTGAGCATGCTCAGTAGCTCGAAGAACAGACTCAGAAATCAGACTATCAGCCTGAGCATGCTCAGTAGGCACAACACAGGACTTAGACACGGCATGAAGGCCAAGTACCTGTGCAAAGAGGCTTTTCGCACTAAGTGTGGGAGCATGCTCAGTAGCCTGAACCGAGGACTTAGCCTTAGAAATGGCACTATCAGGCTGAGCATGCTCACTAGGCGAAACACTGGACTTAGGCTCTGGCTGGGGTAAATCGGCTCGCGCATGCACACTAGCCGCCTATCCACACTTAGACGTGGAGGAGGAAGCAGCGAGCTGCACGACCCGAGGCACGGCCAAAAATGGCAGCCGGCGCCTGGGTGCAACTGGAACCGCAGCAGCCTGCTTGCGGCTATGGCGGCGCCAATTCATAACACAGAGAAGATAGAAAATATCCAAAAGTGACACCCTCACACTGCTCAAAACTACAATACCTTGCTAAAGTATTCGGCTCCTTCGAATTTTTCCCACATTTCAGGCTTCAAACATAAAAGATAAAATGTTCATGTTCTGGTGAAGAATCAACAACAAGTGACACAATTCCGAAGTTGAAGGAAATTTATTGCTTATTTTAAACTTTTATAAAAAATAAATAACTGAAAATTGGGGCGTGCAATATTATTCATCCCCTTTAAGTTAATACTTTGTAGCGCCCCCTTTTGCTGCGATTACAGCTGCAGTCTCTTGGGGTGTGTGTCTATCAGTTTTGCACATGGAGAGGCTGAAATTCTCGCCCATTCTTCCTGTGTAAACAGCTGGAGCTGAGTGAGGTTGGATGGAGGCGTTTGTGAACAGCAGTTTTCAGCTCTTTCCACAGAATCTCGATTGGATTCAGGTCTGGGCTGTGATTTGGCCATTCTAATGCCTGGATACGTTTATTTGTGAACCATTCCATTGTAGATTTTACTTTATGTTTTGGATCATCGTCTTGTTGAAAGACAAATCTCCGTCCCAGTCTCAGGTCTTTTGCAGACTCCAACAGGTTATCTTCAAGAATGATCCTCTATTTTGCTCCATCCATCTTCCCATCAATTTTAACCATCTTCCCTGTCCCTGCTGAAGCAAAGCAGGCCCAAACCATGATGCTGCCACCACCATGTTTGACAGTGGGGATGGTGTGTTAAGGGTGATGAGCTGTGTTGCTGTTACATATCGTTTGGCATTGTGCCCAAAAAGTTCGCTTTTGGTTTCATCTGACCAGAGCACCTTCTTCCACATGTTTGGTGTCTCCAGGTGGCTTGTGGCAAACTTTAGACAGCACTTTTTATGGATATCTTTGAGAAATGGCTTTCTCCTTGCCTCTCTTCCATAATTGCCAGATTTGTGCAGTCTACGACTGATTGTTGTCCTATGGACAGACTCTCCCACCTCAGCTGTAGATCTCTGCAGATCATCCAGAGGGATCATGGGCCTCTTGGCTGCATCTCTAATCAGTCTTCTCCATGTTTGACATGAAACTTTTGAGGGACAGCCGGGTCTTGGTAGATTTGCACTGGTATGATACTCCTTACATTTCAATATGATCGCTTGCACAGTGCTTCTTGGGATGTTTACAGTTGTGGAAATCTTTTTGTATCCAGATCCAGCTTTAAACTTCTCCACAACAGTATCCTGGACCTGCCTGTTGTGTTCCTTGGTCTTCATGATACTCTCTGTGCTTTACACAGAACCCTGAGACTATCACAGAGCAGGGGCATTTATACGGAGACTTGATTACACACAGCTTATATTTATCATCATCAGTCATTTAGGACAGCATTGGATCATTCAGAGATCCTCAATGAACGTCTGGAGTGAGTTTGCTGCACTGAAAGTAAAGGGGATGAATAATATTGCACGCCCCAATTTTCAATTTATTCTTTTTTACAAAAGTTTAAAATAAGCAATAAATTTCGTTCAACTTCACAATTGTGTCACTTGTTGTTGATTCTTCACCAGAACATTAACATTTTTATCTTTATGTTTGAAGCCTGAAATGTGGGAAAAGTTTGAAAAATTCAAGGGGGCCGAATACGTTTGCACTATATATAGGTGCAAGGCAGGTCTTTGAAGGTCAGGAGCACCATTTGACTTTTGGAACACAAAATTTCCTGGAATCATTATTAGACACCATGTTACATTTGGAGAGCCTCTGATGTGGCTACATAGCAGAAGCCCCACCCATGTCATCCCATTTTGGAAACTAAACAAGTAAAGAATTTCTCTAGATGTGTGGTGAGCACCTTGAACCTCCAGGTACTTCACAGAATTTCCTAACATTCATTTCACAATTCTAAGTACAGAGTATCTCAGAGACCTGGAGATGCTTTGTGGCGCTTCCAGATCTAAAGCCTGCTTTACACGTTGCAATTTGTTGTGCAATCACGTTTGCGATGTGACACGCCCAGGTTGCATACGGGATCTTATGAGATTGCACGTAGGTCGTTCATTTGCTGTCACACGAGCGTTAGTAGCCTATGTTAATTTGAGCAATTTTGTGTGCGATCCTTTAGATCATGTGTTCTGTGACGTATGCATTGGGCACTTTTTTTTTTTTTTTTTATTGACTTGCCAAGCGTGTGTAATGTGTAGGGATGCGTTTTTACTATGTCATCTGCCATTCAGTTCTGCTACATGGCCGCTGACAGCAGACACAGACAGCCATGTAGCAGAGCTGAATGGCCGATGACAGCAGACACAGACAGCCATGTAGCAGAGCTGAATGGCAGATGACAGCAGACACAGACAGAGCCGCACTGTCAGAATGAACTCGGGTGAACTTCACCCGACTTCATTGTCATGCTGCGGCTCTGTCTGTGTCGCGTCCTGATTAGCGGTCACCAGTGAAGGATTCACCGGTGACCGCTAAACTCCTGAGTAACTGAATTGAGCAGCCCTCTCTCATATACTCACCGATCCCCGATCCCCGGCACTGCACGGCATTCACACTGCTCCGGCGGCTTTTACTGTTTTGAAAAAGCCGGCCGCCCATTAAACAATCTCGTATTCCCTGCTTTCCCCGCCCACCGGCGCCTATGGTTGGTTACAGTGAGACACGCCCCCACGCTGAGTGACAGGTGTCACACTGCACCCAATCACAGCAGCCGGTGGGCGTGTCTATACTGTGTAGTGAAATAAATAATTAAATAATTTAAAAAAACGGCGTGCGGTCCCCCCCAATTTTAAAACCAGCCAGATAAAGCCATACGGCTGAAGGCTGGTATTCTCAAGATGGGGAGCTCCACGTTATGGGGAGCCCCCCAGCCTAACAATATCAGCCAGCAGCCGCCCAGAATTGCCGCATACATTAGATGCGACAGTTCTGGGGCTGTACCCGGCTCTTCCCGATTTGCCCTGGTGCGTTGGCAAATCGGGGTAAGAAGGAGTTATTGGCAGCCCATAGCTGCCAATAAATCCTAGATTAATCATGTCAGGCGTCTATGAGACACCTTCCATGATTAATCTGTAAATTACAGTAAATAAACACACACAGCTGTAAAAATCATTTATTAGAAATAAAAAACACAAACATATACCCTGGTTAACCACTTTAATCAGCCCCAAAAAGCCCTCCATGTGCAGCGCCGGGGATCGGTGAGTATATGAGAGAGGAGGATAGACTGACATGGACAGAGAGTGAGGGACAGAGATAGTGACCGACTGACAGAGATTACTGAATGACAGACATTGTGAGGCACTTCAGAACGCAGCTTTTCAGCTGCACTCTGAAGCGGACCTTTTTTAAGCTGCGGTGCAGAGCGCACACCTGCGCACATAGCATCAGACACCAAAATCGTATGAGGGATGTCACACGTTACAATTGACTAGGTTCGTGCAACAAAACGCTCAATTCTAGACAAAGATACGATGTGTTTGCGATCAACGGTTTTGCGTTCAATCCTGATCGCACGTAGATGTCACACGCAGATACCTCACAAACGATGCCGGATATGCGTCACTTACGACTTGACCCCAACGACGGATTGTGAGATATATTGAAGCGTGTGTAGCGGGCTTAACACTTTGTCCATTCCTTCTGCACAGCATCTTGCCTTTGGAGATTCTCTGTGGCGCAGATAGATCTGACAGTCTGTCCATTCTTTGTGCAGTGCAAAGCATCTTGCCTTTGGAGATGCTCTGCGGCACTTACAGATCTAACAGTTTTTCCATTCCTTATGCAGAGCATCTTGCCTTTGGAGATGCTCTGTGACATTTACAGATTTGTCAGTGTTCTATTCCTTGTGCAGAGCATCTTGCCTTGGAGATGCTCTGCAGCGCTTACAGACCTGCAGTGTCTATTCCTTTGTGCAGAGCATCTTGCCTTTGGTGATGCTCTGCGGTGCCGTCCTTGATAACGAACTAGCAGCTTGGTCACTATGCTGGAGTCCAGGTTGGTTCTGGGAGGTGCTGGTTACTCAGAAGTTCCATCTTTCGGGAAATTGCTCAGGCTTCTTTACTGAGCATGCTCCCCCAGAACTCTGCCAGTTGTAGTCTCTGGCTCTGCTGTGTTGCATTGTTTGTGCATCTGCTTGTATCTTGATCTTGGTATTCTGACGCCGGACTGTTATTGGACTTCCCTCTGACCGCTCCCTATTCCTGTCATACGTTCCTGTGTTTGACCCTGGACCGTTATCTGACCTCATCTTTGCTTACTCCTGTTTACTTCTACGTGCTCTTCTGGTATTGTGACCCTTGGATTGTGCCCTGACTACGTCTCTGTTTACCCCTTATAATTATATGGGACTTCCTGTTACCAAACCCTGGCTCTCCTGATGTTAGAGAAGCCATTTTGTATCTTTTTTAGTATAGAAGTTCATTATATTCTAATATAGTTATGCAATCAGTTATGCAATCAGTTATGCAATCCGTTATGCAATCTTGGAATGAGTAATTGATGTTCTATTCCACATCTGCTATTCTTTTATTACGGTCATCTTGACCTGGAGCTTGTTTGACAAGGTTTGATTGAACACATCTCTTGAAACACTTTTTATTACATATCTCTTTGGCTTGAAATATTAATCCTTTCCTTATGTGATGATATCATGCTTATATCCTCCCAAAATGACTATATTTGGTATCTATCTAAAGTTATGTAACTATATCACATGTCTCATATTGCGTAATCAGCTTGAAAGGTATAAAGAAACCTTCAGATTCAATAAAAGATCAGAGATATTTGATTCACTATAGACGTGTCTGTCTTGGTGTGTTAAACCATTACTCTCACAATCGGCCGACGTCCCAGCTACCTGAGAGGAAACAAGAGCCCGGCTTTAACAATTTGGAGGCCCTCAGCGAGCCCCATGACTTGGACCCAGACAGACTTTCCCCTTTCCATCCGTCTAAGACTGAACACAGCGTTCTTCCTCGCTTGAACAGAAAATACTAATATCAAACCTAGGTAAGTTGATCTTTTCGATCTCAAAGTATTTTCTCTTCAAGAGGGGGTAGAGGGCACGAGTCAGTCTCCGGGGGATATAAACAGGAAACTCGCGACTCCTCAGGTAGCCTTTATGTTTATTGTTTGTTTGTCTTGTCCTATATGCTGAAAACAAAGTTGTACTTTTTGTAAATTATGCTGCTGAAGGTTTTTCCTTTCCTCCTCTGTCTTCTTTCTTTATCTATTTCACAATACTAACCCACTAACTAATCATATAATACTTGGCTACTTTTCCTTATTACCTTTTCAATCTGATATATTGAAGTTGTTTTTTTTGTTTTTAGGTGATAATATTCTGTCACTTTCCCCTGTATAGTCAGAGACTTACAGTGAAAAGTGAGGGGGGAGAACAGAGACTGCAGCGTTGTGACCTTATGACCCGCACTCGCTGTACAGAGCTCATAGAATTGGAATGCCGTGTATTAACTGAGTTAGAAGTATGTCATTTGTTTCTAGATGGGCAAAAACAGAAGATCTAGTCTAGTGTATATTGTTAACAGTTGTTTTACATCTCAGATGTTTAGAGGTATGGTTTGAGCTGCATATGATTTGTTAGGATTGGTGAACATTGTCTTTGCTTAGTAACATTGTGTGATATGAAGGTAAAGTTGCAATAGAAGATATATAGAGAGTTGTTGGACTGGGAATGAGAGGGGATCCACTGGATTACACTCTCTGGGAGTCAGCCCTAGTAACGGGACCAGGAGGATGGACTTGTGTGTGCGGAGAACAAAATCCTGATTGGCGTGAATATTGTGCTGCCTGTGGCAGACCAAGACCACGAAAACGAGCAGGATCTTGTGTCCCCAGCATAAGATCAGGGAATAAGATCAGAATAGACGCACACCCTGTACCATGGGTGGATTCAGGAATGGAAGTGTCAACATCAGATGATTCTGAGGAATGAGGAATATATAGCTATTGCAATTGGAGTTGTGTTGTATTTGTTTGTGTGTCTTTACTAGCTTAGACAATGGTATATTAGGAAAAGAAAGAAAAAACTGGTTTGATTACCTTGAAAGATAGGGGTTCACCGTTGACTGCTAGCCAGTAAATACTAGATTCAGGAGGGGAATTAGTAGCTAGCGGAAAGGAATTAGTAGCTAGTGGACATAAGTCAACCGCTTGAACTGCTAGCCAAGGGATCGCTACCCTTTGGGCAGATCAGCAGATAGTGTGAGGTGGAGGGCCCTACCACTACCGCACTATGGGAACCAGTCTTACCAGACATTCTACTAAGTCAAACAGTATGGATCAAAGATTCAAGATGATTGACTTGGTCAGAATGGAGAATGGAGAGAAAGCAGTTAAGAACAGTGCTAAAATACTGAAGAAGGCGGGGATGCCTAAGACAGGTTGTTTAGATTTTTGCCGGTGGCAGCAGTTCGGCCGAGAGAATTACCAATGGATTCAGAAGCACGGATACCATGCTCAAGTTGCAGCGTGGCTCCGGACTTCTGAACGCCATCATCCTCTTATAAATGACCATGACGATAAGGATAGACTTAAGGTATCAGAGGAAAATATGACTGATAGATTGTGTTCAGAAATGTTTCAAAGACAAGATGAAAATGTAGACAAATATCATGCTCGATGTGTTTCCCTTTTTATAGATCATGGTTATGACTTAAAGGACTTTAGGGAAATAGCGCTCTTTAAGGGTATGTTTAAGGAAGGGTTAAGGAGAGATCTTAGAAAAGAAGTAGTAAGAACATGTATAGACTATAAATGTGTACCACTTGAACAATCATTGCACATGATAAGAGCTATAGAAGATCAGATGATGAAAAAGAAAGCTCAGGAACAAACCCCTGTAATGGTAAACATACACTCAAGAGCATTTGATAATGCGGTAAAAAGATCAGTGGAAGGATTACAGACTGAGCGTAGAATGGATAAGATGCCAGATTTTGATGAGTATAAAGAAAAGGGATTGTGTTTTGGATGTGGAAAAAGGGGACACTATAAACGAGACTGTTACAGGATAAGAAGAAAAGGGCAACAACGGGAGGTACAGAGAAAGGGAGCATTTGTTAGAACAGATATAGGTTGCAATCATAAAAATAACAGACTGGGACTGGGAAATAGGCAGCCCCCAAAGAAAGCAAATAATTAAGGGTCAAACCTGTAGATGGCCCTTCGGCCACTGCACAGGTAACCCTTCCCACTAGCAAAAATATAGATAGTAATTGATAAACAAAAATGCTGGAATAGTTCATTATAAAAAGAAAGTCATTGTTACAGGGCCAATGCCGGAATCTATGCTTGTTGTAATGATGTCTTTGATTTAAATAGATGAAAGCAAGCTGGATGAGAACCATCATCAAAATTAAGGTACCTGTATATTTGTGTATAAAATAATATCCCCTGAGTAGAAAGCAGAATGGAAGCCATCACAAAACAGGTAGAGAATTATCTAAAAAAAAAAACAGGATTGGAACAATTGGTGAGTTGTGAGTTGGGGAATGTCATTCCTTCAGTGTCAGAGAAAATGCAGCCAACTATTTTATGTGCTGGCAGCATGCAACGGGAACAAAATCCTAAAAATCCTATCAGCAAAACTCTAAAAGCAAAAGAGGGTTTTGAGATGCTGAAGAGTGATGACATTCTCTGTGGATTCATAATTCCCTCTACACCATGACTGGAAAATATCTCATTTTATTTGTTTTGTTATAATTTAGGGAAAAACACCATCTAGTGGGATATGTATGTATAAATATTTATATATATATATGTTCTGGTGGTGGTTACCCGTGCAAAGGACGTATGTTAATGTTAATTTGGTAATACACATTAGAAATACAAGGCACTATACTCAGTATAGTAATTACTATTTCAAGTATTGACAAAATATTTATTAGATGAACTGACTAGCAAAGTGTAAGGTAACTCTACTCATAATATTTAATCCAGCTACTTTGTTATTCGACACAGATGATAAATGAAGTTTAGAGACAAATTGTTTGTATCGAAAACCCACAACCTTTGAATTGTTTGTATATTGTATATTTGTCCAGCAAAAATTTTGAGTGAATAAATATACAAAAGGGGGGAAAGGAGGTTATCTATTATATACTCTAGTAGTATAGTAGCGCTTCCCTTGTAATAGCCACTATGAAACATGTCTATTAAGCAGAAAATGAAAATATAATTGTTTTGTTCAGTATTTTTGACCATATCCATATAAAGTATAAATGCTGAAGACTATTAACTGGTTGGAGGTAATGTTGTAAGAATGATATGATGACATATTTTTAGCTTTGTTTTTACAGATGATTGGTTGCTTCTGCACTGGAAATGCTACGGTTTACACAGCACGAAATAATTAAAATTTAAACCACTCCCTTCTTGCCTATATTAGTACAGAAGGCAGTGATGATGAGGCCCTCTCTGAATGGGAAAAGCAGAACTGGGTAAGATAGTTAAAGATCCTTACAATGTCAACTGAAATAAGAAAAACTGTAGAATACGTATGAGCCCGAATGAAGGTTCTCCTGCAGTTGCTCTCCTGTTATTAAATAAGCCAGGTACAATGAAGATAAAGTCTAGACCTGAGCTGACAGTGATGGAGCACAAAAAGATGCTTACACAGGTGTAGTTAAACAATAACCGGGCCTAGAGTTGAGAGTTTTCCATCTTTCCCTGTACAGACCACCTTGGTGGCTCCTGTCACGTCCGTGACGTCTGCCACTCCTTGTGTTCTTAAATCCCTACAGGTACAAGAAATTCAACGAGGAGTGGAGATAGAGACGCAGGAAGCCCAGCTGACTGAGGTCTGTGGATACAGGGCGGTAATATTTCTCTGCCATAAGCTCTCTTCTTATTGATGGTCCAGGTAACCAATAGATTAATAAGGAATTCTCTGTGAAAAACGGATATAAGTGTGTCTTAAGAAACAAGGTATGGGTGACACCAGAATTTAGTCCAGATTTACCCAGACTTGTAAGACATATGCCCAAAATACCCAAAATAATGAAAGAAGGAAAACTGTATAGTTTATAGAAATATACCCTGCATTGGCTCTTCCCATCTCAGAGACCGCAGATAAATTATAGTGATATACCATAAGCAGGTGTTATGCAAGTTTGTGCGTGTTCTGTAGATTTTTTCCCAGACTTGGTCAGAGGCAATCCAGTGTAGAAAATAAGATGTTATTACTAGAAAAGCACATGATAGAAATTGTATATGTAGGATATGTATAAAGAATAAAAGATAAAAGATAAGAAGGTACAAAATGCAATTTTTGTTCACAGATCCAGTAATCAGACGTGTAATTTTTGATATATAAATGATTAATTAAATATGTAATACCATGTAATAAACAGTTGGTTTCAGTTTCATTCCAGATCCTTCCAATCTGGCACACATTCTCTGAAGTTTGGGGGACTGGGTGACGGTCTGGAGGCGTGTGGGGGAAACTTGGATCTACACCAAGTCCAACTCAGTACACCAACCTCAGTAAAGGTCCATACATCCCATTGCAGGAGGGTTTACAAAGATTAAAGAAATGACATTAGGGAAGTATCGTGTACTGCTTCTCTTTCTATATGTTGTTCTCCTCTTAGGAATAAACAGTGGGACAATAAATTTCTAATGTATATATATATATCAATATCATGTCTTGTTTTTGTAACCCCCATACCCAATCAAATGTTAAAAGTTAGTTTTGAAATAAGGGGTTATACCCCAAACCAAAATCCGTATTGTACCAGACCTCCTTGTATATCCCTACAAAGATACATACATGAAACAAACTGGACCAGAGCCTATAGATTCGAACACGGTGACACTGATACCTGTGCAAATCGCAGTGCAATACACATGAGTGAAGAAGTTGAAGAAGGGCAGTTGGATGATGGAGCAGCAGATATGTCAATAGCTAATGATAGAGAACCATACTGTGTGCCCTTTCAATTTTGTAGAGTAGTTACCACTGACTTAGAAGATTCTTGGTGTTTGTATGATGAGACCTTGCGATTTGTATCAGTAGTAATGGCGTTACTAAGTGAATATCAGTTTGAACTTCCAAAAGGTATTTACATTGTTTGTGGGGAAAAAGCTTATAGATGGATTCCAAAGGGAGCAGAGGGAACCTGTACATTGGCTAGATTGGAACCTGCAACATGGATATGGAGTGAGGATGATTTCCCATACAAAAACATTCCTCAACACATGCTTGCAAAACGTGATACTGACACAAAATCTAGCAAACAGACACAGAAGCATTTGTTTAGTACACCATGGTACATGCAGGCAGGAATGGTACTGACAGGTCCATTAGGAGTAATGTTGGGGAATATGAGAAATGCCCAAATGATTCAAGAACTAGGAGATATTTTTGATAATGTGACTGATCTATTGTTTGATGCTATAAATATAGAATCAGCCTACACAAAACAGCTCATCATCATTACCAATCAACATTCCATGGTACTTGATTATCTCACTGCTTCTATTGGAGGTTTCTGTCAGGTGGTGGGACCTTCATGTTGTCACTTCATAAACCCTGAAGGACTGATGCAGGTTACACATGATATAGACCAAGCAGAAAGACTTAAAAAGAGATTTAAGGAAGCCAATGCATTGAGTGAACTACCCTTCCCTGAATGGCTTTCCTGGTTAAACCCACTGAATTTATTCAAAGGTGTAGGTGGATGGATCACAGGGATAATACATTATGTCATTCAAGGAGCGTTTATAATATTAATAATTGCAGTATTGGTAAAATTATTTGTAATGCTTGTAAAGAAAATTCTAGGAGCTAATTGTAGCTGTTTTTCAGGAACATGCAAACCCCAAAAGAGAGAAGCTATTGATACTGAATCCCTCCAAACTCAAGTAATGATGACCATAACAACCACAAAGAGATGCAGATGTATGATATGTGACAAAGACACCCTGATGGACTTAACCAACTGTGCCTACTGTGGAAGTCCTATGGAATCGTTTGACCACAGGATGCAAGAACATCAGCATGAAAAGAACTTTAATATTGTGTAAAACACCATAAAGTGTGTGATATATAAACACACTACAAGGACTATACAAACATATATCACATTTATATAATGAATAAACTGGTAGAACACACATATATGATATTATACTACATATATAGCCTTATATAGCCTTAAGTATATATTCCCCTCTAGGAACAGTAGATAGGATGGGTATAGGGACATGTAGGCCGATCCCACAGAGCACGTTTGAATGGCAGGGCCCCATGATGCGCGTAGGGAAAGCCTAGTGTATTGTGAAAGTAGGACAAGTCTCTGCGGTCTACCCTATAGGAAGGGACAGATGAGTAAGAACATAATTAATCAAAAGAGGGGAATTGTTAGAGAAGCCATTTTGTATCTTTTTTAGTATAGAAGTTCATTATATTCTAATATAGTTATGCAATCAGTTATGTAATCAGTTATGCAATCCGTTATGCAATCTTGGAATGAGTAATTGATGTTCTATTCCACATCTGCTATTCTTTTATTACGGTCATCTTGACCTGGAGCTTGTTTGACAAGGTTTGATTGAACACATCTCTTGAAACACTTTTTATTACATATCTCTTTGGCTTGAAATATTAATCCTTTCCTTATGTGATGATATCATGCTTATATCCTCCCAAAATGACTATATTTGGTATCTATCTAAAGTTATGTAACTATATCACATGTCTCATATTGCGTAATCAGCTTGAAAGGTATAAAGAAACCTTCAGATTCAATAAAAGATCAGAGATATTTGATTCACTATAGACGTGTCTGTCTTGGTGTGTTAAACCATTACTCTCACAATCGGCCGACGTCCCAGCTACCTGAGAGGAAACAAGAGCCCGGCTTTAACACTGACTACCCTTACGTTCCTGTGACTCCATAAGGTAGTGACAATCGGTACAATTCAGCTGTGACAATAGAAAAAACAAACATTTTTTCCCACAAAAATGTTGTTTTAGTCCAAAATGTTTTATTTTTGTGCCGCCCCCGTGTCAGCAGCCAGGCTGCTAGTATCCGGATCCGCGGTGGCTTGAGGGACGTTCAGACCCGGGGGTCGTGCGGCCACTCAAATAAAGGGGGTGTATGTACAGGGGACGATGTGGAAAGTTTGTGATGCCACCCGTGCTGTGTGGTAAGGGTAAAGTACCACCGCTGCGGCTGGGAATACCCGGTGGCGATGGTGTGGGCAGCCAGGTGTTTAGCCTCTCCATGGGTAGGGGCAATGCCCTGGGATCTTGACCTTGGCACCTCTTTCTGTAGTTGGTCCCTTTCAGCTTGAAACTGAATGGGTCCCGCTCACCCGTATGGCTAACAGAGTGAGCTTGCTCTCACGGTTCACGCTTGGGATTTTCTGGACTAGGCAGTGGGAAAGTCCTATCCCCCTCGTTGCGCTAATACCCCAATTTTGGAGCGGGTGGAGAACGGATCTTGAAGGCTCCGTTCTTGTCGGGTGAATTACCAGGACGCCTGAAGCTACTTCCTGGCCTGGGGTCCACGTACCCCGTCATGCCCTGGCCCCTGCCCGGTGATGGCACAAGGTCGCCTGCTGTCCTCCTCGACAGTCTGTGCCCCTTGTCACGATCCCCAGTGACTTGGGTCCAGCTCCTACCAGGCCCAGACCAACGTATGCCACCTAGTAAATGAGGAGCCCAGCTCCTGACCTCTCCTCTTCAGAGTCACTCCACAACTCACTGACTGTCTCCTAACACTCCTGGCCTCCCCTTAACCAACCCCCCAAGTGTCCAGCCCTATTCCCTTCAGGCTGTCCACTGGTGTGTCTGGTGGGTGTGGTGCAGAATGTTCCTAGGTTTTTGATTAGCTTGTTCTTAGCAACACCAAAGGTCAGGGACCTGTAACCAAGGAGGAGATGGACATCATGCAGAAGGGCAGATTGCACAATATCCTGTGACGACCTGATAGGCCAGAGCATCACATTTTCACAAGGGTAGCAGGAGAAAATGTAACATACAATTTGTTGTGAAATTTTTCCCAAATACGCTGAAACCTCATATGGGGTGGAAAACTACTGTATGGGCACACGGCAGGGCTTGGAAGGGAAGGAGCACTATTTGATTTTTGGAACACAAAAATGGCTGAAATCATTAGTTTGGCGCCCCTTAGGCTCTGGTCACCACAAGGTACTGCAACTGAGTTTAGGAGCAGTATCTATCTGGGGTAAGTGATAGGTGGATTGCAGATGCTCACACCAGACACGTTACATATGCAGATAGGTGCCTTTCCCACAGGGGGGAGTGGACTGTGGTGGGCAGGGAGAGTAGCCATCCAGTAGTTTGGGACTTCCCGGTCACCTGGACAACCACTGGGGGGCGGATGCCACATGGGGTATAAGAGGAGGTAGCCATGACACATAGTGAGCTTTCTGGAGGGATGTCCCATGAGACCAGACTGGGTGCAGGAGAGCACCAGTGCTGGTGGGACGACACACAGCTTATTTTTCCATTGTGGAAACTGGGGCTAGTGAGATGGAGCTCAGCCCAGGTTCTTTCTGCTGATCGCTGGACTGCGAGGACAAACAGGACATTTACACTGACACTGGTAACCGCCTGGAACTTGCACCGGATAACCAGAGACTTACCAGCAGTGAATAAGTACGCTCTCGGGCAATGTCCTAACCAGTGAGTGAAACACCTGAAAAGGAGCTCTTGCCTCATTTCCATTATTTACCGGCAACGCCATCCTGCGCTCCAGCGCCCATGGCCCACTACCAGCTAGCCGGCCATCCTCCCAGGGCAACCACTCTGCCTGTGGGGAGTGACTCCATCTTGGCTGCAATCAGCATCGATCCCCGGTGAGAAGAACCCTGCAGTGGCGGCCCCCTATCTGGCCGTACACCACAGGTGGCATCATGACAAAAACGTTATTATTATTGCCCTGTGCATAACCCCTTTTAAGCAACACCCAAGGTCATGGAACTGGGCAACGGCCACCCAGTGAACTGTCCCAGTAAATAAACTGCCTGGGACGGAGTACCCCAAAGCCCTGGGGTGCGTCATTAGCAGACGCTATGTCATGTTTGGAGAGCTCTTGATGTGCTTAAATAGTGAAATCGTGAAAAGTGGCCCCATTTTTTAAAGTAGCCCCCCTCAAGGAATTTATCTAGATGTGTGATGAGCACTTTGTACCCACACAGCTGCTTTGCATAATTTTGCAACTTTGAACTTTGAAAATGAAAATATGTAATTTTACACACAAAAATGTTATTTTCATCCCAATATTTTTTTTCCATTTTCACAAGTATAGCAGGAGAAAATAGATCACAAAATGTGTTGTTTCTGCTGAGTATGTTGATATGTGATGTGTTGTTTAGACACCCTGTTGAGCTCTGAATTGAAGGAGTGATGTTTTGGAACGCAGACTGATGGATTGGTTTGCAGGCGTCATGTCATGTTTGGAGTGCCCCTGATGTGCCTATATAGTAGAAACCCCCCACAAGTGACCTTATTTTGGAAACTAGACCCATAAAGGAATTTGTCTAGGCATGTGCTGAGACATATGTTTCACAGAAATGTACAACGTTGAACTGTGAAAATGAAAAATATAATTTTTCCTAAAAAAATATTTATTTAATCCAAAATTTGAATGACACACTGTACTAAGGGAGATGCTGAAGCTACAGTGTAGCTTCATAGTGCAGTTAGCAGGCAAGCCACCAGAGAACAGTAGAGTAGTCAGTAAATCAGGTCAGCAGCAGGAGGTCTCGTCAATAGCACAGAAATAATCAAATCGTGGTCAGGTGATAGCCGAGGATCGGAAGCTGGGAAGTTACGTATGCTACAGAGGGGAGAGATGGAGCCAAAGTTGGGAACGAGGATACAAGTCAGATGTTGGGAAGTCTAAGCACAAACAAGGGAGGAGGACAAACAGGTCAGGATGGGATAAGACAAACAGGGAAGGGTGCATAGCAGACAGGAGCGAGTAGTTAGGGACTGGGACAGGCAGATGAACGGAGGAGGGTACAGGTCAGAACAAGGTAAGACAGATCAGGTAACTCACCAGAGCCAGTAACACACGCTGCAGAGCATAAACTATCACTGGCACTGAACCGGAAGTGCAGCACCAGGATATAGTGTCATGGAAACTGGAGAGAGGCAGTGAGGAGTTAACCCCTGACATGACCAGGCCAGAGGTAGGTGAAATAATCAAACCACAGTGGCCTATACAGACCTGGGTCATAACATTAAACTAGAGTTTTCCTGGTATGTGAATTTTATCATGTTACGTACATAAGTTGTGTAGAGTATATGTGTCGCCCTGGGCAAGCCAGGGGACACAGATAACAACACCACTACACCCCACACTCCAGGTAGGCACACCTGCTAACCAGAAATCCTTGTTGCCTCTCTCCAGGAGTCTGTGATGCACACCAGGGGGTGGGCCAGGCGGTTGGCTCCGCCCACCAAGGAGCTTACAACTCTGGAGGCAGGAAGTTACCAGGCAGTCCAGTCAGGGACATGAACGAGGTAACAGCAGATTAGCCCAGGCAGGGCTTGAGTAAAGAAGCAGAGTAGCCCAGGCAGGGGCTAGAGGAAACAACCAGAAGTGAAAGTGAAGGAAAGGAAAGTGGAACAGGAGGAAAGCAAGAAGTGGTGACAGAGCAGAGAGAAGGAGAAGCCTGAGAGCCCAGCTGTGTGTAGGGCTAGAACAGCAAGGTCAGCGACGGCGGTGACTGTCCGGAGGGGGACCGTTTGGAAGTTCCTGGAAGGACCCCGTTGGCTGTGTGCCCGGTGGTCTGGAGCAGTGTTCCGAAGGACAGTCAGCACCAGGGCAGGGGCCTCTCGGACCCCGGCAAGGCTAGGAGTCGCCCAAATTGCCGAATCCGTCAGCGAAGGGGACGCAGATCCCCCAGCAACAAAGTCCCGATTGACGGCAACAGCCCGACCATTACCGGGGAGACACCGCCACCGCCAAGGCACCAGTTTCCCCAGGGCCAGCGCCTGCGGGCAAAATGTAGAGCTCCTCCGGCCCAGATTGCAGTCGGGGAGCGGGTAACCGGAGGGAATCCACCGCTACCATCAGTCAAACAGGTGCAAGGAAGAGAGACGTCACCGTCACCTACCGGGAGTGCAGGTGCAACCGTCTGTGGGACCGTCCTACCAGCCGTTGGTTTACCGTACAAACTGTGTCCGTGTCTCAGGCTGAGTGAGTACCACAGTGCCGCAAGGCATAGCGCTGCCCCCGTGTCCCTGCGCCCTCCAGGCCCTACACTTCACATCTCTTCACCGGGCCCCGGGATCACCAACCCCTACCCACGGAGGGGCAACACAACACCTGGCTGCTCCTATCACCATCCCCGGGACCCCCACACTGAGCAGCGGTGGTGCCATCACCACAACCGTGGGTGGCGTCACGAACTATAATCCCAACAAACACCCCCCTTTTCACTCACGGGCGAGGAGTGTCGCTCGAGACACCCTGGGATCCGGCCCGCAGCTCGAGCCACCAGGAGCAACTGCCGGACCCGAGCAGAAGGGGTGAGCGCGGGGTGCTGACACCCTCCTCCCCGCCCGCGACATATATTAGGTTGGAATAGGTGAGTATTATAGAGTACATGATGTTTGCAATATGTCAGTTATGTAGAGTACATCAAGTCCGGCAATAAATTAGAGTAAGCCAGATGTAAATTTAGTAGCCCATGGATACTATGGTACTATACTGGCACCTATAGTACACCGTCTGTTCCAGAGGAAATGGGCCCTCTTCTTCCTTACTTCATTTGCTGAAACACTGAAATTGATGTGATTGTTATAACAGTCAATCATATCGATTATAGTTGTGGATGGGCACTGAAACCCCCGTAGCGACAAGTCCCATACCCTGCTATCAGATACAGCAGGCATCTTCATGCTATCACCATGTTTGGAGATGTGTGACCGGAGGTTCTCATCACGTACGTTTACATTAATTTACAGAAACCCCTTCCTGACCATGACATAAACTTACTTCAAATGTTGTGAAGGTGTTAATATTATGCAACAAGAATTTGGAACAGAATACGGAAAAAATTAGATTATGGTTGCAAAATGTTTGCATCATGCTAGAATTTTTCCATCATTGTTGCTTTTTATTTTTTTAGAAAACACCTTTATTTACTGCCAGCTGTTTTAACAAACATGTAAAAAAAATGTGAATAAAAATACTGCCCCGGCTGGAAAAAAGGGATTAACTGTTTTTTTTATTAGTATATGTTAGTAAAGCATAATTGAAATAGAGATAGAGAGACGGGCGCAATATGAGAAGCATCCGTGGATAGATTTAAGCTATGTGCCCACACTGCGGAAAATGCGCGGATTTTGCCTCGGATTTCTCGCGGAAAAGCCGCGGATTTTCCAGAAATCTGCAGCACAGCTACTCCCCAGCCATTTCTATGGTATTTGGGAAATGCTGTGCCCACGCTGCGGATTTTTCCGCAGCAGAAATCGTGCAGATTTTCGTGCGGAAAAATCTGCAGCATGTCAATTATTGTTGCGGATTTCTCCGCAGGGTCCCATATACTTACCTGCCTTGATAGAGACCCGAGTCACTTTCTCTGTCCGGTGTACAGGAGCGCGATGAATCCAGGACAAGGAAGGAAGAGGTGGGCGGAGCCTGCACGAACTCCGGTCATGTGACAGCCGGAGCTAGTTCAGGCCCGCCCACCTTCTCATGCAGATGCTGAGCGAGTGACCCGGCTGCCAGAAAGCGAGGTGCTGCGTGATGGAGGTAAGTATGAACTCCCCCGATCACTGCAGCACTTGTTCTGCATTGAGGATGCAGTGCCGAAGCCATGGTACTGTATCCTCAATGCAGAATGCCCGCACCATATCCGCAGGACATTCCGCAGCATGGAAACAGACAAAAGTTGTGGTGCTGTTTCCTGGGAGCACCTGAGGATTGTCCTGCGGATATATCCGCAGGACACTGTCCCCGTGGGCACATAGCCTTAGGATAGATATTTAGAACTTCTCACCTTTGCAGGTTGTGCGCCCCCGCACAACTCCAGTGAAAGCGTGTCAGTCCGGGGTATCCTCCGTTCTGATTGCAGTGTCCAAACTTATTGAATCCAGACTTATGGTATCGTTGTTGGCTCCTGAACTCCACCGGCACCTTGGGATTCAGGTTTTCCTCCACGATCCTCCAGTTCCCAGCTGGATTCTATAATGGGTTGGCAGGTCCTTTGCAGCTACTACTGAAATCCCAGGTAGGGAGTGGGTATATGGATACCTGATGAAAGCATATTGTCTGCTGAAACGCGTTGTATTAATAGGAGCTTATAATTAATAAAGTACAACATTTAATATCAGCAAGTGGTTCCTTATGCGCTACATCAGAGCAAAAGAACTCTTTTCCATTAAAGCATAATTAGGATTCAAGTTTATCTGGCTGTAGTCTTTCAGAAACTTCTTTTTTAATAAGCCAATCTAAAAAGATGGAGGTCTTGGTTAGGGTTGAGCGCGGTTCGTGGTTCGAGGTTCTCCAGTTCGCGGCTCGAGTGATTTTGGGGCCTGTTCTAGATCGAACTAGAACTCGAGCTTTTTTGCAAAAGCTCGATATATCTAGATACGTTCGAGAACGGTTCTAGCAGCAAAAAAACAGCTAATTCCTAGCTTGGTTTCCGCTGTAATAGTGTAAGTCACTCTGTGACTCACACTATTATGAAATTTCAGTGTATAGTGTGCGGGAACAGCGTACTCAGATCACTGCTGTTTGTATAATGGCGATCGCCATTTTTTTTTTTTTTTTCTTGTCTTCCTTCCCTAAGCGCGCGCGTGTAGTGGGGCGGGCCAGCATGTCAGCCAATCCCAGACACACACACAGCTAAGTGGACTTTTAGCCAGAGGAGCAACGGCATGTGTGATAGGATGTCCATGTCACATGTCTCTGCATTATAAAACCGGACATTTTCCTCCAGCACGCCATTATCTGCCTTCTGCGTCCTTGGTGTCAGACATCACCGGCGCAGCTCCGTCCTAAATCCTATCGCCGATACTGCTGTATGCGCTCCATACACAGCGCTGGACAGCTTAGGGATAGCACTTTCTATCAGTCCTTTTAAGGGCTCATACCGGCAGGGTCAGAGAGCCATAGGTGACAGGTCCTGAAAACAGAGACAGCGTCTGTGTAGCCAAGGTCAGGGATTTCGTCGCTGCATTTCCCCATTAGGAGGGATAGAAAGGCAGGCTTCCTTTCCTCTACCCAGAGCCCCACAATCCTGGCACTGTACCCTCCTGTCCTCTGCACACTCCAACTCATTCTAACTAAGCCATTATACTAGCAAACACTGAGTGAACTTAGTGGCATCCTAAACGTGGCTATTGGACTTCTGTATCGTCCCACTAGTGCAAAGATATTTGCAGCACGTCTGCCTGCATTGCACACTCAAACTCATTGTTACTAAGCCATTATACTAGCAAACACTGATTGAACCTAGTGGCATCCTAAACGTGGCTATTGGACTTCTGTAGTGCACAGATATTTGCAGCACGTCTGCCTGCATTGCACACTCAAACTCATTGTTACTAAGCCATTATACTAGTGTGACGCCCTGGGCAAGCCAGGGGACACAGGTCACACACCACCACACCCCACACCCCAGGTAGGCACATCACAGCTAAACTACAAATCCTTGTTGCCTTCCTCCAGAGGCTGATGATTCACACCAGGGGGTGGGCCAGGCGGTTGGCTCCGCCCACCAAGGAGATCACAGCTCTGGAGGCGGGAGATACCAGGCAGTTGAGCCCAGGGAGGGCAAGAGAAAGGAGTTGTTGAGCCCAGGCAGGGCAAGTGTGAGGAGCTAAAGTGAGAGTCAACAAGCAGTGAAAGCAGAAAAGTGGTAAAGGAGGAAAGCAAGTGAAGTGACAGTAAAGAAAGAAAGCCTGAAGGGTCCAGCTTTGTGGAGGGCCAGATCAGCAAGGTCAGCGACGGTGGTGACTGTCTGGAGGGGGACCGTTTGGAAGTTCCTGGAAGGACCCCGTTGGCTGTGTGCCTGGTGGTCTGGAGCAGTGTTCCGAAGGACAGTCAGCACCAGGGCAGGGGCCTCTCGGATCCCGGCAAGGCTAGGAGTCGCCAAATTTGCCGAATCCGTCACTGAAGGGGACGTAGATCCCCCAACAACCAAGTCCCGATTGAAGGCAACAGCCCAACCTGAATCGGAGAGACACCGCCACTGCCACGGCACCAGTTTCTCAGGGCCAGCGCCTGCGGGCAAAGTGTAGGGCTCCTCCGGCCCAGATTGAAGCCGGGGAGCGGGTAACCGGAGGGAATCCACCGCTACCACAGGTCAACCATAGGTGCAAGGAAGAGGGACATCACCGTCACCTACCGGGAGTGCAGGTGCAGCCGTCTGTGGGACCGTCCTACCAGCCGTTTGGTTTACCGTAAAACTGTGTCCACGTCTCAGGCTGAGTGAGTACCACAGTGCCGCAAGGCACAATGCTACCCCCGCGTCCCTGCGCCCACCAGGCCCCGCACCTCACAAACCATCACCGGGCCCCGGGATCACCAACCCCTGCCCACGGAGGGGCAACACAACACCTGGCTGCTCTGCATCACCATCCCCGGGATCCCCGTATTGAGCAGCGGTGGTGAAATCACCACAACCGTGGGTGGCGTCACGGACAATAATCATCCCCTCACCCAACAAACCCCTTTCACTCACGGGCGAGGAGTGCCGCTCGAGAAACCTCCGGGATCCGGCCTACGGCTCGAGCCACCACTGAGCAGCGGCAGCCGGACCCGAGCAGAAGGGGGTGAGCGTAGTGTGCTGACACCCTCCTCCCCGCCCGCGACAACTTGGCGTCACAAACAGTATCTTACCGCTCTGCCGTCTGGTAGAGGTGCGCCTTGTTACCGCCGGAGGTGTCCGGCAGAAAAATTTCAGAAGCCGCCATCTTTGGCGCGAAAAGTTCCCGCTCGAGCGTCTTCTCGAGCAGTAGAGGCGCGAAGGCCAAAACCCCGCCCCGAGAGAGGAGGGGCCGAAAAGAGCTAAGGGGGACGCGATGGCGGCTGGACGAATGTAAGTGTGGCGGTGTCAAGAGAAACATTTAGGCCCCACGACCCCCCCTGACCTTCACTGGGAATGTCCGCCCCGCCGAGCTATGCGGAGGCGGCCGAGCTGGTGCCCGGGACAGCGGCATGGCTGAGGGCCCGAACGGCGGAGATTTGCCGTCATTACCAGAGGCAGATCGGCGGGCTGATGGAGCAATGGGCCGCGGAGGTGGAGGCGCTAGTTGCCGTAGCGCGAGTGTATGGAATGGAGGCCGTGATGGAAGAACCGGAGAGTGACCCACGCCCCTGTGTCCCCGAGGGACCGGCCGCTGCGGCTGAGGGACCCGGTCTGACCCTGGCTCCTGTGTTGCCTCCGTCCTACGTGCTCGCATGCTGCACAGCACCTGGCCCGTCAGGCGTACACCCCTCCGTGATTGCGGCCCAGGGAGTAGCCAGCCTAGAAGCTACGGCGGTTGGTAGCTACCCGTCTGGGGCGGAAGCTGTGGATGGTGACTCCGGGCCTGACACCGAGCCCATGTCGGAGGAAGATGGGTCCGCCGCAGCCGAAGAATCTGAGTAGGGCAGCGGATGCCCGTTGCACCGTCCCCGTTGGGACCACCGCAGAGTTGTTTGCTTGTTGAAAAGTTGAAAGTTCTGCTGATGATGAAAATGATAATTACCGAACAGTAACCAGATTTGCTTAGTGATTGAACCGCCCGGAGCCGGCACCGTTGTCCCAGTGGGGACCGTTAAAAGTTGCATAAGGGACTCCTTATGGACAAGCCCGTGAACTTGCAGGGCACCACAAACGTTAAGTGGCTTGTAAATATGTTGGTTACCGTTACCGTTTCCGCAATGCCGCCTCCGGAGAGGCAGGTTGGAGGGAGGGCCCTCAGCAGAGCAGGCTGGGGCCCAGCCACCAAAAGAACCGGTGGCCACCCTCTGGAGGGGAAGGACAGATCCCGCTCGGGTAACTTGTGCTGGACTGTGGGTCAAGGGGTGCTGCCTGGGCTTTAGGGGCAGCATCAGGGCCAGGTTGCTTGGGTGGGAGAGAGCGGAAACCGTAACCGTAAACCGTTGCAACGTTAAAAGTAAATGTGCCTCCCGTCTTGGGAAGAGTTATTATTAAAAATGTATATATGTTAATTTCCAAATGTTATCTTTTTCAGAAAAATAAAACCGGTGTAGGACGGCAGCCCGCGGACGGTCTGCATTTTGCTAAGGGGGAATGTGACGCCCTGGGCAAGCCAGGGGTCACAGGTCACAACACCACCACACCCCACACCCCAGGTAGGCACATCACAGCTAAACTACAAATCCTTGTTGCCTTCCTCCAGAGGCTGATGATTCACACCAGGGGGTGGGCCAGGCGGTTGGCTCCGCCCACCGAGGAGATCACAGCTCTGGAGGCGGGAGATACCAGGCAGTTGAGACCAGGGAGGGCAAGAGAAAGGAGTTGTTGAGCCCAGGCAGGGCAAGTGTGAGGAGCTAAAGTGAGAGTCAACAAGCAGTGAAAGCAGAAAAGTGGTAAAGGAGGAAAGCAAGTGAAGTGACAGTAAAGAAAGAAAGCCTGAAGGGTCCAGCTTTGTGGAGGGCCAGATCAGCAAGGTCAGCGACGGCGGTGACTGTCTGGAGGGGGACCGTTTGGAAGTTCCTGGAAGGACCCCGTTGGCTGTGTGCCCGGTGGTCTGGAGCAGTGTTCCGAAGGACAGTCAGCACCAGGGCAGGGGCCTCTCGGACCCCGGCAAGGCTAGGAGTCGCCAAATTTGCCGAATCCGTCAGTGAAGGGGACGTAGATCCCCCAACAACCAAGTCCCGATTGAAGGCAACAGCCCAACCTGAATCGGAGAGACACCGCCACCGCCATGGCACCAGTTTCTCAGGGCCAGCGCCTGCGGGCAAAGTGTAGGGCTCCTCCGGCCCAGATTGAAGCCGGGGAGCGGGTAACCGGAGGGAATCCACCGCTACCACAAGTCAACCATAGGTGCAAGGAAGAGGGACATCACCGTCACCTACCGGGAGTGCAGGTGCAGCCGTCTGTGGGACCGTCCTACCAGCCGTTTGGTTTACCGTAAAACTGTGTCCACGTCTCAGGCTGAGTGAGTACCACAGTGCCGCAAGGCACAACGCTACCCCCGCGTCCCTGCGCCCACCAGGCCCCGCACCTCACAAACCATCACCGGGCCCCGGGATCACCAACCCCTGCCCACGGAGGGGCAACACAACACCTGGCTGCTCCGCATCACCATCCCCGGGATCCCCGTATTGAGCAGCGGTGGTGAAATCACCACAACCGTGGGTGGCGTCACGGACAAAAATCATCCCCTCACCCAACAAACCCCTTTCACTCACGGGCGAGGAGTGCCGCTCGAGAAACCCCCGGGATCCGGCCTACGGCTCGAGCCACCACTGAGCAGCGGCAGCCGGACCCGAGCAGAAGGGGGTGAGTGTAGTGTGCTGACACCCTCCTCCCCGCCCGCGACACTAGCAAACACTGAGTGAACTTAGTGGCATCCTAAACGTGGCTGTTGGACTTCTGTATCATCCCACAAGTGCAAAGATATTTGCAGCACGTCTGCCTGCACTGCACACTCAAACTCATTGTTACTAAACCATTATACTAGCAAACACTGAGTGAACCTAGTGGCATCCTAAACGTGGCTGTTGGACTTCTGTATAGTCCCAGTAGTGCACAGATATTTGCAGCACGTCTGCCTGCATTGCACACTCAAACTCATTGTTACTAAACCATTATACTAGCAAACACTGAGGAAACTTAGTGTCATCCTAAACGTGGCTGTTGGACTTCTGTATAGTCCCAGTAGTGCACAGATATTTGCAGCACGTCTGCCTGCATTGCACACTACAACTCATTGTTACTAAGCCATTATA
Organism: Anomaloglossus baeobatrachus; assembly: GCF_048569485.1. NCBI lineage: Eukaryota > Metazoa > Chordata > Amphibia > Anura > Aromobatidae > Anomaloglossus > Anomaloglossus baeobatrachus. The sequence continues at coordinate 120,237,063 of NC_134364.1, forward strand.
CTAGCAATTTATGCTGCCAGTTTAAGGGCCGTAGTTGCATTGTCGGGGATAATTATTCTTTATTATTCTGCTGTTAATAAAGCTAGACCACCACTGCAATCTACACCACCTCTCAATTTTTACTACCACATTTTAAGTGCACAATCTTGTCGCAATCAACATGAGTGGCAAAATGACAGATGCCGGTGGAAAGAGGAAGAGGCGAGTTGGAAAAGGAAAAAAAGGGTTTGTCCGTGGGAAGGTGGCAAAGCTCCATTAATATCTGCTGAAGATAGACCATCTACCAGCAAAAGTAAGATGTCTACTACTTACCGTGGACAATCCGATGTGCTCCCTTTTTTACGGACACGAACAACAGGAACAAAGGTAGATGATGGCCAAGAAAGGAAAATGCTTGAATGGATCTCAAGTGGTCCAACAAGTGCCCTCTCAGCCACCTCAACTACCGCATCCAAAAAACACCAGTCCTCTGAGTTGTCATCCCAATCAAACTTGCTTTCTCCCAGCTCTGAAGTCTCCATCCGCCCTGCACAGTATGGTGGAACTGAGATGGCTGAGTCTGCAGAGCTGTTCAGTCACACTATAGCCTGGAAATCAGAGGTCTGCTCCCAAGCTACAGTGAGTACAGACCAGGAAATGGTCTGCAGTGATGCCCAGAACCTTTGTGACTCTGATTCAGGCCGTGAGGACCAAGTTTCTGAGCGTAATGTTGACCCTTTGTCACAAACTGTAACACCTGTTGTTATAGACAATGAGGAACATACTGATGACGATGAGACGCAGATACCCGATTGGGATGACAACTTAAATATTCGGTCAGGGCAAGAAGAGGCTCGGTCTGAGGGTGAGGGGAGTGCAAACACAACAATTGATGAGGAAGTTCTAGATCCCACCTACTGTCAACCCACAGTCAGGCACTCGAGGAGGTCAACAGAGGCGGTGGAGGAGGATGCAACCGACGACGAAGTTACCTTGCGCCTTCCTGGACAGAGTCGGAGCACTGGTAGCACGTCTACAACTGCATCCTCAGCCACCACTCTGCCTCTGAGCATTATTCGGGGTGGATCAACAGGTCGCATGCCCTCTAAGCCTTGCCTAGCCTGGTCCTTTTTTGACATAGCAAAAGATCGCCCAAATTATGTGATCTGTAAAATTTGTCGTGATTCTGTTAGTAGAGGGCAAAACCTCAGCAGTTTGACAACTTCTTCCATGAATCGTCACATGAATAAATATCATATGTCCCAGTGGGAAGCTCACCGTGCTGCAATGCGGCCTAGCGGAGCGAACCATCCACCGCCTGCCCCTTCCAGTGCATCCGCGCGCTCTTCATCTTCTAGAACTGTGGGGACAGCTGTCACACCTGGTTTTCCACGCACAACTTCCACCACTGTAACCGCAACAGGCAGTTTGCTTGGTAGGTCGTCAGTTGGTTTGGAAGGGGAAACAAGTGTGTGTGTACAGCTCTCTCAGACATCGATAGCACCAACGTTGGATGAAGGCAACATCATGTCTCCGACTGCACTTTCCTCACAAACCTGCATTTTTCCAGGGACACCCTACTCAACACCGTCTACACACAGCAGCCAGATCTCTGTCCCTCAGATGTGGACAAATAAAAGGCCATTTCCTGCAACCCATGACAAAGCTAAGAGATTGACTTTATCCCTCTGTAAGCTCTTGGCTACCGAAATGCTGCCTTTCCGCCTAGTGGACACACAGGATTTTAGAGACCTTATGTCTGTCGCTGTGCCCCAGTACCAGATGCCCAGTCGCCACTACTTCTCTAAGAAAGGTGTGCCCGCGCTACACCAGCATGTCGCACACAACATCACCGCTTCCTTGAGAAACTCTGTGTGTGAACGGGTGCATTTTACCACTGATACTTGGACCAGTAAGCATGGACAGGGACGTTACATGTCGCTGACTGGGCACTGGGTAACTATGGTGATAGATGGTGAAGGGTCTGCTGCACAAGTCTTGCCGTCCCCACGACTTGTGTGTCAATCCTCTGTCTGTCCAAGTTCCGCCACTGCTTCTGCCTCCTCCACCTCATCTGGGTCCTCCACCTCCGCCCCAAGCCTGCCTGGTCAGGCCACCAGCGTTCTCACTGCGCAGAAGGAATCACGCACCCCTCATTACTATGCTGGCAGCAGAGCGCAACGGCATCAGGCGGTCTTTAGCTTGACATGTCTTGGGAATAAGAGTCACACAGCTGAGGAGTTGTGGTCAGCTCTGCGGTCCGAGTTTAATAAATGGTTGTCTCCACTCAACCTGCAGCCTGGTAAGGCCGTGTGCGACAATGCTGCAAACCTGGGTGCGGCCCTTCGCCTGGGCAAGGTGACACACGTACCTTGTATGGCTCACGTGTTGAACCTTGTTGTCCAGCAATTTTTAACACACTATCCCGGCCTAGATGGCCTTCTGACCAGGGCACGAAAACTGTCTGCTCACTTCCGCCGTTCAAGCGCCGCAGCTGAGTGACTTGCATCGCTCCAGAAGTCTTTCGGCCTGCCGGTTCATCGCCTGGAATGCGATGTGCCGACACGCTGGAATTCGACTCTCCACATGTTACAGCGACTGTGGCAGCACCGCCGAGCCCTGGTGCAATACGTCATGACGTATAGCCTGGGCCAACGAGATGCAGAGGTGGGGCAGATCACCCTGATGGAGTGGTCTCAGATCAAGGACCTATGCACCCTTCTGCACAGTTTCGACATGGCGACGAATATGTTTAGCGCTGACAATGCCATTATCAGCATGACAATTCAAGTCATTAACATGCTGGAGCACATGCTAAACACTATTCGGAGTCGGGGTGGGACAACAGGAAGGGGAGGAACTACAGGAGGATTCATATGCGCAAGACACAACAACATCACCAAGGTCCAGACGTTCATCATCACCAACGCGGCAGGCATGGGACCATGGGGGACAGGGATCAACAAGGGCGCATGGTAGCAGGAGAAATGTTGAGGAAGGTGCAGGAGAACATGAAGAAATGGAGGACGAACTGTCCATGGACATGGAAGACTCAGCGGATGAGGGAGACCTTGGTCAAATTTCAGTTGAAAGAGGTTGGGGGGAGATGTCAGAGGAAGAAAGAACGGTTAGCACCTCTATGCCACAAACACAGCGTGGACTTGGTCCGTATGGCTGCGCAAGACACATGAGCGCCTTCTTGTTGCATTACCTCCAACATGACCCTCGTATTGTCAAAATTAGAAGTGATGATGACTATTGGCTTGCCACACTATTAGATCCCCGGTACAAGTCCAAATTTTGTGACATAATTCCAGCCATAGAAAGGGACGCACGTATGCAGGAGTATCAGCAGAAGCTGTTACTCGATCTTAGCTCGGCTTTTCCACCAAACAACCGCGCAGGTGCAGGGAGTGATTCTCCCAGTTGTAACTTGCCAAACATGGGACGGTCTCGTCATCTTCAACAGTCTACCCGTACCAGTAGCACCGTATCTGGTGCTGGTAACAGCAATTTTATGGAATCTTTTCATAATTTTTTTAGACCCTGCTTTGCAAGGCCAACAGAGACAACAAGTCTAACACATAGTCAACGGCTGGAGAGGATGATACAGGAGTATCTCCAAATGAACATCGATGCCATGACTTTGCAAATGGAGACTTGCTCATTTTGGGCTTCAAATCTTGAAAAATGGCCAGAGCTCTCCACTTTCGCCTTGGAGATTTTGTCGTGTCCAGCTGCCAGCGTTGTCTCTGAACGTGTCTTCAGTGCTGCTGGGTGTGTGCTGACAGATAAGCGCACACGTCTGTCCAGTGACAATGTGGACAGACTGACGTTCATCAAGATGAACAAGTCATGGATTCAGAAGGAATTTACTACCCCTGTGTCATCCTGGGGAGAGTAAAGGCTTGTGGATTTGGAATGTGCTTGATGCAAATCTAGCTGTGAAGTGTATAACTGGGGCACAAGTGCTGCCACTGATGGGGTGTCTGTGTGGCCCAATTTTTTGAAAAAAGGGAGACTCCGCTTGGAGTAACCCTTGCTTACATTGTTTTTAAAAGGAGCCAAGATGAACAAGTCATGGTTCAGCAAAGACTTTTCTACCTACCCCGGTGTCATCCTGGGGACGGATAAGAATGGCGTATTTTTGAATGTGCTTGATGCAAATCAAAACATCCTGTTTGCAACTAGGGCACAACTGCTGCCACTGATGGGGTGTCTGTGTGGCCCAATTTTTGGAAAAAAGGGAGACTCCGCTTGGAGTAACCTTGTGATGTTTTACATGATTTTCGAAGGGCGTGCCATGCCTATATCTGTGTCTTCTCCTCTTTTTCCTTGTCTAGCTCTTTTGTTTTCGCATGAGTAATCTCCTTGTCACTTTCCCATGTGTTTGTGTTGTGTTGTGAGTTGTTTGTCACCTTTTGGACACCTTTGAGGGTGTTTTCTCGGTGTTTTTATGTGTTTGTGAATGCCTGGCATTGTTTCCTATGCGGTTCGAGTTCGGTCCGTCGAACGTTCGACGAACCGAACTCGAACGGGACCTCCGTTCGGCAAACCGACCTCGAGCCGAACCGCGACCGGTTCGCTCATCTCTAGTCTTGGTCCCTGCGGGTATACAATGCAAGCAGTAGATTTTACAGATAGATAGTACATTTTGTAAATGTCTTTACTAAATTTTTGACTGCAGCAGCTCTCATTTCTGTACAAACAGAGATTAGACATTAAGCAATAAATTGGAAATATATTCTTTTAATATGTAAACAATTGTTTTAAAAAGTTGAAAAGAATTTGAGATTTCTTACAGACCATGTGAGATCATTAATTGTTGTTGCAAAAATATGACTTTAACATCTACTACATGGAAACAGAATTTGTAAGAAATCAAGGGATCTGAAATGACATAACATATCTAAAGTAGTGGCTTCTTAAGAAAAATGCAAAAATAATATAACCATGCAAGTGCTTAAAATGCCTGGATACCATATTTGTTTTATTTAACTAATTCCAAATTTCCACTTAACTAATTTCTAATACATTTTTCTGGAGGTTGAAGTGCATCAGTGATAAGTTGTAAAATGAAATGAGTAGTAATTTGTGATGCACAAGCGTGCTTGACACTGATTTGTACACAATCGAGTATCCTGGGTTGTGATGGTGGGATATGGGGGGAGGTGTATCTTGCTGTACAGAGTCCTATTTTAAGCTTGGTTCACTATCCATTATTTGTACTGCTTCTGTGTACATTGTATTGTTTGTAAGTAATCACCCCCTATAGTGCAAGGTTATTGCCTCTTGAGGCGCTCCCATCCCTGGGTGTGGGGGGAGGTAGGCCTAGAGTCCACCTACTGTAAACTCTCTGCTTACCTGTGAGATTCAGACAGTCTGTTTGAGAACTTCAAGAATGAAGCAGGAAGATTGAACCTCTGGTAGAAACTGGCTTCTCAGAGAGACCTGAATATTTATCGCTTACCGGACTATATTTGTGTTACTGGACTAATTTTACCCTCTGTTTTTTGGATTATGTTATGGACCATTTGATTTGCTTGGAATAAATGCTCTTTGGATTGTACAGCTATCTCTCACTCTGTTGATTGTGTAATATGGGAGAAGGACCCCGTCACATGGGTACTCGATTGCCATGCTCTAGTCCCTGCACTGCATGTTTTGCTTTTTTTTCCCAGCCACTAAACATGTGGGCATTGCCTGCCAATCACGGTAATGCCATAGCTATGTTGGCTACTGGCATTTCTGTGATTGGCAGGCTGCATAGTGTCATTGGGCCTATATAAGACAAGATAACAACATGCTCGGTACACTGTACCCCAGAAATAATGGGGAGAGCAGCTGCACAAGGGATAGTGTAATAGAATCAGCAAATAGATACAAAAACATCGGCACATACCTACGAAGATCCAGATATTAACGTTCTTTATTTCATCCAATGGTGCAGGTAAAAAGCGGGAGGAGAGCTGGGTGCGGGTCCCCTCAGGACGACGGCCGTTTCGTGCCCAAAAGCACTTCTATGGGTCCATCTTCTACGGGTTCATGTACCCGTATCAATAGTGAAACTAGAAATAGCTACAGCTGAGCCAGGAGTAAATCATGACACACCTGTTTTGATAATAATTCTTGTCTAATGGGCAGACCACACAACAATGCAAGTGAATGTGTGGGGTTTGGCACTGCATCACAATTCAGAATATATGTCTCCCATATCTGTAGGACCCACATCTCTCACTAAAAACCCAATATTCATATCTAGTAACGTTGCTCCACAACCTTTGGGACGTTGGCCATGTGGTTCCACTATTGCTTTGAAGTATGCAAGAGGCTAATTACAACACAACAGAAAAGTATCACCACACAAACCTGTTGCTTCATGTTTGTACTAACCATATCAAAGGAGGTGGCAGCATCACAGACCCTCTGCCCAGTGGGGGGGGGGGGGGCATTGAATACATGGGAGAAAGATATTATCATATCTTCTTTCCATGGTCCTGATTCCCAATTTATAGTGAAGCTATGCTCCTAAATTAGCTGTGAGGGTGACAATATGCATCAGGATCCAATTGGCGGTCCTATTCAGTTGGCTTCCTTGTATGACTGCACATGCAGAGATAACTATATTGAATATTTCCTAACAAACCTATATATCATTCTGCTCAGCTTCTCTTTATACTATGTTGTCCACAAGTTGGTCTACATGTACAACATGACAGGTTCCATTTAACCATCATGGATCATTAATCTTGACTTTAAAGGTGTCACGTCTCCACCAGAGCCTGCTCCGGTGATGTCTGCCCTGGTCACCAGGTGCTGCTCTGCTCACACTGCACGCAATGCTGGTGATAGGGAGAAGCCAGTTCCAGTGGCTCTGGTAGGCAGAGTGTCACGTCTCCACTAGGGCCTGCTCCAGTGACGTCTACCCCAGTCTCCAGGCACTGCTGTGCTCACACTGCAGGCAGTGCTGGTGATGGGGGAGAGGTCAGTTCCAGTGACTCTGGTGGGCACAGTCGCCACACATTCACCAGGCTTGATTGGGCTAGAACTTGCAGTACTGCTGGCTGACTGTAGGGGCATGTACCTTCCAGCTAGTATCAGCTCTTACTCCAGCCTATGGGAAGGCACCACACCCTTTTTATATCCTTCATTGTTCTTGGACCTTTGCCAGATATAGTCTTGTGTTGCTGTGAGCCACAGCCTTTCTGGTACTGTGCACCTTGCTTTATATCTCGTATGAACTCGGCTTTGTTTATTAATGTCCCTCCTGCCTGCTGTTTTATACCTCTTCTGACATCCCGGTTTTGACCTCGGTCTGTTTTCTGGACATTTCTCCTGCCTATTCTTTTGTACCTCGCTTGACGTCTTAGTTTGACCTCGGCCTCTTTTTCTGGACATTCCCCCTGACTTTCTGACGTTCTGTTTTGACCCTGCCTGGCGACTATCCCCGTCTCTGGACTGCAGCCTACCTTAGGCAGTGAACCCCTGGACCCTTCAGTAATTTTTGATCCCTGTATAGGGGTTAAAGGGTTTTGGGGTACCTTGGGGTCCTGCTTGCCGTTACAAAAGGATATTGGTGTTAACCAGTAGCCTACACTAGACCACCAGCAATATTATAATACTGTTCTGGGCTTGAGTGGGAATTTTGCTACTTTGCTGTTACATGTACACCTCCAGCAGCCATCCTCTATTACAGATTCCCGGCTCGGAACCCTTCTTTGATACATTTGTGGATAAATTGTATCTCTCCTCCTATAACTTTCATATAGATATGTCATGTTTCTTTTTTCCTTCATGTGACATGTCACAGCTTGTTTCTTTAAACCTGCTATCGGATCCGACATCTCTCCTCCTTTATTTCATACAATACAACACGAAGAGAGAAAAAAGAGAATTTACAAAAAGAACGAGGCCACATCTGCACATGAAATATCACTGTCTGCAAACAAAGACTAAAGTGCGCTGTCCCGAGCACATAGACAGAGAGAGTTCATTGCTAGAACATAAATTCACAAAGCTGTCGGCATATTTTGCAGAAATTCCTCCAGAAGTGTCAGATTTAGTTTCTACAAAATGCCATCCTGCCACATTAAACTGTAACCGATGGCACAAAATGGTGTTTCACATTGATGGGGGAATTTGCTCGCTTTACTTATTAGATGGCTAATATCCAACATTCTCTCTGTGATTTGCTCTATCTTATTTTAGAATTAACACTCAATTTCACCAGCCTCCCCTCTCTCATTGCAGCAACTTTGCATTTTCCCAAAATCTCAGAGACGTTCTCTTGCATTATCATTCTTGCAAATGCTTGGCGATAACCAATAGGATTTTTCGTCATTGTCAATCAGCTTTTCTAGCAATTTATTTAAGTATTCAAGTGAAGTGGAACTCTGCTCAAGGACACAAATAATCAGCATTTTTGAGAATATGGATTTTTGTAAATTCTTTTTGTATGAATTCAGCAAAGTGGTGGCCTACTACCAAACATGCTGCCATGGCCTGCAGCATCTCCAGACTTGTCCTCCGTCGAGCACATTGAGGACTTCATTAAACAGAAATTTCAAAAGGAGCTGTAATCAGTATATCTTGATGATTTTCATGCTCTTGTGCATTCAGCATGGCAAAACATTCTGTCTTGATTAGTGCCAGGCTCAGGCTCAGGCTCAGGCACCACTGAGCCATTGCATGTATCTCTCCCCTGTATTAAAGGTCATGGAAGGAGCGGTGGCTCAGTGGTTAGCACTGTAGTCTTGCAGCGCTGGGGTCCTGGGTTCAAATCCCACCAAGGACAACATCTGCAAAGAGTGTGTATGTTCTCCCCGTGTTTGCGTGGGTTTCCTCCAGGTACTCCGGTTTGATCCCACACTCGAAAAACATACTGATAGAGACTCTAGATTGTGAGCCCCAATGGGGACAGTGTTGCCAATGTATGTAAAGCGCTGTGGAATTAATAGTGCTATATAAATGAATAAACTTATTATTATTATTCCAATCTGCCTCGTCTCGGTGGTCAGGCCGCTATATCTTTGTGCTGCTGCTACTGGAACACCGCCAGTAATAGTTCATGCTATGCAGCACATGAGTCTGGCTCTTGTGAGTGTTCCCTGATCTGTCCTACCTTCTAGCTACTATCCTGAACTGAGCCCCCCGTACCATCTGTCTTCTCAGTCTGACTTCCTGGTTCTATCCTGTGTCTTTCTTGTTCCTGCATCTCCCTGTACCGTCTGTCTGATCACCTCCTCCTGACTTCCCGGTCTTGTCCCGTGACTCTCCCGTACCTGTTTGTAGCTCTGATCTCCTGACCTCTGACCCTGCTTTGTTGTACCTGACTTTGGCTCCCCTTCTCCCTTCTGACATTGGTGTTACTTCCTGGTTCATGACCTCTGGCTAGCACCTGACCATGGTTTGCTTCTCCCCTGGTTTTGACTTGACATGCCGGTACTGACCCGGCCTGCTGACTATTCTATTGTTTTTGTGCCCAGCTTCTCCAGTGTTTCTCAGTGCCCTCACAGCATTACACATTCCTCAGACAACCATTAATAACCTCATGGATAGTACCTAAGGCTCATCCTGCTTTTATCACCACTCCCTGATGACCAATAGTAAACAGAAGGAAGGAACTACACAGCTAAAGGCACATGAAGATGGTTTAAATAAGATTAAATGATGATATTTAAAAAGGTGGTTCACCCGTTTTCATTACCCGCCACATCGATATTACGTTAAGAAACAAGGTTTCTCTCAAATACCTTTTGTTGCCAATAATGCCTGTGAGCGGCGCTATTGCGGTCCGCTCACCCACTTCGCGTGACCCCCGGGCTCTTTGACCTCTGATGTATGGTGATGTGACCTCAGTTGAGGCGGGCTGCAGTCTTCCTGAGTGACTGGGCTGTGGGCGGCGTTTCACTGCTTGTTCCAGCTCATTATCTCCCTGCTCGCTTGTCCTTCACTGCAGAGCGCGCAAGCAGAAGAGACGCTGGGCTGTGATGAGCAATAAAACTCCGCCCACAGCCCAGTGACTCATGGAGACTGGGGCCGGCCGTGGTTATGTCAGGTCAACAGAAAGTTGACATGACATCACTAGACATCAGAGGTCACAGAACCCGGGGTCATGCGATGGGGATGAGCGGGCCGCAATCGCGCTGCTCACAGGCAGAATTGGAAACACAAAGTTTTTCAGAGAAACATTGTTTCTCAACATAATATTAATGTGGCCACTAATGAAAACAAGTGAACCACCCCTTTAATATCCATACACTGCAGTAAGCATAGCATTGCATAATGTTTTGTGTGAAAAACCCTTCATCAGGCTTATAGGCTATCTTCACTGCATGCAAGGTCAAGGGGATCCAGGGAGAAGGGTGGGCTTTCCCTAAATAGGGACAACCAGAATCCAACTGTGTCAAGGCCTTTGGTGTCACACCCTGGATCCTCTTGACCTATATGTAGTGAACATAGCCTATATGTCTGATGAAGGGTTTTTCACCCGAAACATTACATAATATGGCACTTACTGCTGTGTTTGAATATGAAATATTGTCAATAAATCACATCTGAAGTATCTGCACATGGCTTTAGGGGGAAGTTTATTCACTTCGTCTACTAGCTAAATTAAGTGACCGTAGCTCTGCCCCGATGAGGTTTCGTACCATGGGCGGTAAAAAACACTGTGGAAAAGTGACTGCAGAGTCATACTCCTGTGATGTCCCATTCGAGACTGCATCAGAAACATCACAGAGAGTAATAAATCACAGATATGGGGATTAGCTGCATAGGTAAAATAGTGGGGGATTTTGTATTCTAGCAAATTGCAAAAGTAGTTAGGGCTTAAATATAGATATTTATATATGGCATTGTAGATATCGAACCAACTACTTACAGAATTAGACTTGAGTTAAGCGGACTTTACACGCTACGACATCGCTAGCAATTGCTAGCGATATCGAGCGTGTAAGTGTGTCGCCCTGGGCAAGCCAGGGGACACAGGTCACACACCACCACACCCTACATCCCAGTTAGGAACACCAAAGCTAACCAAAAATCCTTGTTGCCTTCCTCCAGAGGCTGATGATTCACACCAGGGGGCGGGCCAGGCGGTTGGCTCCGCCCACCGAGGAGTTCACAGCTCTGGAGGCGGGAGAAACCAGGCAGTCTAGCTAGGGGAGTGAAGGAGTAAACAGCGAAGATGAGTTAAGGAAGTGAAAGTAGAAGGAAGTAAAGTGGTAAAGGAGGAAAGCAAGAGTTGTGACAGAGAGAAAGCCTGAAGTAGTCCAGCTGTGTGCAGGACAGGTCAGCAAGGTCAGCAACGGCGGTGACTGTCTGGAGGGGGACAGTTTGGAAGTTCCTGGAAGGACCGCGGACGGGTAGTGGCCCGGCGGTCTGGAGCAGTGTTCCGAAGGACAGTCAGCACCAGGGCAGGGGCCTCTCGGACCCCGGCAAGGCTAGGAGTCGCCAGAATTTGCCAAATCCGTCAGTGAAGGGGACGTAGATCCCCCAACAACCAAGTCCCGATTGAAGGCAACAGCCCAACCAGAGTAGGAGAGACACCGCCACCGCCAAGGCACCAGTTTCTCAGGGCCAGCGCCTGCGGGCAAAGAGTAGAGCTCCCCCGGTCCAGCTTGAAGCCGGGGAGCGGGTTACCGGTGGGGACCCATCGCAACCAACAAGTAAACAAAGGTGCAAGGAAGAGGGACATCACCGTCACCTACTGGGAGAGCAAGTGCAGCCGTCTGTGGGACCGTCTTACCAGCCGTTTGGTTTACCGTAAAAACTGTGTCAACGTCTCAGGCTGAGTGAGTACCACAGTGCCGCAAGGCACAGCGCTGCCCCCGCGTCCCAGCGCCCACCAGGCCCTGCACCTCCCAAGCCATCACCGGGCCCCGGGATCACCAACCCCTACCCACGGAGGGGCAACACAACACCTGGCTGCTCCGCATCACCATCCCCGGGATCCCCATATAGAGCAGCGGTGGTGAAATCACCACAACCGTGGGTGGCGTCACGGACAATAAACTATCCCCTCACCCAACAAACCCCTTTCACTCACGGGCGAGGAGTGCCGCTCGAGAAACCCCCGGGATCCGGCCCATGGCTCGAGCCACCACTGAGCAGCAACCACCGGACCCGAGCAGAAGGGGTGAGCGTAGTGTGCTGACACCCTCCTCCCCGCCCGCGACAACTTGGCGTCACGAACAGGATCTTACCGCTCTGCCGTCTGGTAGAGGTGCGCCTTGTTACCGCCGGAGATATCTGGCAGAAAAATTTCAGAAGCCGCCATCTTTGGCGCCAAAAGTTCCCGCTCGAGCGTCTTCTCGAGTAGCAGAGGCGCAAAGGCCAAAACCCCGCCCCGAGTGAGGAGGGGCCGGAAAGAGCTAAGGGGGACGCGATGGCGGCTGGACGCATGTAGCTGCAGCTATAAAAGCAGGGACGCCAGGACTCTGCAGACACACCGTTCCTGGAAGAAGAAGCCATCATGTGGATGCCGTCCCGCGACACCATAGCCCCCGCGCCTGGAACCGCGGCGTGGGTGGAAATCCGGACCGCGCAGCTCTACCAACGGCTGCAGGTGAAGATGCAGCTCCTCATGGAGGAGTGGGAGGCCGACATGGCGGACGTTGTAGCCACCGTGCGGAGACGCGAGGAGGAGGCGGAGAAAGGGAGGGTGAGTGACCCACGTCCCGATGCCCTTGAAGGGCCGGTCATCGCGGCTGTGGGGCCAGGTCCAAGCCCTCTCCCCCCGTCGCCTCCCTCGCCACCCGTCCCGGAGGCCGTGACCCCGCCACTAGGCCTGCTACCACCGCAACCGGTAGCAGTACCCAGCGTCCCCGCCCAGGCGGGCCAACCTGTAGTCGGAGCCCGTAGTAAACCGGAGGTGTTGCCGTGGAAGATCCCGAAGGTTGAACCGGAGGCATCCCTTGAGAAGTTCCCCGAGCCGGAGCCGATGACCCGCTCCGAACCGAAGACCCAGCAGCGGAAAGCCCCTATGCCCATCCCCCACACCTCGGCTGAGGTAGCGCCGGGTTGTTGCTGCAAGGCAGCGCCCAAGGCCAAGACACTGCGGGACATGCCGCCCAGATTCCTGACAGTGGGCAACGTCCAGGATGTCCCGCGGGGCCCGACCCGCGTGCCGGCGCTGGCAGCAGCGCCGTATTGGGATAGGGAGCCGGTACCGCTGTGCCTGGAGATCGCTAAAAGGGAACGGAAGAAGGCCGAGCTGGTGGCCCGAGCTATCCGAGAAAAAGAAAATCTCCGCCAGGCCACGTTCCGTGTCCGGGGACCGCTGTACGAGGGGCAGGTGAGGCGGTTTGATGTCCGCCGGGGCTACGGGTTCATCTACGAGCCGGGCCTGGAGGCCGAGGTGTTTGTAGCCCGGCGGGATGTGAATGCCCACCTGCCCGAGGAGCATCCTGGCTGCAACCTAATGCCGGGAGACCTTGTTCGGTACACCCGACACTGCGGAGAGAGGGGGTGGTTTGCCCTGGATGTGAAACTAAGGGGCAGCCAGGAGAGCAGAGTGAGCTCGGCACCCCCTCCCTCGGATGAAGCTGAAGGCCTGGAGTAGGGCAGCGGAGCACTGTTGTCCAGTCCCCGTTGGGACCACCACTTTGTTTGTTTAAAAGTTTGAAAAGTTTGAAAGAATGATGAAAATGATACCGAGTACATTACCTGATTTGCTTTGTGATTTGCAACCGGCTGGAGCCGGCACCGTTGTCCCCGTGGGGACCGTTAAAAGTTTTGCATGGGAACTATCCATGGACAAGCCCGTGAACTTGCAGGGCACCCACAAACGTTAAGTGGCTTGTAAATATGTTGTTTGCCGTTACCGTTTTCCGCAATGCCGCCTCCGGAGAGGCAAGTTGGAGGGAGGGCCCTGAGCAGAGCAGGCTGGGGCCCAGCCACCAAAGGAACCGGTGGCTACCCTCTGGAGGGAAGGACAGATCCCGCTCAGGTACCGTGTGCTGGACTGTGGGTCAAGGGGTGCTGCCTGGGTTTTAGGGGCAGCATCAGGGCCAGGTTACTTGGGTGGGAGAGAGCGGAAACCGAAACCGTAAACCGTTATGCAACGTTAAAGAAATTTGCCTCCCGTTAAGGGAAGAGTTATTAAAAATGTACATATGTTATTATTTTACCATGTTATCTTTTACAGAAAAATAAAACCGGTGTTGGACGGCAGCCCGCGGACGGTCTGCATTTTGCTAAGGGGGAATGTGTCTCCCTGGGCAAGCCAGGGGACACAGGTCACACACCACCACACCCTACATCCCAGTTAGGAACACCAAAGCTAACCAAAAATCCTTGTTGCCTTCCTCCAGAGGCTGATGATTCACACCAGGGGGCGGGCCAGGCGGTTGGCTCCGCCCACCGAGGAGTTCACAGCTCTGGAGGCGGGAGAAACCAGGCAGTCTAGCTAGGGGAGTGAAGGAGTAAACAGCTAAGATGAGTTAAGGAAGTGAAAGTAGAAGGAAGTAAAGTGGTAAAGGAGGAAAGCAAGAGTGGTGACAGAGAGAAAGCCTGAAGTAGTCCAGCTGTGTGCAGGACAGGTCAGCAAGGTCAGCAACGGCGGTGACTGTCTGGAGGGGGACCGTTTGGAAGTTCCTGGAAGGACCGCGGACGGGTAGTGGCCCGGCGGTCTGGAGCAGTGTTCCGAAGGACAGTCAGCACCAGGGCAGGGGCCTCTCGGACCCCGGCAAGGCTAGGAGTCGCCAGAATTTGCCAAATCCGTCAGTGAAGGGGACGTAGATCCCCCAACAACCAAGTCCCGATTGAAGGCAACAGCCCAACCAGAGTAGGAGAGACACCGCCACCGCCAAGGCACCAGTTTCTCAGGGCCAGCGCCTGCGGGCAAAGAGTAGAGCTCCCCCGGTCCAGCGGGTTACCGGTGGGGACCCATCGCAACCAACAAGTAAACAAAGGTGCAAATACAAACAGGAGCTGTGGACAAAGAGCGCAATAGGGTCTTACCCTTATAGACACAGGGTATGGAGGGGAAAAAACCTACTCACCATCTGTAGTTGTGAAAGTCACAACTACTATGTTCGCATGTATCAATCGATCCTGGCCGCGGCAACCCAAGGGCTGATAACAGAAGGAAATAGTAGAAATCGGGTTTCTGAAGCCGCGCCAAAGATCACCAACAGGACATCAGATTTATGTGACTTTATTACAGCATCGGTCTACGCGTTTCGTGAGCGCTGCTCACTTCCTCAGGACCATATGAAAGACACCATCTTCGATTTGATGGTGTCTTTCATATGGTCCTGAGGAAGTGAGCAGCGCTCACGAAACGCGTAGACCGATGCTGTAATAAAGTCACATAAATCTGATGTCCTGTTGGTGATCTTTGGCGCGGCTTCAGAAACCCGATTTCTACTATTTCCTTCTGCAAACAAAGGTGCAAGGAAGAGGGACATCACCGTCACCTACTGGGAGAGCAAGTGCAGCCGTCCGTGGGACTGTCTTACCAGCCGTTTGGTTTACCGTAAAAACTGTGTCAACGTCTCAGGCTGAGTGAGTACCACAGTGCCGCAAGGCACAGCGCTGCCCCCGCGTCCCTGCGCCCACCAGGCCCTGCACCTCCCAAGCCATCACCGGGCCCCGGGATCACCAACCCCTACCCACGGAGGGGCAACACAACACCTGGCTGCTCCGCATCACCATCCCCGGGATCCCCATATAGAGCAGCGGTGGTGAAATCAGCACAACCGTGGGTGGCGTCACGGACAATAAACTATCCCCTCACCCAACAAACCCCTTTCACTCACGGGCGAGGAGTGCCGCTCGAGAAACCCCCGGGATCCGGCCCACGGCTCGAGCCACCACTGAGCAGCAACCACCGGACCCGAGCAGAAGGGGTGAGCGTAGTGTGCTGACACCTTCCTCCCCGCCCGCGACATAAGCACCCGCCCCCGTTGTGTGTGCGATATCGTGTGATATGTAATATCACATTCAAATCGTGTGATATGTAAGTGAACAGAAAAAAACACAAACACAGAAAAAATCCTTTATTAAAATAAAATACAAAATATACTACCCTCTTTCACCAATTTATTAACCCCTAAAATACACATGTCTGATGTAATCCACACGAGGTCCTGCGATGATTCTAGCGCTGCTAAATCTGAAGTGACAGCGAGCAGTCATTGAACATAACTATCGGCTGTGAGCTTCAAGCAGAGACTCTCTGGGCTGCAGTGATGAGCGGTGACATCACTCAGGTTATTTGCGGTCACAGCTGAAGGTTCCCACAGTCCTCCACTTGTGATCACTCGTAACCTGACCTCAGGTGACCTCAGTAAACTCAGTGACCTTATGTCTGAGATAACAGACCTGCATCTCCTACCCGAAAAACACATTTTTTTTCCCCAAGAGATGCAGATTTAGTGCTGACATTTTTTCACAATATTTTTTACACCCAATCTACACCTCCTGGCAAAAAAATTACATCACTACCGCAATATACTACATGCTGTTTTGATGTGTGTTTTTTGCCAGGAGGTGTAAATTGGGCGAATGAATATAGTGTAAAAATGTAATCACCAAATTTGCATCTCTTACGCTCTGATATCAACATTTTCATTCCATCATCCAGTTTTTTATTCTGCTTATATAAGTTTGTAAATATTTAAAACTTCTCTGTGATTAAAAAATAATAATATATATATATATACAGTACAGACCAAAAGTTTGGACACACCTTCTCATCTCTAGAACAACTGTTAAGAGGAGACTTTGTGCAGCAGCCTTCATGGTAAAATAGCTGCTAGGAAACCACTGCTATGGACAGGCAACCAGCAGAAGAGACTTGTTTGGGCTAAAGAACACAAGTAATGAACATTAGACCAGTGGAAATCTGTGCTTTGGTCTGATGAGTCCAAATTTGAGATCTTTGGATCCAACCACCGTGTCTTTGTAGAAAAGGTGAACGGATGGACTCTACATGGCTGGTTCCCACCGTGAAGCATGGAGGAGGAGGTGTGATGGTGCGGGGGTGCTTTGCTGGTGACACTGTTGGGGATTTATTCAAAATTGAAGATATACAGAACCAGCATGGCTACCACAGGATCTTGCAGCAGCGTGCTATTCCATCCAGTTTGCGTTTAGTTGGACCATCATTTATTTTTCAACAGGACAATGACCCCAAACACACCTCCAGGCTGTGTAAGGGCTATTTGACTAAGAAGGAGAGTGATGGGTGCTACGCCAGATGACCTGGTCTCCACAGTCACCAGACCTGAACCCAATCGAGATGGTTCGGGGTGAGCTGGACTGCAGAGTGAAGGCAAAAGGCCCAACAAGTGCTAAGCATCTCTGGGAACTCCTTCAAGACTGTTGGAAAACTATTTCCGGTGACTACCTCTTGAAGCTCATCAAAAGAATGCCAAGAGTGTGCAAAGCAGTAATCAAAGCAAAAGGTGGCTACTTTGAAGAACCTAGAATATAAGACATATTTTCAGTTGTTTAACTCTTTTTTGTTAAGTATTTCATTCCACATGTGCTAATTCATAGTTTTGATGCCTTCAATGTGCATCTACAATTTTCAGAGTCCTGAAAATAAAGAAAACTCTTTGAATGAGAAGGTGTGTCCAAACTTTTGGTCTGTATTGTATATACTGTATATATACTGTATATATAGTGTCATATGACTGGTGAAATTATAATCTAATTTTATGGACCATACATCAAGTGTTGTCAGTGCATGGAGAGTCAGTATAAGTTATGACTCCCTATACGCCTATGCTGGGTAACTCATGAAATATCATCCATTTTTTTTGTCGTGTCAGTCACTAGTGACATTTCTGCCACTAAAAAGAGATTTATTGGTGATTGTAGGCTTGCATATGCCTGGATTCATAAAGGATGAGAACTCCTGCTAGGAAATAGTATTACATTTGATGTATGATTGCAAAGAACGCCAAGGTGCTGATCACGATGTACAGTATGCAGCTATTTGCAGTGTCGGCATCATACTTGTCATGTTTATTCAATGTATACACTTTTATGATTACTGTATGGTGGGCGAAGGAAAGTGACAGCATTTTATTCTCCCCCTTCTGCACATCTATCTGAAGCATGTTTCTCATATTAGCAAACTGTTACGAGTGATAAAAAAATCCTTCAGGAGATATAATTTAACTCTGAGCTACCAAAACACAGTATGTAACATTTCTTTAAAGCAAATATTCACTGTTTACCATTGTAATTTGCAGATCCAACATTCTGTGCAGAATAATGTCTTAAAGGGAACCAACCACCAGGGTTTTCATATATAAAGTAAAGCCAGTGCTATACTGGTACTGGGATGCTGAATCTAAACACACCTTTTGTTCAGAGATTGGATGTTTTATTTCAAAATTATGTGCAAGTGAAGTTCCAGCAATGCACTGCTATTTGATTGACAGGTGCAACAGGAAGGGAATATGTGAGTTGGGTATTGCTATCTATTCCTGCCCCAGAAGAGATATATTGTGTGTCCTTAAAATTTAGCCTATAGCTCCTCCAGAAGAATATCAAAAGTCAGTACTGGAATGTAGAACAAAGATTGAAAACTATTAGGGTTCTATATTAGGTGTATGAAAGTGACCCTTGCAGACCAGTTGGGAATCTACACCATTAAGCCAAAGCCATCCCCATATCCCTGCTTCTCAAATAAACAAGATGTTAGACAAGCCAATACGACTCAATCGTTATGCTTGGAACCCATTTGTAAAGCAGCAAACCAATAACATACTGTGATGCTATCAATAGGGAGCGCAGGAGCACAGGGAGGATGTAGTGTTCCAAAGTGCAGTTAGAGCAAGCCCATTAGAGATCACTAGCACCAGTGCAGGAATATAATAGAGAAGTCGCTAAGCCAAAGGTCAGTGCCGCAATGTCCAGTCTGTACAGAGGAGCAAGCGAAGCCAAAGTCAGGTGAGAGCCGAGGGTCGGAAGCCAGGAGGTAACGTCAAGAACCGAAGGGAAGCAGAGCCGTAATCAGAGCACAAACCGGGGTCAGAAGCCGAGAGGACAAGTAAGTATATAGGAGGGAGCGGAGAAGGGATTACAAGCAAAGAGGGGGTAAGAAGATAGGGAAGTCAAACAAGACGGGACAGACGAAGGTCAAGGGAAGGAGTACTGGGTAGCGGGACAAGAACAAACTCATGGAGACCAGAAAGCGCACACAATAGCAGGAACTATGACTGGCAGTATTCCGAGAGAAACAAAAGAGTGACCCCCTAAATGTGGCAGAACCGAATATGCTCCTCCCAAATGACCTAACCCCCGGAGGATACCGACAGCAGGAAAACAAACACATACAGAGGCTCTGCAGGAGCAGAGCCATGAGTAAGTCATGACACATACAATGCAATAAAGCACATGAAAAAGCAGAAAGCTAGGTTGGGCTGAGAACTGAGTGTCCCGTCAAGGAAATTTTTGTTACATGCCATTTTCTCATGTTTGTTTGTGAATATAATTGCTGTTCTTGATGAATAAGTTAGTTGTTTTCACAATATCACACCATGCGGAGCTGTTTGAATTTATACACAATGTTACTTCTACAAAGAAGGAGGAATTATTGATGGGCTGTTGACGAGCTTCTAAGTGAAAACATCGATCACAATGTCTCTCAGATGCCTTCGAGAATACATCTTTACAATCACCCAATCTTTAGTGTTTGAGAGTTGAAACCCATTCATACTGCGTACTTTTGAGTAATTTTGACATGTGCTACTGCCAATGGTGATGGTCCTTGTACAGGAGCATGAGAAGCTTAAGAAGCTTGTAGGAGGTGTGCAGAAGATGCATGATAGGGTGCAAGGTCAGTATATTTTCAGGATGGCTCTGACATGGATTCTGCTCTAAGGGGTACTTTGCACGCTGCGACATCGCAAGCCGATGCTGCTATGCCGAGCGCGATAGTCCCCACCCCCGTCGAAGCTGCGATATCCTTGTGATAGCTGCCGTAGCGAACATTATCGCTACGGCAGCTTCATATGGACTCACCTGTCCTGGGACGTCGCTCTGGCCGGTGACCCGCCTCCTTATTAAGGGGGCGGCTCGTACAGCGTCACTGCGACGTCACACGGCAGGCGGCCAATAGGAGCGGAGGGGCGGAGATGAGCGGGATGTAAATATCCCGCCCACCTTCTCCCTTCCGCATATCCTACGGGAGCCGCGGTGACGCAGGTAGGAGATGTTCCTCGCTCCTGCGGCTTCACACACAGCGATGTGTGCTGCTGCTGGAGCGAGGAACAACATCGGACCATCGCGTCAGCGTAATTTTGGATTACGCCGACGCTGCACCGATGATACGATTACGACTCTTTTACGCTCGTTAATCGTATCATCTAGGCTTTACACACTACGATGTCGCCTGCGATGCCGGATGTGCGTCATTTTCAATTTGACCCCACCGACATCGCACCTGTGATGTCGTAGTGTGCAAAGTACCCCTAAGGATCGCATTGACAAGAGACAGTCTCTTTACTTTATGTATACAGTCCTAACAAAGTTTCACCGACAACTTATGTACCATTTGTTTTCCACACAGATATCTTTAGGCCACTTCCTCACCTACAGCCGCACACTAAATGCCATCAATGTATAAGGGAACTCTGGTACTGCATTACTGCTATATGAAAAAATGAGATTTTTAGTTTATGAATTGGCCAATGCATGTAAGCCCGGAAACCAAACGGCAAGGTAAATCTCAATATTCCGGGTCCCTAACTAAAATGCCACTATCTAGGTTAAAAACATCCGTGTCTGGGCAGCTAGACTAAAAATCTAACTTGAAATGCCACTATCTGGACTAACCTCCATGTCTGGGCAGCTAGGACTCCTGGTATAAGGATTGTGAACACAGCCTGGTTTATAGGGCGGAGTGCTCAGTCAGAAAAAAACTCACTGCAAATATTTCAAAAGACTGACCTGCACATCCTACAAGTGTGTATAGGTGCCAGCTGAAAAAATTGTATTTGCTAGGTTTTTTCAGCTGGCACCTATACACACTTGTAGGATGTGCAGGTCAGTATTTTGAAATACTTCCTCACCTACAGTCAACTTACTTTCCCAATACCAGCCAATCCTCCAGACACACTCTGGGATGCTTTCTCTACTGGTGAGGTTCTCTCTCAATCTTTTTTTGTCAGCAGGTCTTAGCATAGTCACACAAACTTGCACATCAGATCCTTCTCCCTGCAATGGCCTACTCTTCACTCACAGTATGGTCATTGCTGGCTGAAACGCTCCTCCCTTGGCCGTTCACCTGTCAGCTCTTTCAGCTGGTGGACGTGACTCGCCCACCCCGAGGCTATGGGACACCCGGTGCCGGGCCAGACTTGTCCGGTGGTAGTCAGTGGTGGCTGGGCCCGGCTCCGTAGCCCTGGTGGGTGTCAGTAAAATATGTGGTTTGATGAATAAAGTTTGTGTTCGTGACGCCACCTGTGGTATGCGGCTATTAAGCCGCCGCTGCTGTTTGAGGCCTCCAGGGTGATGTTATGGTAGCAATGGTGGTACTGCTCCCCACAGGTGGAGCGGAGCCCCGGGGACACTGTTAGTGCTCGTGAAAGTCTATGGGGTTGTGTGGCTAACACGGTGCAGGGCCGACAGGCAATAAAAGAACCAGGCACAAACAACAGTCTCTTTACCTTTTCCTCTTTTACTTTGGGAACAGTCCAGTCCTGGGAGACCGTTACAAATGGTGATGGGGATCCGGCCGGCCTGGAAGTACTTGGGGTGATCTTTCTGGCCAGCTGAGTATGAGGCCTACTCCTGTGCTTTTCTTTGTTATAATAGGACCCTGCTTCTCTGAATCCAGCAGTGGCCCTCTTTGCTGCTGGAACTGATGGTACGTCCCTTTCCCTCTGTAGCAGGCTGTGCAGGCCCTCTCTGGTGCTTCTCTGCTGGAGTCCACACCGGGCCCTGATGCTGCAGCTGTACCTTCGGGATGTTTATGGGCCAGGTGCTTGCAGCTCTCCTGCCCTTCGGATTCGGCTACCAGGGAGTATGTTAAGCCCTGGTGGCCACAGACTCCGATGTCCGAGTCTCTCCGCTGCCTCTCTGCTACTCCTGCTTCCCTGGGCCAAGCTACTCTAGCTCTAGGCCCCAGATCCACAGGACAGCACTACTCTGCATCTGCTTCCTTCCACTTCTCCCTACAGACTCCACACTACTTCCTCCCTCAGGTCAGATTTGAGGAAAACTCCCTGGAATTCCAGGTTCAGAGCTCCCCCTGCTGGCCGGAGGGAGAACTGCGTTGGGTGTTAAACTTGCTGGCCAATGGACCTCCCCATTACCTCCAGGCTCAGCATTAACCCTTTGGGAGGGCAATGCTGTTGTGGCGACCAGGTCCTGGGGCGCCACAGACGCTCATCACTTTCTTGGCCACTACGTCTCCCTATCTCCTCACAGATTAACTTCTCCTCACCATCTATCTCTTTTTTATTTTTTCCATTGGGGAACCTAAGCAGACTTCAGCTCTTTCCCTGGCTCTTTTCTAACTATTAGGGTACGCTCACACAAGCGTTGAAATCGGACGAGTGCAATGCGAGAAAATCTTGCATTGCATTCCGACCAATGTTAGACAATGAGGGAGCGCACTTAGTCAGCTTTTCTCGCATCCAGATTCTGAAAAGTGGCAGCATGCTGCGATTTTCTGCGAGAGCTGTGTCTCTCGCACGCATTCAAGTGAATGGGTATGAGAGATACATTGGGCTGCACTCGGATGTTATCCCAGTGCAGTGCGATATATGCACAGGGTGACGATGGAGGAGATGGGGGGATTAACACCGCCCTATCCTCCGCAGCGCCCGCCCTTAGCTTCACAGTCGCAAGACACTCGGCTCACGCTCTCAGCAGAACCTGAGCCAGGGGTCATTAGCATATCGCATCCGATGCTCTCGCATTGGATGCCATACGCTCGTGTGAGTCCAGCCTAAGAGTGTTAATCTAGTATGAAGTCTCTTCCTCCAGCTAAAGAAAAGACAAAGAGCAGCACAAGCCAACACAACTTCTGAGCATATGTATGCTCAGAAGTTGTATGTACCACGAAGGAACCTTCCCCTGCAGCAGCAGTCCCATAGAGAAGCACTCTCCTACTTGATCAATTTGCAACTGCTGCGGGGGAAGGTCTCAGTTGGAGTTTGTGTACCAAGATTAGGGGCAAAAGGTGGATCCTCTCACACCTGGGGAGTTAATGTAATGATGTCGGGGGCGGGGAGGACGCCGTCGCTGCTGCGCTCTCGCTAACGCTGGGGTCCGGCGCTGCTGTGGCTGCTGCTGCCGCTCGGTGGCTCGAGCGGTGGGCCGGATCCGGGGACTCGAGCGGCACTCCTCGCCCGTGAGTGAAAGGGGTGGTTGGTTTGGGGGATTTAGTCCGTGACGCCACTCACGGGTCGTGGTGAAGATGGGCACCACCGCTGCTGGTGACGGGGATCCCGTGAGCGATGGTAGGGAGCAGCTGAGATGTTGTTTTCCCCCTCCGTGGGTAGGGGTCGGTGGTCCCGGGGCCCGATGATGTTGGGACGGGGAGGCAGGGTCGGTGAGGTGCAGGGTTGCAGGGACAGCGCAGCGCGGTGCCGGATGGCACGGGTGTACTCACTCAGCAAGAAAGGTACAAAGTCCTCGGTAAACCAAACGGCTGGATAGACGGGTCCCACAGCCGGCTGCAGTGCTTCTCCCCGGACAGGTGATGGCGGCTGTCGTTCCCTGCACCTTGATGTTCTCTTTCTGACTACTATGGATTCCCAACGGTAGTCCGCTCCCCGGTGTATGGGTACCGGAGGAGCCCGTTTGCCCGCAGACGCTGGCCCTTGGGTCTCTAGCCTTAGGCGGTAGCTGTATACCCTCACGGTGTGGGCTGTTGTCTTCAATCGGGACTTTTGCTGTTGTGAAACCCCTGGGGTTCCAGTCACATTCGGATCTGACTATTGTCGGTGGCTCCAAGCCTGGTCGGGGTCCGATGGCCCTGCCTGTGTGTGCTGGCTTCACTTCGCTCCCCGGTCGGTACCGGCGGGCCGTTGCCCGTCCCCGGTCCTACGGTTCCGCGTTGCTCCACCACTCCTGCAGACGGCCACCACCGTCTGCCAACCTTGCTGTCAGTGCCTGGGCCACAAATCCAGACCCCCAAGTGCTCGCTCCTCACTACTCAAACTCCAAACTCTGTCACTTTTCCCGCCTCCAGGCCTGTGAACTCCTCGGTGGGTGGGGCCAACTGCTTGGCTCCGCCCCACCTGGTGTGGACATCAGACACTGGAGAGAGGCAACAAGGGTTTTTGTTTGGCTGGTGTCCCTGTCTAATGGGGGTGGGGGGTGTTTGTGTGTTATCTGTGACGACCTGGCTAGGCCAGGGCGCCACAATGACATTGTACTTTTTGTGATAGATATGCTCAGAAATAGTGTCATCTGGCACTCCTTTTAGTCTTTTCTGTAGCTGGGATACTGACTACAGCATTCATACTCAGGCCGTCCAATGTGGAAGCTACAGGTCTACCCAACACACTACAGGCTTTATCTGTTATGGGGGTGATCTTGTGCCACTTAGAAGGTGTAAGTTCGGTTGCCCTTTTCTGGGGATTTTTCCTTAAATGTTTTTTCATGTGTGATGAAGAGTGCTCTGATCAAGCCTATTTTCCTGTTGTTTCTTCATAGATCTCTTCCTCCAGTCCTTGTAGGTGGGTATCGCTTCCTCTGCTCAAGACATTCCTAAAGGCTAACTCCTTCCATAATCTGGGGCCACACAAAGATTCTGTTTTTGTGATGTTGAGCACCCAGCTGTTATGAGATGCTAGACCACTAGGAGTCACTAGATACCCTAGTGGAGGAGATATGCGGGGAAGTCGAACAAGCCGGGGGTCAAGAGTCGGGAGATAATGTCAGTAACAGAGGGGGCGAGAGAAGGCGAAGTCAGTGTGCGAGCGGAGAGTCAGTAAACCAGGAAGTCACGTAAAGTACCAGGAAGAGAGTGGAGCTGGAGTCAGAATACAAGTCGAGGTTGGTAGCCAGGAGGACAAATCAGGTACATGGGAGAAAGCAGAGGCGGTGGTGAGGAACAAGCCGAAGGTCAGAAAGGTAGGGAGTCAAGACAGAGCAGGGGAGGAGATGAGATGGGGTACGAGGAACTAGGAAGCCGGACAAGATCAGGTCAAGTCACTTACAGGAAACAGAGTTGTGCACTGCTACACAGGAACTATCACTGGCGGCATTCCGGGTGGACTGGCTCTTGGATAAAGCAAAGCCATACTGTCGCGGGCGGAGGAGGGGACGCTGCGCTCACCCACTGCTCGGGTCCGGCTGCTGCTGCTGCTCGGTGGTGGCTCGAGCAGTGGGCCGGATCCCGGGGACTCGAGCGGCGTTCCTCGCCCGGGAGTGAAAGGGGAATGGTGTGTGGTTTGGGGATATTGTCCGTGACGCCACCCACGGTTGTGGTGAGGTTGTGACACCACCACTGCTCTGGACGGGGATCCCGGGAGCAATGACAGGGAGCAGCTTGAATGTTGTTTCTCCCCTCCGTGGGTAGGGGGGTTGGTTGTCCCGGGGCCCCGGTGAGGGTTTAGGGATGACAGGCGGGTTACGGGGCCTGGTGAGGTGCAGGGTTGCGGGGGCAGCGCTGTGCCGCACGGCACGGTGGTACTCACTCAGACAGTAATTTACACGGAGGCTCTGGTCAAACAAACGGCTGGATGGACGGGTCCCACAGACGGCTGCGGTGTTTTTCCCCTGACCCCAGGTTGGTAGTGTAAGTCCTTTCCTGCACCTTCGTGTACGCTCCTCCTGCGCTCCGGTTTCCAGCTGGCTCCCCGGTTCAGTACCGGTGGGCCACCGCCCAGCCCCGGCTACCTACGGTTCCACCAAGACTGTCTTCCCGGCTCCCACAGACGGCCACTACCGTCTGCCTCACTGGCTACATGAGGGACCTAGGCTCCAACCTAGGCCCCAGTCTGCGTCTGCCTCTCTGCAGACCTCCTCTCTCTTCCTCTGCCTGGACTTGTCTGAGCTGTTTTTTGCCTCACGCCAGCTAGACTCCTCGGTGGGCGTGCCTATCTGCTTGACTCCGCCCACCTGGTGTGTCTGTCTGAACCCGAGGAAAGAAATCAGGTCTCACTGGGGATGACTGCTGTGAACTGCTGGGGGTGGGGGTGTGCGTGTGTTGTTACCTGTGGCCCCTGGCTTGTCCAGGGTGCCACATTCCCCCTTAGTAAAATGCAGACCGTCCATCACCGGTTTTATTTTTCACGAACTGAAAAAGAATAAAACAATTTTTTTTTTTTAAACATTTTCACGCATGCAATTTTTTCATAAGACTTCCCTTACGGGAGGCATATCACTTCAACCGTTGCAACAACAATATACTTTTAATAGTAACAACGGAACGGGTCCTTCAGTCACCCACCCAAACAACCTGGCCCTGATGCTGCCCCTAGGAAGTGGGCAGCACCCCTTGACCCCAGTCCAGGAACGGGCCCAGATTTGTTAACGGGACGGGTACTTCGCTGCCGTTGCGGCCGGGCGGACTGCCGGGGCCGTCGTCATCAGCGGTGCGGCCGGGATGGAAGCCGGGACCGGTGGCAGGGCGGTGACGAAGGTAAGGCCTGGGGACCCCAGGTCTGGGCCCTCCCTCACAGACGCTGCGAGCTCCGCTACCGGTGACATGGGTAACAGGTCGGTCGGGGCGTTGGCCGCGGGCACGGGCACTGAGGTTTCAGCGGTGCCAGACGGACGGGACATCTCGTGCAACGGTGCTCCAGGAACCAAATACTTGCAGAGTCCTGGCGTCCCTGCTTCCACAGCCGCGGTTCACAAGCGGCCAGACGCCATTCGTCCTCCTTTGTCTTTTTCCGGCTCCTCCTCTACAGGGGCGGGGTTTCGGTTTTCGCGCCTCCACTACTCGGGAAGACGCTCGAGCGGGGACTTTTCGCGCCCAAAATGGCGGCTTCTCAAAATTTTCGGCCGGATGCCTCCGGCGGTCACAAGGCGCACCTCTACCAGACGGCAGAGCGGTAAGATCCTGTTCGTGACGCCAAGTTGTCGCGGGCGGGGAGGGGACGCTGCGCTCACCCACTGCTCGGGTCCGGCTGCTGCTGCTGCTCGGTGGTGGCTCGAGCGGTGGGCCGGATCCCGGGGACTCGAGCGGCGTTCCTTGCCCGTGAGTGAAAGGGGGTTTGGTGTGTGGTTTGGGGATGTTGTCCGTGACGCCACCCACGGTTGTGGTGAAGTTGTGACACCACCGCTGCTCTGGACGGGGATCCCAGGAGCGATGACAGGGAGTAGCTTGGATGTTGGCTCTCCCCTCCGTGGGTAGGGGGTTGGTTGTCCCGGGGCCCTGGTGAGGGTTTTAGGGATGGCAGGTGGGTTACGGGGCCTGGGTAGGTGCAGGGTCGCGGGGGCAGCGCTGTGCCGCACGGCACGGTGGTACTCACTCAGCCAGTAATTTACACAGAGTCTCTGGTCAAACAAACGGCTGGATGGACGGGTCCCACAGATGGCTGTGGTGTTTTTCCCCTGACCCCAGGTTGGTAGTGTAAGTCCTTTCCTGCCCCTTCGTGTACGCTCTTCCTGCGCTCCGGTTTCCAGCTGGCTCCCCGGTTCGGTACCGGTGGGCCACCGCCCAGCCCCGGCTACCTACGGTTCCACCAGACTGTCTTCCCGCCTCCTGCAGACGGCCACTACCGTCTGCCTCACTGGCTACACGAGGGACCTAGGCTCCAACCTAGGCCTCAGTCTGGGTCTGCCTCTCTGCAGACCTCCTCTCTCTTCCTCTGCCTGGACTTGTCTGAGCTGGTTTTTGCCTCAGGCCAACTAGACTCCTCGGTGGGCGTGTCTATCTGCTTGACTCCGCCCACCTGGTGTGTCTGTCTGAACCCGAGGGAAGAAATCAGGTCTCACTGGGGATGACTGCTGTGAACTGCTGGGGGAGGGGTTGTGTTGTTACCTGTGGCCCCTGGCTTGTCCAGGGCGCCACAATACCCTGAAACGAGGCTTCACAGAACAGACCCCTCACACACCACACAGGACTTAGACCAGGAACAATGAATTCATTGGAGGAAAATATGAGGCCCAGAACAGGCTCTGCAGGAGAGAAGAGCACCGCTCATCAGAATCATGACAGTTTTGAGGCTAAACAGAAATAGTATTTTTCAGGCTTCTTACAAACAGTGTTCTAAGGTAACAAAATTTACATCTAATATTAGTCTTTTTTAAGTTGTTGCTTTTATTTCTGATTTTCTTAAGCTAGGGAAATTCAGCTCTAGTGTGATATTTATTAGTTCATACAAAACCATCTGTGAAAATTCCAGGCTATAAACAAAAGCCATAAAACCTATTCAAAAGAAAACAAAGACTTTGCTGACAACAAAGTCACACAATGGAAGGCTTATTCATATTTACATGTTGTTAGTTTCCGTAATTACCGCTATCGAACCCTATTATTGCATCTGCTGCCTCTGAAGGTGACAGAGAGACAATAGCATGGAGGAGAAGAAGAGATTACAGCTCAGCTTTCTCTCTGCTTGGGGAGCGATTCTATCACTGCCACTGGAAATAAATGGCAGTGTGTGGAGTTTGTTATACTTTAAAAGGAAACCGTCAACAGATTTCCAGATTCTAAATGGTTGCCACCACAGTTCTATGTCATTTATTTAGCGTCCTAACTATCCCTGATTCCCCCAAAAATTATATTTAAACATTTCTCTTTCTGCATGCTAATGAGCAACAATCAGTTTGATGCCTATCTACCAGGGCCGCCATCAGGGCATTATAACTGTAACTTGTGTATGGGGCCCGGTGACGAGGGGTCCTGGCTGGGCCGGGGGTAATTACTTAGCTTTAATAAGCCTCAGGCCGGCCAGGCCTCCCTCTTTACCGGGCCCCAGCCACAGCTGCAGCAGAAGGGCCTGGCAGTGTCGCTTCTGCCATTAAACATCACTAATTTGCATCACATATAAATTAGCCATGTGTACTGGCGATAGGGTCAATGGGGTAGAACAGGACTCAGCGTGCAGCAGTGTGATGAGCTCATCACTCTCCAACCTCACCACACTACTGCTGGAAAGCAGAGCAGCGGAGGTGGCGGGGACTTGGCAGCCGGCGGGGACAGGTAACCGCTCTGTGAGCCGAAGACAGCAGTGGGACAATCGCTGGGGTGGAGAGGGGCCTGCCGACCTTAGTATCTTCTTGTTTCGATGGATGCGCACCGGTAGGTGCATATCCAGCTGAAATACAGAGAGAACGCCGTGCGACGTGGGAGCCGAGGAGGGTGAGTAAAATATTTTTTTTTTTCTTTTTGAGGCAAATATTCCAGGAGGAGCCCAGAAAGGAGACATATATGCCCGGAGAAGGACATATATACATGGAAGGGGGACAGAAACCAGGATGGGACATACTGTATATGCCAGCATGTGCCCAGGGGATATACAGTATTTACCAGTAGGACCCCAGAATGGGCCACATACACCAGGATGGGAACAAATGAACCAAGATGGAGACATAAATATGAGGAGCCGCCCAAGGAGGGGACATATATACCAGGAGAAAAACATATATGCAAAGTGTGGACAAATAAACCAGAATAGGTCCAGGAGGAGGACATATATACCAGGATAGATACATATATACAAGGAGGATATTATATAGAGGGACAGTGTGTGTGTGGGATAGTATACAGAGGGGTAGTGTGTGGGGGTGATATAAAGAGCTGCAGCGTATGTGAGAGATATTATACAGATGGGCAGTGTGTGGGGGTGATATCATATCGAGGGGCAGAGTGTGGGGAGATATTATATAGAGAGGCAGTGTGTGTGGGAGAGATATTATTCAGAGGGGTATTGTGAGTGAGGATTTTATACATAGGGGCAGTGTTGGTGAGATATAATGGAGAGAGGCATTGTGGAAAGGGAAGTATGTAGAGAGGCGGTGTAGAGAGTGAACTGCGCAGAGGGGCAGTGTAGAGGGTGTATTATAGGAAGAGGTGGTGTAGAAGGTGTGCTATGGAGAGAGGTGGTATAAAATGTGTATCATGGTGAGAGGCAGTGTAGAGGGTGTATTATAGAAAGAGGTGGTGTAAAAGGTGTATTGTGGAGAGAGGCAGTGTAGAAGGTGTGTTATGGAGAGAGGCGGTGTAGAAGGTGTGTTATGTAGAGGGACGGTATAGAAGGTGTGCTATGGAGAGGGATGGTGTAGAGGGTGTATTATGGAGAGGGGCGGTGTAGAAGGTGTATTATGGATGGGGCAGTGTAGAAGGTATGTTATTATGTTATTAATTTTCTGAGGGAAATACTTAATTTTCTGGAACAACTTCAAGGGTGCTAACACTTTTGGCCATGATTGTATATACGGTATACAGTACATATATCTATATATATGTGATTTTTTTCGAAGAGTGGCGGCGGACTGTGAAAGATTTGAGGGGTGGAGACTGGGCGGAATCTCAAGGGGGCCCCAAAATTTTGCCAGTATGGGGCACTGAAATTTCTAGTGGCTACACGGCTATCTACTGGCCAATCTCGGCATCAGTTGTAAACCTATTTGTCATCACCAAAGACATAGAGGTTACAATTGTTGGTCAACAGGAGGCCCCTAGGTTGTCCTGGCCTTCATCATTTAATTCTTGTTGCAGAGATCTGAGAGCTTTAGTAGGGTTTGGTGCTTTCTAATTGACCAAAGAGAGAGCTGATTGCTCCAGCCGGACAGCACACACACCCATACTGTCAGATGGATTACCCTATACAAGTGCCAGCCACCCTAATCTTAGTGGCCGGACAGAGCCTGTGCTGCCCACAGCTTCTGGTTCCGACGTATCCTCCACCACGAGGAGACTGAATATGGTGGCACTTTGTGACTGAAGCGGATGTTGCAAAAGCAGGTCCCAGATGACATATGACATATTGCTAATCATGAGTCAATGACTGACATGGCTCAGGATTAACAAACTCCTGGTAATTTTAAGTCTCAGAAAATGTCAGCGATCTAAAGGGTGCTTTACACGCTGTGACATCACTAGCGATTGCTAGAGATGTTGCGAGCGATAGCAGCCGCCCCCGTCGTTCGTGCGACATTTGGTGATCGCTGCCATAGCGAACATTATCGCTACGGCAGCGTCACACGCACATACCTATTCAGCGACGTCGCTGTGACCGCCAAACAATCGCTCCTTCAAGGGGGAGGTGTGTTCAGTGTCACAGCGGCGTCACTAAGCGGCCGCCCAATAGCAGAGGAGGGGCTATTGTCACACATAGCGATGTGTGATGCCGCAGGAACGACGAACAACCAGCGGTATGCACCACCAACGATATTATGAAAAGGAGTGACATGTCAACGATCAACGATTTTTGACGTTTTTGCGATCATTGATCGCCGCTCCTAGCTGTCACACGCTGCGATGTCGCTAATGGCGCCGGATGTGCGTCACAAACACCGTGACCCCGACGATATATCGTTAGCGATGTCGCAGTGTGTAAAGCACCCTTAAGACTCTGAATCTATATTTATTGAAAAAACAGAAAAGATGAATAAATGAAAAATTCAGAACATATCATCAGGCTGTGAAAAAGAGATTTGAGGCCATCAGTGTTGTTAAAATTTTTAAAAAGGAGGTTAATGTTTAGCATTTTTCAAAAACTTTCTATAAAACCAGGGGGCCATTTCCGTCTTTATTCACCCATGTGAAAAATTTGTGTTGAAGCCTTAACTTTCTATCTAAATGGCCTGACAATTGGCATGTGCCTTACTGTACCCCACATGTGTTCTGCACTTGGCATACATTCCCCACACCTAACCCCGTAGCACCCCTTCCTGAATAATGACATCTCATGTCCATTAGTCCTGTTAGTGCATCATACACTAGAGAGACCTCGCTCTATAAGAGATTTTGGGATGCTGCCCTCTGTGGCTGACCTGGCCTTGACATTCAGAATTACATTGTGACGGGGCATTCTAAAGGCAACTTCACACATAACGAGATCGCTAACGACATCATTGATACATCACAGTTTCTGTGACAAAACAACGACTTCACCAGCGATCTCGTTATGTTTGATACGTACCAACGATCCGCCCCCTGCTGTGAGATCGTTGGTCGTTGCTGAATATCCTGATCCATTTTATGCTCGTTGAGTCCTGCTGGGCAGGATGGATGTTTGACACCTACTAACGATCTCGTTAACGACCTAGATGAGAACTTAAAGTGTGACACGTAGTTGTGTAGTTGTGTCACCTTTTCTGCGCCCCCTATGCACCGATTGGTTGGCGCTGAGAACAGCAAGCAAACACTCGGGAACGAAGGAGGGATGAATCCGGGTGCAGATGCAGCTTCGATCCGAAAAGCAAGCAAGCAACAAAGTACAAATGAATCCGGGTGGAGTCACAGGTTCTATCTTCAAAGCAAGGCTCAAAAAGGGACAAAGGATGAAATGATCCAAAGTTGCCTTCTAGGCCGGCCGCCTAATCAGAACGCAGTATTGGCCACCAATCAGAGCAGAGGGGTGTGGAAAGGCGACACATATGCACGCCTACGTGGCTTCCAGCGTCAAACACTACGCCCCTATTCGAGGTCGGAATCGTTACATAGCAGCTGTGTGACAGGGTCCCAACGACCA
This sequence comes from Anomaloglossus baeobatrachus, assembly GCF_048569485.1. NCBI lineage: Eukaryota > Metazoa > Chordata > Amphibia > Anura > Aromobatidae > Anomaloglossus > Anomaloglossus baeobatrachus. The sequence continues at coordinate 120,269,615 of NC_134364.1, forward strand.
ACGAGATCGTTATACAGGTCGCTGCATCGTTACTAAAGTCGTTGGCATAATGACTGTGTGACATCTCACCAACGATCTCACCAACGATTTAACTAACAACGATCTGGAAACTGTGACGTAGTAACGATCTCGTTAACGATCTCGTTATGTGGGACTGGACCTTAAGGACCCTATGTTCTCTTCAAGGACAGATGAGAAATTTTCAGTAGAATTACGATATGTGTCTACATCATAAAGGTCGATGTTCCTGGTGAGATATTTATGTAAATTCGCAACACTTGAGAGATTTCTGGTCCCAAGGATGTTGGATTATCAGATTATGAGGTGAAGAGTCATATGTTCAGGGTACACTGATGAATAGGGATGGAACAGATTGTACGCCTGAAGCATATGTATAATTATGTGTTCAATTCATCTCTTCTGTGACTATGCCGGCATCAGATGTGGCCCCGTGGGGCTCTATAAACCATTAATGAGTGAAGCTCCTTTATAAACATCCGACACCACTAACCTTTAATAACTGACTTGCTGTGATATTACATAAAATATACGATTTGCGCTCTTCTTGCCTTCATTTTATGATCTACATTTCTAGTCCCATGGCTGATTAAATAGGAATGAAGAGGAGACTTTGGGGACACTTCTCGGCAGCAAACACCTGACCCTTTGTGCCCCCAACATCCTAATTACCACTAATCCCTTTATCTACAATGCAGAAACCATAAAGATTTATGACAGTTTCCATTCCGAGCAGTTTAACTGAATTGTCAAAGTGTTTTACACCAAGATGGTCTCTGAGCTCATGAATTTTTACAGCGTGTGTCTTTCTTCCAATGTCTCCCTATCTTCAGCTCAGCAGAAGGTGCGGGAGAATGGTTAATGAGGTGCGCTACCATTGTACGGGACTTGCACACATTTATAAGACATTGCACCTTTTTTTCTGAAGAAGGCGCCGGCTGCCCGTAAATGACTCCGGAGCGGGACACGCAGAAATCATTGTTTTATATATTGAACCTTTGATTATGCAGGCTCCCAGAGAACAATATACATGGGTTGCCTATTTTTGATATATTCTTTATAACGTTGACCCCAAATTCACATATGGAAATGGGCGGGTATAATGAAGTAAAAAAAAAACTTTAGAATTACAAGCTGATGGGTTATAAATTACCTTGGTTTAACCAACAGAAATAGAATTTATTCAGCACTGACATCCATGGTATGAAAATAACTATTAAAGGGAACCTGTCAGGTGCAAGATGCAGAGAGAACCAGGAGCAGCTCTGGGTGTATATTGCTAATCCCTGCCTAACCGTCCCTGTATCTAGTAGCATAGATAAAGAGATCTTTACAAAAAGTAATTCTAAAGATCCTTTATGATATGCTAATGAACATGGGACTAGTCGCAAGGGCGTTAGTTCCCTTGGCTAGTCAGCCCCCTTAGCACGTTAGCACGCCCTGTGGGTGTACTATCATGCTAATGAATGTGAGGATGGTTGTGCTCACTCTCTGCTGCCATCACGTCTGAGTCCTGATTTTGGCTCAGTGTACATGATCCCGGACTTTCGGTCATGCGCACTATATGGGTTTGAGTCAGGAAACGTACAACCGGCTTCATAGTGCGCATAACCGCCGGGAGTACGTGTCCTACCTTCAAACCCATGTAGTGCGCATGACCGAAAGTCTGGGATCATGCACACTAAGCCAAAATCCGGACTTGGATGCGATGGCAGCAGAGAGTGAGCCCAGCCATCCTCTAACACTGCGCATTCATTAGCATGTTAGCACGCCCACAGGGGTCCACAGGGGTGTACTAACATGCTTAGGGGGCCAACTAGCCAGGAGAAGCAATGCCCTCACAACTAGTCGCTGGCCTAATTAGCATATGATAAAAGATCTTTAGAAATACTTTTTCTAGATATCTCTTCATCTATGCTACTAGATATGTGGCGCCCCTGAGGCTTCCGTCGCCACAGGTCATTGCACCCCATCCAGCGGTGTGATGCCCCATTCTGGGAGAGGAAGAGAGTGAACTCCGGTCCCCTGGTAAATCCACACTACACCCATTGCTAGGAACACACTGGGACCAAGGAAAGTGGCAGACAACCCTCCCATGCTGCATGCTGGGAGGGGTCGTAAGACCCATCCCTGCTCCTATAGGGTAGAACAGGGCAATTGGGGAGGTGGGAGGAGCCATCTGAGAGCAGACACAGAGAGGAAGGTCAAGTTTAGGCAGTCTACCTCAGGGAGTGAGAGAGTGAGGAGCCAGCATGTAGTTGAAGAAGGAGAACGAGAGAGAGTGGGGAAGGAGGAGGAGGCCTGCTGGAGGCAGGCAAGGAGGAGAAGAGAAAGGACAGAAAGCTCCAAGTCAGACAGGAGCAGAGAAACAGAAAGAGACGGTTCCTGGTGAAGATCCTGGGACTCGGAGGGTCCAGGTGACACCACGTAGAGAACAGAAGGAGTCGCAGGGCCACGGGCAGTCTGTATAGCTGTCCAGGGCAGTTTAGAGCTGCGGTGGCCTGGTCCACAAGAACATCGGTGGAGGGAACTAGCTGCAACAGGGGACGGTCCCTAGAGACTGGAGGAGTGCAAAGATCATCTCCAAACGGTAAAAACAGAGGCCCAGGGAATGTTGTAAACTCCCCGGGCCAGAACCCATAGCAGAACTTCCAGAACAGGGGTAATCAGCTGGCAGGTGACCCCCCAGCCTGGAGGCTGTAGTGGAGGCCAAGCCAGGTTTATCCTATCAAAGCCAAGGCTAAGGAAGACAGCAGAAGATAGAGACACTAAGAGAAGGGTACCGGCTTTTACTCTCAGAATCACTCAGAAACGGCGGAGGTCCCTGACAGTGGTCCCAGCAGTCCAAGGGTCCCCGGGACCCGACAAGAATTGTGAGTAAAGAACTTGAACTGCACCCTTGGAGTGGTCTCTGTTATTTCAGCTGCATAGACATTCACAAGCACCAACTGTGCCCCGGGCATTGCTCCACCTGTGGGGAGCAGTACCACCATTGCTGCCATAACATCATCCCGGTGGCCTCACACAGCAGCGGCGGCTTAATAGCCGCATACCACAGGTGGCGTCACGAACACAACTTTATTCATCAAGCCACATATTTTAATGACACCCACCAGGGCCACGGAGCCGGGCCCAGCCACCACTGACTAGCACCGGACTAGTCCGGCCCGGCACCGGGTGTCCCATAGCCCTGGGGTGGGCGAGTCAACTTTTGGCGTCACGAACAGGATTTCGTGCCCGGTCACACCGGGTACTGTGCGCCTGAAGAATCGTGAAATAGCCTGTGTTTACTGTGAGAAACTGCCGCCATTGAAGTCACTGAGCGCGGGAAGAAGGGGGGTGTGCAAGAAGAAAGGGCGCGAAGAGAAGCCCCGCCCCCTTGTCCAAGAAAAGAGCGCGAAGCGGTGCCCGCCATGGAAGGTGGAGGAAGAAGAAATGGCGACTAGACAAGCTGGCCGGCTGGCAGAAAGAGTTTAAATGCCAGACCAGCAGATAAAGAAAATGTACCTTATCGCAAGCGGAGTGATGCCGGTCGTGATGGGCTGGGCGCCAGTCTGGCGCCAGATACTAGTGCAGCCTCCGGCCCCGCCTCCAAGAAGGGAAAGGGTGCAGCCGAGTGGCGTGGTCGAGCACCCGAGCAGTGTTCCAGTCAGCATTCCCCAGGTCGGCAGCATGGCGGAGGAGCTGCAGCAAGGTGCACCAGGGACCGGAAGAATGGATCCTGGGCTGGACCTGCTCCGGGAGGAGATGCGAATCCTGGCTCGGAGGCTGAGCAACGTGGAAGTGGAAGCGGACCGGCAGAGAGAAACACCGCTGGTGCCGGAGGGCCTGGGTCAGTGGATGGATGCCGCGGAGCAGCAGCAGGGTGAGCACAGTGAACCCCCGACCCGTCCGGACCCATGGCCCCGCCAAACGCCATCGCCTAGCCCCTTCACCGACCCACTGGCCTTCCCCGTCAGCCACGCTGACGTCCGGTGGGGTACCGGAGGCATGCCGGAGACCCCCGCAGACAGCGCCTGGGGTGGGGTGGACCCCGAACGGCTAGCGGGCCCCCTACCGAGTCCCCCTGTGAGCCTCCTGGGAATGACATCCCCGGGAGTGAATTGGGACGCAGCGCCCATTGACGGTGGGGGACTCCAGCAGCCACTGCGCCCCAAGGAGACTTCCCTAGCAACCGAGCTGACTTGCCGGAGACTGGTGGTAGAGTACCAGAGGGAGCGGGAGGAGAAGCGGAAGGCCAAAGAAGCCGCTAATCTGGCCTCCAAGGAACAGGTCAGGAAGGCCCTGAAGGGATCCGAGGGCCCAGTGAGACGGGGCCTAGTGATAGACTTTCGGCAGCAAGGAGGCTGGGGCTTCATTAGAGAGCCCGGACTGGGCAAAGATGTTTTTGTGGCCCGCCGGGATATCGAGGAGCATTTGCCCAAAGGCCACCCAGGGCGAGATGCTAAGCCGGGTGACGCTGTGGAGTACACCCGGCTGATGGGAAGCCGGGGCTGGTACGCCCTGCACGTACACATCCTGCGGGAGGAGACGGCCTCAGAAGAACCAGAGTGGCGCCGCACGATGCAAGCGCGCAGCATCTCCCCTAGTTGCAGCACTACCTCAAGGCAGGCCCAAGCCGCAGAACTGAGCAGCGGGCCTGCAACAGCAACGCAAGAAACACAGACCCGAATCTCCATGGCTTGTGTGATGCAAGGAGCACGGCCAAAGCAGGGCTCCAAAGACCACAGTAACAGCCCCCTGCAGACGAGCAGACCTCTGCAGCAACGCCGTATTGTGCCTGCAAGCAGCCCCACTCCAATCCAGGCGGTAGAGCAGCGCAGAAGGTCAGGGACCAGCGCCCAGGGCACCCAGACGATGATCTCGTCGGCATACCTGCTGCCAGGAGCAATGCCGGAGTGGGACCCCCGCATCTACCCTCGTGAGTAAGGATGAAGAGATGCTGAACTGTATATAGCCCCTGACTGCCCCTCATTCTTTTTGAAGATATCCCTTGTGTTCTGCCCTAATGTTCTTTTCGAGGATGACACCCTTTCCTGTTGTACTGCCCCTTGTACTTTTTGAAGATGTCACCCCCCATGTTTATATGTACCAGGCCACGGAACTGGAATGTGGTCCCCGGTGAATGTTTTTGTGTCATGTCTTACCAGGCCACTGGACTTAGTGGCTGGTATGTTGTTTTTGTAGCTTGAGGAAGCTGAACGAACTGCCAGGCTACTGGACTTGTTATAGCCAAGTAATGTATATAGTTGCACCCGTTGTGCCCCCTACCAGAATTATGGGGGATGTGCCCAAACTGTGCAATAGACTGAAAGTGCACCTATAGAGTTTCTTCATAAGAAAGTTGCAACGTTAAAGTGCTTGTGCCTCCCATAAAGGGAAGAAATGTTCTATTGTTTTATGTTATGCATAACAAAAATGTTTTTGCAGTTTCTCCACATTTTCTGTTGTTTTTCAGCCCGAGGACGTGCTGGGATTTGCTGTGGGGGAGTGTGGCGCCCCTGAGGCTTCCGTCGCCACAGGTCATTGCACCCCATCCAGCGGTGTGATGCCCCATTCTGGGAGAGGAAGAGAGTGAACTCCGGTCCCCTGGTAAATCCACACTACACCCATTGCTAGGAACACACTGGGACCAAGGAAAGTGGCAGACAACCCTCCCATGCTGCATGCTGGGAGGGGTCGTAAGACCCATCCCTGCTCCTATAGGGTAGAACAGGGCAATTGGGGAGGTGGGAGGAGCCATCTGAGAGCAGACACAGAGAGGAAGGTCAAGTTTAGGCAGTCTACCTCAGGGAGTGAGAGAGTGAGGAGCCAGCATGTAGTTGAAGAAGGAGAACAAGAGAGAGTAGGGAAGGAGGAGGAGGCCTGCTGGAGGCAGGCAAGGAGGAGAAGAGAAAGGAAAGAAAACTCCAAGTCAGACAGGAGCAGAGAAACAGAAAGAGACGGTTCCTGGTGAAGATCCTGGGACTCGGAGGGTCCAGGTGACACCACGTAGAGAACAGAAGGAGTCGCAGGGCCACGGGCAGTCTGTATAGCTGTCCAGGGCAGTTTAGAGCTGCGGTGGCCTGGTCCACAAGAACATCGGTGGAGGGAACTAGCTGCAACAGGGGACTGTCCCTAGAGACTGGAGGAGTGCAAAGATCATCTCCAAACGGTAAAAAACGAGGCCCAGGGAATGTTGTAAACTCCCCGGGCCAGAACCCATAGCAGAACTTCCAGAACAGGGGTAATCAGCCGACAGGTGACCCCCCAGCCTGGAGGCTGTAGTGGAGGCCAAGCCAGGTTTATCCTATCAAAGGCAAGGCTAAGGAAGACAGCAGAAGATAGAGACACTAAGAGAAGGGTACCGGCTTTTACTCTCAGAATCACTCAGAAACGGCGGAGGTCCCTGACAGTGGTCCCAACAGTCCAAGGGTCCCTGGGACCCGACAAGAATTGTGAGTAAAGAACTTGAACTGCACCCTTGGAGTGGTCTCTGTTATTTCAGCTGCATAGACATTCACAAGCACCAACTGTGCCCCGGGCATTGCTCCACCTGTGGGGAGCAGTACCACCATTGCTGCCATAACATCATCCCGGTGGCCTCACACAGCAGCGGCGGCTTAATAGCCGCATACCACAGGTGGCGTCACGAACACAACTTTATTCATCAAGCCACATATTTTACTGACACCCACCAGGGCCACGGAGCCGGGCCCAGCCACCACTGACTACCACCGGACTAGTCCGGCCCGGCACCGGGTGTCCCACAGCCCTGGGGTGGGCGAGTCAGATACAGGGACAGTTAGGCAGGGATTAGCAATATGCAGCCAGAACTGCTCGTGGTGCTGGGTCCATATTGCACCTGACAGGTTCCCTTTAAAGTTATATATAAAGCTAAAAGAAACAGATCACTGAATATGTCTTAAAAAGTCATTGATGCTCTTTTATACAATCTGAATTTCAAAGGGTTTGAATTACTCGATATTGTTGGCATTGCTCTGTATAGCTAAGGCATTCGCTACACGACTTCAGGGATGAGCGAACCTGAAAAGTAATGTTTGGTGTTCGTACCGAACACGGACTTTACCATATAAAAGTGTTTGAGTTCAGAGTTTAGGTGCGTTACGCATGCTAACCTCTCGCTCAAGCATCGCTGTGGTTGGGTATGCTCGGTGCTCAGCCTAGTGTGAGCCGCTTGCAGTGTTTGAATGGTTCGCACTGGGGGTAACAGCAGCATTATCGGTTGTGGAATGCTCTCCCCCCCCCCCCAAAAAGGAAAAATTCTCCCACCCTACCCCAGAAGTGCTCTATTTATGGCTGGCTTTATGTGAGCGGAGACCCAAACTGTCCAATCAGTGACTTCTACTGGGGTTCCGGTCAAGTCCGGGACCAGAGCCGAACTTTATCTAAAGTCCAACTGAACTGAATTTCAATTGGTTCTCTCATCTCTATTCATGGGCAATACAAAGGGTTAACATAATGGAAATTAGTTAATGTTTAGCTGATGTGGGGTAAAGTGGTTTCACCCCTAAAACGTGAGCTGTTTAATGGGGACTAGTTTTCTCTAATGCTCCCTTAACCACCTGACTTTGCTTCTTCTGACCAGGGCAGCTCCAAAGGTAATATCCCTTCATCCTTCCCTTATATGCTCTCTGTAACACCTCCTAAGGCCCCCTTCACATATCTGTGTCTCCGCTACATGTGACATCCATTTTCACATGTACTGGAGACACCGACATACGTAGACCTATTAAAATCAATAGTCTGCACACACGTACGTGTTTTAACATGGACCATGTGGCTGTGTGGAGCATGCATGTGTCCGTGTGCTCCACAGGTAGACCAGTCTGTTTTCTCCGGCAGCACGATTGTCACACGGATTACACACGGATCTGATCCATGTGACATCAATGTGACACATACCAAAGAAAACCACATTTCTATGAAATAAAATGAATTTCTACACTCCCCTTCTCCAGCCTTCCTGTCTCTGCCGCTCCTGTCTCCTGCTTCTGTGACGCCCTGGACTAGCCAGGTAGTCACAGACATAACAACACACACACACCCTCCCCTGGATAGTTTACACCAGTCAGACAAAAACCCTTGTTACCTCCCTCCAGGGTCTGATGTCCACACCAGGTGGGGCGGAGCCAGGCGGTTGGCCCCACCCACCGAGGAGTTCACAGGCCTGGAGGCGGGAAAAGTGACAGATTAAGTTTGGAGGTGAAAGTGAGAGGACAGAACCTGTTAGTGTCTGGGTAGGAGCCCGGGCACTGTCAGCAAGGTTGGCAGACGGTGGTGGCCGTCTGCAGGAGTTAGTGGATCTCTGTGGAACCGTAGGACCGGGGTCGGGCGGTGGCCCGCCGGTACCGAACCGGGGAGCGGAGTGAAGCTAAGCACAAAGGCAGGGCCATCGGACCCCGACTAGGCTTGGAGCCGACAACGTTCAAATCCGAAAGTGACCGGAACCCCAGGGGTTTCCTAACACCCAAGACCCGACAGAAGGCAACAGTCCACACCGTGAGGATACACAGCCACCGCCATAGGCTAGAGATCCAAGGGCCAGCGCCTGCGGGCAAAATGGGCTCCTTCGGTACCTATACGCCGGGGAGCAGACTACCAGTGGGCAACCACAGGAGTCAGAACATTCTAACAAGGTGCAGGGAAAGACAGGTGCCATCACCCTGTCCGGGGAGAGCACAAACACTGCAGACAGCTGCGGGACCCGTCCATCCAGCCGTTTGATTTATCAGAGACTCTGTGCATCTGTGTCTGAGTGAGTACCACAGTGCCATCCGGCACTGCGCCGCGCTGCCCCTGCAACTGTGACGCCCTGGGCAAGCCAGGGGTCACAGGTCATGACACCACCATACCCTACACCCCAGATAGGTACACCAAAGCTACACAAAAATCCTTGTTGCCTTCCTCCAGGGGCTGATGTCCACACCAGGGGGTGGGCCAGGCGGTTGGCTCCACCCACCAAGGAGTTCACAGCCCTGGAGGCGGGAAAACCGGGCAGTTAAGCTAGGGAAGTGAAGGAGTGAAGAGATCAGTTTAGGAGAGTAAAGGAGTGAGGAAGAAGTAGGAGGAGGTGAAGTAAAGGGACAGTTTGTAAAGCCTGAAGTTGGTCCGGGTGTGTGCCCCGGACTGAGAACAGCAAGGTTAGCAGACGGCGGTGACCGTCTGCAGGAGAGGCTGCTTGGAGGTTGCCAAAAGGACCGTGGACGGGTGGTGGCCCGGCGGTACCGGAGTGGTATACGAAGAGAAGCCAGCACCATTGGCAGGGGCCTTTCGGATCCCGGCAAGGCTAGGAGTCGCCGTGAATTTGCCAGATCCGTCAGTGAAGGGGACCTCTGGGTCTCCCAACAACCAAGTCCCGATTGAAGGCAACAGTCCAACCGTTAGAGAGAGACACCGCCACCGCCAAGCCACCAGTTTCTCAGGGCCAGCGCCTGCAGGCAAGAAGGGGCTCCTCCGGCCCATATCCAAGCCGGGGAGCGGGTTACCGGTGGGAACCCATCGCTACCAACATAGACTTAGGTGCAGGAAAGGGACCGTCACCGTCAACTACTGGGGAAAAGCAACAGCAGCCGTCCGTGGGAACCGTCTTTCCAGCTGTGTGTTTTACCGAGAACTGTGTCCCTGTCTCAGGCTGAGTGAGTACCACAGTGCCGTGAGGCACAGCGCTGCCCCCGCGTCCCTGCCCCCCACCAAGCCCTGCACCGGCCCCGCCATCCCTCATCACCCACCTCATCACTGGGCCCCGGGACAACTACCCCCTACCCACGGAGGGGAGAACCAACAACTTTGCTGCTCCCTGTCACCGCTCCCGGGATCCCCATACAGAGCAGAGGTGGTGTCCACTCAATCACCACAACCGTGGGTGGCGTCACGGACAATAAACAATCCCAAAAACCAATCCCTTTTCACTCACGGGCGAGGAGCGCCGCTCGAGTCCCCGGGATCCGGCCCATCGCTCGAGCCACCGAGCAGCAGCAGGCCGCGGCAGCAGCGGCAGCCGGACCCGAGCAGTGGGAGAGCGCGGCGTCCCCTCCTCCGCCCGCGACACAACCCTGCACCCCAGCCATCTTGCCTCACCGTTACACCACCGGGCCCTGGGATCACCAACCCCTGCCCACGGAGGGGACAAGATCCTAGCTGCTCCCTACCATCGCTCCCGGGATCCCCGTCACCAGCAGCGGTGGTGCCCATCATCACCACGACCCGTGGGTGGCGTCACGAACTATCTCCCAAAACAAACCACCCCCTTTTTACTCGTGGGCAAGGTCCGGCCCTCCGCTCGAGCCACCTAGCAGCAGCAGCCGCGGATACGAGCGTAGCGAGAGCGGCCCCTCCGCCCGCGACACTTCCAACCCCCGCTCATTATGCTCATCACATATTCACTGCACTGAGGACCAGAAGCAGCAGCAGCAGGGAGTCAGCAGGGCCGGAGACCTCAGAGCAGAAGACATCAGCACCACGGACAGCAGCATCAAGGACTAGTGAGCAGAAAGTTCCGGTTATCCATGTGTTATCACGGCTAGCACACGGAGAACACTCCTGCCGAAATCACAGCACACGGAGGGACATGCGCACCTTTTACACGTCCGTGCAAAACGTGTGTGGTTTTTCATGGACATGTGAAACAGGCCTAAGAGTGATTGGGTAAGGGTGGTTTCACACATCTGGCATATCGCCGGATTGCCAGATACGGCACACTCCAGTACAGTGCAATACAGTACAATGGTATCAAGGGAACCTCCAGTCACATGCTGTTGTGGGACCGGAGGTTGCCACGATGCCAAGATACAGTATTGCACTGTACTGGAGTGTGCCGGATCTGGCAATCCGGCGAAATGCCGGATGTGTGAAAGCACCCTAAGGAGGTGACTATTGTCTGCTTTGACCCTCTTAAAAGATTACCTAAACATAACAGAGTATATGACAGATCAACTGCTTTTAGTTGGAGGCAGAGATGAGAGAATAATCTCAAGTGGAATTCAACTCTACTTAAAGGGGTTTTACCATGAACAAAATCAATAGATCTTGGAATAATAATAAGTTCCTCAATTGAATATGTGTAAAAAAATGTTACTGTGCGGAGATAATCTTATAAATGTGCTATGTACTGTGTAATGGCTGTGTCTGACCGTACAAGCACATGATCTGATCATACTACAGCTCCTGAGTCAGGGCTGACGCAAAAGAGTACACAGACATTACAGAATGGGATAAAAGATTCTTTTTGTGAGGTAAAATATTTCCATGTCTGATTTTAAAAAATGTTTTGCTTCAAAGAATTATTTGCGATCCCATGATGTAATGTCTTTTGCATCTTCCCTGACCTGGAGATGTGGTATGATCAGACAATGTCTGTGTACGGTCAGACACAGCCACTACACAGTACATAACAGGGTTACATGGATAATAGAAGGAAATGGACCCCATAATTTATTACGCAATTTCTCCTAAACAGAGTAATACCCCATTCATGCTCAAAAACTAATATTTGGGCATACTGCAGGGCTCTGAAAACTAACAGCGCTATTTCATTTTTGGAGTGCAAATTTGGACATGATTAGTGATGAGCGAGTACTAAAAAGCTCGGGTGCTCGAAGCTCGGGCCGAGCCTCCCAAGATACTCGTGTACTCGGCCCGAGCAACGAGCCCAATGTTATCCTATGGGAGACCCGAGTATTTTTGTGAAATGACCCCCCGGCAGCATGGAGAAACCCTAAAAATGTCACAAAAGTCTCAGAAGAGTGCTCAAATGACATGGCAACAGCATGGGGAAGACCCCTTGAAGCATTTATCACTGAAAAGTCACAGCTGTGAACAATTTTGTCCGCGTTTTACGCCATTTTTACGGACTCACCAGAAAACCTTCCAAAATGACCCCAAAATGATTTTTCATGGCGGAAATGTTAAGGGCACATACCCAATAGTGAGATAGAGCTGGTGTATGTTACTTTTTGAGATTAATACATGAAAGATTTTACGTGAAAACATTGTGTGGCACTCCGATGTCCCTGAGAAGAGACGTACATGAAGGCCTCTTGAGTCTAATGTGCCCATTTTGAGGAAGTGAGTCTTTGTAGTATTTTCCTTTGCCAGGGCAGTCCAAAATTGTGAGGTTCACCAATGCCCCTGCATACAGACGTGCATGAGGGCCTGTAAACCTGAAGTGCCCATTGTAAGGAAGTGGGTCTATTGTAGTATAGCCCTTAGGCAGGGCAGCCAAAAATTGGGAGGCTCCACGTTGTCCCTGGGTAGAGACGTGCATGAGGGCCTGTAAACCTGAAGTGCCCATTGGAAGGAAGTGGGTCTATTGTAGTATAGCCCTTAGGCAGGGCAGCCAAAAATTGGGAGGCTCCACGTTGTCCCTGGGTAGAGACGTGCATGAGGGCCTGTAAACCTGAAGTGCCCATTGGAAGGAAGTGGGTCTATTGTAGTATAGCCCTTAGGCAGGGCAGCCAAAAATTGGGAGGCTCCACGTTGTCCCTGGGTAGAGACGTGCATGAGGGCCTCAAAACATTAAGTGTCCATTGTCAGGAAGTGGGTGTATTATAGTATAGCCCTTAGGCAGGGCAGCCAAAAATTGGGAGGCTCCACGTTGTCCCTGGGTAGAGACGTGCATGAGGGCCTCAAAACATTAAGTGTCCATTGTCAGGAAGTGGGTGTATTATAGTATAGCCCTTAGGCAGGGCAGCCAAAAATTGGGAGGCTCCACGTTGTCCCTGGGTAGAGACGTGCATGAGGGCCTCAAAACATTGTTCCCATTGCAAAGGAGCGGGTCTCCTGTCGTTGTAATGTCCATTCTGCAAAGAATGGGTGAAAAAATTTACCACTGGGGGTATACCTGAAACAAAGGCCTAAGTATTGCAATTTGTAACGGTCATCATGGTGGCGCATGAGGAGAAGGAGGAGCAGTCCAGCGATTATCCAAAGTCCAGAAGTGTGTACCCATGGGTGAGTGGAGGTACATGGCAAACTTTAAATTCCGCTCTCATTTGCTGGTGGTGTGGTGAAGTCTGGCCCAATCCAACCCTTGTTCATCTTGATCAGAGTCAGCCTGTCAGCATTTTCAGTTGACAGGCGGGTGCGTTTATCTGTAATGATTCCACCTGCGGCACTAAAAACACGCTCTGACAAAACGCTAGCAGCAGGGCAGGCCAGCACTTCCAAGGCGTAGAGAGCCAATTCATGCCACGTGTCCAGCTTGGATACCCAATAATTGTAAGGCACAGAGGAATGTCGGAGTACAGTTGTTCGATCTGCAAGGTACTCCTTCAGCATCTGGGCAAACTTAGGATTTCTTGTGGCACTACCCCGCACCTCAGGGGCTGTGGTACGTGAGGGGCTGAGAAAACTGTCCCACATCTTAAAGACTGTTCCCCTACCTCTGGCGGATTGGACTTGTGCCTCTCTCGGCTGTACGCCTCGGTTGTCCACTGATTCATGACCTATGCCGCTAGCGTTTTGTGAGGGGAATGCTTTGCCTACTTCCGTGACTATGGCCTTCCGGAACTGCTGCATTTTGGTTGACCTCTCCTCCACGGGAATAAGAGACAAAAAGTTCTCCTTGTAGCGTGGGTCTAACAGTGTTACCAACCAGTAATGATTGTCGGCCAAGATGTTCTTAACGCGAGGGTTACGAGACAGGCAGCTTACCATAAAGTCAGCCATGTGCGCCAGACTCTTAACAGCCAGGACTTCAGTAGCCTGACCAACAAGATGACTGAACATGCTGTCCTCCTCCTCCTCCTCCTCCTCCTCCTCATCTACCCTGTCCTCTGGCCAGCCACGCTGAACCGAGGATATGACTGGTGTGCATGTCATATCCTCAATTTGGCCGGAGAGTTGCTCCATGTCTTCATCCTCCTCCTCGTCATAGTCCTCCACTGCACGTTGTGATGAGACGAGGCTGGGCTGTGTGTTATCATCACCCACACCCACTACTGTTTCTTGCTGCAACTCATTGCGCTCCGCCTGCAATGCATCATGTTTGTTTTTCAGCAGAGACCATTTTAGAAGGCAGAGTAGCGGTATGGTGACGCTAATAATGGCGTCATCACCACTCACCATCTTGGTGGAGTCCTCAAAGTTTTGGAGGATGGTACATAGGTCTGACATCCATCTCCACTCCTCAGGTGTTATGTGTGGAGTTTGACCAATTTCCCGACGGCTTAGGTGATGCAGGTACTCAACAACTGCCCTCTTCTGCTCACATATCCTGACCAACATGTGCAGAGTTGAATTCCAACGCGTGGGGACATCACACACCAGTCTGTGAGCCGGAAGATGCAAACTGCGCTGAAAGCCGGCAAGGCCGGCTGAAGCAGTAGGTGACTTTCGAAAATGTGCAGACAGGCGGCGAACTTTTACCAGCAGATCAGACAGCTCTGGGTATGACTTTAGAAACCGCTGAACCACGAGGTTGAGAACATGGGCCACGCATGGAACATGTGTCAGCTGGCCTCGCCTCAAAGCCGCCACCAGGTTCCGGCCATTGTCACACACGACCTTTCCTGGCTTTAGGTTCAGAGGTGTGAGCCAGTGATCTGCCTGCTGTTTCAGAGCTGTCCACAGCTCTTCTGCATTGTGGGGTTTGTCACCTATGCAGATTAGCTTCAGCACAGCCTGTTGCCGCTTCGCCGAGGCAGTGCTGCAGTGCTTCCAGCTTGTGACTGGTGTGGAGGGTACAGTGGATGAGGATGCGCAGGAGGAGGAGGAGGCTGAAGAGCATGACATTCCGGAGCTGTAGAGTGTGGGTGAAACCCTGACTGAGGTAGGGCCTGCAAACCTTGGTGTGGGAAGGACGTGTTCCGTCCCTCGCTCAGACTGGGTCCCAGCTTCCACAATATTAACCCAGTGTGCCGTCAACGAGATGTAACGGCCTTGCCCACAAGCACTTGTCCACGTGTCTGTGGTTAGGTGGACCTTGGGTGAAACAGCGTTGTTCAGGGCACGTGTGATGTTTTGTGACACGTGGTTATGCAACGCGGGGACGGCACACCGGGAGAAATAGTGGCGGCTGGGGACCGAGTAACGTGGGACAGCTGCCGCCATCAGGTCACGGAATGCTTCTGTCTCCACCAGCCTAAAAGGCAACATTTCCAGCGCAAGCAGTCGCGAAATGTTAGCATTTAGAACTGTGGCATGTGGGGTGTTGGCAGTGTATTTGCGCCTGCGTTCAAAGGTTTGCTGAATGGATAACTGAACGCTGCGCTGGGACAAGGACGTGCTTGATGATGGTGTTCTTTCTGCGTAGGCAACTGCAGGTGCAGGAGTGGAGGAGGCTTGTTCGCAGGCAGCATGGACAGGGGATTGGCTCGCATGCACAACCAGCGAAGACGTAGCAGTGACATCAGCAAGCACTGCTCCTCGACTCTGTTGTACTTCCCACAAAGTCGGGTGCTTGGCTGACATGTGCCTGATCATGCTGGTGGTGGTCAGGCTGCTAGTTTTGGTACCCCTGCTGATGCTGGCACGGCAGGTGTTGCAAATGGCCTTTTTTGAATCATCTGGATCCAACTTAAAAAACTGCCAGACTCGGGAAGACCTAACATTTGTACAGGCACCTTGTGTCGTCGTGTTGTTCCGGGGAACGGTTGCCTGACTTCTGCCTGGGGCCACCACCCTGCTTCTTACTGCCTGTTGTGATGCTACGCCTCCCTCCCCCTGTGCACTGCTGTCCTCGCTCTGCATATCCTCCTGCCAGGTTGGGTCAGTTACTGGATCATCCACCACGTCGTCTTCCTCTTCCGCACCCTGCTCCTCCTCCTGACTTCCTGACAATTGTGTCTCATCATCGTCCACCACTTGTTGAGACACGTTGCCAACTTCGTGAGAACGTGGCTGCTCAAATATTTGGCCATCTGTACAGACGATCTCCTCATGACCCACTTCAATATGAGCTGGCGAGAGGCCAGAATGTGTGAATGGAAACGTGAACAGCTCTTCCGAGTGTCCAAGTGTGGGATCATTAATGTCCGAGGAGGACGTGTACTCAGCCTGGTGGTAGGAAGGAGGATCAGGTTCAGAAATGTGCGGTGCAGTATCACGGCTACTGACACTTGACCGTGTGGAAGACAGAGTGTTTGTGGTGGTGCCAATCTGACTGGAAGCATTATCTGCTATCCAACTAACAACCTGTTGACACTGGTCTTGGTTCAAGAGCGGTGTACTGCTGCGGTCCCCAAGAATTTGGGACAGGACGTGCGAGCGACTAGATGTGGCCCTTTGTTGTGGCGAAATTAGAGCTTGCCCACGACCTCGGCCTCTGCCTGCACCACCATCACGTCCACTTCCTTGTTCCTTGCCAATGCCCTTGCGCATTTTGCAATGCTGTGCACTGCTGACGTGTATATTCACTACTTGTGCGTTATATCAAAGTTTGTGGAAATTGCACACAAGTGCACCTGTACGCTGCCACCAACAGGCACACACGTGCGGTTTTAAAAACCAAGCACGGACGCAATAAGAACCTAACAGGTTTTTTTGGGGAGCGACAATTACAGACAAGTCAGACACTATCTGGACTGTTTTACACTGTGTACACCAGCCCCAGATATGATGAAGGCTGGTATACGGTCACCACTAGGAATGGCTATATACCCTGCCTGCCTGCCTGCCTGCCTGTATACTGGTACAATAGTCCTGACAAGGACTCTTCTGGTCACTAGCCTGTATTCAGACCTGGCTATACCCTGCCTGTATATAGCAACAATAGTCCTGAGAAGGACTCTGCTACTTTACTCCGACCTGGCTATACCCTGCCTGCCTGTATACAACTAGAATAGTCCTGAGAAGGACTTTTGGTCACACTGTTTGCAGCCCTGCAACTGAAAAAGCTATAAAGGGCCGCAAAGCTTTCCCTGAATCAGCGACACTCTCCCTGCACTGACTGTCTGGATAGCTGTGAGCAGAGCACAGCGCGCCGGCCGGTATAAAGGCTCGGTCACGCTGTGCAGGCCGGCCAATCACTGCAATTCCACAACTAACAGGGCTGTGGCATTGCAGTGGTCTGCCAGCCAATCCCTGTGTGAAGCCCCACGGGTGTTGTGTCGGTGCATTACCTTCAGGGACTCCACGTAGCTGGATCTGGTCACAGGTAGGGAATCTTCGGTTTTGATCGTGACGCCACTCTCAGTATTGCGGCCAGTAGGGACCGCCACTGCAGGTTGAGGGTCGCCTGGGGCTGATGGTATGTGCAGTTAGATGTAGTAGCCTCCTGAGAGTGAGGCAAGCCCCAGGGCCCTGTGTAGGTTTGTAGTAACACAAGTCGCAGAATGACCACACAGGCAGGATGTCTTTCAGGGTTTTTACTCACTTCAGATGGCAGGGTGAGTAACCCGGGCGTAGCTGAGATGAACCAGGTGGGAACCAGGTATCCTTCAGGCTGACTTTATGAGGGTGACTACTGACTCGCCTTCCTTAGCCCTTGGTGGTTTGGGGTGACCCCGACTTTGAGTCCCTATGGGGGTCACCCAGGGAAGATGCTCCAAGCCTCTCTCCCCTTCTTGTTTTGCCGTGTGCTTGTTCCCCGGACCAGGCCACTCCAGCCTCTTGCCTCCTATGACCTATGGGCCCTCACTGCGGTTACGTGGCTGCGGCTTTTGTAGTGTTGTGGTGTGGGCTTTAAGAGCCCCACACCGGCAGGTTTAGCAGGGAAAGGTGAATCTATCCTCGCTTCGGGATCTGCCGCCCGGTTGGGCCTGGTGCTCTCTAGCAGTCTCCTTACTTCCCACTCCGTGCACTCTCTAGCTGAAGCTGGCTTTCAGGCAGCACTCCTAGTTGACCGTTCTCCCCCGTCGGTAGCCACTGCGCGGGCGCTGTTAGACAGCAACAGCCCCACAGGTCTGCTCCTCACTGAGCCCTATGGAGTTCTGCTCTAACTGACTCACTGCTCCTCCTCTCCTGTTCTTGCCTACGCCACCTAGCAACCAGATTCTCTTACCACACCCCTTGAGAGGAGATGGAGACTCTACCCCCTCCACTATTCCAGTGAAGGTGAAGGCTTGCCCCCTCCTGGGATCCCCAGGGGTCCTCTCATGGGTACATGTGTGAGACCTGATCACTATGCGCCTGTGTTCCACACCCCTGTCAGCCTTCTGGATTACCTGTATTGTACTGTTCCCAGCATGGGTGCAGCACTCAGTGGTGCCTGACCAGGTCAGGGGCGCCACACCTGCATGAGGGCTGGCTCTCAAAAGAGCGCCAACATGCAGAAATGAAGACCACGAGTACAGCACGAGTATCGCGAGATTACTCGGTCCCCGCCGAGCAGCCCGAGTACAGCGATACTCGTGCGAGTACCGAGTAGTTACAAGCATGCTCGCTCATCACTAGACATGATGCATTTATAAAGCCCCTGAGGTGCCAAAAAAGAAGAAATACCGACATGTGACCCCCATTTAGCAAACTAAACCCTATAATGAATTCAACTATTGATGTAGTGAGTATATTTAACCAACAAATTACACAGAATTTTATTAGATTTGGCAGTGAAAAAGAAACACATAGGATTTTTACATTAAAATTTTACTTTAGCCTCAACATTTTAATTCACACAAAGGCGAACAGGAGAAAATGAACAGGACAATGGGTTATACAATTTATACAGAACGTGGTAGTACCCCATATGTTGTTATACACTACTATATGAGCACAAGGTAGGGATTTTTTGAACCGTTTTGAATTGGAAAGTCCTATCCCCCTCATTGCGCTAATGCCACGATTTTGGAGCGGGTGGGAACGGATCTTGAAGACTCCGTTCTCCTCGGGTAAATTATCGGGTTGCCTGAAGCTACTCCCCGACCTAAAGTCCACGTATCCCGTCATGCCTTGGTCCCAGCCCGATAATGATGCAAGGCCGCCAGCTGTCCTCCTCGACAGATCCGTGCCCCTTGCCATGATCCCCTGCGACCGGGGTTCCAGCTCCTCTAGGCCCAGACCACCGTCTGCCACCTAGATTGCTTCCCAGGAGCCCCGCTCCTGACCTCCTCTCACTTTCACTTCTCAGACCCAACTCTCTCCTCTTGACACTCCTGACCTCCCCTCTCCGAACCCCCCAGGTGGGCGACTCTATTCCATTCAAGCCATCCACTGGTGTGTTTGGTGGGTTTGGTGCAGGGTGTATCTAGGGTTTGATTAGCTGATGTAGGCAACATCATGTAGTTAGGGACCAAAAACCAAGAAGGAGGTGGATACTGCACGGGAGGGCAGATTGTGCAATACCCTGTGATGACCTGATAGTCCAGGGGCGTCACATTTACACTAGAAATTACCAACACAGCAGCTCATCAAAACTCAGTCTAACAGAGGCAGGGGACAAGCACATTAATCCTTGCAGGATAAAGGTACAGATATGTCAGTGCGTCCATCCGTAGTCCCCAGACCACATACCCTCCATCTCTATGGGTTATGGTCACTGATGTGCTCAATACAGTATACACTAACCTTAAAACACTATAAAAACAGTTCCCCACATCATGTGCCCCACAGCCGGGCAGAAAGCAACAGCCTCGTGGATTTGGGTCACCCAAAGATGGCTATCTTGACTGGCACCGTCTGCAGCTTGACCACGTGGTCCAGTTCGGTAGTCTTGACAGGCAAAGTCAGGGTTTTGAAGGGCATAGCAGGGGTCTTGAGGGTTATCTTCAGGGGCTTCCTGGATGGTGCAGGAGTCTTGGAGGTCATGGGGCTGTCTTCATGGGCTTGCTGCACGGTGTGGGGGCTGCGTCTTGCAGACTACCTGCTTCAGTGGCCTCTGAAGCGTCTTTCTGTTGCACAAATCTCATGCGGGGGAGGCTTCCTTCTTCCCATCAGCCGGCACGTCCTCACACTAGTACTTTTCCACGCCACAGGACCTCTTCCAGTCCCTCCTCGGGCTCTTCACTTCTTTCCCTCTTCCCCTGTCTCCTCCTGAACTGGTCCTTCTTTCTAAACCCTTCCCCTGTAACCCAATTCTCCAGTGTTTAATTCCTAGGTTACCTCCTGTCTTCCGGCGGCTATTATTTCTTTGACCAGCAGAGGGCAGTGTCAAATCACTAATCTCACAAGGCTGCATGGATCGTTGTGCCCATATTCCTACAACTCCATTATTGCAAACTTCTCTGAGTAAGGAATGTAGGGGTGCAGTGAGTATTGTGAACCCACAGGTGCCTCATAGAATTATAATATTATGATGTGAAGGTATAACCTTTTGGTGGTAAAATTGTAATTGTTTTTATTACCTGAAAATTTGTCAGTTTCACAGGGTTAAAAGGGGAAAATGGACCCCACAATTTATCCCGCAATTTCTTCCGAACCCAGTGATGCCCTACATGCCATCAGAAACTACTGTTTGGCCACTTGGACGAGCAGAGCAGGACTGAGCGCTATTTGGCTATTGGGGCACAGATTTCGTAAAATGTTGAATGCACTCTCCCAAGTACAATGATGCCGCTTACCGCAGTTGAGATTTAGATTTGATAGAGCAGATTTCACTAGATTTTATTTGGATGGTAGGAGACACATCTCTTTTCCAGAATCTTTGTTCTACCAGTAATGTGGTACCCCCCATTTTTCCAGTGACCAATGAAAGACCTACATGGGATCTGGCTTTGTGGGGGTAAGTTAGGGGTTAAAGTGGTAACATTTTGGGGTACAGTACATTTTTTTGATCGCTTTCAGTATAAAGCTGAGATCACATTTTTATCTTCTGCGATGAGCATTTACATCATAGTTGTTATGATATAGTTTTCCAAATTAGTATCCTACTGACCCCGACATGGATTTCAAGTCCGTTACCTCACGGTACTCCTGCACAGGTTTGGATACAGTCCTTCAGTATCCTAGTGGAGCTATGCCCATCTCCACTCACTGATCACGGTCAGTCAAAGCGAAACCTCTCTTCTCCCAGGGGGTCCCTTCAGAGAGGCTTCAATACCTCTTTTGGGTTTTTTGGTAACCTCCTCAGTCCTCACACTGACTCCTGTTAGTCATCCATACCTTTCTCATAAACTGCTTCCCACACAATGCCATATGCCAAACATTCTCATTAAAACACATATGAGACACAGCCATGAGTGGAGGTATGTAGAGAACCAGACCAACCTATCTCTTCTGCTATCTGTAAACCTGGCCATTTGAATGCTTTAACTTAACTCATGGCACTACAGATAACATCATACACATTCCAGGTTTACATCCTAGAGGAAAACCACCTTTGGGATACATACTGACCATTTGAAATGTATCTGGACACCATCATATGGCCCATATACCACCCATTGATGTGCTCATGTGAGGACTAATTGTGGGATGTACTCAACCCTTCAGAATTTTAGGAGATTCCTAACTTAGAGGACTTCTTTGTCTTTGGAGGTCCCAAGTGGAAATTTTGTGGTCATGTTTCTTTTTATGATTTTATTTTTCTATAGATATGAAACATGGCATGGATAGCATCATCCATCTGAGTGTTAATAATTTGGAGCTCATAGGCAGGCCTGAAAATTATGAAAAAATATGCATGTTCTTCCCCTCGTAATGGAGAAAATGTGTCTACCATAATTTTTGGGATCAATGCAAACCCAAATATTCATAAATTTGCTATGGCTCCAGTTCATCTATTGTTGTCTTTTGAAGCTTGGATGAGTTATCTATTGCAGAGACAGAAATGTCCCTTCTTCAACTATGTATATACAAATTCCAGGCTATTTGTCAGCTTCACAGCAGATGCACCAGTTAAATTACCTGTGCACACCAGGGGGTCCCATCTGATCATGGGTGAGATGTATTGTTACCTCTCTCTTTCTTCCTCCAGTTATATCTAGTCTATGTGTTCAGTGTGTGGGTGGATATGTCTTCTCTACAGATATTTTATGGATTTTACAATTTCTCTGTGACAATAGTGTTAACTTATGTGTCCTTTTCATATCGCATTGTTTATGTCCCATTAAATATCACATATTGAAATGTCTTAAGTTTCTTGGATAGCACTTTTTCTCTATTTTTTAATATTTTTGCTGGTGCTCCCTTATTTTTGTCTCTGTGTGACTTCTTGTATTTCTCAGTAGTCGTATGGTAGGAAACCCATAATTAGGCAGATTGTGACAGCTGTCTTCTCCACCTTTCTGCTAGTACGTGTGCCAGGCAGCCGGGGGTCGGTGTAATTAGGAGGGGTAATTATTTTATGTAGCGCAAAACATTTACTGTGTTAAGTCACTTCTACGCCGATTCCTTAAATAGAACATGAACAGAATGATAAAATATAAAGACTGGGCAATAGAAAATTAAATCGAAGTATCCAGCCATGAAAACAGCTTGTTCTTTTCAGCAAGACCTGAGCCAATGATTGCTTAAACTCTGGTGTCCTGAGGTCTGTGATAAAATAACAAGCGGGTAATTTTCTATCATCAAGAGTAATCCAAAATTCCGAATGTTTTCCGTTCCTTTTTCCACTTATGTGATCAAAATGCATTAATGTTGTTTTCTCAAATTTCCAAAGTTTTAAAGCTACTAGACTTAAAGGGAAACTGTGAGATGATCAATGCTGTCCAAAGCCCAGGCAACATGTATCGAAAACAAACAGTCATTGCCAACATGTTTACTTTAAACCCTGCCCACCATGGTTTGATTGACAGGACTGCCCAGAGACCAGTCGATCCTGAAGTGTCGGGGGACGGGGAAGGAGCTAGCACCAGGGCTGACATTAGTGCGTATGTAAGCTGTAGGTTGGGAGAGAAAAGGCGCAATAGGGTCTTACCCGGTTTAAGGGTGAGAAAGAAAGGAGAATGATACACTCACCTGATTGGGTTGTGCCAGTCACAACCCCTTTGTAGACGTTAGTGAGTGCCTGGGTGGTTCAGCAGTCCCGTTTGAGAATATGGTATATCACAAAAACAGGGAGGAAAACGGGTTTCATGCCGCGCTAAAAAACCACAAGTGTTGATATGTTGAAAATTGATATTCTTTTATTGAACAATTCCAACGTGTTTCAGAGACATGTCCGTCTCCTTCTTCAGGGAAAAAAGAAATCATCAATGATTTATTTTTTCCCTGAAGAAGGAGATGGACATGTCTCAGAAACGCGTTGGAATTGTTCAATAAAAGAATATCAATTTTTAACATATCAACACTCGTGGTTTTTTAGCGCGGCATGAAACCCGTTTTCCTCCCTGTTTTTGGCATTAGTGCGTATGTAACATTTATTGTGTGTGTTACCATGAAGTGTGTAAGTGTCAAGCTTCCACTAGGGGGCGCAGGGACTTAGTGGAGATTGAACTCCAAAGTGCAATAATACAAAAGCCACAAGAGGTTGCTAGAACAAGTGTAAAAGCAGTCAAACAAGCCAAAGTCAAACCGGGATGTCACGTCAATACAGGGGAGTGAGCAAGCCGAAGTCAAAAGGAAGCAAGGGGGTCAGAAGCCGAGAAGTCACATAAAAAGCCAAAAAGATGCAGGCCATGGTCAGGGGACGTTACTGAGGTCAGAGGCACATTACCAGCAGGTTACCGTGGTCAGGGGACGTTACCGAGGTCAGAGAACACGTAAGTATAAAGGTGGGGGTGAAGGACAGGACAGGAACAGAGTAAGGTACACAGGGAAGACAGACAGTATGGGGGAATGGAGATCAGGGAGAGGAAAGCTAGGTAGTGGGACAGATCAGAGCAAACTCACAGGAACCAGTGTGCACTCTGCAGAGAAGGAACTATTACTGACGGCATCCCGGAGGAGTCCACAACATAAAAAGCTGTGAGAATCCCGAAATAAGGCATGACCAAACAGACCCCTCCCACCTGACTTAACCCAGTCAGAGCAAAGCAATAGTCATGACAGTGTGTATATAATTTGCAGTTTGTAGGTATAATACCACCTTCACAAATTTGTGATAAAAACGCACATTTTTATTGGTCTGTGGTGTGGGTGTGTATGTGTGTGCATGTTCTGTGTGTGTTCAAAGTGTGCTGTCAGTGTGTGTATCTGTGACAGCACTCGGACAGCAAGAACTTCTATACTCACCTGTCTCCAGCGCTGCTGCTTCTGGGAGCAGGCCTGGAAGCAAGTGACAGCAGCGCCAAAGACAGCAGCGCTGGAGACAGGTGAGTATAGAAAATTATTTTATTTAAGAAATACGTGTTTTCTCCAGTATGTGTCACACTGATGTCACCCGGATCACATAAGTGTGCGATCTGTGTGACACCAGTACTGCTGGGGAAAAAATGGACTTGTTGCCATGTGGAGCACACAGACACGCGTGTGCTCCACATTGAGACACGTCTGTGAGAAAACAGGGATGTGTGCGCAGACCCACTGATTTTAATGGGTCTGCATATGTCCATGTCTCCAATACGTATGAAAATGAACATCACACGTACCAAAATTACGGGCGTGTGAAGGGGGCCTAACATGGAGTGTGTGTATGTAATATTCACTGTGTGTTTAACATGGGTGTATAACAGACAGTGTGTGTGTGTAATGTAGTGTGTGTGTTCGTGTGTATGTATAACATGCAGTCTATATATCATACCTCATACTATATGTATCTAACATGCACTAGACAAATCGCTCACCTAGTAATGGCATTAATGGTGGCTGCATCTATGAAGGCAAAGAGTTTACACAGTTTCCTTGGATGAATTAGCTCCATAGAGTTTTGAATGTGGAGAGTTGATGTCTTGATTCCTCTGTGCAGAGCATCTTGCAAACTAGAAGATGCTCCGCTGCATGTCCCTGGATTACAGACCTGGTAGTGATACGATTTGTCTGCGAAGAGAATCTTGCCTTTGGAGATGCTCTGCTGTGCTTTCCTGAGTTACTGAGCTATCAGCTTGATTGACAGTGCAGGATTCCATGTTGGTGCTGATTACTCAGGTGTTCCTCCTTCCTTGTAATTGCTCTACTTCTTTACTGAGCATGCTCGCCCAGGACCTTGCCAGTTGTATTTTCTGATTCTGCAGTTGTGCTGTTGGTTTGTGTCTCTGCTAGTGTACTGATCTTTGTTTTCTGCCCCTGGACTGTTATTTGACTACTCTCGTCCCACTTCCTGTTTCTGTCATTACTTCCTGCCTTTTGACCTCAGACCGTTACCTGACCCACATCTCTATTTTCTCCCTGAACCTATTACATACTTTCCTGGATTTCTGACCCCCGGATTGTGACCTGACTATGCTTCTGTTTACTCCTTGTGCTCATACGTGTCCTACTGTTACCAGACCTTGGATTTTCTGACTACTCTTTTGTCCATACTGCCTGTAAGTAGTAACTGGCCTTGCAGTTGATTTTGTAACTGGTTTATTCCATTATGAGAGGAGCAAGTTTAAAAAAAAAAAAAAAAAAATTATATATATACCGTGTATATATATATTATATATATATATATATATATATATATATATATATATATATATATATATATATATATATATATATATATATATATATATATATATATATATATATATATATATATATATATATACACACACACACACACACACACATACACACAGTGCGTGCCTTGCGAAAGTATTCAACCCCTTGAGTTTTTCAATCTTTTCCCACATTTCAGGCTTCAAACATAAAGATAAAAAATTTAAATATTATGGTGAAGAATCAACAAGTGGACACAATTGTGAAGTTGAACGAAATTTATTGCTTATTTTAAACTTTTGTAAAAATGAATAAACTGAAAATTGGGGTGTGTAATATTATTCATCCCCTTTACTTTCAGTGCAGCAAACTCACTCCAGAAGGTGATTGAGGATCTCTGAATGATCCAATGTTGTCCTAAATGACTGATGATGATAAATATAAGCCCGTGTGTAATCAAGTCTCCGTATAAATGCCCCCGCTCTGTGATAGTCTCAGGGTTCTGTATAAAGCACAGAGAGCATCATGAAGACCAAGGAACACAACAGACAGGTCCATGATACTGTTGTGGAGAAGTTTAAACCTGGATTTGGTTACAAAAAGATTTCTACAACTTTAAACATCCCAAGGAGCACTGTGCAAGCGATCATATTGAAATGTAAGGAGGATCATACCAGTGCAAATCTACCAAGACCCGGCCGTCCATCCAAACTATCATCTCACACAAGGAGAAGACTGATCAAAGATGCAGCCAAGAGGCCCATGATCACTCTGGATGATCTGCAGAGATCTACAGCTGAGGTGGGAGAGTCTGTCCATAGGACAACAATCAGCCGTACACTGCACAAATCTGGCCTTTATGGAAGAGTGTCAAAAAGAAAGCCATTTCTCAAAGATATCCATAAAATGTGTTGTTTAAAGTTTGCCACAAGCCACTTGGGAGACACCAAACATGTGGAGGAAGATGCTCTGCTCAGATGAAACCAATATTCAACTTTTTGGGCACAATGCCAAATGATATGTTTGGCGTAAAAGCAACACAGCTCATCATCCTGAACACACCATCCCCACTGTCAAACATGGTGGTGGCAGCATCATGGTAAGGGCCTGCTTTTCTTCACCAGGAACAGGGAAGATGGTTAGAATTGATGGGAAGATGGATGGAGCCAAATACAGGACCATTCTTGAAGAAAACCTGTTGGAGTCTGCAAAAGACCTGAGACTGGGACGGAGATTTGTCTTTCAACAAGACAATGATCCCAAACATAAAGCAAAATCTACAATGGAATGGTTCACAAATAACCAAATCCAGGTGTTAGAATGGCCAAGTCACAGTCCAGACCTGAACCCAATCGAGAATCTGTGGAAAGAGCTGAAAACTGCTGTTCACAAACGCCTCCATCCAACCTCACTCAGCTCCAGCTGTTTACAAAGGTAGAATGGGCGAGAATTTCAGCCTCTACATGTGCAAAACTGATAGACACATACCCCGAGAGACTGCAGCTGTAATCGCAGCAAAAGGGGGCGCTACAAAGTATTATCTTAAAGGGGATGAAGAATATTGCACGCCCCAATTTTCAGTTATTTATTTTTTTATAAAGTTTAAAGTAAGCAATAAATTTTGTTCAACTTCACAACTGTGTCCACTTGTTGTTGATTCTTCACCATAAAATTTACATTTTTTATCTTTTTGTTTCAAATCTGAAATGTGGGAAAAGGTTGAAAAATTCAAGGGGGCTGAATACTTTCGCAAGGCACTGATATATATATATATATATATATATATATATATATATATATATATATATATTATCCAGAGCTTATATGCTGTAACTAGTCCATGTATTAGTTTAGCAGTTTTCCTTTTTTCAGTATATCAATATAAGTATTAAATTCCTTTACAGTTTGCTGTCTGACCTCGTATATCTGAACCCTCTGCATAATCCATCTTGTGTTGCTGGTTACAAACTGTGAAGTAATGAAGATGACAAGTTACAGTAAACACATTGTTTCTTCCAGTCTTCAAGACATTAAATTTGACATTTACATATAAAGCAGGAATGGTAAGGTGGGAAAAGTGTTTCTCAAACCTATAAAGCAGAGATGAGTGTAAAGTGGAGGTGACTCAGATGAGCGCGTTGCTATATTCTACCCTTTCGTCCTGTTTGTAAAATAACCCTGGAATGTTGATGGCATTTATTACATCCAACAGAACCCACAGTGTCCGTGCTCATCCATTAAATGGACCTGAACTAATGTAGAGGATTCGGTGGGTGAGGAGACTAATGACTAACGTGACCTTGTAATGAATGTGTGTATTGTAGCAGCACAATATTATTGCCTTGACCTGAAAAATTTGCAGGTTAATCAGGTTTGCACTAAGGCTATGTGCGCACTAGACCGTTTTACCCGCGGATTTGCCGCGGAAATTTCTTGAGAAAGATTAGAAATCTTTCTGCAGACATTTCCCAGCAAAACCTATGTGTAAAAAAAATAGCTGTGCGCACGCTGCGGATTTTTCTCAAGAAAAGTTCTTGAGAAAATTTTCTCGAGAAACTTTCTTGAGAAAATGAGCATGTCCATTATTACCTGCGGAATACCCCCGGAATTTCTATACTTGCATGTGTCAGGAACAACCTGCGGAAAATCTGTGGTGAAATCGCGGTAAAATCGCGGCTAATCCGCGGTAAAACACATGCGTTTTTACCGCGGATTTGGTGCGTTTTTTTCCCGCAGGTGCGGGAATCTTCAACTCCCAGAATGTCTCTCAAGAAAGTTTCTTGAGAAAAAGGACATTTCTAGTGCGCACATAGCCTAAGGCAGGGTTCCCCAACTCCAGTCCTCGAGGGCCGCCAACAGTGCATGTTTTCAGGATTTCCTTAGCATTGCATGGGTGTTGGAATCATCAACTGTGCAGGTGATTAAATAATCACATGTGCAATACTAAGGAAATCCTGAAAACATGCACTGTTAGCGGCCCTTGAGGACTGGAATTGGGGACCCATGACCTAAGGGGTACTTTGCACATTGCGACATCGCAGGTGCGATGCCGGTGGGGTCAAATCGAAAGTGACGCACATCCGGCGTCGCTGTTGACATCGCAGTATGTGAATCCTTTTACATATGATTAACGAGCGCAAAAGTGTCGTTATCATATGATCGGTGTAGGGTCCGACATTTCCATAATTTTGCAGCAGCGACGGTACGATGTTGTTCCTCGTTCTAGCAGGCAGCACACATCGCTGTGTATGAAGCCGCAGGAGCGAGGAACATCTCCTTACCTGCGTCCCGGCTGCAATGCGGAAGGAAGGAGGTGGGCGGGATGTTTACGTTCCGCTCATCTCCGCCCCTCCGCTTCTATTGGCCGCCTGCCGTGTGACGTCGTTGTGACGCCGCACGACCTGCCCCCTTAGGAAGGAGGCGGGTCGCCGGCCAGAGCGACGTCGCAGGGCAGGTAAGTGCGTGTGAAGCTGCCGTAGCGATAATGATGCTACGGCAGCTATCACAAGATATTGCATGTGCGACGGGGGCGGGGACTATCGATCTCAGCATCGCTACAATCAGCTTGCGATGTCGTAGTGTGCAAAGTACCCCTAAGTCTTTGTGAACACTAAAAAAAGTTCTGCCTGTATATTTTCTAACATCACAAGACCTCAGGGGCGTTACTCTTTCAGGAAGCTTGCCCCATCCCATAGTGTGAGGCATAGCCAGCACATCCAGCCTCTGCCATTGTGTCCTGCTTTTATTGTGTTAAATC
Source organism: Anomaloglossus baeobatrachus (assembly GCF_048569485.1). NCBI lineage: Eukaryota > Metazoa > Chordata > Amphibia > Anura > Aromobatidae > Anomaloglossus > Anomaloglossus baeobatrachus. The sequence goes on from NC_134364.1 coordinate 120,298,728, forward strand.
AGCAGATCTCTACAGTCTTTGACCTTGAGAGCAAAATGATTGTAACATTACATCACCTTGTCAATAAAAAAAAGCTTGAAAAAGGATTAGCCATTTACAAATTATCCTAATCTGTGCCATATTGGGATTAATACTGATTTAAATAAATCCACACATGTCTTAAAAATAATCTGTCAGGGTATTTTGTAGTACAATATTAATGTTATCTTTAAATAGGGCTTAAGGTGGTGTCACACACAGCGACGACGACAACGACGTCGCTGCTACGTCACCATTTTCTGTGACGTAGCAGCGACGTCCCGTCGCTGTCTATGTCTGTGACATCCAGCAACGACCTGGCCCCTGCTGTGAGGTCACCGCTCGTTGCTAAATGTCCAGCTTCATTTTTTGGTCGTCGCTCTCCCGCTGTGACGCACACATCGCTGTGTGTGACAGCGAGAGAGCGACGAAATGAAGCGAGCAGGGAGCAGGAGCCGGCGTCTGGCAGCTGCGGTAAGCTGTAACCAGGGTAAACATCAGGTAACCAAGGGAAGACCTTTCCCTGGTTACCCGATATTTACCTTCGTTACCAGCATCCGCCGCTCTCACTGCCAGTGCCGGCTCCGGCTCTCTGCACATGTAGCTGCAGCACACATCGGGTAATTAACCCGATGTGTACTGTAGCTAGGAGTGCAGGGAGCCAGCGCTAAGCAGTGTGCGCCGCTCCCTTCTCTCTGCACATGTAGCACAGCGACACGTGTCGTTATGATCACTGCTGCGTCTGCTGTGTTTGACAACTAAGCAGCGATCATAACAGCGACTTACAAGGTCGCTGCTACGTCACAGAAAATGGTGACGTAACAGCGACGTCGTTGTCGCTATGTGTGAACCAGACCTTTCAGGATCAGTAAGTTTTATTGTTCTACCTTATCCTGTTATCTTGCTTAAAACAAGATAAAAGGACAAGGTAGAACAATAAAACATACTGATAGAATTTAGTATCTCCTGCACACTAGTCAAGTGTATGTAAATACAATTTGCATATTCACTGCTCCTACCTCCCAGTGCATTCACTATCACTGCTGAGAGGTGGGAAGGAGTATGGACGGGGGAGGGAGGGCACCAATCTCTCATAGAAGTCAACAGATCATTATCATATTTTGGATTCCAACTTTGGAACTTCTTTTGCAGCAGTTCATGCAAGATTTTCTCAAAAATACGTATCAACATCCAAAAATAGATACAAGTTACAACAGATTAGTAATTAGCGAATGGCAATATGACAATATATTCCCTCTATTTTGACCACCATTCTTTTATGAATACAATTCGAAGCTGAACATTTTAATGTTAATTTTTTTTTTCAGTAGTTGAATATTATTTTTTCTCCTAAACCAATATATTTTGATGAAAAGAATTCCCAATGCTTGGAGCTTCTCGTAGGTCAAGCTGACTATATTCTGATTTACACTATTTACAGTACCTTCAAAATTAAAGAGGACCTATTTCTAGGTCAAAAGAGTCTCGTTTTTTCACTTGTTTTTTTTACCTTTTTTACTTCTTTTAATCTAGCATGCAATTTTAGAAATACAAATCCTTTTACTCATTGCTAATTTTTATGATCTGTACTAAACAGGCATGCCTCACTGGATTCTTTGGAGCCTGTCTTTGGGCTGCTTTGCCTTATTACCCTCTAAGCAATGGCCCCTTGGTAAAAAGCATAAAAAGTAGCACTGAATTAAAAGGCCATGAAATGAAAAGCATATTTAAAAAAAAAAAATAATAAAAAAATCTGAAAGCTCAGGAGAACAGCAGAAATAATATATGTTCAAATACTGTCTCCTTTGGAATTGGTCACAGATCCTCTTTACACCAGTTTGTAGTAAGTTACCCTTCTTTTAATAGTTATAGGTTGATGGAGATTGTTAGGGTGACAACTCAGGAGATCATGCAAACATCCCACCGCTGCCACCAAATGTCAAGTAGACAACTCAAAAGATCACGCAGACATCCCAACGATGTCACCAATTTGTCACGAACAGCACTGCACTGCCTCCAATCATCAAGACAATAAGCAGTTAACTAACGATTGATGGATGAGGCGACAGCTGCTTTCATTGCAAGGCAGGTTATTGGGCCCTTTCACTGGTAACCTATAGCATATACACACACCTGTTTCCGACTCATGAAGTATAGACCACAATATATATATATATATATATATATATATATATATATATATATATATATATATATATATATATATATATATATATATATATATATATATATATATATATATATATATATATATATATATATATATATATATATATACTGTGGTGCGTTCACTTCCAAAACTCTGCAATAACCCAATAAAACTTAGCTGCCATTACCAATTGTTTATGCAGAACAATTGGACACCCGTTACTGATAATATTTGCCATCAAGCTTCAGGGATGTGATTTATAGAGCAAGAGGAACAAATTTATTACATTTTATATATTTAAGCAAAAAAGGTGGCAGTGTTTATAAAAATATACAAAAGAGACAAGATAGTATAGTGTACACAGTTACATAAAAATAAAAGGTATTTACAATGGAAAAGTACTAGACATCATGGAAATTGCACAAATCTACGGAGGAAAGAACTCCAATCAAATATTGAACAATCCTAAAGAGACCTGTATCTTCCAGTATTGAACATAGGTATCAACTCAAAACCTGTATTTATTAAAGAACAGTCACTCCTGCATATCTCTCCTTGGTGACCTCAGATGAGGCTGGTCATGGGATGTGGATCCAGTCTCTAGAAAAATAAAATCCTCACCTTTCAGGATAGCTAAGCCCATGGAAGTACTAGGTATTAGATTTTAATGCCATGTTCTCCATCACGATTTTAACCTTGTATACATAGGAAATATCATATACATACTGTCATGCATCTGCCCGAATTTCATTTGGATCTTATAGGAAGGCCTCCCATTGATGGTAGTAGGTGCATTACGTTCACCAGTTAGTCCAAACACCAAAAATATACTGTATCTCCCATAACTTTGCCTGCTATAAGAACCCAAATATTCATAACTATATGTTGGCTCCAAAGTGTCTGGTTGCAGTCCTTTGAAGTCAAACAGAGGTGATACCTTAGAATTGATGCATTTGTACCCTCTGGTATATAAAGATCCAGAGGTATAGCTAGTTGATCACCTCAGGAGGGCTAAATATCTAACCAGGTAACCCTGATTACAACTATGGTGGGGAAGCCTAATCATAGATTATTATTATTTATTATTATAGCGCCATTTATTCCATGGCGCTTTACAAGTGAAAGAGGGTATACGTACAACAATCATTAACAGTACAAGACAGACTGGTATAGGAGGAGAGAGGACCCTGCCCGCGAGGGCTCACAGTCTACAGGGAATGGGTGATGGTACAATAGGTGAGGACAGAGCTGGTTGCGCAGTGGTCTACTGGGCTGAGGGCTATTGTAGGTTGTAGGCTTGTTGGAAGAGGTGGGTCTTGAGGTTCCTCTTGAAGCTTTCCACGGTAGTGGAGAGTCTGATGTGCTGAGGTAGAGCGTTCCAGAGTATGGGGGATGCACGGGAGAAATCTTGTACACGATTGTGGGAAGAGGAGATAAGAGAGGAGCAGAGAAGGAGATCTTGTGAGGATCTAAGGTTGCGTGCAGGTAGGTACCGGGAGACTAGGTCACAGATGTAGGGAGGAGACAGGTTGTGCATGGCTTTGTATGTCATGGTTAATGTTTTGAACTGGAGTCGTTGGGCGATGGGAAGCCAGTGAAGGGATTGGCAGAGTGGCGAGGCTGGGGAGTAGCGAGGGGAGAGGTGGATTAAGCGGGCCGCAGAGTTTAGGATAGATTGGAGGGGTGCAAGAGTGTTGGAAGGGAGGCCAGAGAGCAGGAGGTTGCAGTAGTCGAGGCGGGAGATGATGAGGGCATGCACTAATGTTTTTGCAGATTCTTGGTTAAGAAAAGCACGGATCCGGGAGATATTTTTGAGTTGTAATCGGCATGAGTTGAAGAGGGCTTGGATGTGTGGCTTGAAGGATAGAGCAGAGTCAAGGGTCACTCCAAGGCAACGAGCTTGTGAGACTGGGGTGAGTGAGCAACCATCAAGTTTGATGGAAAGGCTTGTTGGAGAAGATGAGTGAGGAGGAGGAAAGACAATAAACTCTGTTTTGTCCATGTTAAGTTTTAGGAATCGTGCAGAGAAGAAGGATGAAATAGCAGACAAACATTGTGGTATTTTGGTTAGTAGAGAGGTAATTAATGTCAGGTCCAGAGAGGTAGATCTGTGTGTCATCGGCATAGAGATGATACTGGAAGCCGTGGGACTCTATGAGCTGTCCCAAGCCGAAGGTATAGATGGAGAACAGCAGGGGTCCAAGAACTGAGCCTTGAGGGACACCGACAGATAGGGGGCGAGATGAGGAAGTGGTGTGAGAATGGGAGACGCTGAAAGTTCGGTCGGTTAAGTATGAGGAGATCCAAGATAGGGCCAAGTCTGTGATGCCCAGAGATGAGAGAATCTGTAGTAGGAGGGAATGGTCTACTGTGTCGAAGGCAGAAGACAGGTCCAGGAGGAGGAGGATAGAGTAGTGTCGCTTGGCTTTGGCGGTTAGTAGATCATTGGTGACTTTGGTTAGGGCAGTTTCGGTAGAATGATGTGGTCGGAAGCCAGATTGAAGCCGGTCAAAGAGGGAGCAGGAGGAGAGGTATGAGGACAATTCAAGATGGACATGCTGTTCCAGTAGTTTTGAGGCGTAGGGGAGAAGGGATATGGGGCGATAGTTTGACACAGAGGATGGGTCAAGGGAGGGCTTTTTGAGGATGGGTGTAATAGAGGCATGTTTAAAGCATGAAGGGAATACACCAGTTGTTAGTGATAGGTTGAAGAGATGGGTTAGGGCTGGGATGAGGACTGCGGTGATGTTGGGGATGAGGTGCGATGGGAGCGGGTCCAGTGCACAGGTGGTTAGATGTGATCTTGAGAGTAGAGTGGAGAGATTGTTTTCTGTCATGGTGGAGAAGCTGGATTTGGAGGAAGAGGGATGAGTAGCTATGATGAGGGGCTGTGGTGATTGTGGGCCAAAGCTTGCTCTGATGTTGTCAATCTTCCGCTTGAAGAAAGAGGCAAAGTCTTCAGCTGAGATGAGAGGAGAGGGAGGTGGTGCCGGAGGACGGAGGAGAGAATTGAAAGTGTTGAATAGCTGTTTAGGGTTGTGAGAGAGAGGATATGAGGGATGAGAAGTAGGTTTGTTTTGCAGCAGTGAGTGTGGACTTGAAAGTGGTGAGGGACTCTTTATATGCAATGAAGTGCTCAGTGGAATGAGACCTCTTCCATCTGCGCTCAGCAATTCTGGAAGCCCGTCTAAGTTCTTTAGTCTGCCTTGTGTGCCAGGGTTGCCTGTTGATTGTGTGGGTTTTGGTGTGTGTGAGGGGGGCAGCTGATTTGAGAGCTGCAGAGATTGTAGTGTTGTATAAAGTTGCAGCGGCATCTGCATCATGTAGAAATGCAATGTCTGTGAGGGGGAGAAGGGACTGAGAAAGGGCGTGTAAATCAATGTGTTTGATATTTCTGCGAGGGTGTGAAAATTTGTGGAGGGGGGGTTGCATACTTGGAGAAGAGAGGGAAGAGAATGTGAGTAGGTTGTGGTCAGACAGGGGGAGAGGCGAGTTAGAGAGGTTAGATAGGGAACAGAGGCGAGTGAAGATGAGGTCCAGCGTGTGGCCATCTTTGTGAGTAACTGCAGAAGACCATTGGGTGAGGCTGAAGGAGGAAGTGAGTGTTAGAAGTTTGGAGACAGATGAGTGGGAAGTGTCAATGGGGATATTGAAATCACCCATGATGATGGTGGGGATGTCGGTGGAAAGGAAGTGTAGTAGCCAGGTGGTGAAATGGTCAAAAAAGGCAGTAGCTGGTCCTGGAGGGCGGTAAATGACAGCCAGCTGAAGGTTGGAGGGGGCGTAGATGCGTACGGAGTGCACCTCAAAAGAGGGGAGCGTGACAGAGGGTGGTAGTGGAATTGGTGTAAAGGAGCATTGGTCGGACAGGAGCAAACCAACTCCTCCACCATGCTTGTTAGTGGGGCGGGGGGTGTGAGAGAGTTGGAGACCACCATAAGAAAGTGCAGCAGGAGAGGCCGTGTCAGAGGGGGTGAGCCAGGTTTCTGTGATGGCGAGGAAGGAGAGTTTATTAGTGATGAACAGATCATGAATATAGGATAGTTTGTTGCAGACAGAGCGAGCGTTCCATAGAGCTCCTGTTAGAGGGACTGGGGGAGCGGGGGTTGGGTGGATAGGTATGAGGTTAGAGAGGTTGCGGAAATTTGTGATAGGTTGTGGATGAGGGTTTGAAGTGACAATAGGTATATGGTGAGGAGGACCAGGATTAGGAGAGATATCCCCAGCAGTGAGGAGAAGCAGTGAGAGTGTTAGTAAGTGGGAGAAGGAGAGGCCATGAGATGGACGTGTGTATCTGGAGACACTGGGTGTAATGTGGAGGAAAATATCTGAGGGGAAGGTAAGATGGGTGGGGAGGATGGAGGGAGAGATGAATAGTTCATTACTGGCTTTAGGGATCAGAGGGGGCAGTAAAAAGTGAAGTATTATAGGGGAGAAAGTAAAGAAAAACACAAACATTATTTACATTGCCTATGTATGCTGTTACCTTCCGGTCACTTCCGGCCCAATTCTGGCCTAATTCAATGCATCATACTTATATGGTGCAGACTTGTATTGGTGCAGACGAAAAGTCTTGTGCAGACTTTTAGTTGCCCCACTATATACACATACAAGTGCACTCAGCTGTGAAGGGGTGGGTTGCAAGACTAACCCCTTGATCACTCAATCAAAAAAAAAAAAAAAAAAAGCAGCTTAACATAGGCAACATAAACAAAGGTCATAAAAGGGGGGTGCAAAACAGGGGGGAAAGATCACACAGATGCTGGAGGATGTCAGGAAGATATTGAAGCAAAGAAAGAACAGGTCAGATATAGTGCAAAAGGAGAGTGCATGAATTAAAATACCAGGTATTAGCACACACAGCAGAGCAAAGTGGAGTGAAAATCAGTTCATGGGAAAGTAGAGTGCATGAATTGACATACTTGTATTGGTGCAGACGAAAAGTCTATAGATATAGGGGAACCTCAGAAGATGACCGACCTGTTACTGAAAATCACTATACAAAGGTATATTACCACCACAATGTGACCATAGAGTTGTAGATAGCAGAACTGAAGAACATATAAAATAATTACAGTACATTTATACATGGTGACTTACAAGTGATGCTCTTTCTGATGGAGTTATTCACTTTTCCTGTCTTTTCCATCTGGCCCAGACCGACATAACAACTTCTTCCAGTCATGATTCCTATGCAGAGATTACATCAGAGATCCCTTTGACTTCTCACATTTCTAGCATCAGCCCTATCTATTCATACCCTGCACAGACGGCTCACCCTGTTGATACAGGGGGGGAAAAAGTCATTATTCAGCCACCAATTGTGCAAGTTCTCCCACTTATAAGGATGAGGTCGGCCTGTAATCGACATCATAGGTGACCACAACTATGAGAGACAAAATGAGAGAACAAATCCAGAAAATCACCGCCTCTGATTTCGCAAGATTTTTTTTGCAAATTATAGTGGAAAATAAGTATTTAGTCACCTAAAAACACGCAAGATTTCTGTCTCTCACAGACCTGCAACTTCTCCTTTACGAGGCTCCTCTGTCCTCCACTCATTACCTGTAGCAATGGCACCTGTGTGAACTTGTCAGTATAAAAGACACCTGTCCACAACCTCAAACAGTCACACTCCAAACTCCACTATGGTGAAAAACAAAGAGCTGTCGAAGGACACCAGAAACAAAACTGCAGCCCTGCACCAGGCGGGGAAGACTGAATCTGCCTCCCTTATGCCCGTTAGATGATAAAATTGTGCCATAAAAATATTAATGCACTGTACAAGTGCCATAGAAAACAGAGACCACATTTTTCCCCCTAGAAAGTATTAGTACCTTCAGTGTGCCCATTTCACAATCACAATACACTGAGTACTCCTATAACAATAATGTTTTTTAAGTGCCCACTTAACATTAAATGATGTCTCCTGAGCCCCCCCATATATAGTTTCTCTCTATGCAGCACAATGCCCCCCACAGCTCCCACATAAACAACAGGATGGGCCCCACATTAGCCTCCTCCTACAGCATGATTGCTCCCAGTAGCTCCCCATTTTTATGGCCCCCAGTATCACTCCCAGTTTATGACAACCTTCAGTACCTCTTCCACTGTATAATGGCCCTAATTAGTCCTCACTGTATGATTGCCCTCAGTAGCCCTACTCACAGTCTTTGATGGCCCTCAGCATTCCACCACACACTGTATGGATGTCCTCAAATATTTCCTTCAGACTATAATATGGCCCCAAGTATTTCCCCCACACAGTACCATGGCCCCCAGTTTATCCACCACACTGTATCATGGCCCCACACAGTGATGTCATCATGCCATGGCACGCGGAGTCTCAGATGACATTGTGACACCCTGGGCAAGGCAGGGGTCACAGGTCATGACACCACCACACACCCCACATTCCCTGCAGGAACACCAAGGTCAGAACACAAAACCCTTGTTGCCTTCCTCCAGGGGCTGATGTCCACACCAGGGGATGGGCCAGGCGGTTGGCTCCGCCCACCGAGGAGTTCACAGCCCTGGAGGCGGGAAAAACCAGGAGATTAGTTGCAGATGAGTTTGAGAGTAGAAGTGAAGTGGTAGAAAAGCAAGAGAGCGGAGTTAGGTGGAAGAGAAAGTGACAGTTAAGAACCTGAAGTTGGTCCGGGTGTGTGCCGCGGACTGAGACAGCAAGGTTGGCAGACGGCAGTGACCGTTTGCAGGAGAGGCTGATCAGAGGTTGCCGAAAGGACCGTGGACGGGTGGTGGCCCGGCGGTACCGGAGCGGTATACGAAGAGAAGCCAGCACCATTGGCAGGGGCCTTTCGGATCCCGGCAAGGCTAGGAGTCGCTGTGAATTTGACAAATCCGTCAGTGAAGGGGACCTCCTGGGTCTCCAAACAACTAAGTCCCGATTGAAGGCAACCATCCAACCATATTGGAGAGACACCGCCACCGCCAGGGCACCAGTTTCTCAGGGCCAGCGCCTGCGGGCAAAAAGAGGGGCTCCTCCGGCTCATATCCAAGCTGGGGAGCGGGTTACCGGTGGGAATCCATCGCTACCAACAACCGTATTTAGGTGCAGGAAAGAGACAGTCACCGCTAACTTGCAGGGAACATCAACACCGCAGCCGTCCGAGGGAACCGTCCAACCAGCCGCTTGTTTACCGTGAACTGTGTCATCAACCTTGGGCTGAGTGAGTACCTCCGTGCCGTGCGGCACAGCGCTGCCCCTGCGCCCCTGCACCCTAACAGGCCCCATAACCCGCCTGTCAACCATTCTAACTCTCCATCATCGGGCCCTGGGACCACCAACCCCCCTACCCACGGAGGGGAGGGCCAACATCTAGCTGCTCCATACCATCACTCCCGGGATCCCCATACAGAGCAGCGGTGGTGTCAACACAATCACCACAACCATGGGTGGCGTCTCGGACAATAAATCCCCTAAACCAAGCCCCTTTTCACTCACGGGCGAGGAGCGCCGCTCGAGTCCCTGGGATCCGGCACATCGCTCGAGCCACCGAGCAGCAGAGGCTGCAGCAGCAGCGGCGGCCGGACCCGAGCAGAGGGAGAGCGCGGCGTCCCCTCCTCCGCCCGCGACAACTTGGCGTCACGAACAGGATCTTACCGCTCTGCCGTCTGGTAGAAGTGCGCCTTGTTACCGCCGGAGGTGTCCAGCCGCAAAGTTTCAGAAGCCGCCATCTTTGGCGCGAAAAGGACCCGCTCGAGCCTCTTCTCGAGTAGTGGAGGCGGGAAGGCCAAAACCCCGCCCCGATAGAGGAGGAGCCGGAAAAAGGCTAAGGGGGACGCGGATGGAGGAATGGCGGCGTCCTCGAATTGGAGCGCGGAATACCCGCTACCGGGGCATCCAAGCTCTGGGGAAAAAGAGGAGGAGTAGCCTTTGAAGACTGCGGCCCGGGTGAGCTCCCCGCCGGGACCGCTGAGTGGCTGGAGCGTGAATTGGGTCAGTTCTGCTTGAAGGTGAGGGCGCAGAGCCTGCAGTAGTTGATGGACTGGAAGGCGGAGATGCGCAGAATGGTTGCCGTAGTGGGGGCCCGTGAGCAAGGGGCCGCTGCAGCCGTGCCGCATCGCGATCAGTCCACCCAAACCGCAGAACCAGCCCTGATTGAGTGGGAGACGGACATCAGCGCCGCGGCTGGGGGTCCGGAGAGAATGCCGTTGATGGAAGAAGAGGTCCCAAGTATGCTGCCTCCGCCGCCGTTCCTAACGGCTGTCAGTGGTTCGGGGTTGAACTGCCGATGGAAGGAGAACCCCATGTACCGTTCGGTCCCTGAGTGGGCCGACCCCCTGCGGTGGTAGCCGCCTCAAGGTCAGCGGAGGCCTGCTGCAGTTGTCCCCGTTGGGACCCCCCATGTGTGTTTTAAGTTTGCAAGTTGAAAATGAAAGTAAATGATTACCGAACAGTAACCTGATTGTCAGCACCGTGATTGAACCGGCCGTTGCCGGCACCGTTGTCCCCGTGGGGACCATCCACAAAATATGCATAGGGAATAGTGATGAGCGAGTATGCTTGTTACTACTCGGTACTCGCACGAGTATCACTGTACTCGGGCTACTCGGCGGGTACCGAGTAATTTTGCAATACTCGTGCTTTACTCGTGGTCTTCATTTCTGCATGTTGGCGCTCTTTTGAGAGCCAGCCCTCATGCAGGGATTGGCTGGCAGACCACTGCAATGCCACAGCCCTGTTAGTTGTGGAATTGCAGTGATTGGCCGGCCTGCACAGCGTGACCGAGCCTTTATACCGGCCGGCGCGCTGTGCTCTGCACACAGCCATCTCATATTCCCTGCTTTCCATGCCCACAGGCGCCTATGATTGGTTGCAGTGAGACACGCCCCCACGCTGAGTGACAGGTGTCACACTGCACCCAATCACAGCAGCCGGTGGGCGGGTCTATACTGTGCAGTAAAATAAATAAATAAATAATTAAAAAAAACGGCGTGCGGTCCCCCCCAATTTTAATACCAGCCAGATAAAGCCATGCAGCTGAAGGCTGGTATTCTCAGGATGGGGAGCTCCACGTTATGGGGAGCCCCCCACCCTAACAATATCAGTCAGCAGCCGCCCAGAATTGCCGCATACATTATATGCGACAGTTCTGGGGCTGTACCCGGCTCTTCCCGATTTACCCTAGTGCGTTGGCAAATCGGGGTAATAAGGAGTTAATGGCAGCCCATAGCTGCCACTAAATCCTAGATTAATCATGTCAGGCGTCTCCCCGAGATTCCTTCCATGATTAATCTGTAAATTACAGTTAAAAAACACACACACACCCGAAAAATCCTTTATTAGAAATAAAAAACACTAACAAAGTCCCTCATTACCAATTTATTAACCCCGACAAACCCTCCATGTCCGGTGTAATCCACGGACTCCAGCGTCGCGTCCAGCTCTGCTGCATGGAAGTGACAGGAGCTGCAGAAGACACCGCCGCTCCGGTCACCTCCACGCAGCTAATGAAGGGAATAGCGCGATCAGCTGCTGTCAGTCAGGTAACTCCCGGCCACCGCTGGATCCAGCGGTGGCCGCGATTAACCTCAGTGACAGCGCAGCTGATCGCTATACTCACCTCAGTTGGTGCATGGAGCTGACTGGAGCGGCGGTGAGTAGCGCGATCAGCTGAGCTGTCACTGAGGTTACCCGCGGCCACCGCTGCATCCACCGCTGGATCCAGGTAACCTCAGTGACAGCTCAGCTGATCGCTATGCTCATCTCATTAGCTGCGTGGAGGTGACCGGAGCGGCGGTGTATTCTGCAGCTCCTGTCACTTCCATGCAGCAGAGCTGGACGCGACGCTGGAGGACTGTGGAGTACGCCGGACATGGAGGGTTTGTCGGGGTTAATAAATTGGTAATGAGGGACTTTGTTAGTGTTTTTTATTTCTAATAAAGGATTTTTTCGGGCGTGTGTGTTTTTTAACTGTAATTTACAGATTAATCATGGAGGGTGTCTCATAGACGCCTGACATGATTAATCTAGGATTTAGTGGCAGCTACGGGCTGCCATTAACTCCTTATTACCCCGATTTGCCAAAGCACCAGGGTAAATCGGGAAGAGCCGGGTACAGCCCCAGAACTGTCGCATCTAATGTATGCGGCAATTCTGGGCGGCTGCTGACTGATATTGTTAGGGTGGGGGGCTCCCCATAACGTGGAGCTCCCCATCCTGAGAATACCAGCCTTCAGCCGTATGGCTTTATCTGGCTGGTATTAAAATTGGGGGGACCGCACGCCGTTTTTTTTAATTATTTAATTATTTATTTCACTGCACAGTATACACACACCGGCTGCTGTGATTGGGTGCAGTGAGACAGCTGTCACTCAGTGTGGGAGCGTGTCTCACTGCAACCAATCATAGGCGCCGAAAAGCAGGACAGCAGGGAATAGGAGATTGATTAATGAGCGGCCGGCTTTTTCAAAAGAGGAAAAGCCACCGGAGTTTGAACAGCTGTGCAGCGCCGCGGCAGTGATCGGGGAACGGTAAGTAAGAGAGAGGGGGGGGAACTGACCGACAGACTGTGAGAGGGGGACAGACAAGACAGAGAGAGACAGACCGACGGACTGAGGGAGATAGAATAAAAAAAAAAAAATGACCGACATCGCTAGTAAAAAGCACAAAACGTGCGTTTTGGACATCGGAGTGCCACACAAGGTTTTCATGTAAAATCTTTCATGTAATAATCTCAAAAAGTAACATACACCAGCTCTATCTCACTATTGGGTATGTGCCCTTAACATTTCCGCCATGAAAATTCATTTTGGTGTCATTTTGGAAAGTTTTCTGGTGAGTCCGTAAAAATGGCGTAAAACTTGGACAAAATTGTTCACAGCTGTGACTTTTGAGTGATAAATGCTTCAAGGGGTCTTCCCCATGCTGATGCCATGTCATTTGAGCACTCTTCTGAGACTTTTGTGACATTTTTAGGGTTTCTACATGCTGCCGGGGGGTCATTTCACAAAAATACTCGGGTCTCCCATAGGATAACATTGGGCTCGGTGCTCGGGCCGAGTACACGAGTATCTTGGGAGGCTCGGCCCGAGCTTCGAGCACCCGAGCTTTTTAGTACTCGCTCATCACTAATAGGGAACTCTCTATGAACAGGCCCGAGAACTTGCAGGGCAACCACAAACATTAGTGGCATGTAAATAAAATATGTTTTTTGCAGCTACCGTTACCGCCTCCGGAGAGGCAGGTTGGAGGGAGGGCCCGCAGTGGAGCAGGCTGGGGCCCAGCCACCACCGGAACCGGTGGCTACCCTCTGGAGGGGAAGGACAGATCCCGCTCGGTTAACTTGGTTCAGGACTGGGGTCAAGGGGTGCTGCCTGTTTCTTAGAGGCAGCATCAGGGCCAGGTTACTTGGGTGGGAGAGAGCGGCAGCAGCAACCGTTTAAAATGTTACCGTAACGTTTAAGAAAAAGTGCCTCCCGCTGTGGGATGATGTTACTATACTTGTATGTCTTGTTTTTCTTATCTTTTTTCAGAAAAATAAAACCGGTGTTGGACGGGCAGCCCGAGGACGGTCTGCGTTTTGCTAAGGGAGAATGTGACGCCCTGGGCAAGCCAGGGGTCACAGGTCATGACACCACCACACACCCCACATTCCCTGCAGGAACACCAAGGTCAGAACACAAAATCCTTGTTGCCTTCCTCCAGGGGCTGATGTCCACACCAGGGGGTGGGCCAGGTGGTTGGATCCGCCCACCGAGGAGTTCACAGCCCTGGAGGCGGGAAAAACCAGGAGATTAGTTGCAGATGAGTTTGAGAGTAGAAGTGAAGTGGTAGAGGAGCAAGAGAGCGGAGTTAGGTGGAAGAGAAAGTGACAGTTAAGAACCTGAAGTTGGTCCGGGTGTGTGCCCCGGACTGAGACAGCAAGGTTGGCAGACGGCAGTGACCGTTTGCAGGAGAGGCTGATCGGAGGTTGCCGAAAGGACTGTGGACGGGTGGTGGCCCGGCGGTACCGGAGCGGTATACGAAGAGAAGCCAGCACCATTGGCAGGGGCCTTTCGGATCCCGGCAAGGCTAGGAGTCGCCGTGAATTTGCCAAATTCGTCAGTGAAGGGGACCTCCTGGGTCTCCAAACAACTAAGTCCCGATTGAAGGCAACCATCCAACCATATTGGAGAGACACCGCCACCGCCAGGGCACCAGATTCTCAGGGCCAGCGCCTGCGGGCAAAAAGAGGGGCTCCTCCGGCTCATATCCAAGCTGGGGAGCGGGTTACCGGTGGGAATCCATCGCTACCAACAACCGTATTTAGGTGCAGGAAAGAGACAGTCACCGCTAACTTGCAGGGAACATCAACACCGCAGCCGTCCGAGGGAACCGTCCAACCAGCCGCTTGTTTACCGTGAACTGTGTCATCATCCTTGGGCTGAGTGAGTACCTCCGTGCCGTGCGGCACAGCGCTGCCCCTGCACCCCTGCACCCTAACAGGCCCCATAACCCGCCTGTCAACCATTCTAACTCTCCATCATCGGGCCCCGGGACCACCAACCCCCCTACCCACGGAGGGGAGGGCCAACATCTAGCTGCTCCATACCATCACTCCCGGGATCCCCATACAGAGCAGCGGTGGTGTCAACACAATCACCACAACCGTGGGTGGCGTCACGGACAATAAATCCCCTAAACCAAGCCCCTTTTCACTCACGGGCGAGGAGCGCCGCTCGAGTCCCCGGATCCGGCACATCGCTCGAGCCACCGAGCAGCAGAGGCCGCAGCAGCAGCGGCGGCCGGACCCGAGCAGAGGGAGAGCACGGCGTCCCCTCCTCCGCCCGCGACAACATCATCATGCCGCTTTAGGAGTACTTCTCACATAGCGAGATCACTAGCGAGATTGCTGCTGACTCACAGGTTTTGTGAAGTACCAGTGACCTCATCAGAGATCTCGCTGTGTGTGACACTAAGCGGCAACCTGGCCCCTGCTGTGAAATCACTGCTCGTTACACACTGTTCTGGTTCATTTTTTGCTTGTTGGTCTCCCGCTGTGCAGCCCACATCGGCGTGTTTGACAATAGGAGACCAACGAGCACAGACTCTGTGTAAGCAGCGTACGCTGGTAACCAGGGTAAATATCGGGTAACTAAACACAGTGCTTTGCTTAGTGACCCGATGTGTACCCTAGCTATGTATACAGGGTGTCAGTGCTGGCAGCCTGTAAGCGGTGTACGCTGGTAACCAGGGTAAATATTGGGTAACCAAGCAAAGCGCTTTGCTTAGTTACCCGATATTTACCCTGGTTACCAAGTCGCTGGTGGCTAGTGGCTGGTCGCTGGTGAGATCTGCCTGATTGACAGCTCACCAGCGACCATGTAGCGACGCATCAGCGATCCTGCCAAGGTCGTATCATGGTCGGAATCACTGGTACGTCGTTTAGTGAGACGGTACCCTAAGTCTCTGCCTTGGTTGTGAGTCTCCCTGCTCTTCCATGCTTAAATGTTGACCACAGGCCTAAATCTACCTCTGGTCTGTGGAACAAAGACCAGTAGATGAGGGAGATCATGTGCACACTGACACAGTGTACAGTAGCAGTGGCTCGTTGAGGGCCTCTTTGACCATGGGGCCTGGGGAGACCACCCCCTCTTTCCTCCCGGAGGCTACGCTACTGTACAGACCCCAGACCTTGTGCCTGTTTTCCAGCTGCTGTATCAGTTCAATTACCTGTTCATACCAGGGGTCCTAGCTAACAGGGGCCAGATGTTAATTTAGAGTACTAGCTCTTCTTTCACTTCCGAATAATGAGGAAGCTATATTCCATTGGTCACTACATTATGACACAGGGGATTTGGAGCATAGTATCATAAAATTAAGCTCTAACTCCTATAAAAAAATAATTCTAAAAATAATAAGCACAAAAATTGTGCCCTAAAAGTGAAATAGTAAAATAGTGTAAAAAATCATTTTGAAAAATTGCTGCAGTGGAATGTAGAGATCTTAAATCCTGTGTCCATTTTTCATTTAAAATCTGTCTTCCAAAACTTGTTCAGTCTTCATTCTCTTTTCTGTGACACTTTTATCACTTCCACTTCCGCTGATTTACTGACAGCCATATTAGAAATGACACTTTTTTCATAATTTTGGTACTTAAAATGATTAGTTTGGGTACTTGATGTACATTGCTAATTGCGGTATATTCTATGGATAGACAAACCTCTACCTGATGTTTCTTACATCTTTTTGATGTTTCACCATAATTTATACTCTCTTTTCCCCTTTTAACTATTCAACGCAATCCTTTTTTGATTATGACCAATTAATTAGAGTGACAGTTGTTTTTTATGATGAAAATTGAAGTCTTCACAGATAGGACATTCCCCTCTAATTAATATTGCAATATTTATAGCAGAATTTAAAGTTTTCTTCTCCTGCAAAGGATGGAGGCGCTCTGCACAACATCTGGAGTCCCCAGCATTTCCCGTCATGTTCACTACACTGTGTGCTGAATTATTAGGCAAATGAGTATTGTGATCCCATGATACTTGTTATACATGTTGTCCTACTCCAAGCTGTATAGGCTGAGAGCCAACTACCAATTAAGTAAATCAGGTGATTGCATCTCTAATGAGGAGGGGTGCGGTGTAATGACATCAACACCCTATATAAGGGGTGCTTAATTATTAGGCAACTTGCTTTTCTTTGGCAAAATGGGTCAGAAGAGAGATTTGACGGGCTCTGAAAAGTCCAAAATTGTGAGCTGTCTTGCAGAGGAATGCAGCAGTCTGGAAATTGCCAAACTTTTGAAGCGTGATCACCGAACAATCAAGCATTTCATGGCAAATAGTCAACAGGGTCACAAGAAGCGTGTTGGGCAAAAAAGGCGCAAAATAACTGCCCATGAATTGAGGAAAATCAAGCGTGAAGCTGCCAAGATGCCATTTGCCACCAGTTTGGCCATATTTCAGAGCTGCAACATTACTGGAGTATCAAAAAGCACAAGGTGTGCCATACTCAGGGACATGGCCAAGGTAAGGAAGGCTGAAAAACCACCACCTCTGACCAAGAAACAGAAGATAAAACGATAAGACTGGGCCAAGAAATATCTTAAGACTGATTTTTCAAAAGTTTTATGGACTGATGAAATGAGAGTGACTCTTGATGGGCAGATGGATGGGCCAGAGGCTGGATCAGTAAAGGGCAGAGAGCTCCACTCTGACTCAGACGCCAGCAAGGTGGAGGTGGGGACTGGTATGGGCTGGGATCATCAAAGATCAACTTGTGGGACCTTTTCGGGTTGAGGATGGAGTGAAGCTCAACTCCCAGACCTACTGCCAGTTTCTGGAAGACAACTTCTTCAAGCAGTGGTACAGGAAGAAGTCGGTATCGTTCAAGAAAAACATGATTTTCATGCAGGACAATGCTCCATCACATGCATCCAACTACTCCACAGCGTGGCTGGCCAGTAAAGGTATAAAAGATGAAAAAATAATGACATGGCTCCCTTGTTCACCTGATCTGAACCCCATAGAGAACCTGTGGTCCCTCATAAAATGTAAGATCTACAGAGAGGGAAAACAGTGCACCTCTGGGATCAGTGTCTGGAGGCTGTGGTGGCTGCTGCACGCAATGTGGATCGTAAACAGATCAAGCAATGACAGAATCTATGGATGGTCGGCTGCTGAGTGTCATCAGAAAAAAAGGTGGCGATATTGGTCACTAATGTTTTGGGGTTTTGTTTTTGCATGTCAGAAATGTTTATTTCTAAATTTTGTGCAGTTATATTGGTTTACCTGGAGAAAATAAACAAGTGAGATGGGAATATATTTGTTTTTTATTAAGTTGCCTAATAATTCTGCACAGTAATAGTTACCTGCACAAACAGATCCTCCTAACATAGCCAAATCTAAAAAACCCCTCCAACTGCCAAAAATATTAAGCTTTGATATTTATGAGTCTTTTGGGTTGATTAAGAACATAGTTGTTGATCAATAATAAAACAATTCCTCTAAAATACAACTTGCCTAATAATTCTGCACACAGTGTATACCTCAATGAAGCCGGGAAGCTTACCACAAGCTTGCATCAATTTAGTGTGCATGAGCGGGGGTCCCAGGGACTCCGGATAATGCCCAGTGCGCATCCATCCGTCTCCAGCTGCCATGAAGAGTGAGGTATGTGGGGCGAAGCTGTGCATTCATTAGCAAGTTAGCACGCCCACAGGGGCCCACAGGGTTGTGCTTATGTGGTGCCCCAGGATCTGGTTGCCACAACAGCATTGCCCCTCCAAAGGGTTAATGATGAGCCTGGAGGTAATTGGGGAAGTCTATTGGACAGTAAGTTCCATCATTCAACATGTTCCTCTCTCAGGCCAGCAGAGGGAGCTCTAAACCTGGAGTTCCAGGGAGCACTTCCTTAAGCCTGACCTGGGGGAGGAGTTAGAGGAGTCTGAGTTAGGAGTTAGGAGTTAGAGTTAGGAGTCTGTTAGGAAAGTTTGGAGAGAGATGACGAGGAGTAGTGCAGTCTTGTGAGCTTGGGTTGGAGCTAGGTTAGCTCAACCCAGGAAAGCAAGAGCTGTAGAGAGGCACAGAAGAAGAATTAGACATCGGAGTCTGTGATTGCCAGGGTGTAAAACCCTTCCCTGGTAGCCGAATCCGAATGGCAGGAGGACTGCAGGTCTCCTGGCCCCCAAAACAATCTGAAGGTACAGCTGCATCATCAGGGCCCGGTGTGGACCCCAGCAGGGAAGCATCAGAGAAGGCCTGCGCAGCCTATCCTAGGAGAAATGGACGAACCACCGGTCCCAACAGCAAGAGGGCCATTGCTAAACTCAAAGTGCAGGGTCCTGTAGAAGTGAAGGAAGAACAGGGAGTAGGCCTCAATACTCGACTGGCCAAGAAGATCACCCCAGTTACTTCCAGGCCGACCGGATCCCCTTCACCACCTGTGACGGTCTCCCAGGACTGGACTGTTTTGCCAAGTAAAAGAAAAGAAGGTAAAGAGACTGTTGTTTGTGTCGGTTCTTTTCACTGTCCTGAGTAGCCCTGTACCTTCCTAAGCACCAACGGTTGCCCCGGGGTACCGCTCCACCTGTGGGGAGCAGGACCATCCAAGCTGCCATTCCACCAGCCCCGGAGGCCCCATACAGCAGCGGCGGCTTAATAGCCGCAAACCACAGGTGGCGTCACGAATATAAACTTTAATAATAATCACCCCCAACACAACAGCCATATTAGTTGACCCCGCCAGGGTCACGGAGTCGGGCCCCGCCACCACTGACTACTCCCGGACTAGTCCAGCCCGGCACCGAGTGTCCCAAAGCCCTGGTGTGGGCGAGTCACTTACATGCTTAGGCCCTGTGCCCACGGGAGAAAATATCTGTGGATTTTCTAGATTTTCCAGATAAATCCACAAGTTTGCGCAAGTACAGACACTCCCTATATTATCTCATTGAATTTGGGGAGTGCTGTTGCTATGCTGCGGAAATTTCACCTGCGGAAAATGCTGCGGATTTCTTGCAGCCACAAAGAACTGCATGTCAATTATTCTTGTGGATTTTCCTGCAGATTTCCTGCCTTTCTACTATGGAGATACAGGGGGGGGGATTCGCAGGAATAACGGTCAAATTCCGCACGTTTTACGCAGGTTCACCGCAACAATTCTGCATAAAATCCGCAATAACGGATAGCTGCGGATTCCGGGGAGCTGCTGCGTGAACCTGTGGAAATTCCATGCAGATAATTCCGCAGATACATTTTCTCATGGGCACAGGGCCTAAGGGGGCCAACTAGCAAGGGAACACACACCCTTGGGACTAGTCCCCTCGCTCATTAGCATATGATAAAAGATTTTTAGAAATACTTTTTCTAAAGATCTCTTTATCTATGCTAGTGTATATGTGCCGCCCCAGCAGCGGTCGAGCTGCTTGGATCCGGGGGTGATTACTCGTGGCTCGAGGGTCTCCGGACCCGGGGGCTAGGGGCCACTCTCAAATGTAAAAGGGGGGTTATTTACACGGGAGATATAGTTTGTGATGCCACCCGTGGTGTGCGGTAACAGGGACTACCACCACTGCCGATGGGAATGCCCAGGGGGAGATGGAAGGGGCAGCCAGATGACATTTCCCTCCACAAGTAGGGAAGGCCCCGGGACGGTGAATGGTGGTGTGCAGGAGAGCGCAGACTTGCTAGAAGCAGGGGATGGCCAGGTACTCAGACAGCGTCGGTGATGAAAACAGACTCTGACAATAAGGTAAACCAAGTCTCTGGGTGCCGCTGTCCTCTTGGGGGAGCCCATCCGGGTTCCATCCCCTGCAGTACTACCGGATAGTCCTGAGCCTGGCTCCGTACACAATTTTAAAAGTGTCCAAGTGGCCCTTAAGCATAAAGCTGTCCGGGCCCCGCTCCCTACTATGCATAGAAGAGGAGCTTGCTCTCAGGGGCTCATACTTGGGATTTCTGTGGGCTGCTTGAATTGGAAAGCCCTATCTCCCTCGTTGCGCTAGTGCCCCTGATCTCTGAGCTTCGTGTGGACAGTCCATAAAGTCACTATCCTTCGCAGGGTAATTGCCGGGTTGCTTGAAGCTACTCCCCGACCTAGGGTCCAGTCCCCCGCCCTGCTTTCGGTCCCGGACCGGCTATTGTACTGCAGCTGCTGACTGTCCTCCAAGACTAGTCCAGGCACCCAGTCCCAATATCCCATGACCGGGTCTCCGACTCCTCCGGGCCAAGACCACCGTATACAACCCAACCTTTACTCCTTGGGAGCCACACGCTCCCCTAGATCCTCGCTGCTCGAGGGCTACACTCCTCTCTCTTTACTCCCCTGGAGCCGACTACTCTGTCCCCTCCCACCAGTCTGCCTGACTCCTAGGTGGGCAGCCCTATTCCAGCTTAGCAGCCCACTGGTGTGTCTGACAGGGTGTGGTGTGAGGTGTGATTGGGATTTTTGGATGTTGGTGGAGGCAGTACTACAGGTTAGGAACCCAGAACCAAGAGGAGTTGAGTCCTGCAATAAGGATAAAGAGCGTGTAGTACCCTGTGAGGACCTGACTAGTCTAGGCGCGTCACATATACAGGAACAGTTAGGCAGGGATTGCAATATACACCCAGAACTGCCCGTGGTTTTGGGTGCATATTGGACCTGACAGGTTCCCTTTAAATCTTTTGAACAGACACAAAAGAAACCGCTTGGCAGTACCGTCTTCCTCTCATTGATATACACAGATGTAGTCCATGTGTGACGCCCTGGACAAGCCAGGTAGTCACAGATAGAGCCCCGCACAACACCAGTCCCCTCACTAGGTAACACCAGCCAACCACATTAAACCCTAGTCACCTCCCTCAGGGCTTGAAGGACACACCAGGGGGCGGAGCCAGACAGTTGGACACGCCCACTGAGGAGTTCAGAGAGCCTGAGGCAGGAAAACAGTTCAGTTCTGTGCAGAGCTGTTCAGTATAGAGTTCAGTGGAGGAAGTCAGGTCTGTGTGACAGGCCTGTGACAGACTGACAGGTGCCAGGGTAGGAGCCCTGGTACCTTTGGCTAGTAGGCATACGGAGGCCTCTGCCTCCAGGAGTCGGGAAGACGGCTGGTGGAACCGTGGTGGACCGGGACAGGGTAGTGGCCCGCCGGTACCGACCCGGGGAACCGACTCGGAAACCGGAGCACAAGAGGAGGTACTCAGACCCTGAAACGAGGTCTAGAAACTACTGGACTGCGTTAATTAACTGATTGCGGTCTAGACTTTAGGTCCTTTCCCACCCAAAGTCCCTCATAGAAGACAACAGCCCAACGAGGGGGATAGAAAGCCACCGCCAAGGCTCAGAGATCCCACGGGCCAGCATCTGCGGGCAAACGGGCTCTTCCGACATCTACAAGCCAGGGAGCGGACTCCTGACGCTGCAAGCGCAAATAGTCCAACAACTCAAAAAGGTGCAGGAGAAAGGCAGAGACCACCAACCGGGTGGGGGAACCCGACTGCAGCCGGCTGCGAGCACCGACCACCATCATCTTGGTTTACCAGAGACTCGAGTGTTTCATTCTAATAGTGAGTACACCAGTGCCCTCCGGCCGCCCATCTCCCTGCACCGCCAAAACAAACACCCCCAACGGGTCCCGAGGCCACCATCCCTGCCCACGGAGGGGTTAACAACTTGCTGCATACCATCTCCCCCGCATGTCCCGTAACTGCAGCGGTGGTGTCCACCTTCACCGCATCCCGTGGGTGGCGTCACGAACTTAAAACACGGCTCCAGCCGTACACCTACGTCCCCAAACCGCCAACCCCCTTTTTGGTCTGAGTGACCACAGGACCTCCGGGTCCGGAGACCCTCGAGACACCCACTGAAGGTCCGGACCAGAGCGGCTCGGTTGCAGCCGAGCACGGGGCGGCACACCCCGATTTCTGGCGTCACGAACAGGATACTTACCCATCCACTTACCTAGTGGAAGTGCGCCTTGCAGAGAAGTCAGCGGTGATCCGTTGCAAAATTTTCAAAGTCCGCCATCTTGCCGCCATCTTTTGGCGTGAAGATTCCCGCCAGAGTCATCTTCCCCACGAAAAGAGCGCGAAAACTCAAGCCCCGCCCCCTGGGAACACGGCCGTAAAGCAGATCCGGAAGTCGGAAAACGAAACTTGCCGGCCGGAGAGAGGAAGGCCGCGAAAAGACCAAGGGGGAGAAGCGGGAAGAGCTGATGTAACCGCGGCTGAGAAGTGCAGGGACGCCAGGACTCTGCAGACACAAGTTCCTGGATCCAGCGGCGAGATATGCCAGAAGTTCCAGGCCAAGGTCCACTCCATGTTAGCGGAGTGGACGTCGGAGATGAAGGGCCTGGTCGCAACCGTTCGGGTATGCGAAGTGGAGGTGGTCTCAGAGGAGCAGGTAAGCAGTGACCCACGCCCCTATGTTCCCCAGAAACCGCCCTGCCAGGCTGAGGGCCCCGGCCTGCTGCCATCCACCACGCCACCTCCCTCACTGCCCATGCCCGCGACCAACACCCCGACCAACCCGTTACTCCTGTCACCTGTAGCGGAGCCCGCAGCGTCTGTGGGAGAGGGCCGAGACCTGGGGCCCCCGGGCCTTACCTTTGTCACCACCTTGGCACCTGTCTCGGCTTCCATCCCGGCTGCACCGCTGATGACCGCAGGACCCCCGGGTCCGGAGACCCTCGAGCCACCCACTGACGGTCCGGACCCGAGCGGCTCGGTTGCAGCCGAGCACGGGGTGGCACACATGCACATACAGTAGCTATGTTATAATAATCAGTGGTGCTTTGGCATTATTTTCTGAAAGTCCCAATTTGGATAAGTAAAGAAGACGGCACTCACCACATCGGGGAAAAGTCTTCTTTATTATCTCATAGCAAGCAATAAATATCAGGTCATTTGTATTGCTTGCTATGAGATAATAAAGAAGACTTTTCTATGATGTGGTGAGTGCCGTCTTCTTTACTTCTACTACTTGAGGCTTTAGGTGAATTTTTTTTTTAAGACTAGTGACAGCTTCTGGGTCTGAGTCGCACATTACCTGGTGAGACTCTGCTATTTAAATGTGGTTTTCTTTCCTTTGGGAAAGAAAGGGTTAATGTCAGTTTGCTTTCCAGCTGCCACAGACTGGGCGTGGTCCCAACCGGAAACACCTGACTAGAGCTGCTGGAAGGTAGACTGACATTAACCCTCTCCTCCCCAAAGGAAAGGGAATCCATTTCATCAGCAGAGTCTCACAAGATAAAGTGAGGCTCAGAACCTGTCACAAAACTGCAACAGAGAAAAGACCGTGATGAAAAGACAATGTTGTGTGTAGTGAGGAAATCATCCGGCCCTGATATAAAAGCTGTTATAGAATCTGCCATTACTACCTCTTGTGGTCGGCATTCCACAGTCTGACCGCTCTAACTGTAAAGAACCCTTTCCTATTTAGCTGTTGGAATCGCTTTTCTTCCACTCGCAGTAAGTGCCCCCTGGTCCTTAGTACTGTCTTTGGAAGGAATAAGTCATGTGCCAGTCCTTTATATTGACCACACATGTATTTATACATATAAATGAGATCTCCTCTGAGACTTCTTTTTTTTTTCTAGGCTAAACAAATCTAACTTTTTCAACCTGTCATCATACGGGCGGCCTCCATTACTCATCATACGGGCGGCCTCCATTACTCATCATACGGGCGGCTTCCATTACTCATCATACGGGCGGCCTCCATTACTCATCATACGGGCGGCCTGCATTACTCATCATACGGGCGGCCTGCATTACTCATCATACGGGCGGCCTGCATTACTCATCATACGGGCGGCCTCCATTACTCATCATACGGGCGGCCTCCATTACTCATCATACGGGCGGCCTCCATTACTCATCATACGGGCGGCCTCCATTACTCATCATACGGGCGGCCTCCATTACTCATCATACGGGCGGCCTCCATTACTCATCATACGGGCGGCCTCCATTACTCATCATACGGGCGGCCTCCATTACTCATCATACGGGCGGCCTCCATTACTCATCATACGGGCGGCCTCCATTACTCACCATACGGGCGGCCTCCATTAGTCATCATACGGGCGGCCTCCATTCCTTGTAGTAGTCTAGTTGACTGACTTTAAACTTCTGAATATCCTTTTTAAAATGTGGAGCCCAAAACTGGATCCCATATTCCAGATGTGGCCTTACAAGTGATTTATAGAGGGGTAACAATACGTCGGGATCACGGGATCTAATCTCTCTTTTTATACACCCTAGAATCTTGTTTGCTTTAGCAGCTGCTGCCTGACATTGAGTGCTGCTGCTCAGCTTATTTGTAATGAGAATACCCAAGTCCTTCTCCTGTTCTGTAGTCCCGAGTTTACTTCCATTTAATGTATACGCAGCTATAGGATTACTCCGTCTTAGGTGCATTACTTTACAGTCCCAGCTTCTGGAGCTTCAGTATAAGGCTATTATGTGGTATAGTATCAACTGCCTTACCTCCTCCATGCTGCTACATTCAAGTTACCACCTCCGTGCTGTCACATCCGAGTTACTACCTCTGTGCCACCATGTCTGAGTCTTCATATTCATGCTGCCACATCAGAGCACACCTACATAGGACATCAGAGACTCACCAATCCATCAGAACCAACTTCACTGGTCCTGGATGTTGTGCATTTAGGGTCCTTGGAGCTGTGCCTGACAAAACCTGTATAAGGTTTGTCCCAGGGTTTATAAACCCCGATAGGGCTTCAGGTTAGCTCCTCCAGGGGAGTCTAGTGTACAGCACAGTGGGTCTACTTCCAGACACTCCCTGCCCCTCGGTGACTGTAACAATGACTCACTTCCTGTGAGAGCCGACAGAATGCCGACACTCACAGGAGATGAGCATTTCTCCTGATCAGAGTGTTGCTGAAGCAGTGCCCTAATCAGGACAAGCGATTAGATAGTGAGCCATAAAGTTCATTAGGGGGATTAGTAAAATCAATAATAATGTTACAAATAAAAAAGTTTTAAAATATGAAAAATATAAAAGTTCAAATCACCACCCTTTTGCCCCATTGAAAATAAAACAATTGATTTTTTTTTAAAAATACACATATTTGGTATCGCTGTGTGGCGCCCCTGAGGCTTCAGTCACCACAGGGTACTGCATCTCATCAGAGGTGTGGTACTCATCCCGGGTAAGAAGGAGGTGTCGGGGCAGGGTCACAGCATCCAGAACCACACATAAGCCAGTTGCTCTCTCACCGAGATTGGGTTAGGGTTGGGTCATTCAGGATGGTCACCATATCGCCTGGGGCCTCCCACCCACTAGCTCTGGGATCAAGTGGGCGGGTCAACTGATCTGGGGGGAGAGGAGCCACACACACAGTGAGAGAGGAGACTCGAAGGACTCGAGATGGTCAAGGTTCGAGACACGACAGGGAACCAAGTGAGATGTAGGAGAACACGGTCGCTGAGGGGAGAGCTAATAGCACTCTCAGGACCAGCGCACATCTCAGGGTGCGGAGCCGTAGGCTGGTGGACACGTCACGGCCTGCCAGCAGAATCAGCCAGGCAGAGGATTTTAAGTTTTCTGGCCCACAACAGCGCAAAGCAGCATATAGAGCCAGGAGCTGTGACCATAGGGCGGCTCATCAACGGACTCGTGTTGCCTGCTAGACGGGACGGGGAACATAACCATCCCAAAGACATGGGTCCCTGTGTAGCTTCAAGTCGCAGGGACTCACATAACAGAGCACAGGGAGGGAGGACTCACGAAGTATTTCACCGGTACCAGACCCAAACTATCTGGTATCGTCTGGAGCCCATCACGGCAGAGTCTGGCAGTCTAACGGCAGGAGCAACTCAGTGAGTAAACACCTTAAACTGCAACCGCTGTGTCGTATTATCCTTCCCGCACCCCGCACTTCCCACACTGGGGTGGATACTACTCCCAAAGTCCTCCCTGGGGCCTAGCTTTGCCTGTGGAGAGCTGCAACATCTGAGCTGCATTACCATCCACTCCAGCAGAGAGAGACATTGCGCAGTGGTGGCTTCCCTCAAAGCTGCATACCACAGGTGGTGTCACGAGACAACTACTCCCATCAAATTACAATTTGCCATTGGCAACTAGAAACCCTAAACTAAAGACTGATCTATTTAAAATGTAACTTTTAATTCATTATTTAAGATATAAGGACATACAAATTAAAACCACTAAACATTGTGGTCTATCTCTGATTGATATAATTATAAATAATCGTTCCTTATGGAATAGTTTCTTATCCAGACCGAAGTCTGTGAGTAATCTCTATATCATTCCTATCAAGTATGACCACTAATGTTTGCTGTTTAAAAGACATAAAGCAGTAGCCTCCCCAACATGTTTCACCACACTGGCGTCATCAGGGGGCTGAGGCTAATACTGACTTACTCTGTATTTGAGGACCTTTTATAGTCTGAACTAAATACTGACAGCAATATCAACCAATAGTAATCAGTGTCATTTAATGTGAGGAGAAAGAAGAACCTGTCATATTGAGAGGAGTGTGTCTCCCTTTAAATGCCGCAAGATGATTCGTTGGTTCAGCTGTCTGTTACAACGCTGCTTGTGTATTGGCCAAAACTATTTGACACTATATTCCCTAAAGAATGCCGAGTATTATAACCTAATCGCCATATTAGGACTTTGTCCAGTGAATAGATTCTTAGCTTAGCATCATAAAGCATAAAACAATCACGGTCTTCCACTGCCAGTGTGATCACATTTGCGTGGAGTCAGCTCAATCGCGCATGCGCCCGCACTTAGAGTCTAAAGAGAGAGATATTACTGACCGCGCATGCGTCTCCTCTTAGACTCGGAGGAGAAAATTTTTACTTAATGCGCGTGCACCCGCACTTGAAAGCAGGGAAGACAGTTTCTCTTAGCTGCGCCTGCGTCCATACTTAGAACCCAGGAAGATAATTATACATAGTGCGCGTGCGTCTACACTTAGAGGCACGGGACATAATTTCCTCGATCGCACCTGCAGCTATACTTAGAGTATGAAGCATATGTGACCACACTTAGACTCCAAAGGGGTTATCTCATGCTACATATGTGTCCCAGTTTAGAACAGCAGGAAAGTACATTATACACTATATGCACATCATATTCAAAGCTGTTTTGCCATGTATATATCCATGCTTGAACTGGGACAGGATTATATATCAGAAAGACAAGCTTTACAATGATATATTCCAATTTCAATCCTCAGAGACACTGATAATTATAATAAAGTCAGCAATAAAAATTTTATCTTTAATATCTATCTGATAAGGTCCTATATAATAGATGTCCACAAATTTTCTATATCTATATAGTACAAAATAATTATTTATTTTATTTGGAGGTAAAAACTGTCACACAGAATAATCTTTTAGATCGTTAGATAAAGGCTGTATATGTAAAGCCTTCATTCAAGCCATTTGGGCTCATACAATTTAATCTAAAAATCCACCTCGCCTCCTCTTTTAACAAAAGTCTGTCCAGATTTCCTTTCCTTACTCCCAATTTGACTTGTCTAATGCCCCAAAACTTCAAATCTAGGGGATTTTCACTGTGATAGTATCTCATGTGTCTAGAGAGAGGTGTATCCACTTTGGTGTTAATTGTGCTAATATGCTTCGAAATCCTCCTCCGAAACTCTTGAATCGTTTTTCCCACATATAGCTTTTTACATGGGCATATTGCTCCATAAACCACTCCCTTCGATTTACAATTGATTTTATCTTTTATGACATATGTCCGGTTGTCTAACGGGTTGGTAAACTCTCTCTGTTTAAATAAATAGCTGCAAAAAGAGCAGCATCCACATGGATGAGAACCCTCCTGTAATCTTGTTAACCAATCTCTTTCCGGATTCACCTTAGACTGAGTGAAATGGCTATGAGTCAGAGATTCTCTCAAATTCTTCCCCCTGCGATACGTAATGTTGGGGGTAACACCAATTACCGATTTTAGGTCTGGATCGGCTCTAAGAATGGGCCAATATTTTTTTAAGATGTTATAGACCTCTCTAGAACATTCGTCGTATGTGCCTATGACCCTTACCGGTGAGCTTTTGTTTTTCTTCTTGTTCTTTGTCAAGAGTTCATCTCGGTTCATTCCTTTTGCCCTATTAAAGGCTTTATGTAAGACTTTTTTTGGATAGCCTCTTGCAGTAAAGAATTTGAATAATCTGCCACACTCTAGTCCAAAACTCTTGTCATCAGAGCAGTTTCTTCGGGCTCTCATATATTGTCCCACTGGGATCCCTGCTTTTAGCGGGATAGGGTGCCAACTATCCCAATGCAACAAATTATTTGTTGCAGTCGGTTTTCTGTAGGTATTTGTTTGTATGTTGCCATCCCCATCAATGATGATTGTCAAATCCAGGAAATTAATGGTTTTATCGCCAATTTCATGGGTGTAATACATACCGATCTTATTGTTATTCAACATTGTAACAAAATCCTGGAAAATATCTATTTCACCCTCCCATAGGATAAGTACATCATCGATGTACCTACCCCAAAACAAAATGTGGCTGGTGTAAAAACTCAAATCCTCAGAAAACACAAAAACATCCTCCCACCATCCTAGAAATAAATTTGCGAAAGTAGGCGCACAAGTCGTACCCATGGCGGTACCCCTGATCTGGTGATATAGGGTACCGCCAAAAGGTAAAAAAATTGTGCGTCAGAACAAAACGCAAGATTGATAACAAGAAATCATTATGAGGTGTGAATTGTTTTCCCTTTGCTGCTAAGAAGTGCGCAACTGCTCC
Source organism: Anomaloglossus baeobatrachus (assembly GCF_048569485.1). Lineage (NCBI taxonomy): Eukaryota > Metazoa > Chordata > Amphibia > Anura > Aromobatidae > Anomaloglossus > Anomaloglossus baeobatrachus. The sequence continues at coordinate 120,328,131 of NC_134364.1, forward strand.
TATTCCCAATTCATGATCGATGTTACTATATAGCCCTTCTACATCCAAGCTAGTCAAGATGGTTGTCTTTGAAACATTGAGGCCACGTAACTTTAGGACAAGATCTTTTGTGTCCCTGATGAAGGATGGCAACACCTGTACAAATGGGGACAATAATTCATCTATATATCTGCTGGCACCCTCTGTGAGGGAATCATTACCCGAGACTATCGGTCTACCGGGTATTGGGACAACGTTCTTATGCACTTTGGGAAGTGCATAGAACGTGGCCAAAGTGGGATGAGGATTATACATCTCTTTATATTCATCCTCAGAGATCAGTGATGCCGATAGCGCAACTTTCAACAGGGTCTGTAAATCTGAAAGATATTTATCCGTGGGATCCGCACTCAGAATCTTGTAGGTTTTCTTATCATCCAGTAGTTTTCTTGCCATTTTTACATAGTCAATCGTGTCCATCAGGACAATATTACCCCCTTTATCTGAACCCTTTATAGTAACCTTCTTTAGATCTTCAAGGTCATTCAGAGCTCTTTGTTCAGATGTACTAAGATTTTTTAGGGGGTAATGTATTCTTCGGTTGATTTTTTTAAAATTCTCCCACCATATTCACAAAGGTGTCAACATTGTGATATTGGGAGAAAGGAGGAGTATTCTTACTTTTTGGTTTTAATGATGAGAATGGAGGTACAGTCTCGTTCACATTCCCATCACTACCCTCCTCTAGACTTTCCATATGCTATTGAAGTTATCATACTCTGTTGAGGTATATTCGGGGGGAGCATAGCCTGTTGCATCTGGCCTGCAGATAGTTGTATATTCCCCACCCTCGTGGTCATATTTAATTGTGTTACATCTCCTGTTTGGAGAGTATTCTGGACCAGACCATTTTGCACTGGCATTTGACCGTGGGTTATATTTTGTAGTAGGCCCGTCACACCTGGAACAGTAGATATATTTCCAAAAGCGACCGGAGTCTGTATTGGACCAGCTAGATTTTGCATCTGATTTAGTGTTCCATACTGTGACGGGATAGTCACATTTGGAATGGGTGTCATATTCCCAGGGGCTGAGATAGTTTGTGTGTTTTGTGTCTCCCCTCTCAGGGTTTGTGAAACAGATGATAAGAAGGAGAAGGAATTGCTGTTTGACAGATCCCGATTTTTTCCGATTCGTTCTGCTGTCCATGATCTGGAGAAAGAGCTTTTTCTCTCCTTGTTATTTCTGTTTGGACCTCCCTTCCGTTTGGAGGGATTCCTATTGGGATTACCACCAGTAGAGCTATCTGATTCCGAAAAATCAGTCTCAGAAAAATCTGCCTGTCGTGATTTATTCTGTCTCGTAAACCTTCTCCCAAACCTATATACTTCACCCCTCTCAAAGTCAGTCAGATCCCTTATAAACTTTTGATGTTTACGTTCTTTAATTTCTTTTTTGACTGTATCGATGTTTTTTCGTAAGTTTAATTCTAATCTGGCAAAATCAGGCTGTGATGAGAATTGTTGAATATTTATGATCTCTTTTTCGAGCTGCTCATTAATTTTATTTAGATTTTTCTTTTCAAATTCAAGGAGATAATGAATCATTCTAAGGGAGTTATCTGTTAATAGATAGGAGGAGGAGGATTTCGAAGCATATTAGCACAATTAACACCAAAGTGGATACACCTCTCTCTAGACACATGAGATACTATCACAGTGAAAATCCCCTAGATTTGAAGTTTTGGGGCATTAGACAAGTCAAATTGGGAGTAAGGAAAGGAAATCTGGACAGACTTTTGTTAAAAGAGGTGGCGAGGTGGATTTTTAGATGAAATTGTATGAGCCCAAATGGCTTGAATGAAGGCTTCACATATACAGCCTTTATCTAACGATCTAAAAGATTATTCTGTGTGACACTTTTTACCTCCAAATAAAATAAATAATTATTTTGTACTATATAGATATAGAAAATTTGTGGACATCTATTATATAGGACCTTATCAGATAGATATTAAAGATATAATTTTTATTGCTGACTTTATTATAATTATCAGTGTCTCTGAGGATTGAAATTGGAATATATCATTGTAAAGCTTGTCTTTTTGATATATAATCCTGTCCCAGTTCATGCATGGATATATATACGGCAAAACAGCTTTGAATATGATGTGCATATAGTGTATAATGTACTTTCCTGCTGTTCTAAACTGGGACACATATGTAGCATGAGATAACCCCTTTGGAGTCTAAGTGTGGTCACATATGCTTCATACTCTAAGTATAGCTGCAGGCGCGATCGAGGAAATTATGTCCCGTGCCTCTAAGTGTAGACGCACGCGCACTATGTATAATTATCTTCCTGGGTTCTAAGTATGGACGCAGGCGCAGCTAAGAGAAACTGTCTTCCCTGCTTTCAAGTGCGAGCGCACGCACATTAAGTAAAAATTTTCTCCTCCGAGTCTAAGAGGAGACGCATGCGCGGTCAGTAATATCTCTCTCTTTAGACTCTAAGTGCGGGCGCATGCGCGATTGAGCTGACTCCACGCAAATGTGATCACACTGGCAGTGGAAGACCGTGATTGTTTTATGCTTTATGATGCTAAGCTAAGAATCTATTCACTGGACAAAGTCCTAATATGGTGATTAGGTTATAATACTCGGCATTCTTTAGGGAATATAGTGTCAAATAGTTTTGGCCAATACACAAGCAGCGTTGTAACAGACAGCTGAACCAACGAATCATCTTACGGCATTTAAAGGGAGACACACTCCTCTCAATATGACAGGCTCTTCTTTCTCCTCACATTAAATGACACTGATTACTATTGATTGATATTGCTGTCAGTATTTAGTTCAGACTATAAAAGGTCCTCAAATACAGAGTAAGTCAGTATTAGCCTCAGCCCCCTGATGACGCCAGTGTGGTGAAACATGTTGGGGAGGCTACTGCTTTATGTCTTTTAAACAGCAAACATTAGTGGTCATACTTGATAGGAATGATATAGAGATTACTCACAGACTTCGGTCTGGATAAGAAACTATTCCATAAGGAACGATTATTTATAATTAGATCAATCAGAGATAGACCACAATGTTTAGTGGTTTTAATTTGTATGTCCTTATATCTTAAATAATGAATTAAAAGTTACATTTTAAATAGATCAGTCTTTAGTTTAGGGTTTCTATTTGCCAATGGCAAATTGTAATTTGATTGCTGTTTACCCCTACGCTGACTGATAGAACGAGTTTTTCAGTAGCTAACTACTCCCATCGTCCCCAACCCCTCCACCTTCTTTAATGACATTATTGACACGGAGGTGGGCCAGGCCGCCGTGACAAGCCCAAGCATCACCGGCCCGGTGACGAGTAATCCCCAAGGCCCCGTGGGTTCATCAGCTGCATTTAGAAATGCCTGGTCTATCAAAATAAGAAATCAATTAATCTGATCAGTACACAGTGGCAGTAAAAAAATTCCAAATGCCTAATTTACATTTTTTGGTTGCTACAACATTGTATTATAATGCAATAAGAGGTGATCAAAGCATCACATCTACACAAAAATATAATTAAAAACATCAGCTCAAGACGCAAAAAATAAGCCATCACTGAGCCCCAGATACTAAAAAATTAGAACACTGCGACAAAAGCACAATTCATTTTTTGGACAAAGTTCTGATTTTTTTTCACCACTTATATAAAAGTATACATGTTTGGTTGCTACAAACTCATACAGACCTGTGGCATCTTACTGACAAATTTACCATGTAGTGAACATGGTGAATAAAAAAAAAAAAAAAAACCATTGTGAAATTTCACTTTTTTCACTATTTCTCCTCATTTCTAATTTTTTTCCTGTTTTCCAGTACACTAAAAAACATTGTGGAATTTCACTTTTTTCACTATTTCTCCACGTTTCTAATTTTTTTCCTGTTTTCCAGTACACTGGAATGAATGGTGCCATTCAAAAGTACAACTCATCCTGCAAAAAATAAGCCCTCATATGGCAATATTGATGGAAAAATAAAAAGTTATGGGTCTTGGAAGAAGGGGAGGAAAAAACAAAAATGAAAAATGGAAAATCGGGTGCAGGGGTTAAACTTCGTTTTTTAGCGTAGCAGTTTCTCTATTAAAATTCATAACTTAGGTATATTTGGTGTAATTCAGAAAGGATTATTTCATTGGTTTTCAAGTCTCCCTTGGGTGGGAACACATTTGGCTTGGGTATAGAGATAATTGAATATAAGTTTTTTAACTGTTGTGCTGCACCGCCGGGGAGCCCGGACTTTGCATGCATTTAATAGTTCCAGATCAAAGGAGTTTAAAAGGTAAACCTGATTTATACAGGCGCACCAGTAGTTAAATTTATAGTATACATAGTTGGTACATATTGATACAATGCTCAGCGGTGCAGCACAAGGGTCTCTGCCTCCTAGCTGCATGTTTGTAAAGTATTTTGAGAGGTTTCCTTATTTTCTGAGTACGCGCATAAGTAATGTATATTTGGTGAGACAGCTTGTGTTGGAGTTTGTTTTCTCATTCGTGACTTTGCTGTATTCTGCGGAACGTTCCGGATCCACTGCTTACTACTTTGTGCTCCTGATTGATTGACAGTTTGAATCAGCAGCACAAGTTTCCTAGTTATATTGTACCGGCTTATCAGATTGAATGATGAGTATAAGTGGTGGTAGGAAAGGGAAGAAGAGGTAACTCATAAATGTACAAAAAGATGCAATACTAAATTTCCTAAATTTGCTTGTATTCTTCACTTATACTAAGTCTGTTTAAAATCTTTAAATTGTGCATTTAAAACACCAGTTAATTTTCGATTTTTTTGAACTCTCCATTTTTCCATGTTTATTTCCAATCATTATCATTCAGAAATTAAATACAAACAGGACAATGTCTATCTGTACACAGCAGCAATGGTATAAGGATTTATACACTAAATTGTAAGGCTATGTTCAGACAGTGCATATCTTATTGCATTTTTGGTGCGTTTTTGAGGTCACAGAGATGCACCTAAATGCATGCATTTCCTTCTCCCAGCAAAGTCTATGAGATTTCTATTTTGCATCTTTTTTAGCTGCGTTTCTGAAGATGCAGCATGTCAATTCTTTTTGCGTTTTTCCAGCGTTTTTGAGCCCCTCCAGTCAATAGATTTGACTTAAAAACGCAATGGGCAAAATGCGGTAAAAATGCGGCAAAACTCATCAAAAGGCATGCTTTTTTTTGCCACGGGTGCGTTATTTGGGGCCAAAAACGCTGCATCGTTGTGGTTAGAAAAGATGCACTGTGTGAACATAGCCTTACAGTAACAGCAAAAGCTATGAGAGATCAGAAATCTCATGCCCACACTTGCTTTTTTTTTCCTGACTGAAATGGAAAACCTATGCTTTTTAGAAAGAAGCAGCATGTCAATCCTTTCAGCATTTTTGCAGCTTTTTTTCACGATTGAAAGCAATGAGAGTGCAGAAACTAAACTGCGTATTTGCTGTTTTGTTGCTTTTTTGATGAATGAAATTAGTGCATCTGCTATGATGCTAATGTATATCTGACTTCTGTCCTCTAAACAATGGTTTTATTACATGTGTATGGTCACATGGCGGATGGATTGTGTGTGATAAATAATTTTTTACTTCCATCTCTATATTCCAGCATCTAACATATTCTCCCGATGGACTCCTCGGGCAAATTTTGCTGGATAGTGTCTATCAGAGAAAATACGGCTAACTATTATCTATTTGTATAAGTATATGTGCTGATTTATATACAGTACAGACCAAACGTTTGGACACACCTTCTCATCTCTAGAACAACTATTAAGAGGAGACTTTGTGCAGCAGCCTTCATGGTAAAATAGCTGCTGGGAAACCACTGGTAAGGACAGGCAACAAGCAGAAGAGACTTGTTTGGGCTAAAGAACACAAGAAATGGACATTAGACCAGTGGAAATCTGTGCTTTGGTCTGATGAGTCCAAATTTGAGATCTTTGGATCCAACCACCGTGTCTTTGTAGAAAAGGTGAACGGATGGACTCTACATGGCTGGTTCCCACCGTGAAGCATGGAGGAGGAGGTGTGATGTGTGGGGGTGCTTTGCTGGTGACACTGTTGGGGATTTATTCAAAATGAAGGCCTACTGAACCAGCATGGCTACCACAGCATCTTGCGGCGGCATGCTATTCCATCCGGTTTGCGTTTAGTTGGACCATCATTTATTTTTCAACAGGACAATGACCCCAAACACACCTCCAGGCTGTGTAAGGGCTATTTGATTAAGAAGGAGAGTGATGGGGTGCTACACGAGATGACCTGGCCTCCACAGTCACCAGACCTGAACCCAATCGAGATGGTTTGGGGTGAGCTGGACCGCAGAGTGAAGGCAAAAGGGCCAACAAGTGCTAAACATCTCTGGGAACTCCTTCAAGACTGTTGGAAAACCATTTCCGGTGACTACCTCTTGAAGCTCATCAAGAGAATGCCAAGAGTGTGCAAAGCAGTAATCAAAGCAAAAGGTGGCTGATTTTATTCCATTAAGCCCGCTTTACATGTTGCAATTTTGCATACGATATCGTATGCAATTTGCAATGCCCCCATCGTAGGTGTGGCATGTTCAATTTGTTGAACGTGCCGCACAAACGATTAACCCCCGTCACACATACTTACCCATCCATACAACATCGATGTGGGTGGCGAACGTCCACTTCCTGGAGTGGGAGGGACGTCATCACGGCGACATCACGCGGCAGCCGGCCAATAGAAGTGGACGGGCGGAGATGAGCGGGACGTAAACATCCCGCCCACCTCTTTCCTTCCGCATTGCCGGCTGGAGCCGCGGGAGGCAGGTAAGATCTGTTCAATGTTCCCGGGATGTCACACACTGCGATGTGTGCTGCCTCGGGAACATTGAACAACCCGACGTGCAATTCGTCAGGATTCAACGACGTGTATGCGATGAACGTTTTAACGTTCAATCGTACATACCTGTCACACACTACAATGTACCTTACGATGTCGGATGTGCGTCACTTACGACGTGACCCCGCCGACACATCGTAAGATGTATTGTAGCGTGTAAAGCGGGCTTTAAACAATAAAATAATTTATTGGGGTATTTTTGATTTTTTTTTTAATCAGTAGTAAGTAGCAACTGTATTTATGTGTTTCCTATACTCAGATGGCTCTGAATGATCGGATTATTTAGCCTTCAGCATTAGCAGCAGTCGACATGCGCAGTATACTATTTGGAGGATCTATAAATCTCAGCCTTGTTGCACAGCACTTAGCAGTTTAACCTCAATCAATTATGCTTGTAGTGCAATGGTAGAGTGTGATTCCTATGTCATTGAATTACACAGTCATATATCACAAGATTTAGTGCTTTTTACTTATTGGTATAAGGCAATATTGGTGTCATATTCATATCCTTGGGATTGATTTTACTAACCAGTAACTTTATACAGCACAAAGCACTTTTTATGACTTGTGCTATTTCTGCATTTTCTATGACTGGTGTATCTATTTATTGCTTGTTTGTAATATGATATAAAATATATTTCGTGCAAAGCTATCACATTTTTTTATACCAATATTAATGTGACACCCTGGCGCCGCCAGGTGGTCACAGAGAAACACTATATCCTCACACAACACCATCTCACACCAGGTTCCATCTGCCACAAAACCCTAGCCACCTCCCTCAGGGTAAGAAGGACACACCAGTAGGCGGGACCAGGTGGATTGGGAGCGCCCACCTAGGGGACTTGAGGATCCGGGGGAGGAAACCAGTCAGTTCAAGTCTAAGTGTCAGTGGAGAGAGCTCAAGTGGGAGTTCAAGGGAGGAGTGCAAGTCTGAGCCTAGTGAAGGGTTGCCAGGGTAGTGGCCCTGGTCTACTGGCTAGGTGGCAAGCAGTGGACTGTATCCAAAGGCGACGGGAGTCCGGTCACGGGAAATCCAGAGTGGACCGGGACAGGGTTGGAGCCCGCCGGTACCGACAGCGGAGATCCGGTCTGGAAATCGTGCACAGGCGGGGTACCTGGACCCTAGTTAGAAGACGGTTGCAAGCCCCTTCTGTAATTAACCAGGCCGGGAGCAAGGTTCCAGACGTTGTTCCAAAGTGTTAGTCCAGATAGAGCAAAACGGCAGCCCACTGCGGGGGATAGGGTATCCGCAACCACCCACTGAGATCCCAAGGGTCAGTTTTCGAGGGCACATCTCCCAACCAAAACCAAACCGGGAGTGGACTTCCCTGTTCCATACGAGGTCGTCTAGAATAGAAGGAAAATACAGCGTGCCGGAGGAAGGGACATTGGTACACCAGCCGGGTGTGGGAACCGTATACACCCTGAAGTGGCCGCCGGCCACTGACACCTTGGTTTACCAGCAGACTCGTGTGCATTTATTCAATCGTGAGTACACCAACACCCCCCGGTCTGGCCCGGTGCATCACCACAAAGCAGCCATCACCTCCCGTGTTCTGGACACTGAGCCCCGGGGCATCCACCCCTACCTTCGGAGGGGTTAACATCCAGCTGCCATTCCATCGCCCCTGGGTGCTCCCCAACAGCAGCGGTGGTACTCTATCTTACCATACACCGTGGGTGGCGTCACAAAGTATCTACAACAAATCCCCTGCACATATTACGCTCCTTTTTATTTGAGTGTTCGCGCGACCCCCAGGTCCAGAGACCCCTCGAGCCACTGGAGATCCGGATCCGAGCAGCCCGGCGGCTGACGTGGGAGCGGCACATTAATATTATACTACTCTGACCCACTTCCATGTCCCTGGTTGTTATACTGTGGAACTTTGTTTAATTTTTTGAATTTTGAATAAAAATTAGTATGTTAAATTATCATGATTTCTTTAGCGTCTTTAATCTGAATGCCTGCTTCAGATTATAGTGTAAACCATGTATTATTACTATTTATATGTTCTCCATGCTTCTTCATATCCTTTTACATAAGCCCATTTCACGCTGTCATCAATGTCGCTAATGCTATAAATGCAGCCCCCATAAACATATGATTGTAGGTGAGTTTTGTTGACATGAGGATTTCTATCATTATTCAAGGGGCGAGAGAAACATCGCATTGCTCTCGCGTTAAACTGGTGTAACGCAAGAGCAGTGCAATTCTCGCATCAGCTGGCAATGGAGAAGATAGGGAGATAAATCCCTCCCTCTCCTCCACAGCGCTGGCCCTCCCCTCCGCAGTGCTGTGCCTCCCCTACGTAGTGCCACCCCCCCTCCACAACTGTGGTCTGATCGCACGATTGGACCACAGTCGCATGACACTCACATGACACTCGGCTCCCACTGTGCTGCGAGCGTGAGCCGAGTGTCATGCAAATCCCCATGTAGCCTCGACCTAAGACACCTTGAGGAAGCGCACACAGTCTGCTATTCGTGCAATCTTCTATTATTGACTCTTTGCAATTCGATTCTTGCAAAATTGCATTACTCATGGTTTAATTTCACCGGAACCTGCAGATTTCGGCAAATTTCCACAATTTTATTTGTATCAAATCAATCTGATCATCTCTATTTATCTATTTATTATGTTGATTCGTTAGAAACATTTATTATAAAATCTCCTTTAAAATACATTATTCTAAGTGTCTTTTATATTAAAAAATATTATATATCGTTTATCAGATTTTTGTACTAAAATAATAAAAATATATTCATTTTTATTAATTTATTTTTACAATTCTGCCTTGTAATTTGCTCAATAAAGAAAACACCTTTAATCTTATTTCAATTCCCATTTAAGGCTTTCACACAACTATCAAACATTTTATCTACAGATATATGTCCTTGAAGACATGCTTTACGGTCAGCGTTTTTATTAGCTCTTTAAACAAGCTTGTTGTCAGCGTTTCATTGTACACTGGTGAACAAATCTCCAAAGAGACTCTCATAATTAAATATATAAGTCTAGACAAGACAAAGGCAATATTATATTCCTCTAAACAACTTACTTTAAAGCATCAGATCTGTCGGAATCTTCTGGTAACACTGATCATTCGAGCTTCCTCTATTCCAGTGCATCAGCCGTACGCTCCGGTGTAAACACCTTTTCATGTCACTGCTCTCGCATCACATTTTCTTATACTCCAGTTCTTACTTTTTGGAGGTCAAATAATGTGTCAATGAAGGTTTTAAAGCATTATAGGATTTAGCAATCTTTACAGAGATCTGTTAGGGAAGGAGAAAAGTAAGAAATATTGCAACTTAGGAAACTTTGGAGAAATCTCGTCTCAGGGCAAGGGCTTAGAAATGGAAAAACATTTTTTTTCTAGTAAAACTATATCATTTTAAAATAACGTAAATAATAAAATCAAATAATGAGTAAAAACTAAAATTAGGTTAAAATCTGACTTAAAGAGAAGATTTCAGCAGGATTTAGCACTGTACAGTAAATACATGGCCATAATGGCGCTGTGATATTGATTACATGGATACCTTGAGTACAGGATGCTAATCTTTGGTTGCTGAATAATCTTCCTCTAAAGTTTTCATGATTACATCATCGATGTATCGAGGCAGGACTTGAGGAGTAGGGTTTTCTTCTTCTCTGCCCTTCCACCTGCCTGCTCTGTTTCTTCTACAGGTCACTGATTATTCACTGACCTGCTGTTACGGACTTGCATCTGTGGCAGATTGTGGTGACATGGTCAGAGTCTCACTTTGTTTTGTGGGACTCTGCAGATTAAATTAAATTCCCTTTCCTTTGGGGAGGAGAGGGTTAATGCTAGCTTTCCTTCCAGCAACTACTGGTTAGGTGATTCCAGTCAGGACCACGCCCTGGTCCTATAAATACCTTCAACATCCACCAGAGGGTGCCGGTTATTTTCTACTATTAGGAAGCTTGGCCACGAGGTGGAAGGAGCTGTAGGATTCTCTCTGTTGTGCATTGGGCTGCAGCATAGGTTTTGGTGCAGCCTTTTCAGGTGTTTCTGGTTCTTGTATGATAGTTTCCCAGTTGTTTTCTTTCTTCCCCTTTCTTATGCTGTTTTCTCCTTGTGCACTTGTAGAGGCTCCTTTGTTGCCGTGTGAAGGAGTGGTAATTGTTTATGTTGTAACCCCTGTGAATCTAGTTTTGTTGGTGTGGGTTATCTTCTGTTCTTGCCCATTCCCCCAGGGTGGTGGGTTGTGAAGGAGGGCTCTTTCATTGGGGACAAGGACAGGAGATAGGGCTTAGGGTGGTGACCTGGACCACCCTACCATTGAGGGCACCTCCAGAGTTAGGGAGAATACAGTGGCCCCAGCTTTAGGGCCAGTATAAGCTCTCCTGGGATTACCTTAGTCACAAATGTAACACCTGCCTCCTTTTTGAAATTCCACGCCGTTGCCATAAATGCAGTGGGTGGCTCGTGTGCAGTGAGATTCTGCTGACAATCTGCAGGTCTTTGATAAAATGGTGCCATATGTGGCTCATGCGCAGACCGAGATTTCAGATCAATGACCTCTTCAGTAAGTAAAATCTTGATCAGCGCATGTGCCATATCCAGACCCATTTTATTGAAGATAGTTTGTAAAATAACATTGGTCTTCAATAAAATGGTGCTTGGGCAGATCATGCACAGATCAAAAGTTTGCTTTAATGAAGAGGTAATTGAACTGAAGTCTCAGTCTGCACATGCGCCGCATCCAGTACCATGTTATTGAAGACCTGTACACCGCTTGTAGAATCAAACTGCACATGACACTGCACACATGCTGCCTACTGCAATCATGGCGGAGGAACTGAATTTCAAAACGGAGGCAGGTCACTGAATAATCAATGGACCTGTAGAAGAAGCAAAGGAGATAGGTGGAGTGGCGGAATAAAAGAACAAGACCCTACCCTCAAGTCTTGCGCTGATGCACTGGAGATGCATGGATTATGCAATCAAATGAAAAGTTTAAATGAAGATTATTCAGCAACAAAAGATCGGATTTCTTCCCTGCGGGATTCGTTTTAATCAGAATCACAGCACCATTACGGTCATGTATTTTCTTTACAGTGCTAAACTGTGCTGACAGGCTCTCTTGAAAGAAAATGACTATTACTTAACACAATTCAAGATGTGTCACACATGTTACTAGCAGGGTTTACCTAGTACCTGGTAAACCCCCAGAAGATATTACAACACACAGGAGACACAGGGGTCACGATACAATGGAGGTCCCTGTCATTAGGGAGAGGGAGTAGGGGACACCTCCTGAACTCACCTAAAGCTAATTCCTGAGCTCCCTAGCGTATCTATACAGGTTATTGCAACCTATTGGCGCACAGGATACCTTGGACCCTCAGCTGGCCTTCCACTCACCCTGGCTAGTGAGTAGGAACACAAGGGAGGGAATGCAAAAGGGGGAAATAGACATACAATACAAGGAAAAATAAACCATGCTGCTTCAGTGCAGCAAACACCACTGCTGCATACAACATGACAGACTTCTTCCAGATCACATGACTTAAATAGGGAAGGGGAGTGATACCAAAGAGCCACACCTGAGATTGACAGCTAAAGCATGTAGCCAGGCAGTTAAGGGTGTTTAACTCCTACAGCACCACAAGGAAGAGGATGTTATAAAATAACAGCAGTGGACCTACCAGGTGCGGTCACCCTCTGACACCAGATTCACTCGAGGTCTCCCCCAAGCGAGATACACTCATGATAAGAGGTGGTGCTAATGAAGGAGTAGTGAATAAATACCAGAAGTTAACAACGGTTACTCTTGCTGACTGTCAAAGTGGGTGCTCAGAGGAAAAAATTGGTACTAAAGATAGAATAATAACCCTGGCACTCCAAAAAAGGTGTAAGAAGATATACTGTGCTTTCCTAAAAAGGTTTTTATTTATTCAATGACTCAAAAGAAAATATACATCTGTCAACGTTTTGGCATATTCTGCCTTTCTCAAGACAAGTCTAGATATATGTTGAGTAGTGATGGGTGGACTCTCATTTCCCCGGGATCAGTGAGTCTAACCAGGTTTAAAATAAAAACCCGGTTGAGGCCCAGAAATTTTTTAGATATCTGGCCAGATGACAGTCTCCATAAAAGTCCATGGGGACCAGAATTCAGTCCTTTAATATGGTGGTAGAAGAGATAGGGTGATTCGAACAAGTGCATTATACTTACTGAGTCTCCCACGCAGCTCTAATGCACTTCCGGGACCGCTCATTTTCCTTCATGCATATATACTGCTTCACCCACCCACCGGCAGTCCCTGCATCTTTGATTGGTTGCAGTCAGAAGCATCACCACCCTGTGTGACTGGGCCTCTGATTGAAAGCAGTCAGACACGCTGTCACACAGGGTGGGGCACTGTCCGATTGCAACCAATCAGAGACACGGGTACTGTCGGTGGGCAAGAGAAGCAGAGAATATGCATGAAGATAATGAGCGGCCCCGGAAGTAGAGTGAGTGACCCCGGAAGCAGTGTACAGCCATGCAGAGACCAGTAAGTATGAAAAACTTGCTTTATTCTTAATTTCTTTCTGTTTTCTTTGATTTTTTTATTTCCTGGGTGGCCGGACCCGGATTGTTACCTGAAACTCCCTGAGAACTCCGGGTCTGGGGGGGTCCGTGCTCCCTCAGGTTCTTTTGAACCTGCGCAGATCTGGACTTTTACAGTCCGGGTCTGCCTATCACTAGTGTTGAGGTCACTTTGACATTACTAAAGCTTGAAAGGGGCTGGAAACAGTCCTCGTAGCCCTCTAGGTGTCTTTCTCAGGTAAATCAAAATTTCCAGGCAAATTGACGAAGCTTGTAAATTTGAATAACAGATAATTTGCTCATCTTTATTTTCAATATATTATAAGACAAACTATTTGCATGCAATAAAAGGGAGAGGAAAGATGATGAGTGATGACTTATATTCAGATAATTCATTGTTTTTCTTAGAAACTGATAAATATGAGAGTGATATTTGGATGACATTACTCTAACAATCATTATTTTCAGTTTTCCTTGACTTATTTTTTATCTATTTGAGTTGCTCGATCTTCTTTTCCCTCAGTATGGTTTCTTAGAAGCAATAAATGGCTCTGCCGAATGCAAGACATGGTTTTCGAGCCGGCTCTAGAGCTGACCTTTTATGTTTCCAGTGTGATTACGCTCTTTACTGTGAATGCCAACAAGATGATACTCTGTATTTACTTATTACTGGAAGTTTGTGCGCAGGAAATAAAAAATCTTGTTGGCCGAGGGGCCAAAATTATAGGCTCTCACAGATAATATGGACAGTGATAAGATCACGGTCAATGGAATTGTCAGACCCATATTTTCCTGTAAACTGTGTTTTGTTTTTGAAAACTTTTTTTGTCAATTCAAATTCAAAAATAGCTTTATTGACAGGTCCAAGAACATGTTGGCATTGCCAAAGCAAATGATAAAAATGGGGATAGGGGTTCGTCCATGGTTGGGTATAGAGGACAATCCAGGGTGGGGGATGTAGGCTCCTCCAGGGTGGGGTATAGAAACCATGACACATCAGGCTCTTAGCCTGTGACAGGTAGTGTCTCTCAGGCCCAGACTGGACATTTACCTGACCGGATAGATTCCTGGTGTGCCATGTTGACTGACAGTGGTCCACCCACTCCTGCAATGCACACAAACTCTGCTGTGGAACCTATTGGCCATCACAATGTTCTTTAGGGGCGATGCTATCACTACTTCACTTTGAATGCTCCATGTCTTGTTTAGCCTGTGCCCTTTTATTATTGCAGTCAGAGATATGTCCTCCGGCTGTTTGCATTACCAGAGAGCAGCCATAACTTACCATGAAGTGGTGGAGCCAGTGGTATTAAAAAGGAAGCCTCCAACATGTAGATCCACTGTCATTGATTCAAGAAGGTTTCAGCTTTAGTGTACAACTGAAATTCCCTACATTTTTTGCCCATAGGGTGTAACATACACTTATTCCTGAGGAATAAGTTCCCTTAATGACCACTGTGTAAAGGAGCATCAGCAGTTATTAACGGATTAAGATCGGTATAAATGCTCGAAATGCGTAGCTCTATTGTGCCTGCTTACCATGATGTTTTCTCCTTCACATTTAAGTAGCTGTAGACAATATGGAAGAATTTGTTTCTAATCCATATTGCTGGACCTGATACTAGGCATGTGTGGATCTGGCAAAACTCTAATTTATATGGAGCTACTCTCTGAAAATTGAATGACCCTTATATTTCCCTGACGTTTTCAGAGCATATTAAATGTAAAATGTGAAAATGTGATAGCGTATATATATATATATATATATATATATATATATATATATATATATATATATATATATATATATATATATAGTACAGACCAAAAGTTTGGACACACCTTCTCATTCAAAGAGTTTTCTTTATTTCCATGACTCTGAAAATTATAGATTCACATTGAAGGCATCAAAACTATGAATTAAAACATGTGGAATGAAATACTTAAAAAAGTGTGAAACAACTGAAAATATGGCTTATATTCTAGGTTCTTCAAAGTAGCCACCTTTTGCTTTCATTACTACTTTGCACACTCTTGGCATTCTCTTGATGAGCTTCAAGAGGTAGTCACCGGAAATGGTTTTCCAACAGTCTTAAAGGAGATCCCAGAGATGCTTAGCACTTGGCACTTTTGCCATCACTCTGCAGTCCAGCACACCCCAAACCATCTCAATTGGGTTCAGGTCTGGTGACTGTGGAGACCAGGTCATCTGGCATAGCACCCCATCACTCTCCTTCTTAGTCAAATAGCCCTTACACAGCCTGGAGGTGTGTTTGGGGTCATTTTCCTGTTGAAAAATAAATGCTGGTCCAACAAAACGCAAACCGGATGGAATAGCATGGCGCTTCAAGATGCTGTGGAAGCCATGCTGGTTCTGTATGCCTTCAATTTTGAATAAATCCCCAACAGTGTCACCAGCAAAGCACTCCCACACCATCACACCTCCTCCTCCATGCTTCACAGTGGTGTAACGTCCTGGAGGTGGATCCACGGGACCGAGCACCGGACTCCCCCAGAGAGGCAACCCGGAGTGAACCCCTATACAGGGACTGTCCGATCAACCCTCCAGAGGACCTAGATGCATGGTAGCCGGAACACTAGGGGTACGGAGTACGGGTTCTTCAGAAGTCTGTACGGGAGATGACTATTAGTCCAACGGGAATCGTAGGCAGGACGGATGACTGGGTCCGGGTACAGGTGCCGAGTAGTAACAGCAGACGGGGTCCGGATCCAGCGGGACGTGCAGGCTGAAGTATCCAGGTGGAATCTAGAATCGGTGACGGGTTCAGGCTGACAGAACATGGCGGGATCCACAGCAGACAGTCACCGGGACACCTCCTGGGAAACCGGCAAGCTGGACACAGTCAGGACGGCAGACGGGCACTGTGGAAGAGACAGGGTTAATCTGGGCACAAAGCACAGAGGGTCCCGAACACCTAGCTACAGGAACACGTTGAACAGGCACCGCCCACGTGGAAAAGGAAGTCTTAAATATTCTGTACCTGTAATCAGCCATATCCTGTTCCAGGGACGCTGGCCCTTTAAAAAGAAGTGAATGAGCGCACCCGCGCCCTAATGCGCATGCGCGAGGCCCGAGTGCCGGAGACCAGTGCAGGAAGCAGAGAGGAAGGTGGAGGAGATGCAGGGGAGCCAGGCACAGAGTCCTGGGCCGCAGCGGGACGCCAGGACCGGCGGACGGGAGGCATGGAGAACGCACAGGAGTGGGAGTGAGAGGGGCAGCCACAGGCAGGAGGACCGGGGACCGGAGCGATGAGTGACAGGCGGCGCCGGGATCCGGGGAGAGTGACAGGTGGGAACCAGCCATGTAGAGTCAATTCTTTCACCTTTTCTACAAAGACACGGTGGTTGGATCCAAAGATCTCAAATTTGGACTCATCAGACCACAGCACAGATTTCCACTGGTCTAATGTCCATTCCTTGTGTTCTTTAGCCCAAACAAGTCTCTTCTGCTGGTTGCCTGTCCTTAGCAGTGGTTTCCTAGCAGCTATTTTACCATGAAAGCCTGCTGCACAAAGTCTCCTCTTATTCTAGAGATAAGAAGGTGTGTCCAAACTTTTGGTCTGTACTGTATATACATAAAAATATTATATATATATATATATATATATATATATATATATATATATATATATATATATATATATATATATATATATATATATATATATATATATATATATATATATATAGACACTCATCTCACTGTTCACCTCTCCTGCCCCTCTGATCAACATCCTTACCTGTTATGAACTGGTAACCGTGGATGATCACAAAAAAATCCCATTAATCAGGAAAAAACAAGAACCACAAGCGTAGTTGGAAACTAAGCTGACCGCAATCCCCTATCTATCGGACAACACTAGTAGTAGTGGGATGTTCCTAACACACCTAGACACCTAGTCACTGCCGGAGAAACTTGCTACACCTCAAAGATAGAAATGCTAGAAAATAGAATCCTATCTTGCCTCGGAACAGTCACCAAAGGAATAGCAAGCCCCCAACATGTAATGACGGTGATGTAAGAAAGCACAATACACAGATAAAAAAAAATACATTAGCAAAGGTGAGGCCCGACTTACTAGATACAACAGGACGGAAAAATAACTGATTGTGGCCAGCAAAAAACACTGCAAAAAATAACACACTCCTGATAGAAAAAAGAAGGCCTAAGACCACACAGTCTTTCCCCCACTATATCAGGTACTCTTGTGTCAGACACTTTAAACAGAACTGCAGATATAATGGAAAAGAACAAAATCACAGAACAACTAATATTCAAAAGTGCAAATAATCAAAATCAGAACAGGGACAAACTCCCTTTGTTGCTGAGGGAACTGCCCTCTTAAAAATAGCAGAGAGCCAGATCCTCATATACAAGAAAACAAACACAGAACAAAATGGAAACAAAAACACAAACACCCGTAGGTGCAAAACCAGCAATTAGGAAAAGAAAACCTGCTGACATATCTAGAGTGAATTCTGGCTCAGGATAAATAGAGGAAACTGAAGGGCAAACTCCAAGCCATCTTCAGAGGCAGAAGCAAACATTTATCACCGGCACCAGCTAAGCAAAAAAAAACTGCTCTCCTATATACACCAGGCTGCTCAGCAATAGGACTTCCTGGATTCCCAATTAATACCAACACCTGTTTGAGTCACAGATTCCGACTCAGCTTCATTACCATTCCTGGTAATGGGAGGAGGGAGAGGGAACTCCAAGCCAGCACCCACTTGGATGACATTCACAACACTTACCCTTCAGGTCCGTGTTGTATCTTCTTATCACCACCGTGAGTGCTGGAATCCTCGGCTCTCTTCACTGTATGCTGCTGGGACTTCTGACTTTCACAACTGTGTCTAAAGTCACACAACATCATGATCTCCATGCCATTTCAGGGCCAGAATTCCCAGACTAATGTGAAGAGGACTGGGGATTTCAGAGCTCCCAGCAGTGATAAGACGTGACGAGGAACCAGATAGGTGTTGGTGAGGAGCAGGGAGGCTGGAGAGATGAGCGATGATGTGAGCATTTTTTAACCTTTTGATGGCATTTTATGGTTCAGTAAAATAACAGGCAGCAACTGCTCTCTTAATAAATCCACACTAAGCAATATACAAAAAAATCTGCCTTTTGGCATATTTATAATATTCAAGTAGAGTTCAATTCATTTTCATATATTCACTTATCCCTAATTATGACTATAGTTACTAATAAATATCAATGTCTTATTAAAGAGAGTTACCACAAAATGAAATACTTGTACATCATGATGATTTAGGTAGGCACTAGTGGTGAGCAAGCACTACCATGCTCAAGTGCTCGTTACTCGCTAAGAGCAGTTGGATAATTGGATGGGTGTGACTCGAGCACCCAAGCATAATGGAAGGGTCATGATCTATGCCTGGTTCAGTTGCCGCTGAGTCATTGCATGTATCTTCTGTCCAGGGTTACAAGTCATGGGTGGGGTTTATCTTGTTCTGCCTCGTTTTGGAGGTCAGGCCATTATATTTTGGTGCTGCTACCCCTGTAATTCCGCTGTGACACCTTGGACAAGCCAGGACGTCACAGGTACTACAACAACACACCCCAAACCCCGGCTAGGCACACCGAAGTCAAACAAAAATCCTTGTTGCCTCCCTCCAGGGGCTTATGTCCACACCAGGGGGTTGAGCCAGGCGGTTGGTCCCACCCACCGAGGAGTTCACAGTCCTGGAGGTGGGAAAAGGGAGTGAGATCAGATCAGTTTAGAGAGGAGGAGAGTGAAGTAGTAGTGGAGGAGACTGACCGTGTCCGGGTACGTTGCCCGGGCACATACAGCAAGGTTGGCAGACGGTGGTGACCGTGTGCAGGAGAGGCTGATTGAAGTAAACCGTAAGGACCGGGGACAGGCGGTGGCCCGCCGGTACCGGATCAGGGAGCGAAGAGAAGCCAGCACCATTCGGCAGGGCTTATGGACCCCGACCAGGCTAGGAGTCGCCGTAAAACCGGTCAAATCCGTTAGCGAAGGGAACCTCTGGGGTTTCCCAGCAGTCAAGACCCGATTGAAGGCAACAGCTCAAACCGTGAAGGGAGACACAGTCACCGCCAAGGCTACAGTTCCCAGGGCCAGAGCCTGCGGGCAAAAGGGGCTCCCTCAGCATCCACCCAAGCTGGGGAGCGGGTTACCGGTGGGAAGCCATTGGAACCGTGAACATAACACAGGTGCAGGGAAAGGCAGTCACCTCCAACCTACCGGGAGAACTACCGCAGCCGTCTGTGGGGCCCGTCCATCCAGCCGTTTGTTTTACCGGAGACTTTGCATTCATCATTGGCTGAGTGAGTACCGCCGTGCCGTGAGGCACCGCGCTGCCCCCGCGACCCTGCACCTCACCAAGCCCCGTAACCCGCCTGCCATCCCTCCCTCACTGGGCCCCGGGACAACCAACCCCCCTACCCACGGAGGGGAGAAAACAACATCCAAGCTGCTCCCTGTCACCGCTCCCGGGATCCCCGTCCAGAGCAACGGTGGTGCCACAACCTCACCACAACCGTGGGTGGTGTCACGGACAATATCCCTAAACCAAACCACCCCCCTTTCACTCACGGGCGAGGAGCGCCGCTCGAGTCCCCGGGATCCAGCCCACCACTCGAGCCACCGAGCAGCAGCAGCAGCCGGACCCGAGCAGTGGGTGAGCGCAGCGTCCCCTCCTCCGCCCGTGACACCGCCAGTAATAGTTCCTGCTCTACAGCATGCGTGTCTGGCTCCCGTGAGTGTTCTCTTATCCATCCTACCTCCCAGCTACCGTATCCTTATCTTTATCGTGTGTCATCCACGTCTGGTTTCCCCTGACTCCCTGGCCCTCTCCTGCGACTCTCCCATCCTTGCATGTAGTTTTGATCTCCCGGCTTCTGACCTTGCTTTGTAGTACCTGGCTTCGGCTCTCCCTTCTGACATTGGCATTACTTCCTGGTTCCTGACCTCTGGCTTTCACCTGACCACGACTTGCTTCTCCCCTGGTATTTATGAGACATCTTGGTACTGACTTGTCCTGCTGACTATTCTATTACTTTGGCGTCCTCTAGTGAGTTTGTCTGCTCACTTCTTCTGGGAACAGCTTCTCTAGCCAGCTTCAGTGCCACACTAGTGAAACATGTCAAGAAGTCAATGGAGAACTGGAGCATTTTTACAGGAAATCTGGAAAAATGCTTGAGTCTCCCATTGACTTCCATTATACTTGCTACTTAAGTCACAACCATCCGTATCCAACTTCACTTAACGAGCACCGAACAGAGATGCATGGTAGCGCTTGATCATCGCTAGTGGGCAGATAAGCTATACTGAGTGTCCTTACCAAAGTAAGTCATCACAACTGATATCGGAGGTCTAGCGGTAACAGCCAGCAACAACCTTTAGAGGCCATGGTCAGGGTCTGTAGATGGAATTGTGTTATATATATAAAAAAATCAGCCTCTAGAGTCCACAATTTTCCTTCATTACTAAGCATAAAACAGTGCAAAATATAATGCATAGTTGTATATTACAGGATGTGGATAATACATTGAAAAGTTTAAAAAATTTGAAGCAAAATCAAGAGCTTAGAAACGAAAATGAAATATTTTTCAGGTTATGAATGTGTCGTGACATGGAGCTTAATAATGGAGACTCGTCTGTCTGGAGAAGTGACCCGCAGTATTGGATAATGAAGTGTAAAATTCCTAAACATTCTGGTTAACTGGCTAACACGGTACAAAGATATATTTTACTTGTAAACATTCTGGAAAACTCATCGTGTTAACCTTCAGCCCTTCACGGAATTTATACACAGCGCAGGGGGCAAAGGTGACGTAATAATTCATTCTGATTTCTTCTGGTAAATTAATGATGGAATGTACAAATGTTTTGTGAGACGGCTCTGCAATGTGAATTGTGCTCTGCACTTTCCGCTTCAAATGACTGCATTACACTCAATGTAGAAAAACAAAAATGGCCAAACTTGTCTTCTTCATCCACAGAAAGAACGTTTAAAGATTGATATAGATACCAAAAAATGTAATTCACCCAATAAAGAGACTTAGGCTGCTTTCACACTACATTTTTTTAACATGCGTCATGAACGTTTTTTTGCTGTAAAAGTGGATCCTGTTTGTACAAAGAAAAACGCATGCAAACGCAAGTGTTATTTTGCAGGATCCTGCCACTTGAAGTTTATGGGTGGGCATTGGAGTCATGTGATCGTGAGTGAGGGAAATTGAATGTGATAGACTGGGAGCCGTCATCTGACAACTGCAGACGCTGGTAACCAAGGTAAACATCGGGTAACTAAGCGAAGTGCTTTGCTTGAATACCCGATATTTACCTTGGTTAAGAGCGTCCGTAGCTGCTAGGAGCCGGGCTGCCTGCTCCCTGCACACATAACCAAGGTAAACATCAGGTAACTAAGCAAAGTGCTTTGCTTGGTTACCCGATATTTACCTTGGTTACGAGCGTCCGCCGCTCTCAGGCAGGGGAGAGAGAGAGGAGAGAGAGGGAGGGGGAGAGAGGGAAGGGGGCGAGAGAGACTGATCATGCCAGGCTGGTTTCTGGGCACGCTCAGTAGAGCAAGCAGGATCCTGTCTATCAGCATGCCAGCGTTCACATGCGTTTGCGTGCAGTATACTGAGGATCCAGTGAAAAACAGTATTTGGACGCAGCTCAAATACACTACAAGTAGCGTTTTTGAAAAAAGTTAAAAAACTGCAACTCGCTCCATCCTCGCTATAACGCACGCAAACGCAGGTGAACGCATGTTGACGCGAGTCCATTGCAAATGCATTGACATAAAAACGCATTTGCACTGGATCCATTTTTGCGTTAAAAAAAACGTTCATGACGCATGTTAAAAAAACGTAGTGTGAAAGCCGCCTTACCCCTCCAGACAAAGTTATTAATACAGTCATATTAATCTAGTCTCCTCTCTTTTTCTCAGTTTATAGTCATACATTCCAGTCTTTGTGCAGTTGAACTATAATACATTTTCTTTAATTAAAACTGGAAGCTTAAAAGGGTTTTGAAGAAAGTGGATCTGTGATGTCTATTGGGGGCAAACTGTTGCTTATATAAAATAATTAGATCTGAATTACTGCAAAAAATAAGTATAAGATAAACTGCAAAATAAGAATGCTTTTGTCACGATTCCTCTGTGCAGAGCATTTTGCACACTAAAAGATGCTCTGCTGTGTTTTTCAGGACTACTGAGCTGGCAGTGTCATAATTCCTCTGTGCAGAGCATCTTGCCCTAGGAAATGCTCTGCTGCATTTTCCTGGACTACTGAGCTGGCAGTGATACGATTCCTCTGTGTTGAGCATCTTCCACATTAGGAGATGCTCTGCTTTTTTTCCTGAGCTACTGAGCTGGCAGGTTGATTGACAGCGCAGGATTCCATGCAAGTTCCAGGAGGTGCTGATTACTCAGGTGTACCATCTTTCTGGTATTGATCTGCTTCTTTACTGAGCATGCTCTCCCTCAGAATCTCACCAGTCGTACATTCTGGTTCTGTTGTTGAGATGTTGTCCTGTGTTTCTGCTAATGTTCTGATCTTTGTTCCTTGACCTCGGACAGTTGTTTGACTCCTCTCTGCCCACTCCCTGTTCCTGTCGCAACCTCCTGGCTTTAGACCTCAGACCATTACCTGACCACGTCTTAGTTTACTCCCTGAATCTATACGTGCCTTCCCTGTAATTCTGCCTCCTGGATTGTGACCTGACTACGTCTCATTGTACTCCTTGTATTCATACGTATCCTCCTATTATCGGACCGTGGCTTTCCTGACTACTCTTCTGTTTGTACAACCCGTAACTAGTGACTGCATTACAGCTTTCAAATGAAGAAGTGTTACTATATTTTATTATTAATTAACAAAATGCAAGATTAAAGAACAAAAGAGAAATGTAATTCAAATCAGTATTGGTGTGATCAACATCATGGTATGAAGAAACATCAATTCTAAGTACACTTACACACAGTTTGTGGAGGAGTTTGGCATGAATGATGTTCCAAATATCTTAGAGAACTAACCGCAGATCTTCTTTGGATGTCAGTTGTGCAAAACCTTGTGTCTCTTTATGTAATTTCAGAAAGACTGAATGATGTTGATCAGGGTTCTGTTGGGGGGGGGGGTCACATCTTTGTCACGATTCCACTTAATGGAGTGCCTGGATGCACTAAGTAGTAGAATATTACGACGTGCACACAGTTGTGGAGCGGGGTGCAAGCAAAAGGAGGTTCCTATATATAGTATACCCCTACCCCTAGGTATACCCCTACTATGTCCAAATCAAGAAAACTTCACTGCACACTCCTTGTTTTGAGTATTAACAAGTAATTTTTATTTTTAATACAATGCAGGTGCACATGTGGATCCATAGAGATGGTGCGGATTATATATACAAAAGGAAAATGCAACAGAAATTCACGTTTTGACTTTAACCCAGGTCTTATTCATAGTGTCGCTAAAAGGAAGATGGGAAGGGGGAAAGATAAAATAGACATGTATGTAAGGGGATCTAAGGCTCTGCCACCCCCGCAGAAGTAGCAGACATTGTATAGATGTATAATAAAGTTGACTGCTGTGGGTTGTGTGTCCAGCAGGTGGCAATGTGGCTCAAGTGACCGCTTCCCTGGTACCCCTTAGGTAGGAAGGGGTTAGTTGCAGGAAGGGCTGTGCTTTATAAAAAGGGTAAGTTATAGAAAGAAAACAGGAGAGTCCCCAGAAAGGAGAAACAGAGTAGAAGCCCAGAGTAGTGATTTGACAAGACCCTCAGGGTCAAACATAGACTCCGGACATGTGGGGTCCTGTGCGTGGAAGGACTGACAGAAATTACATCCCCTGAAAGTGGGTTTAGTCCGGACAGTTTTAGTGGTGTCAGTTTCTCTGGAAAGAATTCCCAACAACTCTCTTCAACAGACTTACAGTGTGATCCTAAGGATAGGGGGGAACCGGGGGTGAGAGCAGGGGATGAACCTTCCACGCACTGTGATGACTAAGGAAGAGACAAGGGGCTTAATGGTGCTCTCAGAGACCCACGTGCCAGGGAAGCGGTCGGACAGTAAATTGGATGTGTAATGGAAACTAAAGGGAAACCGGCAGGGTCAGATGTGGCACCCACATGATGCGAGAGGTTGCTATGAAGATAAACAGTACAGTTCCAGTGATTGTGAGAAACTATTGTGTCTCAAAATCATTGAGTCAGTGGATGGATGGACTTTTCCCATATACTTGCACTGGAGTGGCGACTGGGGTGCAAGGGGTTATCAGCAGGCCGTGTTGTGTTCAGGAAGCCTCTGCCATGACTACGAATTCCCCCGTTAGCCGCCTGAACATGTGCAGGACAATACATACAAGTGAATATATCAGAATATACAGTTAGGTCCAGAAATATTTGGACAGTGACACAATTTTGGCGAGTTGGGCTCTGCATGCCACCACATTGGATTTGAAATGAAACCTCTACAACAGAATTCAAGTGCAGATTGTAACGTTTAATTTGAAGGTTTGAACAAAAATATCTGATAGAAATTGTAGGAATTGTCACATTTCTTTACAAACACTCCACATTTTAGGAGGTCAAAAGTAATTGGACAAATAAACCAAACCCAAACAAAATATTTTTATTTTCAATATTTTGTTGCGAATCCTTTGGAGGCAATCACTGCCTTAAGTCTGGAACCCATGGACATCACCAAACGCTGGGTTTCCTCCTTCTTAATGCTTTGCCAGGCCTTTACAGCCGCAGCCTTCAGGTCTTGCTTGTTTGTGGGGCTTCCCGTCTTAAGTCTGGATTTGAGCAAGTGAAATGCATGCTCAATTGGGTTAAGATCTGGTGATTGACTTGGCCATTGCAGAATGTTCCACTTTTTTGCACTCAAACTCCTGGGTAGCTTTGGCTGTATGCTTGGGGTCATTGTCCATCTGTACAATGAAGCGCCGTCCGATCAACTTTGCGGCATTTGGCTGAATCTGGGCTGAAAGTATATCCCGGTACACTTCAGAATTCATCCGGCTACTCTTGTCTGCTGTTATGTCATCAATAAACACAAGTGACCCAGTGCCATTGAAAGCCATGCATGCCCATGCCATCACGTTGCCTCCACCATGTTTTACAGAGGATGTGGTATGCCTTGGATCATGTGCCGTTCCCTTTCTTCTCCAAACTTTTTTCTTCCCATCATTCTGGTACAGGTTGATCTTTGTCTCATCTGTCCATAGAATACTTTTCCAGAACTGAGCTGGCTTCATGAGGTGTTTTTCAGCAAATTTAACTCTGGCCTGTCTATTTTTGGAATTGATGAATGGTTTCCATCTAGATGTGAACCCTTTGTATTTACTTTCATGGAGTCTTCTCTTTACTGTTGACTTAGAGACAGATACACCTACTTCACTGAGAGTGTCCTGGACTTCAGTTGATGTTGTGAACGGGTTCTTCTTCACCAAAGAAAGTTTGCGGCGATCTTCCACCACTGTTGTCATCCGTGGACGCCCAGGCCTTTTTGAGTTCCCAAGCTCACCAGTCAATTCCTTTTTTCTCAGAATGTACCCGACTGTTGATTTTGCTACTCCAAGCATGTCTGCTATCTCTCTGATGGATTTTTTCTTTTTTTTCAGCTTCAGGATGTTCTGCTTCACCCCAATTGAGAGTTCCTTAGACCGCATGTTGTCTGGTCACAGCAACAGCTTCCAAATGCAAAACCACACACCTGTAATCAACCCCAGACCTTTTAACTACGTCATTGATTACAGGTTAATGAGGGAGACGCCTTCAGAGTTAATTACAGCCCTTAGAGTCCCTTGTCCAATTACTTTTGGTCCCTTGAAAAAGAGGAGGCTATGCATTACAGAGCTATGATTCCTAAACCCTTTCTCCGATTTGGATGTGAAAACTCTCATATTGCAGCTGGGAGTGTGCACTTTCAGCCCATATTATATATATAATTGTATTTCTGAACATGTTTTTGTAAACAGCTAAAATAACAAAACTTGTGTCACTGTCCAAATATTTCTGGACCTAACTGTATACAAAAATATATACAAATTTACATATTCACAATCCATGGAAATGTCATAGCTGAAACACAATTGCAAACAACATTAAGTGCATCCATCATAACAATTTGTCACATCAATATGACGCATGGACAGAACAGAGGAAGCACTGAAAGCATAGTGACAGCAGACTCAAGGTATATAGATGCACCTGTGCTTGCTGAGTCACATGAATAAATCATGGAAACATGAAGTGCCTTGAAAGGTGATGCATGGCTCACCAAGGGTTAAATGCTGTACGTGAGATAGCAAAATGTAAATGAGATAAGTCAAATGTAAATATGTCAAAGGACACCAGAATTGGCTGATCAAAGGAAATGAAGCGCTCGCACTTATTTGGACCCAGTAAGTGACAGTTCAGCCATCAAATGTTGGGCAGGGGTGGGCTGAGCTTTCAGTATGGTGATAGACAGCTCAACCGACCAATCAGAGATGGGGCATGCTGGGTTTCCTCCGTGTGTCTCCTGTATGGAGTGACTGCCTAGTTATTTTGTTTGCTCCCTGTTTTCAAACAATAAGGGGTACTTTGCACACTACGACATCGCAAGTGCGATGTTGGTGGGGTCAAATTGAAAGTGACGCACATCCGGCATCGCAGGCGACATCGTAGTGTGTAAAGCTTAGATGATACGATTAAAGAGCGCAAAAGCGTCGTAATCGTATCATCGGTGTAGCGTCGGCGTAATCCATAATTACGCTGACGCGATGGTTCGATGTTGTTCCTCGTTCCTGTGGCAGCACACATCGCTGTGTGTGAATCCGCAGGAGCGAGGAACATCTCCTACCGGCGTCACCGCGGCTCCCATAGGATATACGGAAGGAAGGAGGTGGGCGGGATGTTTACATCCCGCTCATCTCCGCCCCTCCGTTCCTATTGGCCGCCTGCCGTGTGACGTCACAGTGATGCCGTACGACCCGCCCCCTTAATAAGGAGGCGGGTCGCCGGCCAGAGCGACGTCCCAGGACAGGTGAGTGCATGTGAAGTTGCCGTAGCGATAATGTTCACTACGGCAGCTATCACAAGAGATCACAGCTGCGACGGGGCGGGGACTATCGCGCTCGGCATCGCAGCATCGGCTTGCGATGTCGCAGCGTGCAAAGTACCCCTAAGAGTTTTAACTTTAACTTGGTGGTGCCTGCATGCCTTGTGTTCCTGTGTTCAGTCTCAGATCTATTTCTCCCTGACCTTTGATCTTGCTTCTGACTATGATTGTCTAGTACCTTTTTCTTCATCCACCACCTTCCTGTAATTTTGACCACGGAAGGTGACCTGACTACACGTTTGTCTCACCCATTATTTGTATTACAGGTTCTCTTGGTATCTGACCCTGGACCTCTTGGTTACGCAGCCTCACGGCTAGTCCATGAGTAGTGACTAGAGTCACTTTACAACAGAGGACCTGACCCACAAAGGATCACCATGTCAACCAGAGAATGCACCAATTTATAGACATTGTATGAATAGATTTTTCGGCAATGAAAGATCCAAACTGAAAACTTAAGGTCTGATTTTATTTACTACACTAGTGCCAATATGGCACTGCCTTTACATTATATAAGAAAATCCTGGTGGTTGGTTCCCTTTTAACATTGGGGTTGCTTGTAAAAAGCATTTAATAACAAGTGTAGCACTGTAATTAGTTAATGGGGATTGTTCTGTCTTCCCTTCATGGGCCCTGGGGCGTATGAAGATTGACAGGCAGCTAAACCTTTATCCGCTAAGCAATAAGGAGACCGTTGCTTGAAGGACATCTGTATTTATTGAACATTAGTAGATGTTTGTTAGATGAAACTGGAACAATAAGATATGTACAATCAGTATGTGTATAATATAACAGGGAACATACATACAGAGCCTGACAATATACACACAAATCTAAAGGCAGCTTAAACCTAACTTAATACATGCAGCTATCTAACATAGTAAGAGTCCAGAGCTGCAGATGGCAACAAAAAAACATGTATGTCCGTACCAGTGATGCTGTCACACAGGAGATAAAATGGAGAATGTCCTCGGCTTGTGAGTCAGCAGGAAATGGATGTTTCCTACGCAGAATGCACCGCCAAGGGGAGGAGAAAAGAAACATGAAACACAAGGCTGGTGCCACTAAAGTTTGGTCACTAGATGGAGCTGAAGTACAAAATAGTAAAGGAAACAATAGATATGCAACAGGGCAAACAATGCAAAACACGAATTGAATGCAGGAGGCAGAACAGGGGTAAATCATGCTGTCAAGTCCCCCTTTGGGGAAGCAATGACTCAAGCCATTCGGTTGGATCACTGGATTCGGCAAAAATGTTATGGGTAACAGCAGGTTTAAGCTATTTTTCCCGATATGGTCCACTTGCCTAAGACAGAACCGATGGAGGTTGGAGCTACCAGCTCTCGGCCTGTTGAGAGGGGACGTTGGCGCAATCTGAGACATTGCTTCTACGTTTGTTGCGCTGGGCATTTTCTCAAGGATTGCCCAATACACCCTCAAGCAAGCTGACGGGAAATATCTAAGTCTGAGTGATAGTCGAGGAGGTCACCACTTTTGTTCATTCACTTTACTTTTTATAAATCAGTAAAAATAAATTAATATTTCTTCTTTTAAACGTATTCTTACCTTACAGCCTGTATTCCACAATTGTCTAAAAGTTTTGTTCTCCCCTATATACATATATACAAAACATGATGTGGACGCATGCTGTTGCATTCTTTTTGATTGTTTGCTTTTGCATTTCAGCCACAGGAGCTCTTGCGCATTTACAGATGTAGCATTCATTAATATGACAGACGGAGCATTATGCTATTTTCGTGATGTGCCATGGCTCATTATACTATAGGCATAGCGCGCTGTTCGAATTGTAAGTGTATTAGAACAGCTCGCTCATTAATAGTGCAGCAGACAGTCTGTCACGCTAATGATTATTACATCTGTATTTCGCTTTGTTCTAGCTGTGCTGACTGGCTTTATTTTTTACGTGTGGGACCTGCATGGTACTGGTATTTAGCATTGCATAGTGTCATTACTTAGGAACCACTGTTATATGGCATCTCATATGATTTATATAATAGCATTATTACAATCTATTTTTTGTTTCTATCAAAATTTTTAAAAACCTTCTAAAATAATATGTTCCGCCCCGGTGTTGGGCTGCTCGGATCCGGGATCGTGGTGGCTCGAGGGACCCGGACCCGGTTTGGCGGACACTTTGGATCCGTGAAAAGGGGTATTTACAGGGGAGAAGTTTGTGACGCCACCTGTGGGTTGCGATAGTGGGAGTACTGCCGCTGCTGGAAGAGTACCGGGGCAGATGGAGTTAAGCAGCCTGATGTTAGTCCTTCCACAGGTAGGGAAGGCACCGGACTCTGGGGGGTTGGTAGCTTTGGGAAAACAGGGTGCAGGGAAGCAGGGTACTCACTGGGGGTAGTCATGGTGGTGGATGAGGATTATAAAGGCGACACACATGCTGCAAGTAAACCAAATTCTCTGTGTGCCACAGTCACTGCGGGGAGCCCGTCTAGGTATCCGCTCCCACCAGTGTCACTTGATAGTCCGGAGCCCACCTCCGATCACAATTTAACTGTTTGTGGCCCCGTGGCTTGAAGCTGTGAGGGCCCAGCTCACTTTTTGAAGTGTAGCTGTGCTCTTGAGGGCTGCCACATGGGACTTCAGTGGGCTGCTTTTTGGCTGGAAAAGCCTGTCCCATGTGATGTGCTTATGCCCCCAAACTCTGATCTCTGTGGGAAAGTCCCTGAAGGTCCTGGTTACGGGGCAACCGGCAGATTAGGACCAGGTGGTATATATCCCAATCGCCAGTCAGGGCCCATCGTGCTCCAGATGGCAATGGAGCTGCTGGCACCCTGTGGGTTAGGCGGAGACTATAGAGCTGATGACTCAGAGATAACCCAGGAGACCTGGGAAGCGGTCACGTGTGTAGGGACACGTCAAACCGGACGACAACCCAGTTAGCGTTTTGGTGGAGCGGGCGCTACTCCGACCACGTGTGTAGGGAACACGTCAGGCCGGATGGTAACCAGTTAGCATTGACCGAGAAGACCACTGCGACAGCGCCCTGTCGGCCACGTGTGTAAATGTAATACTATTGTATGAACTGAGGATTTTGATTGCGTTAGGACAATGACAACCAGAGACAGGTTCTTGGTGCAAAGACGTTATAATATGTAACCACAATATGTACACAGAACATAAACACAGTAGAACATAAACACAGTAAATACCTGCCAGGTTCAGAGCAAAGGGGAATTCCCGGGGCCGCGCACCGGACTCCCCCAGGGAGACCACCAGGAGCGAACCCCTATACAGGGACTGTCTGGCGATCACCCCAGAAGGCCTAAATGCGCAGCAGCCGGGACACGAAAGGGCAACAGGTATAGTCCAAAAATGTCCGTAGGTGATGTGAGTGTCCTAGGGTGGATATGAAATGGAAGGAACCGGGCAGAAGTGCCGACCAGAGACGGCAGACGGAGTCCGGGCACAGCTTGATGAGACCAGGTGAAGTCCAGAGCCGGTGTCGGGTGTTTCAACAGGATCCAAACAGCAATCAGGAACCAAGAGCAGCAGGGCAGGAGTACACAGGAAGCAGTATACTCAAGCAACTAGACTAAGCTTAGGGGCGGGCTTTTAAACAGATGAACAGGAAGTAGGGCAACAGAACAGAAAACTCCATGTTAACAAAGGGCAAGATCCTTCAGAAGAAAAATGGAAATCCAGGAACTCTGACAGTAAGACACGTCAGGCCGAGCGGTCCTTCGATTAGCGTTTCTGGTCACCACTCGACTGGCCACGTGTGTGACGGACACGTCAGACCACGTAGTCACACCAGTAGCATTTGACTGGGAAGCCGAGGAGAGAAATAGGGTTCAAACACCCAATCCAGGAACACCCGGTTAACTCCACAGGGGTTCTGGAATACGCTGTCCGTGCACGTAGAGGGCACAACCGGACAGGTGACGCAGCAGGTATGCTGTCCGTGTGTATAGAGAACACAACCGGACAAGTAACGCTACAGGTATGCTGTCCGTGTGCGTAGGAGGCACAAACTGAGAGGTGACACAGCAGCCGCAGTCCAGTTAACGCCACTGGACTGCTATAGCACAACTGGAACGGCAGCAAGGAAGCACTGCGCCTGACCCTGATGTGCCGAGCCACGAATCTTGGCGTGACAGGCACCGTTCGCCTAGCCCTACCTACCGCTTCCAACAAAGCTTATGCCACCATGAACTCTAAATGAAGACTGCGCACCTCCATGCTGTCTCCAGCCCTTTATAACCTGGGTCCACCCCAAACCTAGGGTGGAACCACCAAGGTTCAATAGCAGAGTGCCATGTCAGCAGCGACGTCACCAGTGGCCTATCCGGAACCACCACGTCATTGATGACCTAATGGCAGCCACGTCCCAAACATTTCACCAGTCATCGTCTGACGACCAATGGTGAGGTGCCAGATCATAGGGGCGGGCCTCTGCGAGCCAGTCCGGAGTGGCCACGTCATCAGGACACCTGACACCCTCTGCCCTATCAGGGCCTGCCACCTCATGGACATGCTCAGTGAGGTCCTTACCGGACCTAGCCTCTGATGCACTAAGTGCCTGAGCATGCTCAGTAGCCTGAACAACAGACTCAGAAATCAGACTATCTGCCTGAGCATGCTCTGTAGGAACATCCCAGAACTTAGACACAGCATGAAGTCCAAGTACTTGTGCAAAGAGGCTGTTAGGATTAATTGTGAGAGCATGCTCAGTAGCCTGAACTGAGGACTTAATCTCAGAAATGACACAATCAGGCTGAGCATGCTCAGTATGCAAAACACCAGACTTAGACTCTGGCTGGGGTAAATCGGCGCACGCATGCGCACTAGTCGCCTCTCCTCACTTAGACGTGGTGGAAGGCGCAGCCAACTGGATGACCCGAGGCACGGCCAAGAACGGCAGCCGGCGCCTGGGCACAACAGGAACCGCAGAAGACTGCTTGCGGCTATGGCGGCGCCGGTTCGTAACAGTCCCCTTCCTCTGCAGGTTAATTGCCAGGATGTTGAATCGGCTCCTGACCTAGGGTCCTGTACCCCATCGTGCTAGGTACCGGTCAGTTTCTTTTGGGCTTGCTGGTGCCGACAGTCCTCCTAGACTATGTCCGTCGCACCCTTTTCCAATGTCACTTCCACCGGTCCCCGACTCCTCTGGTCCCGGACCACCGTCTGCGACCCAACCTCGGTCTAGCTCCCCGGGAGCTCACTCTCCCCAGCTCCTCTCTCTTTGAGGGCTCTCACTACTCTCCTACTTCCTCCTTCCCACCAGTCTGCCTGACCCCTAGGTGGGTGGACCTTTACTAGCTAGACCAACCCACTGGTGTGTCTGACAGGTCATGATGTGAGGTGCTGATTGGGATTTGTGGTGCTGATTGTAGTGATACCAATTTCTTAGGAACCTTGAACCATGGAGGGTAGGCCCTGCACCCTGGGTAAGGATGCAGTACCCTGTGGCACCCTGATGTACTCAGGGGCTTCTCAAATATAGCAAATTTATTAGGTGGGGTTTCATGCACCAATCTCGGAGAAATTTACATTAGACTAAATTGCACCAAATTTACTAGGAAGTGAGCGCTTTTTTATAAAGTTGGCCCATCTTTAGGCAGTAGAAAGAATTTTCAATTTGCACCTTTTTATGTGCTTTATTTTCTATCTGTAAAATTGATGAATCTGTTAAAACATTTCTAGCCATGAATATACCAATATACAACATGAAAATGAAGAGTAAAAAAGGTGCAACTTTTTGAGGAATGAAAAATTACACAATAAATTCCTCTACAGGGATTGGCTTAGATGAAAAGATTTACAAGTGCATTAATAAATTATAATATTATCAAAAAGTTAATTTATTTCAGTAATTTAATACAAAAAGGGAAACACATATTATTGTATTTGAAATACAGCAAATGGTCCTCTGACGTATATATATATATATATATATATATATATATATATATATATATACATACACTAGCTGTAGTATCCGGGCATTGCCCGGGATAGTAACTATCTCTCTGTCTCTCTCCCAGTCTCTGTCTGTGTCTCGCTGTCTGTCTCTTTCCTTGTCTGTCTGTTTCTCTCTGTCTGTATTTGCATTAGTCTGTCTCAATCTCTGTATCTGTCTGTCTGTCTCTCTCTGTCTCTTTGCCCGTCTGTCTCTTTGCCCGGCCGTCTTTTTGCCCGGCCGTCTTTTTGCCCGGCCGTCTTTTTGCCCGGCCGTCTTTTTACCCGGCCGTCTCCTTCCAGGGCTGTCTCCTTCCAGGGCTGTCTCCTTCCAGGGCTGTCTCCTTCCAGGGCTGTCTCCTTCCAGGGCTGTCTGTTTCTAGGGCTGTCTGTTTCTAGGGCTGTCTGTTTCTAGGTCTGTCTCTTTCTAGGTCTGTCTCTTTCTAGGTCTGTCTCTTTCTAGGTCTGTCTCTTTCTAGGTCTGTCTCTTTCTAGGTCTGTCTCTCTCCAGGGCTGCCTCTTTCCAGGGCTGTCTCTTTTCAGGTCTGTCTCTTTTCAGGTCTGTCTCTCTCCAGGTCTGTCTCTCTCCCGCTCTGTCTCTTTCCTGCTCTGTCTCTTTCCCGCTCTCTGTCTCTTTCCAGGGCTGTATCTTTGCCTGTCTGTCTCTTTGGGCGTTTGTCTCTTTCCCGGTCTGTCTCTTTCCAGGGCTGTCTGTTTCCAGGGCTGTCTCTTTCCAGGGCTGTCTCTTTCCAGGGCTGTCTCTTTCCAGGGCTGTCTCTTTCCAGGGCTGTCTCTTTCCAGGGCTGTCTCTTTCCCCATCTGTGTCTTTCCCAGTCTGTCTCTTTCCCCATCTGTCTCTGTCTGTCTTTTTCTGTTTCTCTCTATCAGTCTCACCACCGACATCTTTTTACCTCACACATTGGCTTGTTATACTAACAGTTTATTTTGTTCCTATAGCAACCACTGACAGATGCTATTTATAGCCTGCAGCTCCCGGCTCCATTTAGTTTAATGGCTGCAGGATTTTTGTAGAGTAACTGGAAAGCACAGGGTTAATTTTTCCTGCCCAAACATGATCTATGACGTTCCTGGGTCCCATGAGGCGCCTGTGCAAAATTTCGTGATTGTACATGTGATGGTGCGGATTCCTTTAGCGGACATACACACATACACACACACACATACACTGAGCTTTATATATTAGATGTATAGGTTTTTTCTGCCTTTGTAGTAGACTGTTGATTTTTCTTGAAGTCCTGATGAAGGAGACAGTGATCTCTGAAACGCATTGTTCTGAATGAACAATAAAGAGATGAAATATTCAACATGGTTTATTTCTGGTGATGGCGTGGCATACACCCAATTTCCCCCATTACGTCTGACTCATCTATCTGGGACTGCGGCTTTTGCCATTTTTTTCTGTGTGTTTAGGAGTTGTGACTGGCACAACACTAATAGGTGAGTGAGATTGCCTCGACTTATCTGTTACCTTACTGTGAAAAGACACCTGATGCAGTTAGCAACTAAACCACCAGGTGTCTCTTAAGTAGAACCAAACAGGATATACTAGCAGAAACCCTAGGGGAAGCAGAACCCAGGAGCGATGCACACAGAGGTAACGTCAGGACAAAAGGGGGAACCGAGACAGCGTCAGAACAAGCCAAGGTCGGTAAACCAAGGGAGTCAGTCAGAGGGTAGGAAAGAGAACGGACAACAGAGATGGGAATGAATGGAGAAGGGGGGTAAGACAGCAGGGGGTCTATGGAGAGAGTTGGGCAGTACACCGGAATGGGCAGAAACAAAGAGGTGAGATGGAGGGGGTCACAGGGATGTCAGTTAAAGCAGACACGGTTGGAGGAAGGCAATCAGGAGGGCTGGAGGAGGGGAGCTGTAGCAGTACAGTATCAGAGAAGGCACGAGCAGAGCACTAGCCGAAGCTGGAAATATCACTGGCAGCGCAGCAGCAGGGTCGGCTCTGCTATAAAGTGGAGGAAGGTCCAAATCGAGGTTAGAAATACCCCTCCCCCATGGTCAAGAAGAGGCTGAAAACCTGGAGGGGATCGCACGGCGTAAGCCAGCTCTACAGGGGTCGGCCAGCAGAGCAAGGCGAGAAACTGGCTCTGCAGGATGACAGGCCTGCAGAGCATGGTCATGACACCTACCTGGTAAGAGCTTATTTTGCGCTTCTATCCACAAAATTTCCTACGTATTCAAAAATTTGGGGGAGATTCACAAGGAGTGGACACTGCTGGAGTCAGTGCTTCTAGAGCCACTACACACAGACGTATCCAGGACATGGGCTACAAGTGTCACCTTCCTTGTGTCACCACTCATGATCAATAGACAACGCCAGAAGCATCTTACCTGGGCCAAGGAGAAAGATCTGGACTGTTCTCAGTGTCCAAGGTGTTGTTTTCAGATGAGAGTAAATTTTGCATTTTATTTGGAAATCGTGGTCCCAGAGTCTGGAGGAAGAGTGGAGGCCACAATCCAAGCTGCTGAGGTCTAGTGTGAGGTCTCCACAATCAGTGATGGTTTGGGGAGCCATGTCATCTGCTGGTGTAGCTCCACTGTGTTTTATCAAGACCAAAGTCAGCGCAGCCGTCTACCAGGACATTTTACAGCACTTCATGCTTCTCTCTGCCGACAAGCTTTTTGGAGATGGAAATTTCATTTTCCAGCAGGACTTGGCCCCTGTCCACACTGCCAAAAGTACCGATACCTGGTTTACTAACCACAGTATCACTGTGCTTGATTGGCCAGCAAATTCACCTAACCTAAACCCCATAGAGAATCTATGAGAGACACCAGAGCCAACAATGCAGATGAGCTGAAGGCGGCTATCACAGCAACCTGGACTTCCATAACACCTCAGCAGTGCCACAGGCTGATCGCCTCCATGCCACATTGCCACATTGATGCAGTAATTCATGTAAAAGGAGCCGCGACCAAGTATTGAGGCATTTACTCTACAGACTTTTCAATAGGCGCCAACAGTTCTGAATATAAAATAATTTTTTCAGTTGGTCTTAACACGTGAAATAGATCCCTCTGTGTGTAATGACTCTATATAATATATAATAAACACGTGAAATAGATCACTCTGTGTGTAATGACTCTATATAATATATAATAAACACGTGAAATAGATCACTCTGTGTGTAATTGTGCCGACCCTGTAGAGGCTGAACTGCTTGGATCCGGGAGTGATTACTCGTGGCTCGAGGGTCTCCAGACCCGGGGGCTAGGGGCCACTCTCAAATGTGAAGAAGGGGGAAATTATTTACAGGAGGAGATATAGTTTGTGACACCACCCATTGTGTGTGGTAAAGGGGGAGTACCGCCGCTGCCGGTGGAAGTACCCGGGTTGATGGAATAGGGCAGCCAGATGACGTTACCCTCCACGGGTAGAGAAGGCCCCAGGACTCTGGATGGAGGGGGTTTGCAGGGGAGCGCAGACACGCTGGAAACAGGGGGTGATCAGGTACTCAAATTCAAATTCAAATTCAAATTCAAATATGCTTTATTGGCAGGACCAAAATGCAGTTAGTGTTGCCAAAGCAAGAGTAATACAGTAAGTAAGGTGGGAGGGGATCAGGGTTATGGGGAGTTGGGAGGCACAATTTGGGCTCTGACAGTCCATTTAGGGGTCTTAGGTTCCCCTCAGCTTATGACATGTGGTGACATATTGGGCGGCGATCTCCACCATTGATTCCTCTTCCCCCAGTAGGTTGCGGAGTTTCATGTCCTCATCCATGGATGGAAAGCCCGGGCTATGGGTGGTAAATTTCTGGAAGTGGGAGGCCCTCACTGCTGAGTATTTGTCACAGTGCAGTAGGAAATGCGTCTCGTCCTCCAGAGCCCCCTGCTGGCAGTGGTGGCACAGTCTGTTCTCCCGCGGCTTGTATGTCTGTCGGTGCCGCCCTGTTTCCACCTCTAGGCTGTGGGCACTCAGTCTGTACAGACTCAGGGTCTGCCTGTCTTTGGGGTGGCGTAGCCTTTCCAGATATGGGGCCAGAGTGTAGTCCCTCCGCAGTGACCGGTAGATGGTGAGTTTCTGGGAGTTCTCTAATTCACTCTTCCAGTCCTCTATGTATTGCATCTTGCGGCTCTCTGAGATCTCTTTTATTTGGGCTTTTGTCAGGGTGTGTTGCTGACTTTGGTTGCCGCAGTTCTTGGCTTGCTCTGGGCTCCGGCTCAGCAGGGCTTTATGATGGTAGGAGCTGGGGTTGCTGTTCTGTATGTGCGCCTGGTGTGATAGCGCCCTCTTGTGTATAGTGAACCATAAGGGGAATCAGAAGGAAAGCAGATGCTGACAACGTGGTAAACCAAGTCTCTGGGTGCCGCTGCCCTCTTGGGGAGCTCGTCCGGGTCCCGTCCCCTGCTGTACTGCCTGATGGTCCGGAGCCTGCATACGTGCACAAATTTGAGTAGTGTCCAAGTGGCTCGAAAGTTTGAAGCTGTCCGGGCCCCGCTCCCCACTTTTTGAGTGAAAGAGTTGTGCTCTCAGGAGCTCACATTTGGGATTTCAGTGGGCTGCTTTGGTTGGGAAGCCCTATCCCCCTCATTGTGCTAGTTCCCCCGATCTCTGAGCTTCATGGGGACAG
Source organism: Anomaloglossus baeobatrachus (assembly GCF_048569485.1). Taxonomy (NCBI): domain Eukaryota; kingdom Metazoa; phylum Chordata; class Amphibia; order Anura; family Aromobatidae; genus Anomaloglossus; species Anomaloglossus baeobatrachus. The sequence continues at coordinate 120,366,261 of NC_134364.1, forward strand.
TCCATAAAGGCCCTATTCTCCACAGGTTAATTGCCGGGTTGTTTGAAGCCTCTCCCCAACCTAGAGTCCAGTACCCCGCCATGCTTTCGATCCCAGACCGGCTATTGTACTTGTTGCTGACCGTCCTCCGAGACTAAGTCAGGCACCCAGTCCCAATGTCCCGCGACCGGGTCTCCGACTCCTCCGGGTCTAGACCACAGTCTGCAACCCAATCTTCTCCTCCCTGGGAGCCACACTCTCCCTCCTAGCTCCTCACTGCTCGAGGGCTACCACTGAACTGACTTGTCACCTCCCACCTCCCTGCCGACCCCTAGGTGGGCAGCCCTATTCCAGCTTAGCAGCCCACTGGTGTGCCTGACAGGGTGTGGTGCAAGGTGCAATTGGGATTTTTGGATGCTGATGGAGGCAGTGCTGCAAGTTAGGAATCCAGAACCAAGAGGGGTTGAGTCCTGCACTAAGAATAAAGAGCATGCAGTACCCTGTGACGACCTGACTAGTCCAGGGGTGTCACATAATTACTCTATATAATATATAATAAACACGTGAAATAGATCCCTCTGTGTGTAATGACTCTATATAATATATAATAAACACGTGAAATAGATCCCTTTGTGTGTAGTGACTCTAAATAATAAACACATAAAATAGATCCCTCTGTGTGTAATGACTCTATAATAAATACGTGAAATAGATCCCTCTGTGTGTAATGACTCTATATAATATATAGGAATAGATCCCTCTGTGTGTTATGACTCTATATAATTTATAGGAATAGATCCCTCTGTCTGTAATGACTCTAATAATAATATATTATAGTATAGTAATAACTATACTTTCAACACACTTTGCAAAAATTAGATGAATATAAATAACTTTGTGATATATTTCAAAAAATAAATTTGGTTTTCTTTCTCCACTTTTGAGTTTCTCCTCCACCCCTGCATATTCAATTTACCATCTTCTCTGAAAAAACAGCAAAATTCCTTCTTGCTTAAGAGTATTTATACTGCCAGCACCGCAAGGTGTCAGGTTAACCTTCTATTAGTGAAGGGAGTTAGTTGGAGAGTGAGAAAACAAGCAGCGGGAGATCTGCTGCGCATGCTGATTCTTCTAATAAATGCCTTACAGAGCTTGATTCACATTTACACTGATTAGTACTTCTTTAAATTTTTCCCATGCTACTATGGATTTTGTCTATGTGATAGAAAAAAAAATGAAGACCAGGATTTCTTAAAGTGTATATGTGTATGGGGGACATAAGAGCAGCGAGTCTTCACCCACCAGCTCAGGGTTAATTGCACATTTAGTGATTGAGAGGCAAAATGGAAAACTGGGAAACATGAAGGATACAAGATGCATTGGCCAAAAAATAATGATATTCCTCATGTAAACACACAGGACAGAATATTATGAACTGTTGATTAAAACACAATTAGAGACGTCCAAATCTTTTTACATTCAAATTTGCCTTAATTGTTAAAGTTTTACAAATTATTAATCTTTATTGTCAATATCATCTGTTACACTCACTTCACTGGCACTAAGTACAAAGACATGCACAGTATACATTAATGTGATGGAGAAAAAGTCTAAAGTCATGGACATACTGTATTAGTGGACGTTATTGTCAATGTCAATATTATATATTTCTATCTCACTAAGTCCAAAGACATGCTCAGTACAAACCACTGTGATTGAGACTCAGTCCAAAGACATGCTCAGTACAAACCACTGTGATTGAGACTCAGTCCAAAAACATGCTCAGTACAAACCACTGTGATTGGGACAAAGTCCAAAGACACGCTCAGTGTAAACCACTGTGATTAGGACTAAGTCCAAAGACACGTTCAGTATAAACCACTGTGATTGGGACTAAGTCCAAAGACACGTTCAGTATAAACCACTGTGATTGATACTCAATCCAAAAAAATGTTCAATACATACCACGGAGATTAAGGCTAAATCCAAAAACATGTTCAGTACAAACCACTGTGATTCAGGTTAAGCCCAAAACATGTTCACTAGAAACCACTGTGATTAAGACTAAAGGCCGCTTTACATGCTGCGATATCGGGACCGATATCGCCAGGGTGCATACCCGCCCCCATTGGTTGTGCGACACGGGCAAATTGCTGCCCGTGTCACACAATATCGCCCAGACCCGTCACACTACTTACCTGCCCTGTGACGTTGCTGTGACCGGCGAACTGCCTCCTTTCTAAGGGGGCGATTCGTTCAGCGTCACAGCGACATCACAGCAGCGTCACTGAACTGCCGCCCAATAGAAGCGGAGGGGCGGAGATGAGCGGGATGAACATCCCGCCCACCTCCTTCCTTCCTCATTGTGGCCGGGAGGCAGGTAAGGTGAGCTTCCTCGTTCCTGCGGTGTCACATGGAGCGATGTGTGCTGCCGCAGGAACGAGGGACAACTTCGTTACTGCTGCAGTAACGATATTTGAGAATTGACCCCCATGTCACCGATAAGCGATTTTGCACGTTTTTGCGACGATGCAAAGTCGCTCATAGGTGTCACACGCAACGGCATCGTTAAAGCGATCAGATGTGCGTCACAAATTCCGTGACCCCAACGAGATCGCTTGAGCGATGTCGTAGCATGTAAAGCCCGCTTAAGTCCAAAGACATGTTGAGTACAAATCACTGTGATTAAGCCCAAGTCCAAAAACATGTTCAGTACAAACCACTGTGATTAAGGCTAAGTCCAAAGACATGCTCAGTACAAAACATTGTGATTGAGACTACGTCTGAAGACATGCTCAGTACGAATCAGAGTAAGTCCAAATACATGCTGAGTACAAACCATTGGGATTGACACTAAGTCCAAAAACATTCTCAGTATCTATAGCTGTCATCTAATGTGTGACAACTTGACAACACCACATTTGTGGAGGTGTTTTATAATCTAGTGGGTAGACCAAGGAGGTCATTAGACAAGTCTTGAATCTTGCTAAATAATTATTGGCTCTGTTATGTGCCAATCTTTCTTGGGAGATGTGTCAGCATCTACAGCTTGTGCTAATGGGGTATTTCAATATGGGAGAACTTCCAAAGGTTTTAAAATCTCTGTAAACAGGTGGTTCACTACATATCCTTATAGTGCCTTGATAACTCTGCTGGGGCAGTGAAACATATCGAGAGCTGTGATCTTTTGTTTTAAGGAAAAACATATGGACATGTTTTGTCAGAGGCACTGCAACACTCTGACTAGCTATTATTTAACTATTTTAAATTGTTTGTTTAAAAGATAGCAATTAATGATGAGCGGACTCGCAAATAACTGGAAACAACTGATCCCGGTGATCCGGTTCTTAAAATCCGGTTCTGGGCCAGATTCCGGTCCCCATATAAGCCTATGGGGACCAGAATCCGAAGATTAAAAATGTTGGTATAAGGTATAGGAGGATAGAAGCGCTGTACTTACCGAGGCTCCAGGGCAGCTGTACACTGCTCCCGCAGCCACTCATTCACTTCAGGGGGTGCTTATTACTTTCATTGTATATGCATTACATTCCCCACCCACCAGCCGTCCTAACGTTGGTTGCAGTCAGACGCACCCCCAACCTGTCTGACAGCGTCTGCCTGCAACCAATCACAGGTGCTGTCTGTAGGTCTATATCGTACAGTAAAAATAAATAAATAAAATATTTTTCATAGGGTCCGCCCATATTATGATACCTAGGACAAATAAAGCATACGGCTACAGGCTGCAGCCCCTGCCGTTCGCCTATCTTGGCTGCGTATCAAAATAGGAGGAACCGCATGCGGCATTATTTTTTTAATTATTTAAATAATTTTAAAAAATGGCTTGCGGTTCCCCCCAATTTTGATACCCAGCCAATATAAAGCCCGACATCCAAGATAGGTGCGCTGCTGGGAGCTGCAGCTTGTAGCCATAGGCTTTATCTGTGCTAGGTATCATAATATGGGGGGCCATACACCAATTGTTTTATTTATTTTTTTACCACGATCAAGACACGAATTAAAGAGTCTGTGATTGGTTGCAGTCAGACGCTATCACACAAGCTGGGGGCGCATCTGACTGTAACCAATCACAGAAACCAGGACAGCCGGCAGGTGAGAAAAGCAGTGCATACGAAGGAGCAATGATGAAGGCCCAGGAAGTGAAGGAGAAACCGCGGGAGCATTGTACAGCCTCGCCGGAGCCTTCATAAGTATGAAGCACTTGCTTCATTGTTATTTTCTTCATTTTTCCTATATTATTATTTTAATTTCCTAAGTGCCGATGTCATAATCCAGCAGCGGGAGCTGGAGACCCCTGGAGTACAGTCAGGGCCAGAAATATTTGGACAGTGACACAAGTTTTGTTATTTTAGCTGTTTACAAAAACATGTTCAGAAATACAATTATATATATAATATGGGCTGAAAGTGCACACTCCCAGCTGCAATATGAGAGTTTTCACATCCAAATCGGAGAAAGGGTTTAGGAATCATAGCTCTGTAATGCATAGCCTCCTCTTTTTCAAGGGACCAAAAGTAATTGGACAAGGGACTCTAAGGGCTGCAATTAACTCTGAAGGCGTCTCCCTCGTTAACCTGTAATCAATGAAGTAGTTAAAAGGTCTGGGGTTGATTACAGGTGTGTGGTTTTGCATTTGGAAGTTGTTGCTGTGACCAGACAACATGCGGTCTAAGGAACTCTCAATTTAGGTGAAGCAGAACATCCTGAGGCTGAAAAAAAAAGAAAAAATCCATCAGAGAGATAGCAGACATGCTTGGAGTACCAAAATCAACAGTCGGGTACATTCTGAGAAAAAAGGAATTGACTGGTGAGCTTGGGAACTCAAAAAGGCCTGGGCGTCCACGGATGACAACAGTGGTGGATGATCGCCGCATACTTTCTTTGGTGAAGAAGAACCCGTTCACAACATCAACTGAAGTCCAGAACACTCTCAGTGAAGTAGGTGTATCTGTCTCTAAGTCAACTGTAAAGAGAAGACTCCATGAAAGTAAATACAAAGGGTTCACATCTAGATGCAAACCATTCATCAATTCCAAAAATAGACAGGCCAGAGTTACATTTGCTGAAAAACACCTCATGAAGCCAGCTCAGTTCTGGAAAAGTATTCTATGGACAGATGAGACAAAGATCAACCTGTACCAGAATGATGGGAAGAAAAAAGTTTGGAGAAGAAAGGGAACGGCACATGATCCAAGGCACACCACATCCTCTGTAAAACATGGTGGAGGCAACGTGATGGCATGGGCATGCATGGCTTTCAATGGCACTGGGTCACTTGTGTTTATTGATGACATAACAGCAGACAAGAGTAGCCGGATGAATTCTGAAGTGTACCGGGATATACTTTCAGCCCAGATTCAGCCAAATGCCGCAAAGTTGATCGGACGGCGCTTCATAGTACAGATGGACAATGACCCAAAGCATACAGCCAAAGCTACCCAGGAGTTCATGAGTGCAAAAAAGTGGAACATTCTGCAATGGCCAAGTCAATCACCAGATCTTAACCCAATTGAGCATGCATTTCACTTGCTCAAATCCAGACTTAAGACGGAAAGACCCACAAACAAGCAAGACCTGAAGGCTGCGGCTGTAAAGGCCTGGCAAAGCATTAAGAAGGAGGAAACCCAGCGTTTGGTGATGTCCATGGGTTCCAGACTTAAGGCAGTGATTGCCTCCAAAAGGATTCGCAACAAAATATTGAAAATAAAAATATTTTGTTTGGGTTTGGTTTATTTGTCCAATTACTTTTGACCTCCTAAAATGTGGAGTGTTTGTAAAGAAATGTGACAATTCCTACAATTTCTATCAGATATTTTTGTTCAAACCTTCAAATTAAACGTTACAATCTGCACTTGAATTCTGTTGTAGAGGTTTCATTTCAAATCCAATGTGGTGGCATGCAGAGCCCAACTCGCCAAAATTGTGTCATTGTCCAAATATTTCTGGACATAACTGTATGTAAGGTGGTAGTAAATGTATTATACCAGCAAGGGGAGCTGGCACTCTAATAATACCGGGAAACTAAAGAGTCCACAAGCTGTAACTAGCTCCACCAGTGGATCAGAAAGTCATACAAGCCAGGGTCTGAGCCAGGAGATCACATGGTACCGGGGATGAGGCAGAGTCAGAGTCAAGGGAGAGCCAGGTCAGAATCCAAGAATGTCAGGGACCAGAGGAGAACAATTACCGAAGTCTATCACTAGCCGAGGTCAGGAGCCAGGAGAGCAGGTGGTAGTGGCCAGACACAGAAACGAAACAACCAAGAAGGGTCCAGAGGGGAAGGACAGAAGTAAGGAAGGACAGACACAGTCAGGAGGACAGGGAGTCAGGGAGGACGGATGTGGAATAGAGGACGGGAGTTAGGAAGGACGGAAAAGGTAAACGGACAGGATCAGGCAACTTACACAGACCAGCGAACACACTGCAAGGCAGAACTATAACTGGCACCACATGAATGGAAATGACCCCAAGATAAGGCGCCGTGATCCTGGAAACAAGGCACAGAGGAGAGGCTCCTCCCACCGGCCACGCTCCAGGGAACACTGACAGCTGTGAGTCATGATAGTTGGATCTGGAATCCCGAGCCCAGGTCCGGCACCCAGGTACTTTTGAAACCGCGTGGATCCTGACTTTTACAGTCCTGGTCCGCCCATCACTAATAGCAATACATTAGCGGGTAGGTTATAATAAAAAATTGTAATCACTAAGTATGGCAGCATTTACAATATACTGGCTTTCTTTAGCAATATATTTAATATTATGTAGACCTCATGTTTTGAGTATAAAAAGTTAATTGTTATGTATACATCGGTTGATGGAAGCCAGACATTATTTGGACACTGTAAATAGTTTATAGCAGAAGCAGAACCTTAATAGCTGTTTTTAGCTTGTTTTCACACAGTCACAGCAACTAGGGGTAGAATTAAACCACTTATTGATCTAACGTACTATTCGCCCCTATCAATTACATGATTCTCACTTTGTTTTTTTGGTGCATTATACTTTGCTGTGCACACAGAGGTTATGTATCCGGCATATGTCATTAGCTGAACTGTGCAGACATGTAGTTGTATGCATATGTACAGTACAGACCAAAAGTTTGGACACATCTTCTCATTCAAAGAGTTTTCTCTAATTTCATGACTCTGAAAATAGTACATTCACATTGAAGGCATCAAAACTATGAATTAACACATGTGGAAGGAAATACTTAACAAAAAAGTGTGAAACAACTGAAAATATGTCTTATATTCTAGGTTCTTCAAAGTAGCCACCTTTTTCTTTGATTAGTGCTTGCACACTCTTGGCATTCTCTTGATGAGCTTCAAGAGGTAGTCACCGGAAATGGTCTTCTAACAGTCTTGAAGGAGTTCCCAGAGATGCTTAGCACTTGTTGGACCTTTTGCCTTCACTCTGCAGTCCAGCTCACCCCAAACCATCTCGATTGGGTTCAGGTCTGGTGACTGTGGAGACCACGTCATCTGGCGTAGCACTCTCCTTCTTAGTTCTTAGTCAAATAGCCCTTACACAGCCTGGAGGTGTGTTTGGGGTCATTGTCCTGTTGCAAAATAAATGATGGTCCAACTAAACGCAAACCGGATGGAATAGCATGCTGCTGCAAGATGCTGTGGTAGCCATGCTGGTTCAGTATGCCTTCAATTTTGAATAAATCCCCAACAGTGTCACCAGCAAAGCCCCCCACACTATCACACCTCCTCCTCCATGCTTCACGGTGGGAACCAGCCATGTAGAGTTCATTCGTTCACCTTTTCTACAAAGACACGGTGGCTGGATCCAAAGATCTCAAATTTGGACTCATCAGACCAACGCACAGATTTCCACTGGTCTAATGTCCATTCCTTGTGTTCTTTAGCCCAAACATGTCTCTTCTGCTTGTTGCCGGTCCTTAGCAGTGGTTTCCTAGCAGCTATTTTACCACAAAGCCCTGCTGCACAAAGTCTCCTCTTAATAGTTGCTCTAGAGATGTGTCTGCTGCTAGATTTCTGTGTGGCATTGACCTAGTCTCTAATCTGAGCTGCTGTTAACCTACGATTTCTGAGGCTGGTTGTCGGGATAAACCTATCCTCTGCAGCAGAGGTGACTCTTGGTCTTCCTTTCCTGGGGCGGTCCTCATGTGAGCCAGTTTCTTTGTAGCATTTGATGGTTTTTGCCACTGCACTTGGGGACACTTTCAAAGTTTTCCCAATTTTTCGGACTGACCGAACTTCATTTCTTAAAGTAATGATGGCCACTCGTTTTTCTTTACTTAGAATTTGTATTATGGCAAGAAAAAAACAGCTAACAGTCTGTTCAGTAGGACTATCAGCTGTGTATCCACCAGACTTCTGCACAACACAACTGATGGTCCCAACCCCATTTATAAGGCAAGAAATCCCACTTATTAAACCTGACAGGGCACACCTGTGAAGTGAGAACCATTGCCGGTGACTACCTCTTGAAGCTCATCAAGAGAATGCCAAGAGTGTGCAAAGCAGTAATCAAAGCAAAAGGTGGCTACTTTGAAGAACCTAGAATATAAGACATATTTTAAGTTGTTTCACACTTTTTTGTAAAGTATTATATTCCACATGTGTTAATTCATAGTTTTGATGCCTTCAATGTGAATCTACAGTTTTCAGAGTCATGAAGATAAAGAAAACTCTTTGAATGAGAAGGTGTGTCCAAACTTTTGGGCTGTACTGTATATACAATTGTTTATATATGAATCGGTTTTCTCTTTGTAATAATGGATAGGTCCATGTTTTATGTAGTTTATGCAGCACTATTGGGTGATCACCAATGGACTCTGTTGAGATTCTGATAACTCGTCTTAGGTTTTCTATATCTCTATCAGGTTTCTTATTATATCTCTGTGCATCATGCTGTTTGATGCTGGTATGATTTAATGCCATGCACAATATATTCTTCATGCCCGCTGCTCTGCTTGTTTTCTGTATTATGTTATACTATGATTCTTATCTGGAACTTATGTTTTATAATGAATTCATGTCATGCCCATATTTTTTTCTCAGTATTGCAGTCTTATTAGGTCTTAATGATATTATTCTTATATGAAGACGACCAGGAAAGGGATGCAGAAAGGTACACCGTTCTTGTGCCTCCGAATTAGCTGGGGATTGGCTGGATCCCGTCACAGCAGGACTCAGCACCCGGATGTGATAATCTGGAACTGACAACTGTGAGTAAAGAACTTTTGACCGCATCCCGCTGTATCCTGGACTCATTGCCTGCGCCGCCAGCCCCGCGTTATTCAAACATCCCACTGGCTAAGAACTGCCTACGGTTGCCCAGGGGTCAAAGCTCCACCTGTGGAGGTGTACCATCGCAACTGCATCACCATCTGCCCCAGCGGTCCTGTCTAAGCAGCTTTGGCCATACCTAGCTGAGGACCACAAGTGGCGTCACGAATCATTATCCCCTGTAAATATATCCCTCACTCCACTCATTAAAAACGATACCACCAGGGTCTTGGAGTCAAGCCCTGCCGCCGTAACATCCTCACGGAACAGAACCAGCCTGGTTCCGAGTGCCCCCACGGCCCTGGTAGGGCGCGTCAGGTCTAATGATGTTTGTACGGGTATCAGTCTCTAATATAATAGGAATAATCGGAAGTGTCTCCTGAAGAGTCATCAAATGTAGGGACAACAAAAGGCATTGAGACAATATATACTTTTTGATTAGGAGGTCTCGTACTATTGAAAGAGACTAGGGGTTCTCACATAATCAAAGAATTGAGTTTTAAGCATGTAGCTGAGCCCAGCGAGCTAATCCCATCCAGACTAGGCTCTCTGTCATGATTCTGATTGATGGTGCCTCTGCTCTCCTGCAGATTCGATGCTTGGTTTTGTATTTTTCTTCAGTGTACTGGTTGTTCCTGGTCTCAGGCCCTCTGGGAGGGTCCTGTTTATTGGAGCCTCATTCCGGGTGATTTGTCTCCTTTATTTTGGAGCTACTTCACCCAGAACACTGCCAGTGATAGTTCCTGTGTTGCAGCAGTTGTTGCTAGCTCCCGTAAGTGACAGTTTTAATCTTGTCCCGCTTCCTCGTTCCTTGTACCCTCTTCTGCAGGTTTCCTCAACCCTGACTTGACTCCCTTACACCCAGACCCCTGGCTTGTATGCTGATCTCCACTCTGCTCTCTTCCTTTGTGCCGACGTGTCTTCCTGGCTTTCAGACCCCTGGCTAGTATCCTGACCCCAGCTCCACTCTCTCCCTTTATACATGATGTTGTCTCCTGGCTTCCAATCCCCCCCTTGTATCCTGACCTTGTCGCTGTTCTCTCCCTTGTCACTGATGCGAATCCCGGCTCCTGACCTTTGGCTTGTTTGACTACTCCACTAGTGTATCTAGCGCCATCTAGTGTTCAAACATCATACTTCTCATCCACTAGTGTATCTAGTGACAGCTAGGTTAGAGAATTATATTCTCAAAAGAGTTTGCACATTGACAGTGAGGTGTTAATCACAACAGGGAGCTTGTCGGAGTTTCTAGTCCTGTAATGATAAGTGTCCTGTTGCTTAAACAAAGTGTAAACAAGCAAAAGATAGGACTATGACATGCATGCCTGAACTTTGTGTTAACCCTTACAGCATGCTGGTTTCAGCTTGCATAACAAAAACCTACTGACAAATTCCCTTTAATAAATAAGTTATACAATACACTCACTGATACTGATAAATCTTTAATAAAAAAAAAAATTAAATAAATAAATTATATATATTACTAGCTGTACTACCCGGTTTCGCCCGGGTTAATAACTGCTGTTAACAAAATAGAATGTATTAACAAAAATGTATTCTGCGCACAAAAACCACAAAACAAATAGATATAAATGTAATTATGTCTGTCTCCCCCTCTGTATATATCTCTCTGTCTCTCTCTATCTCTTTGACTGTCTGCCTCTTTCCCTCTGTCTCTGTCTCTGGCTCTTTCTCCCTCTGTCTCAATCTCTTTCCCTGTCTGTCTATCTATCTCTTTCCCTGTCTGTCTATCTATCTCTGTCACTTTCCCTGTCTGTCTCTTTCCCTGTCTGTCTCTTTCCCTCTGTCTCTTTCCCTGTGTCTGTCTCTTTACCTCTGTCTCTTTCCCTGTGTCTGTCTCTTTACCTGTCTTTGCCTGTCTCTTACCCGGTCTGTCTCTATCCCTCTCTTTCCCTGTCTGTCTGTTTCCCTGTGTCTGTCTCTGTCTCTTTGTCTGTGCCTGTCTCTTAACCTGTCTCTCTCTTTCCCTCTCTTTCCGTCTGTCTCTTTCCCTGTCAATCTGTCTCTTTGTCTGTCTCTTTAAGTCTGTCTCTTACCCTGTCTATGTCTGTTTCTTACCCTGTCTGTGTCTGCCTTTTTCCCTGTCTGTGTCTGTCTCTTTCCCTGGCTGCATTGTGACACACCAATATTCCATATAAGGGCATGGCTGTGCATTCTTCTGAAGTTCTGGCTGCACTGTGGCTCCCAGGTCCATTCGCTTTAATGGAGGCAGGTTTTTTGGTGAATAACTGTAAAGCGTGGGGTTAAAATTTCCCCTCAAAACATAGCCAATGATGCTCTCGGGGTCCAGAAGTGTGAGTGTGCAAAATTTTGTGGCTGTAGCTGCGACGGTGCAGATGCCAATCCTGGACATACACACATACACACATACACACATACACACATACACACATACACACATACACACATACACACACACACATACAGTTAGGTCCAGAAATATTTGGACAGTGACAAGTTTTGTTATTTTAGCTGTTTACAAAAACATGTTCAGAAATACAATTCTATATATAATATGGGCTGAAAGTGCACACTCCCAGCTGCAATATGAGAGTTTACACATCCAAATCGGAGAAAGGGTTTAGGAATCATAGCTCTGTAATGCATAGCCTCCTCTTTTTCAAGGGACCAAAAGTAATTGGACAAGGGACTCTAAGGGCTGTAATTAACTCTGAAGGCGTCTCCCTCGTTAACCTGTAATCAATGAAGTAGTTAAAAGGTCTGGGGTTGATTACAGGTGTGTGGTTTTGCATTTGGAAGCTGTTGCTGTGACCAGACAACATGCGGTCTAAGGAACTCTCAATTGAGGTGAAGCAGAACATCCTGAGGCTGAAAAAAAAGAAAAAAATCCATCAGAGAGATAGCAGACATGCTTGGAGTAGCAAAATCAACAGTCGGTACATTCTGAGAAAAAAGGAATTGACTGGTGAGCTTGGGAACTCAAAAAGGCCTGGGCGTCCACGGATGACAACAGTGGTGGATGATCGCCGCATACTTTCTTTGGTGAAGAAGAACCCGTTCACAACATCAACTGAAGTCCAGAACACTCTCAGTGAAGTAGGTGTATCTGTCTCTAAGTCAACAGTAAAGAGAAGACTCCATGAAAGTAAATACAAAGGGTTCACATCTAGATGCAAACCATTCATCAATTCCAAAAATAGACAGGCCAGAGTTAAATTTGCTGAAAAACACCTCATAAAGCCAGCTCAGTTCTGGAAAAGTATTCTATGGACAAATGAGACAAAGATCAACCTGTACCAGAATGATGGGAAGAAAAAAGTTTGGAGAAGAAAGGGAACGGCACATGATCCAAGGCACACCACATCCTCTGTAAAACATGGTGGAGGCAACGTGATGGCATGGGCATGCATGGCTTTCAATGGCACTGGGTCACTTGTGTTTATTGATGACATAACAGCAGACAAGAGTAGCCGGATGAATTCTGAAGTGTACCGGGATATACTTTCAACCCAGATTCAGCCAAATGCCGCAAAGTTGATCGGACGGCGCTTCATAGTACAGATGGACAATGACCCCAAGCATACAGCCAAAGCTACCCAGGAGTTCATGAGTGCAAAAAAGTGGAACATTCTGCAATGGCCAAGTCAATCACCAGATCTTAACCCAATTGAGCATGTATTTCACTTGCTCAAATCCAGACTTAAGACGGAAAGACCCACAAACAAGCAAGACCTGAAGGCTGCGGCTGTAAAGGCCTGGCAAAGCATTAAGAAGGAGGAAACCCAGCGTTTGGTGATGTCCATGGGTTCCAGACTTAAGGCAGTGACTGCCTCCAAAGGATTCGCAACAAAATATTGAAAATAAAAATATTTTGTTTGGGTTTGGTTTATTTGTCCAATTACTTTTGACCTCCTAAAATGTGGAGTGTTTGTAAAGAAATGTGACAATTCCTACAATTTCTATCAGATATTTTTGTTCAAACCTTCAAATTAAACGTTACAATCTGCACTTGAATTCTGTTGTAGAGGTTTCATTTCAAATCCAATGTGGGGGCATGCAGAGCCCAACTCGCGAAAATTGTGTCACTGTCCAAATATTTCTGGACCTAACTGTACATACACACATTCATCTTTATATATTAGATTTCCCCAATTCTTCTTGCTCAAAACCATACTGTCCAAAAAGAGGACTACACGTGCAACTTGACAGGTTTCATTTAAGTACTTTGACATTTTTGTTTTATTCCATTTTTATATGTGCAGTAATATTATTGTTGCACGCTATGTGCCTTACTTTATATTGGCTGTAACTTAAATCAATAATAGCAATACTAATATTAGCTATGCTCTAATACACCGAGGGTCTATACCGCTAGTGAAAGCCAACATTGTAACCAAAAGGGTAAGAATCTCTCTTCTAACGCAGCGTCTCTTGAGCTGTGTTCAGTCTTCTGATGTATATTCCCACGAGTGCTGAGTGTTAGACTTTCTGAGAAATAAGCGAGTCAGCACAGACACATATTAAACCACAAATTGAGCGAAATGCACTGATATTACCTAATAAAACGCTGATCAATAGTCTTCTGTGCACCATGCTTTGACCTCAGAGTGATAGGATCTTGTACCAGATGTTAAGCCAAGACGTGATCGTTTTTTTAAATCTCAAATACTCTGCCAAGATTTCAGTTACCGGCCGAAAAAAAATACTTTAAAAAGAAAACCATCACTATTGCTATATAATATAATTTATTATGAAGTATGACCTTTCTCTTCATCCTATAAGAGATGAGCGCTGTACAACATTGTAAGAAATTGGCAATTTGAAAATAATGAGAAGTAAAGCTCTAAAACAGGTCTGCACAACATGCGGCTCTCCAAGGGATTTGATGTGGCCCATGGGACCAGATGACGCTGACTCAAGTCCTCTTATATTCATGTCTTTCTGATGTGAATACATTTGAACACTGTGGCACCGGGACTGAGACAGAGAAGAGCAGAGCAGCACTCTTCAGCCCTTGCCCTGACGTGCAGCAGCGTGATGAGGTCAGCAAGCTACAAACCTCATCACACTGCTGATGGTGTTGGGCAGCAGAGGATGCGGTGGGATTGGTAAGTGCATAAAGAGGAGCTGAAAATTAGTGTTTTTAAGGATTGTTTTCTTTCCAGGGTACTATTCAAATTGTCTCTTCAGGGAGGATGAAGATGAACTCTGGTGCCACCTATTGGAGGTAGCAATCCTAGAAGTCAAAGTGACCCTCCAATGAGTCTTGTCATATGACTTAGGATTTATGTCAGATCAGAACCTCAGTTTGCAGACACGGTGTCTCGGGATGCTTGTCCCTCGTCAGTGTAAAGTATGAAATCTGATATGGCTATGTGAGAGGCAAAGACATAGTCTAAAGGGGAAACTATTCTCCTTACGGAGACTGACTCAGCATTCCAGCATGCCAGTGAGGAGACTTTTAAGACGAAATGTTCCTTTGGGAAATATTCAAATAGTTGTTACGGGGGCTGTCTGATTATAAAAACCAAAGGGATATCAGACAGTCAGGGTCCACCGTGCAAAGTCTCTGCTGCAGACTATGGCAGAGGAAAAGGGGTATCTTGTACCACGAAAGCAGTACTGACACTGATACGTCTCAGTGACACTAGAGCCAATCACGGCGTGTACTGTTAAAGTCACAGCGACTACCGTATTTATCATTAACGTAAAAGGGATAGGTTAATGTGTGAGGAAGAGTATATAAGTGTGCCGCTGTAAATAGTAGTAGCACAAGTGCAGAGTGCAATACCTCTGTTAAACTCACAGAGGAATATAGTTAGGAAATAAAGCAATTCCTCTCTTACTTGGAGGGTGAGTGGAATGGTCTCTGTTAATGATCACAGAGACAAAAGCAGTGAGTGTCAAATGGCACCTACCTAGGTCCGTTCCTCTAGTGGTGCCAGGAGACGGACAGCAGCGTAAGCCGCACAAAGCTTCTACCTGCGTTCGCTCCACTAGTGTGCAAGGACACGAACCACTAGATATGGCACCTGCCTAGGTCCGCTCTTCTAGTGCTGCAAAAGAGATGAACAGCAGCACAAGCCGCACAAAGCTCCTACCTATGTTCGCTCCCCTAGTGTGCGAGGATACGAACAACTGCCAGACGCAGTATAAGAAACGTTACCCTAGCGGCAACGTCCACCTACGAGTAGAATCACAAGGCCCAGCCGGACCATGTGCCTCAGGCACCTGCCTATGTCCGCTCCACTAAGATGCAAGGATACGGACCGCAGCCGAAGCTGTAAGGTACAAGAACGCTACCCTGCCGGTAGCGCTCACCTAACATAGACAGAGAGATGCCTAGAGCGTCTACCCTCATGCATGAACCAAGAGGACTGAGCGCCGGGCGGCGTGCGTCAGGGTCTTATATAGACTCTGTGCCTCATCCAAGATGGAGGACACCAGAGCCAATCCGCTGCCAGAATGACAGGAATGACGTCACGCTGGCCTATCACCGAGCAAAGCATCACAAGCACATGACCAGCGATCAATCGGCATAGAAGGTGTCAGAGACATGTGACCACGTGTCACAAGCACATGACCAGCGGCCAATCAGCTTAGGTGCCAGAGACATGTGACCTCGTGTCAGCGATGATGTCACCCGCACATGTGCAATGACTCCAAAATAGGACTTAGTCTCCAGTGCTTGCACATGTGCAGTAGCAAGAAATCCGAACATAGTCTCCAGTGCTTGCACATGTGCAGTAGCAAGAAATCCGAACATATTCTCCAGTGCCACAGCAACCGTAACAATAGTCTCTTCAGGGAAGAAGATGTGGCATAAATCCTAAGTCATACGACAAGACTCGTTAGAGGGTCACTTTGACTTCTAGAATTGCTACCTCTAATAGGTGGCACCAGAGTTTGTCTTCTTTCTCCATGAAGAGACAATTTGAATATTTCCCAGAGGAGCATTGCAGCTATAAGTCTCCTCACTGGCATGCTGAAATGGTGTGTCAGTCTCAAGGAGAATAGCTTTCCAGGATACATAATGGAGTAGTGGGGATATTATGGAGTTATGGGGAATATTTAGAGGGAGTGGGGAATATTATGGAACTATGAGAGGCATTATGGAGCTGTGGGGGACATTATGAAGTTTATTGTAGCACACATAATGCAAAGATTGAGTCAACTTCTCCCTTTTTATCTGGTTTAAGATGTGGTTTTCATATTGCCCACACCTATTACATGCCACAGGTGAGTTTGAGTGAGCATCAAATTCTTGAAAGACATTTTTTTTTTGCCTAGAATTTTGGAAAGGTGCCAACAATTTTTGTGAAATTATTTTGGCTTTTTTATGTTTCTGTGCTCTAATACACACAAAGAAATAAATGTGTATAACAAACCATGTGAAATTGCAATCATTTTCTGGGAGAAAGGTTTCATTTTCTGGAACAATTTCAAGGGTGACAACACTTTTGGCCGTGACTACACCTTAGCGAACTCATCCAGCCTAACTTCCTTCATGCGTATTTCCTTGTTTTCTAACTTCTTGGTATATCTACCGGTCTCTTTTCTTTAGCACTCTTTATTCTGCTATTTCTTCCAAGTTGGACAGTTGATAAAAGATGTCCTTCTCCAGTTCCCTTTCCTCTAGGCTTCCTACAGGGAGCGGCTTTTCGTTTTTGGAGATTAGAAAGCACTTGATGTGAACACGTGTGTCCTAGTTGACGGGAGCAGAGGGGTCATTGCTGGGAGCCGATCTTCTAGGCTGCAGACACAGCTCCTCAGTTCTCTGCAGTTTTCTATCAGACCTCCTGAAGAGATTGCACTGTTTTATTCTGAAAAGATCATTGTTCATTCCCCTCCTAGTCTAAGAGGCTAAAATAAAGAAAACAAAATCAATTTTTGGCAAAGGAAGCTAAGATGGAAATGTCAGTGGGGCTATTATTTTGCTTCAATGCTGAAAGATAAAGTGCGGAGTAATAGGTACCACTCTTACAGCGTTTTGGCAATGTGATGGGCTAATGTGGAAATAACAGCAGTTAACCCATCATATGTTGAAATATTCTTAGCATTTGAAAAAAATAAAAATTACGTAAGCAGAAGAACACTGAAAAGGTCGATAAAGAAGGACATATGCCATTGCCAAAAGATACATACTGCAACAATTCAGTTATCCACGGAGGATCACCATCTTATTCATCAGTCCTAGATCATGGAATACAGCTGGGTATAACACAGCAAGAAAAGGAGATCTGTATAAGATTTACCATACCTAAGTAGGAGATGTCCGTATGTACCACGTGACACACGCATTCAGACTGACGAGCGTCTGACGCACTACAAAAACTCAACAATCCAGGGCGACACCGGGGACACAATAACAGTGAGGGGCCATGGAACTTGTGAGAAGGGTAGGTGGGACACCTATCTTCACCTGCAGCTGTCCCTACTTTCGTAGCCAGTCCTTATACAGTCTCTGCATCTGTCGCCGAGCAGGAACATGAGCCCTTGAGAAGACCTTATAGATGCCTTGGCTAGTGAAGGGCATATGAGGTTTGCTAGACCCTACCACTGCACTAACAAGACACAAGGTAAGGTAAGACAGACAGGGGGATAAACAGAAGGATACCAACACTAAACTTCATGGCAGCAGACAGACTACAACATAGCAGATTAATGGGCACAGGAAAATTCCTCAGAAGCTCCTTCCACCAGGATGGCCAGAGTAGACAACACTCTAAGAGCAGCAAGGACTGCTGGGAAAGATCCAGTATTTAACCTAATTGGGCGTGGGCACAAAACAGCTACAAGTGACCTGCACTGCTATGCGTTGCTGGCAAAAAAAACTGACATTAACTCATGAGATGCCAAAGGAAAAGAAACCATGATTGATGGAGATGGGAAGCTCCAGTCCTAAGGCTGTCACTAGTCTCAAAACAACAGGGAGATGACTGTGACAAGTAGGTGCAATAGGTAATAAAATCTAAAGGGTTGAAAATAAGCAATCAAGATATAATACTAACTTTCAGTAATTTTTTTCAATTAACTCATTATTTTTGGAAAACGGGGTAGCTTTAGGCACTAAAAAGTATAAAGCGATGCATAGTACTTAAATATGACAGTAAAATAATTGGGATGTATACAAGTGATCTCATTAAAGGGAACCTATCATCTGATTTATACTGGCCACATTGTTGGCATGAATCACAGCCTGGTGACACCTTTGCAGAACAGTAAGGTTTTTTTAAACAACCAGGCTATGGCGGAGACCCAACAATCATCTGAAGCACTGGGGCGGTGCCGGTCTAATTTAATCTTTCCATCTAGTCCTTGGTTGAATCTTTAAAGTATATTTTTTTTAAAGTGTGATCTACACTAAGTCATGCTCTGATTAATGCTGCCTGTGGTTTGGGCAGCATGAATTAGCTGTTACATATCCTGTCTTTTGTTACTTTTTTAATCGCTTCATGCTTTGAAAATATATTTGCTCTGGGAGTAGCTTCTACCGGGAAGTTGCTTTCCACGAAAGTGTAAAATGAAGAGAATGGACCCCAACAATGGAGAAGCCAAAAAACAACACCAGCGAAAGCTGCCGACGTGTCCATGTAGTGGCTTAAGCTACAATAACAGGATGGATTAAAGGAAGCACAGCGTGCACATGCTCTAAAAATGTTAAACATTCTCGTGAGATGCAAGAAAACCGCTGATATACTATAGTTCATCTAACAATCAGCAGAAGGACACATACAGATGTGTGGAGCCTTAACATCTACTGAAAACGAGACACCAAATTATGTACTTTTATAAGCTGGTCATCCAGCATCATTAATCCTGGCACATGATGAGCCAAAAGAAAAATTGAAACCATAGAGATAGAGAGAGAGACATGCACACATACCTATTGGCACCCGCTGCATCCTGGATGCGGTGGGTCTTGACCAGTGGGGCCGCGAGTGTCCTCCACAGGAGACCACAGCCGCCCGTGCCCACTATCCAGGCTCAGGCAGTTGCTGTCTCTCTCTTCTCTTCTCCCTGAGGAGAATGCTTGTATCTCCACAACAAGCAAATGACATGTTTGCAGCTCGGGAAGCCGCAAAGCAGGTCAGTTTACACTGCGGGCAGTACACGCACATTGGGCATGGGATTTCTAGAAATTCCATCCACTGTGCTTGTACTACGCTGGTGTGTGTAACAGGACTATGGATCCACAAGGTGTCACAGGAGTAATCACAAATTGATTACTCAGAGAAGTCGTACAAGCAGGGTCAGAGCCGGGAGGTCACACAGTACAAGGGAGTAGGTGGAGTCAGTGTCAGGAGCGAGCCGGAGGTTGGGAACCAGGAGAATAAGCCGTAGGAGGGGCCTCAGGTATGGAACAACAAATAGGTAGCAGGAGAGGAAGACCGGAAGGTAAGACAAGATGGAGGGGACGGGAGTCAGTGATGTCAGACTTTACAGGGAGGACGGAAGTCATCAAGGTCAGTTTGAATGGGGAGGATGGAAGTTAGGGTAGATCGGACCAGGTAGCAGGCAGAATCATGATAACTTACAGAGACCAGGCACACACACTGCAGAGCAGGGCTATAACTGGCACAGCACCGATGGAGGAGACATCCTAATAAAGCGGCATGATCCCGGGAACAAGGCATGGAAGGATAGGCTCCTGCCACTGGCCAAGCATACGGAAACACTGACCGCCAGACAAGGTGACAAATACAACTCTGCACAGCAGAGTCCAAACTGAATTGTGACACATGGACAGGATAAAACACAAAGCAAGAGACATCTCTGGGTTCTAACACATACCATATTATCAGTTTTCTTAAATGATCCATTGTAACACATTACAGTTATAGTCATAATTTCTAATATATAGATTTTATTTAGACTGACACCATACACTAATGTCTGTGCCAAATTTTTTTCGAAAGTCATGACTATTTCATTTTTTAAATATTTTTAGGATTTGTTTTTATTGAAACTTTTTTTTCTATTAAATAGTAGAGACACTTACTGCATGTCTGACAATTCATTTAATCCTCAGGGCCTTCTGTGGTAACATAAAAAGTGATTGTTTTGACCGAAATATTCCTTTTGCACAGAAATTCGCTGAATGAGTTTATTACAGTTGGCGATTATCTCCTTTGCCCTCTCATCGCACATTTTAATTGCTTTTCCATCAATCACTGCAAGCAGGTCAAAGGCAATTTCTCACCATGACATACTGGAGCAATGTTAAAGAAGGGTGAAAACTCAATGTGAATTTCTGTCTCCGAGGTCAACTTACTGTATATGTCTCCAGCAAGAGGTGAGTCTGGCCAATACATGGACTTCCTCTTTAATGAGAACCACTAGTTTTAAGCTTAAAAAATATCTTAATAGGCTCAATCATGTTGTAACATTAACCCCTTCACCACATCATGATTCCTAAATCCTCATGAAATACTATGTGTATATATATATATATATATATATATATATATATATATATATATATACACACACACACATACACAGTGTGTCCACCCATATCCTGTGCACCGCCATGAACTTGAGATTGATGGCAGCTTTAGGCATAGAAGTGGTGTCTAGGTATAGTAAAGTAGCCATGCGCTACGCAATGAAACCACCTATAGCGCCACCTGGTGCAAAACAACGGAGTTAGCATTTTTATCTCAAAAATGGAACGAGACAGAGAACAAAAAATGTGAATTAGAAAGTTGTAGGGCATCATCAGTTCAATACGAATCGACACCTTGCATACAGAAATGCTATGATATGAAACCCATGAACCCCAAAACATTGAATGCTGGTCACGCATATGGCGCTCATTTAACTTTGATGCTCAAAGTGGCCCCCGTCAGCTGCAATGCACATCTGGCCTCTGCACAGCATACTGTATCTTGCTGCAATGCACATCTGGCCTCTGCACAGCATACTGTATCTTGCTGCACGTTGTGCAATATGGCAGGTGACACATTTGCACAAGCATCTGTGATACGTCGTCGTAGGTCCTGCAATGTTGGTTGGAGGGCTCACTACACCTGCTGTTTGATGTCACCTCACAGAAAGAAGTCCAATGGGGTCAGGACAGATGAGCGTGGAGGCCACTTCACACAGCCACCATATCCAATGACTTGTAGGAAGGTCTCCATGAGGTATCGCTTCACGTCCGCAGCCTTGTGAGTTTTACACGTTCTAATCATAGCATTTCTGTATGCAAGGTGTCGATTTGTATTGAATTGATGATGCCCTACAACTTTGTAATTCACTTTTTTTCTTTATCTCATTCCGTTTTCGAGATAAAAATGCTAACTCCATTGTTTTCCACCAGGTGGCGCTATAGGAGGTTTCATTGCGTAGTGCATGGCTACTTTACTATGCCTAGACACCACTTCTATTCCTATAGCTGCCGCCGTTCTCAAGTTAATGGCGGTGGACACACTGAATATATTCTATTTGGTCTGTTCTGTAGCATGCTCCTATTGACCTCAGTAGCATTTTTTATTATGGTAGTTATTAGACATTTTTTTATCTATTCTTTATTGAATTTTTGTCACTGACTTTCCTCGATTGCAGGTTTTGGTGACTGGGTCTGAGTCTGAGTTTCACTTTGTTTTTATGGGTTCAGCTTATTAATTGGATTCCTTTCCTTTGGGGAGGAGAGGGTTAATGCCAGGTTTCCTTCCAGCAACTCCTGACTCCTGGGTCAGGTGTTTCTGCTTGGGACCACGCCCAGATCCTATAAATACCCTCTACTTCCACCAGAGGGGGCCAGTTATTTCCTATCATTTGGAAGCTGAGCCAGGAGGTGGAAGGAGCTGGTGAAACCCTATCTCTAAGACTTGTATTGTGGGCTGCAACATTGGTGCACTTCTAGGTGTGCTGGTGGAATGGTATGAATGTTACCCAGTAGTTTGTTTTCTTCCCCCCTTTTATGTTGTTTCCCCTTGTGCACTCTTAGTTGCTCCTTTGTGTCTAGTTCCCGAATGTAATGAGTAGTTGTTGTTGTAGTAGTTACCCTTGTCTTTTCTATATTTGTCGGTGGGGTTGTAGACTTCAGTTCTTGCCCCTTCCGTCTGGGTGGTGGGTTTTGGAGAGGTGGTCTCGTCATCAGGGACAAGTTGGAGGCCCGGACCTCCCTACCTTTAAGGGTACCTCTGAGTGTTAGGCTGAGCACAGGGGCCCCAGCCTTAGGGCCAGCATAAGCTTCCGTGGGTGACAATTTTGAACATGGATATGAATACAGAAACTATCAAGGCCAGGGATTAATTCATCCCACTACACAGATATATCAGAATAAAGAAAAGAATGAATATTCAGGATGCTTTAAAAAATATGAATACATATAAATGGCAAATATACATACAAAAAAGAAAATATGGTGGGTGAGCCGGATCGGTACAAACATAAATGTATTACACATGTATAAGAAGAATGACAATCTAGAACTAAGGAATCACAAACAAAAATGCATGTGTAAAGTGAACACGTAATTAGAGTTGAGCGCGGTTCGTGGTTCGAGGTTCTCCAGTTCTAGGCTCGAGTGATTTTGGGGCCTGTTCTAGATCGAACTAGAACTCGAGCTTTTTGCAAAAGCTCGATAGTTCTAGAAACGTTCGAGAACGGTTCTAGCAGCAAAAAAATAGTGTAAATCACTCTGTGACTCACACTATTATGACATTTCAGTGTATAGTGTGCGTGAACAGCGCCTTCAGATCACTGCTGTTTTTATAATGGCAATCGCCATTTTTTTTTTTTTCTTGTCTTCCTTCCCTAAGCGCGCGCGTGTAGTGGGGAGGGCCAGCATGTCAGCCAATCCCAGACACACACACAGCTAAGTGGACTTTTAGCCAGAGAAGCAACGGCATGTGTGATAGGATGTCCATGTCACATGTCCCTGCATTATAAAAACGAGTATCTGGCCGTCCGGACGCCATTATCTGCCTTCTGCGTCCTTGGTGTCAGACATCACTGGCGCAGCTCCGTCCTTTGTCCTATCGCCGATACTGCTGTATGCGCTCCATCCACAGCGCTGGACAGCATAGGGATAGCACTTTCCATCAGTCCTTTTAAGGGCTCGTACTGGCAGGGTCAGAGTTAAGGTGACAGGTCCTGAAAACAGAGACAGCGTCTGTGTAGCTAAGGTCAGGGATTTCGTCGCTGCATTTCCCCATTAGGAGGGAATAGAAAGGCAGGCTTCCATTCCTCTACCCAGAGCCCCACAATCCTGGCACTGTACCCTCCTGTCCTCTGCACACTCCAACTCATTATAACTAAGCCATTATACTAGCAAACACTCAGTGTACCTAGTGGCATCCTAAACGTGGCTATTGGACTTTGCTATAGTCCCACTAGTGCAAAGACATTTGCAGAGCGCGTCTGCCTGCATTGCACACTCCAACTCATTATAACTAAGCCATTATACTTGCACACACTCAGTGTACCTAGTGGCATCCTATACGTGGCTATTGGACTTTGCTATAGTCCCACTAGTGCAAAGACATTTGCAGAGCGCGTCTGCCTGCATTGCACACTCCAACTCATTATAACTAAGCCATTATACCAGCAAACACTCAGTGTACCTAGTGGCATCCTAAACGTGGCTATTGGACTTTGCTATAGTCCCACTAGTGCAAAGATATTTGCAGCACCTCTGCCTGCATTGCACACTCCAACTCATTATAACTAAGCCATGGTAGCACAAGGCATATTCCAAAAAAAACCACGTACTTAACTAATTAATAAATTAATGAAATAAATAGACACAGGCAGTTTGTGGAAGAAAGGTGGCCGTGATGGTTTATTAAGAGTAACCAATACATACATTAATCAACACAAAAAATTACCAATAACTCATCAACATATTTAAACTGTAAATGCATGATGTTACACCATCATGCAACAACTACTTCACCATTACCAAGCAAATCCACCCAGGAAACCTGGGTGATTTTTCCCTCTAATAAAACATCACGACAAAAAGAAAACCCATAAATAAGGGGCGGGCGGGCGGGTGTCTCTTCAATCTTCATCAGCTGGACTGCCAGCTGACAGGTCAGTCACCCACATTTATACTTGAATTTCCCGCATAAAATTATTAACAACCAATCATCTTTAAAGGAAAAAGGCGCGCAACAGCTGGCTTAAACCAGTTCACTCAGCTGTCCGCGTTACGTCACCTTACCTCACTGAAAATAACGAATTAACCATTTACACACCCTCAATATTAAAACTACAATCATGAAAATGCCTGTGCGACCATAGCAACCCTCGCTAAAGGCTATAGGGTTTTTCCATTATACTAGCAAACACTCAGTGTACCTAGTGGCATCCTAAACGTGGCTATTGGACTTTGCTATAGTCCCACTAGTGCAAAGACATTTGCAGCACCTCTACCTGCATTGCACACTCCAACTCATTATAACTAAGCCATTTTACTAGCAAACACTCAGTGTACCTAGTGGCATCCTAAACGTGGCTATTGGACTTTGCTATAGTCCCACTAGTGCAAAGATATTTGCAGCACCTCTGCCTGCATTGCACACTCCAACTCATTATAACTAAGCCATTATACTAGCAAACACTCAGTGTACCTAGTGGCATCCTAAACGTGGCTATTGGACTTTTGTCTAGTCACACTAGTGCAAAGACATTTGCAGCACCTCTACCTGCATTGCACATTCCAACTCATTATAACTAAGCCATTATACTAGCAAACACTCAGTGTACCTAGTGGCATCCTAAACGTGGCTATTGGACTTTGCTATAGTCCCACTAGTGCAAAGATATTTGCAGCACCTCTGCCTGCATTGCACACTCCAACTCATTATAACTAAGCCATTATACTAGCAAACACTCAGTGTACCTAGTGGCATCCTAAACGTGGCTATTGGACTTTGCTATAGTCCCACTAGTGCAAAGATATTTGCAGCACCTCTGCCTGCATTGCACACTCCAACTCATTATAACTAAGCCATTATACTAGCAAACACTCAGTGTACCTAGTGGCATCCTAAACGTGGCTATTGGACTTTTGTCTAGTCACACTAGTGCAAAGACATTTGCAGCACCTCTACCTGCATTGCACATTCCAACTCATTATAACTAAGCCATTATACTAGCAAACACTCAGTGTACCTAGTGGCATCCTAAACGTGGCTATTGGACTTTGCTATAGTCCCACTAGTGCAAAGATATTTGCAGCACCTCTGCCTGCATTGCACACTCCAACTCATTATAACTAAGCCATTATACTAGCAAACACTCAGTGTACCTAGTGGCATCCTAAACGTGGCTATTGGACTTTGCTATAGTCCCACTAGTGCAAAGATATTTGCAGCACCTCTGCCTGCATTGCACACTCCAACTCATTATAACTAAGCCATTATACTAGCAAACACTCAGTGTACCTAGTGGCATCCTAAACGTGGCTATTGGACTTTTGTCTAGTCACACTAGTGCAAAGACATTTGCAGCACCTCTACCTGCATTGCACACTCCAGCTCATTATAACTAAGCCATTATACTAGCAATTGATGTTGTCAGTTTAAGGGCCGTAGTTGCATTGTCAGGGATATTTATTCTTTATTATTCTGCTGTTAATAAAGCTAGACCACCGCTGCAATCTACACCACCTCTCAATTTTTACTACCACATTTTAAGTGCACAATCTTGTCGCAATCAACATGAGTGGCAAAATGACAGATGCTGGTGGAAAGGGGAAGAGGCGTGGTGGAAAAGGAAAAAAAGGGTTTGTCCGTGGGGAAGGTGGCAAAGCTCCATTATCATCTGCTGTAGAGAGACCATCTACCAGCAAAAGTAAGATGTCTACTACTTACCGTGGACAATCCGATGTGCTCCCTTTTTTACGGACACGAACAACAGGAACAAAGGTAGATGATGGCCAAAAAAGGAAAATGCTTGAATGGATCTCAAGTGGTCCAACAAGTGCCCTCTCAGCCACTTCAAGTACCGCATCCAAAAAACACCAGTCCTCTGAGTTGTCATCCCAATCAAACTTGCTTTCTCCCAGCTCTGAAGTCTCCATCAGCCCTGCACAGTATGGTGGAACTGAGATGGCTGAGTCTGCAGAGCTGTTCAGTCACACTATAGCCTGGGAATCAGAGGTCTGCTCCCAAGCTACAGTGAGTACAGAACAGGAAATGGTCTGCAGTGATGCCCAGAACCTTTGTGACTCTGATTCAGGCCGTGAGGACCAAGTTTCTGAGCATAATGTTGACCCTTTGTCACAAACTGTAACACCTGTGGTTATAGACAATGAGGAACATACTGATGAAGATGAGACGCAGATACCCGATTGGGATGACAACTTAAATATTCGGTCAGGGCAAGAAGAGGCTCGGTCTGAGGGGGAGGGGAGTGCAAACACAACAATTGATGATGAAGTTCTAGAACCCACAGTCAGGCACTCGAGGAGGTCAACAGAGGTGGTGGAGGAGGATGCAACTGATGACGAAGTTACCTTGCGCCTTCCTGGACACAGTCGGAGTACTGGTAGCACGTCTACAACTGCATCCTCAGCCACCACTCTGCCTCTGAGCATTATTCGGGGTGGATCAACAGGTCGCATGGCCTCTAAGCCTTGCCTTGCCTGGTCCTTTTTTGACATAGAAAAAGATCGCCCAAATTATGTGATCTGTAAAATTTGTCATGGTTCTCTTAGTAGAGGTCAAAACCTCAGCAGTTTGACAACTTCTTCCATGAATCGTCACATGAATAAATATCATAGGTCCCGGTGGGAAGCTCACCGTACTGCAATGCGGCCTAGCGGAGCGAACCATCCACCGCCTGCCCCTTCCAGTGCATCCGCGCGCTCTTCATCTTCTAGGACTGTGGGGACAGCTGTCACACCTGTTTTTCCACCCACAACTTCCACCACTGTAACCGCAACAGGCAGTTTGCTTGGTAGGTCGTCAGTTGGTTTCGAAGGGGAAACAAGTGAGTGTGTACAGCTCTCTCAGACATCGATAGCACCAACGTTTGATGAAGGCAACATCATGTCTCCGCCTGCACTTTCCTCACAAACCTGCATTTTTCCAGGGACACCCTACTCAACACCGTCTACACACAGCAGCCAGATCTCTGTCCCTCAGATGTGGTCAAATAAAAGGCCACTTCCTGCGACCCATGACAAAGCTAAGAGGTTGACTCTATCCCTCTGTAAGCTGTTGGCTACCGAAATGCTGCCTTTCCGCCTAGTGGACACACAGGATTTTAGAGACCTTATGTCTGTCGCTGGTACTGGGACCAGATGCCTAGTCGCCACTACTTCTCTAAGAAAGGTGTGCCCGCGCTACACCAGCATGTCGCACACAACATCACCGCTTCCTTGAGAAACTCTGTGTGTCAACGGGTGCATTTCACCACTGATACTTGGACCAGTAAGCATGGACAGGGACGTTACATGTCGCTGACTGGGCACTGGGTAACTATGGTGATAGATGGTGAAGGGTCTGCTGCACAAGTCTTGCCGTCCCCACGACTTGTGTGTCAATCCTCTGTCTGTCCAAGTTCCGCCACTGCTTCTGCATCCTCCACCTTATCTGGGTCCTCCACCTCCGCCCCAAGCCTGCCTGGTCAGGCCACCAGCGTTCTCACTGCGCAGAAGGAATCACGCACCCCTCATTACTATGCTGGCAGCAGAGCGCAACGGCATCAGGCGGTCTTTAGCTTGACATGTCTTGGGAATAAGAGTCACACAGCTGAGGAGTTGTGGTCAGCTCTGCGGTCCGAGTTTAATAAATGGTTGTCTCCACTCAACCTGCAGCCTGGTAAGGCCGTGTGCGACAATGCTGCAAACCTGGGTGCGGCCCTTCGCCTGGGCAAGGTGACACACGTACCTTGTATGGCTCACGTGTTGAACCTTGTCGTCCAGCAATTTTTAACACACTATCCCGGCCTAGATTGCCTTCTGAACAGGGCACGAAAACTGTCTGCTCACTTCCGCCGTTCAAGCGCCGCAGCTGAGCGACTTGCATCGCTCCAGAAGTCTTTCGGCCTGCCGGTTCATCGCCTGAAATGCGATGTGGCGACACGCTGGAATTCAACTCTCCACATGTTACAGCGACTGTGGCTGCACCGCCGAGCCCTGGTGCAATACGGCAGCAGGTGAGGAGTATCCTACAAAAACATTGGCCCATCCTAACCACGGATGTGCAAACCTCCTCAGTGGTCTCCCCTCAGCCGATGCTCACTGCCCGACGCGCCCCCAATTTGAGAGATCTGTTGACCCGCAGCCATTTTGTTAGACCTACAATTAAGTTACAGCGCGGTGTCAACCTGAGGGGCTCTTTTCCATGCGGAGATTGTAACATCTGTGGCTATATGCAAGTGACTTACAACACCTTTTTCAATCCTCAGGACTCCACAAATCACCCTATCAAGTCGTACATTAACTGCAAGACGAAGAACGTGGTATACTGTATGATCTGCCCATGCGACAAAGTCTACGTTGGCCAGACAACTCAAGAATTAAGAAAAAGGATACAGAAAGACTTCTCGACAATCAACCTGGCATCTTCTGATACCTTAAAAGGTAAAACAATTACATCCGTGGCGGCCCATTTTCTAGCTTTCCATCAGAGCAGCCCACGTGGCACCCGGGTCTTTGGATTACAGAGGTGCCACATTAGTGCCAGGGGAGGCTCATGTATCAGATGGCTCCTCCAGAACGAATCTAGATGGATTTTCCAACTACATTCTCTAACTCCATCAGGTCTAAATGAGGAACTATTGTTCACGGGGTTCCTCGGTTGATATTATTCTGTGTCTCTTTCCCCTGTTTCCTATGCGAGTACATCTGACTCATTCTCTTGTTTATGCCACACTAACTGGCTTGCGCATTTTCCCTTTGTTGCAGGTGAGCCTTTGTTCTATAATATTTCCTGCACACATGGATATGCCCAATGGCGGGGCTCCACGATCAAGCACTAGATGAGATTATGGCTATGCATGGAAAATATCACTCGGGCCCCCCCCTTGGCATACTCTTCCATCGGCCTTGGACTCTGGACGGTTTTCCTGTGTTCACCTTACAGGCGTACAGTAAACCTTTCCTCTGCATGTCATGCTCCAACTATTCGTTAGAGATACATGTCTTAAAATCTTTTTTTGGACTGGCTAATAGTGATCTTTACTTTTGACAAACCGGTTGTAACTTGTTGCCTCTCTGTAAGGCTTTTGTATAAAGATCTATATCATCTACACACTCTCTTTTGATAACCTTACCATCAGTATGCGCAAGCTTCGATGCTATACCAGTTACCTGTATAATAGTCCCTTAATGGATGGTCTCTCATACTGATTGGATATGCTGTATCCAAACTAGCTGGCAGAGGGGTGTGAAATACAACAGTCCATTAGGGTACTCCATGAGGGATATATGTGTTCAGATGTATATATACCGCCTTTGATAAAACATCATGCCCCCGTGTATCCACTACCATCCGGAAATGCAATGTAAACACGTGAATGCATTCTTATAACGTGCCTTATTAGGGACCTCGAACAAACTAGATATAAGATTTGGCAATAATCCGGTGATACATACAGTTCTATGTGCTTATATACGGAGGTATGGCAAAATACCATGCCCCAATTGACCCATTACTGTTCGGGGTTAAATTATGAACACACATTTGCATTCTCTGGTAAGAATGCTCGTGTTGGCTTGGCGACCTTGAGCAAAGGGTGTAAATCATCTGATATTGATTTGCCCAACGGAGAGCATGTATGCCTCCCATATATGCACGATCCCTCCAAGATCGCATTCACATGTCTGTATGTTTGCATTCTTGCAGGTCGAGGGCTTCAGTTCTTGTGTGGCCGCACGTTTACTACCTGGATACGTTTTAGATAAAGGATTTCCTTATACCTGTATCCCCCTCTGTGATATTCTATGAACCACTTGGGGCATATGTGGCCATAGGACTAGGACAAGCGTCTCTTTTCCACTAATATTTGCGACCGGTCCATCTTGTGACTAATGCCTCCGTGACGCCGCATTAACGACTCCTCTATGTGAGTCTTATATTATTCTGTCTGTTTGCAGTGGCGGCTATCTAGCTTTCTAGTCCGTCCGACCTTGCGCATATGCAGTGCGACGATTCATTCATATTTCAGATACCACTTTGCTTTTTGCAGTAATTTGGCCACTTGGCCCTTCCGTCCGCCTGACATCGCGCATGCGCAGTGGAATGTTTTCACTTGGCTATCGGCCACTGCCGATTCACCATAACGCGCATGCGCAATATGGCGCTATAGCACACGGCTCCAGACGATTCTACAGCTCTACAGGTGTGTGTATACTTCTCATTAACTAAACTCTGATAGATATATATATACCGCGCCTTTTTTGCACTCCAGTCACCCGCCCTGATGAAGCCGCTGGTGCGGCGACACGCGTCGGCCTCTAACCTTGAGCACCCGGCTTGACCGCCCCCATGACATGACTGACTAACCCTGGATCCATGACCGATGACTGTATGGCATCCACCCCACCTTGTCCCATATGACATGATTCCAGTCTCCAGGTCTTAGGCAGTCGGCTATTCTGAATTGCACCTTCTCTACACGCAGCCGCTACATGTGTGAGTACTGGCAGTTACTCCCCTGCCTAAAACTTGGCCGGATCTTTACTCATACACCATCTCAGGGTGGCATGGTCACCGGCCGTAACTATACCCCTGTGACCAGCTTATTTTAGCTGGTCATTGGACTGGACCGTGATATTGTGGGTTGGAATACAGCCGTATAATTATTGTCCGGCACTTCTAACCACAAGATTGGCTATCAATACTGATATTCCTTTGTGGAAATCATTTTGAGGTACAACTGATTGCCATTCATGTGTTATTACATCCCTTAGCGTCCATACGGGGTTTAGCCCATTGGATTTACTGGGTGATTTCTGTCGGCCGAATTATAGCTGTATTTTTTCATCGGCTACCAATGTACATGCATTCTACATAATCCTTTGTTGTAGAAACTATTCTAGGATATAAGGATTGCTAATGACTTGTCATTGTATCTCTTATTATTTACATAGGGTTTGATTTATGGTGTGGTCATTCAAACCACACGATTTATGCCATGTGTCCATTACACAAACAACCATCAAGTGATTGACAATTGGCCACATATTGCCCAATACATGTCCTCTTGATATAGGGCATGATACTGTAAGGTTTGGTTTACATTGTGATATGTATGCATACTCAAATATACTGTGATTAGCAATTGCCACACCCCTCTAGCATTCCAGTTTCACCCTATGGATTGATCCAATCAGGAGTACTTGATATCTAATATTTGCATTATCCAGGGTTTCGGTCTTTTCACCATTTTTTCATCTTGATATTGTACTGTACCTTATGATTGTATTGTCATTCGTGACACATGACATTGGGGGCATTTGGTCTCGCCTAAGTGGTGTTCTCCTGTCTTGTTGTATGTTTTTTAATTGATTTTAAGATGTGTTTCCTTGTGCAATAAATAAAGGTGTGTTTTATACATTATACCATTGGTGTGCCCCTGCTTGTATGTGCGGAATCTTCCCCCTCTTTTTTCATGTGATTTTCCTTCCGCACCAGTGCGCACCCAAATAAGAAAAATTGTTCCAGTATGAGTGGTGCGCTCCGACATTTATTTCTCTGGTGCAATACGTCATGACGTATAGCCTGGGTCAACGAGATGCAGAGGTGGGTCAGATCACCCTGATGGAGTGGTCTCAGATCAAGGACCTATGCACCCTTCTGCACAGTTTCGACATGGCGACGAATATGTTTAGCGCTGACAATGCCATTATCAGCATGACAATTCCAGTCATTTACATGCTGGAGCACACGCTAAACACAATTCGTAGTCAGGGGGTGGGACAACAGGAAGGGGAGGAACTACAGGAGGATTCATATGCGCAAGGGACAACAACATCACCAAGGTCCAGACGTTCATCATCACCAACCCAGCAGGCATGGGACCATGGGGGACAGGGATCAACAAGGGCGCATAGTAGCAGGTAAAATGTTGAGGAAGGTGCAGGAGAACATGAAGAAATGGAGGACGAACTGTCCATGGACATGGAAGACTCAGCAGATGAGGGAGACCTTGGTCAAATTTCAGTTGAAAGAGGTTGGGGGGAGATGTCAGAGGAAGAAAGAACGGGTAGCACCTCTATGCCACAAACACAGCGTGGACTTGGTCCGCATTGCTGCGCAAGACACATGAGTGCCTTCTTGTTGCACTACCTCCAACATGACCCTCGTATTGTCAAAATTAGAAGTGATGATGACTACTGGATTGCCACACTATTAGATCCCCGGTACAAGTCCAAATTTTGTGACATAATCCCAGCCATAGAAAGGGACGCACGTATGCAGGAGTATCAGCAGAAGCTGTTACTCGATCTTAGCTCGGCTTTTCCACCAAACAACCGTGCAGGTGCAGGGAGTGAATCTCCCAGTTATAACTTGCCAAACATGGGACGGTCTCGTCATCTTCAACAGTCTACCCGTACCAGTAGCACCGTATCTGGTGCTGGTAACAGCAATTTTATGGAATCTTTTCATAATTTTTTTAGACCCTCCTTTGCAAGGCCAACAGAGACAACAAGTCTGACACATAGTCAACGGCTGGAGAGGATGATACAGGAGTATCTCCAAATGAACATCGATGCCATGACTTTGCAAATGGAGCCTTGCTCATTTTGGGCTTCAAATCTAGAAAAATGGCCAGAGCTCTCCAGTTACGCCTTGGAGATTTTGTCGTGTCCAGCTGCCAGCGTTGTCTCTGAACGTGTCTTCAGTGCTGCTGGGTGTGTACTGACAGATAAGCGCACGCGTCTGTCCAGTGACAATGTGGACAGACTAACGTTCATCAAAATGAACAAGTCATGGATCCGCAAGGAATTTACTACCCCTGTGTCATCCTGGGGAGAGTAAATGCTTGTGGATTTGGAATGTGCTTGATGCAAATCAAAACATCCTGTTTGCAACTAGGGCCCAAGTGCTGCCACTGAAGGGGTGGGTGTCTGTGGGGCCCAATTTTTAGAAAAAAGGAAGACTCCGCTTGGAGTAACCCTTGCTTACATTGTTTTTAAAAGAAGCCAAGATGAACAGAGCTGGGATCAGGAAAGACTTTGCTACCTACCCCGGGGTCATCCTGGGGACGGTTAATTATGGCGTATTTTTGAATGTGCTTGATGCAAATCTAGCTGTGAATTGTACAACTAGGGCACAAGTGCTGCCACTGAATGGGTGGGTGTGTGTGTGGCCCAATTTTTGGAAAAAAAGGGAGACTCCGCTTGGAGTAACCCTTGCTTGCTGTGTTTTTTAAAAATGATCCAAGATGAACAGAGCTGGGATCAGGAAAGACTTTGCTACCTACCCCGGTGTCATCCTGGGGACGGTTAAGAATGGCGTATTTTTGAATGTGCTTGATGCAAATGTAGCTGTGAAGTGTACAACTGGGGCACAACTGCTGCCACTGAATGGGTGGGTGTGTGTGGGGCCCAATTTTTTGAAAAAAGGAAGACTCCGCTTGGAGTCACCTTGCGGTGTTTTACATGATTTTAGAAGGGCGCGCCATGCCTATATCTGTGTCTCCTCCTCTTTTTCCTTGTCCTGCTCTTTTGTTTTCACATGAGTATATGTCCTTGTCACTTTCTCATGTGTTTGTGTTGTGTTGTGAGTTGTTTGTCACCTTTTGGACACCTTTGAGGGTGTTTTCTATGTGTTTTTATGTGTTTGTGAATGCCTGCCATTGTTTCCTATGCGGTTCGAGTTCGGTTCGTCGAACGTTCGACGAACCGAACTCGAACGGGACCTCCGTTCGGCGAACCGACCTCGAGCCGAACCGGGACCGGTTCGCTCATCTCTACACGTAATATCATGTCTGGTAATCTTAGAGACTAGAGCGTAAGAGTTAATAGTAAAGTCCTTGTGGATAGATCATGGATAACATGGAAATGTGAGGATTCCAAAAAGTGCCCAGAAGGGCAGAATAAAGTGCGCAGTCTCACCCACCATCCACAAGTTTTGCAACAACTTAGTTCATATATATGGATACAATCATGGCTTGGGAGGGAAGGGAGAAGAGGTGAAGGCAGGTTAGAAGTTTACTTGGCAAAAACAGACTTTTCTTTACTGATTTAGAAATGTAGAAAAGCCATTGTCCAATTTTGTTTATAACTTAAGTTGAATAGATCAATTTGCAAAACTTTGGTCCACTGGCAAGCTCCGTAATCTCTGGTCACTGGATGGTAGGGTCTTGAATCCTTTACCTACTGGGATCCACAATGCAGCTTTGATTAGCCAGATTCAGATAAAAATACAAATTTGCTGGTAGAAATTTGCCTTCATGCCTTGATGATTTGATTTCCCTTTACACCCAAGCAGACTTTCATTTTGAAGAGTGATTAAGAAAATAAGCTCTAGATTTCCAGCTATTATCATTGGCCAAAATATACCTTCTCCTCACTGAAGTACTCTGTTTACTTTGTGGTGCACCGAAATATTCCTGTATAGCTACTGTAGTTCCAAACTAATGGACAAACATATAAACCTCAGACTTTAGGCTAAGGAAGAAATAACTTCCACTATCTGTGCCGCCCCTGCAGCGGTCGAACCGCTCGGATCCGGGGGTGTTGATTACTCGTGGCTCGAGGGTCTCCAGACCCGGGGGCTTAGGGGCCACACTCAAATGAAGAAAGGGATTATTTACAGGGGGTAGGTATAGTTTGTGATGGCACCCGTGGTGTATGGTAATTGGGAGTACCATCGCGCCGTTGCGAGTACCCGGGGTGATGGAGTGAGGCAGCAAGATGACGTTACCCTCCATGGGTAGGGGAAGTCCCCAGGACTCTGGATGGTGCTCTGGGATGCAGGGGAAGCACAGGCTCGCTGGTTGCAGGGGTTAATTAGGTACTCACTCAGCAATAAAGCAGACGCTGACAACAGGATAAACCAAGTCTCTGACTGCCGCTGTATCTTGAGGGGAGCTCGTCTGGGTCCCGTCCCCTACAGCACTGCCTTGTGGTCCGTGACCTGTCTCCTGGCACAAAATTTAGAGTGTCCTTTGTGGCCCGACAGCTTGGAGCTTTCCGGGCCCAGCTCCCCACTATGGCTAAGTGAAGGAGCCTGCTCTCATGGGCTCACACTTGGGATTTCAGTGGGCCGCTTGTTTGGAAAGCCCTATCCCCCTCGTTGCGCTAGTGCCTCCGATCTCTGAGCTTCATGGTAACAGGCTCTATCCTCTGCAGGTTAATTGCCGGGTCGCCTGAAGCTTCTCCCCGACCTAGGGTCCGTGTACCTCGTCGTGCCTTCGGTCCCGGACTGGTGATTAGGCCCAGGCTGCTGAACATCCTCCAAGACAGGTCCCAGGCACCTAGCCTCAATCCCCTACGACTGGGGGTCCGACTCCTCTAGGTCCAGACCACCGTCTGCGATCTAGTCTGCTTCTCCCCTGGGAGCTACAACTCTCAGCTTCCTCAGAGCTCCTCACAGCTCGAGGGCTACCACTTAAATGAACTTGACACCTCCCACCTCCCTGCCGGACCCCTAGCTGAGTGGCCCTAGTCCAGCTTAAGCAGCCCACTGGTGTGCCTGACAGGTGTGGTGCAAAGTGTATCTAGGATTTGTGGATGCTGGTGTAGGCAGTACTGCAGGATGGAGACCCCAAACCATGGGGGGTTGAGCCCTGCACAGGAAGAGAAAGTTTGTGCAGAACCCTATGGCGACCTGACTAGTCCAGGGGTGTCACATATCCACAAACTGCTCATGCCTATGAATGTTTTCCTTCTGTATCCTTTGTGTTCACTGGACAAGCATTCATTGATTCCAAATTTTCAGACAATTTTATGGACTTGTTCTCTGGCTAAAGAGGCTAAAAAATACTTTGTTTGCTTGCGGATGCCTCTGAAGCTTACCTCTGTTTTCCTGGTGGTCCTATCCAATTTCGAAGGTAAGTCTTCAGATTGGTTCCTGACACATTAAGGACATTTCTTTTTATTTTTCCAGAGCAATGTTTACTTTATAAAATAACATAAAATGCCACTTAGATGGCAAGGCAGAAAAAGGGGAGTGTGGAGGAAATCCACAGCATGTGGATCACCAATTAGTGGGGCTTCGGAACCCAAGATTGTGGTTTTCTGGATCTTTTTTTTTTTTATTCTGTCTGACACAGTTGAAGTTACCAACGATAAAAATTACAGACCTCTCCATTGTTTGTAGGTAGGGAAACTTGCAAAATTGGCAGAGTATTAAATACTTATTTTCCCCACTGTGCATCACCTGTCTATTGTTCCAATGGGAAATAACAAATGTTTTATCCTCCCCTTCTTTTGAGAGCCGTAACTTTTTAATTTTCCGTCAATCTTGTCATATGAGAGCTTATTTTTTGAGGGACGAGTTGTACTTTTAAATGAAACAATAAGTTTTACCATATAGTGTACTGGAAAACAGCAAAAAAATTGCAAAAAAAAAATATGATTGCATGTTGGATTTTGGGATATTTTATTCACTGTGTTCATTATATAGAAAAAACGATGTGTTGGTGTGACGCCTCAGGTCGGTATGAGTTTGTAGACACCAAACATGTATAGGTTTCTAAGGGGTTAAAAATATTCTGAAGATTGTCTAAAAAAAAAGTGGTGAACATTTTGCGCCATTTTCCGTGACCCGTAGCATTCTCATTTTTCAGAATCTAAGGCTCAGTGATGGCCTACTTTTTGAGTCTTGAGGTGTCATTTTTAATTGTACCATTTTTGCGCAGATGCTACGTTTTGATCACCTGTTATTGCATTTTGAGCAAAATTTGTGACGACCTTAGAGGACTATAAGGATCAGCAGTCTGATTGCTCATTCATTTCTCCCAATCAGAGTTGCACAGCTCAGAACAAGAGAAATGCTCATCTCTTGTAACAGAGGCTTTTCTGCTGGTTGTTAAAGGAAGTGAGTCATGTGACCTACCGGAGTTATCCCATGACCATGTGCTAACATGGCAACCATCGGCTCCCATTATCACTTCACGCCGCCGCCAATGGAGACAGGTAAATGCAGATTTACTGCTGCGGGCATTTAAATTGTGCTGTCACAGTTTGACAGCGCCATTTAAGGGGTTAACAGGAGTGGGTGGATCGCCGATCCACACATGTCTGCGAGGCACACATATCAGCTCTCAAAATCAGCTGACATGTGCAGGAATCACAGCCGGAGGTGATTACCCTTTGATGAATTAGAATGTGTTAGTACGTCCTTGGTCTGCCCTTTTTTCAAATTTCATCAACAAAGGGTGTGTGTCGCCCTGGGCAAGCCAGGGGACACAGATAACAACACCACTACACCCCACACTCCAGGTAGGCACACCTGCTAACCAGAAATCCTTGTTGCCTCCCTCCAGGAGTCTGTGATGCACACCAGGGGGTGGGCCAGGCGGTTGGCTCCGCCCACCAAGGAGCTCACCACTCTGGAGGCAGGAAGTTATCAGGCAGAACTGTCAGAGACATGAAGGAGTGAACAGCAGAGTAGCCCAGGCAGGGGCTAGAGGAAACAACCAGAAGTGAAAGGGAAGGAAAGGAAAGTGGAAAAGGAGGAAAGCAAGAAGTGGTGACAGAGCAGAGAGAAGGAGAAGCCTGAGAGCCCAGCTTTGTGTAGGGCTAGAACAGCAAGGTCAGCGACGGCGGTGACTGTCCGGAGGGGGACCGTTTGGAAGTTCCTGGAAGGACCCCGTTGGCTGTGTGCCCGGTGGTCTGGAGCAGTGTTCCGAAGGACAGTCAGCACCAGGGCAGGGGCCTCTCGGACCCCGGCAAGGCTAGGAGTCGCCCAATTTGCCGAATCCGTCAGTGAAGGGGACGCAGATCCCCCAGCAACAAAGTCCCGATTGACGGCAACAGCCCGACCATTACCGGGGAGACACCGCCACCGCCAAGGCACCAGTTTCCCCAGGGCCAGCGCCTGCGGGCAAAGTGTAGAGCTCCTCCGGCCCAGATTGCAGTCGGGGAGCGGGTAACCGGAGGGAATCCACCGCTACCATCAGTCAAACAGGTGCAAGGAAGAGAGACGTCACCGTCACCTACCGGGAGTGCAGGTGCAACCGTCTGTGGGACCGTCCTACCAGCCGTTGGTTTACCGTACAACCTGTGTCCGTGTCTCAGGCTGAGTGAGTACCACAGTGCCGCAAGGCACAGCGCTGCCCCCGCGTCCCTGCGCCCTCCAGGCCCTACACGTCACCTCTCTTCACCGGGCCCCGGGATCACCAACCCCCTACCCACGGAGGGGCAACACAACACCTGGCTGCTCCCATCACCATCCCCGGGACCCTCACACTGAGCAGCGGTGGTGCCATCACCACAACCGTGGGTGGCGTCACGAACTATAATCCCAACAAACACCCCCTTTTCACTCACGGGCGAGGAGTGTGGCTCGAGACACCCCGGGATCCGGCCCGCAGCTCGAGCCACCAGGAGCAACTGCCGGACCCGAGCAGAAGGGGTGAGCGCGGTGTGCTGACACCCTCCTCCCCGCCCGCGACAACTTGGCGTCACGAACAGGATCTTACCGCTCTGCCGTCTGGTAGAGGTGCGCCTTGTTACCGCCGGGGGTATCCGGCAGAAAAATTTCAGAAGCCGCCATCTTTGGCGCGAAAAGTTCCCGCTCGAGCGTCTTCTCGAGCAGTAGAGGCGCGAAGGCCAAAACTCCGCCCCGAGAGAGGAGGGGCTGGAAAGAGCTAAGGGGGACGGAAACAAGATGTCTGCGCCCGACGAAGCCGCTGGAGGAGCGGTGGTCGCAGCCGCAGCGGCACCCGCGGATGGGAATGGGCCTGCCCAGGTCCCGGCCGTACTGGCGGGAGGTGCCGCGGCCCCCGCGCTTGCTCAGGTCATGCCGTTTTCCTTGCCCTATGCGTCCGGAGCTGCCTGGCTACTGCAGTATGACGGGAAACCGGATGCCTTGCAGGCCTTCCGGAAAAAGCTTAACCCGTTGCTAGAGCTGTACCCCCTGACTGATAAGCAACGTGCAGCGATAGTGCTAGGCCAGCTAACCGGTGCGGCGGAGCAGGAAGCGGAGACCTGGGCCGAGGGGGACCGGCTCTCTGTAGCCACCATCTTCGAGAAGCTACAGACTGCCTTCGAGACCCGGACTGAAGCGGAGCTGAGGATGCAGTTTTACCAGTGCCGGCAACGAGCTGGGGATAGCATTCGGGACTATGCTCTACGTCTGCAGGCCGCCCTCCGCACGCTAAAGCGGGTGAACGCTATTAATGAGGCGGATAGCAATAAGATGTTAGTGGAGCAATTTGCGCAGGGGATGAGGTCCCCTGAGGATCGTAAACAACTCCGGCTGTGGGCCCTGGAACACCCTGATGTGGACTTCGCTGTGTTAAAGGAGCGGGCTATCAAAGCACTACAGCCCCCAGCTGCTGAAGCTCTGGAACCCGTCCTGTGGCCCGTCGAGACAGCTCCCGTTGTGGCGACCCCAGCCAAACCAACCTCCTTACTACCCGCAGCCTCGAGCAGCACAGTGGAAGAACTGGCAGCCCAGGTCCGTCGCCTGGACGGAGACCTTGCCAAAATCCTTGCTGCGCTTCAACCTCTGACCAGATCTCAGCCCCCAGCGCAGATACAGCTTGCTGACAGTCCCGAAGATGTTCCCTGGATGCAGCAGAGAAGCGCTAACAACCCGCGGAGCAGACCTCCAATCTGCTACAAGTGCCGTAAGCCGGGCCATGTTTACCGACAGTGCCCGTTAAAACGAGCAACCCCTGGGGCCCCGGGCCAATCCTCAGGAGTAGAACACCGTGGCCCCCCGGACTGGCGAGACCGATACGTCGGGGCCCGCCCTATCATCCCTGTGGCTGTGGACGGCATACCCGTGATGGCTCTCTTGGACACTGGATCACAGGTAACGACCATACCGTACACATTGTATCAGCGATATTGGGCCACAGACGAGCTAGCGCCTCCAGACAATAGTATAAATTTGATTGCCGCTAATGGACTTCCATTGACCCAGGTGGGGTATAAAGAGGTGGCTATGACAGTGGGGCAAGCTGAACTGCAACACCAGGGTATGATTGTGATCATGAATGAGCCTAGTGATCATAACCCGAAAATAGTGTTGGGAACCAATGTGATGGAACACTGCATGGCTGATGTGCTGAACCTTTTGCAGCAGCTAGCCGCCACGGCGGCGGGGAGCCGGCAGAGGGCTGTGCAGCGTGAGATCCGCGCCCTGATGTACCGCCAGCATGTAAGCTCAACCGGAGGGGAGATTGGTGGAGTGCGAGTGATGGATGTTGCTCCATTGACTGTGCCCCCTAGGAGTGAGATGATGATCTGGTGTAGGGCAGCAGTAGGGCCTCAGGGGCGTGACTACCCTGCGATGATGGAGCCCATGCCTTCCGAGCACTGGCCCACTGTAGTGGCCGCCCGAGGGGTGGTAGATGTGAAGAAAGGGAGAGTGCCTGTGAGAGTGTTGAACTGTGGGGAGGAAGAAGTCAGGCTCCCCCGGTATGCCACCATTGCCAAGCTGCTCACCCTGGACCCTCACACTATCCAGGAAGCCCGTCCACCCACACTCCCACCTACCACCAGCACTTCCCCACCCCAGGGGGACACCAAGGAGTGGCACCAACAGCTACATGTGGGCACTGATGATACCCCTACACATCACAGGGCAGGGGTACACAGGGTAGTGCAGGAGTACGAACAGGTTTTCAGTAAGCACCCCCTAGACTTTGGGCAGATCAAGGGGGTCCAACACCACATTCCCACGGGTGAACATCCCCCTATCAAAGAGAGGTACAGACCTATTCCCCCTGCACATTATCAGTGTGCCAAGGATATGTTGAAGAATATGAAGGAGGCAGGGGTTATTCGGGACAGTTGTAGTCCCTGGGCCGCTCCGTTGGTACTGGTCAAGAAGAAGGATGGTACCATGCGGATGTGTGTGGACTACCGGAAGATCAACCAGATAACCCATAAAGATGCCTATCCATTGCCTCGTATTGAAGAATCTTTGGCTGCACTGAGAACTGCAAACTACTTCTCGACCCTTGACCTCACCAGCGGATACTGGCAAGTGGCCGTGGCCCCCGAGGACCGGGAGAAGACTGCCTTCACCACCCCGATGGGGCTATGCGAATTCAATAGCATGCCGTTTGGGCTGTGCAATGCCCCCGGGACTTTCCAACGATTGATGGAGTGCTGTCTGGGACATTTAAACTTCGAGACCGTCCTGCTGTATTTGGATGATGTGATTGTTTATTCCCAGACGTATGAGGCCCATCTGGAGCACCTGGCCGAGGTGTTCGCGTCCCTTGCCAAGTTCGGGATGAAGTTGAAGCCCTCGAAGTGCCATCTGCTGAAACCCAGGGTGCAGTATCTAGGACACGTGGTGAGTGCGGATGGTGTCGCCCCCGACCCTGAGAAGATCACTGCCATCCAGAGCTGGCCGAGACCAACCACGGTGAGGGAAGTAAGGCAGTTCCTGGGTCTGGTGGGGTACTATCGGCGCTTTATAAAGGGGTACACGAAGATGGCTGCCCCCATGCAAGATCTCCTCGTGGGACAGACCAAAGGTGGTAGACCTATTGGAGCCCCACTGTTGTGGGAGGACAAGCATGAGGAGTCCTTTGGCCAGTTGAAGGCGGCCTTGACCGGAGAAGAGGTCTTGGCGTACCCTGATTATGGGCGCCCGTTCATCCTCCACACAGACGCCAGTAACGTGGGGCTGGGAGCGGTCTTGTCCCAGGTCCAGGATGGGAAGGAGAAGGTGATTGCCTACGCCAGCCGAAAACTCCGGCCGACCGAAAGGAACCCTGAGAACTATAGCTCCTTCAAGCTCGAGCTATTGGCGTTGGTGTGGGCTATCACAGAGCGGTTCCGCCACTACCTGGCGGCGGCGAAATTCACCGCGTTTACGGACAACAATCCGCTAACTCACCTGGACACGGCCAAGTTGGGCGCGCTGGAGCAGCGGTGGGTAGCCCGGTTAGCCAACTATGATTTCACCATAAAGTACCGAGCTGGTCGTGTCAACATCAATGCAGATGAACTCTCCCGGATGCCCCATTTGTCAGAAGAGGGGTGTGAGGATGACGACCTCGAGGAGATTGAGTTGCCTGCGTTTCACCAGCCGCCTACTGAGAGGGTACAAGTATGTCAGCAACGGGCGGACCTGGACCCGCGGCCCAGTCAAGAGTGGCAGGACGCCCAGGACCAAGCACCGGCTGTCCGCCTTGTCAAGACCCTGGTGGAACAAGGTGCTATGGGAATAGACCCTGCCGCTCCAGCCGAAGCCCAACGCTTGTGGAAAGAACGA
The DNA here is from genome assembly GCF_048569485.1 of Anomaloglossus baeobatrachus. Lineage (NCBI taxonomy): Eukaryota > Metazoa > Chordata > Amphibia > Anura > Aromobatidae > Anomaloglossus > Anomaloglossus baeobatrachus. The sequence continues at coordinate 120,408,826 of NC_134364.1, forward strand.
AAACGGCTCTACCTACACCAAGGGAGGCTGTACCGTGAGCTGATCAACCCAAAGACCCATGAGAAAATATGCCAGTTGATCGTTCCTCAAGCTGAGGTTGCTACCGTCCTACGGGCATACCATGATGGTGCTGGCCACTTCGGGTGGAAGAAGCTGGAGATGCTGTTGCGGGAGCGGTTCTATTGGAGTGGGATGCGTGAATCGGTGGAAGCCTGGTGCCGAGAGTGCGGTCCTTGTACACTGAGGAGAAAGGACGAGACTAGCCAGAGGGCACCGTTACATCCCATAGTCACCCATCAGCCGCTGGAGCTGGTCGCCCTGGACCATGTTAAACTCACCCCTAGCCGAAGTGGGTACACCTACGCGTTGACCATGGTAGACCACTACTCAAGATTCATGGTGGTAGTCCCCGTTAAGGACTTGACTGGTCGAACCGCTGCCCGAGCGTTCCAGGCCTATTTTTGCCGACCCCATGGGTACCCCGAGAAGGTGCTGACTGACCAAGGCCCGGCTTTTGAAGCAGAAGTGTTTCACGAATTCTGCCAGTTGTACGGCTGCAAGAAGATCCGGACCACTCCGTACCACGCCCAAACCAACGGCATGTGCGAGAAAATGAATCACTTGGTCCTGGGGCTCCTCAAGACGCTACCGCTGGAAGAACGGAACATGTGGCCGGAAAAGTTACCCGACTTGGTCGACATGTACAATAATATCCCATCCAGCTCGACGAAGTGCACCCCAGCGTATCTGATGAGGGCCCGGCCTGGCCGCCTGCCGGTGGATCTGGAGATGGGGTTGGAGGCTCCGGAAGCACTCCCTTCAACGGCAGAGTGGGAAAGTCGGAGGAGGGCCCAGTACCGGCAAATCCAGGAGTATGTGGAGAAAAACCTCAGTCGAAGTCGAGAACAGCAAGAGCACCGGTTCAACCAGAAGGCGCCTGCAGGTCCTTTCCAGCCCGGAGATGTGGTGCTGAAACGGAAGAGAAAAGCCCACAAACTGGATGACCAGTGGGAGCAAGTCCCTTACGTCGTACAACCCACCGAGTGGGACAATGGGAAGACCTACCAGATCAGTCGTGACCAAGGGGGCACCCTGGCTACAGTTTCTCGGGACCATCTGAAGAAATGCCCCCCAGCGTTAAAAGCAGAGGCTGAAGTACCGGTTCCTCCACCAGTGGAAAAGGCAGCAGAGGTGATCCACACTGTCATGGGTGACTTCCCAGCAAACTGGCCTACACAGAACGGCGCGGTGATACTTCCAGTGATACTGTTCCCACAACCCGTGGATGAAGAAGTAGTGGAAGCGGTTAACCGTGAGCCAGAACCAGTGCCAGTGCCCAGGGATGAACCTGTACCCAGTCCCCCTGCACCTCCGCCTGCCCCACACTATAGCAGGGAGGAGGAACCGATTGTTCCCTCTACCCCACTGTCTAGCACCACTGACACCGGGCCCCGAAGGTCCACCCGTTCCAACCTAGGTAGACCCCCACTTAGGTACAGGGAGACCGTTCTATGAGTAAGAGGGGCCCGCAAATGTAAAAGAGTGTTGTGTGCTTGTTTGAAAAAGTTTGTTGAAAGTTTTGAAAAATGAAAAACACTGATTGAACCGAGTTTTCACCTGATTGTCAGCTGTGATTTGCAACCGGCAGGAGCCGGCACCGTTGTCCCCGTGGGGACCGTTTAAAGTTAAAAATGCATGGGAACTAGCAATGGACAAGCCCGTGAACTCTGCAGGGCAACCACAAACGTTAGTGGCTTGTAAATATGTTGGGTACCGTTACCGTTTCCGCAGGCCGCCTCCGGAGAGGCAGGTTGGAGGGAGGGCCCTGAGCAGAGCAGGCCAGGGCCCAGCCACCAAAGGAACCGGTGGCTACCCTCTGGAGGGAAGGACAGATCCCGCTCGGGTGACTTGTGCTGGACTGTGGGTCAAGGGGTGCTGCCTGGGTTTTAGGGGCAGCATCAGGGCCAGGTTGCTTGGGTGGGAGAGAGCGGAAACCGTGACCGTACACCGTTGAAACGTTAAAAGAAAAATGTGCCTCCCGTCTTGGGAAGAGTTGATTGAAAATGCTTATGTTATGTTTAACCCTGTTATCCCCTTTTTACAGAAAAATAAAAACCGGTGTAGGACGGCAGCCCGCGGACGGTCTGCATTTTGCTAAGGGGGAATGTGTCGCCCTGGGCAAGCCAGGGGACACAGATAACAACACCACTACACCCCACACTCCAGGTAGGCACACCTGCTAACCAGAAATCCTTGTTGCCTCCCTCCAGGAGTCTGTGATGCACACCAGGGGGTGGGCCAGGCGGTTGGCTCCGCCCACCAAGGAGCTCACCACTCTGGAGGCAGGAAGTTATCAGGCAGAACTGTCAGAGACATGAAGGAGTGAACAGCAGAGTAGCCCAGGCAGGGGCTAGAGGAAACAACCAGAAGTGAAAGGGAAGGAAAGGAAAGTGGAAAAGGAGGAAAGCAAGAAGTGGTGACAGAGCAGAGAGAAGGAGAAGCCTGAGAGCCCAGCTTTGTGTAGGGCTAGAACAGCAAGGTCAGCGACGGCGGTGACTGTCCGGAGGGGGACCGTTTGGAAGTTCCTGGAAGGACCCCGTTGGCTGTGTGCCCGGTGGTCTGGAGCAGTGTTCCGAAGGACAGTCAGCACCAGGGCAGGGGCCTCTCGGACCCCGGCAAGGCTAGGAGTCGCCCAATTTGCCGAATCCGTCAGTGAAGGGGACGCAGATCCCCCAGCAACAAAGTCCCGATTGACGGCAACAGCCCGACCATTACCGGGGAGACACCGCCACCGCCAAGGCACCAGTTTCCCCAGGGCCAGCGCCTGCGGGCAAAGTGTAGAGCTCCTCCGGCCCAGATTGCAGTCGGGGAGCGGGTAACCGGAGGGAATCCACCGCTACCATCAGTCAAACAGGTGCAAGGAAGAGAGACGTCACCGTCACCTACCGGGAGTGCAGGTGCAACCGTCTGTGGGACCGTCCTACCAGCCGTTGGTTTACCGTACAACCTGTGTCCGTGTCTCAGGCTGAGTGAGTACCACAGTGCCGCAAGGCACAGCGCTGCCCCCGCGTCCCTGCGCCCTCCAGGCCCTACACTTCACCTCTCTTCACCGGGCCCCGGGATCACCAACCCCCTACCCACGGAGGGGCAACACAACACCTGGCTGCTCCCATCACCATCCCCGGGACCCTCACACTGAGCAGCGGTGGTGCCATCACCACAACCGTGGGTGGCGTCACGAACTATAATCCCAACAAACACCCCCTTTTCACTCACGGGCGAGGAGTGTCGCTCGAGACACCCCGGGATCCGGCCCGCAGCTCGAGCCACCAGGAGCAACTGCCGGACCCGAGCAGAAGGGGTGAGCGCGGTGTGCTGACACCCTCCTCCCCGCCCGCGACAGGTGCTCTCTGCATTAATACCTGAGGCCCAAGTATCAAAAATGGAGGCAGCAGATCTTTCAATAAAAGTTAGAAAAATGTTTATTCATTGCCCAAGGTATGCATTGTTTCCGCTCTAACTCAGATGCCAAAGTATATAGGAAGAGATTATGAATCCGTCACACACTTCTTCTTTATAACCAAGACTGACCACCTCATAACGCCATTAGACTTGACCTTTACTATGTGACAACCAGGGCTTCACTTATACTTCTTCATATGACAAATAATGTGATCATAAAAGGGAATCCATTGTGCAACTACTGCATTATTGAATAGTTTATTTTGTAACATATTGGGGCAGAAAAGAAACGTTTAGTCTAAGACCAGTTCCCGGACTCCTCATTGCACATACAAAAGTTTCTATTGGATAAAGGACCTTTAAAATTATTAGCTTATCTGGCTATCAAGCATGGGTGATCAGCAATATATGTTGACCGGCATGAGTAAATTGATCCATTTTTTTGGACAGAATACCATAGATATTGTAAAACATTATCCAGATAGGTGACAAGACTTGCAATTATTATAAAAACCTAGTTGTCGGATTCGGCATTAGGTACATTTGACACCACACAGAAGCTACAGGGTATTTGAGTATCAAAAAATTGCATAAAATATTGCTTACATTTTTTTAATTTAAAAAAATATATTTTCAACAGTTCCCTGAGATTGGATTTCAAGATCTCAGATCTGAAGTAGAAGCGTAATAAAACATCTTAATATTCAATTAGCAGTTGTCTTAAGATTCCCTCTGTTATATTGGCTAAATTAATTGATTGCGCTCAGTGAGAGAAACAAAAATATAATTTTGTAGTTGTGATACCTTTTAATGGCTAACCAAAATAAAATAAAATGGTGTTACAAAGCAAGCTTTCGAGACATCTCAGGTCCCTTCATCAGGCATGGTATGACAAAATTTCTGAAGAAACACAAATATATATACGATTCCTGGGGCATTCACATGCTCTTCAACCAACGTGATGTGTGGCGCCCCAGGACCTGGTCGCCACAACAGCATTGCCCTCCGAAAGGGTTAATGCTGAGCCTGGAGGTAATTGGGAGATCTATTGGCCAGTAAGTTAACACCCAACACAGTTCTCCCTCCGGCCAGCAGAGGGAGCTCTGAACCTGGAATTTCAGGGAGGATTCCTTAAGTCTGGCTGGAGGGAGGAAGTAGTAGTTAGTCTGGAGACAGGAGTGAAGGAGGACAGACGGAGAGTAGTGCTGCCTTGTGGAATTGGGGCCTAGAGCTGGAATAGCTTGGCCCAGTGAAGCAAGAGGTGCAGAGAGGCACAGAGGAGACTCGGACATCGGAGTCTGTGGTTGCCAGGGCATACAATCCATCCCTGGTAGCTGAATCCGGAGGGCAGGAGAGCTGCAAGCCCCCTGGCCCAGAAGCAAACTGAGGGTACAGCTGCATCCCAAGGGCCTGGTGTGGACTCCAACAGAGAAGCACCAGAGAGGGCCTGCGCAGTCTACCCCACAGAAAAAGGGACGAACCACCAGTCCCAGCAGCAAGAGGGCAATTGCTAACCCAAAGTGCAGTGTCCTAAACAACAAGGAAAGATTAAGGAGTAGGCCTCATACTCAACTGGCCAAAGATCACCCCAGGCACTTCCAGGCCGGCCGGACCATCTTTACCATCTGTGACGGTCTCCCTGGACTAAACTTCTGCCGAGTAAAAGAGGAGAAGGTAAAGAGACTACTGTTTGTGCCTGTTTCTTTCATTGCTTGTCGGCCCTGCACCGTGCTAGTCACACAACACCATAGACTTCCACAAGCACCAACTGTGTCCCGGGGCACCGCTCCACCTGTGGGGAGCAGTACCACCATTGCTGCCACTTCATTACCCCGGAGGCCTTACACAGCAGCGGCGGCTTAATAGCCGCATACCACAGGTGGCGTCACGAACACAAACTTAAAGTCATCAGCCACATATTCTACTGACACCCACCAGGGCCACGGAGCCGGGCCCAGCCACCACTGACTACCACCGGACTAGTCCGGCCCGGCACCGGGTGTCCCATAGCCCTGGGGTGGGCGAGTCAGATGTACTTAATCCTGTGCACTATATGTTCTATTGGGGGCCTCTATGTTAGAGAAACAGGACAGAGACTGAGAGCAAGGATGAGATCTCACCGCCACACAATTACAGACAAAAAAACTCATTTACCTGTGGCCAAACATATCTGTGCTTCAGGACACAACATAAACCACATGAAAGTCATAATATTAAAAGAGAACTTCAGATCACAAAATCATCAAAAGGTCTGGGAGTACAAATTCATTAAAATGTTTATCTCTGTGGACACAGGACTCTACCTGTCAGGAGGATTTATGACTCACTACAAAATCTGAGGAGTCTGTTTCAGAGACTGAGGGCACAGGCCTCTGATCCTACATGGATTTGGGACAATAAACCTTTCACACTACTAATCAAATCTAATTAAGGATTCACTCTCTAAGCTCAGTGTTTGTTTATTTAAATGTCCTTTTATTATGCCATCCCTCTGCTCTGTTTGTGTATATATTTGTGTTTCTTCAGATATTTTGTCATACCATGCCTGATGAAGGGACCTGAGATGTCTGGAAAGCTTGCTTTGTAAAACCATTTTATTTTATTTTGGTTAACCATTAAAAGGTATCACAACTACAAAATTATATTTTTGTTTCACTCACTGAGAGCAATCAATCATTTTTCAACTGGCTAAGACGGTACCCAAACCTTTTCCCTTGTAACTAAAAATTGGCTAAATTATGACATTTTCCCTTTTTATCCATTTCCTTTACCACAAACATATGGGTCGAGTAACACAATATTTTTCATCCCAAACGTGGCACATGAGCTTTCAAAAATTGCGTAATGCAGCGTTTTTACATCACTTTTATCTTTATCACTCTAAAATGGACAGAGCTGGGAAAGAGCTAGGGCAGGACTGGCGCGGTCATGTCCACCTGTTCCATTCATGAAGAGTTTTTTATAAATGCCCAACTAGAATAGTATTTCTGGTACAGTGCTCGGACACACATGCTACTAAGAAGATGAACTGAATTGGGTGGCATGTGCATATTAATAAATTCGGCATCTCTTCTACTCCATCAATACTGGCGTAGAGCTAGCATGTGCTGTGCCAGTCCTAATGAACAGGCACCATAGTGTTTTTCTGGAGACCCTCCAAAGAACATTTCTCCTCTTTTAATAGTATGGCTTTTATATTTATGAAACATTAAATTATGTTTTCTTATAAAATAAGTTATCTAGACTGCTGGAAAAAGGTGAAGTCGATTGTGAAGACAATGAATGAAGGCATTATCCCTACCGGTATCTTCAATTTCAGTGGTAGCTTGACACTTTTGTTTTCATAAAAAAAAAAAATAAAAACAAAAATGAAAATAAAGATACCGGTAGGGATAATATCTTCATTCATAGTCTTCACAATCGGCTTCACCTTTTTCCAGCGGTTTAGATAATTTTGGGATCTCAGGTAAGAAAATAACTGCTGAGTGTAGTTAGACAGAAGCCCTCTAGAGGTCGCTATCAAAAGCAGGGATAGGCAATCAGTCAGGGTCTAAGCCGGAATGTGAGGTCAGTAATGAGGAGAAACCAAGCCAAAGTTAAAGAACAGAGCAGAGGTCGGATACCGGGAGAGCAAATAAGCACAGGGGAGGATGTGGGGAACACAGGACAGGACAGGACACTGGAGATCAGGGAGGTAAAGACAAAAGGACGAGTAGGAGGGATGGAGGGATGGATAAGCAGGAGGAATGGAGATAAAGATAGGCCGGGAAAATGGAGATCAGGTCAGGTCGAAGGAATGGAGGTCAGGTCAGTTCCGACAAGAGGGATGGAAGTACAGTCAGGCAAGTAGAGCGGCGGTCAGGACAAACAGTACCAGGTAGCAGGACAAGAACCAGAGCACGACTCACAGAAGCGGAGCCACAGCAGAGCTGGAAATATCACTGGCGGCGTCCCAGAGACAGCAGCACCAACATATGACGGTGTCACCCCCGGAACGAGGCCAGAACAAACCTACTCCTCTCGAAGTCAGGATACACACTCCGGCTCAGGAATGGCAGAGCTGTGCATGAATCATGACAAAAAGACCCTGAAACAGCTGTCCGGGTGATCCAAGAAGATTCATGGAATCGATCGCTTCATATTCATCTTATATACATTTTGCTAGCAAGTAAACCAGGATCAGAAACTATGGCATACGTTTTAGCGGTACAATCCTACTCTGATTTCTCCACACTCTTTTTCACGGAACCCTGTAATGTTTCTAAAGTTTGTTAGAAAAATATCATAAAAAGCCTAATGAAAATGTTTATATTTCAACATTGCTGAAAGCCACTGTTTGATTGACTCCTTTTAATTAGATCTATATTCTTCCTTTTGAAATTCTACTAAAAAACCTGAATTTTCTTTTCATATCTCTATACTGTTCCCAATCATCATTCAATGTAGAATAGTTTGCATTTTCCAAAGGAATCTTTTTCTGTACAGAGATATTTACCGTACTATGTCTCTCGTGGAAGGAGACAGCAAATTACTATTCTGATTTGTGTCTTAGAAATTATGATGATGGGGTGGAGGAGAAAATTGTGAAATAAATTAATTTTCCTCTCGAAACATCCAAGTGGAATTGATTAACCTGATGCAAGTTATGGTGTGAAATAAATAAGTGCAATGTTTATGTATATGTAAATTTAGTAATGAGATGTCACCTGCCCGCACATATGCGTGACACATGCGGAAGGATTTCAAGAGCTACTGAAATCCTGATTGATGTGGACATGTAGAAAATAATTACGTATGAAGTTCTTAGTATCAACATAATTATTGAGTTCCACCATTAAAATGAATTGGTGATGGAATATCAGAACATCTCACTGTTAGAGGCTAAGCACTTACTTTGCTCCATATAATTGTCTATGCATTGAGTGGTGAATCCAGGTGTAGGATTCAAATATTTAAGAGCTATGCCCCTTTTCAGACCATGAGAGATGGGTTGTATGCCGCACTATCACCAGACGACAGATATTGATTATTCCATTTTTTTATTTCACTGGTCAGGTCAACGCATTTCAGGGACCAACTATCCCCTTCATCAGGACATCAAGGAACATTAACATGTTGAGACAGTTTGATGTTCCTTGATGTCCTGATGAAGGGGATAGTCGGTCCCTGAAACGCGTTGACCTGACCAGTGAAAAAAAAAAAATGGATCAATATCTGTCGTTTGATGATAGCGCAGTATACAACCCACCTCTCTCTTGACTACACGTGGCTTCATCGGGGCTACTGCTGTTGCCATTTTTTTCCATAAGCTACACTAGGAGTAGTGCCTGTCACAACCCTAGTAGGTGTATGTAATATCTATTTGTCACCAATTGTTATTTTTGGTAAGACCCTATTGTGCTCCCTCCCTCCACAGTTACCCTTTATAGACCATACCTCTTTCTTCAGACAAAACTAAGTTACACACCCCTCCCCCACCCATAAAACAAAAATAATGGAAACCAATATTAAAGGCAAGTTTTTGCACAGGAAATGCAGTTAGTGTTCCCTACAGTTCTACTGTATGTGAAACCACAAATACATACCTGCAACCTGCCGTAACCCTCAGTCTGATGCAGCGCCGCACAATGAACTCTACCCTAACCTACCGTATCCTCAGCTATCCCTTGTAGACTGTGAGCCCTCGCGGACAGGGACCTCTATCCTCCTGTACCAGTCTGTATCTTGTAATGTTTATGATTATTGTACTTGTCCCTATTATGTACACCCCTTTCACATGTAAAGCGCCATGGAATTGATGGCGCTATAATATTAAATAATAATAATAGTAATACATTGGAAAAGTAATAATGTAGAAGAGATTAATAAAGTTTTTAACAGTTTACAGAATCTGTTCCGATTACACAGAATGCCAAATCTCCCATCAAAACACAGATATAGTACAAATCCTGCACCTCTATGGATCCTTCGGAATTGACGGTGAGCTGCCTTTCCTTACTTTCATATCTGTACAGGGTCACAACCAAAATCAATAAATGACTAGGTCACCTACGCCAACATATAAACATAAATACAGCCACACGGGGGCAGTGTGACATCCGCCCCGGTGATCGGTGAGTATGAAGCACTTGCTCTTACCCCTTTGCGCCAGATTCCAAATGTGTTTTTGGAAACGCGGTGTTCGTGGGAAAACCGAACCAAACGCCGCGTTTTATGTGTAATACTCTTGTTTGCCGAGCCCGAACAAACTAGCGCAGGCTCGCACCGGACCTGACGTTGGCGAGTCTTTATCAAACAAGTTCGCTCATCTCTACACAGGAGTGTTCTGAGCAAGTGCGTTAACGGTCACTCAGTCATAGCGTCACAGCAAGCATGGGCAGAACCGTCCCAGGCCTCATCGGAGCCTAGCGTTTGAGTCCCTGGGATTTCAGCGCTTGCAGTGGCGATGAGAAGATGCAACGAAGACCGGATAGGTGACGGTGAGGAGTGGTGTGGTCGAAAAACTGAGTGGTTACTTAAGTATAAGAGATTTTTTTTTTAATTAATCTGTTAAAGGCTCGTTGCGATTCAGGAAAATGACGTCCAACATAAAATTTGAATAGAATTCAATTCTACTTTAATACACTCATCTTTGGTTGACTAAAGGAATGTCAGCTATCTTGATCTGTCTATTTAAAGAAAACTTGATTCACTACCAGAATAAATTCTCCAGTTTCCAGCAACATAATCAGCTCTTGTGATAAACATCATGTATAAAATGTATAAAATGTAATCGTTATGTGGAATAACAGATGGTGACATGCGGAGGTGTGCACCGTCTGCGCGCTCGGATGTAAACACCTGAAATACGCAGAAGCATATTCTAATTGGTAGAATCAACTTATCTGTTTAGTTTCAAAGCCTTTCACATGGATATATTCACAATTTGTGGCCATGTGACGAAGCTGAGTTTGCGCATGTCACACATTTTCTGCAGTCCGGCTCAACGACGGCTTCTTTCTCAAAAGTAGACTACGCTGTTGTGTCTGACTTAAAAGGTCGAGACCAGAAGAAAAAAAATATCAAGTATTGTCCAAAATTGCAAACTTTTGATTGAGTTTACCATATTGTTGTTCATTTTAATCTTATTTTTTGTTATTTTGGGTCTTCCAATTGAAGACACTGTTGAACAATGAACCTTAATGGTCATAAATCTACATACTTCTGCTGGATGATGGCTGTCTTTGACAAAATGTAACAACATCATTGATAGGGTTGTCTGTGATTATCCAACATTTTCTGAAGCTTTAAAAACAGACAATTTGGTAGTAATCTGGTGATACGGGCCAAAATGGCTCCCAATTTTGGCATTTTTGAGAATTTGCAGATTTGCTGACCTGCTCTGTTGGATGATGACTGTATTTTACAAAACAGTACAATTTAATTAGAGGGGTTGTTCATTAATATTCAATGTTATCTTTGAGGCTTTCATTGCGAAAAGGAGGTAATCTTGTGCCAATTCTCTTATCCCAGTGTGTTATGTATGACCGTCTATGTACAGTTAGGTCCAGAAATATTTGGACAGTGACACAAGTTTTGTTATTTTAGCTGTTTACAAAAACATGTTCAGAAATACAATTATATATATAATATGGGCTGAAAGTGCACACTCCCAGCTGCAATATGAGAGTTTTCACATCCAAATCGGAGAAAGGGTTTAGGAATCATAGCTCTGTAATGCATAGCCTCCTCTTTTTCAAGGGACCAAAAGTAATTGGACAAGGGACTCTAAGGGGCACTTTGCACACTGCGACATCGCAGGCCGATGCTGCGATGCCGAGTGCGATAGTCCCCGCCCCCGTCGCAGCAGCGATATGTGGTGATAGCTGGCGTAGCGAAAATTATCGCTACGCCAGCTTCACACACACACTCACCTGCCGTGCGACGTCCCTGTGGCCGGCGACCCGCCTCCTTGTTAAGGGGGCGGGTCGTGTGGCGTCACTGCGACGTCACACGGCAGGCGGCCAATCGGAGCGGAGGGGCGGAGATGAGCAGGATGTAAACATCCTGCCCACCTCCTTCCTTCCGCATAACCTACGGAAGCCGCAGTGACGCCGGTAGGAGATGTGTGCTGCCGCAGGAACGAGGAACAACATCGGACCGTCGCGTCAGCGTAATTATGAATTACGCCGACGCTACACCGATGATACGATTACGAGGCTTTTGCGCTCGTTAATCGTATCATCTAGGCTTTACACACTGCGATGTCGCATGCGATGCCGGATGTGCGTCACTTTCAATTTGACCCCACCGACATCACACCTGCGATGTCGCAGTGTGCAAAGTGCCCCTAAGGGCTGCAATTAACTCTGAAGGCGTCTCCCTCGTTAACCTGTAATCAATGAAGTAGTTAAAAGGTCTGGGGTTGATTTCAGGTGTGTGGTTTTGCATTTGGAAGCTGTTGCTGTGACCAGACAACATGCGGTCTAAGGAACTCTCAATTGAGGTGAAGCAGAACATCCTGAGGCTGAAAAAAAAGAAAAAATCCATCAGAGAGATAGCAGACATGCTTGGAGTAGCAAAATCAACAGTCGGGTACATTCTGAGAAAAAAGGAATTGACTGGTGAGCTTGGGAACTCACAAATTTCCTGGGCGTCCACGGATGACAACAGTGGTGGATGATCGCCGCATACTTTCTTTGGTGAAGAAGAACCCGTTCACAACATCAACTGAAGTCCAGAACACTCTCAGTGAAGTAGGTGTATCTGTCTCTAAGTCAACAGTAAAGAGAAGACTCCATGAAAGTAAATACAAAGGGTTCACATCTAGATGCAAACCATTCATCAATTCCAAAAATAGACAGGCCAGAGTTAAATTTGCTGAAAAACACCTCATGAAGCCAGCTCAGTTCTGGAAAAGTATTCTATGGACAGATGAGACCAAGATCAACCTGTACCAGAATGATGGGAAGAAAAAAGTTTGGAGAAGAAAAGGAACGCCACATGATCCAAGGCACACCACATCCTCTGTAAAACATGGTGGAGGCAACGTGATGGCATGGGCATGCATGGCTTTCAATGGCACTGGGTCACTTGTGTTTATTGATGACATAACAGCAGACAAGAGTAGCCGGATGAATTCTGAAGTGTACCGGGATATACTTTCAGCCCAGATTCAGCCAAATGCCGCAAAGTTGATCGGACGGTGCTTCATAGTACAGATGGACAATGACCCCAAGCATACAGCCAAAGCTACCCAGGAGTTCATGAGTGCAAAAAAGTGGAACATTCTGCAATGGCCAAGTCAATCACCAGATCTTAACCCAATTGAGCATGCATTTCACTTGCTCAAATCCAGACTTAAGACGGAAAGACCCACAAACAAGCAAGACCTGAAGGCTGCGGCTGTAGAGGCCTGGCAAAGCATTAAGAAGGAGGAAACCCAGCGTTTGGTGATGTCCATGGGTTCCAGACTTAAGGCAGTGATTGCCTCCAAAGGATTCGCAACAAAATATTGAAATTAAAAATATTTTGTTTGGGTTTGGTTTATTTGTCCAATTACTTTTGACCTCCTAAAATGTGGAGTGTTTGTAAAGAAATGTGTACAATTCCTACAATTTCTATCAGATATTTTTGTTCAAACCTTCAAATTAAACGTTACAATCTGCACTTGAATTCTGTTGTAGAGGTTTCACTTCAAATCCAGTGTGGTGGCATGCAGAGCCCAACTCGCGAAAATTGTGTCACTGTCCAAATATTTCTGGACCTAACTGTATTTTTTTATTTTATGTCAACTAGACCTTGTCATTTTTCTAAAACCAATTCACAAGAATAGGAACCAAAATTAAAGGTAAAATATATAATCTTGCTTGTGAAATACATAACAGAATAAGATATAAGGTGTCATACAAGGCCAGTGCACTAGATGGCTAGATGGCAGACCACAGCAGCCGACGAAAGCGACCAGTTAGGAATGCAATGATGCTAGTAATCCAGCTAATGGTGCTAGTAATCCAGCACCAATGATTAGATGAAGCAAAACAGATATGACAGAGATAGGATGTAAAGTCTTGTGCCGAAACATACGTCGGGTCTGGGACTTGGTGCCATTACAGTGGGAGGAGACGTTTACAGGTTAGGTTAATACTTTTCTTTTACGTGCACCAGTATTTTGACTCTGTTATATTCTAGTCATTAGCCTATATTGGCTTTACATTCTCTCTCCATGATATCTGTTTTGCTTCGTCTAATCATTGGTGCTGGATCACTGTATATGTCCTAACTGGTCTCTTCCGTTGGCTGCTGTGGTCTGCCATCTAGTGCACTGTCCTTGTATGACACACTATATCTTACTCTGTTGTGTATTTCACAATACAAATTATATATTTTACCTTTAATTTTGATTTATATACTTGTGAATTGGTTTTAGTTTTGCCAACTTTTTGAACCATTACATCTATAATTTATTTCTGAGTAGTAGGTGATGGGACTATATTTATTTATATTTTGATATTTTGATATTTGAACACCTTTTACTTAACACCTGCTCAATTTAACGGCTGGAATTTGGTATTCCTTTTCTTGTCATTTTCCTGTTGAACAATGGAAAGAACTATTGAAACTCAATATTGTCATAAATTGTATTTAAACCATGTAAAAACAAAATTCTAATCTTGCAGTTGTATTAGACCTTGCACACAGTATAGCATTCGTGGAGAGGCTGTATGGAGGCACACAGGGACTCCAATGCTCCCTGGCACTAGAATTGCTAGTACAGTACCGAATAGACTATTTATTTATATTTATTTATATTTATATTTATTATATATTTTGGAATAAAATGAAAGGCATAGTGAGAGATGGTAGAGCCTCCTTCCTTTCTATGGGAGCAGTATATAGTCGTACTGATACACACTGTATTATTAAAGGGAACCTGTCACCAGATGTTTATAATACTTACCTAATGGTCGGTGCAGAGCAGACTGGTCGAATGGGAGTCTCCGTTATCCGATTCCTGCACCTCCTCTTTCGGCCATCTTTGTCCTCCTTCTTCTGAAGTTAGTGTGGATGACGCGTTCTACGTCATCTACTCTAGTCGACAGCCAGGTAGTCAGAGGTAGGCCCTTGCACAAACACCTGCCCCTAAAAAGGTACAAGCAGCCAACCTTAAAACCCTGAGTCACCCCTCTCAGGTTCTGACGTTCACACCCGGGGGGCAGAGCCAGGCGGTTGGCCACACCCACTGAGGAGTTCGGATGACCTGAAGCGGGAAAACACAGAGAGATCTGTCTAGGAGGTGAAAGGGAGAGGAAGGAGAGGAGTAGAGAGAGAGTTAGGAAAAGACATCTGTCAGGGATCTGGGTCGGAGCCGGATTCCCTGTGGCCAGGAGGCAGACGGTGGTGGCCGCCTGTAGGAGCTGGGATTACAGCCGGTGGAACCGTAAGGGACCGGGACCGAGTAGTGGCCCGCCGGTACCGAACCGGGGAACAGATTGGAAACCAAAGCACCAGGAGAGGTACTCAGACCCAGTACGAGGCTCAGAAACCACTAGACCGAGTCGAATTCACTAATTGGGGTCTGGACTTTAGGTCCTTTCCCACCCAAGACCCAACTGAAGACAACAGCTCAACCATATGGATAGAAAACCACCGCCCAGGCATCGAGATCCCACGGGCCAGCATCTGCGGGCAAACGGGCTCTACCGGCACACACAAAGCTGGGGAGCGGACTACTGTTGCTCAGGCATAGGAGTCACAATTCTACCAAAAGTGAGGTGCAGGAGAAAGGCGAAAACCACCAACCCAAAAAAAGGGGAGAAGCGCAGCCGGCTGCGGGCCCTGTCCACCATCTTGTTTGGTTTACCAGAGACTCCAGTGTGTCTGTAATAGTGAGTACAACAGTGCCTGGGGCCGCGCACTGCACAGACACGCCAGCACGCATCCATCATTCCCCCTCCTTAGCACCCTCGGGCCCCCGGGACCATCAACCCCTTACCCACGGAGGGGTCAAAACCTAGCTGCGCAACACCTTCCCCGGGAGCCTAGTCAACAGCAGCGGTGGTGTCCATCCATTCACCACAACCCGTGGGTGGCGTCACGAACTTAACCCCCAAAAACAACCGCGGCCTCGGCCGTGGACCTCCCCACCGAACACCAACCCTCATGTAGCGCCAGCATCTCTTCAGAGAGACGTGACCCCCGGGTCCGGGAGAAGCTCGAGCCACCCACCGACGAGCCCGGATCCGAGCAGCTCGGCAGCCGGCCAAGCCCCGGGGCGGTACAGGTCCTTCACAGGCGCACTTTAATCTGCCCTGCTTTGGGAACATCAAAGTGCGCCTGCACAGGACTCTGGTGTTGGCTAGTGTAGATGACGTAGATCGCGTCATGCACACTAGCTTCAGAAGAAGGAGGACAAAGATGGCTGAAAGAGGAGACGCGGGACCTGGAAAACGGAGACGCCCATCCGACCAGTCTGCTCTGCACCAACCGTTAGGTAAGTATTATGAACATCCTGTGACAGATTCCCTTTAATGCCATTCAGGTTAATCAAATTAAAAGTCAATGTCACATTTTTGTTTTGGCTCTAAATAAAGGTGTATTTTTTTATCATTCCTTTCCCTATAGTTACACATATAACATATTCATTATTGATTATGCGTTGCTCTTTAGAGATGGTTACTTCTCAGCTGGAGCATTGGTAGTGGATATGCTTGATGGGACACATTAGATTTTGGTCAATACTGTTCTCTTTACTTACATAATGAAGTGAAGTGATTCATGGGTCTCAGTTTAAGTCCTCGAACAACTGTAAATTCAGTAATTTAGCTCAATGGGAATTCAGAGCATTAGATCTCCTCCGATAAATTGTCCTCTACGACCGTCCTTCAGACTCTACGTCCATTCTTCCATTCTGACCGTTCTTTTATTATTACCGTAGACCTGAAAATTTTTAGAAAGGTTCATAAATTATTTTTATCATCATGAAAAAAGCAATATTTCCCCAGTCTCTAAAGATCGAGCCTGAAAATGACTTTCTGTTTCAAGCTAAAGAAGCAATTAAACACTAATGAGCCCCTCTGTGAGTTTATTTTACAAAGGAATTTAAAATTTCCCAAATTACTGACTTTAATTATTCAACTGACTAATTTCTGATGCAAATCTAATTGTCTTGGTTTAAATCTATCGACTTTTCTACACATATCAGTATTTACACATTTCCCAGGAACACTTGTTTAAAATAATATAACATATACATTACGTAAAAGTCCAAAAGGAACCCAACATAAACTGGCATTCTGTCATGCGCTGTCCGTATCCGCGCAGGTGAATTACTTCTACGACATCGGACTGAGTTGAATATTCGATGCGCAATGTAAGTCTATGGGAAACTCGAATAACAACTATTTGGAACTATTCGGGCTTCCCATAGACTTACATTGCGCATCAAATATTCGAATAGCGGCGACCTATTCGGAAAATATCCGCGAAGCCGAATATTTGAGGTATTCGATCATCCCTAATACTAACACTATATTGGTTAAATCTGAAGCTTGCATATAAAGTTTACACACTAAATCATAAAAAATACATGTTATTCAGCGCTGCCGCTACTGTTTCATGATATTGTCAAGTTAGCATTGTAAAACCCGATAAATGTCTTTTCTAAGGCTAAGTTCACACTTCAGTTGTTTTGTATCAGTCACATGTGTCGCTTGACGCATGTGACTGATGCGCTGTACAAAGCTGTACAACGGATGACAACGAACAGAATTCTTTGTCGGATTCCATTGTGTGCGGGGGGCGGAGTTCTGGGGGGGTGGGGGAGCCGAGCGGGGCCGCGGCACTAAGGACGTCAGTGCCGCAGGGACTGCAGGACAGGTGAGTGTGTGTGTGTGTGAGTGTGTGTGTGTGAGTGTGTGTGTGTGAGTGTGAGTGTGTGAGTGTGTGTATACACATGCTGAATGCGGGAGGGGGCGGAGCCGAGCGGGGGGCGGGGCCAGGTGCTGAGGATGTCAGTGGAAGTGCTGCGGTCTGCATGGCTGGGGACAGGTGAGTGCATGTGTGAGTGTGTGTGCATGCATGCATGTATGTATGTATGTATGTATGTATGTGTGTGCACATGCGGAGTGCGGGAGCGGGCGGAGCCGAGTGGGTGCGGGGCCAGACGAGGGTGTCAGTGGCAGTGCTTGTCTGCATGGCTGGGGACAGGTGTGTGTGTGTGTACATACATGTGCGGAGTGCGGGAGGGGGCGGGGCCGAGCGGGGAAGTGTTGGCCTCCCTGCACACGTAACCAGCCTAAATATCGGGTAACAGCAAAGCACCCGATGTTTACCTTGGTTACCCGATATTTACCTTGGTTACGGGCCTACACCGCTTAGCGCTGGCTCCTTGCACCGTAACCAGGGTAAATATCGGGTAACCAACCAAAGCTGGTGACGTGTGCAGGAAGCTAGAGAGCATGCGCAGCGAAATCCGACGGATCTCGCTGCTCAAAAAACGTTACATGCTGCATTCCTCCCGCCCGGCGGTCAGTCGTTCCACGACTGATCAGTCGGGCAGAGGGTGCAACGCAGCATAATCAGTCACAATCCGCTGCTCATACAAGTCTATGGGAGCAGCGAAATCCGCTAAACGGATTCCGTTGTTTACAAGAGCAGCGGATTGTGACTGATAGATTTTAGCGGAAATGTGAACTTAGCCTAAGACATATTTTCAAAAAATGACTTTTATGTTTTAGGATACATTTCTCCGAACAGTATGCAGTGAGTGTTTGATGCGACAGGCTTTCCGCACCTCTCTGCCACTTAGTTTACTTGCATTTTTATTTCATATTTGTGTGTGTTTTTGATGCTGTGTTTTTTGTCTCTGTTTGGCGTATTATCTTTTTGATAAAGCTGTTTTGTATTTGAAACTTGTTGGCAATGACACCATTAGGTGCAGACTGCATTCTTTTTTATGTGTTTCCGCTGTGCACCAAAAATGAATGTGTGTTGTTTACCTGCAGAATTTCCGCATCCAATGCAAAACTATTGGGAAATTCCGCACAGAAAACTCAGTGCACTCGCAAGAGAGATTGACATGCTGCGGCTGGGAAAAGCACTCCATAGTGAGATTAACACAGCATAAAAAAGCACAGTGCATATAATCCCTGTCACACAGAGTTTTGCACCATCTTTGCTGACTGTCATATTCAGATTGCACTCTGACACTCCGCCTGATGGTTTCTCTGGTGTCAGACTCTGGAGTCGACCTGCTGTGTGCTGATTCATAGGCAGACAACCAAGACTTAATCTCTGCTAGTCTGCTTACTAATTAAAGACATGTTCTTGGAAGACCTAGCACATTTGCACCCTCCTATTTATGCTGGTGGAATCCTTCTACCCATGTCAGCTATAGTTTATTCTATGGTAGTCTGTGAGGGGTGATGTCTCAGATTCTCTGGTGGAAATTGTGCTATTTGCCTTTTGCAGTTGTGGAGTTTATCCCTGTTGTTTTGCAGCTTCCTTCCTGCTCTTGTTTTCCTCCTGAATCTCTTATTGTCTTATCCTGTGTGTGTGCGTGCTGTGACAGAGTTTTTGTTTTTTTCCTTATCGATTTTTATCTGTGGTTTCAACACAGTCTTGTCCCTACCTAGGGGAAGGGGTAGAGGGAATTAGATCAGGACTGGTCAGAAACAGGGCAAGGAAGGAGACTTAGGCCTCTCCACCATTAGGAGTATCCCTGAGGTTTCGGATAGCATAGGATCCCCTAGATTGAGGGACAGCTTAAGAACCCCAGTTCCCCGCTATCCCAAAGTCATTGTGACAATCCCATCTACTTTGCTTATACTGTAAGTTATTGAAACATAAGTAAAATTCATCTTGGGGAGGAACCCTTATTGTTAGAAAAACTAGGAGGTAATTTCTTGAGAATGGTGGGCACGTTGTTAGGCACTACCTTAACTCCTCTTTTTAGAATACCCTTTGATGTTGTTAGCTACGCAGTGAGTCTACACACTGAGATTAATGAATAAATTCCAATATTGCTGTATACCTTAAAAACATTTGGTACTTAGCATTTTTTTTTATAAAAAATTGCAAAGCCATTGAAACATGTCACGGTAAACCTAAATAACCTAAATATAGTCTTCTGTCTTGTCTCTGTATGAGATGTTTTCCAGAAATCAGCACAAAGTAACTATTGCAGAGTGAAAATTGCACACTCCTGGGGTGAGCAACAATGGGAGAATTTGGGGTTTTGGGGTTGCAAATATACTAAATGGATCTTTAGGCACCATGTCACTTTATCTACTACGAATGCGGAAAGAACTTATATTTTGGTAGATCGTTAAATGAGTAATTGTTTTTTTACATGGAATTTTTTATTAGTATAATTTTGAGGTACATAATATTTTTTTGATAGTTTTTAAGGCTCGGTTCACATTTAACCGGTGTTCTACGCTGATAAATAGTTTTTCACAATATTTTTGTGATTTATTTTTTCTTACAGTTTTTCAAATTGTATTATTCTTTATTTTTTACTTAGTCCCATTATGGTAGTAGATATGATTGCTGTTCTAATGCACTATCAAACTGTGAAGCTACCACCAGTGGGAGCCGGTACTCCGGCGAGATGTAGAGCCACTACGTGTAGTTAGGTGTAAGCGCACTAGATGTCACTAGCATCCAAGTAAGGATGCAATAGAGTGGTCGAACAAACCGAGGTCAGAGCCAGGAAGTAAAGTAAATACAGAGGAGTAAGCGAAGCCAGAGTCACGTGAGAGCCGAGGGTCACAAACCAGGAGGTATCGTCAGGAGCTGGAGGGGAACAGAGCCAAGGTCAGGTAACAAGCCTAAGTCAGAGAGCGAAAGAAAAGTCAGTAGGAGGAGGGAACGGAGACAGGGTCACTAAACAGAGAGCGGGTTAGGGAGACAGGGAGGACAGACGAGACAGGGAGGATGGAGGTCAGGGAACAGAGGACTGAGTAGAGGGCAGGAGAGAAAGAAACTAGATAATTAGAAAATAAACAACGGAGACCAGGATCGCACACTCAGAGCAGGAACTATTACTGGCACCGTACCAAGGGAAACGGAACCCAGATAGAGCGGTGTGACCCCAGGAATGAGGCACGGCAGGATAGGCTCCTCCCACCTGACCCCGTAGAATACAGACAGCAGGAACATAAACATATACAATGGCTCTGCAAAGTAGAGTCATACGTGGATAATGATACAAACGTATCTAAAAGTCCACTGTAGCTGGCAGACCCAAGACTATTATATTGCCTCATGGTGTCTACCTTGTCAACCCTAGGCAAACTACGATCATGTCGCTGGGGTGCCGATGGACTCAAAGAGGGAGTCCCCTTACCATATTAACCATTTAGATGCCAATATCAATATTGACAGTGGCATTTAGGAGGTTAGGTGATGTTTAGGCCAAAGTTTAATGTTGTCAACTATAGTATGCAGCTTACACCTGCCCAGCTGCAACTGGTGAGAGGAATATATGCTCATTAATCAATGCTGTTAAAAGCAGCACGAGAAATAAGACCACTTATTGACCACCGTAGTAAGACATATCGGTAATAAAGTGATAATGATCAATGGGGCTCAACAGTAGAGATGAGCTGATCACTTTGTGCAGTTGTGTGGTCTGGTCTCAGTTCTCTGGCCATGGAGGGGTTGCACAGATTTCTTGACCTTCCAGGATTTTATGTCTTATAATAAGCTGTAATAGTGCGTCATCAACTGTGCGCCGTAATAGAATTATTTTTTTCAAATTGACATCCATGGCCCATAAATAATGCCTATACTAATTCTTTGCTCTGCGAATATAAAAGAGTGGCCCTAAGATGATTCTTCCATTTACGCCTATCATATCTTATACAAATAAAAGTTGGAAGGTCATAACCTTCCACTCCAATGTTACGCCAATGTGATATTTTCTATCTTGGTTCCTGTAGAACACTTTATTAAAGATGGCATGAAGCCATTAAAGATCTATCACCGACGTGTTGTTATTGATGAGCGTCACTGAGCCAAGTTATAAATTACCCTCCATAATGGTAGAGGTTGGACGCGCCATTCTCATCCATAGATAATAGTTATCCTGTGGACTGGTGACCTTTATATATCAGACAGGATAAGTGGGAAAGGACAATGATAATGACATTTTAATTGATTTATAAATTATTGAAAAGTGTTACTGGAATCCACATCAAACACTCTCACATCCCCGGGACCTGCCAGAAACCGCACAAAGCTGACTACTGATTCCTTATTGTGGTGGCCACAATGAACCGTCAAAGTGGGCGGCCAAGGATCGAATGTGGAGATGGCGGTGTGACTAAGTGACATTATTATTGACTTCCACAATCAGTTGATGTAGAGACTCTGCTCGTTTACTTATCCTTGTGATATTCAGCAGCATGCCAGCTATAGAAGATATAAAGAATATATAAGATTTTGTGGATATGTAATCATTCCATTAATGATTATTAGGTGTAAGATGACGACCGGCCTCATTATAAATAGCTGGTATGTACCACAGAAGTGGTGTAAACCTGGAAGTCCTTTCTGGTAAGTACAGTGCCATATCTTTGCTAAAGTGTTTGCTTGGCCAGGTTTACAGGTAACTAGAGAGATGGGTGGGTCTGGTTATTTACATACCCCCGCCTATGGGTGTGTTAGAGGTGTTACTCTTGACATGTGAAATGGAGGCTGTTGTTTGGCACATGGCAGAGTGTGTAGAGCAGTGTATGAGAAGCATCCTCTGAGAGAGAGCAGAGGATGCTAAGCTCGAAGAGGTAGGAAGTCTCTAGAAGTAACTCAGCTGAAAAAGCTGTCGCGGGCGGGGAGGAGGGTGTCAACACTGCGCTCACCTCACTGCTCGGGTCCGGCGGTTGTTGCTCTGTGGTGGCTCGAGAGGTGGGCCGGATCCCGGGGGTTCTCGAGCGGCACTCCTCGCCCGTGAGTGAAAAGGGGGTGTTTGGGTGTGGGGATTGTTTATTGTCCGTGACGCCACCCACGGTTGTGGTGATTTGTTGACACCACCGCTGCTCTGTATGGGGATCCCGGGAGTGATGGTATGGAGCAGCTAGATGTTAGTCCTCCCCTCCGTGGGTAGGGGGGGCGGTTGTCCCGGGGCCCAGTGATGTGGTGGGGGATGCAGGGCTTGGTGGGCGCAGGGACGCGGGGGCAGCGCTGTGCCTTGCGGCACTGTGGTACTCACTCAGCCTGAGACGATGACACAGTTCTCGGTAAAACACATGGCTGGAAAGACGGTTCCCACGGACGGCTCCACTTGCTTTTCCCCAGTAGTTGACGGTGACGGTCCCTTTTCCTGCACCTAAGATGATGATGGTTGCGATGGGTTCCCACCGGTAACCCGCTCCCCGGCTTGGATATGGGCCGGAGGAGCCCTACTTTGCCCGCAGGCGCTGGCCCTGAGAAACTGGTGCCCTGGCGGTGGCGGTGTCTCTCTAGTACGGTTGGACTGTTGCCTTCAATCGGAACTTGGTTGTTGGGAGACAGTCGTCCCCTTCACTGACGGATTTGGCAAATTATGACGACTCCTAGCCTTGCCGGGATCCGAAAGGCCCCTGCCCTGGTGCTGACTGTTCTCCGTATACTGCTCCAGACCGCCGGGTCACCACCCGTCCG
Source organism: Anomaloglossus baeobatrachus (assembly GCF_048569485.1). Taxonomy (NCBI): domain Eukaryota; kingdom Metazoa; phylum Chordata; class Amphibia; order Anura; family Aromobatidae; genus Anomaloglossus; species Anomaloglossus baeobatrachus. The sequence continues at coordinate 120,431,911 of NC_134364.1, forward strand.
CAGTCCTTCCAGCAACCTCTGAGCAGTCCCCCTGCAGACTATCACCGCCGTCTGCTGACCTTGCTGTCACTGTCCGGGGTATACACCCGGACTCACTTCAGGCTTTACAAACTGTTTCTTTTCTGTCACCACCCTTACTGTCCTCCTTTACCACTTCACTGTTACTCCTCACACTTCCCTAGCTGGACTGCCTGGTTTTCCCGCCTCCAGGGCTGTGAACTCCTCGGTGGGCGGAGCCAACCGCCTGGCCCACCCTCTTGTGTGGACACCAGCTCCTGGAGGAAGGCAACAAGGATTTTTGGTTAGCCTTGGTGTTCCTAACTGGGGTGTATGGTGTGGTGGTGTTATGACCTGTGACCCCTGGCTTGCCCAGGGCGTCACATTCCCCCTTAGCAAAATGCAGACCGTCCGCGGGCTGCCCGTCCAACACCGGTTTTATTTTCTGAAAATATATAAAAGGTAAAACGGTAAACATAACAACTTATGACATCATCCCACATCGGGAGGTTCAGTACTTAAACGTTGCAAACGGTTTACGGTTACGGTCTCCGCTCTCTCCCACCCAAGTAACCTGGCCCTGATGCTGCCCCTAAAACCCAGGCAGCACCCCTTGACCCCAGTCCAGCACAAGTTACCCGAGCGGGGTCTGTCCTTCCCCTCCAGAGGGTAGCCACCGGTTCCGGTGGTGGCTGGGCCCCAGCCGGCTCTACTGCGGGCCCTCCCTCCAACCTGCCTCTCCGGAGGCGGCAACTGCGGAAACGGTAATGGTAAAACAACTTATTTACATTCCACTAACGTTTGTGGTTGCCCTGCAAGTTCACGGGCTTGTCCATGGAAAGTTCTCCATGCAACTTTTAAACGATCCCCACGGGGACAACGGTGCCGGCAACGACCGGTTTTCCAATCACGGTATGAATCAGGTGAACTTCACGGCTTCATTTTACTTATCATCAGCTGAACTTTCAAACAAACACACTGGTGGTCCCAACGGGGACTGGACAACGGTGCTCCGCTGCCGTTACTCCGGATATTCAGCTAGAGCAGCTCCATCCCCCTCCACCAGCATATCCAACATGCATTGACATGCCTGCTGTGACAGGGGCACCCGGTACCCATTTCCACCGGTACGCGGGGTATGGAAAACCACTGGGGCTCCTACATAGCGGGAACGCTCAATTGCCTCCTCAAGCTCAGCAGCGGACCCGGGGCTGGGGCCGGAGTCATCATCTCTTGTTCCTGCGTCAGGCGGGTTGCCGCCAGCTGCCGCAGCCTCCCGGCCTCCAACATCCAGCACTTCAGCCCCTTCTGCGGTAGCACTGAGCAGCAGATTAGGCGAGCTTACACTGAGGTGCCCCATAAGTAACGGCAAGGGTGATGCATAGGCCGAGACTAGGCCGGGCCCCTCAGCCGCAGTGGCCGGTCCAGGTAGGACATAGGGACGTGGGTCACCAGTTGACTCTGCTACATCCATTCCCCCTCCGTACCTCGGGGCAGTCGTAGTCAGCATCTCCACCTCGCTGGTCCACTGCTCCATCATCTGGAGGATTTGTTCCTGCTGACGCTGGTGGAACTGAATCACCCGGGCCTTCATCCAGGCTACGGTCCCGGGCTCGGGGTCTGGCACAGTCACTACCGGGACTTCTGGCACCATGCTGTTAAGGGGCCGCAGTCCTAGCGGTTCCCCCTGGTGCACTTCAGGGACGTCCTGGACGTCTGCAGCCGGCTCGCCCGCCGAGGCGGCTTGGCAGGGTATCGCTACCGGGTGGGCAGGTAGCGGGCCTAATGGCGGGGCGGCAGCAGCTATCACGAGTAGCGGGGAGAGAGGCAGGGTGAGCGGAAGCCGGCCGGGCCCCTCAGCTCCAATGGCCGATCCCTCAGGAATACAGGGGCGTGGGTCGCTTACCCGCTCCTCCAAATCCTCTTCTACCTCGCGTCTCCACATAGCAGCCACCACGTCCGCCATGTCGGTCTCCCACTCCTCCAGGAGGAGTTGCATATGGGCCTGCAGACGATTACTCAGCGGGACGGTCCGGTCCCTCAACCACGTCGCCGTGCCGGGCGCGGGGGTCTCGCTGTTATTGATTGGAGCGGACATCTCGGCAGTCGTGCTTTCCAGGAACTAGCAACAAGATGGCCACAGGGTCCTGGCGTCCCTGCTTTTATAGCCACCTCACATGCAGCCAGCCGCCATCGCGTCCCCCTTAGCTTCTTTCCGGCCCCTCCTCTCTCGGGGCGGGGTTTTGGCCTTCGCGCCTCTACTACTCAAGAAGACACTCGAGCGGGAACTTTTCGCGCCAAAGATGGCGGCTTCTGAAGTTTTTCGGCCGGACACCTCCGGCGGTAACAAGGCGCACCTCTACCAGATGGCAGAGCGGTAAGATCCTGTTCATGACGCCAAGTTGTCGCGGGCGGGGAGGAGGGTGTCAACACTGCGCTCACCCCACTGTTCGGGTCCGGCGGTTGTTGCTCTGTGGTGGCTCGAGCGGTGGGCCGGATCCCGGGGGTTCTCGAGCGGCACTCCTCGCCCGTGAGTGAAAAGGGGGTGTTTGGGTGTGGGGATTGTTTATTGTCCGTGACGCCACCCACGGTTGTGGTGATTTGTTGACACCACCGCTGCTCTGTATGGGGATCCCGGGAGTGATGGTATGGAGCAGCTAGATGTTAGTTCTCCCCTCCGTGGGTAGGGGGGTTGGTTGTCCCGGGGCTCAGTGATGTGGTAGGGGATGCAGGGCTTGCTGGGCGCAGGGACGCGGGGGCAGCGCTGTGCCTTGCGGCACTGTGATACTCACTCAGCCTGAGACGATGACACAGTTCTCAGTAAAACACACGGCTGGAAAGACGGTTCCCACGGACGGCTGCACTTGCTTTTCCCCAGTAGTTGACGGTGACGGTCCCTTTTCCTGCACCTAAGATGATGATGGTTGCGATGGGTTCCCACCGGTAACCCGCTCCCCGGCTTGGATATGGGCCGGAGGAGCCCTACTTAGACCGCAGGTGCTGGCCCTGAGAAACTGGTGCCCTGGCGGTGGCGGTGTCTCTCTGGTACGGTTGGACTGTTGCCTTCAATCGGGACTTGGTTGTTGGGAGACAGTCGTCCCCTTCACTGACGGATTTGGCAAATTATGGCGACTCCTAGCCTTGCCGGGATCCGAAAGGCCCCTGCCCTGGTGCTGACTGTTCTTTGTATACTGCTCCAGACCGCCGGGTCACCACCCGTCCGCGGTCCTTCCAGCAACCTCCGAGCAGTCCCCCTGCAGACTATCACCGCCGTCTGCTGACCTTGCTGTCACTGTCCGGGGTACACACCTGGACTCACTTCAGGCTTTACAAACTGTTTCTTTTCTGTCACCACCCTTACTGTCCTCCTTTACCACTTCACTGTTACTCCTCACACTTCCCTAGCTGGACTGCCTGGTTTTCCCGCCTCCAGGGCTGTGAACTCCTCGTTGGGCGGAGCCAACCGCCTGGCCCACCCCCTGGTGTGGACACCAGCTCCTGGAGGAAGGCAACAAGGATTTTTGGTTAGCCTTGGTGTTCCTAACTGGGGTGTAGGGTGTGGTGGTGTTATGACCTGTGACCCCTGGCTTGCCCAGGGCGTCACAAAGCTCTGAGGGTTGGCTTTAATCGTGGGGAAGTAAGTACAGTGGAACCTTGCTTAATGAGAACAATCCATTCTGGGACTGTGCTTGGTAACCAAGTTACTCGTTCAGCAAAGCAAGATTTCCTATAGGAAATCATTGCAATGCAGACGATTCGTTCCACAACTTGTTAAATGTCCCATCCTGGTCCCCTATTCTGTCATTCCACACACGTGCAAACACACACACAAACATGTACAAACACACATAAACTCACACAAACACACACAAACACACAAGCACACATGCACACGCACATATTATATGCTCACCTTACCTTCCGTTCCATCGCCGGTCTCCTGGGACTTGCTGTTCTCGGGTACGGGCTGTGTACCATAACGACGAGGGAGGAACTTTCGCTCCCAGCCGCTTGCCTCTGATTGGCCAGCGCGCTGCCTTTGAGTAGCAGTGACAGGAAGTTCCTGCTTCGTCGCTATGGATGCCAATGCACAGCCTGGAGTGGAGCGGAGCGGCGAACTACAGGACCCAGGAGGCCGGCGATGAAACGGAAGGTACACATATTATATGCTCACCTTACCTTCCGTTCCACCACCGGCCTCATGGTACTTGTAGTTCGCCGCGAGCACGTCGCGATGTACCCGGGAACTACAAGAACCATGAGACTGGCGGTGGAACGGAAGGTAAGGAGAGCATAATACTGTATGTGTGTGCGTGTGTGTGTGTTTGTGTGGACTGCAAGTGCGGGTCAGAGTGCGGTGGATGTACGGAACCGGAAGTGTGTGCGGTGAGAATTTTGCTCATACAGCAAAGCTTTCTCGTAAACCTGGTTACAAATTTACAGAAAGCTTTGCTTGTTAAGCGAAATGCTCGTTAAGTGGGTTACTCGTTAAGCGAGGTACCACTGTACTTGGAGGCTGGAGGAGCTCTACTTGGATACTGTGAAAAGACACCTGGTGCAGGTTAGCAACTAAACCATCAGGTGTCGCTAAAGTACAACCAACACACAGGATATACTAACAGAAACCCTAGGAGGAGCAGAACCCAGGGGAGAGTAATCAAAACATGCTGAGGGCGATGCACAGAGAGGTAAAGTCAGGACAAAAGGGGGAAAACCGAGACAGTGTCAGAAGAAGCTGAGATCAGTAAACTGATGAAGTCAGTCAGAGGTTAGGGAAGAGAATGGATAACAGAGATGGGAAAGAAAGGAGAAGAAGGGTAATACAGCAGGGGGTCTATGGAGGGAGTTTGGCAATACACCGGGACGGGCAAAGACTAGGAGGTGAGACGAGGGGGTCACAGGGAGGTCAAGAAAAGCAGACATGGGTGTAGGAAGGTAGTCAGGAGGGCTGAAGGAGGGGAGCAATAGCGGAACAGGATCAGGGAAGACACAAGCAGAGCACTAGCCGAGCACTAACCAAAGCCGAAAATATCACTGGCAGCATGGCAGCAGGGTCAGCTCTGTTATAAATTGGAGGAAGGTCCAAATCGAGATTAGAAGGGCCCCTCCCCTATGGTTAAGGAGTGAAAACCCGGAGGGGATCGCACGGGGTAAGCCAGCTCTGCAGGGGGCCGGTCAGCAGAGCAAGGCAAGAAACTGGCTCTACAGGACGATGAGCCTACAGAACAAGGTCATGACAAAAATGGCTCTGGATATAGTGGTATGCAGATGCGCGGACTCCGGCACCATTTTAATGAAGACATCTGTGACGCTCTGGCAAAACCAGGTAGTCACAGAAAGAGTTAATTCTCCTTGGCAGCTACACAACCCCCACACAGATGTACACCAGCCAATCAGGCCCTACTCACCCCCTTCCCAGGAAAAAGGAGGTGGCGAGAGGAGTTAAGTTCAGTGGTGCTGTAATCAGTGAAGAGCTGAAAGGGGAAGCTTGGAGCTCCCCTGGAGAAAGTAGTAGCCAGGGTTGAAGCCCTGGACTACCAGACTAGGTGGCAGTGAGGGCCACAGGCGACGGAGATCCGGTCACGGGGAACCTGAGGCGGCTGGGACAGGGTTGTAGCCCGCGGGTGCCGGGAGAAGGGACCCAGTCCGGAGGCCGTTCAAGCGGACTAGTTCAAACATGAGGGAGACAGACAGAGAGAGTGGAGGGAAGGGCCCTGGCTGTAAATCTGGGTGTGGGACCTGAAGACACCCGCCAAAGGTGACCGGCCATTTGGCAAGTTGGTTGACAAAACAGACTGTGTGTTTTATGACCCTCCACATCAACACAGCCTCATCCAACTGAACTGTGAGTTTCCTGCTCCCTGCAATCCCTCTCACACCACACTGGACCCCGGGGCATCCATCCCTACCCACGGAGAGTTAACAACATCCAGATGCCAGCCCAACGCCCCCGGGAGTCCCCTTAACGGCAGCAGTGGTACCCCATTTACCACATACCGTGGGTGGCGTCACGTACAAACTGTCCAAAATCCCACACACCATAACCCCCTTTTCAATTGAAGTGACCGCGAGACCCCCGGGTCCGGAGATCCTCGAGCCACCCACAGAAGGACGGACCCGAGCAGTGGCGGCTGCTGGCACGGGGGCGGCACACCTCAATTTTTGGCGTCACGAACAAGATTCTTACCCCATCAGTAGATGCCGTGCGTCTTGTTCTGAAATCCGTGAACTGTTTGAAAATTTTGACCTGCCGCCATCTTGCCCTCCAGAGATTTGCAAAAATCCAGAGATAGCTCTGTGGTTTTCTTTTTTGTCTGCTAAGTTGACAATTTTATTGATCACATATCAGGGTACACATGACATTTTGATCAATTTTTATTAGATTTTTCATAGGAAATGGGGTGAAAAACAGCAATTCTAGTGATTTTTTTTTTGCTTTTTACTTATGGTTTAAATAGCACTATATTTTGATAGACTGGACTGTTTGGATATGATAAAATTAAATATGTTTTTTTATTTTTTTTTTATTTATTTTTAGGTGGGGTGGTGTGTTTCTGGTTATTATATTTTTCATTTTTTTTTTACTTCATTGTTTTTAGTGTTCTTAAGGTATTTTTATTATACAATATACTGGAATGCCGTAGTATTGCAGCAAAGACTTTTAGAAAGGAGAAGGTGGAGAAACTTTGTCTTTTTTTCTTCACAGATGAGAAAAATGGAGGACCACGCTCTGATCAAACTGATGAAAAGCATGATCAGTTTTTCTCATAGATGAAAAAAAAACGGAATTATGTCTAAATTCACAAATTTTAGCTATATGTGATTTATGTATGTTTAATTTATTAATTCAATTTGATACATACATTTAATAAAATGTGTGAATTTTAAGATCTCTTCCGTGATAGTCTTTTCTAGACACATCTGCTTCTCCTGTCCTCCTCGGCAGATTTGGATTCAGGTAAAAATCAATTTCAGAATAACTTAATTAGAGATTTGTAGCAAAAGCTTTGCCCAAAGTAAAATGGGAAATAAATGCTTACTCATCTTGTTCACAGTGGGATCTGAGCTGGGGATATATACAATGACATCTTATTGTTTGTAAAGTGACTGCACTGGAGCGGAACTGCCCGGGATCCGTCCTGACCTTGAAGTCTCATGTGGCATCTCCCATCAGGACCAGTGCACATATGTACTTATTCCAAAAGCGAAAAAAAAGAGTCTAATATCTGGCCAAAAAGAATATTTACACATCACAGCATGAAGATTTCAAAATAAAGAGGCCAGAAATATTTTTTTAGTTGAGAATCTGTCACCAGCTTTCTTCTATCTCATCTAACAGGAGAATAATGTAGAAAAAGAGACCCTGATTCCAATGATGTGTCACGTAGTTTACTGGGTGCAGCAGTTGTGAGAAAACTATAATAATAATGATGGGCAGCACGGTGGCTCAGTGGTTAGCACTGCAGTCTTGTGGTGGCTCAGTGGTTAGCACTGCAGTCTTGTGGTGGCTCAGTGGTTAGCACTGCAGTCTTGTGGTGGCTCAGTGGTTAGCACTGCAGTCTTGTGGTGGCTCAGTGGTTAGCACTGCAGTCTTGCAGCACTGGGGTCCTGGGTTCAAATCACACCAAGGACACCATCTGCAAGGAGTTTGTATATTCTCCCCGTGTTTGCGTGGGTTTCCTCCCACACTCCAAAAATATACTCAGAGGGACCCAAGATTGTGAGCCCCAATGGGGACAGTGTTGCCAATGTATGTAAAGTGCTATGGAATTAACAGCGCTATATAAATGAATACATTATTATTATTAATATGTAACATTTGCCGATCTCAGAAAGCTAGCCCCACACCCACCACAGCTTCCATGTACATTGTATATTGACAGTGAGATGCTAATCAGTGCTGGGGGCATGGTGAGCCAGGTCTCAAGTGGGCACTTCTGGGCAGTGATGATAAAACACTCATTGTATTAAAACAATAGCACACAGCCTAATAAATGACACATCCCTGAAATCAGCATTTCAGCCCGTAATTCATGCTGTTCTCAGATTAAAAAGCAAAAACCTGCTGAAAAATCCCCTTTAACTCCTTCACAACCATGGGCCAGAACCACTATGTCCTATTGTTACGTGACTTAACCAGAGACTTAACAGTGGGTCCTAACATTCATTTGATTCCCGTAGCCATAGCAACTGCTTTCAAATGATGCCCCCTTCTGTTTCCTAAAGCAGGGGACCTTTTCTTGACCCAAGTGGGGGTTGGCATCGCCACCACCATCCATGATCGCTGTGATTGGCGGTACACATCTGAACCACCAATCACAGCGATCGCACTCTTTTTGGCAAAAAATGCCCCAAACCTTGCGATTCGGTGAGATCCAGCTATGAGGTTCTGCAGTAGCATCGGACCGTTGGCAGGAGGCGAGCAAACACGGCACCCCCCCTCGCAGCACTGATTGGAGCAATCCTGCTTTGACGTGCAATTGCTCCGATCAGCATGCAAGGGGGCGATCTGACCTGGAGGTGACCGCTCTCCCCCGGATTGTTTTTGCCTGGAGAGCCGTCCCCCAGCATGTCTGCACCATTCCCCTGCTGGTATTTGTAGTACCACGCTGTCGCTGCTGTCCGATCACCACTCCTTGTCCAACCACCGCTGTAAGTACTACGTGCTTCCCCTGCAACCTCATTATCTGCCACTCTAACACATCCCAATCTGCCCCCCATGTGCCTTCTCGATCTGCTCCCTGCATTCTCTCCTCCTGCCCCAATTCTCCTGCCTCTGCAGACTATGCAATCCCTCGGTTTCTCCTGTCTCCTCCTCAGCCACTGCTGTCCCCCTCCTCCTGCCACCAGGTTGTCCGAGGACTTCATTGGTCCAATCGCATCTGCCTCCATCACTGGATCCATCCTGTCCTGGGTCTTCACGCGTGAGTTGTCCATCTTGCTGCCTGCTGCTCAGTCCTGTAATGAGCCGTCGATATTGCTGCCTTATATTCCTCCTGCAGTTCCTTTGGTCACTGATGTTTCTGCTAATCCTCTGGTCCTGTGAGTATGTACAGTTAGGTCCAGAAATATTTGGACAGTGACACAAGTTTTGTTATTTTAGCTGTTTACAAAAACATGTTCAGAAATACAATTCTATATATAATATGGGCTGAAAGTGCACACTCCCAGCTGCAATATGAGAGTTTTCACATCCAAATCGGAGAAAGGGTTTAGGAATCATAGCTCTGTAATGCATAGCCTCCTCTTTTTCAAGGGACCAAAAGTAATTGGACAAGGGACTCTAAGGGCTGCAATTAACTCTGAAGGCGTCTCCCTCGTTAACCTGTAATCAATGAAGTAGTTAAAAGGTCTGGGGTTGATTACAGGTGTGTGGTTTTGCATTTGGAAGCTGTTGCTGTGACCAGACAACATGCGGTCTAAGGAACTCTCAATTGAGGTGAAGCAGAACATCCTGAGGCTGAAAAAAAAAAAAAATCCATCAGAGAGATAGCAGACATGCTTGGAGTAGCAAAATCAACAGTCGGGTACATTCTGAGGAAAAAGGAATTGACTGGTGAGCTTGGGAACTCAAAAAGGCCTGGGCATCCACGGATGACAACAGTGGTGGATGATCGCCGCATACTTTCTTTGGTGAAGAAGAACCCGTTCACAACATCAACTGAAGTCCAGAACACTCTCAGTGAAGTAGGTGTATCTGTCTCTAAGTCAACAGTAAAGAGAACACTCCATGAAAGTAAATACAAAGGGTTCACATCTAGATGCAAACCATTCATCAATTCCAAAAATAGACAGGCCAGAGTTACATTTGCTGAAAAACACCTCATGAAGCCAGCTCAGTTCTGGAAAAGTATTCTATGGACAGATGAGACAAAGATCAACCTGTACCAGAATGATGGGAAGAAAAAAGTTTGGAGAAGAAAGGGAACGGCACATGATCCAAGGCACACCATATCCTCTGTAAAACATGGTGGAGGCAACGTGATGGCATGGGCATGCATGGCTTTCAATGGCACTGGGTCACTTGTGTTTATTGATGACATAACAGCAGACAAGAGTAGCCGGATGAATTCTGAAGTGTACCGGGATATACTTTCAGCCCAGATTCAGCCAAATGCCGCAAAGTTGATCGGACGGCGCTTCATAGTACAGATGGACAATGACCCCAAGCATACAGCCAAAGCTACCCAGGAGTTCATGAGTGCAAAAAAGTGGAACATTCTGCAATGGCCAAGTCAATCACCAGATCTTAACCCAATTGAGCATGCATTTCACTTGCTCAAATCCAGACTTTAGACGGAAAGACCCACAAACAAGCAAGACCTGAAGGCTGCGGCTGTAAAGGCCTGGCAAAGCATTAAGAAGGAGGAAACCCAGCGTTTGGTGATGTCCATGGGTTCCAGACTTAAGGCAGTGATTGCCTCCAAAGGATTCGCAACAAAATATTGAAAATAAAAATTTTTTTTTTGGGTTTGGTTTATTTGTCCAATTACTTTTGACCTCCTAAAATGTGGAGTGTTTGTAAAGAAATGTGACAATTCCTACAATTTCTATCAGATATTTTTGTTCAAACCTTCAAATTAAACGTTACAATCTGCACTTGAATTCTGTTGTAGAGGTTTCATTTCAAATCCAATGTGGTGGCATGCAGAGCCCAACTCGCAAAAAATTGTGTCACTGTCCAAATATCTCTGGACCTAACTGTATATATATATATATATTTTTGTCAGTAATCCCCCGTCCCTTTTTGCTCCTCATCCGTGTGTGCGTCCTGCCAAGCGCAGATCAGTGATGCACATCATCGATCGGCATCCATGCTCAATTTTGGGCAACACTTTTTTTGTTTAGTCCTTATCCGCTTTGCTTTTTGCCCCTCACCCATCCATGCGTCCTGCAGACGCTGAGCGCTGAATAGGGATGCACATCATCGATCGGCGTCCATGCTCAATTTTGGGCAGGACTTTTTTTGTTTCATCCGTATCCCCCATTGCGTTTTGCACTTCATCCGTCCATGCGTCCTGCTGCGGTCGAGTGCTGATCAGTGATGCACATCACTGATCAGCGCCCGTGTGTTTGAAAAGTCAAATGGCACTCCTTGCCTTCTGAGCCTTGCTGCGTGAGTCTTCCTTCACATATGAGATATCAGCATACTCAGGAGAAATTGCACAATAAATTTTATGTTGCACTTTTTTTCTGATACCCTTGTAAATAAAAAGCTACATGGTTGAAATAACAATTTTGTGGTTAAAAAAAAAAGAATATATATATATATATATATATATATATATATATATATATATATATTTTCACAGCTCAACGAAAATATAAACTTTTGTGAAGCCCCCGGGGGTTCAAGGGGCTCATCAAACATTTAGATAAATTTCTTGAGGAGTCTAGTTTCCAAATTGGGGTCACTTGTGTGGGGTTTCCACTGTTTATACACATCAGGAGCTCTCCAAATGAGACATGACACCTGTAGATCAGTCCATCAAAATCTGTGTTCTAAAATGTCACTTCTTCCTGTCCGCGCCTAAACAGTGGTTTCCCCCCACACATGAGATATCAGATTACTCAGGATAAATTGACCAACACATTTTGAGGACCATTTTATCATGTTTCCTTTGTGAAAATGAAAAAATGTGGTAATTTTTTTTTTCCTTTTCACAGTGCATCATTATAAAATTCCCTGAAGCACCTGGGGGTTCAAAGTGCTCAGAACACATCTAGATAGGTTCCCTGAGGGGTCTAGTTTCCAAAATGGGGTCACATGTGGGTGATTCCACTGTTTAGGTATATCAGGGGCTTTTCAAACACAACATGACATTCACTAACGATTCCAGCCAATTTTGCGTTTGAAAAGTCAAGTGGCATGCGCAATTGATTTCCGCCACATATGAAGTATCGGCATACTGAGAAGAAATAACACAATACGTGTTATGGTGCATTTTTTCCTGATACCCTTGTGGAAAAAAAGATACCCCTTGAAGCAACAATTTTGTGGTTAAAAAAATATTTTTATTTTCACGATTCAACGTTGTAAACCTCTGTGAAGCAACTGGAGGTTCAAGGGGTTCACCAAACATCTCAATAATGCCCTTGAGGGATCTTGTTTCCAAAATGGGGTCACTTGTGGGAGAACTCCATTGTTTAGGCACCTCAGGGGGTCTCAAAACACGACATGGCATCTGCTAATGAGTCCAGCTAATTTTGCTTTCAAAAATTTGTATGGCGCTCCTTCCCTTCCGAGCCCTGTTGTGCTTCCAAACAATTGATTTCCACCACATATGAGGTATCTGCGCACTCAGGAGACATTGCACAATACATTTTATGGTGCATTTTTTTCCTGATACCCTTGTGAAAACGCAAAATTTTATGGCTAAATTAACATTTTTCTGTAAAAAAGTAACATTTTCATTTTTTAATTCCACATTGCTTTGGTTCCTGTGCAGAACCTAAAGGTGAGGGGTGCAGTTTTTAGAATAGTGTCACTTTTTGGGTATTTTCTGTCACCTCGGCCTCTCAAAGTAACTTCTAATGGGGATGTGGTCCCTAAGAAAATGGTTTTGCAAATTTTGTTGGAAAAATTAGAAATTGTTGATGAACTTTGACCCCTTCTAACTTCCTATCAAAAAAACAAATTTGTTTCAAAAATTGCGCTGGTGTAAAGTAGACATGTGGGAAAGGTTATTTAGTGACTATTTTATGTGACAGAACTCTCGGATTTATGGGCATAAAATTTCAAAGTTTGAAAATTGCTAAAGTTTCAATTTTTTCACAAAAAAACTTAAAAACTATGATCGTAAATTTTTCAACTATCATGAAGTACAATATATCACAAAAAAACAGTCTCAGAACTTATAACCTGTCAAATTGACACTGGTCAGAATCATAAAAAATGGCCTGATCAGTAAAGTGTTTTAGTGCCTTGGTGTGAAGGGGTTAAAGGGAACCAACCAGCCGGATTTTCATATATAAAGTAAAGCCAGTGCTATACTAGTGCTAGGATATTGAATGTAACCATATCTATTGTTCTGAGACTAGATGTTTTATTTCAGAAATATGTGCAAGTAAAGTTGTCAGCAATGCACTGCTATTTGACAGTTGCAACAGCAAGGAAATATGTGGGTCGGGTCTTGCTCCCTATTCCCGCCCCTGTCAGCCTGGCCTTCCTCCCCCTGTCACCATCATATATGTTAATTCCACCGCAGGCAAACAGACAGGGGCGGAAATAGAAGTAAAACCCAACCCATGTATTCCCTTCCTGTTGCACCTGTCAATCAAATAGCAGTGCATTACTAGAACTTTACATAATTCTGAAATAAAACCTCCAAGCTCAGAACAAAAGCTCTGCTTACATTTGTGAAGCCCCTCCAGTGTCGTGTCGGTGCATTACCTTCAGGGACTCCACGCAGCTGGATCTTGTTACAGGTAGGAAACCTTCTTTTAGGATTGTCGTGACGCCACTCTCAGAATTGCGGTCAGTGGGGACCGCCACTGCAGATTAAGGGATGCCTGGGGCTGATGGTGGGTGCAGTCAGTTGTAATAGCCTCCTGAGAGTGAGGCAAGCCCCAGGGTCCTGTGTAAGTGTGTGGAACCACAAGGCGCAGAATAACTCAACACAAGCAGAATGTCTTTCAGGGGTTTTACTCACTGATGGTGGCAGGGTGAGTAACCCGGGCGTAGCTGGGATGAACCAGGCTGGAACCAGGTATCCTTCAGGCTGACTGATGAGGGTGGCTACCGACTCGCCTTCCTTAGCCCTTCTGTGGTTTGTGGTAACCCCGACTTTTAGTCCCTATGGGGGTCACCCAGGGAAGTAGCTGCTCCCCTCGTTTTGGCCCGTTTGCTTGTAGCCTGGACCAGATCACTCCAGCTGCTTGCCTCCTGTGAACTATGGGCCCTAACTGTGGCTACGTGGCTGCAGACTCTGTGGTGTTGTCTTGGGGGTGTAAAATGCCCCCTCATGCAGGTTTGGCAAGGAAAGGTGAATCTATCCCTGCACTGGGACCTGCTACCCGTTTGGGCCTGGTAACTCCCTGACAGTCTCCTTACTTTCCACTCCGTTGCTCTCTCTTTAGCTGTGTGTGGATTTCGGGCAGCACTACCAGGTGACCATTCTCCCCCGTCGGTAGTCACTGCGCGGACGCTGTTAGACTGCAACAGCTCCAGGGTCTGCTCCTCACGTCTGCTTTCCCTGAGCTGCACACTAAACTGACTCACTGTTCCCTCCTCTCCTGTTCTTGCCTACGTCACCTAGCAACCAGGCTCTCTACCACACCCCTTGAGTGGAGATGGAGGCTTCGCACCGGCTTCGCCCCCTCCTGGGATCCCCAGGGGTCCTCCCAAAGGTACATGTGTGAGACCTGATCACTATGCGCCTGTGTAGTCACACCTCGGTCAGCCTTCTGGATTACCTGTGTTGCACTGTCCCCAGCATGGGTGCAGTACTCAGTGGTGCCTGACCAGGTCAGGGGCGCCACATTCCCCCTTAGTTATCACCAGCACGTCCTCGGGCTGCAAGACAACATTTTAAAATGCATAAAACAGTAAAACATGGTAAAACATTTTAAAACCACCAGGTACCATACATCACCACCCTCCACCCACAAGTCCGTTAACCCACCCAAAACCCTCTCACGTTGGCCGCGCCTTCAGCCACTTCTGGCAGGATGTAGAGGCGGCTTTCATGGTCTGGTGGTTTCAGGGTATACCTGGCCTGGTGGATCCGCGCCTTCAGCCTCTTCTGGCAGGATGTAGAGGCGGCCTCCACAGTTGGTGCTGACCAGGTACCCTCTTTGTGGTGGAGAGCCAGGCCCCATAAACAGGCGTGCTCCCTGGTTGCAGGCGAGCCAGGCCCCATAAACAGGCGTGCTCCCTGGTTGCAGGTGAGCCAGGCCCCATAAACAGGCGTGCTCCCTGGTTGCAGGCGAGCCAAGCCCCTAAACAGGCTGGCTCTGGTAGTGGTACCTCTGGGGTAACTATTTACACTGCGAGAGTTTGTGGCTATAGCCAGTTCATAGCCTTAAGGTTCATGGGTTTCTCACACTAGTTCATGTGGGCACATTTCTTGAACATTAACGTTGCAAACTTGTCAAAACTTTAACTTGCTGTACTTCTTACTTTGCTTTACACAGATTCCTCCTCACCAGGGCTTGGGCCTGTAGGGCTGCGGCACCTGTTGCTTTCTCCATCTCTGTCATCATCTGTAGTGGTCTCATCAATGGGTTCTTTGTCTTTTCTTTCCTCTTCTTCTGTGTCTGTTTCTTTTTCTGTATCTTTATCTTGTAGTATTGAGACAGCAGGTTTACTGTAGGGATTTCTGGGGCATGGTGTAACATCTAGTGCGTACCATCCGCGTTCTCCTTGGTGCTTTGTAAATTCTACTGAGTCTCCTATCTGTAGGTTTCTTCCTGGGTGTCCTCTAGGCAAATGGGCTCTAACATCCCTTCTGTTCACAAAGATGCCTTCTTTCATGCCAGGTGCAACTATGAAACCGTATCCAGATTTTAAACTAAATTCCTCTACAATTCCACGACAAAGTGGGCCTCTGACCTGGGATTTAGCTCTCCTTAAAGACCGTTTCTCTTCCAAGTCTCTGGCTGTTACTTCATCCTTCTCTGGAGATTGCTGTGCAGGTGGATCCCTTGTCCTGCTGCGGCGCCGTGTCCTGCGGGCTGGGTTCTGCTGGGTTGCTACTTCACTGCTTGCAGACTCCCAGGTGAGGTTTCTGGACAAATCTTCCTCTTCATCCCAGCGGGAGTATGGCAACATCTCTGGCTCTGGGCATGGATCCACTGCTGATGGCTCCGGGGTCAGCTCCTCAGCCTTCTGTCCTCCTCTCCCCCTTAGTTCTTCTGAGCACTCCTGTTGTGGCAGCGCTGGGGATGGGTGTTCATCAGCTGGCCAGGACGGTGGACTTTTTGGCGTGGATATTTCCAGAGTCTTCCTGGGGGCGTGCGGAGGGAGCAGATACCGGTCCACCATCTCCTGTGGGAACTGGGCCTCTAGGTCAGCCTTCAGCTTCCAGTATTCGGGGTCCTCTCCCAGCAGGGACTTCCTAGCAGGGACTTCCTTGGACTGGGGAGCGGTGTCTGCTCTGGCCTTGCAGGCCGGGGTAAATGATTGTACAGTCTTGTCTTTGTGGGCCGTGCCCTGCATGGCGGCGGCCTGGTCTTGGCGGGCCGCGCCTGGCATGGCGGCGGCCTGGATCAGCGTCGCTGTTGCAGTTTCAATCAGGGTCGCAGCTGGAGTCTTAGCGGGCATCGCTACTGTGGCCGGTTCTTGGCGGGCTGAGCTGGGCGTCGCTGCAGCGATCTGGGCTTGGCGGGCCGCACCTGGCGTGGCTGCGGCCTGGTTCAGCACCTCACTTGCGGCGCGGACGAGCGTCGCTGCTGCGGTGGGGTCTTGGCGGGCCGGGCCTAGCATGGCGGCGGCCTGGGTCAGCGTCACACCTGCGGCGTGGAGGAGGGTTGCGGCTGCGGAGGGATCTTGGCGGGCCGGGCTGGGCGCTTCTGCGGCCTGGACTTGGCGGGCCGCGCCGGGCGCTTCTGCGGCCTGGTTCAGCGTCGCCGCGCCGGGCATCTCTCCTGGGACCGCGGGCATGGCAGCAGGGGTTGGGGCACTCGCGCTGGCAGGGGCAACACCAGACTCACCCATCAGTAGCATCATCGGGGTCGGAGTCGTCGCCGCTCGGTCTGGCACTCGTCGTGCGGTTCCCCTCTCATAGGCCTGAACCGCTGCAGCCATCTCCAGAAGCTCCGTGCGTTCCTCGCTGATCTGCCGTATGACCCTGGCCTCCAGTTGGTCGCAGAACTGGGCAAGCTCCCGATACCACCAGGCAGCGGAGCCTGGCTCTGGGTCTCTGCGTTCAGACGCCATTTCCTCTGCGTCTCCTTCTTCTAGTAGCAGGCTTCTGGCTCCCTTTCTGTCCCGACGTCTCTGAACGCCTCCACTCTCATCACTTGCGAGACCAGAACTCTGCAGGGGATCTCTGGGTAGCCACACCTCTTCGTGGGCGGTAACTTCTCCCAGCGTGGGCTGCTGTTGTTTTTCAGCGCGCTTTTCATGGTGGCAATATGGCGGCGCTTCCAATTTTTCAAGCGGACCGCCCAGGCACATGGTCACCTGTCTGAATAGGTCTAGTCCTTATCCTGTTCGTGACGCCAGATGTGAAGCCCCTCCAGTGTCGTGTCGGTGCATTACCTTCAGGGACTCCACGCAGCTGGATCTTGTTACAGGTAGGAAACCTTCTTTTAGGATTGTCGTGACGCCACTCTCAGAATTGCGGTCAGTGGGGACCGCCACTGCAGATTAAGGGATGCCTGGGGCTGATGGTGGGTGCAGTCAGTTGTAATAGCCTCCTGAGAGTGAGGCAAGCCCCAGGGTCCTGTGTAAGTGTGTGGAACCACAAGGCGCAGAATAACTCAACACAAGCAGAATGTCTTTCAGGGGTTTTACTCACTGATGGTGGCAGGGTGAGTAACCCGGGCGTAGCTGGGATGAACCAGGCTGGAACCAGGTATCCTTCAGGCTGACTGATGAGGGTGGCTACCGACTCGCCTTCCTTAGCCCTTCTGTGGTTTGTGGTAACCCCGACTTTTAGTCCCTATGGGGGTCACCCAGGGAAGTAGCTGCTCCCCTCGTTTTGGCCCGTTTGCTTGTAGCCTGGACCAGATCACTCCAGCTGCTTGCCTCCTGTGAACTATGGGCCCTAACTGTGGCTACGTGGCTGCAGACTCTGTGGTGTTGTCTTGGGGGTGTAAAATGCCCCCTCATGCAGGTTTGGCAAGGAAAGGTGAATCTATCCCTGCACTGGGACCTGCTACCCGTTTGGGCCTGGTAACTCCCTGACAGTCTCCTTACTTTCCACTCCGTTGCTCTCTCTTTAGCTGTGTGTGGATTTCGGGCAGCACTACCAGGTGACCATTCTCCCCCGTCGGTAGTCACTGCGCGGACGCTGTTAGACTGCAACAGCTCCAGGGTCTGCTCCTCACGTCTGCTTTCCCTGAGCTGCACACTAAACTGACTCACTGTTCCCTCCTCTCCTGTTCTTGCCTACGTCACCTAGCAACCAGGCTCTCTACCACACCCCTTGAGTGGAGATGGAGGCTTCGCACCGGCTTCGCCCCCTCCTGGGATCCCCAGGGGTCCTCCCAAAGGTACATGTGTGAGACCTGATCACTATGCGCCTGTGTAGTCACACCTCGGTCAGCCTTCTGGATTACCTGTGTTGCACTGTCCCCAGCATGGGTGCAGTACTCAGTGGTGCCTGACCAGGTCAGGGGCGCCACACATTCAGCATCCTAGCACCAGTATAGCACTGGCTTTATTTTATATATGAAAATCCTGCTGCTTCCCTTTAAGAATCCTATAAAGTCTATTAGTGATGTTGTTAAAAACGTAAGTCACAGCTGGTTTTTATTGGATTTTCCGTAGACAGATTTTTTTACTGTTCACTTTGACATTTCTAAGGCTGAGTGTTTGCATTAAAAAGCTTGACAGGGGTTCATTATAGTCCTAGCAGACCTCAGAGTGTTACACCTTTTTTAGGCAATTACAGATCTAGCTGCAGAAAAGAAAATCAGTTTTTTGGAAAACGTTGTGTAAGCTGGTGAATTTGAATATACATTATATAAAATAATAACTGTCTTTAATTCAGAATTCATTCATTCATATGTAGAGAGAGATATGTATGTGTGTGCATGTACAGTGCCTACAAATAGTATTCAACCCCCTGCAGATTTAGCAGGTTTACACATTCGGAATAACTTGGCATTGTGACATTTGGACTGTAGATCAGCCTGGAAGTGTGAAATGCAGCAAAAAAGAATGTTATTTCTTTTTTTTATTTTTTTTTTTAAATTGTGAAAAGTTTATTCAGAGGGTCATTTATTATTCAACCCCTCAAACCACCAGAATTCTGTTTGGTTCCCCTAAAGTATTAAGAAGTATTTCAGGCACAAAGAACAATGAGCTTCACGTTTGGATTAATTATCTCTTTTTCCAGCCTTTTCTGACTAATTAAGACCCTCCCCAAACTTGTGAACAGCACTCATACTTGGTCAACATGGGAAAGACAAAGGAGCATTCCAAGGCCATCAGAGACAAGATCGTGGAGGGTCACAAGGCTGGCAAGGGGTACAAAACCCTTTCCAAGGAGTTGGGCCTACCTGTCTCCACTGTTGGGAGCATCATCCGGAAGTGGAAGACTTATGGAACTACTGTTAGCCTTCCGCGGCCTGGACAGCCTTTGAAAGTTTCCACCCGTGCCGAGGCCAGGCTTGTCCGAAGAGTCAAGGCTAACCCAAGGACAACAAGGAATGAGCTCCGGGAAGATCTCATGGCAGTGGGGACATTGGTTTCAGTCAATACCATAAGTAACGTACTCCACCACAATGGTCTCCGTTCCACATGAGCCCGTAAGGTACCTTTACTTTCAAAGCGTCATGTCAAGGCTCGTCTACAGTTTGCTCATGATCACTTGGAGGACTCTGAGACAGACTGGTTCAAGATTCTCTGGTCTGATGAGACCAAGATCGAGATCTTTGGTGCCAACCACACACGTGACGTTTGGAGACTGGATGGCACTGCATACGACCCCAAGAATACCATCCCTACAGTCAAGCATGGTGGTGGCAGCATCATACTGTGGGGCTGTTTCTCAGCCAAGGGGCCTGGCCATCTGGTCCGCATCCATGGGAAGATTAGCACGGCCTACCTGGAGATTTTGGCCAAGAACCTCCGCTCCTCCATCAAGGATCTTAAGATGGGTCGTCATTTCATCTTCCAACAAGACAATGACCCAAAGCACACAGCCAAGAAAACCAAGGCCTGGTTCAAGAGGGAAAAAATCAAGGTGTTGCAGTGGCCTAGTCAGTCTCCTGACCTTAACCCAATTGAAAACTTGTGGAAGGAGCTCAAGATTAAAGTCCACATGAGACACCCAAAGAACCTAGATAACTTGGAGAAGATCTGCATGGAGGAGTGGGCCAAGATAACTCCAGAGACCTGTGCCGGCCTGATCAGGTCTTATAAAAGACGATTTTTAGCTGTAATTGCAAACAAGGGTTATTCCACAAAATATTAAACCTAGGGATTGAATAATAATTGACCCACACTTTTATGTTGAAAATTTATTAAAATTTAACTGAGCAACATAACTTGTTGGTTTGTAAGATTTATGCATCTGTTAATAAATCCTGCTCTTGTTTGAAGTTTGCAGGCTCTAACTTATTTGCATCTTATCAAACCTGCTAAATCTGCAGGGGGTTGAATACTACTTGTAGGCACTGTATTTATGTGGGTATGTATGTATATGTGTGTGTGTATGTGTGCGTATGTGTGTATGTATGTATGTGTGTGTGTATGTTTGTGTGTATATGTGTGTGTACGTATGTATGTGTGTATGTATGTGTGTGAGTGTATGTATGTGTGTATGTCCGCTAAAGGAATCCGCAGCATCGCATTTACAACCACACAATTTTGCACAGACACCTCATGTGACCCAGGGAACGTCATAGACTGTGTTTTGAGGGGATAATTGAACCACGCGCTTTACAGTTTTTCACCAAAAAATACATTAAAGTAAATGGAGCTGGGAGCTACAGGTCATTAATAGCAGCTGTGATTGGTTGCTATAGGCAACAAAGGACATTGTTAGTATAAGAAGCTTATGTGTGAGGTAATATGATTTTGGTGGAGACAGAAACACGCAGAGACAGAGATAGAGAGTCAGAGTGAGAGAGACAGAGAGATAGAGACAGACACGGAGAGAGAGACAGAGAGAGACAGACACGAAGAGAGAGACAGAGCGAGACAGACACGGAGAGAGAGACAGACACGGAGAGAGAGACAGAGAGAGAGACAGAGACAGAGACAGGGAGGGAGAAACAGGGAGGGAGAGAGACAGACAGACAGGGAGAGACAGAGAGACAGAGAGAGCTAGAGAGAGAGACAGAGAGACAGACAGACAGGGACATAGAGACAGATAGAGAGACAGACACAGAAAGAGACAGAGCGATAGAAAGAGAGCGACAGACAGACATAGAGAGATAGAAACAGACAGACAGAAACAGACACAGAGAGAGATAGAGACAGAGAGAGATACAGAGAGGGAGTGGAGAGAGAGACAGAGATACACTTAGTTACTATCCCGGGCAAAGCCAGTTACTATAGCTAGTGTGTGTGTGTGTGTGTGTGTGTGTGTGTGTGTGTGTGTATGTGTGTGTGTATGTGAGTGTATGTGTGTGTATGTGTGTGTGTGTGTGTGTGTGTGTATGTGTGTGTGTGTGTGTGTGTGTATGCATATATATTATTTATTTAATACTGTGCTATCAAAAAGTCAGGGATATTTGACTTTCAGATGAAATATATGCACACCTGTGCAATAATCATGCTGTCCAATCAGCATCTTGATATGTCACACCTGTGAGGTGGATGGATTATCTCGACAAATGAGAAGTGCTCACTAACACAGATTTACACAAATTTGTGAACAATATTTGAGTGAAAAAGGCCTTTTGTGTACAAAGGAAAAGTCTTAGCATTTAGAGTTCAGCTCTTGAGAAATGGGAGCAAAAACAAAAGTGTTGCATTTTTATTTTTTTGTTCGGTGTATTTATGAGACACACAGAGAAAGATAAAAAGTATGTAAATAACAGAATTAAATACAATAAAGGGATTAAAACTGTATTATAATATTATAACAATTATTTCTTTTCAGCGGCCCCATGCACAGTTTTCTTTTAGTTTTGGGTCCTTTAAATTCTATTTTATTCTAAAGACTTTTCCTCATTATTTGCATTTTTCCACTTCAGTGAAATTACATTTACATGATAAAACTTTGTTGTTTTCAATTATTTTTAATTATGGGTCTCTTGTCGTTTTCACTTTCCACATTTGCGGATTTTACTGACACCCCTTAGAACTCCAGCTTTGCATTCAGGAATAATAAAGTTGTGAATCGCCGGCCATTTAATACATTGAGATGAACTCTGCTTGGATTAATTTGTTTTAGATGATTTGAGTTATTTTTTAGCTGTTTTAAGCAAAATAAGTTATTTTGTTATGGTAGAAAAAAAGTAAATTGTCAGCAAAAGATTCCATGTTAATGCTGTAACGAGACGTGTAGCTGTTTGGGTTTAATGCAGTTTCCGTCATTATTACATTTTTTTATTATTATAACATTTTTGAAAGTTAATAAAGTCTAAAAAGAAATTTGAAGTCGACCAGAAGATAATCAGTTTAATTACTGTATATCTGTTACAGGATGTGGGAAAAATAAATTAAACTTCAGTCAAAGACAAGCAATACATAATTAATATGCAACCTCAATTAGCATGAGTTTTTCTTCACCCTTTGAGGACTAGCGGATTTTTCCTATCCCTCTTCGAAGAGATAATCTGGGGACAAAAGAAGTTCAAAATAGGGCTTTATCCAGGTTGAGATAGGTAAAAGTGTGAGAACCGTCCTCACCTGACGTAGTTCTGAAGTCTCAACCACTGCGAAGGCTTATACTGTGTGTGCAGAATTATTAGGCAAATGAGTATTCTGATCACATGATACTTTTTATACATGTCGTCCTACTCCAAGCTGTATAGGCTGAGAGCCAACTACCAATTAAGTAAATCAGGTGATGTGCGTCTCTGTAATGAGGAGGGGTGCGGTGTAATGACATCAACACCCTATATAAGGGGGGCTTAATTATTAGGCAACTTCCTTTCCTTTGGCAAAATGGGTCAGAAGAGAGACTTGACGGGCTCTGAAAAGTCAAAAATTGTGAGATGTCTTGCAGAGGGATGCAGCAGTCTTAAAATTGCCAAACTTTTGAAGCGTGATCACCGATCAAGCGTTTCATGGCAAATAGCCAACAGGGTCGCAAGAAGCGTGTTGGGCAAAAAGGGCGCAAAATAACTGCCCTTGAATTGAGGAAAATCAAGCGTGAAGCTGCCAAGATGACATTTGCCTCCAGTTTGGCCATATTTCAGAGCTGCAACGTTACTGGAGTATCAAAAAGCACAAGGTGTGCCATACTCAGGGACATGGCCAAGGTAAAGAAGGCTGAAAAACCACCACCTCTGATTAAGAAACATAAGATAAAACGTCAAGACTGGGCCAAGAAATATCTTAAGACTGATTTTTCAAAGGTTTTCTGGACTGATGAAATGAGAGTGACTCTTGATGGGCAGATGGATGGGCCAGAGGCTGGATCAGTAAAGGGCAGAGAGCTCCACTCCGATGCCAGCAAGGTGTAGGTGGGTACTGGTATGGGCTGGTATCATCAAAGATGAACTTTTGGGACCTTTTCGGGTTGAGGCAGGAGTGAAGCTCAACTCCCAGACCTACTGCCAGTTTCTGGAAGACAACTTCTTCAAGCAGTGGTACAGGAAGAAGTCGGTATCGTTCAAGAAAAACATGATTTTCATGCAGGACAATGCTCCTTCACATGCATCCAACTACTCCACAGCGTGGCTGGCCAGTAAAGGTCTAAAAGATGAAAAAATAATGACATGGCCCACTTGTTCACCTGATCTGAACCCCATAGAGAACCTGTGGTCCCTAATAAAATGTGAGATCTACAGGGAGGGAAAACAGTCCACCTCTGGGAGCAGTGTCTGGAGGCTGTGGTGGCTGCTGCACGCAATGTTGATGGTAAACAGATCAAGCAATGACAGAATCTATGGATGGTCAGCTGCTGAGTGTCATCAGAAAGAAAGGGGGCGATATTGTTCACTCATTTTTTTGGGTCTTGTTTTTGCATGTCAGAAATGTTTATTTCTAAATTTTGTGCAGTTATATTGGTTTACCTGGTGACAATAAACAAGTGAGATGGGAATATATGTGGTTTTTATTAAGTTGCCTAATAATTCTGCACAGTAATAGTTACCTGCACAAACAGATCTCCTCCTAAGGTAGCCAAATCTAAAAACCCCACTCCAACTGCCAAAAATATTAAGCTTTGATATTTGAGTCTTTGGGGTTGATTGAGAACATAGTTGTTGATCAATAATAAAAAAAATATCCGCTAAAATACAACTTGCCTAATAATTCTGCACACGGTGTAGATCAGCGGCTGCAGCCTCACCCTGAAAATGGCATCTGGGAGTGGAAAAAAGGGGTTAATTCAGCATTTATGGCTCACAAGGTCTAGCCCAAATTGTTATGTAGATGAACAACCAAGACACAGGTTCTAGTCTTTTTAATAGTTTTATTTAAAACACTTTTTAACCATTTTTTTTTCATTTTTAGCTTTTATTCATGTTTATGTATTTTCATTGAAATGAACATCAATGACTTGTTTTAAAAGTTTATTTTGATATTGTATAAATCTTTATCATGTGACGTGTTCATGTCGGTCATACGACGCAGCATTAACGGTTGATTACACGTCTTTATTCGAACATCAAATCAATTTATATCTGTGTCACGCCGGCATCCCTCTGTACCTTGTGCAGTGTACCTGCTTCCCTCTTCTCTGCCGTCCACATATAAGTGCAGTCCCCGGCTGCTGTTTCCGGTGGATGCCCAATTGATGGTCGTCTCTGCTCCCCCCTAGGCTGCAGGCTCTGCACATGTTGTGTGGGGTTTCCTGCTCTCCAGCCCAGGGGGCGCATGCACACTTCCTAATCTTTTATAGGGAGATGTGCACACCTTGCTAAGGTGTCCCTAGCCTATTGCTGGGAGGCACCAGCTATTTAAGGTTTGTCCCCCTGATACGAGGTGTGGAGCATTATGTGTCTTTGTATGTGTTTCTGTGACGCTCTGGACTAGCCAGGTAGTCACAGACAGGCCCTTGCACAAACACCAGCCCCTAAAAAGGTAACAGCAGCCAACCTAAAAACCCTGAGTCACCCCTCTCAGGCTTTGATGTTTACACCCGGGGGCGGAGCCAGGTGGTTGGCCATGCCCACCGAGAAGTTTGGATAGCCTGAGGCGGGAAAAGCAAGCAGATGAAGTTAGGGAGGAGAGGAGAGCAGTCTAGAAGGAGAAAACGTCTGTCGGGGGTCTGGGTCGTAGCCCGAATACCCTGTGGCCAGGAGGCAGATGGTGGTTGCCGCCTGCAGGAGCCGGGAAGATGGCTGGTGGAACCGTAAGGGATCGGGACAGGGTAGTGGCCCGCCGGTACCGAACCGGGGAACCAACTGGAAACTGGAGCACCAGGAGGGGTACTCAGACCCAGAACGAGGCCCAGAAACCACTGGACCGAGTCAAATTCACTGATTGGGGTCTGGACCTTAGGTTCTTTCCCACCCAAGTCCCGACTGAAGACAACAGCCCAACGAGGGGGATAGGAAGCCACCGCTCAAGCAGAGAGATCCCATGGGCCAGCGTCTGCGGGCAAACGGGCTCTCCCGATACACACAAAGCCGAGGAGCGGACTCCCGTCGCGGAAGCACAGGCAGTTAAAATCTACAAACGAGGTGCAGGAGAAAGGCGTGGACCACCAAACCGGGTGGGGGACTAGACGCAGCCAGCTGCGGGCATCGACCACCATCTTTTTGGTTTACCAGAGACTCCGGTGTATTTGTCATAGTGAGTACAACAGTGCCCTCGGGCCGCGCACCGCCCCGCATCACGCCAACACGCCTGCACCCCCACATCCTAACCCCAACAACCGGGCCCCGAGACCATCAACCCCCTACCCACGGAGGGGTCAACACCTGGCTGCGCAACACTGTCCCCGGGAGCCTAGTCAATGGCAGCGGTGGTGTCCACACTCACCACGACCCGTGGGTGGCGTCACGAACTTAAACCCAAAACCACGGCTCCGGCCGTGAACCTCCCCACCGAAACTCCCCTCACGTAGCGCCAGCCTCCCTTCAGAACTACGTGACCCCCGGGTCCGGAGGCGCTCGAGCCACCCACCGACGAGCCCGAATCCGAGCGGCTCAGCTGTGGCCGAGCCCCGGGGCGATACATTTTTCCTGAAAGGCTGGTGTCTTCTGCTCCCGAATCCAGTATACTCCCTGAGCCCGGTCACTTGTCTGAGTCTGGTATCCTGTCTGTAGTCTGGTTAACCATTGTCCCGGCATGCTCAGGTTGGTCCATTCTTTTTAGATTGGTTTTGCTATTCTTGGCTAATAAAGATTATCATATTTTATATTTTGTGGCTTGCATTGTTTTTCTTGGTGTTTACTTTGTGGCATTATATGCATAGAGTCTCCCATATTTTTTATGGCTTTGGTGTTAAATTTATCTGTCGGTATGTCATATTCAAAGGTACCACACGTTACAGACATTAAAATGTTTGTTTTTTCAGATCATGATCATTGTTTAGGATCAAAATAGATAAAGATCATTAATGAGGAGTAAGTATTGATATAGAAGAGTGATGTTCTGTACAATCAGCCTGTATATAGAGGGCTTTACTTAAGCTATGTACATCAGGATGGGGCTGCATATACAGGGGCTAAGAGGAATGATGTACTTGGGCTATATCTAGAATATGGGATTTAGTTTTGGGCTCCACAAGGTAATTAGAAGTTAGAGTCAGTTCAAAAGTAGGCAACTTGACTCTTACAAGGAATGGAGGTCGCCCGTATGATGGGCGTGGAAGAAAAGCGATTCCGACACCTAAATAGGAAAGGGTTCTTTACAGTTAGAGCAGTCAGACTGTGGAATACACTACCACAAGAGGTAGTAATGGCAGATACTATAACAGCTTTTAAAAAAGGGCTGGATGATTTCCTCAGTACACAAAACATTGTTGGTTATAAATGACTTACAGTTAGGTCCAGAAATCTTTGGACAGTGACACAATTTTGGCGAGTTGGGCTCTGCATGCCACCACATTGGATTTGAAATGAAACCTCTACAACAGAATTCAAGTGCAGATTGTAACGTTTAATTTGAAGCTTTGAACAAAAATATCTGATAGAAATTGTAGGAATTGTACACATTTCTTTACAAACACTCCACATTTTAGCAGGTCAAAAGTAATTGGACAAATAAACCAAACCCAAATAAAATATTTTTATTTTCAATATTTTGTTGCGAATCCTTTGGAGGCAATCACGGCCTTAAGTCTGGAACCCATAGATATCACCAAACGCTGGGTTTCCTCCTTCTTAATGCTTTGCCAGGCCTTTACAGCCGCAGCCTTCAGGTCTTGCTTGTTTGTGGGTCTTTCCGTCTTAAGTCTGGATTTGAGCAAGTGAAATGCATGCTCAATTGGGTTAAGATCTGGTGATTGACTTGGCCATTGCAGAATGTTCCACTTTTTTGCACTCATGAACTCCTGGGTAGCTTTGGCTGTATGCTTGGGGTCATTGTCCATCTGTACTATGAAGCGCCGTCCGATCAACTTTGTGGCATTTGGCTGAATCTGGGCTGAAAGTATATCCCGGTACACTTCAGAATTCATCCGGCTACTCTTGTCTGCTGTTATGTCATCAATAAACACAAGTGACCCAGTGCCATTGAAAGCCATGCATGCCCATGCCATCACGTTGCCTCCACCATGTTTTACAGAGGATGTGGTGTGCCTTGGATCATGTGCCGTTCCCTTTCTTCTCCAAACTTTTTCTTCCCATCATTCTGGTACAGGTTGATCTTGGTCTCATCTGTCCATAGAATACTTTTCCAGAACTGAGCTGGCTTCATGAGGTGTTTTTCAGCAAATTTAACTCTGGCCTGTCTATTTTTGGAATTGATGAATGGTTTGCATCTAGATGTGAACCCTTTGTATTTACTTTCATGGAGTCTTCTCTTTACTGTTGACTTAGAGTCAGATACACCTACTTCACTGAGAGTGTTCTGGACTTCAGTTGATGTTGTGAACGGGTTCTTCTTCACCAAAGAAAGTATGCGGCGATCATCCACCACTGTTGTCATCTGTGGACGCCCAGGCCTTTTTGAGTTCCCAAGCTCACCAGTCAATTCCTTTTTTCTCAGAATGTACCCGACTGTTGATTTTGCTACTCCAAGCATGTCTGCTATCTCTCTGATGGATTTTTTCTTTTTTTCAGCCTCAGGATGTTCTGCTTCACCTCAATTGAGAGTTCCTTAGACCGCATGTTGTCTGGTCACAGCAACAGCTTCCAAATGCAAAACCACACACCTGTAATCAACCCCAGACCTTTTAACTACTTCATTGATTACAGGTTAACGAGGGAGACACCTTCAGAGTTAATTGCAGCCCTTAGAGTCCCTTGTCCAATTACTTTTGGTCCCTTGAAAAAGAGGAGGCTATGCATTACAGAGCTATGATTCCTAAACCCTTACTCCGATTTGGATGTGAAAACTCTCATATTGCAGCTGGGAGTGTGCACTTTCAGCCCATATTATATATAGAATTGTATTTCTGAACATGTTTTTGTAAACAGGTAAAATAACAAAACTTGTGTCACTGTCCAAATATTTCTGGCCCTGACTGTAGTGACTAAATGTAGAACTGGTGGAGGAAGGTTGAACTAGATGGACCTAGGTCTTTTTTCAACCTAAGTAACTATGTAACTATGAGTAATGGAGGCCACCCGTATGATGAGTAATGGAGGCCGCCCGTATTATGAGTAATGGAGGCCGCCCGTATGATGAGTAATGGAGGCCGCCCGTATGATGAGTAATGGAGGCCGCCAGTATGATGAGTAATGGAGGCCGCCCGTATGATGAGTAATGGAGGCCGCCCGTATGATGAGGAATGGAGGCCGCCTGTATGATGAGTAATGGAGGCCGCCCGTATGATGAGGAATGGAGGCCGCCCGTATGATGAGGAATGGAGGCCGCCCGTATGATGAGGAATGGAGGCCGCCCGTATGATGAGTAATGGAGGCCGCCCGTATGATGAGGAATGGAGGCCGCCCGTATGATGAGGAATGGAGGCCGCCCGTATGATGACAGGTGGAAAAAGTTAGATTTCTTTAGCTAAGAAGAAAGACGTCTCAGAGGAGATCTCATTATATGTATAAATACATGTGTGGTCAATATAAAGGACTGGCACATGACTTATTTCTTCCAAAGACAGTACTAAGGACCAGGGGGCACTCACTGCGAGTGGAAGAAAAGCGACTCCGACAGCTAAATAGGAAAGGGTTCTTTACAGTTAGAGCAGTCAGACTGTGGAATGCGACCACAAGAGGTAGTAATGGCAGATACTATAACAGCTTTTAAAAATGGGCTAAATGAATTTCTCAATACGTAAACATTGTGGGTTAATTGTATAATTGTGGAGAAAGGCTGAACTTGATGGACTTGGGTCTTTTTTTAACCTATATAACAATGATCATATAACTTTCCATGAAGCATGAGCTGCTCTGTCCTGGGGCAGCCGGCACTATTCTGTTCTGGTGCCCGCTGAGGGCGGTAAGGCACTGGCCATTCTGAAGATGTCGGCGGTGTGGGCTTCAAAGAAATGGCAGCCGGAGTCGGCGCATGTGCAGATGAGCTTGAGCCGACAGCTCCATCTGTGCAAACGCCAACTCTGGGCGTTATTATTTGAATGCCCTTACCATCAACATCTCCAGAATGGCCCGTATCTTGCTGCACGCTGCACAGAGGTGCCTGCCACAGAGAGCAAGGCCGCACAGAGCAGGGCCATCCGCCACACAGAGCAGCGCTGCAGAGAGCAGCACATTGCACTGCATTGCAAATTTTTGGGAGGATATGTGCATGTTATAATCCAAAAAATACAATACTTATGTTTCCCTACAGTAAAATAACACTTATGTTTACCTCCAGTGCCATTCCAACAATGTTGGTACTGACTCTCCTAGGGATTGCGTGACATTGTCATGCAATCTTTGAGACCAATCAGTACTGGTTTCCCTCTTCCCCCTTTGGAAAAAACTAAGACATTGAGAGGAAATGAGAGAGCAGCTGCAGCTCTCACTTCCTCCAGATGTCAATTATGTCTGAAAGAAGAGAGATCGTGTGACACTATGTCACGAGATCCCTTGGAGGGCTAGCACCAACACTGCTAGAACAGCGCTGGTGAGCATACAAGATAAGGCAGAAAAGGGGTTAATGCTGCGCATCAGCCAAATGAAGACGTATAATGTTGATGAAGATGAGTATTCTTTTATTTCATAGGTCTACGTGTTTCAAGGTGACAACCTCTTCCTCAGGACCAGGTACTTGTTGTTGATGCATTGGTCCTGAGGAAGAGGTTGTCACCTTGAAACACGTAGACCTATGAAATAAAAGAATACTCATCTTCATCAACATTATACGTCTTCATTTGGCTGATGCGCAGCATTAACCCCTTTTCTGCCTTATCTTGTATGCTCATCCACGTGGGGCTGCAGCAGACGCCATTATCTCATGCGCACTAGTGGTTGTGACTGTCACAACTGATCCAGGTGAGTGTATATTTTCCAGGTATACCCCACTGATCACTTTGGTGTTACACTATCAGCGCTCCTTATTTTCAGATCTATAAGAACAGCGCTGGTGGTGAGCAGAAGTGTTATTATGTTACTGTAAGGAAACATAAAACTTGAGAAAGGCTTATCTGAGTAGTGGCCAACCCCTTTAATGTTAGTGAATCACTCCCTTTTCTTAAAAGTTAAATAATAAAAAAAAGAAAAATATTTGGTATTGTCGTAAGAGTCCAACTTTATAAAATGTATTACTATTTATCCCATACAATGAATCCCGGAAATAATCTACAACTGTAACATTTTGTAAGTTTATTTTTTTCATTTTTTTTTTCTTTTTTCAGAAAGGTATATTGTAAAGTTAGTAGTGTTAAAATGTCATGGTTCCGGTCCGACCACGCCGCTCACCACCCGTCGCTCCAACCCCTGGGGTCCCTGCTCCCCGCTGAGCCTACTTTTCTGCTACCCCATCCAGACCTTTTCCCTGTCAGTCCCGGCTCCGCGCTGCTCACTCAATTAAGACACCCGCGCCCCAGCGTCCTGCCTCTCCTCCTGTGGTCTCGGCTCTGACTTACGGGTTGCGGTCCTCACACATGCACACTAGGGGACGTGCATTCGCTTAGACTTAAAGGGCCAGCACAGCTGTCCGAAATATAACTAATAAGTAACCTTGGGTATTTAAGACTTGCTACTCCCCATGGCCTGTGCTTGTTCAACGTGTCCCTGTAGCTTGTCTCTTGTACTAGTTGTTCAGGTCCTGCTATGCCTCTGCTTGGTGTAACTCTGTCTCTGCTTGCAGAACCTGAGTACCGTTCTGAGCACACACTCCAGCCTGATCCCAGTAACCTGCACCAGTCTCCGATTCTGGACTCCAGCCTGATCCCAGTAACCTGCTCCAGTCTTCGGTTCTGGACTCCAGCCTGATCCCAGTAACCTGCTCCAGTCTTCGGTTCTGGACCTCAGCCTGATCCCGTTAACTAGTGTTGAGCGGACCCGGATCCGCAAAATCCGGATCCGCACGGTTTGAGAGCCCGATCCGAGTCCGACCAATACCCGGGATTCGGGGTGCACGATCCGGATCCGGATCCGATCTCTCTCTCTTTTTTTTTTTTTTCCCGGATCCGGCTCCCTATTGATTTACATGGACGCGGATTCCGGATCGGATCCGGACTTCTCCGGCAACCCGATCTGGATCCGCCGGACCCGGATTATAACCGATCCGCTCAACTCTACCGTTAACCTGTACCAGTCTCTGCTCCTGGACTTCATTCTGATCCCGTTATTCTGTACCAGCCTTCGCTACTGGACGTCAGCCTAATCCCTGTGACCTGCACCAGTCTCAGTTCTGGACTTCTGCGTGATCCCGTTAACCTGTACCTGGTCCAGATCGGATCCTGCATCCAGTGACTCTTGCTGATACGGGCTGCCGTGCATCTAGGCCCTCTGCGGTTACGCCCGACAGTCCCTGTATAGGAGTTTACTCGAGGCGGCGTCGCAAGGGAGTCCAGGGCATGGTCCAGTGGGTCCACTCCCAGGACTATCCTTACATAAAACTACAAATATAACCCAATCTGTATAAAACAAACTCGGGTATAAATATGGGAACTCACAATAAAAAGGTTATGGCCTTTTGAAGACAATGAAGAAACAAATCAAAGAAAAAAAAAAGAAAAAAGTCAACATTCTCAGGAGTTTAACACAACTCAAACAGCCATGATATCTTCTGGTGTAAATACAGTCATTTGCTTTGTAATGGCAGCGATAATTCACTACCTACATTTATTACAATTCTTTATTTTCATTTTTATTATAAAATCTTTTGTTTTCGCTCCTGCAGATCAGATCTATTAAATACAGCTGTTTATCAGGTATTACAAGCTGTAGTAAAATTGCCAATTTCTAGTAACTTTATTTATTAAATAGAAATAATTTGTTTTAATCACAAATGCACACATTATGCAGATTTTACAATAATCGAGTACAAACATGAACGTTTCTGCCAATTATAATTTCTATAAATACAATGACGATTGTTCTTTGCTCGGGGCAGGAGATCGGCTTCATTAATGCTATTTAGTGTTTTAAACTGTAAAATATTTACTGTATCGTTAATTGTGATGACTCCAAAGGTGTGAATGAAACTTGTAGCTTTTATTAGGTTGCCTTAATAAGTAAAATGTTCTCTGAACTTGATGCTGAGCAGACTGTGACTGTCAATCTATGTGAACAACACCTCACTTTGCTAATATATTGCTTAAGCAAAGTTGATAACCTCCGTAAAGCGATTGTACATGGCACACCATTGAATTCTTAATTTATTTGCAAATGCCCTGTTATGTGTTTTCACCAGCAGGTGGCAGGGTTGCAGTATGGATCTCCTGGCACCTGGGTGGGCAGAGCAGGAGATATAAAAAGGTAAGACAGGAAGCAGAGGGAAGGGAAAGGGACCTGAGACAGGTAGGAGTTCAGATGTCCCTGAATACAGACCCTGACCCTATGGGTCACACCCACGGCTGTAGCATGTGGAATCCTGGAAGATGACAGATCCACGTTCCCCACAGAGAGGGGTTGAGTTGGTAGTTATCAGTCGCAGTCGGTGCCTGCTGGCGGTGACGGAAGGAGACCCTCATTCATGGATAAGATCAGTGCACCCCTGGACGTGGGGGTAAGTTTGAATGTCCGGAAACAAAAGGGAGACCTCTGCTCGAATGTGGAATCCTGAATCAAGATGAAGTGGAGTGAGGGAAAGGAAGGACTGATCAGGAATACGGTGTCCAGGTGCCAAAGGACCGACTGTTGCAGCTGTCACGTGTGGGTAGAAGAGATTCCTTTAAGAATTCCGGTCCTGGAGAGGCGGACCGAGGCCTGTGACAAGATACCAGGTATAAAGTTGGATGTTTGTTTAAGAAGGCACTTTGTTTGAAATGTATTGCCTGAAGAGTAGAAGTGAATGTGCAACACCTGAGACTGTAAGGCCATCTTGTGAGTGGTCTGGTGACAGGGAGGTGAGGGGTTAACTGCAAGGTGTGCTGAGGCCTTTGGTTCCCTGAACTACCACGACTACAACTGCTGCCCACCCCGTACCAACCACCATACTTATTTTGGAAGTTATACCTTATCTAAATGTTCTCTATCTGCTTGGACCATCACCACCGATCCCATTCACCCTTTCGCACCAGAGCCTGTTTTTGTCTTCGTGACCGGGCCAATTTATTCTTTTCTGACCAGTGTCACTTTGACAGGTTGTAACTCTGGAACACTTTAACAGATCCCAGTGATTCTGACATTGTTTTTTCATGACGTACTGTACTTCAGGATAGCAGTAGAATTAAGACGATATCTTTTGTGTTTATTTGTGAAAATATCGGAAATTTGGCAAAAATTTTGAAAATTTCACAATTTTCAAATTTTTAATTTTTATGCTCTTAAACCAAAAAGTTTTATCACACTAAATAGTTGATAAATAACATTTCCCAAATGTCTGCTTTACACCAGTGCAATTTTTGAAACATAATGTTTTGGGGTTAGGAAGTTAGAAGAGTTCAAAGCAAATTCTCATTTTTGAAACAAAATTTAAAAACCATTTTTTTAGGGACCACATCACATCTGAAGTGACTGAGAGGCCGAGGTGACAGAAAATACCCTAAAGTGACCCCATTCTAAAAACTGCACCCCTCAAATTGCTCAAAACCACATCCAAGAAGTTTATTAACCCTTCAGGTGTTTCATAGGAGTGAATGCAAAGTGGAATGAAGAAATGAATGCATTTTTACCTGTGTTGCATTAGCCTCAATTTATTCACTTCAAGGGATAGCATGACAAAATAGACCAAAGATTTGCTACCCACTTTCCTCTGTGCCCACTAATACTCCACTTGTGGTCAGAAACCTCTAGGGTTTGGAATAGAAAGAGCATCATTTGAATTTTGGAACGCAAATTTGGCTGAAATACAGTTAGGTCCAGAAATATTTGGACAGTGACACAAGTTTTGTTATTTTAGCGGTTTACAAAAACATGTTCAGAAATACAATTATATATATAATTTGGGCTGAAAGTGCACACTCCCAGCTGCAATATGAGAGTTTTCACATCCAAATCGGAGAAAGGGTTTAGGAATCATATCTCTGTAATGCATAGCCTCCTCTTTTTCAAGGGACCAAAACTAATTGGACAAGGGACTCTAAGGGCTGCAATTAACTCTGAAGGCGTTTCCCTCGTTAACCTGTAATCAATGAAGTAGTTAAAAGGTCTGGGGTTGATTACAGGTGTGTGGTTTTGCATTTGGAAGCTGTTGCTGTGACCAGACAACATGCGGTCTAAGGAACTCTCAATTGAGGTGAAGCAGAACATCCTGAGGCTGAAAAAAAAAAGAAAAAATCCAACAGAGAGATAGCAGACATGCTTGGAGTAGCAAAATCAACAGTTGGGTACATTCTGAGAAAAAAGGAATTGACTGGTGAGCTTGGGAACTCAAAAAGGTCTGGACGTCCACGGATGACAACAGTGGTGGATGATCGCTGCATACTTTCTTTGGTGAAGAAGAACCCGTTCACAACATCAACTGAAGTCCAGAACACTCAGTGAAGTAGGTGTATCTGTCTCTAAGTCAACAGTAAAGAGAAGACTCCATGAAAGTAAATACAAAGGGTTCACATCTAGATGCAAACCATTCATCAATTCCAAAAATAGACAGGCCAGAGTTAAATTTGCTGAAAAACACCTCATGAAGCCAGCTCAGTTCTGGAAAAGTATTCTATGGACAGATGAGACAAAGATCAACCTGTACCAGAATGATGGGAAGAAAAAAGTTTGGAGAAGAAAGGGAACGGCACATGATCCAAGGCACACCACATCCTCTGTAAAACATGGTGGAGGCAACGTGATGGCATGGGCATGCATGGCTTTCAATGGCACTGGGTCACTTGTGTTTATTGATGACATAACAGCAGACAAGAGTAGCCGGATGAATTCTGAAGTGTACCGGGATATACTTTCAGCCCAGATTCAGCCAAATGCCGCAAAGTTGATCGGACGGCGCTTCATAGTACAGATGGACAATGACCCCAAGCATACAGCCAAAGCTACCCAGGAGTTCATGAGTGCAAAAAAGTGGAACATTCTGAAATGGCCAAGTCAATCACCAGATCTTAACCCAATTGAGCATGCATTTTACTTGCTCAAATCCAGACTTAAGACGGAAAGACCCACAAACAAACAAGACCTGAAGGCTGTGGCTGTAAAGGCCTGGCAAAGCATTAAGAAGGAGGAAACCCAGCGTTTGGTGATGTCCATGAGTTCCAGAC
Organism: Anomaloglossus baeobatrachus; assembly: GCF_048569485.1. NCBI lineage: Eukaryota > Metazoa > Chordata > Amphibia > Anura > Aromobatidae > Anomaloglossus > Anomaloglossus baeobatrachus. The sequence continues at coordinate 120,467,523 of NC_134364.1, forward strand.
TTAAGGCAGTGATTGCCTCCAAAGGATTCGCAACAAAATATTGAAAATAAAAAATTTTTTTTTGGGTTTGGTTTATTTGTCCAATTACTTTTGACCTCCTAAAATGTGGAGTGTTTGTAAAGAAATGTGTACAATTCCTACAATTTCTATCAGATATTTTTGTTCAAACCTTCAAATTAAACGTTACAATCTGCACTTGAATTCTGTTGTAGAGATTTCATTTCAAATCCAATGTGGTGGCATGCAGAGCCCAACTCGCGAAAATTGTATCACTGTCCAAATATTTCTGGACCTAACTGTAGATTGCTGACACCCTGCCATATTTGCAGGGTCCTTAGGGTATCTAAACAATACAAAACCGCCACCAGTAACCCCATTTTGGAAACTAGACCCATCAATGATTTTAATCAGGGGTGTAGTGAGCATATTGAATCCACAGGTACTTTACAGAATTTGATCATCTTAGGTCGTCATGTTAAATTTTTCTTTTTCGCAAAAATGTTGGTATAGCACCTAATTTCACACTTTTAGGCTATGTATGTGCCCACAAACGCGACACGTTAAAAGGGACTAAAGCAGAGATTGAAGCTGAAGGTTTTCTAGTTACGGTCTTTTTCCGATGGTGGACAGAGGTAGACTCTTCTTTAAGAGACAGTGTTTTTTTCCTGAATCATTATTTTTTATCATTTTTTTTGGTAATTTCTAGAGAGCTTTTTCTATGTTTTTGACTACCCAAGGTTTATTGAACATTTTTCTGGCATCAATGTAGAGTCTTTTTAAATAGCGTTTTCCAGTGATGTTTTCAAAACTCCATTCAACCATGAGGAAAGGGTTAACAGTTTTCAAATAACGCTGCATTTTTCTTTTTACATTGCGTTTGTAATGGGTGGGTCTCCATTACCTACCCAGGGATTGATGGCAGCTGTGATTTTTGACAAATCACAGCTGACATCAACCTTGTATTACTCTGCCTCTTCACTAGGGCAGGAATCGGGTAAAGCGCTACAACTGGGTCATCTAATGGATGTGCTAATTGTGGGGAAGCTGTGGGCTGCTATTTTTAGGCTGGGGAGTGCCCAAAAACTATGACCTTCCCAGCCTGAGAGTATCAGTCCCCAGGTGTCTATTTAACCTTTTGAAAATAGTCAGCGGACCACACGTCATTTATTTATTTTTTTCACTATGCCTGCCAATCAGAGTAACGCAAGTAGCAAAGATAGCTACAGCATTATTGAGATTGGCAGACAATCCCTGCATACTTAGTGACTAAAATCCAGGTGTCAAACATGTAGGGAGGGTACTCAAAACTCTAGAGTCGAATACCAAAATACATGATGAGTTACGAATATTCTAAATACCTTAACATTCGTATGAGTAACGAATAATGCTGGATATATTTGCTCATCACTGGTTTTGACACAACATGTATCTGTAGCGCCCAGTCCCAGCTCCAGTGTGGTATGCCTCCATTCCCAGACCCCTGCGGGGGCATCCTCCTTCTCATCTGTCCAACAGCCCTGCAGCCTCTGGTCCCTACAGTGGGGCATCTCTACGTGTCCCTTCTACCAGACCTTGGCGGGGGCGTCCTTCCTCTTACCCATCCGATGCCTCCATTCCCTCCTCTCCTGTCCCGGAGTCTGCTGCAACCTCTTCCTGCTTCTAGGCCACACGCAGGACTTCAGTAAGTGCACATGGGGTGCACACGGCCATGCCCCCTTTCTTAAAGGCCCAGGGTCACATTACCTGGAAGTGATCTCAGAAATCACCTGTTACTTCAAAGGTATTTAAGTTTGCCTCCCTTGTCAGTAGGCGCCTCAGCAATGTATTCTTTTAGTCCATGCTTTGCTATTCCAGGTCCCTTGTTACTGTGTCTTGTCTAGCTATCAGTCCTAGTAATAGTATTGTTGCTAATCTCTGTCTAGTCCTTGAGCCTGCTCTTCACCATTGCCTATGTGCCATCTCCTCTGAACCATCACCAGGGTGCCATCATGCCAGAGCCTGTGCTACAGAGCCGTCATATCTGAGCCATCACCAGGGTGCCACCACGCCAGAGCCTGTACTACAGAGCCGTCATATCTGAGCCATCACCAGGGTGCCGCCACGTCAGAGCCTGTACTACAGAGCCGTCATATCTGAGCCATCACCAGGGTGCCGCCACGTCAGAGCCTGTACTACAGAGCCGTCATATCTGAGCCATCACCAGGGTGCCATCACGCCAGAGCCTGTGCTACAGAGCCGTCATATCTGAGCCATCACCAGGGTGCCACCACGCCAGAGCCTGTGCTACAGAGCCGTCATATCAGAGCCTTCACCAGGGTGCCATCATCCCAGAGCCTGTGCTACAGAGCCGTCATATCTGAGCCATCACCAGGGTGCCACCACGCCAGAGCCTGTGCTACAGAGCCGTCATATCTGAGCCATCACCAGGGTGCCACCACGCCAGAGCCTGTGCTACAGAGCCGTCATATCTGAGCCATCACCAGGGTGCCATCACGCCAGAGCCTGTGCTACAGAGCCGTCATATCTGAGCCATCACCAGGGTGCCACCACGCCAGAGCCTGTGCTACAGAGCCGTCATATCTGAGCCATCACCAGGGTGCCACCACGCCAGAGCCTGTGCTACAGAGCCGTCATATCTGAGCCATCACCAGGGTGCCACCACGCCAGAGTCTGTACTACAGAGCCGTCATATCTGAGCCATCACCAGGGTGCCACCACGCCAGAGCCTGTGCTACAGAGCCGTAATATCTGAGCCATCACCAGGGTGCCATCATGCCAGAGCCTGTGCTACAGAGCCGTCATATCTGAGCCATCACCAGGGTGCCACCACGCCAGAGCCTGTGCTACAGAGCCGTAATATCTGAGCCATCACCAGGGTGCCACCACGCCAGAGTCTGTGCTACAGAGCCGTCATATCTGAGCCATCACCAGGGTGCCACCACGCCAGAGCCTGTGCTACAGAGCCGTCATATCTGAGCCATCACCAGGGTGCCACCACGCCAGAGCCTGTGCTACAGAGCCGTCATATCTAAGCCATCACCAGGGTGCCATCATGCCAGAGCCTGTGCTACAGAGCCGTCATATCTAAGCCATCACCAGGGTGCCATCATGCCAGAGCCTGTGCTACAGAGCCGTCATATCTGAGCCATCACCAGGGTGCCATCATGCCAGAGCCTGTGCTACAGAGCCGTCATATCTGAGCCATCACCAGGGTGCCATCATGCCAGAGCCTGTGCTACAGAGCCGTCATATCTGAGCCATCACCAGGGTGCCATCATGCCAGAGCCTGTGCTACAGAGCCGTCATATCTGAGCCATCACCAGGGTGCCACCACGCCAGAGCCTATACTGCAAGAGCTGTCACATTCGAGCCTCCCACCTCTGTGTCTCCACATCTGTGCACCCCTGCACTGGACATTGGGGCTGTAACCGTCTGTAAAAAACTACTACCTCCGGTCCCTGGCTGCCGTGCATTTAGATGTTTTGTTCGGAGTACCTCACAATCCCTTTATAGGGGTTAGCTGCTGGCTACTCCTTCGGGGGAGTCCGGTGCACGATCCAATGGGTTCACCCCCAGATGGTCGCTGCCCCTTAGTGACCGCGACAGTATTGTTTTTTACAAACTTGTGAATTATTTTTCACCACTAATAAAATAATATATGGACAAGTTTGGTATCACCATAATCATACTAACCAGGAGAATATGTTGCCAGGTCATTTTTACTAAAATGTTAAAGTTGTGGTTTTTTTAGGTTTTCACCACCCTTAACTTTTTTTTCCTGTTTCCCATTTCTAAGTATCGTAAAATGAGTTATGTTATTCAAAAGAACATATCTACATATCACATATATTTTCTAATGATTGACACAATGACAGAGGCTTAAATGGACACAACTTTTGAGGGAAAAAAAAATAAGAAAGACTACAGTCCAAAATAAAGTTGCTTGATGGGCCATTATAAAGGACATAATACAGCAAGTATCGTACAAATGATTTCTCTGGTTACATTTGCTTTGCAATTAAGAAAATGTATTTGGGGCCATTAAATATTACAATTACTATGCAAGAAACAAGATCGGCTTTGACAGCCTCAAATTACTGTTGCTGAAAAAATTTTAGGATCTCTATAAATGAAAAAATACAACAATGGAGTCGCTGGCAATGTGGATGCAATTCTTATTATTATGTTAACATCAGAATATACCTCTGCGCTAAGAAATCCATACTTGATTGAGGAATTCGGCTTATTGTAAACCCCAGCGGACAAAAATAAGGCGCATGAACCGCAAGAATCAATTTCTAAAAATACACACACTATTGCTGCACCTGAACCACGAAGGGTGTGATGGGACCAGATAGATAGAGAAATGGTTGCGAATAAGATATACAGTACAGATCAAAAGTTTGGACATACCTTCTCATTCAATGAGTTTTCTTTACTTTCATGACTCTGAAAATTGTAGCTTCACATTGAAGGCATCAAAACTATGAATTACCACATGTGTAATGAAATACTTAACAAAAAAGTGTGAAACAACTGAAAATATGTCTTATATTCTAGGTTCTTCAGTCGCCACCTTTTGCTTTGATTACTGCTTTGCACACTCTTGGCATTCTCTTGATGAGCTTCAAGAGGTAGTCACCGGAAATGGTCTTTCAACAGTCTTGAAGGAGTTCCCAGAGATGCTTATCACTTGTTGGCCCTTTTGACTTCACTCTGCGGTCCAGCTCACCCCAAACCATCTCGATTGGGTTCAGGTCTGGTGACTGTGGGGGCCAGGTCATCTGGCGTAGCACCTCATCACTCTCCTTCTTAGTCATATAGCCCTTACACAGCCTGGAGGTGTGTTTGGGGTCAATGTCCTGTTGAAAAATAAATGATGGTCCAACTAAACGCAAACCGGATGGAATAGCACACCGCTGCAAGATGCTGTGATAGCCATGCTGGTTCTGTGTGCCTTCAATTTTGAATAAATCCCCAACAGTGTCACCAGCAAAGCCCCCCCACACCATCACACCTCCTCCTCCATGCTTCACGGTGGGAACCAGGCATGTAGAGTCCATCCGTTCACCTTTTCTACAAAGACACGGTGGTTGGATCCAAAGATCTCAAATTTGGACTCATCAGACCAAAGCACAGATTTCCACTGGTCTAATGTCCATTCCTTGTGTTCTTTAGCCCAAACAAGTCTCTTCTGCTTGTTGCCTGTCCTTAGCAGTGGTTTCCTAACAGCTATTTTACCATGAAGGCTGCTGCACAAAGTCTCCTCTGAACAGTTGTTCTAGAGATGAGGTGTGTCCAAACTTTTGGTCTGTACTGTATGTTCACGTGCTTTAAAGAATATAAGGCTAGATTCCAACAATTAGTTGCTATAATTATAAGATGATCATAAATAAACAATGTGATTATACTAGGCTTTTTGCATTTTATTAACTTAGATTTCACTAACCATATATTTTGCCATATATACTGATGAGCAAAATGGTAACAATGTTTTCATCTTTTGATTCCAGGCTCCATATCTCACCATCCTCTACAGCTCTGAGCTTGAGACGACATTCATTTTATAGACAATCATCTTGGCTATCTCATACATAAATTTCACTTGCAACTATTTAGCATATGATTAGTTATGAAGATTCTTGTCATGTCACTGCATTGTTACTGTTTTGCTCCTAGTGTTTGAAAACAGTTTTCTTCCTGTATACTACAAATTACAAAGTTATCAAAAAGACTGACCCGCACATCCAACAGGTGTGAACAGGTGTCAGCTGAAAACACAATATAACTACAAAATACATACAGCAGCACTCTAGAATGCTAACAATGAATAAGTGAACTCTGATATTGCATTACTGCTAAAGGAATATTTGAAAAAAAGAGATACTTAGCTTATGTATTCGCCAATGTTTGTGAGCCCGGTAACCAATGACAAGGTGAGTGATCTCTAATATATTGGGACCCTAACGTAAATGCTTCTATCTGGGTTAAAAACCTACATGTATGGGCAGAAAGGACCCCGTTATAAGGAGGATGAACACAGCCTGGTTATAGGGCGGAGTCCTGAGTCAGAAAGAAATGCACTAAAAAGATATCAAAAAGACTGATTCGCACATCCAACAGGTGTTAACAGGTGCCAGCTGAAAACACATTATAACTACAAAAATACATACAGCTGCACTCTAGAATGCTAACATTGATTAAAGGAACTCTGGTACTGCATTACTGCACAGTATACAAGAGATCACCTTGTCATTGGTTACTGGGCTCACATTCATTGGACAATACATAAGCTAAGTATCTCTTTTTTTCAATATTCCTTTAGCAGTAATGCAATACCAGAGTTCCATTATTCAATGTTAGCATTCTAGAGTGCAGCTGTATGTATTTTGTACTATAAATGACAACCTGTTCTCACATTTCCTAATAGCTCAGTGTGTTATTAGGTTTATTCACAAGTGAAAGGTCACTGGCTTGAATCAAGGAGCAGCCACGAGAATGATTTCCCAAGAAAAGAGAAACAGCATCATCCAGCTCATCGATAGCAGTCTCTCAGCCAAGAAAGTGACCAAATTGCATCATGCGAGTGTCATGAAAGTTGGAAGAATATGAAAATAAGTTTGTTTGACTATTCAAAAGTTGAGAGGTAGACGTCAAAGCAAAATATCGGAGTCAACAAGTCGCTCATCACAAGGGCTATCAGTTCTGGTGCAAAAAAACAGGCACTGGAGGCGGCTTGTATGCTTCATAATAGTGAGATCACAGATGTCCATGCAAACACCGAGCGATGCGCATTACAGTCTGGAATGGTGGCCCGAAAAAAGGGGAAGAAGCCTTGTCTTCAATATTGTCATAAAAACATTGGATAGAGTTTGCAAAGAAGTACAATCAATAAGTGGAGAGTAGAAGATTGGAAATGGGTGATTTAGCTAAAGGCCACTTTACACGCTGCGATATCGGTACCGATACCGCTAGCGTGGGTACCCACCCCCATCGGTTGTGCGACACGGGCAAATCGCTGCCCATGGCGCACAACATCGCCTGGACCCGTCACACTACTTACCTGCTCTGCGACGTCGCTTTCTAAGGGGGCGGTCCGTGCGGCGTCACAGCGACATCACTAAGCGGCCGCCCAATCAAAGCGGAGGGGCGGAGATGAGCGGGACGTAACATCCCGCCCACCTCCTTCCTTCCTCATTACGGGCGGCGACAGGTAAGGTTAGGTTCCTCGTTCCTGTGGTGTCACACGGAGCGATGTGTGCTTCCGCAGGAGTGACGAACTACATCGTACACACAGCAGCGATATTTGAGAATGGGCCCCCATGTCACCGATGAGCGATTTTGAACGTTTTTGTGACGATTCAAAATCGCTCATAGGTGTCACACGCAACAACATCGCTAACGCGGCCGGATGTGCGTCACAAATTCCGTGACCCCAACGACATTGCATTAGCGATGTCGTAGCGTGTAAAGCGGCCTTAAGTCTATTGTTGACTTTCATGTAATCTCGCTGTTAAGTTTGGTGACAAAAGCCTGATGATATGGGGGTGTTTCAGAGCCAAAGGTATTGGATAGTTGACCATGATTGATGGTGGTTTCAATGCTGAGCTATATGTGAGTGTCCTACAAGACACTTTACTTCATAAACTTGAGTACTATGGAGATGAAAAAGTGTTCCAGCAGGACAACGACGCAAAGCATACATCAAGACTGGAGAAGAATTGGTTCTGTGACAATAAAGTAGAGGTGCTGAATTGTCCCTACAGCCCCCAGACCTCAACCCAATCAAACACTTGTGGTAGAGTTAAAGAAAAAGCTGTATACATCCCCAAGTGAGCGACCAGTATACACCAACATTGGGACCGTGTAGAAGAGACCTGGGATCAGATTTTGGTTGAGACATGCTTGAATCAGATCAACAGCATGCTAAGAAGGATTCGGGGAGTGTTGAACACTAGTGATGAGCGAGTACTAAAAAGCTCGGGTGCTCGAGGCTTTGGCCGAGCATCCCAAGATACTCGTGTACTCGGCCCGAGCACCGAGCCCAATGTTATCCTATGGGAGACCCGAGTATTTTTATGAAATGACCCCCGGCAGCATGTAGAAACCCTAAAAATGTCACAAAAGTCTCAGAAGAGTGCTCAAATGACAAGGCAACAGCATGGGGAAGACCCCTTGAAGCATTTATCACTGAAAAGTCACAGCTGTGAACAATTTTGTCCGCGTTTTACGCCATTTTTACGGACTCAGCAGAAAACCTTCCAAAATGACACCAAAATGAATTTTCATGGCGGAAATGTTAAGGGCACATACCCAATAGTGAGATAGAGCTGGGGTATGTTACTTTTTGAGATTAATACATGAAAGATTTTACGTAAAACATTGTGTGGCACTCCGATGTCCAAAACGCACGTTTTGTGCTTTTTACTAGCGATGTCGGTCATTTTTTTTTTCATTCTATCTCCCGTCGGTCGGTCTCGCTCTGTCTGTCTCTCTCTGTCTTGTCTGTCCCCCTCTCACAGTTTGTCGGTTAGTTCCCCCCCTCTCTCTCTTACTTACCGTTCCCCGATCACTGCCGCGGCGCTGCACAGCTCACTAAACTCCGGCGGCTTTTCCTCTTGAAAAAGCCGGCCGCTCATTAAACAATCTCGTATTCCCTACTTTCCTGCTTTTCGGCGCCTATGATTGGTTGCAGTGAGACACGCCTCCACGCTGAGTGACAGGTGTCACACTGCACCCAAACACAGCAGCCGGTGTGTGTGTGTATACTGTGCAGTGAAATAAATAAATAATTAAAAAAAACGGCGTGCGGTCCCCCCCAATTTTAATACCAGCCAGATAAAGCCATACGGCTGAAGGCTGGTATTCTCAGGATGGGGAGCTCCACGTTATGGGGAGCCCCCCGTTATGGAGAGCCCCCCAGCCTAACAATATCAGTCAGCAGCCGCCCAGAATTGCCGCATACATTATATGCGACAGTTCTGGGACTGTACCCGGCTCTTCCCGATTTGCCCTGGTGCGTTGGCAAATCGGGGTAATAAGGAGTTATTGGCAGCCCATAGCTGCCACTAAATCCTAGATTAATCATGTCAGGCGTCTCCCCGAGATTCCTTCCATGATTAATCTGTAAATTACAATTAAAAAACACACACACCCGAAAAATCCTTTATTAGAAATAAAAACCACTAACAAAGTCCCTCATCACCAATTTATTAACCCCGACAAACCCTCCATGTCCGGCGTAATCCATGGACGTCCAGCGTCGCGTCCAGCTGTGCTGCATGAAGGTGACAGGAGCTGCAGAATACACCGCCGCTCCTGTCAGCTTCACACAGCAACTGAGGTGAATATAGCGATCAGCTGAGCTGTCACTGAGGTTACCTGGATCCAGCGGTGGATGCAGCGGTGGCCGCGGGTAACCTCAGTGACAGCTCAGCTGATCGCGCTACTCACCGCCGCTCCGGTCAGCTCCATGCAGCAACTGAGGTGAATATAGCGATCAGCTGCTGTCACTGAGGTTAATCGCGGCCACCGCTGGATGCAGCGGTGGCCGTGAGTTACCTGACTGACAGCAGCTGATCGCGCTACTCACCTCAGTTGCTGTGTGAAGCTGACAGAAGCGGCGGTGTATTCTGCTGCTCCTGTCACCTGCATTCAGCAGAGCTGGACGCGACGCTGGAGGACTGTGGAGTACGCCGGACATGGAGGGTTTGTCGGGGTTAATAAATTGGTGATGAGGGACTTTGTTATTGTTTTTTATTTCTAATAAAGGATTTTTTCAGGTGTGTGTGTTTTTTAACTGTAATTTACAGATTAATCATGGAAGGTATCTCGGGGATTAAGGAATAACGTTTGGAACTCCATTCTATGTCTGAACTGGGTGCAAAAAACCTAAAAAACATCACTATGGGGAGATAAGGTATGCACACCAGTGACTATGGAAGGGGAATACATGGAATAGCAGAAACTGCTGTGTGAATACTGACATGAAAAATTCAATAGCTATTTGTTAGAATGAAATGTGAAAAATGGAACCTGCATTACTGCCATGAATATATGAATAAAGAGAAATTTAGCTACTGAATTGATCAATGCAGAAGAGCCCCAACACTACGCCAAAGTATTTCTCTACGTTGGGGTCCCTAGCTTGTGTGTGTCCTCTCATGCAGTTAAAAAACTTACCGTGTATGGGACGCTGAGACCCAGGCTATATATGCGTATAATGTGGATTGGCAATAGGTGTGTATGGGGAGGGTTCACAAACGAAAAACTACTAACATTAAGGAATAACGTTTGGAACTCCATTCTATGTCTGAACTGGGTGCAAAAAACCTAAAAAACATCACTATGGGGAGATAAGGTATGCACACCAGTGACTATGGAAGGGGAATACATGGAATAGCAGAAACTGCTGTGTGAATACTGACATGAAAAATTCAATAGCTATTTGTTAGAATGAAATGTGAAAAATGGAACCTGCATTACTGCCATGAACATATGAATAAAGAGAAATTTAGCTACTGAATTGATCAATGCAGAAGAGCCCCAACACTATTGCCAATCCACATTATACGCATATATAGCCTGGGTCTCAGCGTCCCATACACGGTAAGTTTTTTAACTGCATGAGAGGACACACACAAGCTAGGGACCCCAACGTAGAGAAATACTTTGGCGTAGTGTTGGGGCTCTTCTGCATTGATCAATTCAGTAGCTAAATTTCTCTTTATTCATATATTCATGGCAGTAATGCAGGTTCCATTTTTCACATTTCATTCTAACAAATAGCTATTGAATTTTTCATGTCAGTATTCACACAGCAGTTTCTGCTATTCCATGTATTCCCCTTCCATAGTCACTGGTGTGCATACCTTATCTCCCCATAGTGATGTTTTTTAGGTTTTTTGCACCCAGTTCAGACATAGAATGGAGTTCCAAACGTTATTCCTTAATGTTAGTAGTTTTTCGTTTGTGAACCCTCCCCATACACACCTATTGCCAATCCACATTATACGCATATATAGCCTGGGTCTCAGCGTCCCATACACGGTAAGTTTTTTAACTGCATGAGAGGACACACACAAGCTAGGGACCCCAACGTAGAGAAATACTTTGGCGTAGTGTTGGGGCTCTTCTGCATTGATCAATTCAGTAGCTAAATTTCTCTTTATTCATATATTCATGGCAGTAATGCAGGTTCCATTTTTCACATTTCATTCTAACAAATGGCTATTGAATTTTTCATGTCAGTATTCACACAGCAGTTTCTGCTATTCCATGTATTCCCCTTCCATAGTCACTGGTGTGCATACCTTATCTCCCCATAGTGATGTTTTTTAGGTTTTTTGCACCCAGTTCAGACATAGAATGGAGTTCCAAACGTTATTCCTTAATGTTACAAGTAAAATATATCTTTGTACCGTGTTAGCCAGTAGAGATAAAAAAATTGTTTAAAAGAACAGAGAGTCCTCAGTGGTTGATACCTTTTAATGGCTAACTGAAAAGATGGTAATAATTGCAAGCTTTCGAGACTACTCAGGTCTCTTCATCAGGCATGGTACTCGAAAGCTTGCAATTATTACCATCTTTTCAGTTAGCCATTAAAAGGTATCAACCACTGAGGACTCTCTGTTCTTTTAAACAATTTTTTTATCCTTAATGTTAGTAGTTTTTCGTTTGTGAACCCTCCCCATACACACCTATTGCCAATCCACATTATACGCATACATAGCCTGGGTCTCAGCGTCCCATACACGGTAAGTTTTTTAACTGCATGAGAGGACACACACAAGCTAGGGACCCCAACGTAGAGAAATACTTTGGCGTAGTGTTGGGGCTCTTCTGCATTGATCAATTCAGTAGCTAAATTTCTCTTTATTCATATATTCATGGCAGTAATGCAGGTTCCATTTTTCACATTTCATTCTAACAAATAGCTATTGAATTTTTCATGTCAGTATTCACACAGCAGTTTCTGCTATTCCATGTATTCCCCTTCCATAGTCACTGGTGTGCATACCTTATCTCCCCATGGTATCTCGGGGAGACGCCTGACATGATTAATCTAGGATTTAGTGGCAGCTATGGGCTGCCATTAACTCCCTATTACCCCGATTTGCCAACGCACTAGGGTAAATCGGGAAGAGCCGGGTACAGTCCCAGAACTGTCGCATATAATGTATGCGGCAATTCTGGGCGGCTGCTGACTGATATTGTTAGGGTTGGGGGCTCCCCATAACGTGGAGCTCCCCATCCTGAGAATACCAGCCTTCAGCCGTATGGCTTTATCTGGCTGGTATTAAAATGGGGGGACCGCACGCCGGTTTTTTTAATTATTTATTTATTTATTTTACTGCACAGTATAGACACGCCCACCGGCTGCTGTGATTGGGTGCAGTGAGACACCTGTCACTCAGCGTGGGGGCGTGTCTCACTGCAACCAATCATAGGCGCCTGTGGGCGTGGAAAGCAGGGAATATGAGATGGCTGTGTACAGAGCACAGCGCGCCCGCCGGTATAAAGGCTTGGTCACGCTGTGCAGGCCGGCCAATCACTGCAATTCCACAACTAACAGGGCTGTGGCATTGCAGTGGTCTGCCAGCCAATCCCTGCATGAGGGCTGGCTCTCAAAAGAGCTCCAACATGCTGGGATGAAGACCACGAGTAAAGCACGAGTATCGCGAAATTACTCGGTACCCGCCGAGTAGCCCGAGTACAGTGATACTCGTGCGAGTACCGAGTATTAACAAGCATACTCGCTCATCACTATTGAACACTAAAGCTGGAACTTCAAAATGCAAACAAAGTAATAAATAAAATTTAGATTTTTTTTTTTGGAGCAAAGCAATAATAATGCAGTGATTTGACAAGACTCTGCATAACTAATCATATGCTAAATAGTTGCAAGTCAAATTTATAAATGAGATAACAAGATGATTTTCTATAAAATATAGTCTCATGCTTAAACCTTTAGTATATGGTGAGATATGTAACCCAAAATTCAAAAGTTCAAAACATTGTTACCCTTTTGCTTGTCAGTGTATATGTATGTTAATTGAAGGTCTAATTTTAATATTGGTTTAATAAGGTAATTATTTCATCATGTTTATAGGGGTTTATATACGTGTATGTATGTATGTATGTATGTGTGTGTATGTAAAGTGGGAGGACAGCTTAGAACAGCGCACTGAAAACGCAAGTGGAGGTGACTCAGCAGTGCATGTGTGGCACCCCTGAGGCTTCAGTCTTCACAGAGATACTGCATTTCAGCCAGAGATATGGTGCCCCATCCCTGGGTAAGGAAGAGGTCATCCACCGGTGGACACACAAACACACAACACCCCCAATTAGCAGCTACCCACCAGGTCAGGATTAGGGCTCAGTACCACTAAGCTATGTATAGCTAGCCATTGGTGGTGGTACTTCCCTCCCCTTAATCTGACCCAGCCTGGGGGTGGAGTCTGGTTAGTGGGAGGAGCCTGTAGTAAGTCAAAGAGTCAGAAGTAGCAGTGGAAGAGTAAAGACCTGTGGTCTGGAGCTGGTGCAGCTCGGCCCAGGCACAAGAAAGAAGGGGTTCTAGAGCCCACGGGAAGTGCACCATACACCCGTGGTCTCATTCCACATACGACATATTAGAGTTGAGGGACTTGGCTGCAGACGGGGATCCGGTCCTTAGACTAGAAGAGAATAACCAACATGGTCATCTAGTAACACCGGAGGCTAAGGATACAGCTAGAACCGAAGCCAACTCCGCACATGAATCCGCTGGAAGGTGACCATGGAGGGCCAAGGAATAGAGCTTCTGGTCACCCTGTAGTGTCCGCAGACACCGGCTCAGGGCACTGTGTGCGTAGGCGCGGGACAGGCGGGCGAGAAGTCAGCGCAGGAAGACGACCAGGGAAGGAACATAAGAAGGGTACACCGGTCTTGACCTCCAAACTACCCGGGATTGGATGGAGCCCATCACAGTGGAACCCAGCACTCCAAAGGCAGTCACTGACTAGTCGTGTTACCTTGAAACCTGCTACAGTGAGTAAAAACCTTGAGACTGCATCCCTGTGTTGCTCCGTTATTCGCCTGTGCCTTTGGCCCTGCACTCCTGTTATCACAGACTCCCATTGGCCCTGGGGCCCAGCTCTTCCTGTGGAGAGCTAAACCAACCAAGCTGCATCACCATCTGCCCCAGAGGTCCCCATCCAGCAGCATTGGCTATCTCTGGCCGAGTACCACAGGTGGCGTCACGAATAACTGTCATCATCCCTTGTAAATATCATCTTTTTATAACTACACCGCCGGGGTCACAGACCCGGGCCTTTCCGTCACAACATCCCTCCCCCCAGACAAGGACTGGCCCGGTAACGAGTGCGCCACAACCCCAGTACGGGTGTGTCTCATGCGCAGTAGATTCAATGGGGGGGTGAATGAACGCAGGCTGAAGAACACTCTACTGCGCATGCACGGGATTTGCCAGCTGTGACTGTGACACTGAGAGGAGGGGACAGAAGAATAAAACAGCACGTAGGCGAGGATTTCTTACTGGGAAGCAACTGCCCAGTAGCCAAAGCACAACGCCCAGTAGCCTGGTAGGCTAAGTGGCATATAGCGATCTAAAGTAATATTTGTGGAACAAGGCATCTACTATGAGGCACACAGGTAAGACTACTTTTACCATTCTATTACCTCTATGCTCATAGTAATAGCTTAAAATGGTCAATTGGGTGACAGATTCCCTTTAAAGTACATTAGGACCATGGCAGGTATAATGAAGAGTGTGACCACAGTTTCCTTTGATGAAAGAAAACAAAATTTCCAAAACCCATAAGGAAAGGCAGTACAGACTGTTCCCCTTTCCTTCCTCTTTTCTTACGTACTGACTATTTGTGGCTCAGTGCCTTGCTCCATCTCTAGGGACACCACCGGCCGAGGCCCTCTGGTTGCTGCATTGCACCCATTACAGCTTATTCTGTTCCAGCATCACTCTGTGGATGGACTTATTTTACCGAGTTGGATTACTAACCATTTTAAAAAGCATATTCTTCAGAATCTGGACATTATAATTTTTGAAGAGGTTAGAGTGTTGCTGCATATATAATATTTAAAGCTGTTCGGCTATTATTTATTTTTGTTGATAGAGTCTGAGAACGTAGGTTGTGCCCAGTATAATGAAATAAGATTTTATGATAATATTATAATCATAGCAACCAATTGTTGGAAACTATGAACATATACTGTATGTGTAGCGCCCCTGAACCACTCAGGGCACTACTAGGTACCGCATCCTGACTAAGATGCAGGACCTACCCCCAGGGACCTGGAAGCCCAGTGCCGGTACCAACAACACACATAACATCCTCAGTTCTCCACTTCCCATTAGGGATGACTGACTAGTCTGGGACCCAATGGATGGCCGCATAGAGGTGGAGCCACTCCAGTCCACTAGAAGGCAGCCCGGTGGGAGGGGATAAAGCAGACACAGACAGACACTCAAGAGAGGAGTCCCGCAGTGACAGTGAAAGGGGACAGATGTGTCTCTAGACGGGGTCGTGTAACAGTGGCCCAGGTAGCAAGGAGAGTGGTTGCCAGGAACGTAGGGTCAGATATCCAGCTCAGCGCATAGGTGAGGAACTTATCTAGGGTGGTGAGAGATCCTAGGAACCATCGGTAGGTTCGGTCAGGGGTCACCATCTTCCCTTTCCCTAAACACAAGGTTACCATTCCCTTCTGCCGAGCGCTTGGTACTTGTGATGCTAGCCACTACTTATGGGAAGTATGGACAGAAGAGTAGTCAGGAAAGCCAGGGTCTATTAATGGAGGACACGTATGAGCACAAGGAGAAAACAGGAGCAGGTCAAGTCAGGTCAATTTCCGAGGGTCAGAAATCCAGGAGAGCATGTAATAAGTTAAGGGAGCAAGCAAAGATGGGGTCAGGTAACGGTCCGAGGTCAAAAGGCAGGAGGTCACGGCAGGAACAGGGAGCGGGCAGAGAGGAGTCTAATAACAGTCCTGGGTCAGGAAGCAAAGATCAGAATACCAGCAGAGACACACGCCAACAGCACAGAATCAGAGAATACAGCTAGCAAGGTTTTGGGCGAGTATGCTCAGTAAAGAAGCCTGAGCAATTACCAGGAAGGTGGGACACCGGAGTAATCAGAACAAACATGGAATCCTGTGATGTCAATCACTCTGCTAGCTAGTAACACAGGAAAGCGCTGTAGAGCATCTCCAAGATGCTCTGCACAGAGGAATCATGTCCCTGCCAAGTCTGTAACCCAGGAAAACGCAGCAGAACATCATCTAGTCTGCAACATGCTCTGCACAGAGGAATCATGTCCCTGCCAAGTCTGTAACCCAGGAAAACGCAGCAGAACATCATCTAGTCTGCAACATGCTCTGCACAGAGGAATCATGTCCCTGCCAGGTTTGTAACCCAGAAAACGCAGCAGAACATCATCTAGTCTGCAAGATGTTCTGCACAGAGGAATCATGTCACTGCCAGGTCTGTAACTCAGGAAAACGCAGCAGAGCAACATCTAGTCTGCAACATGCTCTGCACAAAGGAATCATGTCACTGCCAGGTTTGTAACCCAGAAAACGCAGCAGAGCATCATCTAGTCTGCAAGATGTTCTGCACAGAGGAATCATGCCACTGCCAGGTCTGTAACTCAGGAAAACGCAGAAGAGCAACTGACTCGCCCACCCCAGGGCTATGGGACACCCGGTGCCGGGCCGGACTAGTCCGGGGGTCGTCAGTGGTGGCAGGGCCCGACTCCGTGGCCCTGGTGGGTGTCAATTAAATATGGCTGGTGACTTGGGGTGAATAAAGTTTGTGTTCGTGACGCCACCTGTGGTATGCGGCTATTAAGCCGCCGCTGCTGTATGGGGCCTCCGGGGTGATGGAATGGCAGCAATGATGGTACTGCTCCCCACAGGTGGAGCGGTACCCCGGGGCACAGTTGGTGCTTGTAAGTGTCTATGCAGTGATGGAAGTCTATGCAGGCGACAATAACTGAGACAACACCAGAGGGTGCAATTCCAAGGTCTTTACTCACACTTCCTGGGCTTAAGCACACTGGTGCCTCTGGACTGCTGAGACCCACTGTCAGGGACCTCCGCCAATCCTGGATAATTCCTGGAATGAAAGCCGGTACCCTTCTCTTCCTCTGCTTGGTGTCACCTGGACCCTCTGAGTCCCATTTTCTTCACCAGGAATTGTCACTTTCTTCTCTTAGCTCCTGTCTGACTAGAGCTTTCTTTCTGCTTCTCCTTCTCGTCTGCCTCCCGCAGACGTCCTCCTTCTTCCTCCCTCTCTCTCTATCTCACTAAATTTAGTAAACTGTGGAGAGAAAAAGCGCAATAGGGTCTTACCCGGTATATATCCGGGGAAAAATAAAAAGGAATGCACTCACCTCAAGGAGTTGTGACAGTCACAACTCCTATGAAAGCTTATGTTGTTGGGATGAAGTCTGCTGCAGCCCCGTGGTTGATAACAGAGAACAATAGAGAAGGGGTTTATGCCGCGCTATTCATCAGGAAGGAGAACAGAGAGATGATCAATGTTCCTTTATTGTAGCTTGTGTCTACGCGTTTCAGGAGCTCTGCTCCCTTCATCAGGACATACAGCACAAAAACAACATATCTTGTTGTCAACATATGTTGTTTTTGTGCTGTATGTCCTGATGAAGGGAGCAGAGCTTCTGAAACGCGTAGACACAAGCTACAATAAAGGAACATTGATCATCTCTCTGTTCTCCTTCCTGATGAATAGCGCGGCATAAACCCCTTCTCTGTTATCTCACTAAACTTGACCTTCCTTTCCCTGTCTGCTCTCTGGTGGCTCCTCCCACCTCCCCAGTTGCCAGGCTGTACCCTATAGGAGCAGGGATGGGTCTTACGGCCCCTCCCAGCATGCAGCATGGGAGGGTTGCTGCCACTGTCCCTGGTCCCAGTGTGTACCTAACAATGGGTGTAGTGTAGATTTACCTGGGGACCGGCGTTCACTCCTTTCCTTACCCAGAATGGGACATCACACCGCTGGATGGGGTGCAATGTTCCTGTGGCGACGGAAGCCTCAGGGGCGCCACACAACATCTAGTCTGCAAGCTGCTCTGCACAGAGGAATCATGTCACTGCCAAGTCTGTAACCCAGGAAAACGCAGCAGAACATCATCTAGTCTGCAAGATGCTCTGCACAGAGGAATTGTGACAATACTTCCCCATGCCTAGCGTGTCACTCCCCTCTTATTTGATGACAGTTCTGGCTTAAAAGAGCCAGAGAAGGGATGAGATAGCTGAAAAAAAGCAGGTGGGAAGGTGTATTTAAATAATTAGCCCCACCATGATGCACAGGCGCCTGTACCTGATGTGAACAGTCGTCCTTGGCTGATAGTCCCTTTAAATACCGATGTGCATAATTACCTCCATGCAACTCCTGCCACCGTCCTGCTGTCATTCTGTACTTCAATGATATAAAATGGTTTATTGCTCAGATTTTGCAAACATACTGGAACTGCATTTGTTCCATGAGATATTCCCTCCCGCTCTTATATTAAATATGAATTCATCATCTGCTTGCGAATACAAAGTTGCAAATGAAAGTAAGATTGCCACAAGAGGAGAGCATGAAATCATGTAATTATCACTGCGGATCGGAGCACTCTCCTGTAACAGCAGGCGCATTGCCAGTAATGAGTGTTGTATAGGAAATCAGGGCTGGTTCTGCATATCAATATGGAAAAATATATCCCTCCATCTGTTTTCTGATTGATTATCAAAAGAGTGACATTTGTCTCCTTTGGTGCAGTGTTTGAATGACTGTAAGAGACTATGAGAAGGTGGAGGGGTTTGTAAAGACTATAAAGTGGACGCTACTTCAAGAGATAATCAGAAAATAATGGTGTCATTGGTTAGAAGGATTCACTTTCTGGATCCTGACACTGTGAACATGAAAAGATCTAAGGATGATCTATGGATCTTCTGAGCACTAGATTAACACTAGAACTACCGCATGTTTCATAATACCTATAACTACCATTAGGGGTCATTTTGACCCCCATTCAAAAATGCTGACTCTGGAGTAAAAATAACTTTTTTGTTGCCAACAAATGAAAGAACATTTATTTTCACTTACTAGGAACAGTTTTAAGATCAAGTAAGGCTTCTTTCACACATCCGGTTTGAGCACTGCGTCTCAATCCGGCTGTGAAACCTATGCAACGGATGCGGTGAAAACACCGCATCCTTTGCATACGTTTTTTACATGCGGCCCATCCAATTTTTGCTGCTTGCGGCATGCTACTGAGCATGTGCAGTGGCAAAAACCGTATGCGGCGGCCGGATGTGGTTTTTGCATCCTTAGGGATGCATTAAGAAAAGCGCCGCATCGGCCGGATGCGGCGCGATGTGGGTTTTTTTTGCCGCACAAAAAAACGTGCCAGGCAACATTCCATCTGGCCGCCGCATCGGCTAAATCTGCCGCATGCGGCAAAAACCGGACCGAACGCAAGCCCATGCGGCACAATGCGGCACTAATTAAAGTCTATGCAGGAAAAACGCAACCGGCAGCATAAAAAAAAGGTTGCGTTTTTCCTGCAAAGTGCCGGATTGTGCCGCAGAGCAAAAACAAGGAGGTGTGAAAGCAGCCTAAAGGGGGCTTTACACGCTACGACATCGCTAATGCGAACTCGTTGGGGTCACGGAATTGGTGACGCACATCCGGCCGCATTAGCGATGCCGTTGCGTGTGACACCGATGAGCGATTTTGCATCGTTGCAAACACGTGCAAAATCTCTCATCAGTGACATGGGGGTCCATTCTCAAAAATCGTTACTGCAGCAGTAACGAGGTTGTTCCTCGTTCCTGCGGCAGCACACATCGCTCCGTGTGACACCGCAGGAACAAGGAACATCTTCTTACCTGCCTCCCGGCCGCTATGCGGAAGGAAGGAGGTGGGCGGGATGTTACGTCCCGCTCAGCTCCGCCCCTCCGCTGCTATTGGGCGGCCGCTCAGTGACGTCGCTGTGACGCCACACGGACCGCCCCCTTAGAAAGGAGGTGGTTCGCCTGTCACAGCGATGTCGCCGGGCAGGTAAGTAGTGTGACGGGTCTGGGCGATGTTGTGCGGCACGGGCAGCGATTTGCCCATGTCGCGCAACAGATGGGGGCGGGTACCCACACTAGCGATATCGGGACCGATATCGCAGTGTGTAAAGCCCGCTTTAGTCCATCATCCTCTCCAGAATCTTCGGTATCGTCAATTATATCACTGCTACTGCTTGAATCTGTTTTTTTGGAAATATCATGAGGAAAATATTCTTCATCAGACTCTGAGTCTATTTGTTCCTGATTTTCTTCTTCTGACTCATTTTCAGATAAATTCTGAAGATGTTTCAAAATTTCATCACTTGTCAGACCCCACTGCTTACTCATGCTTCAAATATACATCGCAAAAAAGGACTTGTAAGATCTCAGAAGTAATAAAACAACACTGTACAAACATGCAGAGTTGTAGCTTCAACTGTAATGTTTGCTACTGAAGTGCAGACAGAAATCGCTACAAGAGACATGGATCAAACATGTTCAGACAAAACAAAATAATGAATCATCCCTGATATGCAAAGATACAATTACACTCTACAACTAGGGAGAAGCATGTGATTGTCTGTACTCTGTAATATTAGGTGACTTGCCTACTACTACTTTTATGTCTGGGGTCAAATTGACCCCTTCAGCACGTATAGGTATGAATTGTAAATCCGGGCCCCTGAAAAAGTTACAATTCATTTCTGTGTCCTAAAATATACACTACCATGAATAAATAAAAGTCACAAAAACTCAGAACTCATTTGTTAAAATTTTAGAAATTATGGGAAAAAGAAATAGCAAAAGGGTCAAAATGACCCCCTCTGGTAGTTCTAGTGTTAAGGCACTCCTTTCCTCAGGAGCTAGAGCTCAAATAGTAGAATTATAATATTATATAGCAGAAAATGTGATAAATGACCAATGTTAGGCCCGTTTCACACGTCAGTGAAAAACACAGACGTTTTTCACTGGCGTGTAAAACACGCACATGTCCCTGCGTGTGCCGTGAATCACGGCACACGTGGGTCGTCTAAGTGCAATCCGGGCTCCGTTCTCCGTGGCCCGTGATTGCACTTAGCAATCAACTCACCTGTGCGCGCTCCCGCTATCCGTGGTGCTGAATCCTCCCGCGGTGCAGCATCCGGCCGGCGGTGACCCCTGCAGCAGCTGCTTCCGGGTCGGCTGTGTCGTGCATCATTAAGATGCGCGACAGTAATCAGCCGGCTTAGAAGCAGCAGGGAGAACGGGCTGCAGAGGACATCGCTGGACGCCGGGTGAGTTAAAATGTTTATTATTTTAAATGCACGTTTTTTTCTGGCACGTGTTTCACAGACCACACCACTGCGTGGTACGTGGGACATCAGTGATGCCAGAAAAAAATGGACATGTCTCCGTGCAGCAATCACGCACACGCGGGTACGCCGCATGGAGACACGTGCAGTGAAAAATCACTGACGTGTGAGCAGACCCATTCATTATAATGGGTCTGCGTATGTCAGTGATTCTGCTACGTTTAAAAAAAAGCACAAACGTCCCAGAATCACTGACGTGTGAAAGGGGCCCTAAGGTGATTATTTCAAAATTACACTTTAAAGGTCATTACAGAAACAGTATGTCTGTTAGTTGTCATTATACTGTGCTTGTAAGCTTACCCTGTTTTGCAGATGATATCAATGCAAACGAGAGGGCCTCAGCTCATTGTATTATGCACACTTGAAGAAGGGTTATACAAAAAAGCTCACAGGGGTTGTATGAAGAGTTGTCCCCTCTATTTCTGGTGTCTGGACATCACAGTGCAAGCGAACACCCACACTTGCACAGGTTAATACTGCTGGCTTTGCAGATTCCTCTGGCTCTGGTGCTGCAAACCTAAGGAGTCCTTCTGATCTCCTAATTCAGGATAAAAAGCCGGGTCTCAGCTGTTCTGAGTTCAAAATTTACCCTGCTATAATTACTCCACCCCCTTAGCTCAAGAAGTTGCCAGTAATAGCTTCAGCCTCTGGACTGAACTTGAAAGCTAAGGCCGGTTTCACACATCCGGCTTTTCGCTGGTTTGCCGGATCCGGCGCTCTCCCATACAGTGACTACAGTACAGTGACAGCGCAACAAGCGCCGGTCACATGCTGTCATGTGACCGGCGCATGTGACCCGGACGTTACAGCACTGTCACTGTACTGTATTGTCTGTACGGGAGAGTGCCGGATCCGGCAAACCGGCGAAAAGCCGGATGTGTGAAACCGGCCTTAGGAGGTTACTGTGCAGACGTTCTGTGGTGTCTTCCCTTCCTTTAATCTCATTTTAGTTTGCCTCACCTGCCCATTCCTCTTTCATTCTTTGTAGTTTGGGGTTCCTTTTATAATTGTGCGAGGGTAGGCCTGCTGGGCTATAGGCCGTTTGTCCAGATGTAATAAGATTATCTGTGTGTGTAAATAATCAAATCATGGATGTCGTTGCATACTTATCTGTAAAAAGAAATCATTTCTTTTTCCTGAAGAAGGAGATGGAGATGTCTCTGAAATGTGTAGAACTGTGAAAATAAAAAGGAAGTCTTTTAATACACAGCATCAGTGGTTTTTAGCGCAGCGATAAACCTGTTTTCTTTTTCACCTATATATACTACATGGGGTGAAAAAACGTATCTAGGGACACCAGGACTGCTAAGGACAGATGTCAGATGAGGCCTCTCCTTATCCTTCCCTAGTGGTAGTGCATCCCGTTCCCCATCTTGCCTTGCGCCAACCTTGGTGGAGCACAATAACCAGGAGATGCCCTGGTGTGGTACCTGATGACTATTCTGCCGACCCCGTGCCAGCAGCTGCCGCTGCTCGGATCCGGACCCTCTGGGGGGTGGCTCGAGGGTCTCCGGACCCGGGGGTCTCGCGGACATGCCGAATAAAAGGGGGGACGTAGATGTACGGGCTAGGTTGTATTAAGTTTGTGACGCCACCCACGGTGTGTGGTGAGGTGGGACACCACCGCTGCTGTTATGGGGCACCCAAGGGAGATGTAGTGGCAGCTGGATGTTAACCCCTCCGTGGGTAGGGATGGTGCCCCCAGGACCCAGTATCTTAGTGCAGGGTATAGCGATGGCAGGGGCCGGCGCGCCCGGATGTGCAGGGGAATGTTTGGTTACTCACAGTAAATGAATCACACGAGTCTTCTGGTAAACCAAGGTGCTGGTGGCCGGCCGCCGCGGCCGGTTGCATTCAGGTCCCCCACCCGGGCTGGTGGTCACTGTCCTTTTCCTCTGCACTTGTTTTGTGTATGGTTTACTGCCTGGTCTGGAACTCAGAAGTCCACTCCCGGCTGGATGTGGCCTAAGGAGCCGTGCCCGCAGACGCTGACCCGTGAGATCTAGGGGCCCTGGCGGTGGCCTCCTATCCCTATCGGTGGGCTGTTGTCTTCTATTAGGGATTTTGGGTGGGACAGGACCTATAATCCCGGCCTCAATCGGTTAATTAGCTAGGCCGCTGGTTTCGGTCCTGGCTTCAGGGTCCGAGTACCCCCTCTATGCTACGGTTTCCGGGTCGGTTCCCCGTGTCGGTACCGGCGGGCTACAACCCTGTACCGGTCCACCTCATTTCTGCCGAGTCGTCTTCCCGTCTCCTGCTGACGGAGACCACCGTCTGCTACCTAGCCAAGGTACCAGGGCTCCTACCCTGGCACTGTTCAACTTGAACTTCCTCTGCTGGCGCTACACCTAGCTCCAGCCCACACTCCTCTCAACTCGATCTCCAAACTCTTTCTGCTTGTTTTCCCCTGGGTGGGCGTGTCCAACCGCCTGGTTCCACCCACTGGTGTGTCTATCTTTCCCTAAGGGGGGTGACTAGAGTTTCAGTTCGGCTGTGTGTTACCTAGTGTTACGGTTGCTGCGAGCACTGGAGACTATGTCCAGATTTCTTGCTACTGCACATGTGCGAACGCTGGAGACTAAGTCCAGATTTCTTGCTACTGCACATGTGCGAGCGCTGGAGACTAAAGCGGGCTTTACACACTGCGATATCGCCCGAATTTTGTCGTTGGGGTCACGGTTTTGGTGACGCACTTCCGCAATCGTTAGCGATATAGCTTTGTGTAACAGCGTTCAGCGATGTAAAATCGTCGCAAAAGCGTGATTTATCGCTAATCGGCTACACGGGTCCTAATTCCCAAAAATCGTTACTTCAGCAGTAACGAGGTTGTTCCTCGTTCCTGCGGCATCACACATCGCTGCGTGTGACGCCGCAGGAGCGAGGAACGTCTCCCTACCTGCCTCCCGGCCGCTATGCGGAAGGAAGGAGGTGGGCGGGATGTTACGTCCCGCTCATCTCCGCCCCTCCGCTGCGATTGGGCGGCGGTTCAGTGACGTCGCTGTGACGCCGCACGGACCGCCCCCTTAGAAAGGAGGCGGTTCGCCGGTCACAGCGACGTCGCCGGACAGGTAAGTATGTGTGACGGCTCTGGGCGATGTTGTGCGGCACGGGCAGCGATATGCCCATGTCGCGCAACAGATGGGGGCGGGTACGCACACTAGCGATATCGGGACCGATATCGCAGTGTGTAAAGTAGCCTTATGTCCAGATTTCTTGCTACTGCACATGTGCGAGCGCTGGAGACTAAGTCCAGATTTCTTGCTACTGCACATGTGCGAGCTCCGGAGACTAAGTCCTATCTTGGAGCCATTGCACATGTGCGGGTGACATCATCGCTGACACGAGGTCACATGTCTGTGACACCTTCTATGCCGATTGGTCACTGGTCATGTGCTTGTGACGCCTTGCTCGGTGATAGGCCAGCATGACGTCACTCCTGTTGTTCTGACAGCGGATTGGCTCTGGTGTCCTCCATCTTGGATGAGGCACAGAGTCTATATAAGACACTGACACACGCCGCATGGCGCTCAGTCCTCTTGGTTCATGCATAAGAGTAGACGCTCTGTGCGCGTTCCTCTAGGCATTCCTCTGTCTATGCTAGGTGAGCGCTACCGGCAGGGTAGCGTTCTTATACCTTACAGCTTCGGCTGCTGTCCGTATCCTTACCTCTTAGGGGAGCGGACATAGGCAGGTGCCTGAGGCACATGGTCTGGCTGGGCCTTGTGATTCGACTCGTAGGTGGACGTTGCCGCTAGGGTAACGTTCCTTATACTGCGTCTGGCAGTTGTTCGTATCCTCGCACACTAGGGGAGCGAACAGAGGTAGGAGCTTTGTGCAGCTTACGCTGCTGTTCGTCTCTTTTGCACCACTAGAAGAGCGGACCTAGGCAGGTGCCATATCTAGTGGTTCATGTCCTCGCACACTAGTGGAGCGAACGCAGGTAGGAACTTTGTGCGGCTTACGCTGCTGTTCGTCTCTTTTGCACCACTAGAAGAGCGGACCTAGGTAGGTGCCATTTCGCACACATTGCCTTTGTCTCTGGGATTATTAACAGAGATCATTCCACACACCCTCCAAGTAAGGGAGGAATTGCTTTACTTACTTATTATATCCTTCTGTGAGTTAACAGAGGTATTGCACTCTGCCATAGTCTGCAGCAAAGTCTTTGCACGGTGGACCCTGACTGTCTGATACTCCTTTAGGTTATTATCAGACAGCCCCCCGTAACACCTAGGTGAGGGATGGTGTTGTGTAGGGGCCTATCTGTGACTACCTGGTTTTGCCAGGGCGTCACACTATCTTCAGACAAGCCCATCCTCACCATCGGAGGCTCTAGAAAAGACTTGGCAAGCCTACTTCTGGCAACAGTGGGTCTACGTCCCTCTATTCCTGCATCACTGTATCATAAGTTATAACTCCTAGCCATAGAATAGGAAATCATTTTCAGATAACTGGTGGTCCAACTATCACAACTAGGGATGATCGAATATCACAAATATTCGGCAATATTCGGCTTCGAGAATATCCGCCAAATAGGTTGCCGCAATGCGAATATTCGATGAGCAATGTAAGTCTATGGGAAGCCTGAATAGTTGCTATTCGGCAACTATTCGGGTTTCCCATAGACTTACATTGTGCATCGAATATTCACAAATAGTCGAAGAACGGCGACCTATTCGGCGAATATGGGTGTTGACGAATATTTGAGGTATTGGATCATCCCTAATCACAACCTCTACTGATCCTGAGAATGGCCTGTGTGACTGGAGTAGAGGTCAAGGTTGCCCATCTTTGCTGTGTTCATTGTTATTGGGACCACTATGCTCGGCTAGTATTCGGCACTCCCATTAGGAATGACATAAGTTAAGATGCACGTGCACAACCTTTGCGCCATTCAGGTGGGTCTCAGGTTGAACCCCCAGAGATTGGGAATTTATTCCTTAACTTATGGATAGGAGATAACTTCCAAACATCATGAAACCTCTTTCAAAAAATCAACCTTGGAGATGTCTTGCCTCATTGTATGTATGCTGTGAGATGGATTATGCTTACCCTCCTTTCGATTGTCAGGGATTAAGGTTTCTCACATTCCAAAGTGTCAAAAATTAATGGTGGTTCAAAACAGTGATCAAGGATTCTCTCCTCATTATATCACAAGCTCCTTATCAATTAAAAATGTCCCCTCACCAGCTACCACTGGCTCCACAAAACTCCTCCAACTAACCTGTTCCTCTTCACTCTCCCATAACTTTCAACAATGAGATCCCTTTGCTGTGTTGTAAGCTGTCTGTGGACTATGACTTCTGCTGCAAAATGGAACTAAGAATATTTCAGGAAAACCCTATTAAAACAGTCAAACTTTTTACGATTAATCAGAAACAGTGTAAATGATGGCAACTGTGTACCGATTACTATTTACCATGAGTGTCAATGCGATTGTCTAATTCTGTGCAAAAGCACATCCCCAATTATAAAAGGGTGTTCTAACTTATGAATATACATTATTTTAGTGTTTCCTTTATTTTTTCCCTCAAAAATGATTTGATTGTTTAGTTATCTGAACAGGTTATAGGTGACATTAAAGGTGGAAAATGTTCTGAAATTATTTTTTGGGGTATGATTTTTTTATGTGACAGCAACCTGCCATGTATAGACTTTTTTAAAGCCACTGTATGACATAAGCGTCCAACTATATGGAAAGTGAATGAAGACATTTTATTCCAAAATTGTATTAAAGGGATTGCCCCCTTTGATAAAAAAAAGCCCTATAAATTTTAATAGTAAACAAAAACAAACTGTGCTTTGTTTATCTGGCCTGGCCAGTTCTGAATCTTTGCTTTATACATCAGTATCTGTTATTGTCGGCAGTGCTGAGATCACATCAACAGTCGATTGATGAGCTGAGTGGCTCTGGGTGGATAAAGGTACCATTTAGGAATGTAAAGCCTGTTTTACTTGTTACGATTAAGCATACGATATCGTATGCGATCGTAACCGCCCCCATCGTATGTGCAGCACGTTCAATTTGTTGAATTTGTTGCACAAACGATTATTTGCCGTCACACGTACTTACCCTTCCATACGACCTCGACGTGGGCGGCGAACGTCCACTTCCTGGAGTGGGAGGGACTTTCGGCGTCACATCGACGTCACGCAGCAGCCGGCCAATAGAAGCGGAGGGGCGGAGATGAGCGGGACGAAAACATCCCGCCCACCTCCTTCCTTCCGCATTGCCGGCGGGAGCTGCGGGACGCAGGTAAGATCTGTTCCTCGTTCCCGGAGTCTCACACACTGCGATGTGTGCTGCCTCGGGAGCATTGAACAACCTGACGTTCAATTTTTAGCAATTAAACGACGTGCAGGCGATGAACGTTTTAACATTCAATCGCAATCGCACGTAGCTGTCACACGCTACAATATAACTTATGATGCCGGATGTCACTTACGACGTGACCCCGCCGACACATCGTAAGATATATTGTAGCGTGTAAAGCCCGCTTAAGGGGTAACATTTGTCTTTGTGGAAAATGACATACCAGTGTAAGGAAACTTCTAAACCATGCAATGCTCCTCTGGAAAATTAAATATGCGAATTGTCTCTTCGGAGAGTTAGAGGACTTGAAATTTAGTGCCACCTTGACATAGCAATCCTTTAACGAGCCTTGCATATTTATGTAGATTAAAAGCCAAATTAGAATCTTAGTTTGAAGACAGTGTTTCGGGATTTTTCCCCCTCCTCAGTGCAAGGCATGAGATTTGATTTGGCTGTATGCTAGGTTTCTAAGACTAGGTTCACATTTCCATTGTTTTGCATCAGTCACATGCGTTGCTTGATGCATGTGACTGATGCGTTGTACAACGGATGACAAAGAACAGAAAATATTGTCGGACTCCGTTATGTGCGGGGGCGGAGCGCGAGGGAGCGGAGCGCGAGGGGGCGGAGCCGAGCGGGGCCGTGGCGCTGAGGAAGTCAGTGCCGCGGGGACTGCAGGGCTGGGGACAAGTGAGTGTGTGTGAGTGTGTGTGAGTGTGTGTGTACACATGCGAAGTGCGGGAGGGGGCGGAACCGAGTGGGGAAGTGTCGGCCACCTTGCACACGTATCCAGGGTAAATATCGGGTAACTAAAAGCAAAGCACTTTTTGCTTGGTTACCCGATATTTATCTTGGATACCAGCGTACACCGCTTAGCGCTGGCTCCCTGCACAGGTAACCAGTGTAAATATCGGGTAACTAACCAAAGTGCATTGCTTGGTTACCCGATGTGTATCCTGGTTACGGGTGCAGGGAGCCAGAGAGAGCATGCGCAGCAAAATCCTACGGATTGCGCTGCTCAAAAACGTTACAGGCTGCGTTGCTCCCGCCCGGCGGTCAGTTAAAAAACGACTGACCGTGACGCAGCGGATGCAACGCAGCATCATCAGTCGCAATCCGTCACTAATAGAAGTCTATGGGGAAAACTGGATTCCTGCAAAATATTTTGCAGGATACCGTAATTCCTCAAGGCGACGGATTGTGACTGATGCAAAACAACGAAAGTGTGAACCTAGCCTAACTCATACAGCCAAATCAGATCTTGTGCTTTGCACTGAGGAGGAGCAACACCCTGAAACAATGTCTACAAATTTAGATTCTGGTTTGGTTTTTACCCTAAGTCATGTAAGGGAAGGCTCCTTAAAGGGTTGATATGAATGCAACTTGAGTATTTAAGAAATGAGAACCAATAGTTTCCTTACCCATTTTCTGAGTTACAAAGGAGAAATGGAAGTGAATTTTCGGCACAATTTACTATTGCAGATGGCAATAAATAAAAGTTACAGTACATATGAGAAGGAAGCCATCTTGTTAAATCATACAACAGTTTCTTTTAGAATCCGCAGTCTGCAGTAGAGTTGATAACTTATTATCTTAGGAACTTCACCACTTCTGTATTTCAGCAAAACAAAGGAAATTAGGCTTCATCGCTAAATGTTTATTCCTAAATTACTCATAGAGCCTTGATTTGTTTAATGCACATGCTGATTGCCATCAACACTTTTTATGTTGCTTTACAAATCATTGTATTTATCTCTAATGAGAAATCCATGGCCAATGTAAGTCATTTAACGTAAAAATATAGTCACATGCGGTGTAATTTGGCTTTGGTGCAGAATAGAAATGAAATATATTGTAAAATGTAAAATGAATACTGGATAATTTCAGAATAAAAGACATACAATTTCTCAAAGGCTTTAAGTGTCTGCGGGAGGAGGTGTGGAAAAACTCTGCCTAAATTGTACAAAAATTAAAGTCACCGTCAGCAGAGCCTTTGGATTTTTATTGGACTACTCATATATAGAGATGAGTGAACCTGTTCGACAAAGGCTCACCCAACTTAGGTTCGGGTGTTCGTTCGGGCTCGGCAAACACGAGCATTACACTTAAAAGTCGGTGTTCAGTTTAGTTTTTCCATGAACACCGCGTTTCCAAAAATACATTTGGAATCCGGCGCAAAGTGGTAGTAGCAAGCGCTTCATATACTGAATCACAAGGGCGGCTGTAACACTGCTCCCGTGGCCTCGTATTCTTCTTCCCGGGCCACTCATGAGGCATCTGTGATTGGTTGCTATGTCATACGATATCCTATGTTGGATCGTATGGTGTAAAGCAGGCTTAACACTGCATGCCTTGTTCTTACTTTTTATAGATTCCCTTTAATTAGGGAGACAAAACAGTTTTACTGTTCTGAATGAAGAAGTTATTGTTTCTCAACTAGGATTATGGGGGGCTTGTAACTTTTTTGCTAATCACAAAATGATTAGAAAATTACAAAAGTCTTTTTTCCATTCTGTCCAAAAATTATCCTTTTTTTAAGGGAGACAAAACTGGAGTACTGTTTTTAAAGTAAAGAAGTTGTGGCTTATTGTCAACAAACATTTCCAAAAATTAGGTCTATTTTGGGAGCGGTTTCATGTTTGTGTAGCCTCAAGAGTGTACATTTTCTAGGATCAGTAGTATTGTCTAGCACCATGAAATACAGTGGATATACAGAAGATTTGGGGCTTGCATGAAAATATGGTAGAAGCAGCATGGTATAGAGTTAGGAAGGGGCAGGAATGGAATGTATCGCAGGTGATGGCCAGCAATGGTATCAGCAGTACAACATTGTAGCTAACATGATGGGCAGGGAGTAGATGCATGGTTGAGCGTGGTTCTTCAGCTTTGATGGTAGTAGAACGGTGTTGAACACAATGAATAGGAAGAACTATGAATAAAGGCCAGCAATGATTCCTTCCTGATTTAGTTTTGCAAATGATAGATCCTCCATGCTTGTGGTAAACAACCTGCTCAGCACGAGAGTCAAGAATCCACCAGTTGCGCTGAACACCCTCACTGACATTACACCGAAGGCTGAACGTGAAGTGCGCCCATAGAAAATATTCTAACATTGTTAATTTTGTAAAAAAAAAGTATTAAAAAATTGTACTCTTTAGATGAAATAAATTTGGCTTGCTACTTTGAAACAATTTTGCCCTTTCTGACAATTTTTCCTTCTCTGACCTGCCCTTTGCAGGGACCACACATGCTGGGAAGTGCTGGCTCTACAAAGAGTGTATAGTGATCAACTGATAATACATTTAGGGTACTTTTCACACTACGATATCGCAGGTGCAATGTCGGTGGGGTCAAATCGAAAGTGACACACATTCGGCGTTGCTGTCGATATCGTAGTGTGTAAATCCTTTATGATACGATTAACAAGTGCAAAAGCGTCGTAATCGTATCATCGGTGTAGTGTCTGACATTTCTATAATGTAGCTGCAACGACGGTACGATGTTGTTCTTCGTTCCTGCGGCAGCACACATCGCTGTGTGAGAAGCCGCAGGAGCGAGGAACATCTTCTACCTGCGTCACCACGGCTCACGCCGGCTATGCGGAAGGACGGAGGTGGGCGGGATGTTTACGTCCCGCTCATCTCCGCCCCTCCGCTTCTATTGGCCGCCTGCCGTGTAATGCTGCTGTGATGCTGCACGACCCGCCCCCGTAGTAAGGAGGTGGTTCGCCGGCCAGAGCGACGTCGCAGGGCAGGCGAGTGCATGTGAAGCTGCCGTAGCGATAATGTTCGCTACGGCAGCAATCACAAGATATCGCTGCTGCGACGGGGGCGGGGACTATCACGCTCAGCATCGCAAGCATCGTCTTGCGATATCGTAGTGTGCAAAGTACCCCTTAGTCAGCAAACTTGCTTCACCCATTAGGGAACATAGATTTTCCTCATAATACATCCCAAATATTTCATAAGAATATTGGAAAAAATGTATAATTTTTTTAAGAAAATTTCATTTAAGAAATTCACAGAATTTTTGTTTGATAATTTTGAACAATTGTGTCCTTTCTCACATTCTTGATCAGGGTGCTCCCAAGAAAATTAACCTCAGATGCACCTCAGATTTATATAAAATTGAATTTCACCCAAAATTAGAAAAAAGTTAGGTTGTATGTTATAGTGAAGAATTAATGTTCATAACATGATAAATTTTGTTGTTGGAAATATTTTGCATTTTGTGCCCCAGCCAAGCAGCAATGTCGTTAACTAGAAGTACAGTTTCCATGAAATTGGATGACACACCATAACACGTCTGAAAATAGAGATTCTAGTTTAACTTTTTATCCCAAGACATGTGGCAAGGCTCATTAAAGGGTCGATAATACATTTTAGGATTGCTACTAGAGTTGAGCAAGTATCGAAATATTCATGTTCGCGATACTCTTAACGACTATTTTGTAATACTCGCGTATTCATTCCGAATAGCGAGTACAATGCAAGTCAATGGGAAATGTGAGTAATTTTCTGGTGGAAGAAAGTTACTCGCATTTCCCACTCAATTGAAAATACTCGCATTCCCCATTGACTTGCAGTGTACCCGCTATTCGGAATGACTATGCACGTATTACACAAATATTTCGATACTCGCTCAACTCTAATTGCTACTTACAAAAGCTGGCCCTAGAGTTCAAGTCCTCTCAACTTGTACATAAAATTCAATACAAATTTGATTTCCACCAATTCGAGTTGCTCTACTCTACTTATTTGCCTGATTTCCCACCAAATTTTTCTATAGTGGTGATAGTGGCACAAAGTTTCGAAAAGAAAATTCTTTCATCTTTGACATTTAATTTCAACAAAAATTGCAGCTTTCTCATGCCATAAAATTGGCACAAAAACTATTTAGGTCCCCTTTTGTATTTTAGAACCAAACTTTTACTGTAATACACTTCCAAACCAAAGGCAGCCCTACAATTAAATTGGTAGTAAATGACGTGACAATTATATTATACTATCTCTTTAATTTTCAATCTACTTTATCATCACTGAAATAGTACACCCCAATCACATTATGCCTTTTTCTATCCCTATGCTTTGTGCACTGAGCTTCTATCCCTGCACAGTACAAACATAAAATTACTTGGTCCACCTCTATCAATTATAGTGGCTATGATAGTCTCACCCTGATTGAATGGGCTAGGCTCTGTTATCTGAATGCTGAAGGGCATTGTAGAGATAACCCCATGTTTTTGCCTGGTTTCATTAGCATGCTTAGTGAATGTTCAGCTGTGTGGTAAATGGTACTGGGTGTGACGACATGGACTCTGTCAGTGCCTAGCAAGGGTTAAAGTTTCTTAACATTCAGCTGGACATGAAGATATTTTGTTTATAAACGGGGGATAAGCCTCTCATTGTTTCGTTTCATTGAGTCTAGTGTTAAAGTTCTTGTTGACTCATTGGTCATACCTTGACCAGAGAGGGTCAGATACCTATACAAATCAATTGTGCAAACCTCCATTGTATCCTTGGATGCGATGTGCCTGGGATGTCTCCATTGTTACTGTCAGAGACCATTACTAATAGGGATATTTTGCATACGGCTTGAGATCAAGCCAATAAAAGCCCAGTCTTATCCACCAATCGTGAAGACCCCAATGGTCTGAATGGAGAGCTCAGGGGTATAAGAAGGAGGACTATCTATTGCCCAGGTAGACTCTTGCTACATGATACCAATCTAGGACCTGCAGATCCGATTGGCAAGCCATAACCAAACCTGGATTATAATACTACATGGACTTCAGCATCGAATGCAAGGATTTGTCTGTGATATCAAGGACTACCTAAGGAAGGAATCCAGCTTGGGACAACCCAGTCACCTGACTACAGACTTTGCAGACCTCAGCCAGCTTCCTAAATCTGGCGTTATTCCATTCTCGGTGAGTGCCCGCCGAAAGCGGGGTGCTGCTGGATTGGAGTAAGAAGTCTTGGAAGCTCTGAGGCATGGACATTCTAATCCCTGGTGAGCCAGCGGAAGGGTGAGACTCTGTTGCCTGTTACAGTTGTGTGTTTTGCTGGTTATGTGCTATGTGCCGTTAATAGTTTGGGGATCCAATAAAGTCTTAATATTGTGATTCCCTCACCCTGTGTTGTCTGAGTAGTGTTCCGGCCATGGTTAAGGAGGTTGGGCGTTCAGTTGGGATGAGCCCTGGGCCATGCTCTCTTTCTAAAGGTGGCTGGCCCAGCGGATGAGAGCATCCACTGACCCCCGTGTCTTCACACTGGGCATTCTTTATTTTTTCTGATTCTCGCAAATTGTTTAAATTTGCTTGGAAAGGTACATTTCAGGAAATTAAACTCAAATTTGATCCTCCGTGAATCGATCAGCTTCTCTCTCTTGGCAATACAGTTCATAAACTGATCTTTTTACAGGTTACGCATATGTTTTTCTTAATGTAATTGATGCACAGATTTGCTTTGATACTAGGACTCCGGTTCATTTTATTTGTACTCCTTGTGGTTTGCTCTAAAGCTCTTTACTTCTTCTGTATCTTCTTAATGAGAACCAGGATCCCTTAGCTCTGCCGCAAATGTATTCCATCCATCAACTTGTACACTACTCTTTACTAAAGATGAGTGAACCTGAACTTTGGTTTTCATTGTTCATACCAAACACAGACTTGAAAAGGAAACCAGTGTTTGGATTTGGGTGCTGTACGTATAAAAACCACTCGCACGAGCATCACTGTGCCCAGGTATGCTGGATCCTCAGTCCAGTGCACATCAGTTGCACTGTTTGAGCAGCATGCACTGGTTAAACAACAGCATGATCAGATGTACTGTCCACCCCTGAAAAAAACTGGAAAAACCCTGCCCCAGGAGTGATCTATTTATGGCTGACTTTGGCGGAGACCAGAACTGCCCAATTAGTAACTTTTATTGGGGTTAAAGTCAAGTCCAGGTCCAAGACCAAACTTTATCTGAAGTCCGGCTGAACCCACCAAACTGAATTTCCACGGGTTCTCTCATCTCTACTCTTTATCAACAAGAACACCCAAATCTTGTTATGGCTGTCTATGGAAATATGTATTGGTTGATGTCCTTAGTCATGTTTTAATGGACTTGGTTGGAGATTGACCTACATGATAGATGCCAATAAAGTAAGTGGCACTACAGAGGTTTTTTCTAAAGAAGAGCTACTTGGTGCACTTTTTCCCTACAGCGCAATGCCTGTAAGATTCTAGCTAAATCCCTGGCCATGTTTCAAAGCTCTTTAACGGGAAAAGCATTAGCTTACAGGGTAGCTACCTATAGGGTGTACTAGAGAGTGGATGCTTCCTTCTGGAGAAGATGTGCTTTAAGCCTGCTTTACATGTTATGATTCTGCATACGATATCGTATGCAATCGTAACCGCCCCCAATTTTGTTGAACGTGCCGCACAAACGATTAACCCCCGTCACACGTACTTACCCGTCCATACGACCTCGATGTGGGTGGCGAACGTCCACTTCCTGGCGTGGGAGGGGCGTTCGGCGTCACATCGACGTCACGCGGCAGCCGGCCAATAGAAGCAGAGGGGCGGAGATGAGCGGGACGTCAACATCCCGCCCACCTTCTTCCTTCCGCATTGCTGGCCGGGAGCCGCAGGATGCAGGTAAGATATGTTCATCGTTCCCGGGGTGTCACACACTGCGATGTGCGCTACCCCGGGTACGATGAACAACCTGGCGTTCAATTCATGAGGAATGAACGATGTGCGTGCGATGAACGTTTTACCGTTCATTCGCAATCGCACGTAGCTGTTACATGCTACAATGTAACTTACGATGCCGGATGTCACTTACGACGTGACCCCACCGACACATTGTAAGATATATTGTAGTGTGTAAAGCGGGCTTTACATGACTCGGTTTTAAGTAATCTCTAAAGTGGAACTGAGGTAGAGCAAGTTTCCGGCAAGACAACACTTGTTAGCGGCTTATAGATAAAACGTATAATTCTAATTTGTTTTATTCTTTATTTTCATAATAAAAATTCAAGGAATTCAATGACATTTATCTGAGTATTTAATATTATGGAGATCTGTAACATGCACTTAAAGCAACATCATGATGGACCCTGAAGCCGCCTACACAATATGTGAGAACCCGGAGATAGAAGATCATAGATGAGTTGTGGAAATTGTCTCCAGAGCTGTAATTTGTTGACTTTTCTATTGAGAAATGGGAAATATTATAATTGGTGTATAGATGATAATACCTTCTAGAAACATCCGTTATTGCTTAAATACATTTCATACCTTCTCTATAATTACAGGTTACATGTAAGGATTCACTTGATAAAATCTTTCTGAAAAAAAAAAAAGGTACAAAACTCAAAAGCGAGAGGCATGATCCAGACAGAAAGCTGACAGTAATGAAATTACAGCATACAAGCACAAGAACGGAAAATACAAACTATCATCCTTGGGCTAATGCCATTACATTTATATAGGAGAAGGACAGATCCAGCATCAGATTCCATAAAAAACACATTTATTGAACATTTCTAAAAGAAGGGCTTTCATTCCGTAAAAACAGGAGAAACGCAATGATGAGAGGAACATCCTTAGTCACAAACACGTTTCGAATGATCAAATCCTTATTCATTGTACACTCCTATTTTCTCCCAGTGGACATAGCTGCTTTCCGTTGCACGGTTCCATGATGGATGGGTAGCTGACCTTCTAAACTCCTCTGCATCATATTGATATAGTACAATGGTAATCATGACTGTAAGTACAGAATTACTCAAATGTTCAAGGGGAAACTTGCACACCGTGTCTGCAAACTGAGGTTCTGATCTGGCATAAATTCTAAGGGGCACTTTGCACACTGTGACATCGCAGGTGTGATGTCGGTGGGGTCAAATTGAAAGTGACGCACATCCGGCATCGCATGCGACATCGTAGTGTGTAAAGCCTAGATGATACGATTAACGAGCGCAAAAGCGTCGTAATCGTATCATCCATGCAGCATCGGCGTAATTCATAATTACGCTGACGCGACGGTCCAATGTTGTTCCTCGCTCCTGCGGCAGCACACATCGCTGTGTGTGAAGCCGCAGGAGCGAGAAACATCTCCTACCGGCGTCACCGCGGCTTCCGTAGGTTATGCGGAAGGAAGGAGGTGGGCAGGATGTTTACATC
Organism: Anomaloglossus baeobatrachus; assembly: GCF_048569485.1. Lineage (NCBI taxonomy): Eukaryota > Metazoa > Chordata > Amphibia > Anura > Aromobatidae > Anomaloglossus > Anomaloglossus baeobatrachus. The sequence goes on from NC_134364.1 coordinate 120,504,442, forward strand.
CTGCTCATCTCCGCCCCTCCGCTCTGATTGTCCGCCTGACGTGTGACGTCGCAGTGACGCCGCACGACCCTCCCCCTTAACAAGGAGGCGGGTCGCCGGCCACAGGGATGTCGCACGGCAGGTGAGTGTGTGTGTGAAGCTGGCGTAGCAATAATTTTCGCTACACCAGCTATCACCACATCTCGCTGCTGCGACGGGGGCCGGGACTATCGCACTCGGCATCGCATCGCAGCATTGGCCTGCAATGTCGCAGTGTGCAAAGTGCCCCTAAGTCATATGAAAAGACTTGTTAAAGGGTCAGTTTTGACTTTTAGGATTGCTATTTCCAATAGGTGGCACTAGAGTTCATCTCCTTCCTCCCTGAACAGACAATCTGCATATTTTCCAAAGCAGCATTGCAGCTATAAGTCTACTCACTGGCGGCCAGGTTGGTTTGTCAGTCTCCGCAAGGAGAAAGGTTTTCCCTTTAGACCCCAGTATAGCTTCTCATACAGCCAGATCAGACCTCATACTTTGCACTGATGAGGGGAAATAACCCCGAAACACCATGTCTGCAAATGCAGGTTCTGATCTGGCATAAATCCTAAGTCATATCAAAAGGCTCATTAAAGAGTCACTTTTGACTTTTAGGATTGCTACTTCTAATAGGTGGCACTAGAGTTCATATCCTTCCTCCCTGAACAGACAATCTGCATATTTACCAGAGGAGCATTGCAGCTATGAGACTCCTCACTGACAGCCAGATGGTTTGTCAGTCTCCACAAGGAGAAAAATGTTCCCCGTAGACCCCACTATAGCTTCTCATACAGCCATATCAGATCTCATACTTTGCACTGATGAGGGGCAATAACCCTGAAACACCATGTCTGCAAATTGAGGTTCTGATCTGGCATAAATCCTAGGTCATATAAAAAGACTCGCTAAAGGGTCAGTTTTGACTTTTAGGATTGCTTCTTCCAAAAGTTGGCGCTAGAGTTTGTGTACTTCCTCCTTGAAGAGACTATTCAAATATTCAAGATGTCAAAAGATCAAATTACCATGAATTATTTTCTGTATTGCCAATGTCGAAAGAGTACAGATAATATAATGATACAGAATAGGTTGGAAGCTATTACTGGTGATAGGAGGATTGATCAGAATGCAATGAGTTGTTACAGATATTGGTGATATGTAACATGACTTCCCGATGTTTTCACTGCATATCTCAGGGCAATATCCTATCATTGCATTTTGTAAGTGTAAATATATAAGTTAATTTGGTGAAATCTTATTTTAGTAGTTACCACAATGGGATGCTCACAAATTAGGCATGTTTCAGTGGACAGATCATAGTGTGATTTGCAGAAATTTAGATGAATCCATACTGGAGAAATAATGGATGGTTTGGGTAAGCTTTCGTCCTACTGCAGATTGGTTCACTGTGCCGTGGAATTGCTGCATATTCATATAAGATATATTCTGAATGTACGTATATATCCAGGATAGAAAGAGAAGTGTGGCAATGCTAACTTAAAAATCTTCTTAATTACATCAGCTGTATAAACCATTGTACAGCAAGTCGGTTTTTAAGAGATGGTTGTTGCACATATAAACACAGTGGTGTTTATTGCCTGTAAGAGTGTATACTCAGTTGGTCTTTTTACAGAAGTTCTTCCATGAACTTTTTTCCTCAAAATCCTATGTATATGTGTATGCACTGAAGCGACCGGTGGTAGGGCCGCGGGTGTGTGTGTATGCTCTATTCCAACAAAATCCCCATACTCAGATTTTACCGGTAGTAACTAGTGATGAGCGAGTACTAAAAAGCTCGGGTGCTCGAAGCTCGGGCCGAGCCTGCCAAGATACTCGTGTACTCGGGCCGAGCAACGAGCCCAATGTTATCCTATGGGAGACCCGAGTATTTTTGTGAAATGACCCCCGGCAGCATGGAGAAACCCTAAAAATTGCACAAAAGTCTCAGAAGAGTGCTAAAATGACATGGCAACAGCATGGGGAAGACCGCTTGAAGCATTTATCACTCAAAAGTCACAGCTGTGAACAATTTTGTCCACGTTTCACGCCATTTTTACGGACTCACCAGAAAACCTTCCAAAATGACCCCAAAATGATTTTTCATGGCAGAAATGTTAAGGGCACATACCCAATAGTGAGATAGAGCTGGTGTATGTTACTTTTTGAGATTAATACATTAAAGATTTTACGTGAAAAAATTGTGTGGCACTCCGATGTCCCTGAGAAGAGACGTACATGAAGGCCTCTTGAGTCTAATATGCCCATTTTGAGGAAGTGAGTCTTTGTAGTATTTTCCTTTGCCAGGGCAGTCCAAAATTGTGAGGTTCACCAATGCCCCTGCATAGAGACGTGCATGAGGGCCTGTAAACTTGAAGTGCCCATTGTAAGGAAGTGGGTCAATTGTAGTTTAGCCCTTTGGCAGGGCAGCCAAAAATTGGGAGGCTCCACATTGTCCCTGGATAGAGACGTGCATGATGGCCTGTAAACCTGAAGTGCCCATTGTAAGGAAGTGGGTCAATTGTAGTATAGCCCTTTGGCAGGGCAGCCAAAAATTGGGAGGCTCCACGTTGTCCCTGGGTAGAGACGTGCATGACGGCCTGTAAACTTGAAGTGCCCATTGTAAGGAAGTGGGTCTATTGTAGTATAGCCCTTTGGCAGGGCAGCCAAAAATTGGGAGGCTCCACGTTGTCCCTGGGTAGAGACGTGCATGAGGGCCTGTAAACTTGAAGTGCCCATTGTAAGGAAGTGGGTCTATTGTAGTATAGCCCTTTGGCAGGGCAGCCAAAAATTGAGAGGCTCCACATTGTCCCTGGATAGAGACGTACATGATGGCCTGTAAACTTGAAGTGCCCATTGTAAGGAAGTGGGTCTATTGTAGTATAGCCCTTTGGCAGGGCAGCCAAAAATTGAGAGGCTCCACATTGTCCCTGGATAGAGACGTGCATGAGGGCCTGTAAACTTGAAGTGCCCATTGTAAGGAAGTGGGTCTATTGTAGTATAGCCCTTTGGCAGGGCAGCCAAAAATTGGGAGGCTCCACGTTGTCCCTGGGTAGAGACGTGCATGAGGGCCTGTAAACTTGAAGTGCCCATTGTAAGGAAGTGGGTCTATTGTAGTATAGCCCTTTGGCAGGGCAGCCAAAAATTAAGAGGCTCCACATTGTCCCTGGATAGAGACGTGCACGAGGGCCTGTAAACTTGAAGTGCCCATTGTAAGGAAGTGGGTGTATTATAGTATAGCCCTTTGGCAGGGCAGCCAAAAATTGGGAGGCTCCACGTTGTCCCTGGGTAGAGACGTGCATGAGGGCCTGTAAACTTGAAGTGCCCATTGTAAGGAAGTGGGTGTATTATAGTATAGCCCTTTGGCAGGGCAGCCAAAAATTGAGAGGCTCCACATTGTCCCTGGATAGAGACGTGCATGAGGGCCTGTAAACTTGAAGTGCCCATTGTAAGGAAGTGGGTGTATTATAGTATAGCCCTTTGGCAGGGCAGCCAAAAATTGGGAGGCTCCACGTTGTCCCTGGGTAGAGACGTGCATGAGGGCCTGTAAACTTGAAGTGCCCATTGTAAGGAAGTGGGTGTATTATAGTATAGCCCTTTGGCAGGGCAGCCAAAAATTGGGAGGCTCCACGTTGTCCCTGGATAGAGACGTGCATGAGGGCCTCAAAACATTAAGTGTCCATTGTCAGGAAGTGGGTGTATTATAGTATAGCCCTTAGGCAGAGCAGCCAAAAATTGGGAGGCTCCACGTTGTCCCTGGGTAGAGACGTGCATGAGGGCCTGTAAACTTGAAGTGCCCATTGTAAGGAAGTGGGTGTATTATAGTATAGCCCTTTGGCAGGGCAGCCAAAAATTGGGAGGCTCCACGTTGTCCCTGGATAGAGACGTGCATGAGGGCCTCAAAACATTAAGTGTCCATTGTCAGGAAGTGGGTGTATTATAGTATAGCCCATAGGCAGGGCAGCCAAAAATTGGGAGGCTCCACGTTGTCCCTGCGTAGAGACGTGCATGAGGGCCTCAAAACATTGTTCCCATTGCAAAAGAGCGGGTCTCCTGTCGTTGTAATGTCCATTCTGCAAAGAATGGGCGAAAAAATTTACCACTGGGGGTATACCTGAAACAAAGGCCTAAGTATTGCAATTTGTAACGGTCATCATGGTGGCGCATGAGGAGAAGGAGGAGCAGTCCAGCGATTATCCAAAGTCCAGAAGTGTGTACCCATGGGTGATTGGAGGTACATGGCAAACTTTAAATTCCGCTCTCATTTGCTGGTGGTGTGGTGAAGTCTGGCCCAATCCAACCCTTGTTCATCTTGATCAGAGTCAGCCTGTCAGCATTTTCAGTTGACAGGCGGGTGCGTTTATCTGTAATGATTCCACCTGCGGCACTAAAAACACGCTCTGACAAAACGCTAGCGGCAGGGCAGGCCAGGACTTCCAAGGCGTAGAGAGCCAATTCATGCCACGTGTCCAGCTTGGATACCCAATAATTGTAAGGCACAGAGGAATGTCGGAGTACAGTTGTTCGATCTGCAAGGTACTCCTTCAGCATCTGGGCAAACTTAAGATTTCTTGTGGCACTACCCCGCACCTCAGGGGCTGTGGTACGTGAGGGGCTGAGAAAACTGTCCCACATCTTAAAGACTGTTCCCCTACCTCTGGCGGATTGGACTTGTGCCTCTCTCGGCTGTACGCCTCGGTTGTCCACTGATTCCTGACCTATGCCGCTAGCGTTTTGTGAGGGGAATGCTTTGCCTACTTCCGTGACTATGGCCTTCCGGAACTGCTGCATTTTGGTTGACCTCTCCTCCACGGGAATAAGAGACAAAACGTTCTCCTTGTAGCGTGGGTCTAACAGTGTTACCAACCAGTAATGATTGTCGGCCAAGATGTTCTTAACACGAGGGTCACGAGACAGGCAGCTTACCATAAAGTCAGCCATGTGCGCCAGACTCTTAACAGCCAGGACTTCAGTAGCCTGACCAACAAGATGACTGAACATGCTGTCCTCCTCCTCCTCCTCCTCCTCCTCCTCATCTACCCTGTCCTCTGGCCAGCCACGCTGAACCGAGGATATGACTGGTGTGCATGTCATATCCTCAATTTGGCCGGAGAGTTGCTCCATGTCTTCATCCTCCTCCTCCTCATAGTCCTCCACTGCACGTTGTGATGAGACGAGGCTGGGCTGTGTGTTATCATCCACACCCACTACTGTTTCTTGCTGCAACTCATCGCGCTCCGCCTGCAATGCATCATGTTTGTTTTTCAGCAGAGACCGTTTTAGAAGGCAGAGTAGCGGTATGGTGACGCTAATAACGGCGTCATCACCACTCACCATCTTGGTGGAGTCCTCAAAGTTTTGGAGGATGGTACATAGGTCTGACATCCATCTCCACTCCTCAGGTGTTATGTGTGGAGTTTGACCCATTTCCCGACGGCTTAGGTGATGCAGGTACTCAACAACTGCCCTCTTCTGCTCACATATCCTGACCAACATGTGCAGAGTTGAATTCCAACGCGTGGGCACATCACACACCAGTCTGTGAGCCGGAAGATGCAAACGGCGCTGAAAGCCGGCAAGGCCGGCTGAAGCAGTAGGTGACTTTCGAAAATGTGCAGACAGGCGGCGAACTTTTACCAGCAGATCAGACAGCTCTGGGTATGACTTTATAAACCGCTGAACCACGAGGTTGAGCACATGGGCCACGCATGGAACATGTGTCAGCTGGCCTCGCCTCAAAGCCGCCACCAGGTTCCGGCCATTGTCACACACGACCTTTCCTGGCTTTAGGTTCAGAGGTGTGAGCCAGTGATCTGCCTGCTGTTTTTCAGAGCTGTCCACACCTCTTCTGCATTGTGGGGTTTGTCACCGATGCAGATTAGCTTCAGCACAGCCTGTTGCCGCTTCGCCGAGGCAGTGCTGCAGTGCTTCCAGCTTGGGACTGGTGTGGAGGGTAAAGTGGATGAGGATGCGCAGGAGGAGGAGGCTGAAGAGCATGACATTCCTGAGCTGTAGAGTGTGGGTGAAACACTGACTGAGGTAGGGCCTGCAAACCTTGGTGTGGGAAGGACGTGTTCCGTCCCTCGCTCAGACTGGGTCCCAGCTTCCACAATATTAACCCAGTGTGCCGTCAACGAGATGTAGCGGCCTTGCCCACAAGCACTTGTCCACGTGTCTGTGGTTAGGTGGACCTTGGGTGAAACAGCGTTGTTCAGGGCACGTGTGATGTTTTGTGACACGTGGTTATGCAACGCGGGGACGGCACACCGGGAGAAATAGTGGCGGCTGGGGACCGAGTAACGTGGGACAGCTGCCGCCATCAGGTCACGGAATGCTTCTGTCTCCACCAGCCTAAAAGGCAACATTTCCAGCGCAAGCAGTCGCGAAATGTTAGCATTTAGAACTGTGGCATGTGGGGTGTTGGCAGTGTATTTGCGCCTGCGTTCAAACGTTTGCTGAATGGATAACTGAACGCTGCGCTGGGACAAGGACGTGCTTGATGATGGTTTTCTTTCTGCGTAGGCAACTGAAGGTGCAGGAGTGGAGGAGGCTTGTTCGCAGGCAGCATGGACAGGGGATTGGCTCGCATGCACAACCAGCGAAGACGTAGCAGTGACATCAGCAAGCACTGCTCCTCGACTCTGTTGTACTTCCCACAAAGTCGGGTGCTTGGCTGACATGTGCCTGATCATGCTGGTGGTGGTCAGGCTGCTAGTTTTGGTACCCCTGCTGATGCTGGCACGGCAGGTGTTGCAAATGGCCTTTTTAGAATCATCTGGAGCCAACTTAAAAAACTGCCAGACTCGGGAAGACCTAACATTTGTACAGGCAACTTGTGTCGTCGTGTTGTTCCGGGGAACGGTTGCCTGACTTCTGCCTGGGGCCACCACCCTGCTTCTTACTGCCTGTTGTGATGCTACGCCTCCCTCCCCCTGTGCACTGCTGTCCTCGCTCTGCATATCCTCCTGCCAGGTTGGGTCAGTTACTGGATCATCCACCACGTCGTCTTCCTCTTCCGCACCCTGCTCCTCCTCCTGACTTCCTGACAATTGTGTCTCATCATCGTCCACCACTTGTTGAGACACGTTGCCAACTTCGTGAGAACGTGGCTGCTCAAATATTTGGCCATCTGTACAGACGATCTCCTCATGACCCACTTCAATATGAGCTGGCGAGAGGCCAGAATGTGTGAATGGAAACGTGAACAGCTCTTCCGAGTGTCCAAGTGTGGGATCATTAATGTCCGAGGAGGACGTGTACTCGGCCTGGTGGTAGGAAGGAGGATCAGGTTCAGAAATGTGCGGTGCAGTATCACGGCTACTGACACTTGACCGTGTGGAAGACAGAGTGTTTGTGGTGGTGCCAATCTGACTGGAAGCATTATCTGCTATCCAACTAACAACCTGTTGACACTGGTCTTGGTTCAAGAGCGGTGTACTGCTGCGGTCCCCAAGAATTTGGGACAGGACGTGCGAGCGACTAGATGTGGCCCTTTGTTGTGGCGAAATTAGAGCTTGCCCACGACCTCGGCCTCTGCCTGCACCACCATCACGTCCACTTCCTTGTTTCTTGCCAATGCCCTTGCGCATTTTGCAATGCTGTGCTGACGTGTATTCACTACTTGTGCGTTATATCAAAGTTTGTGGAAATTGCACACAAGTGCACCTGTACGCTGCCACCGACAGGCACACACGTGCGGTTTTAAAAACCAAGCACGGATGCACTAAGAACCTAACAGGTTTTTTTGGGGAGCGACAATTACAGACAAGTCAGACACTATCTGGACTGTTTTAGACTGTATACACCAGCCCCAGATATGATGAAGGCTGGTATACGGTCACCACTAGGAATGGCTATATACCCTGCCTGCCTGCCTGCCTGTATACTGGTACAATAGTCCTGACAAGGACTCTTCTTGTCACTAGCCTGTATTCAGACCTGGCTATACCCTGCCTGTATACAACTAGAATAGTCCTGAGAAGGACTTTTGGTCACACTGTTTGCAGCCCTGCAACTGAAAAAGCTATAAAGGGCCGCAAAGCTTTCCCTGAATCAGCGACACTCTCCCTGCACTGACTGTCTGGATAGCTGTGAGCGGAGCACAGCGCGCCGGCCGGTATAAAGGCTCGGTCACGCTGTGCAGGCCGGCCAATCACTGCAATTCCACAACTAACAGGGCTGTGGCATTGCAGTGGTCTGCCAGCCAATCCCTGCATGAGGGCTGGCTCTCAAAAGAGCGCCAACATGCAGAAATGAAGACCACGAGTACAGCACGAGTATCGCGAGATTACTCGGTCCCCGCCGAGTAGACCGAGTACAGTGATACTCGTGCGAGTACCGAGTAGTAACAAGCATGCTCGCTCATCACTAGTAGTAACATTTCTTTACTATGAAACATATTTATAACACAATCAACCAAACTATCTGCGCACAGGTGTATACTGGAGTCCCCGGATCTTCACTCCTTCCAGGTGCACAGCAAGAAAAAAAGAAAAAGAGAAAAAAACAACAAAGAAATGGCGGCAACTTTCCCTAACTTTCCCTACAATCACGTACCAGTCTATCCCAGAAGAAGATGCCGCTCCCACGTCGCAGGCCTGTAGTCTCACGATGAGGGGTCCCGGTGCAGCGCTGAAGGGATGCAGCTCCTCGGTCTTTTCCTTTGATCTTCTCCCGCTGGTAACGGATTCTAGTCAGTCTTTTAGTCCCGGGGCACACCGAGCAGAAGAAGGGAGGTCACGGCCCCTGCACTTGCACTCAGGGGCGATGCTCTGCAGACCGGTTAGATTCTCAGGGAAAACAAAGTCTCTGAGACCGGGGTTAGCAGAAACCACTTCCACAGGGTGATTCCTCCAAGGATCCGGTGGCAAAAGAGCCCTCTGTTCAGGGAGACCACACGCAGCTCTCTCCTGACTGAACTCCGGGGCTGAATAAACTTCCTGCACTTTTTCTTCCTGGTTAGAACACACAAGCTGCAGTAGGGGATTTCCCACCTCTGTGTTTGTGATTGCACAGTCTGGCACTGCCCCCATGTGGGCAAGTGCTGAAGCAATATTCAAATCCATTTCTACATTAATGATGCAGTCTGAATTGTTGATCCCATTACACACTGTAGTGTCAGTTTGTTAATGCACTCACCTATCGCTGCCTTCTGCATTATCCAACACCTTCTGCTCCTCTTCTCAGTGATATCACCACTCTTCTGATTCTTCAGGTCACACTGCACTCTGTGTAACCCAAAATTGGCTATGGAGCATCAGAACCAAGTTCCAAAGATTACATTGTAAAAGTGTCTTCCGGCTCACACATCCAGCACAGAGTGATCCAAATAGTCTGAATCGCCATTATGGGACTGAGAAGAGGAGCAGAACAGTACTGGATACTAGAGAAGATGGAAGTGGATGAGACTATTGCCCCATTGACACTTTAAAAAAGGAACACTATGGGGAAATACAAGTGCAATAGGGTTTCATCTGATAAAGACCTAAATAGTAAGAGGTAGTTTTGACGATTCAGCAATTGCCCACTTGTGTGAAAGTGAACTCTTCTTTATTAAAGCAGATGTATGGGTCCTATTGTTTGTTAAATCAAAAGAAGATAACCATTGTCTCTTCCCAGACTTATTGGACCCTTGTTGTCTCTAAAAGTGTATTGCCTCAGCCCCTCTGACTACAGAGTTCAGAGGAAAATTAAGCAGTTGGGTTGAACTTGCGATCAATGAGAGAGCAGCCATTTCCACCAATCCTGTAAGAAGATTGAGTGTTATAAAAGGGCCTTGCTACTGTAACCAGTGGTTAGATTCTACATGACCTGCTTCACTCAAAGAAGGATTCTATATCATCTCAGTTGAGGAGTTTCGGTTCCGATTCAGGATACGCAGAACTGCTTCACTCTGGATATTCTATAGGATTTCAGTTTAGGATCCACAATTCCAGCTGAAAGTTAACAGAACTGCTTCCTAAGCTAGGTGCTATCTATTCTCAGTGGGTGACTGCTAAATTCGGGGTGCTGCTGGACTGGGATAGGTGATCCTGGAAGCCCTGAAGTCCTGAAGACTCTAATCCCAGGTGGGCCAGCGGAAGAGTGAGACTCTGGTCCTTGTACCATCTGGTGTCCTTGCTGGGAATGTGAAATATGTTTTTGCCTGTTGGTGAACCAATAAAGTCTTACCAATGTGTGGTTCACTCACCCTTTGTTGTCTGAGTAGTGTTTTGTTCACAGGAGCGGAGTGCGAGCGTTCAGTGGGGTGAGCCCTGGTTTCTGTAGTCTTTATAAAGACAGCCAGGTTAGCAGATGAGAGAACCCACTTGATTCTCGTGTCTCAACAGCTTTTGTGGTCACATTGAAAGGTTGTGCATCACACAACAGTGATCTGGACTAGAGACATGTCACAGCTGCTGCAGACTCCACATGACCGAAGGTCAAAAGATTAAACTTGAAAAAGGAGCTGCTGTGTTGATTGTAAAGCCTGCTCTACATGTTACGATTCTGCATACGATATCGTATGCGATCGTAACTGCCCCCATCGTATGTGTGGCACGTTCAATTTTGTTGAATGTGCCGCACAAACGATTAACCCCCGTCACACGTACTTTCCCGTCCATACGACCTCGATGTGGGCGGCGAACGTCCACTTCCTGGAGTGGGAGGGATGTTCGGCGTCACACCGACGTCACACGGCAGCCGGCCAATAGAAGCGGAGGGGCGGAGATAAGCGGGACGTAAACATCCCGCCCACCTCCTTCCTTCCGCATTACCGGCCGGGAGCTGCAGGACGCAGGTAAGATCTGTTCATCGTTCCCGGGGTGTCACACACTGCGATGTGTGCTACCCCGGGTACGATGAACAACCTGATGTTCAATTCATGAGGAATGAACGACGTGCGTGCGATGAACGTTTTACCGTTCATTCACAATCGCATGTAGGTGTTACAAACTACAATGTACCTTACGATGCCGGATGTGCATCACTTACGACGTGACCCCACCGACACATCGTAAGATATATTGTAGTGTGTAAAGCGGGCTTAAGAAAAGGCCAATGCACATGGACGTGCTTCAAAGTCTTCTAATGTTCTCACTTCATCTTCAGGATTAATTGGGTGTATCCTGAAGAAAAAGTGAGGACACTTCAAAACGCATCTATTAAAAACCGCATTCCTTTTCATTTCAATGTCAATGTAATTTAGTGGCATTTTCGTACAATCAATTGCAGCAGTGCAGAGATTCCAATAAAACTCCTTTTTCAACACACATTGACACAATACAACACTAAAGGGTGCTTTACTCGCTGCGACATCGCTAACGATATATCGTCGGGGTCACGTCATTAGTGACGCATATCCGGTGTCGTTAGCAACATCGCCGCGTGTGACACCTAGGAGCGACGATCAACGATCACAAAAACGTCAAAAATCGTTTATCGTTGACACGTCACTCCTTTTCATAATATCGTTGCTGCTGCAGGTACGATGCTGTTCGTCGTTCCTGCGGCAGCACACATCGCTATGTGTGACACCGCAGGAGCGACGAACATCTCCTTACCTGCGTCTACCGGCAATGAGGAAGGAAGGAGGTGGGTGGCATGTTCCGGCCACTCATCTCCGCCCCTCCTCTGCTATTGGGCGGCTGCCGTGTGACGTCGCTGTGACACCGAATGAACCGCCCCCTTAGAAAGGAGGCAGTTCGCCAGCAACAGTGACGTTGCAGGGCAGGTAAGTCCGTGTGACGGGTGTAAGCGATGTTGTGCGCCACATGCAGCGATTTGCTCGTGTCGCACAACCGACGGGGGCGGGTATGCTCCCTTTACACATACCTAGGTCTAGGGGAATAAAAGTTAATAGGATGGCTTATTTCAGGAGAACAAGTACTTCTCAATGTTGCCTTGAGACACACTTAATTAGCCAGACTCTGTCCTACGCTGATGAGGAGGAAACACTACGAAACATTGGGTTGCATATATGGTGTGCCAAATCTACCTGTAAGCTAAAACATTACAAATAGGGTTGATCGAATACCTCAAATATTCGGCTTCGCGAATATTTGCCGAATAGGTCGCCGCTATTCGACTATTCGCGAATATTCGATGCACAATGTAAGTCTATGGGAAACCAGAATAACAACTATTCGGAACTATTCGGGCATCCCATAGACTTACATTGTGCATCGAATATTCGCATATCGGTGACCTATTCGTCGGATATTTGCAAAGTCAAATATTTGAGGTATTTGATCATCCCTAATTACAAGCCATTAGTTGCAATAAATCATAAAGTGGCTGTCTTCATACTGTCTTGGCTAATCCTGATGTTAAATCCAGTTTTTCTGTTAAACTGAAGTCTGAAGCAGGCTTTACACGCTAGCGATGTTGCTGGTGAAAGCACCCGCCCCCGTCGATTGTGTGTCACGGTCAAATCGACGCCCGTGGCGCACAACATTTCTAGGACCCGTCACACGGACTTACCTGCCTAGCGATGTCGCTGTGGCCGGCGAACTGCCTCCTTTCTAAGGGGGCGGTTCGTGCGGCGTCACTAAGCCACCGCCCAATAGAAGCGGAGGGGCGGAGATGAGCGGCCGTAACATCCCGCCCACCTCCTTCCTTCCTCATTGTGGGCGGCCGCAGGTACGGTGATGTTCCTCATTCCTGGGGTCTCACACATAGCGAAGTGTGCTGCCGCAGGAACGACAAACAACCTGCGTCCTGCAACAGCAACGATAATCGGGAAAGGAACGACGTGTCAACGATCAACGATTAGGTAAGTAATTTTGATCGTTAACGATATCGCTAACGAGGCCGGATGTGCGTCACGAATTCCGTGACCCCCAATGACATCTCGTTAGCGATGTCGTTGAGTGTAAAGCCCGCTTTAGAGTTTCTTATTTTTGTGACTTTTTTAAAAACATTTAATCTTTATAGCCCCTATAAGCTGTCGTATTGTAGCATAAGTATATAGCCCCTAACTAGAAATATAAATTCTAAATTGCAGCAAGCATTATTTTATTGATTACAATGGATAACTTTAATTTATATTTTGGATGAGCTGTTTGTGTTCAATATATTGTAGACGGAGGGCTTTGAATAATTTAGCAGTAAGTAAAAATCATTTAGAAGCAGGTAAGTGTGCAGAATTCATTATGATTGGAATCCAATTGACTTATTTGCTTAAATTAATTTGGGTTCAAATGTAGACGAGCAGAAAAAGCATAAAATAGGCTGTCCTCTAATGAATGGTTCTGCATAAAACAGGAGAGATATTTATTTTTTTTTACCAGTCTATTGATTTCTAATTACAGCCACTCTACTGTGTTTCTATATGTACAGCATTTAAGGCTTTATTTTCTGGTTCATTCTCTCTCGGGTCAACAAGATAAATAGTAACATAAAGTCCAATAACACAGCACATATAATTAGTGTAAGTGCAAAAGAATAGCAAATACTTCTTCCATATAGAAAGATACATTAGCGAAACAAATTGCAAAGTAATTAAAAAGTAAAAAGTTAGTTACAGAACTTTTCTGCAAGTAATAGATTTCGATTAAACTATAAAAAAAAGTTATAAAACATTAACAGGTTATTTACAGAGCTTTACTGCAAGGAATAGTCTTCTGTCAAGCTTTGGCGTAATGCCATGGTCTATGGCGCCGCTCTTTGACTCTGTCATTGCTAAAAAAATTAAAGTCAAATGTGAGTTGTAATGTGCCACTGTGGAAGAAAAAAAATGGAGGTAAAGGCTAATGGTGTTCTATACATTTTATATAGGAAGGACTGGTACATTGGCCCAAATGAAGTATAAAATTGAATTTTACAGGTAAATCATCCTGTATATATATATATATATATATATATATATATATATATATATATATATATATATATATATATATATATATATATATATTATACAGAATATAGCATCTATTTAGAGCTATTATAGATTTGTACCTTTTCATTAGCCTATATTGATTAAATGGTCCCTCATGGCCTAACACATTCTAATAGACATTACAATGCAGGGAAATTCCATTTAGAACACATTATCCATAGGTGATCCAGCAGTCCCATAGAGAATCAATGGATCAACAGTCAAGGATGCCTACAGCCTATTCATTCTAGTGGAGATAAAAGTGCCCCATTCTGGAAATCGATGGGGATCCCAGTGGTTGGTCTTGGACATACATGAGAAAAATTCAGTTTGAAGAATTTGTTATTTAAAGTGCACTAATCACCAGGATTTTCCTATATAACCTAAAACCACTACTATACTGGCACTATCAGGCTGAGTCTATACATGCATTGCTATACTGGCACTATCAGGCTGATTCTATACATACAGTGCTATACTGGCACTATCAGGCTGAGTCTATACATACAGTGCTATACTGGCACTATCAGGCTGAGTCTATACATACATTGCTATACTGGCACTATCAGGCTGATTCTATACATACAGTGCTATACTGGCACTATCAGGCTGGTTCTATACATACAGTGCTATACTGGCGCTATCAGGCTGAGTCTATACATACAGTGCTATACTGGCACTATCAGGCTGATTCTATACATACAGTGCTATACTGGCACTATCAGGCTGATTCTATACATACAGTGCTATACTGGCACTATCAGGCTGATTCTATACATACAGTGCTATACTGGCACTATCAGGCTGATTCTATACATACAGTGCTATACTGGCGCTATCAGGCTGATTCTATACATACAGTGCTATACTGGCACTATCGGGCTGATTCTATACATACAGTGCTATACTGGCACTATCAGGCTGATTCTATACATACAGTGCTGTACTGGCACTATCAGGCTGATTCTATACATACAGTGCTAAAGTGGCACTATCAGGCTGATTCTATACATACAGTGCTGTACTGGCACTATCAGGCTGATTCTATACATACAGTACTATACTGGCACTATCGGGCTGATTCTATACATACAGTGCTATACTGGCACTATCAGGCTGATTCTATACATACAGTGCTATACTGGCGCTATCAGGCCGATTCTATACATACAGTGCTATACTGGCGCTATCAGGCTGATTCTATACATACAGTGCTGTACTGGCGCTATCAGGCTGATTCTATACATACAGTGCTATACTGGCACTATCAGGCTGAGTCTATACATACAGTGCTATACTGGCACTATCAGGCTGAGTCAATACATACAGTGCTATACTGGCACTATCAGGCTGGTTCTATACATATAGTGATATACTGGCACTATCAGGCTGATTCTATACATACAGTGCTATACTGGCACTATCAGGCTGATTCTATACATACAGTGCAATACTGGCACTATCAGGCTGATTCTATACATACAGTGCTATACTGGCGCTATCAGGCTGATTCTATACATACAGTGCTATACTGGCACTATCAGGCTGGTTCTATACATACAGTGCTATACTGGCACTATCAGGCTGAGTCTATACATACAGTGCTATACTGGCACTATCAGGCTGATTCTATACATACAGTGCTATACTGGCACTATCAGGCTGGTTCTATACATACAATATATCGAGTAGACCTGGCTCACTAAGTTTGACAGGGTGCTCTGGAGAAAATAATCAACTGAAGTCCAAAATGAATCTCCGGCACTCCAAATAGAAAAACAAGAACACAGTCTGGGTTTCTTTGGTGCTTTTTTATTGTAAAGAAAATGAAAAAAGTCTGTCTCAACGTTTCGGTCTCGATGGGACCTTTATCGAGAGTTATATCAGACTAAGAGATTAGAGATTAGTGTATGGATTGCACCGACAAAGAACGATGTGGGTCATCACAGAAAAGGGGAGTAAGTGTGAGCACTGTGACCATATAACGAAATATCACAGTCAGCCGGTAGGTGTTGCCAGATGCATCATATGGTGGGATTCTGCATGGATAAGGGACCACAGTCCAAGACTGCCGGGTAGGGGTCAAGAGCTCAGTGACTACTATACAGACAGATCACCTGTATGATCCAATAGAGAACAGCCTGTCAGAAAGTAGTGGAAGAGGTATACGGTTGGTATTGGTGTCAATGTCCTAGATAGGATCTGTTTGGAGGTAGTAGTCTCCTGTACTTGATGCAGGCTTGTATAAAACCAGGTGGCGAGCATATATATTCTTAGAGAGGGGTGACTGGCGTAAGGACATACAGAATATACATTCTATACATACAGTGCTATACTGGCACTATCAGGCTGAGTCTATACATACACTGCTATACTGGCACTATCAGGCTGATTCTATACATACAGTGCTATACTGGCACTATCAGGCTGAGTCTATACATACAGTGCTATACTGGCGCTATCAGGCTGAGTCTATACATACAGTGCTATACTGGCACTATCAGGCTGATTCTATACATACAGTGCTATACTGGTGCTATCAGGCTGAGTCTATACATACACTGCTATACTGGCACTATCAGGCTGATTCTATACATACAGTGCTATACTGGCACTATCAGGCTGAGTCTATACATACCTATAGTGGTCAGCTCGGATGTTTAGATTTTGAAATCCAAAAAAGTAACGCTTATAAAATCCGCATCTTCTTGAGTGACAGCAGCTGAGGATCAGATATTGTATTCATAGTTATCTCCTCCCCTGTTAGAATTAGCAAAAGTATTATACAATCGATTTAACTTTTCACTAGCAATGTAGCGCCCCTGAGCCACTCAGGGCTCTACTAGGTACTGCATCCTCACCAGGATGCAGGGCCTACCCCCAGAAACCTGGAACACCAGTGCCAGTAACACCTGCACGCACCATAATCCCAGTTCCCACTCCACCACAGGGGTAATTGGATAGTCACATACCAGAGGGATGGCCACCAAGAGGGCGGAGCCAGTCCAGGGGACTAGACAGTCTGGTGGGAGGGGACAAGCAGTAAGAGTAGAGAGTCAAGTAGTAGAGAGTGAAGTGAAAAGACCTGCCTTGAGCTGGGTCGTGTAACGGTGACCCGGGGCACAGGAAAGTGGTTGCCAGGGTAGGTACACACGAGTACCACTGGGAACAGAGCACCAACGGGGCTCAGGCATCAGCTTCACGCGGCCTGGCAGTTACCTGCACAGTGAGGGGAGGTTCACGGACCTCACTGATCCACAAACCCGGGGGTACCTGCAGTAAAGCAAGGATCAGCGTTCGGAACACGGACCGGCCCTACAGGGTCCACACTGCCCACTGTACAGACAAGGAGACTGCCAAAAAGGACAGCCGGGCCCCAAACCAGCTCCAAGCTATGGGGACCAAACCACACTGAGGGTGCCGGGGACAGAGAAACTGAGTCATCCAACTAGCAATGGAACTACGCGGACCTGAACCAGTTGTCCAAGGGTCCACAGTGAGTAAAGACTGTTAACTTACAAATCTGGTGTGATCCCTACTTCGGCGAAAGTCTCCACGATTCATCTCCTAGGGCTCAGCTCTACCAGCGGAGTGCCTACCACCATAGCTGCCATTACCACAAGCCCTAAGGGTAACCAACTCAGCAGTGGCGGTTCCACCATCTTAACTGCAACCCGCAGGTGGCGTCACACCAATGACTTTCATCTCCCCTGTAAATACTCCCCATTAAAAAGCACCCAGGGCACGGGACCGGGCAACGGCCACCAAAGTGACATTCCTCAGTTATAAAGCGCCCGGGACTGAGTACCCCATAACCCTGAGCGACACAGGACGACCGACAGAGGAGTTGCCCTTGACCAGGCCGAGCAGGTACCCGCTGACCTGTGGTGAGGTCATACACATGTGACCATAAGGGGCGGGGCCTCAGCCAACAAAGCTCATACTAGGAAGCAACATTTTTCAATTTGCTGAGGCCCCGCCCCTTCTGGTCACATGGGTATGACCTCACAAAGGTCCTGCTAGTGAAAAGTAAAATGAATTGTATAATACTTATGCTACTTTTAACACGGGGAGGGGATAACTATGAATACTCCCCAGATATTATCTGATCCTCAGCTGCTGTCACTCAAGCAGCTGCCGATTTTAT
The DNA here is from genome assembly GCF_048569485.1 of Anomaloglossus baeobatrachus. Classification (NCBI taxonomy): domain Eukaryota; kingdom Metazoa; phylum Chordata; class Amphibia; order Anura; family Aromobatidae; genus Anomaloglossus; species Anomaloglossus baeobatrachus. The sequence goes on from NC_134364.1 coordinate 120,522,459, forward strand.
AAACTTTACTTTCTTGGATTTCAAACTTAAACATCCGAGCTGACCACCACAGGTATGTATAGAATCAGCCTGATAGTGCCAGTATAGCACTGTATGTATAGAATCAGCCAGATAGTGCCAGTATAGCACTGTATGTATAGAATCAGCCTGATAGTGCCAGTATAGCACTGTATGTATAGAATCAGCCTGATAGTGCCAGTATAGCACTGTATGTATAGACTCAGTCTTATAGTGTCAGTATAGCACTATATGTATAGAATTAGCCTGATAGTGCCAGTATAGCACTGCATGTATTGAATCAGCCTGATACTGGCAGTATAGCACTGTATGTATAGAATCAGCCTGATAGTGCCAGTATAGCCCTGTATGTATAGAATCAGCCTGATAGTGCCAGTATAGCACTGTATGTATAGAATCAGCCTGATAGTGCCAGTATAGCACTGTATGTATAGAATCAGCCTGATAGTGCCAGTATAGCACTGTATGTATTGACTCAGCCTGATAGTGCCAGTATAGCATTGTATGTATAGAATCAGCCTGATAGTGCCAGTATAGCACTGTATGTATAGAATCAGCCTGATAGTGCCAGTATAGCACTGTATGTATAGAATCAGCCTGATAGTGCCAGTATAGAACTGTATGTATAGATTGAGCCTGATAGTGCCAGTATAGCACTGTATGTATAGACTCAGCCTGATAGTGCCAGTATAGCACTGTATGTTTAGAATCAGCCTGATAGTGCCAGTATAGCACTGTATGTAGAGAATCAGCCTCATAGTGCCAGTATAGCACTGTATGTATAGAATCAGCCTGATAGTGCCAGTATAGCACTGTATGTATAGAATCAGCCTTATAGTGCCAGTATAGCACTGTATGTATAGACTCAGCCTGATAGTGCCAGTATAGCACTGTATGTATAGAATCAGCCTGATAGCGCCAGTATAGCACTGTATGTATAGAATCAGCCTGATAGTGCCAGTATAGCACTGTATGTATAGACTCAGCCTGATAGCGCCAGTACAGCACTGTATGTATAGAATCAGCCTGATAGTGCCAGTATAGCATTGTATGTATAGAATCAGCCTGATAGTGCCAGTATAGCACTGTATGTATAGACTCAGCCTGATAGTGCCAGTATAGCACTGTATGTATAGAATCAGCCTGATAGTGCCAGTATAGCACTGTATGTATAGACTCAGCCTGATAGCGCCAGTACAGCACTGTATGTATAGACTCAGCCTGATAGTGCCAGTATAGCATTGTATGTATAGAATCAGCCTGATAGTGCCAGTATAGCACTGTATGTATAGAATCAGCCTGATAGTGCCAGTATAGCATTGTATGTATAGAATCAGCCTGATAGTGCCAGTATAGCACTGTATATATAGACTCAGCCTGATAGTGCCAGTATAGCACTGTATGTATAGAATCAGCCTGATAGCGCCAGAATAGCACTGTATGTATAGAATCAGCCTGATAGTGCCAGTATAGTACTGTATGTATAGACTCAGCCTGATAGCGCCAGTACAGCACTGTATGTATAGAATCAGCCTGATAGTGCCAGTATAGCACTGTATGTATAGAATCAGCCTGATAGTGCCAGTATAGCCCTGTATGTATAGAATCAGCCTGATAGTGCCAGTATAGCACTGTATGTATAGAATCAGCCTGATAGTGCCAGTATAGCACTGTATGTATTGACTCAGCCTGATAGTGCCAGTATAGCATTGTATGTAAAGAATCAGCCTGATAGTGCCAATATAGCACTGTATGTATAGAATCAGCCTGATAGTGCCAGTATAGCACTGTATGTATAGAATCAGCCTGATAGTGCCAGTATAGCACTGTATGTATAGACTCAGCCTGATAGTGCCAGTATAGCACTGTATGTATAGACTCAGCCTGATAGTGCCAGTTTAGCACTGTATGTTTAGAATCAGCCTGATAGTGCCAGTATAGCACTGTATGTAGAGAATCAGCCTCATAGTGCCAGTATAGCACTGTATGTATAGAATCAGCCTGATAGTGCCAGTATAGCACTGTATGTATAGAATCAGCCTTATAGTGCCAGTATAGCACTGTATGTATAGACTCAGCCTGATAGTGCCAGTATAGCACTGTATGTATAGAATCAGCCTGATAGCGCCAGTATAGCACTGTATGTATAGAATCAGCCTGATAGTGCCAGTATAGCACTGTATGTATAGACTCAGCCTGATAGCGCCAGTACAGCACTGTATGTATAGAATCAGCCTGATAGTGCCAGTATAGCATTGTATGTATAGAATCAGCCTGATAGTGCCAGTATAGCACTGTATGTATAGACTCAGCCTGATAGTGCCAGTATAGCATTGTATGTATAGAATCAGCCTGATAGTGCCAGTATAGCACTGTATGTATAGACTCAGCCTGATAGTGCCAGTATAGCACTGTATGTATAGACTCAGCCTGATAGTGCCAGTACAGCACTGTATGTATAGAATCAGCCTGATAGTGCCAGTATAGCATTGTATGTATAGAATCAGCCTGATAGTGCCAGTATAGCACTGTATGTATAGACTCAGCCTGATAGTGCCAGTATAGCACTGTATGTATAGAATCAGCCTGATAGTGCCAGTATAGCATTGTATGTATAGAATCAGCCTGATAGTGCCAGTATAGCACTGTATGTATAGACTCAGCCTGATAGCGCCAGTACAGCACTGTATGTATAGAATCAGCCTGATAGTGCCAGTATAGCACTGTATGTATAGAATCAGCCTGATAGTGCCAGTATAGCACTGTATGTATAGACTCAGCCTGATAGTGCCAGTATAGCACTGTATGTATAGACTCAGCCTGATAGTGCCAGTATAGCACTGTATGTATAGAATCAGCCTGATAGTGGCAGTATAGCATTGTATGTATAGAATCAGTCTGATAGTGCCAGTATAGCACTGTATGTATAGAATCAGCCTGATAGTGCCAGTATAGCACTGTATGTATAGAATCAGCCTGATAGTGCCAGTATAGCACTGTATGTATAGACTCAGCCTGATAGTGCCCGTATAGCATTGTATGTATAGAATCAGCTTGATAGTACCAGTATAGCACTGTATGTATAGAATCAGCCTGATAGTGCCAGTATAGCACTGTATGTATAGACTCAGCCTGATAGCGCCAGTATAGCACTATATGTATAGAATCAGCCTGATAGTGCCAATATAGCACTGTATGTATAGAATCAGCCTGATAGTGCCAGTATAGCACTGTATGTATAGACTCAGCCTGATAGTGCCAGCATAGCACTGTATGTATAGAATCAGCCTGATAGTGCCAGTATAGCACTGTATGTATAGTATCAGTCTGATAGTGCCAGTATAGCACTGAATGTATAGAATCAGCCTGATAGTGCCACTATAGCACTGTATGTATAGAATCAGCCTGATAGTGCCAGTATAGCACTGTATGTATAGAATCAGCCTGATAGTACCAGTATAGCACTGTATGTATAGAATCAGCCTGATAGTGCCAGTATAGCACTGTATGTATAGAATCAGCCTGATAGTGCCAGTATAGCACTGTATGTATAGACTCAGCCTGATAGCGCCAGTATAGCACTGTATGTATAGAATCAGCCTGATAGTGCCAGTATAGCAATGTATGTATAGAATCAGCCTGATAGTGCCAGTATAGCACTGTATGTATAGACTCAGCCTGATAGCGCCAGTATAGCACTATATGTATAGAATCAGCCTGATAGTGCCAATATAGCACTGTATGTATAGAATCAGCCTGATAGTGCCAGTATAGCACTGTAAGTATAGACTCAGCCTGATAGTGCCAGCATAGCACTGTATGTATAGAATCAGCCTGATAGTGCTAGTATAGCACTGTATGTATAGACTCAGCCTGATAGTGCCCGTATAGCATTGTATGTATAGAATCAGCCTGATAGTGCCAGTATAGCACTGTATGTATAGAATCAGCCTGATAGTGCCAGTATAGCACTGTATGTATAGAATCCGCCAGATAGTGCCAGTATAGCACTGTATGTATAGACTCAGCCTGATAGTGCCAGTATAGCACTGTATGTATAGACTCAGCCTGATAGTGCCAGTATAGCACTGTATGTAGAGAATCAGCCTCATAGTGCCAGTATAGCACTGTATGTATAGAATCAGCCTGATAGTGCCAGTATAGCACTGTATGTATAGAATCAGCCTGATAGTGCCAGTATAGCACTGTATGTAGAGAATCCGCCAGATAGTGCCAGTATAGCACTGTATGTATAGACTCAGCCTGATAGTGCCAGTATAGCACTGTATGTATAGACTCAGCCTGATAGTGCCAGTATAGCACTGTATGTAGAGAATCAGCCTCATAGTGCCAGTATAGCACTGTATGTATAGAATCAGCCTGATAGTGCCAGTATAGCACTGTATGTATAGAATCAGCCTGATAGTGCCAGTATAGCACTGTATGTATAGAATCAGCCTGATAGTGCCAGTATAGCACTGTATGTATAGAATCCGCCAGATAGTGCCAGTATAGCACTGTATGTATAGACTCAGCCTGATAGTGCCAGTATAGCACTGTATGTATAGACTCAGCCTGATAGTGCCAGTATAGCACTGTATGTAGAGAATCAGCCTCATAGTGCCAGTATAGCACTGTATGTATAGAATCAGCCTGATAGTGCCAGTATAGCACTGTATGTATAGAATCAGCCTGATAGTGCCAGTATAGCACTGTATGTATAGACTCAGCCTGATAGTGCCAGTATAGCACTGTATGTATAGAATCAGCCTGTTGGTGCCAGTATAGCACTGTATGTATAGAATCAGCCTGATAGTGCCAGTATAGCACTGTATGTATAGACTCAGCCTGATAGTGCCCGTATAGCATTGTATGTATAGAATCAGCCTGATAGTGCCAGTATAGCACTGTATGTATAGAATCAGCCTGATAGTGCCAGTATAGCACTGTATGTATAGAATCAGCCTGATAGTGCCAGTACAGCACTGTATGTATAGACTCAGCCTGATAGTGCCAGTATAGCACTGTATGTATAGACTCAGCCTGATAGTGCCAGTATAGCACTGTATGTAGAGAATCAGCCTCATAGTGCCAGTATAGCACTGTATGTATAGAATCAGCCTGATAGTGCCAGTATAGCACTGTATGTATAGAATCAGCCTGATAGTGCCAGTATAGCACTGTATGTATAGACTCAGCCTGATAGTGCCAGTATAGCACTGTATGTATAGAATCAGCCTGATAGCACCAGTATAGCACTGTATGTATAGAATCAGCCTGATAGTGCCAGTATAGCACTGTATGTATAGACTCAGCCTGATAGCGCCAGTATAGCACTGTATGTATAGAATCAGCCTGATAGTGCCAGTATAGCATTGTATGTATAGAATCAGCCTGATAGTGCCAGTATAGCACTGTATGTATAGACTCAGCCTGATAGCGCCAGTATAGCACTATATGTATAGAATCAGCCTGATACGGTAGTGCCAATATAGCACTGTATGTATAGAATCAGCCTGATAGTGCCAGTATAGCACTGTATGTATAGACTCAGCCTGATAGTGCCAGCATAGCACTGTATGTATAGAATCAGCCTGATAGTGCCAGTATAGCACTGTATGTATAGACTCAGCCTAATAGTGCCCGTATAGCATTGTATGTATAGAATTTGCCTGATAGTGCCAGTATAGCACTGTATGTATAGAATCAGCCTGATAGTGCCAGTATAGCACTGTATGTATAGAATCAGCCTGATAGTGCCAGTATAGCACTGTATGTATAGACTCAGCCTGATAGTGCCCGTATAGCATTGTATGTATAGAATCAGCCTGATAGTGCCAGTATAGCACTGTATGTATAGAATCAGCCTGATAGTGCCCGTATAGCATTGTATGTATAGAATCAGCCTGATAGTGCCAGTATAGCACAGTATGTATAGAATCAGCCTGATAGTGCCAGTATAGCACTGTATGTATAGAATCAGCCTGATAGTGCCAGTATAGCACTGTATGTATAGACTCAGCCTGATAGTGCCAGTATAGCACTGTATGTATAGACTCAGCCTGATAGTGCCAGTATAGCACTGTATGTAGAGAATCAGCCTCATAGTGCCAGTATAGCACTGTATGTATAGAATCAGCCTGATAGCGCCAGTATAGCACTATATGGATAGAATCAGCCTGATAGTGCCAGTATAGCACTGTATGTATAGACTCAGCCTGATAGCGCCAGTATAGCACTGTATATATAGAATCAGCCTGATAGTGCCAGTATAGCACTGTATGTATAGAATCAGCCTGATAGTGCCAGTATAGCACTGTATGTATAGAATCAGCCTGATAGCGCCAGTATAGCACTATATGGATAGAATCAGCCTGATAGTGCCAGTATAGCACGGTATGTATAGACCCAGCCTGATAGTGCCAGTAGAGCACTGTATGTATAGAATCATCCTGATAGTACCAGTATAGCACTGTATGTATAGAATCAGCCTGATAGTGCCAGTATAGCACTGTATGTATAGACTCAGCCTGATAGTACCAGTATAGCACTGTATGTATAGAATCAGCCTGATAGTGCCAGTATAGCACTGTATGTATAGAATCAGCCTGATAGTGCCAGTATAGCACTGTATGTATAGACTCAGCCTGATAGCACCAGTATAGCACTGTATGTATAGAATCAGCCTGATAGTGCCAGTATAGCATTGTATGTATAGAATCAGCCTGATAGTGCCAGTATAGCACTGTATGTATAGACTCAGCCTGATAGCGCCAGTATAGCACTATATGTATAGAATCAGCCTGATAGTGCCAATAAAGCACTGTATGTATAGAATCAGCCTGATAGTGCCAGTATAGCACTGTATGTATAGACTCAGCCTGATAGTGCCAGCATAGCACTGTATGTATAGAATCAGCCTGATAGTGCCAGTATAGCACTGTATGTATAGAATCAGCCTGATAGTGCCAGTATAGCACTGTATGTATAGAATCAGTCTGATTGTGCCAGTATAGCACTGAATGTATAGAATCAGCCTGATAGTGCCACTATAGCACTGTATGTATAGAATCAGCCTGATAGTGCCAGTATAGCACTGTATGTATAGAATCAGCCTGATAGCGCCAGTATAGCACTATATGTATAGAATCAGCCTGATAGTGCCAATAAAGCACTGTATGTATAGAATCAGCCTGATAGTGCCAGTATAGCACTGTATGTATAGACTCAGCCTGATAGTGCCAGCATAGCACTGTATGTATAGAATCAGCCTGATAGTGCCAGTATAGCACTGTATGTATAGACTCAGCCTGATAGTGCCCGTATAGCATTGTATGTATAGAATCAGCCTGATAGTGCCAGTATAGCACTGTATGTATAGAATCAGCCTGATAGTGCCAGTATAGCACTGTATGTATAGAATCCGCCAGATAGTGCCAGTATAGCACTGTATGTATAGACTCAGCCTGATAGTGCCAGTATTGCACTGTATGTATAGACTCAGCCTGATAGTGCCAGTATAGCACTGTATGTAGAGAATCAGCCTCATAGTGCCAGTATAGCACTGTATGTATAGAATCAGCCTGATAGTGCCAGTATAGCACTGTATGTATAGAATCAGCCTGATAGTGCCAGTATAGCACTGTATGTATAGACTCAGCCTGATAGTGCCAGTATAGCACTGTATGTATAGAATCAGCCTGTTGGTGCCAGTATAGCACTGTATGTATAGAATCAGCCTGATAGTGCCAGTATAGCATGGTATGTATAGACTCAGCCTGATAGTGCCCGTATAGCATTGTATGTATAGAATCAGCCTGATAGTGCCAGTATAGCACTGTATGTATAGAATCAGCCTGATAGTGCCAGTATAGCACTGTATGTATAGAATCAGCCTGATAGTGCCAGTATAGCACTGTATGTATAGACTCAGCCTGATAGTGCCAGTATAGCACTGTATGTATAGACTCAGCCTGATAGTGCCAGTATAGCACTGTATGTAGAGAATCAGCCTCATAGTGCCAGTATAGCACTGTATGTATAGAATCAGCCTGATAGTGCCAGTATAGCACTGTATGTATAGAATCAGCCTGATAGTGCCAGTATAGCACTGTATGTATAGACTCAGCCTGATAGTGCCAGTATAGCACTGTATGTATAGAATCAGCCTGATAGCACCAGTATAGCACCGTATGTATAGAATCAGCCTGATAGTGCCAGTATAGCACTGTATGTATAGACTCAGCCTGATAGCGCCAGTATAGCACTGTATGTATAGAATCAGCCTGATAGTGCCAGTATAGCACTGTATGTATAGAATCATCCTGATAGTGCCAGTATAGCACTGTATGTATAGAATCAGCCTGATAGCGCCAGTATAGCACTATATGGATAGAATCAGCCTGATAGTGCCAGTATAGCACGGTATGTATAGACCCAGCCTGATAGTGCCAGTAGAGCACTGTATGTATAGAATCATCCTGATAGTACCAGTATAGCACTGTATGTATAGAATCAGCCTGATAGTGCCAGTATAGCACTGTATGTATAGAATCAGCCTGATAGTGCCAGTATAGCACTGTATGTATAGACTCAGCCTGATAGTGCCAGTATAGCACTGTATGTATAGAATCAGCCTGATAGCACCAGTATAGCACTGTATGTATAGAATCAGCCTGATAGTGCCAGTATAGCACTGTATGTATAGACTCAGCCTGATAGCGCCAGTATAGCACTGTATGTATAGAATCAGCCTGATAGTGCCAGTATAGCATTGTATGTATAGAATCAGCCTGATAGTGCCAGTATAGCACTGTATGTATAGACTCAGCCTGATAGCGCCAGTATAGCACTATATGTATAGAATCAGCCTGATACGGTAGTGCCAATATAGCACTGTATGTATAGAATCAGCCTGATAGTGCCAGTATAGCACTGTATGTATAGACTCAGCCTGATAGTGCCAGCATAGCACTGTATGTATAGAATCAGCCTGATAGTGCCAGTATAGCACTGTATGTATAGACTCAGCCTAATAGTGCCCGTATAGCATTGTATGTATAGAATTTGCCTGATAGTGCCAGTATAGCACTGTATGTATAGAATCAGCCTGATAGTGCCAGTATAGCACTGTATGTATAGAATCCGCCAGATAGTGCCAGTATAGCACTGTATGTATAGACTCAGCCTGATAGTGCCCGTATAGCATTGTATGTATAGAATCAGCCTGATAGTGCCAGTATAGCACTGTATGTATAGAATCAGCCTGATAGTGCCAGTATAGCACTGTATGTATAGACTCAGCCTGATAGTGCCCGTATAGCATTGTATGTATAGAATCAGCCTGATAGTGCCAGTATAGCACTGTATGTATAGAATCAGCCTGATAGTGCCCGTATAGCATTGTATGTATAGAATCAGCCTGATAGTGCCAGTATAGCACAGTATGTATAGAATCAGCCTGATAGTGCCAGTATAGCACTGTATGTATAGAATCAGCCTGATAGTGCCAGTATAGCACTGTATGTATAGACTCAGCCTGATAGTGCCAGTATAGCACTGTATGTATAGACTCAGCCTGATAGTGCCAGTATAGCACTGTATGTAGAGAATCAGCCTCATAGTGCCAGTATAGCACTGTATGTATAGAATCAGCCTGATAGTGCCAGTATAGCACTATATGGATAGAATCAGCCTGATAGTGCCAGTATAGCACTGTATGTATAGACTCAGCCTGATAGTGCCAGTATAGCACTGTATGTATAGAATCAGCCTGATAGCACCAGTATAGCACTGTATGTATAGAATCAGCCTGATAGTGCCAGTATAGCACTGTATGTATAGACTCAGCCTGATAGCGCCAGTATAGCACTGTATGTATAGAATCAGCCTGATAGTGCCAGTATAGCACTGTATGTATAGAATCAGCCTGATAGTGCCAGTATAGCACTGTATGTATAGAATCAGCCTGATAGCGCCAGTATAGCACTATATGGATAGAATCAGCCTGATAGTGCCAGTATAGCACGGTATGTATAGACCCAGCCTGATAGTGCCAGTAGAGCACTGTATGTATAGAATCATCCTGATAGTACCAGTATAGCACTGTATGTATAGAATCAGCCTGATAGTGCCAGTATAGCACTGTATGTATAGACTCAGCCTGATAGTACCAGTATAGCACTGTATGTATAGAATCAGCCTGATAGTGCCAGTATAGCATTGTATGTATAGAATCAGCCTGATAGTGCCAGTATAGCACTGTATGTATAGACTCAGCCTGATAGCGCCAGTATAGCACTATATGTATAGAATCAGCCTGATAGTGCCAATAAAGCACTGTATGTATAGAATCAGCCTGATAGTGCCAGTATAGCACTGTATGTATAGAATCAGCCTGATAGTGCCAGCATAGCACTGTATGTATAGAATCAGCCTGATAGTGCCAGTATAGCACTGTATGTATAGAATCAGCCTGATAGTGCCAGTATAGCACTGTATGTATAGAATCAGTCTGATTGTGCCAGTATAGCACTGAATGTATAGAATCAGCCTGATAGTGCCACTATAGCACTGTATGTATAGAATCAGCCTGATAGTGCCAGTATAGCACTGTATGTATAGAATCAGCTTGATAGCGCCAGTATAGCACTATATGTATAGAATCAGCCTGATAGTGCCAATAAAGCACTGTATGTATAGAATCAGCCTGATAGTGCCAGTATAGCACTGTATGTATAGACTCAGCCTGATAGTGCCAGCATAGCACTGTATGTATAGAATCAGCCTGATAGTGCCAGTATAGCACTGTATGTATAGACTCAGCCTGATAGTGCCCGTATAGCATTGTATGTATAGAATCAGCCTGATAGTGCCAGTATAGCACTGTATGTATAGAATCAGCCTGATAGTGCCAGTATAGCACTGTATGTATAGAATCCGCCAGATAGTGCCAGTATAGCACTGTATGTATAGACTCAGCCTGATAGTGCCAGTATTGCACTGTATGTATAGACTCAGCCTGATAGTGCCAGTATAGCACTGTATGTAGAGAATCAGCCTCATAGTGCCAGTATAGCACTGTATGTATAGAATCAGCCTGATAGTGCCAGTATAGCACTGTATGTATAGAATCAGCCTGATAGTGCCAGTATAGCACTGTATGTATAGACTCAGCCTGATAGTGCCAGTATAGCACTGTATGTATAGAATCAGCCTGTTGGTGCCAGTATAGCACTGTATGTATAGAATCAGCCTGATAGTGCCAGTATAGCATGGTATGTATAGACTCAGCCTGATAGTGCCCGTATAGCATTGTATGTATAGAATCAGCCTGATAGTGCCAGTATAGCACTGTATGTATAGAATCAGCCTGATAGTGCCAGTATAGCACTGTATGTATAGAATCAGCCTGATAGTGCCAGTATAGCACTGTATGTATAGACTCAGCCTGATAGTGCCAGTATAGCACTGTATGTATAGACTCAGCCTGATAGTGCCAGTATAGCACTGTATGTAGAGAATCAGCCTCATAGTGCCAGTATAGCACTGTATGTATAGAATCAGCCTGATAGTGCCAGTATAGCACTGTATGTATAGAATCAGCCTGATAGTGCCAGTATAGCACTGTATGTATAGACTCAGCCTGATAGTGCCAGTATAGCACTGTATGTATAGAATCAGCCTGATAGCACCAGTATAGCACCGTATGTATAGAATCAGCCTGGTAGTGCCAGTATAGCACTGTATGTATAGACTCAGCCTGATAGCGCCAGTATAGCACTGTATGTATAGAATCAGCCTGATAGTGCCAGTATAGCACTGTATGTATAGAATCATCCTGATAGTGCCAGTATAGCACTGTATGTATAGAATCAGCCTGATAGCGCCAGTATAGCACTATATGGATAGAATCAGCCTGATAGTGCCAGTATAGCACGGTATGTATAGACCCAGCCTGATAGTGCCAGTAGAGCACTGTATGTATAGAATCATCCTGATAGTACCAGTATAGCACTGTATGTATAGAATCAGCCTGATAGTGCCAGTATATCACTGTATGTATAGAATCAGCCTGATAGTGCCAGTATAGCACTGTATGTATAGACTCAGCCTGATAGTGCCAGTATAGCACTGTATGTATAGAATCAGCCTGATAGCGCCAGTATAGCACTGTATGTATAGAATCAGCCTGATAGTGCCAATATAGCACTGTATGTATAGACTCAGCCTGATAGCGCCAGTATAGCACTGTATGTATAGAATCAGCCTGATAGTGCCAGTATAGCACTGTATGTATAGAATCAGCCTGATAGTGCCAGTATAGCACTATATGTATAGAATCAGCCTGATAGCGCCAGTATAGCACTGGCTTTAGATTATATAGGAAACTCCTGGTGATTGGTGTGGTGTGCTTTAAAACTTCTCTCTGAACTTTAAGAAGACAAAAGCATTTTGTTCAGTTAGCCATTACACTACACATATAATGACCATGATAAACTATGTGAATTGTATACATTTATTTATCCAATTAGCCAAAGCTATTGACGTTTACATTTCCTATTGAGGATGGATAATTAAGGATGTAAATGAGAAATACCTGAGATGAATTGTATTCTAGAACAAGTTAAACCGCTTAAAGACAGCCACCCAACATTTAATTTCTAAGTGGTCATCTTCTCAAAGGACATAGTGTGCATGCATAATATAGGATGAAACTGATAATCTGTCACAAGGAACCTGTCCGGGATAAGGGGTGGTCTTCCTACAAAAGGTGGTCCTTTGGAGTGGTTTTACTCTACAAGGTACTTATAAATTGGTTTAGAACTGAGGTAGGATGGATGCTAATTACAGGTTTATTTCAAGACTTGCAAGCTATCTGATATTCGTAGGACAGATACTTACCGATCATTTGGGTTCCAACTGTTGGGATCCCCAGGGACTGTGCCAATGTGCTCCAGGTGAAAATATAACTCTTCAAAATCCTGTGTGGAAAGGTATGCCAATGTGCATTTTCTACCTCTGCTTTATGCATTGTCTATGGACTGCAGATATCTCAGTTAAGCTCCTGGCAATTTACAGCGGCTCCTTTGACAGATCTACTCCATTCAAGATATAAGATGGTGACCGGCTACATTGCTAATGGCCGGTATATACCACATAAGTGGTGTGAACGTGGAGTTCCGTTTTGGTACTTGTATTGCACCATTTTTCTGCTAAGGTGTTCTCAGGGCAGGTTCACAGGTGGCTACAGAGTGGGTGGGTCTGGCCACATACATACCCCACCCATGGGTATGTTGGACATGTGTCTCACAGGTCACATGGTAATTTAGTGGAGTCGGTTTGGCACATGTCAGACAGTGTGGAGTCTGAGGAGGCAGTGTCTTGAGAAGCACTGCAGGAGAAGCAGCCTCTGAGAGGAAAGAGGTTGCTAATTTCCAAGAGGAAGGAGCCTCCGGAAGGAATACTGCTGAGGGAAGTCAACCTGTGTTGAGAGACTGGCCGGAGGCAGAGTGTGTGTGGACAGCAGGGTGTGTGGAGTGGCTGCTCAAGTGCACAGATGTATAGAGGCCTCTCTGGAGGGAGATATCACTAAAGAAAGTGGACCCAAACCTGTACAGGCGAACCGCTCAACTAACGGACTTGAAAACCTTGAGTGTGTCGGCCAGTAAGCCGTGTGTCCCTTTTGGAAGACAGAGATTTTGTTTCTTATATACCCGGAGTGCAGTTTATGTCTTGTTTAATAAACTGGTGGACTTTTATTGAACCGTGTGTTCTCCTATACTATCTCGCATCACAGCAAAAACGGGTAAAATCCCCCATGTTGCAGTGTGTGAACTGGGTGCAACCTCACAAAGACCTTTGTTCTTCTGGTTCTAAAGTCTTAAGGGGGCTTTACACGTAACAACATCGCTAACGAGATGTCGTTGGGGTCACGGAATTCTTGATGCACTTCCGGCCTCGTTAGCGACGTCGTTGCGTGTGAAACGTACAAACAACCACTAACAATCAAAAATACTTCACCTAATCGTTGATCGTTGAAACACCGTTCAAATCCCAAATATCGTTGCTGGTGCAGGACGCAGGTTGTTTGTTGTTCCTGAGGCAGCACACATCGCTATGTGTGACACCCCAAGAACAACGAACAACATCGTACCTGCGTCCTCCGGCAATGAGGTGGGTGTGTCTTTCCATCGGCTGCTCTCCGCCCCTCCGCTTCTATTGGCCGCCTGCTGTGTGATGTCGCTGTGACGCCGCATGAACCGCCCCCTTAGAAAAGAGACAGTTTGCTGGCCACAGCGATGTCGCTAGGCAGGTAAGCATGTGTGACAGGGACTAACGATATTGTGCGCCACGGGCAGCGATTTGCCCGTGACACACAAATGACGGGGGCGGGTGCTTTCACGAGCGGCATCGCTAGCAATGTTGCTGCGTGTAAAGCAGCCTTTATTCTCAAGATCATGAGTTGTCCCATCAGTGAGTGTTCCCGTGACTACGGTAGTAAGTAATCCTCTATGCTGAGGAGATGGGACTAGTTTGCCTAGCCTTGGTCTTCAAAGTGAAATATGTTTTCTACATCCAGTAAAATGGAAATGTAAAAAAGTGATAATATAAAGGACACACAATAATTGCCTTCTTAACATAATGTCTTGAAATAATATTCCATGTTGGAAGTCTGGTCTGTCTCACTTCATTTTTAGTATAAAGTATAAACCACATTAAGAAGGTCATTGGTGTTTTCTAGGAGAACACACAAATCATATCATTATGACACTTTCACTGAAGGGTAATGATATTCAGACGACGCTTACTGGATACATTAATCTTCCATATTTTAATCAGGCCAAAATGAGACAGCGCCAAGAAAATTAGGGCTTGATAAATGAATCCTGTTAGATGTGGCATTTTATGGCCACAGATAAGACGGATCAAAGATTACATTTTTACTGGATCAAGCACAGAATGCTGAAGAACATGTTGTCAGTCAGCCTTTGAGTTTGGACACATTTTAGTGTTTACTGTTTTGCAGTGTGTGAATTAGCTTGTTAATGTCAAGCTACAAAGCGTCTGGACGGAGAACAATCAATCCTTTGTGATTCTTCAATCAATTATGAGAATTAATAAGGCCATAAGATTTTCTTCCATGGCCTGCTGTCTTTAGTCACTGAGGTCCTTGCTGCATCGAAGGCCAATCTTTTCAGGGACGTTCAGTATTTTTCCCAACGGCTTCCGATCAAAATTGCTCGTGTGCATTGGGGAAAACAGATTTGGGCAGGTCGTACTAATATTCTTGAAGGAGATTCATTGTTTGTTGTCATTAATTAGCAAGTTATTTGTTACGCCCGGGTGGTGGATCCTCTGGGCCGTGCACCGGACTCCCCCAGTGAAGCAACACAGAGCTAACCCCTATACAGGGACTGTCTGGTCACCCCACCAGAGGGCCTAGGTGCACGGTTGCCGGAGCACTAAGCGGGATAAGGTCAGAGTCCTTTCCGGAAGCTGGAATGAGGAAGTCCCTGGGGACAAAGAGTTCCTGGTGCCAGGTGTGATGACGGTGCCCAGGTACCGGTGGCAGGTAGAGACGTCAGACGTGAGCAGAGTCCAACCGGTAGAGGAGGCTGGGGTCACCAGGTGAAGCCGAGGGTAGAAGGCAGGTTCAGACTGGAGAAGATGGTGGCGTCTCAGCTGACAGTCCCAGTAGGACCACTCGGACAGGTTATGGTGAGGACCAGGTTTGCTTGGTAGAACTAGTTCTGTGGAAGACATAAAGTGAGAAAGAGACACAGCAAAGGGGACCTGAACTCCTAGCTACAGAACTCGTAGAACAGGCAACGCCCTAGAGGCAGGAAGCTCCTAATATACCTGACCCTGACTGATGCAATATCCTGTTTAGGAGTGCTGGGTCTTTAAGAGGAGGTCAGTGACCGCGCGCGCGCCCTAATGCGCATGCGCGATGCCCGGGTGCCGGAGGCCAGAGCAGGGAGCGGTGCCGAGGATGCAGGGGAGACAGACAGGGTGTCCTGGGTCGCAGAGGAGCGCCGGGAACGGGAGCCCAGGAGCCTGGAAGGTGCTGAGGAGGATGTGTGGCTGGAGGCAGGGGACCCGGGGACCGGAGCGGTGAGTGGGGAACGGCGTCGGGGCCTGGGGAGCGTGACATTATTCTTATCTCAGCCATTACAGGAATATTAGCGTTCAAGCACCAGCAAAGCATAAATGTTAGGTTATTTTAAGACCCTACCGATTGCCAAAAAAAAAGGAGAATAGAGGGAATTTCCCACCAAAGATGGAATAGGGATCTAGAACATCCGCCATAACTCCATCATATAATAGTGGCCTTTGGGTATATTTTAGAAATTATATTTTGTGAATTGTACCCTGTCGATACTAACTTGTCCACGTTTTCCTGAATTCTGATGATCATGATAAAGCATATGATTCGTTTCATACGTATTTAATCTTTAATGGGAAGAAAAACATTTAATGGGAATCTGTCACCAAGTTTTTCAAATATAAACTAAGGGAATTAGCTTAACCAGCCCTTTAAACCGTAGTCTATAAACCTGTCTATAAGTCCACAACCACCTTTGCATACCACCCAAAAATATGTTTTATAATTCCCAGTTCAGTCACTGAAATTGCTTTGTGCCTCTTCTCTAACCTCAAATGCTACCCTTCTTTATCCTACATGCTCGGCACTACTCTGTACTCGACCGAGCATTGGAATGCTTGAGACACTCTGTGCTCGATCGGTTACAGCTAAATGCTTTAGTCCCCGTTCTGTTCCCTGCCTTGACACAGCCACCGACCACCACAGTTCCATGTGTGCGTCCAAATGTTCCCCCAGGCCTAAGTTGCAAAATCTACAGCCTTTAATGCCCTGATTCTATCCCCCGAAGAAGCGTTGGAGACGTGAAACATGTGTCGGGATGCTGGTCCCCACGTGCTACCCTGGTTGTCATTTTACGAATATGGGTGAGTGATTTATTCATTTTGAGGTTACCACTTGTGATCAGACTATATTGGGGCAATTTTGCACCTATATATACAGTATATCCCCATAATGAATTGATTCACCCCCTTCTGGCTCTGCCATTGAACATACATTCAGGGGCATGTGGGGTCTTTATCTTTCCCCCTCTGCACCTTACCCACCTTTTTGACTTCCGTTGTAAAAAACCTTGTCTATTTTGAAGCATTATTACAATAAATATTTATTCAGCATGATTTTGGCTTCATGTGTCGGTTTTATAAATGTGCAAAAATCAAAGACTTGCTTCTTTCTGGGCCCCTGATTCAAATGATAGTTTTTGTTTCCTGTATATATACATTTTTATATTTGGATGACTAATTTATAGTAAAATAATAATTTCTTAGTAATACAAAGAGCCTACATTTAAAAAAAAAAGGAAAATGTTCAAAATATTCAAATAAAAAGAGATCAGGAAAATAGTGATTGAAAAACACCCAGGTAACCATCTCATTACAAACATTATTGTAAATAATGACCCACTATTGACTATTGGTGCTATTGACATTAATTTCTTGACAGATATCAGTAACAAGCCATGAAATCCATCCAATCCACACAGGCAAAGAAATAAAACCATAAATATCAAAAAATGATATAATGTGTAATAATGAGATATGGCTCAGGGAAAATGTTTTGGGTACATGAAAAAAAGAGAGGTGCAAAAAGCCATGGAAAGTGATGACACCAGCAGAAAGCGATCAGTAATTAGAAAGCAATCCTGCCATTTAGATAAAAATAATATCAGCAAGTTCCACTCATGGCTTATAAAAAGGGGTCCCATTACCAAGGTGCCACACAAGAAACATCTTATGATGTGTAAAACCAGTGAGCTGTGTCAAGATCTTCGCTACATTTCCAGTAAGCATTGTTGGCGCCATAATCTGAAGTTGAAAAACATTTAATCAGAAATCGTCCATAACCAGGAGCTCCAAGCAAGGTTTCAGTCAGAGAAGTGAAATAATTATCAGAAGAATTGTTGAAAAGCCAAGGAGAGCTGCTGGAATCAGCAGGTACAATGGTTTCAAATAAAACAATAAGTAATGCGCTCAAACTCCATGGCTTGTATGCACGCTCAGCAAGCAAGACTTCTTTGCTGAACGTGCATTTAAAATTTGCGCAACAACATTTTAACAAGCCTGTGAAATGCTGGGAGAATATAATCTGGTTTAATGAGACCAAAATTTAACTCTTTGGATGTCTTAATACACATCATGTTTTGATAACAAAACTCACTGTATATCACTCCCAAAACACCATACCAATAGTGAAGCGTGGAGGTGGGAACATCATGGTGTGAGGCTGTTTTTCAGCATACGGCCCTGGCAAACTTCATTTAATTGAAAGAAGGATAAATGGACAAATATACCGAGACATTCTTAATATAATTCTGCTGCCATTTACCAGGATGATGAAGATGAGTTAAGGGTGGACAGTTCAGCAAGACAATGATCCCAAACACACAGCCAAGGAAACTCTTAATCAGCCTCAGAGAAAGAAAATAAAGTTTCTAGAACAGCCCAAACACCTGGAAGTTTTTTTTAAAGAACTAATGCTTAGTTAATAATGTCCATTGTACTCTCAGGTTTTGTGGAATGTTCGTGTGGAAGAATGGGCCAAAATCACACCTGAGCAATGCCTGCGACTAGTGTTATGAGGGCTGATGGTTTTACAAATAATATTAATAGTTGGATTTGCAAACGTAGCCCGGGGTCTACGGTGCAGCGAGAAATGGTAAATAACCCAAAGGGCAAGGCAGATCTAGCGACAAAAGTTATAAGTAATATGCCCGGGCACTGCCTGTGTTACACCGCACAGGGAAGAGGGAAAACTGCAATAACCCCTGTTAGCGGCACAGGGGATATGCAAATTCACAGAGTCGCTGTAATCTCTGTTGGTATTCACAGAGGCTACGCAGTAGAGGAATGAAGAAACAAGGTGAAAGCACACCGTGCTATATGTGTTCCCACACAGGTGACCCACCGGAAAGTGGAGTACCCCTCTCACTATCCAGGTAGTGGTGTGTGCGGTACCTGCCTAGCAGTCTGCTCTAGTTGTGGAGTAATACAATCACTATCCGGCTAGTGGTGCGTGCGGTACCTGCCTAGCAGTCTGCTCTAGTTGTGGAGTACCCCCTCACTATCCAGGTAGCGGTGTGTGCGTTACCTGCCTAGCCATCTGCTCTAGTTGTGGAGTACCCCCTCACTATCCGGGTAGCGGTGTGTGCGGTACCTGCCTAGCAGTCTGCTCTAGTTGTGGAGTACCCCCTCACTGTGCGTTACCTGCCTAGCCATCTGCTCTAGTTGTGGAGTACCCCCTCACTATCCGGGTAGCGGTGTGTGCGGTACCTGCCTAGCCGTCTGCTCTAGTTGCGGAGTACCCCTCTCACTATCCGGGTAGCGGTGTGTGTTGTACCTGCCTAGCAGTCTGCTCTAGTTGTGGAGTACCCCTCTCACTATCCGGGTAGCGGTGCATGCGGTACTTGCCTAGCAGTCTGCTCTAGTTGTGGAGTAACCCTCTCACTATCCGGGTAGCGGTGTGTGCGGTACTGGCCTAGCAGTCTGCTCTAGTTGTGGAGTACCCCTCTCACTGTCCGGTAGCGGTGCGTGCGGTACTTGCCTAGCAGTCTGCTCTAGTTGCGGAGTAACCCTCTCACTATCCGGGTAGCGGTGTGTGCGGTACCTGCCTAGTAGTCTGCTCTAGTTGTGTAGTAACCCTCTCACCGGAGCCAGATTGCAGTCTTGCACAGAACCTGCCTGAACTAGTTGTGGAGTAACCCTCCCACAGGAATCAGGCAGTGGAGAGCACAGCACCTACCTAAGTGACCTGCATTAGTTGCGGAGTAACCCTCTCGCAGGACTACAGGTCACAGTATAGCAGGAGATAATAGCGGGTGTGTTACGGGGGGACCGGCAGATTAGGACCAGGGGTATATATCCCAATCGCCAGTTGGGGCCCACCGTGATCCAGATGGTAATCGAGCTGCTGGCACCCTGAGGGTTAGGCGGAGACTATAGAGCTGGATGGCTCTGAGATAACTCAAGGAACCGGTCACGTGTGTAGGGACACGTCAGACCGGACGACAACCCAGTTAGCGTTTCGGTGGAGCGGACGCTACTCCAACCACGTGTGTAACAACACGTCAGGCCGGATGGTAACCAGTTAGCGTTGACCGAGAAGACCGCTGCGACAGCGCCCTGTCGGCCACGTGTGTAAGACACGTCAGGCCGAGCGGTCCTCCGATTAGCGTTTCTGGCCACCACTCGACTGGCCACGTGTGTAAAGGACACGTCAGACAAGGTAGTAACACCAGTAGCATTTGACTGGGAAGCCGAGGAGGATAATAGGGTTCACACACCCAATCTAGGAACACCCTGTTAACTTCACAGGGGTTCTGGGGTGCGCTGTCCGTGCACGTAGAGGGCACAACCGGACAGGTGGCGCAGCAGGTACACTGTCCGTGTGCGTAGAAGGCACAACTGAACAGGTGACGCAGCAGCCGCAGCCCAGTTAATGCCACTGGACTGCTCTAGCACAACAGGAACGGTAGCAAGGAAGCACGGCGCCTGACCCTCATGTGCTGAGCCACGAATCTTGGCGTGACAGACACCGTTCGCCTAGCCCTACCTACCGCTTCCAACAAGGCTTATGCCACCAAGAACTCTAAATGAAGACTGCGCACCTCCATATTGTCTCCAGCCCCTTTTATAACCTGTGTCCGCCCCAAACCCAGGGTGGAACCACCAAGGTCCAATAGCAGAGTGCCATGTCATCAGTGACGTCACATGCGACCTATCCGGAACTGCCACATCATTGATGACCTCATGGCAGCCACGCCCCAAACACTTTACCAGTCATCATCTGACGACCAATGGTGAGGTGCCAGATCATAGGGGCGGGCCTCTGCGAGCCAGTCCAGAGTTGCCACGTCATCAGGACACCTGACACCCTCTGCCCTATCAGGGCCTGCCACCTCACGATCATGCTCAGTGAGGTCCTTACCAGACCTAGCCTCTGATGCACTAAGTGCCTGAGCATGCTCAGTTGCCTGAGCAACAGGCTCAGAAAGCAGACTATCAGTTTGAGCATGCTCAGTAGGCACATCTCAAAACTTAGACACAGCACGAAGTCCAAGTACCTGTGCAAAGAGGCTGTTAGGGTTAATTGTGGGAGCATGCTCAGTAGCCTGAACTGAGGGCTTAAGAGAGGTAAGGCCTCGCGTCGCCTTGAGCAGGTGCTCTGGAAAAATAAACGTAGTACTCAGAGAACGAGAGTTCTGGCACACTGCACTGTTTCCCAAACAAGTGAAAAATAGACTGTATCAAGTATTCATAATCTGTTTTTCTTTATTGAAAAATTTTTTTTGTGCTGTACATAAGTAGAAAGTCCGCCAGAACGTTTCGGCCCTAGGCCTTCATCAGGTCGGACAATCAGACCATGTCAAGCAAAGATCCGTTATGGTGTTTAACCGATTGTAATCAACACTAATGCAGCAGCATGGGATCTAGTCC
Organism: Anomaloglossus baeobatrachus; assembly: GCF_048569485.1. Lineage (NCBI taxonomy): Eukaryota > Metazoa > Chordata > Amphibia > Anura > Aromobatidae > Anomaloglossus > Anomaloglossus baeobatrachus. The sequence continues at coordinate 120,544,014 of NC_134364.1, forward strand.
TGTGTGGAAGTAGGATTTTTAAAGGAATCCTATAGAAGGGCCCTATGGAACACTTGTCGCAAGGACTCCAAAAACTCCTTAGAATCCTGTACTACGGGGTCATTCCTCTCCCACAATGGTGTAGCCCACTCCAGTGCTCTATCAGAGAGCAAGGAGATGATAAACCCCACCTTCGACCTCTCTGTAGGAAACCGCGCAGCCAACAGCTCTAGATGGACTGAGCACTGGTTCACGAATCCCCTACATGCCTTGCTGTTCCCCGTAAACTTGTTGGGCAGCGAGAGGCGAGGGAGGGTTGGAGTAGGCTTGGTGACGGACACCATTGCAGCCGCTTGAGCCACCACATCATCCATATCAGCAGCAAGAGCAGACTTCTCCAGAGACCTCACTTTGGCATCAAGCTGTAGTATGAACTGACGTATCTGCTCCATCTCCGCCATGCCAGCCAGACCCTGGCGCAGTCTTACTGTTACGGGGGGACCGGCAGATTAGGACCAGGGGTATATATCCCAATCGCCAGTCGGGGCCCACCGTGCTCCAGATGGTAATCGAGCATCTGGCACCCTGAGGGTTAGGTGGAGACTATAGAGCTGGATGGCTCTGAGATAACTCAAGGAACCGGTCACGTGTGTAGGGACATGTCAGACTGGACGACAACACAGTTAGCGTTTCGGTGGAGCGGACGCTGCTCCGACCACGTGTGTAACAACACGTCAGGCCGGATGGTAACCAGTTAGCGTTGACCGAGAAGACCGCTGCGACAGCGCCCTGTCGGCCACGTGTGTAAGACACGTCAGGCCGTGCGGTCCTCCGATTAGTGTTTCTGGCCACCACTCGACTGGCCACGTGTGTAAAGGACACGTCATACCAGGTAGTAACACCAGTAGCATTTGACTGGGAAGCCGAGGAGGATAATAGGGTTCACACACCCAATCCAGGAACACCCTGTTAACTTCACAGGGGTTCTGGGGTGCGCTGTCCGTGCACGTAGAGGGCACAACCGGACAGGTGGCGCAGCAGGTACACTGTCCGTGTGCATAGAAGGCACTCTCGGACAGGTGACGCAACAGGTATTCTGTCCGTGTGCGTAGGAGGCACAACTGAACAGGTGACGCAGCAGCCGCAGCCCAGTTAACGCCACTGGACTGCTCTAGCACAACAGGAACGGTAGGAAGGAAGCACGGCGCCTGACCCTCATGTGCTCAGCAACGAATCTTGGCGTGACAGGCACCGTTCGCCTAGCGCTACCTACCGTTTCCAACAAGGCTTATGCCACCAAGAACTCTAATTGAAGACTGCGCACCTCCATATTGTCTCCAGCCCCTTTTATAACCTGTGTCCGCCCCAAACCCAGGGTGGAAGCACCAAGGTCCAATAGCAGAGTGCCATGTCATCAGTGACGTCACATGCGACCTATCCAGGACTGCCACATCATTGATGACCTCATGGCAGCCACGCCCCAAACACTTCACCAGTCATCGTCTGACGACCAATGGTGAGGTGCCAGATCATAGGGGCGGGCCTCTGCGAGCCAGTCCAGAGTTGCCACGTCATCAGGACACCTGACACCCTCTGCCCTATCAGGGCCTGCCACCTCACGGACATGCTCAGTGAGGTCCTTACTGGATCTAGCCTCTGATGCACTAAGTGCCTGAGCAACAGGCTCAGAAAGCAGACTATCAGTTTAAGCATGCTCAGTAGGCACATCCCAGAACTTAGACACAGCACGAAGTCCAAGTACCTGTGAAAAGAGGCTGTTAGGGTTAATTGTGGGAGCATGCTCAATAGCCTGAACTGAGGACTTAGTCTCAGATATAACACAATCAGGCTAAGCATGCTCACTAGGCAAAACACCGGGCTTAGACTCTGGCTGGGGTAAATCGGCGCACTCATGCGCACTAGCCGCCTCTCCACACTTAGACGTGGTGGAAGGAGCAGCCAACTGGACGACCCGAGGCACGGCCAAAAACGGCAGCCGGCGCCTGGGCACAACAGGAACCGCAGCAGGCTGCTTGCGGCTATGGCGGCGCCGGTTCGTAACAGGGTGTGCACGTGGAATCAAGATGGCAGCGTCCGCACACATTAACCAGCAAATAAAGGATGATCAGAGCACGCTGCTATGCTTGCAGCTGCACTATTTAAAGCCTAAGCCACGCCCCTGGCTGCATCGTTGGTGACGTCACCTGCGAGCCAACCAGGCGGTGCCACATCATTAGGTCTGCTGATGCCAGACCACCTATCACAACCTGCCATGTCACGGGCATGCTCAGTACCGTGAGTTTCAGACTTTGGCTCTGGAAGCTTTGTTTCCTGTAATTGCTCATGTGCTGCAGCATTCACTCTGCTGCTAGGCACAAAGCTTTCAGCAAGAGCCTGTATATCATGTGTTCAGGCTGTGCACCTGTGACGCCCTGGGCAAGCCAGGGGTCACAGGTCACAACACCACACGCACCCCACATTCCCTGCAGGTACACCTAAGTCAAAGAAAAATCCTTGTTGCCTTCCTCCAGGAGCTGGTGTCCACACCAGGGGGTGGGCCAGGCGGTTGGCTCCACCCACCGAGGAGTTCACAGCTCTGGAGGCGGGAAAACCAGGCAGTTAAGCTAGGGAAGTGAAGGAGTAAACAAGCAGATGAGTGTTAGAGTTGAAAGTGAAAGGAAGTGAAGTGAAGAGGAAAAGTAGAGAAAGTGAAGAAAGTGACAGCAAGCAGCCTGAAGTTAGTCCGGGTGTGTGCCCCGGACTGAGACAGCAAGGTTGGCAGACGGCGGTGACCGTCTGCAGGCGAGACTGATTGGAGGTTGCCGAAAGGACCGTGGACGGGTGGTGACCCGGCGGTACCGGAGCGGTATACGAAGATTAGTCAGCACCAGGGCAGGGGCCTTTCGGATCCCGGCAAGGCTAGAAGTCGCCATAATTTGCCAAATCCGTCAGTGAAGGGGACGACTGTCTCTCAACAACTAAGTCCCGATTGAAGGCAACAGTCCGACCGTAGAGGGGAGACATCACCACCGCCAAGGCACCAGTTTCCCAGGGCCAGCGCCTGCGGGCAAGAGTGGGGCTCCTCCGGCTCATATCCAAGCTGGGGAGCAGGTTACCGGTGGGAACCCATCGCAACCAAACAACAACACATAGGTGCAGGAAAGAGACCGTCACCGTCGCCTGCAGGGGATATCAACAGTGCAACCGTCTGAGGGACCCGTCCAACCAGCCGTTTGTTTACCGAGAACTGTGTCGTGTTGACTGGCTGAGTGAGTACCTCAGTGCCGTGCGGCGCAACGCTGCCCCTGCGCCCCTGCACCTCCATAGGCCCCATCCCCGCCTGTCCACCATCCCAACCCCATCACTGGGCCCCGGGATCACCAACCCCTACCCACGGAGGGGCAACACAACAACTGGCTGCTCCACACCATCACTCCCGGGATCCCCAGCCAGAGCAGCGGTGGTGTACACTCAATCACCACAACCGTGGGTGGCGTCACGGACAATAAGCAATCCCCACACCCAAACCCCCCTTTCACTCACGGGTGAGGAGCGCCGCTAGAGTCCCCGGGATCCGGCCCATCGCTCGAGCCACCGAGCAGCAGGCCGCGGCAGCAGCGGCAGCCGGACCCGAGAAGTGGGAGAGCGCGGCGTTCCCTCCTCCGCCCGCGACACACCATAATCAACTGTGAAGCTAAGCAGCAGTCCACATGGCTGAGACTTTATGGGAGACTGCTGGAACCAAAGCTTCCTTGGGGTCAGCTTCAGAACCAACATAACAACTAGGTTCCCTGTACAGAATGTGTCTTGGAAATGTAATCCCCAACAAAGGTTCTTGTATGAAGTATTAAAGGAAATCTGTCAGTAGGTGTAATCTGAAGACTGCATTCTGCAGGGGTTAACACTGAGATTTCAGAGATGTATCTCTTTTCACACTGTGTGCATTTGTTTACCTGCAATGTTTCTTTTTTGCTTCAGAACATTATCATTGCTGGACTGTCAGCTAGAGGTTCCCCCATATGCTGTGGCTAGCACCTCACGGTCTATAGACTTTGTACATATAGAGCCTGGTATGGGTGGAGCCATATTTTTGTGTTCTGCTTTATTGCTAAATCTAAAAACTCTGTATCAGAACCACTGCACCCAGTTAATTAAGTGATAAATTGTTGGTTTCACGGTCTCTATCGTGCTGCTTTCACATGAGACAGAAATATCTGCTGACAGATTCCCTTTAAATAAATTACAGCAAGCAGGTTCAAATGTTTTTCACTGTGTTATTTCACATTATAATGATGCAGGAGAACCAGAACAATGGTGTGGTGATGACTGCGCTGCTGTGAAGTAACAGAGACAAATGTACTTTGTCCACATGAATGGATGTTTATTTCTCAACACGTTTCGAAGTGGTCACATTTCTTCATCAGGAAACCACCAGGTACCTGGCTTTGAGATATAAACCACCCTTCATCTGAGCAATGGTCTCTGTTACTTTTTCTGGTTCTCCAACATTGTGTTAAGCATTAGGGATCGTGGTTATGGTGGCAGATGGTTGCAGGCTCTGATCTTGTTGCGTGCTACACAACTCAGCAAGGTGGCAAGGTGAGCAGTCACTGCATATATTTATAGAAATCCATTGAATAAGACCCTATCTGAGCTGTCCTCTCTTATAGTTTCTCATTATTACACATCACTAAATTTATGGACATTTTTGATTCGATTTCTTTGCCTGTGTGAATTGGATGGGTTGTGACGGAGATGTGATGAGAAATTCACGTCAATAGCAACAGTTGTACCCGCTGATTCCAGGTCTTTCTGTAGCTCTCCACAGGTGGTTCTTGGCTCTTGGACAACTCTTCTGATAATTATTTTCACTCCGCTGCATGAAATCTTGAGAGGAGCACTTGGTTGTGGCTTTTTTATGGTGAAATGATTTACATTCCACTTCAGATTGTGTTGCCAACAGTGCTCACCGGAGCCTTCATTAGTTTACAAATTTTTCTGTAACCAATGCTATTGGTATGTTTGGCGAAGGTTAAAATTGACAAGGTCAACTCATGATGCTTTTACCCATCATGAGTTGGCACCTTGGTAGTGAGAAACCTTTTTTAAAGCTCATCAGTTAAACCAGCTGATATTTTTCACCAAGTAGCTGGATTCCTTTCTAATTTGCTCAGTATTGAGTAGCACCCTCCCTTTTGAGCTAGTATAGCCATGAGTCTCCTTGGGAATGATGCAACAAGTTTTTCACACCTGGATTTGGGGATCCTCGGCCATTCTTCCTTGCAGAACCTCTCCAGTTCCGTTAGGTTGGATGGTAAACATTGGTGGACACCATTTTCGGGTCTCTCCAGAGCTGCTCAATTGGAATTAGGTCAGAACTCTGGCTGGGCCAGTCAAGAATGGTCACAGAGTTGTCCTAAAGCCACTCCTTTGTCATTTTAGCTGTGTGCTTAGGGTCATTGTCTTGTTGGAACATGAATCTTTGGCAAAGTCTGATGTCAAGAACACTCTGGAAGAGGTTTTCTTCCAGGAAATCTCTGTACTTGGCTGTATTCGTCTTTCCTTCAATTGCAACCAGTCGTCCTGTCCCTACAGCTGAAAAACACCCCCATATCATGATTCTGCCACCACCATGTTTCACTGTTCGGATTGTATTGGGTAGGTGATGAGCAGTGCCTGGTTTTCTCCACACATACCGCTTAGAATTATCACCAAAAAGTTCTATCTTTGTCTCATCAGACCAGAGAATTTTATTTCTCATAGTCTGGGAGTCCTTCATGTGTTTTTTAGCAAACTCTATGCGGCTTTCATATGTCTTGCACTGAGGAGAGGCTTCCGTCGGGCCACTCTGCTATAAAAGCCTGACTGGTGGAGGGCTGCAGTGAGAGTTGACTTTGTGGAACTTTCTCCCATCTCCCTACTGCATCTCTGGAGCTCAACCACAGTGATCTTGGGGTTCTTCTTCACCTCTCTCACCAAGGCTTTTCTCCCACGATTCCTCAGTTTGGCTGGACGGCCAGGTCTAGGAAGAGTTCTGGTGGTCCCAAACTACTTCCATTTAAGGATTATGGAGGCCACTGTGCTTTTAGGAACCTTGAGTACTGCAGACATTCTTTTGTAACCTTGGCCAGATCTGTGCCTTGCCAGAATTCTGTCTCTGAGCTCCTTGGGCAGTTGCTTTGACCTCATGATTCTCATTTGGTGTGACATGCAGTGTGAGCTGTGAGGTCTTATATAGACAGGTGTGCGCCTTTCCAAATCAAGTCCTATCAATTTAATTACACACAGCTGGACTCCAAGAAGGAGTAGAACCATCTCAAGGAGGATCACAAGGAAATGGACAGAATGTGACTTAAATATGAGTGTCTGAGCAAAGGGGCTGAATACTTCTGACCATGTGATATTTCAGTTTTTCTTGTTTAAAAAATTTGCAAACATTTCTACATTTCTGTTTTTGCTGTCAAGATGGGGGATGGGGTGCAGAGTGTACATTAATGAGGAAAAAAATGAACTTTTGTGAATTTACCAAATGGCTGCAATGAAACAAAGAGTGACAAATGTAAAGGGGTCTGTATACTTTCCGTACCCATTGTAATGTGAGCAAGTAAATTATTAATACATTTTCGAGCTTTTAAAAGTGTGTTAATTAATCCCATATACATCATTGTACTAGATATTTTATCTTAATTGTATGTAGTATTGTCTGTCTATACATACCAACCACAAAACAATATGGCCATACTGAATTATTCTGAACTGGGGATACACCAAATAATGTACCCCAGACGGATACAAACTTCAAAAATCATATTGCAAACACAGGAGGACAAGAAGTGTAAGTACCAATATATAAAGAAGAATTGCAAAAAAAAAAAATATTTTATGTGAAAAATTTCTTTATTAACAATGTAATCATAAAAGAGTTCCCATGAGTAAATAAAGGGAGGAGGATGGGTAAAAAAGTGTGAGGATACACTTAGCACTATCCAAAATTGCATAGAATAAAAAACAATCCCCTGCGGCCAAAAATCTCAAAGAATTTTAATGTAAAAAAAAAAAGACCTTCATGTACATGTTAAGGAGTGCCCACTGAAGATGATCAAAGAACTAAATAAATAAGTCCAACAATGACCACTTGAGAGGAGGTCATAGCATAATTACGGGAAAGAGGTTCTCATTACGAAAAGATCCATGATATATACATATAATAAAGTGCATAATGCTGTCTGCATTGATATGAATTAGATGGAGGGCAGGGGGAGAGCCCCAACGAGCGTTTCGCTAGAGAGCAGCTTTTTCCTGGGGGTGGTGATTGTTTATACATGTTGAAATAGTACTGTAAAAAGTTTTTATATAAAAAAAATCATTTTGAAATCATCACGTTATCCTATGTAATGAAGTTATTATGGGGATATTTGAATTTTTGCTCTTTAAGATCGATAATCCAATTGTCCACAACCACATAGGAAGAACAGTACAGGATTTGTGCCACATGTAGTATATTACTCATAAATTATAACTATCTAGTATGGGTGTACAATGTTAGATATCAGCAAAGAAAATATTTGGTGTCTTATAATATGCTCTGACAACTTTCCAGATCCCAGAGCATGATAAAATGAATGTGTAAAAAATAAAACAATCCATATACTCAACTCACTGCTCACCCCTCTGCTTCTCACAGCAATTCTTCTGGTCCTTGTCACACCTTAAAGGGAACCAAACATCAGGCTTTTCATGTATAAGGTGCAGCCAGTGCAGTGCTGGCACTATCAGGCACAGTCTGTACATACCATTAGTGGGCAGCTCGGGTGTTTAGTCAGTGAAATCCAACTTTATAAAGTTTGAAAAATCAAGCACTTTTTGATTGACGTGTGCACCACTCTCCTAATGTCCAGGCGGGTTATGCACGTGTTCCCCGCCCCTCCCCCCGCCGCCTGTTCCTCCCTCCCTCTGGTTGTATTCAAATTTCTCTCTTCAGAAACATGGCGCTGGAGTTGGCACCTGCGCAGAGCGCTTATCTCCGGCGCCATGTTTCTGAAGCCCGCAGTAGCTAGTATTACCTGCAGCTACGATATCGTGCCGCCCCAGGACACAGTGACCGGGTTTCACAGTACTGCCGTCATGGGGTCATGTGAGCCCATTGTGAACTTGCCTCACCTGACCCCCGATGTCGCTGGCAGGCTGCTGTCGGCTTTATCCTGAGGCGTCCCGGTGTCCTAGGCGGCTGCTGTGCTGGCACGGTGTCCTGGAGCAGCACGATATCGTAGCTGCAGGTAATACTAGCTAGCAGTAAGGTAAGTATACAGATATTGTTCTCATGGCTTTTAAAGCTCACAAAAAGGGGTGGCAGTCGACTTTCACCTTGTTGAATCCAAATGAAAGTGAAGAAAAAAAATTGCATTTAGGCAAAGTTTTGAGAAATTAGAGTAGATTTCAATTTCACTCGCATATCTTTGTTCATTTATACTTGTGACATCACTCATTACTACAATCATCAAAAAAACAATCAAACCTATTTTAGTGTGTGTCTGAAAAAAAAATCTGGAAGATCTTTCCCTGCTTGGCTTGAGTTTCCATTTTTTTCTGATAAACAATATTTAATTTCCTGATGATACTTATACATTAACCCCTTCACCCCCGGGCGATTTTCCGTTTTTTTTTTTTTGCTCCCCTTTTTCCAAGAGCCGTAACTTTTTTTATTTTATAAATCTTGCCATGTAAGGGCTTATTTTTTGCAGGACAATCTGTACTTTTAAATGAAATCCTGAGTTTTACCATATAGTGTACTGCAAAACGACAGAAAAACGTCAAGGAAAAACTGCAAAAAAAAGTGCGATCGCACAATAGTTTTTGGGATATTGTATTCATCATGTTCACTATATGCTAAAACCGATGTGTGGGTGTGATGCCTCAGGTTGGTACAAGTTTGTAGACACCAAACCTGTATAAGTTTACTTTTATCCAAGGGGTTAAAAAAATTCACAAGTTTGTACAAAAAAGTGGCTCATTTTTTGCGTCATTTTCCAAAACCCATAGCGTTCTCATTTTTCAGGATCTATGGCTCAGTGATGGCTTATTGTTTCTGTCTCGAACTGACGTTTTTAATGGTACCATTTTTGCGCAGATGCTACGTTTTGATCGCCTATTATTGTATTTTGTACAAAATTTGCGGCGACCAAAAAATGTAATTTTGGCATCTTGAATTTTTTTGCTGCTATGCAGTTTACCGATCAGATTAATTGGTTTTATATTTTGATAGATCGAATATTATTGAACGAGGTGATATCAAATGTATGTATATATATTTATTTTTTTTAACCCTTTAATTTTCAATGAGGCCGAATGGGGGGTGATTTGAATTTTTAGGTTTTTTTTAAACTTTTTTTTATTATTTTTACTAGGTCCCTAGAGGACTATAGCTGTCTGACCACTCTTCCATTTCTTCAGATCACAGCTACACAGCTCAGGTCAGCAGAAAAGCAGCTCTCCTATTACAAATGGCAGTCTGCCGGGTGTAAGAGGAAGTGACTCATGATAGCTACAGGAGTCATCACATGACCCTGTGCTACCATGGCAACCACCGGAAGTCACATGATCATGTTACGTGACTTCTGATGGAGCTGGGTAAGTTATTCTTATGGCGGTGCGCAGATTTTGGCAGCAAGATGTAAGGGGTTAATAGGCGTGGGTGGAACACGATTCCACTCGCGCCTGGCAGGCACACATCTCAGCTGTTGAAATCAGCTGACGTGTCCACATCAGCCTGCGGGGATTAACCTCACACAATCCATGACGTATCCAGTACGTCATGTGTCGTGAAGAGGTTAAGAACAAACTTCAAAACAGACAATTTAAGTAGGGATGGGCATTAAAAATTAAAGAAGATTTTTCTGGCATCTTGTTTTCTACTGAAAAGATCATATGGTAAATAGGAGAGTAGTTTCAGATATTTCATGAATTGGCTTCTGCTATAAATGTTCATTAACATTTTGACTTGTAGATGGGGTCCTAAACAGTTAACCCCTATAATAAGTCAATATACCTAAATAACTCCCAAAAATAACCCAATAAAAATAAAAACAAAACACTGAGGGAGTTAAAGAAAGAACAAATGAATAAACAAGAGAATGAGTGAAGTGTAAGACAGCAGTAATGTGTGAACGAACTACAAAGACGACATCATAACATGGAGCCCCGTCTTGTTCTTATGAATCCATATAAACCTCGTTCTGTCTTCATTGCGCTATGAAGAATATGGTTATTGGATCCTTTGATTGTCATTATGTGATTTACTATCATCTAAAAGCAAACAGCCATCTGCTGTGAACCCTCAAGAGTCTCTCATTAAGGATATTTCTGCTCCTTGTGAATTAAACATTTGCTGGGACCTCCTCACTGTCTGCAGCCTGTGTGCTCCTGATTGTATTATTTTGTACATTGTCAGTCCCTCCGGGCCATTTACAGATGGTTATTATTACCTAAACTTAGCGGCACAATATCTGAGTCACTATAGCGGCACAATATCTGAGTCACTATAGCGGCACAATATCTGAGTCACTATAGCGGCACAATATCTGAGTCACTATAGCGGCACAATATCTATAGACACTGTAATATGTTATCTAATACGTCAGCGTTCTTCATATGTTTCTCCGAGCTTTGAGAATCTCCAATTAGAACACACAAGTGCTAACATAGGTTTACTGAGAAACTAAACAAAATATATTATTATATTCACGGATCGCAAGTTACGGGGCTGAGATTTTCATGGAGTAAAATGTATGACGATAATATATTTAGGGGCAGTGGCAGTATTATTTTTGGAGGGAGGAATGGGACTCATTTTTTTTCAGTATGTAACTATGAGAATTTGATCTTCTAATGTTGAGTATCTGCTCCAAAAGTTAAGAGCAGAAGATGTCTGGACAGCCAATTCTGCAAAGGTGAGGCCCGGTTGAGAAGAACATGATGGGCAACAACTCAAATCAGAAAGAAGCAACCAATGAGTCACCAAATGTCACTGTGTATTCTGCTTGTGACTGGTTTAATGGTATTGGATTGACTTGTAAGTTCTGAAAGCTTCTATTCTTTGAAGGATCAACATGCCCTTACCATTGTCTGTCATACATGGACCAGAGATCCATTTGTGAAGGATTGACTTGAAGTTGAATTTTCTAAAATTCATTATTTCATGAGAATACAAACAAGTTGAGATTTGATTCGCATTTCACAAAAAAACTTGCCTGTCACCATTTACCACACTGCTGTAGCATCAGAGAGCCAACAATTAACATGTTGCATTATCTTTAAGGCCTCCCAATAAAGCCCTGTAGTTACAACATCTTATACCTTGTATAGTGGTGGTCAGTACCTGGGTCATCAAAGATCTGTGGTTCCTAGGTGAGTACACTTTGTATGGCAGAGTCATTTTCCATCTCCAGAGTTACTGGGTAAGTCTCTTTCTCCTATAGAATGTAAGCTTTTAGTATCAGAAGGGTTCTCTCTCCCTCCTGTAGAGTTTAAGTTCTTATGGTCATTGGGGTCCTCTCTCTCCTATAGAGTGTAAGGTCTTATGGTCAGAAGAGTCCTCTCTCTCTCTTATAGAGTGTAAGTGTTGCGTCACCACCGGAGTCTGCTCCAGCGACTTCTGCTCCGGTCGCCAGGCGACGCCGTGTTCCTGCCATGGATGGTGCTGGTGATGGGAAAGGAGGTCGATGCCAGCGGCAAGCGCGGGCTCCGATCATCCACTGGGCTAGGTTATCTTGGGATTTGCAGTACCACTGGCTGACTGTGGGTGGCGTGTGTCTTCCAGCTGAAGTTGCCAGCGTTCAGCTACAGCCAATGGGAAGACACCACACCCTTCTTATTCCCCCTCATGTCACATGACCACTGCCAGAGAGAGTTTTGATTTCCTGGCTCCTGGTCCACCCTATTCTGTTTTGTGTTTCCTGTGTGCTGACTTCTGCGTGTTTTCTGACTACTCTTCTGCCTGCTGTTTTTGTACCTCGCTGCCCGATCCGGATTTGACCTCTGCTATGTTTTCTGATTACGTCCTTGCCTGCCGATTCTGTCCCTGTTCTGCTATTCCTGGTATGACCCTGCCTGACGACTACTCTCATCGGACTGCAGCCTTCCACAGGTAGTGATCTCCAGGGCCCTGTGTAATTCCAAATCCCTGTATAGGGGTTAAAGGGTTTCAGGGTTCTGGGGATCCTGCTTGGTGAGTGGCTTCCCTCTAGTCTGTCCATTACATCCCACCTGAGTCTGTTGATCCAAGCAGGCATTACAGTAAGGTCTTATGGTCATCGAGATCCTCTCTCTCTCCTGTAGAGTGTAAGGTCTTATGGTCAGCAGTGTTCTCTCTCTTCTGTAGAGTATAAACTCATATGGTCAGCGGGGTCCATTCTCTTTTGCAAAATGTAAGCTTTTATGGTCAGTGAGGTTCTTTCTCTCCTCTCCCCCACATGTATTTTGTAAATAAACACTTGCTTTCTAGTGTTCCGCATATTTCATTTTTTGGGATAATTCACCGAAGTTGCTAAATTAAAAAATCAAACGATCTACTCATTTCTAATATATAGCATTTATTAACCCAACTTGATAATTGTTATATACACTTCTCAAAAGATTGGAAATCTCTCCACATGTGCGTCATTAGGTCACAACGTCCTGTTGTGCTCCATGACCTTACGACGTGCACTTACGACTGCTGGCCGTAACTTGGCATTTAAATTTGCTGCAAATTGAATTTCACTGGCAAATCTACATGATTTGACAAATTCAAATTTGTCAGATCCACTCATCTCTAATGTAGATGATGTGCAAACGATGAAGAAATGGAAACAACATTTTGACAAGATCTCCATTTATTCAGTTTAGGTACCAGCGCTTCTTGCAGTAATACATGCCCTTACTTGCCTTGGCTGCTATCATTGAGGTTATTAATAGTTGCCTGAGGAATTTTCTGCCATGCTGGATGCAATTGAGCCGGCAAAAAATGAAGATCCACTACTGGCAGTTCCACTGACGTGTTGATCAATGACACCCCAGATTTGCATTATGGTAGATGGTGCAAGCTATGGTAGCACATTTAGGCCACACTGACTGCTCACAATAGCCTGACCAACAAGTAGCTTCATGTTCCCATGTTGATAAACCGCTCCTGGGACACTTTGGAGAATTGTTCCCATGACCACATCAATGTAACAACTAGATGTTAGTGTACCTGTAATGAAGACTAGAGGAGTTCAACTTTCTTAGATTGTGCCACCCGCACTTTAATCCCTCATGTGTTTCCTCGCTAAGGCCTCTCCACGGCACTGCCCACATAGTCTACAGACCAATCTCTTTCTATCATTGCATCAAACACAAAAGTAGGGCTCCTCGCTAAAGATAGACATCCAATCGAGCTTCCATTGATGACTTGGTCTGCACCATTATTGCCATTGATAGCAGTGGAGTAAGGTCAATGTAATACTTATAGCTGGAAGTCTGGCTTGAAGCACAATTGTGATGACTGTCCGAGGGTGACACTAGACACTACTAGTATGCAGTAAATGGAGAGGTAGTCAGACAGGCCGAGATCTTAAACCAGGAGGGCATGACAGTACACGGGGGCAGACAGAGAAAAGGTCGAGATACAAGCCGAAGGTCAGGATTCCAGGAGAGTATAAACAAGATACAGGAAGCAGGCGGGGACGTGGTCAGGAGGAAGTCCGAGGTCAGAAGCCCGGAAGTCACAACAGAAACAGGGGAAGACAGGTGGAGAGATCGGTAAACAGCAGTCTGGAGTCAAAAGACCAAAATCTGAACACTGAGCACCACAGGAGTCAACAGCACGACTGTAAACAGGAAGTACAACTTGCGGCGTCCTGAACTAACACGCTCCCTAATGAAACAGAGCAATCACCGGGAACGAAAAGCATCTGTGAGAGCACCACCCTGGACCAGCGTAAAAACCCAGTGCTTTGAAACAACCCACAGAGCATTCATCCTTCAAAAAGCTATACACCATAGACAACATATACCGGCTCTGCAGGAGAGCATGGCAGAACTATACAGAATGTTATGCACAATGAAATCGTGACAGTAATGTTGACAAAAGGAAACCAATGGTTTATATAGACAGTATTTCATACCTTAGTCTTTGTATGTGCAATTTCACTTGCTGTACAGAGTTAATCAATTGTGAAACCAGTGGTATGGCCATTTCTGTAAAGTGTCCCAGGAGCCAACAACACCAGTCCAAATGTTGCTGGTGCAACTGTGAGCAGCCCATGGTGCCAAACCGTGCTCCCTTGGCCAACAGTGTCTCCAGGCATGTCTCCTTTTGAGCACATCTGGCATGCCATTGGTTAGAAATTGTATGGGGAGCTGCCAGCAGCAGATCTTGAAGATTTCTGTGCCAAAATGCATTCAGAATGGCAAAACATCTGTGAAACGATTAATATGTTTATTGAAATTAGCCAAGTTGTGTAAATGTGCGGATTTCTGTGCATGGCTGAATAAACAGATGTTTTTATTCATTTTTCCATTTTTTTCATCATTTGCATATCATTGTCTGTTAAGGAGGGCCATTGGTTCAAATACTTAATTAGCCTTGAGCCATAGGGGCTTGTGGGAAAATGTCTGATGAAGTCGTTTCTCCTTACATAAGCCTGTTTAAGATACATCACCGCATGATACAGATTTAGGATGGCTACCTCCAATAGGTGGCAATAGAGTTCATCTACTTCCTGTCCTCTACACCCTGCCCTAGTATGCAAGGAATGTCCAGGTAGATGACCTCATGGACCAACCCACTGATGACCTCATGGACCAACCCACTGATGACCTCATGGATCCACCCACTGATGAACTCATGGACCAACCCGCTGATGACCTCATGGATCCACCCACTGATGACCTCATTGATTAATTCACTGACCAATGGACACATCTAGGCATGTGACTCGCCCACCCCAGGGCTATGGAACACCCGGCGCCGGGCCGGACTAGTCCGGGGGTAGTCAGTGGTGGTGGGGCCCGACTCCGTGGCCCTGGTGGGTGTCAGTTTAATTATGGCGGGTGACTTGGGGTTTGAATAAAGTTTGTGTTCGTGACGCCACCTGTGGTATGCGGCTATTTTAGCCGCCGCCGCTGTATGGGGCCTCCGGGGCTGTTGGAATGGCAGCTAGGATGGTCCTGCTCCCCACAGGTGGAGCGGTACCCCGGGGCAACAGTTGGTGTTCATGAGAGTCTATGGTGTGAATAACACGGTGCAGAGCCGACAGGCAGTGAAAGAAACAGGCACAAACAGTAGTCTCTTTACCTTCTCCTCTTTTACTCGGCAGCAGTTTAGTCCAGGGAGACCGTCACAGATGGTAAAGATGGTCCGGCCGGCCTGGAAGTGCCTGGGGGTGATCTTTGGCCAGTTGAGTATGAGGCCTACTCCCTAATCTTTCTTTTCTTTACTATTATAGGACCCTGCACTCTGAATTTAGCAAAGGCCCTCCTGCTGCTGGGACCAGTGGTTCGTCCCTTTTTCTGTGTGGTAGACTGCGCAGGCCCTCTCTGGTACTTCTCTGCTGGAGTCCACACCGGGCCCTTGGTATGCAGCTGTACCTTCAGATTGCTTCTGGGCCAGGGGGCTTGCAGCTCTCCTGCCCTCCGGATTCGACTACCAGGGAAGGATTTTATACCCTGGCAACCACAGACTCCGATGTCCGAGTCTCTTCTGTGCCTCTCTGCACTTCTTGCTTCACTGGGCCAAGCTATTCCAGCTCTAGGCCCCAGTTCCACAAGGCAGCCCTACTCTGCATCTGTTCTCTTTGCTTCCTCTCTACAGACTGAACACTACTTCCTCCCTCAGGTCAGACTTAAGGAATGCTCCCTGGAATTCCAGGTTCAGAGCTCCCCCTGCTGGCCGGAGGGAGAACTGCGTTGGATGTTAAACTTACTGGCCAATAGATCTCCCAATTACCTCCAGGCTCAGCATTAACCCTTTGGGAGGGCAATGCTGTTGTGGCGACCAGGTCCTGGGGCGCCACACTCCCCCTTAGTTAAATTCAGTACTCCCGGACTGTAGAAACAAACATAACATGTTAGAACATTTCATCCCATTGTGGGAGGCGCATTACTTAAACGTTACAAACTTAAACACTACTATAAGAGTCCAGTGTGGCTCCCTGCCGGGTGTCCATTACACTGCTCCATGGGGGACCCGCCGCGATCAAACCCCCAACGTAGGCTCTGGGCGTGCGTCAGAGCATTGATGACCCCACTCTATGCACGCCGGACGGGTTTTTCTTCAGGGGTGTTGAGCACACTGGTGCTAACTATGTACAATTTGAGTGTTGGCCACCCATAGTCCAGTGGCCCAATTGTCCATTTACTTAATCACCTAAAACAAAACATTACATACAAGACATTTTCACATAACTATTTACACTCTGTTAGGTATTTTACTTTCTATGTTCTATACCTTGGAGGTGGCTGTCCCCGAGTGCTACATTGGGACCGGCGTAGCTCTGGGGTTTGTCCCTGACTACTTGGAGTGTCTGCCCCCCCCGTGTTATTGGTAGGCCTAACCCTGACAGGGATGCATGTTGGTTGCCTACGGGGTCTCAGATTCGCCAAGGGTACAGCAGGTTCACCACTGGCAGGGGGTTGAGCCTCCTGTTCTACTGCTGGCGTGTCATCTTGTGTTGGAGCGGACGGTTCTTTAGGTGGATCTGGAACCTCTTCTGTTTCTGGCTCGACCAACTGCGGGAACGTCAAGACTGGTACCACTATCGCATTGTTTATTCGGGTCCAAGTTTTGGGGAATTTTCCAAGGATTGTGTGGATCATCTCTTCCTCTTTTTCTTGACTTTGGGGACTTTCTTGTACTTCTTCTACTTCTTTTTGGATTCTGCACCGTTCAGGGCACGCTTTCAGGCGGTCTCGAGAAACGGCTTGATAGGTCTTGCCTTCATCTTTGCTTATGAGGCATACCTTACTATTGTCAAAGTTGGAGGGAATAATGGTGTAGGGTTCATTCTCCCACTGATCATCTAATTTATGCGCCCTCCGCTTTTTCTTGAGGACCTGTTCTCCAGGTGCTAAGGGAGTTGCTGGGGCTGTTTGATTGTAGTTCTGCTCTTGTCTCGTTCTTGCTTGGGACATGCTCCTTTCTACGCATTCCTGGACTTTGCGGTACTGCTGTTGTCGCTCTGTATCCCAATCTTCTATCTCCTGAACCGCTTCAGGTGACACAGTCCCCATCTCAAAGTCTACAGGCAACTTGCCAGGTCTGGCTCGCATCAGGTAAGCAGGGCTGCAGTTGGTCGAATTTACTGGGATATGGTTGTACAGGTCTACCAGATCTGGTAACTTCTCTGACCATTGGTTTCTTTCTTCCAGAGGTAGAGTCTTCAGCATATCAATAACCACATGGTTCATCTTCTCGCACAATCCATTGGTTTGGGGGTGGTACGGTGTTGTTCGGATTTTCTTACAGCCGTACATGTTACAGAACTCTTGGAACACTTCGGCCTCGAATGCAGGACCTTGATCAGTCAGTACCCTTTCCGGATAACCGACAAAAGTATGCCTGGAATGCTCTAGCTGCTGTTCTGGCTGTCTGGTCCTTCACAGGCACTACTACCAGGAAACGAGAGTAATGGTCTACAATGGTGAGGGCGTACACATAGCCTGACCGGCTTGGTGTTAACTTCACTTGGTCCAGGGCCACCAACTCCAGGGGCTGCTTCGTGGCAATTGGCTGTAGGGGAGGCCTCTGGCTGGCATCATCCTTCCGCCTCAGGTTACACGGACCACAGTCTCGGCACCACTTCTCGATCGTCTTTCTCATGTGCACCCAGTAGAACCGATTGCGGAGTAGGGTCTCCAACTTCTTCCACCCGAAGTGTCCTGCTTTATCATGGCTGCTAGGACCATTGGAGCATCCCTCTGTGGGACCACTATCTGCCAGACGAGTTCATTCGTTCGCCAGTTGACATATCTCTTGCAGAGCTTGCCTTGGTAGGTAAACAGTCGTCCCCTCTCCTTCCACAACTGCTGGGCTTCTTGTGGAGCGTCTGGACTGAGATGGGTCTCAGCTTGTGCTAGCTTTTTTTTGACCAATCGCACGGCCGGGTCACCGTTCTGTGTCTCTTCCCAATTATGGTGGAGTAATGGGTTGACCGAGACCTCGTGCTGGCTCGAGCGCTTCACTCCTACAGCATGCTCACACTGGGAAACACCTTGGTGATGGAAAGCCGGTAACTCTATCTCTTCGAGTTCATCCAGGTCTTCTCCAGACTTGGGTAAGTGAGGCATTCTGGACAGCGCATCAGCATTGTTATTCTTCTTGACAGCCCGGTACTTGATGGTAAAGTCAAAGTTAGACAGCCGGGCCATCCATCGCTGTTCCAACGCACCTAACTTGGCTGTTGCCAGATGTGTCAACGGATTGTTGTCCGTGAAGATGGTGAACTTGGCCGATGCCAGATAGTGCTTGAAGCGTTCAGTCACTGCCCAAACAATAGCGAGGAACTCCAGCTTGAAGGAACTGTAGTTTTCTGGATTCCTTTCTGTGGGACGAAGCTTCCTACTGGCATAAGCTATCACCTTCTCTCTGCCTCCCTGCACCTGGGACAGAACTGCTCCCAGTCCCACGTTGCTGGCGTCTGTATACAGTACAAATGGCTGGCTGTAGTCAGGGTAGGCCAGAATTTCTTCTCCCGTGAGAGCCCCTTTCAGCCGGACAAAAGATGTTTCTATTTGGCTGTTCCATTCAAATGGAGGGCTCTGCTTCTTAGCCTGCTTCAGCTGGCCCACCAGGAGATCTTGAAGAGGCGCTGCTATCTTTGTGAAACCATCAATGAACCTTCGGTAGTAGCCCACCAGCCCAAGGAACTGCCGCACCTCCTTTACCGTGGTGGGTCTTGGCCAGTCCTTGATTACGGTGACTTTCTCCGGATCAGGTGCCACACCTTCTGCGCTGACCACAGGACCCAGGTACTGTACCTTTGGCTTCAAGAGGTGACATTTGGACGGTTTTATCTTCAGGCCATACTCCGACAGGGACTCAAACACTTCTGCTAAGTGCCTCAGGTGATCTTCGTAGGTCTTGGAGTAGACTATGACGTCATCCAGGTACAATAGCACGGTTTCAAAGTTGTGATGGCCCAAGCAGCACTCCATCAATCTCTGAAATGTCCCTGGGGCATTGCAGAGCCCGAATGGCATACAATTGAACTCGCAGAGACCCATTGGTGTCGTGAATGCAGTCTTCTCTTTGTCCGCCTCTGCCACGGGAACCTGCCAATACCCACTGGTGAGATCCAGGGTGGAGAAAAAATTAACTGACTATAAGGACGTTAGTGACTCTTCTATTCTGGGTAGTGGATAAGCATCTTTATGTGTAATGCGGTTAATTTGTCTGTAATCTACGCACATTCTCATTGTACCATCTTTTTTCTTTACGAGCACTAGTGGAGCTGCCCAAGGGCTACAGCTATCTCTGATAACCCCAACCTCCTTCATTTCCCGTAACATTTCTTTGGCACGCTGATACTGTGCTGGGGGTACAGGGCGGTACCTCTCTTTAATGGGATGATGATCACCCGTGGGGATTTGATGTTTAACCCCTTTTACCTGCCAAAAATCTAGGGGGTGTTTGCTGAAGACCCGCTCGTACTCCTGTACCACCCGGTAAACCCCATGCTTTTGGTGTGAGGGGGTGGAGTCGGTGCCCACATGTAATTTTTGGCACCAGTCTTCTAGCTGTCCCTTGGAGCCATTGTCTTCCGCCTGGTCGGACGGGATCAAGGGTTCCACTGCTTTGATGGTATTGTTACTGACAGTGTACAGTTTTGCTACAGTGGTGTACCGGGGCAATTTGGCTTCCTCCTCCCCACAATTCAGGACACAGACGGGCACTCTTCCCTTGCGGACGTCTGCTACCCCTCTGGCTATCAGGACTCCAGGCCTACTGTCTGAATACACCGGTTTTACCAAGGCCTGGTAATCCTGACCTTTGAGTCCTATTGCTGCCCGACACCATATCAACATTTCACTTCTTGGGGGTATTGCAATGGGGAGAGGGTCACTTACCCTCACACTGCCAATTTCTCTTCCTGCACTCAGCGAAGCTAATGGTGGCAGCAGTCTTCAAACCGTAAACACACAGTCTTTTCAAAGGCGCACAGTACCCGGTGGGCGCCGGGCACGAAATCCTGTTCGTGACGCCAAAAGTTGACTCGCCCACCCCAGGGCTATGGGACACCCGGTGCCGGGCCGGACTAGTCCGGGGGTAGTCAGTGGTGGCGGGGCCCGACTCCGTGGCCCTGGTGGGTGTCAGTTTAAATATGGTGGGTGACTTGGGGTTTGAATAAAGTTTGTGTTCGTGACGCCACCTGTGGTATGCGGCTATTAAGCCGCCGCTGCTGTATGGGGCCTCCGGGGCTGTTGGAATGGCAGCTAGGATGGTCCTGCTCCCCACAGGTGGAGCGGTACCCCGGGGCAACAGTTGGTGTTCATGAGAGTCTATGGTGTGAATAACACGGTGCAGAGCCGACAGGCAGTGAAAGAAACAGGCACAAACAGTAGTCTCTTTACCTTCTCCTCTTTTACTCGGCAGCAGTTTAGTCCAGGGAGACCGTCACAGATGGTAAAGATGGTCCGGCTGGCCTGGAAGTGCCTGGGGGTGATCTTTGGCCAGTTGAGTATGAGGCCTACTCCCTAATCTTTCTTTTCTTTACTATTATAGGACCCTGCACTCTGAATTTAGCAAAGGCCCTCCTGCTGCTGGGACCAGTGGTTCGTCCCTTTTTCTGTGTGGTAGGCTGCGCAGGCCCTCTCTGGTGCTTCTCTGCTGGAGTCCACACCGGGCCCTTGGGATGCAGCTGTACCTTCAGATTGCTTCTGGGCCAGGGGGCTTGCAGCTCTCCTGCCCTCCGGATTCGGCTACCAGGGAAGGATTTTATACCCTGGCAACCACAGACTCCGATGTCCGAGTCTCTTCTGTGCCTCTCTGCACTTCTTGCTTCATTGGGCCAAGCTATTCCAGCTCTAGGCCCCAGTTCCACAAGGCAGCACTACTCTGCGTCTGCTCTCTTTGCTTCCTTTCTACAGACTTAACACTAACTCCTCCCTCAGGTCAGACTTAAGGAATGCTCCCTGGAATTCCAAGTTCAGAGCTCCCCCTGCTGGCCGGAGGGAGAACTGCGTTGGATGTTAAACTTACTGGCCAATAGATCTCCCAATTACCTCCAGGCTCAGCATTAACCCTTTGGGAGGGCAATGCTGTTGTGGCGACCAGGTCCTGGGGCGCCACACATGCCCACTGTAGAACCAACAATGCCCTTTTTCCTTGTTTATATGAGTTGATGCTCTGTTGATATAAAGTCTCTTGGAGATGCGCCATCCTCTGATCAAGGAGAGGCTTATGTATCACCCCTGAAGCTATCAGGGAGCTACAAAGTTCTGCATCCTCACCATGATGCAGGGCCTACCCCCTAGATCCCCAGAAGACCAGTGCCGGTAACACACAAACACATCACAAAATTCCAGTTTTCCCCAACAATCCCCCATAGAATGGTACAAGGCTAGGGTTGGACCAATGGATGACTGCCTAGAGGTGGAGCCAGTCCAGTCCACTAGTTGACCAGGTGGGAGGGGCAGACTGTGGACAGTCAGTCAGAGTAGTGAGACGGTGGAGGTGGACAGGAGGAGACACACTGACTTGGAGTGAGCAGTAACCTGGTGACCAGGAGGGTAGTTGCCGGTGGAGTACGGTGGAGTACTCCCGGAACTGCTGTACGCACCAATGGGGTACAGGACCCTAGGACAGGCAGAAGCTCCAGTTAGGCCTGTTAACACCTGAACAGCGAGAGGACCATCAAGGACCTCGCTGACTTTAATCCAAGATTCAGTAGCAAAGCGAGAACCGGGGACAGGACCAGAGACTCCAAACCCACAGGATTCACGCTACTGTCATACGGACTGCAGTGGAAAAATCACTGGACGGGACCACCAGTTGCTCTACGCCACGGGAACCCACCAACCATAGACAGGTACAGAGGAAGAAGGTACCAGATTACTAAACTGGCACTGGAACAAAGGGGACCTGAATGTGAAACCAGGCGGCCTCGGGTAACCAGTTACCACCAGAAAAAGTGCGTAAAGACCAGTTGCACTGAACCCCTTGTGTGGACTACCTTCTTCCGACACCTGTCATTTCACCTACCCTCTGAGGCCCGGCCCTGCTTGCGGATGGCCTACCATCCAGGCTACCATTAACATCAGCACCAGTAGTGGACATTGTGCAGCGGCGGCTCCATCCACATAGCCGCAAGACCGCAAGTGGCGTCATGTGTGAACATTATTCTACTCCCCTGTAAATATTCCCCTTTTCAAAAAGGGCCCAGGGCACGGAACCAGGCAACGGCCACCAAAGTGACATTTCCTAGATATACACCGCCCGGGCCTGAGTACCCCATAACCCTGGGCGACAGACTTATATCTGACTGTTATTCTTCCGTCCATGCACTTGATCCACCCCAATTAGGTCAGGAGCAGGCAACTTGTGAACATTTCAATGTGTTCACCCCAACATGTCTATGGTTCCTTAGATTTCTATAATTCCATGACTTTTCATTTTTGATGTTGCCATTTCAGTGTTGAGGACTGTATAATATAATTATTAGAGTAGAAATAATTTATGTAGACCACTACACCTCTGACCAGGGGGGAATCTGATCAAATAAAGGTTTAATCTAACCTCAAAATGTAACATATATACAACGTCAATTTCATTTATATATTTCACAGAGCAACATAAAACTTTTCCTTGGATATAAGAGTAATCATTAAACATCTTTTCTACTGCAGGATGGGGCACATTTGGTATTCTTACATCTTTTAATATCAATATTCATAAGATTTTTATGTTTTTTGTTTTATATTTTAGGACGCACTTATTACCTTAATATATTGGAGAATGTATTATTGAAAGGTTTCAGAATATTCAATCTCCAGTGTTAACACACGTCTGGGTCCTCGTGTTCCTCTGATCTTACATTAAAGTTTCATTCTCCTATTCTTTTTAAGTCTTTTATCAAAGAATCTGGTATCCAATGTGAATGTTAGGTTTGATCTTTGAAACCCAGGAGATACATGCTCAGGATAACATTCAACACCTTTTGATTGGAAAATGCTATATATTTACACATTTTATGGAATTAGAAGGGGTATGCATCTTTTGATATATAATTGAAATGTCAGAAAATAACATGTTAGAGGTCATTGGAACCCAATTGGTTGGGTCAATCAGATTGTACATGGGATGTTCAATCAAACAATTTGTCTCCTTTATTCTGTTATTTGGTGTGGTCCAATCTCTTGGACAATGACAGGTCATAAGATTCATAAACTGTCAGCAGGGTTTTGGGCTCAACTTAAATATATTGTTAGGGCCAGATGGACGGGCAGACCCGGGAGGTGGATCCACTGGGCCGAACTCCCCGATGAGGGAAAGGAGTCCGGTAGCCGGAGCACTTTAGGTAGCAGAACAGTCCGTGCACTGGAAGACAATGGAGAAGTCCCTGGGACCACGAGGTCACTGATGGTGGTCCGGGTGACGGAGCTCAGGTTCGGAAGCCGTGATGATGTCAGGCGGGGTCCGGAACCGTTGGAGCGAGATGACGGGTCACCGCAGGGAACCGAGATGGTGCGGACTGTCAGGATGGCAGATGGGCAGCGTTCGGGGTTCGAGACACAGCAGGACCGGATGGCGATGCAGGATCGGCTCTAGAAGACAGAGAGGTAAGTATCTCACAGAACACAAGGAGACCTGACTCCTAGCTTGGGAAAACACGAAGAACAGGCCCCGCTCCCTTGGACATTAACCCCCTATATACCCTGTACCTGTGTGCATCATTTCCTGTTCGTGGACACTGGCCCTTTAAGAAAGGGCCAGTGACCGCGCGCGCGCCCTAATGCGCATGCGCGCGGCCCGGGTGCCAGAAGCCAACACAGGAAGCTGAGAGGAGGACGCAGCAGAGCCGGCCATGGACTGGGAAGCCGACGGGCGCCGGGAGCGGGGACCAGGGGGCCTGGGAAGCGCTGGGACTGGAGGCTGGAGAGCGGGGAGCGTGGCAGGTGAGCCGGGGAGCGGAGCAGAGGACCCGGGGAGCGTGACAGTACCCCCCCCCCACGCCCCCCTCCCCGCAACCGGGACAGGAATGCACGGATCAGAGGAGTGCCCACGTTCTCCCTGGGCTCCCAGGACCTATCCTCAGGACCATACCCTTCCCAGTCCACCAGGAAGAACTGTCGACCTCGTACGGTCTTCATGGCCACGATATCCCTTACCGCATAGATGTCGTCCTCAGCAATAGGGGGAGGAGCCGGACTGGCGGCAGCGGAGAAGGGACCAAGGACAACCGGCTTGAGCAGAGAGACGTGGAAGGAGTTGGGTATCCTCATCGTGGCCGGGAGCTGCAGTTTGTAGGAGACCTCATTGATCTTGCCGAGGACTTTAAACGGTCCGATGTAGCGAGGTCCCAGCTTGTAGGATGGTATCTTCAGTCGGATGTACTTGGAAGCAAGCCAGACGAGATCTCCCGGAGAGAAACACGGAGGATCCAGACGTCTCTTGTCCGCGTGTCTCTTCATCCGCAGGGATGCACGTGCAAGGGACGCCTTAACTGAGTCCCAAATGGTAGCAAAGTCACGGAGCACTGCATCAGCAGCAGGGATGTCCGAGGAAGAGGATACCGGCAATGGGACAGACGGCTGAAGTCCGTAGACGACATGGAAGGGAGAACTGGAGGAGGACTCACTGACGTGGTGATTATGGGAGAATTCAGCCCAAGGAAGAAGCGTGGACCAATCGTCATGATGGGCGTTGACGTAGTGACGTAAGAAAGAGGTCAATATCTGATTGACTCGTTCCACTTGGCCGTTCGACTGAGGATGGTAGGCCGAAGAAAAGTCCAAAGTCACTCCCAGATGTTTACAGAGAGCCCTCCAGAAGTGGGAGGTGAACTGAGTTCCTCTATCGGACACGATGTGTGATGGAAAGCCATGCAAGCGGGAGATGTGATGTATATAAGCGTCCGCTAGTTCCTGGGCAGAGGGCAGTCCAGCCATAGGAACGAAATGGGCCATTTTAGAGAACCGATCCACCACGACCCATATGACTGTGTGTCCGGAGGACAATGGCAAGTCCGTAATAAAGTCCATCGCTATGTGTTGCCAGGGAACTGAGGGTATGGGCAGAGGCAGAAGACGGCCATATGGCAGGTGTTTGGGAGTCTTGTTCCTGGCACAGGAGGAGCAGGCAGAGACAAAAGAGGCGACGTCCGTGCGAAGGGATGGCCACCAGTAATGACGCACAATCGCAGTCCATGTTTTCTTCTGACCTGCATGACCGGCTGTTTTCGAGGCATGGCCCCAGTGTAACACTTTTTGCCTGTCAGTCTCAGAGACATAGGTCTTCCCAGGCGGTATCTGGGCCAGGGTGACAGGAGCCACTGGAATAATCTTACTTGGACAGATGATGGGTTGAGATGTCTCTTCCTCCTGCTCCATGGGCATGAAAGACCTAGATACGGCATCAGCGCGTACATTCTTGTTCGCGGGTCGGAAATGAAGCTGGAAGTCGAACCGGGCAAAGAACAAGGACCACCTGGCTTGCCGTGGGTTCAGTCGCTGAGCAGTCCGCAGGTATTCCAGGTTTTTGTGGTCCGTGTAAATAATGACGGGGTACACTGCTCCTTCCAGAAGATAGCGCCATTCTTCCAGAGCCAGTTTGACCGCCAATAGCTCTCGGTCACCGATGGTGTAATTGCGTTCAGGCGCTGAGAAGCTCTTGGAGAAGAAACCGCAAGTCACCATCTTCCCGGAGGAGGACTTCTGCATGAGTACTGCTCCGGCTCCCGAGGAGGAGGCATCCACCTCCAAGGTGAACTGGCGGTTTAACTCTGGATGGTGGAGTACAGGAGAGGAGGCAAAGGCTCGCTTTAGAGAGCCAAACGCGGCGTCGGCCGCAGGTGACCAGTCCTTTGGATTAGCCCCCTTCTTGGTCAAGGCGGAGAGATGAGCAGTCAGAGCCGAGAAGTGAGGAATGAACTGGCGGTAATAGTTGGCGAATCCCAGAAAGTGCTGGATTGCCTTCAGTCCAGAAAGGGGAGGCCAGTTGAGAACGGAAGAGACCTTCTTTGGATCCATCTGCAGTCCGGTGTCGGTGATGAGGTACCCCAGGAAGGGGAGAGAAGACTGTTCGAAGACACACTTCTCGTACTTGGCGTACAGACGATTCTCTCTCAGTCTTTGTAGGACCAGTTGCACGTTCTCTCGGTGGGTCTGGAGGTCCGGAGAGAAGACAAGGATGTCATCCAGATATACCACCACACAAACGTAGAGAAGGTCCCGGAACACATCGTTCACTTATTCTTGGAAGACTGCTGGTGCGTTACACAGGCCGAAGGGCATCACGCAGTATTCATAATGCCCATCGCGAGTGTTGAACGCGGTCTTCCATTCATCCCCTGAGCGGATACGGACCAGGTTGTAGGCACCCCGAAGATCCAACTTGGTGAACACACGAGCTCCTCTGAGCCGATCAAACAATTCGGGGATGAGCGGCAGGGGGTACTTGTTCTTTACGGTGATTAGGTTCAATCCCCGGTAGTCTATACATGGGCGTAGGTCGCCCTCTTTCTTCTTTACGAAGAAGAAGCCTGCTCCAGCAGGAGAGGAGGATCTCCGAATGAATCCCTTAGCCAGGCTCTCTGTGATGTACGTAGACATGGCTCTTGTTTCGGCTGGAGACAGTGGATATATCCGTCCTCGAGGTGGTGTAGTTCCCGGGAGCAGGTCAATGACACAATCGTAAGGACGATGTGGCGGAAGTACTTCGGACTCCTTCTTATCAAAGACGTCCACGAAGGACCAATAGGCTGAAGGCAGTCCCGGTAGGGACTCGGGAACCGGAGGTCGCCGGATAGGTTGTATGGTCTTCAGACACTTCTCATGGCAAGAAGACCCCCATCGAGTGATATCGCCAGTGCCCCAGCTGACTGAAGGCTCGTGTGTCCGCAACCAGGGAAGGCCCAGCAGGATTTGATGTGACATATGTGGGAGGACGTAGAGAACGATGTTCTCGGTGTGCAGAGCACCGATACGCAGTTCAAGCGGCTTGGTGATCCAGGAGATGGTGTCAGAGAGGGGTCTCCCATCCACAGAGGCAATCACAAGAGGTTTGGCGAGTGGAGTAACAGGCACCTGGTACTTGTCCACCGTGGCCTGCTGGATGAAATTGCCTGCTGCCCCAGAATCGAGGTACGCCTCAGCCGTAAACCGCGTCTCTCCCGTTGTCACTTGCACAGTCCATGTAACCGGGTCTGAGAGAGTCCCAGCACCTAGGGTGGCCTCTCCTACCAACCCTAGGCTTTGGAGTTTCCCGGCCTCTCAGGACAGGCGCGTAGCAGGTGTGTGCTTTCTCCGCAGTAGAAGCAGAGACCCTTGGCGAGCCGCTCTGCTCGACGTTGTTCCGACTGTCGCACACGGTCGATCTGCATGGGCTCATGGACGGAGACGCCTGAGGCCGTTGACTGGAGTACAGCGGGCTTCTGTGGAGGAGAGGAATGCCGTACCGGACGTCTCTCACGGGACACCTCTTTGGACCGCTCCTGGAAGCGTATGTCCACTCGAGTCGCTAGGGTAATCAGGGCGTCCAGGGTGGACGGTACGTCACGTCCAGCTAGCTCATCCTTGATTCGACCCGAGAGTCCTTCCCAGAAGGCGGCGGTTAGGGCCTCGTTATTCCACCCGAGTTCTGAAGCCAAGGTGCGGAAACGGATGGCGTATTGACCCACCGTCAGAGTTCCCTGACGTAACCGGAGAAGAGATGAAGCAGACGCGGAGGCGCGTCCGGGTTCGTCAAAGGTGCTGCGAAAGGCCTGTAGGAAGTCCTGGAGGTTCTTGGTCATAGGGTCCTCCTTCTCCCACAAGGGGTTCATCCACGCCAGTGCCTCACCCTCTAGATGGGACATTATGAAGGCGACCTTGGCTTGGTCGGAGGCAAACAAATGTGGCAGCTGCGTGAAATGGAGGGAGCATTGGTTTATAAACCCCCTGCAGGTCTTGGGATCTCCGGCGTACCGGGGTGGTGAGGCCAAACGCAGTCTGGAAGCATCCGAGGAGGCTGCCACGGGAGCGGGGGCCATGGATTGACTAGTGGAGACCCGGGACGCTGAAGATGTGACCGAGGCTTGTAGCGTATTCAAGCGGGCGTCCACGGAAGTCATAAAGTTCAGCATGCGGGTCTGGACTTCACGCTGGCGTTGGAGTTCCTCATGCAAGGCCGCTAGTGCTTCGGCGGGATCCATGGCCTGTTCTTACTGTTAGGGCCAGATGGACGGGCAGACCCGGGAGGTGGATCCACTGGGCCGAACTCCCCGATGAGGGAAAGGAGTCCGGTAGCCGGAGCACTTTAGGTAGCAGAACAGTCCGTGCACTGGAAGACAATGGAGAAGTCCCTGGGACCACGAGGTCACTGATGGTGGTCCGGGTGACGGAGCTCAGGTTCGGAAGCCGTGATGATGTCAGGCGGGGTCCGGAACCGTTGGAGCGAGATGACGGGTCACCGCAGGGAACCGAGATGGTGCGGACTGTCAGGATGGCAGATGGGCAGCGTTCGGGGTTCGAGACCGGATGGCGATGCAGGATCGGCTCTAGAAGACAGAGAGGTAAGTATCTCACAGAACACAAGGAGACCTGACTCCTAGCTTGGGAAAACACGAAGAACAGGCCCCGCTCCCTTGGACATTAACCCCCTATATACCCT
Source organism: Anomaloglossus baeobatrachus (assembly GCF_048569485.1). Taxonomy (NCBI): domain Eukaryota; kingdom Metazoa; phylum Chordata; class Amphibia; order Anura; family Aromobatidae; genus Anomaloglossus; species Anomaloglossus baeobatrachus. The sequence continues at coordinate 120,572,815 of NC_134364.1, forward strand.
GTACCTGTGTGCATCATTTCCTGTTCGTGGACACTGGCCCTTTAAGAAAGGGTCAGTGACCGCGCGCCCTAATGCGCATGCGCGCGGCCCGGGTGCCAGAAGCCAACACAGGAAGCTGAGAGGAGGACGCAGCAGAGCCGGCCATGGACTGGGAAGCCGACGGGCGCCGGGAGCGGGGACCAGGGGGCCTGGGAAGCGCTGGGACTGGAGGCTGGAGAGCGGGGAGCGTGGCAGGTGAGCCGGGGAGCGGAGCAGAGGACCCGGGGAGCGTGACATATATGATGGCAACGGCTGATTAAAATGATACCTGTTTTTAAGAACCTTATTTTTCAGATAATAAGATGCACTTTTCCTATCAAACATTTGAGAGGAAAATGAGGGGTGTGTTTTAAAATTTGAATGTAGCTTACCTGGGGGGGTGGTGGTGAAGAGGGGTCATAGGAGGCAGGGGCAATGCTGTGCAGTGTGCTGCTCTGTGTGGCGGGTGGCCCTGCTCTGTGCGGCAGGCAGCGAGGCTCTATGTGGCGTGCAGTGAGGCTCTATGTGGCGTGCAGCGAAGCACATACCATTCAGAAAATGTCGGCAATAAGGGCTTTCAAATAATTGCGCCCGGAGTCGGCGTGTGCGCAGATAGAGCTCTCGATCCAAGCTCTCATCTGTGTATGCACCAACTCCGGCCACCATTTCTTTGAAGCACGTACCGTTGACATCTTCAGAATAGCCAGTGCCTCGCCGCCTGCAGTGAGCACCAGCACAGAGCAGCACTGGCTACCCCAGGACAGAGCAGCGCCAGCTGCCCCAGCACCGAGCAGTGCCAACAGCCCGCTGTGAGTATCTGGGCCCCCCTCTGCACCGCTCACAGCATCACCATACTCTTGTACCACCCCTGCCTCCTGTAACCTCCACAAAACCACTGCTGCTGCCCTTCCGCTCCAGTAAGACACCACCGGATTATAAAACGGACCCCATATTTTGTTTACCTTTTTTCCTCTCTAAATTTGGGTTCATCTTATAATCCAGTGCATCTTATAAAACGAAAAATACGGTATTCTGTCTTGTTTTTCTTCTAAAATCAGAGGAGGAAATTTATGATAATAACGCACAAGTGCAAGAGGGCTATGCGTTGCACTTGGTCTACTCATATCTGCGTACACCCTTGGTCTACGCGTATCCTCTCCAGACTTACCGTGTGAGTCTGCTGGTCTAGATACCCATTGACTTCCATTCTGCTCATTACTCGAGAAGAGCACCCGAGCATTACAAATAGCTCTACACAAGTACAAGAGCACACGAGAATTTTAGTGTTCGCTCATTATTAATCAATCATTAATGCTTCATTTTTATCTATGTCCCATAATGCATTTGGTTCAATTATTATTTTCAAAATATTGAACATACTGGGTGGAGCTTAGTTATCACATAACTATGTACAGGCCAATCAAGGCTTTGAAGAAACACTAATGGGGTGGAGCATAACACACATTAGCAATGGAAATACTGTAGATGACACAGCTGCTCCAGTGTAGAGACCACACAGTCCTGATGAGGATACAGTATAGAGTTGTGGTCAACATTATCACCAGCCTTGATTGTTTTTATATCGTCAGGAATAAGCAAACTGTGTATTAGAATATTTTAATAGCATCGCCTGTTTACCAATCAACAGACCCACAGTCATTTTACAAAATCAATAGAGAAGAAACATAGTCTTTGACATGGACAGGATCAAAGGCTCATTTCTTAATACTTGATGGTAAAACATTTCAGCCATTGAGTCCCTGGCACCTGTCTGCCAGTAAAGGCTCCTTTACATGTGATGTCCTGGACTAGCCAGGTCGTCCTAGGTAGTCCCATACACACACACCCCCTCCCTAAAAAGGTGACAGCAGCCAAACTTCAAAACCTTGTCACCACCCTCTGGGTTTGATGTCCACACCAGGGGGTGGAGCCAGGTGGTTGGCTCCACCCACCGAGGAGTTCACAGGCCCTGAGGCGGGAAAACAGTGCAGTTCCCCGTGGGGAGCAGAGAGAGTGGTAGATTAGTGGAGGAGAGAAGTCGAGTTCAAGGGCAGACCTGTCACCAGGCCTTCCATAGTCTACCAGGTGTCTGGGTTGGAGCCCAGTCACCTCTGGCAAGGAGGCAGATGGTGGTGGCCGCCTGCAGGAGCTGGGATTACAGCCGGTGGAACTGTAGGGACCGGAGTCGGGCGGTGGCCCGCTGGAACCGAACCGGGGAGCCGATTGGAAACCGGAGCACCAGGAGAGGTACTCAGACCCAGTACGAAGCCCAGAAACCACAGGGCTGAGTCAAATCAACTGATTGAGGACTTGACTTAAGGACCTATCCCACACAAGACCCGACTGAAGACAACAGCTTAAACATACAGGGTAAAGCCACCGCCAAGGCATAGAGACCCAAAGGGCCAGCGTCTGCGGGCAAACAGGGCTCTCCCGACACCCAGCAAGTCGGGGAGCGGACTACCGTTGCTTAGGCATAGGAGTCATAACATTCACATTGAGGAGGTGCAGGAGAAAGGCGGAAACCACCAACCTGTTAACGGAGAAGCTGCAGCCGGCTGCGGGCACCGTTCATCACCCCGTTTGGTTTACCAGAGACTCCAGTGTGTTGTATCATAGTGAGTACACCAGTGCCTTCGGGCCGCGCACTGCGCCGCACCGCACCAGCACCCAGCACGCACCCATCCCCAAGCCTCAGCACCTCCCTCGGGCCCCCGGGACCATCACCCCCTACCCACTGAGGGGTCAACACCAAGCTGCGCAACACCGTCCCCGGGAGGCCTAGTCAACGGCAGCGGTGGTGTCCATCCATTCACCACAACTCGTGGGTGGCGTCACGAACTTAAACCACCTACAAACCACCGCGGCCCCGGCCATAGAACTCCCCATCAAAGTCCCTGCGTGTAGCGCCTACCCCCTTGCAGAGCGACGTGACCCCCGGGTCCGTGAGGAGCTCGAGCCACCCACCGTACGAGCACGGATCCGAGCGGCTCAGCAGCCGGCCGAGCCTGCAGGGCGGTACATACACACTGAGACTTTCTAGTGATCCCACCACCACCACCAACGACTTCACTGGTAGGGAACGTTACAGCACGCCTATGGGCTAAGTCACTAACGATGTCGTTGTAACAGTGTCAAACACACCGATGTATGCTGCGCAGCGGGAAACATAGGACCAAAAAATGGTCCTGAAAGATTTGTAGCGATCAGCGACCTCACAGCGGGGGCCAGGTCGCTGATGCGTGTCACACACTGCAATGTCGCTGGGGAGGTCACTATTACGTCACAAGACCGGTGACGTTACAGCGATATCGCTAGCGATGTTGCAGTGTGTAAAGGGGCCTTAATGTCTTCCACTTTTGCATCGCAGATTTCTCAACCTTTTGAATGTTTGCAAAGTTACTTTTCCAACCAGCTGATATCAGATCACTAACAAAGATGTTTCATTACAATGAGATCATGATTCACACCCATACAACAGTTCAATTGTCCTTAAACTTTCTTGTGCGCTGCGAAACGTCTGCTTCGTGTCTTTACAATGTAGTGAAAGTAATTCAGTGGCCAAGTATATCTCCTGATCTGAGCCCAACTGAAGACCTATGAAAAATTCTGAAGAGAAAAGTTGCCATCAAACTATCAATCTCCATCCAGCATCCAGGCTCTAGACTAGGTTGTACTTTTTTAAAAAAAAAAAAGAAAATATGTAAAAATATACAGTACAGACCAAAAGTTTGGACACACCTTCTCATTCAAAGAGTTTTCTTTATTTTCAGGACTCTGAAAATTGTAGATTCACATTGAAGGCATCAAAACTATGAATTATCACATGTGGAATGAAATACTTAACAAAAACGTGTGAAACAACTGAAAATATGTCTTATATTCTAGGTTCTTCAAAGTAGTGACCTTTTGCTTTGATTACTGCTTTGCACACTCTTGGCATTCTCTTGATGAGGTTCAAGAGGTAGTCACCGGAAATGGTTTTCCAACAGTCTTGAAGGAGTTCCTAGAGATGCTTAGCACTTGTTGGCCCTTTTGCCTTCACTCTGCGGTCCAGCTCACCCCAAACCATCTTGATTGGGTTCAGGTCTGGTGACTGTGGAGACCAGGTCATCTGGCGTAGCACACCATCACTCTCCTTCTTAGTCAAATAGCCCTTACACAGCCTGGAGGTGTGTTTGGGGTCATTGTCCTGTTGAAAAATAAATGATGGTCCAACTAAACGCAAACCGGATGGAATAGCATGCCGCTGCAAGATGCTGTGGTAGCCATGCTGGTTCAGTATGCCTTCAATTTTCAATAAATCCCCAACAGTGTCACCAGCAAAGCACCCCCACACCATCACCCCTCCTCCATGCTTCACGGTGGTAACCAGGCATGTAGAGTCCATCCGTTCACCTTTTCTACAAAGACACGGTGGTTGGATCCAAAGATCTCAAATTTGGACTCATCAGACCAAAGCACAGATTTCCACTGGTCTAATGTCCATTCCTTGTGTTCTTTAACCCAAACAAGTCTCTTCTGCTTGTTGCCTGTCCTTAGCAGTGGTTTCCTGGCAGCTATTTTACCATGAAGGCTGCTGCACAAAATCTCCTCTTAACAGTTGTTCTAAAGATGAGTAGGTGTGTCCAAACTTTTGGGCTGTACTGTATGTCACCAACTTCTTCATTCCATGCCTAGAAAACTTTGTTCTGTTGTTAAATATTATTGGGGTGATATAAAATACTAGATGTATTAGTTTTTTATGTGGGGTGTACTGAATTTTGTATCAACTTATCGGAGTTAAAATCAAAATTATATTATTAACCTTACTTTTCTTTTATGGTTAATTATTATTATTATTTATTATTATAGCACCATTTATTTCATGGCGCTTTACACATGAAAAGATGTATACATAATATGGACAAGTGCAATAATCATAAACAAAATAAGGCACAGACTGGTATAGGAGGAGAGAGGTCCCTGCCTGTGAGGAGGAGAGAGGACCCTGCCCCCGAGGGCTCACAGTCTACAGGGGATGGGTGAGGTACAGGAAGAGAGAGGACCCTGCCCCGAGGGCTCACAGTCTACAGGGGATGGGTGAGGTACAGGAGGAGAGAGGACCCTGCCCCCGAGGGCTCACAGTCTACAGGGGATGGGTGAGGTACAGGAGGAGAAAGGACCCTGCCCCGAGGGCTCACAGTCTACAGGGGATGGGTGAGGTACAGGAGGAGAGAGGACCCTGCCCCCGAGGGCTCACAGTCTACAGGGGATGGGTGAGGTACAGGAGGAGAGAGGACCCTGCCCCCGAGGGCTCACAGTCTACAGGGGATGGGTGAGGTACAGGAGGAGAGAGGACCCTGCCCCCGAGGGCTCACAGTCTACAGGGGATAGGTGAGGATACAGTAGGTGAGGGTAGGGTTGGTCATGTGGCGCTATGGAGGACTGCGGGTTGCGGCAGGTTGTAGGCTTGTCAGAAGAGGTGGGTCCTCAGATTAATAAAGTATTCTATGAAACTTGTCAAAATTTTGGAAATTGTTCTTGTGTTCGATGAAATATTGATAAAATCTTACTATTCAAAGGGAATGTGCTCAATAATACTAAGCACTATATTTATAGTCCTGTGAAAGTTTTAAGCAGGTGGTTTCCCAGCCCCTCTCTGTGCCTTCAAACCAAAGTGAACTTCTTCACCAAAGGTATCAAATTTAATCAGTATCATAGCACCATTACACCCATGTCTTTACATTGCAGGTTCTCTGTAATGGAACATTAGATGTGTAAAATCTGGTGCTTCACCTCTGCTGTTCACGATACCCTGGTGTGATGGCAATCAGGGTAATATTAGTTTGGGGTTGATGTCAGCTGTGTAGTGTCAGCTGGCATCAAGCCCTGGGGGTAGTAATGAAAGGTGTCTATTAGACACCCCATTAATAACCTAGTAAGTAAAAAGAAAAAAAAAATATACACACAAATACTTTATTTGAAAGAATAACCCCCCCCAAAAAATGTTTTTCTGCTTCACCATTTCATTTAAAAAACAACTACACACGTCCAACATAGTCCAAGGTGTCCGACGTAGTCCACAGAATCCGATATAGTCCACAAATGGAAACCTGAAACACATGAGAAGAAAGACATAAAAACAAGGCACTGACTCTCGTATACCAATTGATTAGAAAGTCAAGTTCCTGGGTCCGATGTAGTGGTTGGCACGATGTTCCTCAATTATCTGGATCAAAGGCTATGGAGCATTTTTTTCTGCTTTGGTTTTCCTGCCAAGAGATGCAGAAATGGTGTAGAAATTTCTACATGCAAATACTCAATGTGTGCAAATAGCCTTAAGCGGGCTTTACACGCTACGAGATCGCTACAGCATTCTCGTTGGGGTCACGGATTTTGTGACGCACATCCGGCCGCTTTAGCGATGCCGTTGCATGTGACACCTATGAGCGATTTTGCATCGTCGCAAAAATGTGCAAAATCGCTCATCGGTGACATGGGGGTCCATTCTCAAATATCGTTACTGCAGCAGTAACGACGTTGTTCCTCGTTCCTGCGGCAGCACACATCGCTCCGTGTGACACCGCAGGAACGAGGAACCTCACCTTACCTGCGTCCCGGCCACAATGCGGAAGGAAGGAGGTGGGCGGGATGTTCGTCCCGCTCATCTCCGCCTCTCCGCTTCTATTGGGCGACGGTTCAGTGACGCTGCTGTGACGTCACTGTGATGCTGAACGAACCGCCCCCTTAGAAAGGAGGCGGTTCGCCGGTCACAGCGACGTCGCAGGGAAGGTAAGTCCGTGTAACAAGTCCGGGCGATGTTGTGCGACATGGGCAGCGATTTGCCCGTGTCGCACAACCGATGGGGGCAGGTACGCACGCTGGCGATATTGGTACTGATATCGCAGTGTGTAAAGCGGCCTTTAGAGGTTTTATTTATTCCTTTTCAATATGTCGCGGGCGGAGGAGGGGACGCTGCGCTCTCCCACTGCTCGGGTCCGCTTGCTGCCGCTGCTCGGTGGTGGCTTGAGCGGTGGGCCGGATCCCGGGGACTCGAGCGGCGTTCCTCGCCCGTGAGTGAAAGGGGGTTTGATTGGATGGTGGGGATTGGGTTATTGTCCGTGACGCCACCCACGGTTGTGGTGAAGTTGGTGACACCACCGCTGCTCTGGACGGGGATCCCGGGAGCGGTGACAGGGAGCAGTTTTGTTGTTAGTTCTCCCCTCCGTGGGTAGGGGGTTGGTTGTCCCGGGGCCCGGTGATGGGGTAGGGATGGATGGCAGGCGGGTTACGGGGCCTGGTGAGGTGCAGGGTCGCGGGGGCAGCGCTGTGCCGCACGGCACGGTGGTGCTCACTCAGCCAATGATGAGGACACAGTTCTCGGTAAAACACACGGCTGGATGGATGGGTCCCACAGACGGCTGCGGTGTTTTTCCACTGACCCCAGGTTGGTAATGAAAGTCCTTTCCTGCACCTTCTGTACACTCCTCCTGCGCTCCGGTTTCCAGCTGGGTCCCCGGTTCAGTACCGGTGGGCCACCGCCCAGCCCCGGCTACCAACGGTTCCACCAGACTTTCTTCCCGGCTCTCGCAGATGGCCACTACCATCTGCCTGACTGCTGCACGAGGGCCCTAGGCTCCAACCTAGGCCCCAGTCTGCGTCTGCCTCTCTGCAGACCTCCTCTCTCTTCCTCTGCCTGGACTTGTCTGAACTTGTTTCCTGCCTCAGGCCAGCTAAACTCCTCGGTGGGCGTGCCTATCTGCTTGACTCCGCCCACCTGTTGTGTCTGTCTGAACCCGAGGAAGAAATCAGGTCTCACTGGGGATGACTGCTGTGAACTGCTGAGGGTGGGTGTGTGTGTGTTGTTACCTGTGGCCCCTGGCTTGTCCAGGGCACCACAAATACATCGCATGATAAAATAGATATTGTAATGTCAATGAAAAGCACAATTGTTCTCATAAAAAAACTAAGCCCTCATATTGCTATGCAGAAAAAAAGTATAAAAATATGTGACTTGGTAGAAGGGAAAGATAAAACGAAAGCGAAAAAAACAAAAAAATGGCACTTTAAGAAATGGTTAACTTTTAAAGTTGGTAATAATTTTCACCATAACTGTATGTATGGAACATATAAATGCTCAGAGTACAATATTCGCTGGTGCAAACTTTGTTCCTGGACCCCCACTTGTATATTTCTAATATTTATGGGTTCTTGTAGCATTCTATAAACTATTAAGACATGTGTTGTTCGTCCCCATGTAGTAATGTCCTCCTCCCTGGCCCCTTCCTAGAATCATGTGCGCCATCCTGTGTCCCTTCCTGCTATGTCCGCCATCCTGGCCTGCATCTTGATATGCTCCATCATGATCTGTATCCTATAAAAATGTCCCGCATCCTGGGCCCCTTTGTAATTATAACGTCTCCATCCTGGCCCACATCCTATATGAAATGTCCCCCATCCTGGGCCCCTTCCCGTGCCCAGTACCCCATGCATAGTCCCTTCCTATTATGAAGTCCCCCATCCTGGTCCACATTTAATACTAATGTCCCCCATCCTGACCCGCATTCTGTAATAATGTCCCCCATCCTAGCCTGTATCTTATAAGAAAAAAGTCCATCATACTTGGCCCATTCTTATTAAAATGTCCCCCATCTTGGCCCGCATCCTGTAATAATGTGCTCCATCCTGGCCCCTATCATATGAGAAATGTCCCCCATTTTGGCTCATTTCCTTAAAGAAATATCTCCCATTCTTGGCCCCTTCCTTTAACAATATCCCCCATGCATGGCCCCTTCCTATTATGATGTCCCCCATCATGGCCCACATCCATAATAATGTCACCTATACTGGCTCACATTCTGTAATAATGTCCTCCATCCTAGCCTGTATCTTATAAGAGAAGGCCACCATCCTGGGCCCAATCTTATTAAAATGTCCCCCATCCTGGCCCGCATCCTGTAATAATGTCCTCCATCCTGGCTCCTATCATATGAGAAATGTCCCCCATCCTGGTCCACTTCCTTAAAGAATAGTATCCAATTCTCAGCCTCTTCCTATAATAATGTCCCCCATCCTGTGTCAAATCCTTTCCGAAATGTCACTCAAGCGGAGCCCCTTCCTATTATAATTTCCATTTTTCTGCAACTTTTTTCCAACATATTAAAAAAAAAACCAAAAACCTGAAACAATGATTCTCACCTTCCCCCCCTTCCGTAATGTGCAGCCTCCTCCATAGCCAGCGGAGAGGTTGACAGTAGACTGTGGCATCCCAGCTAATGGCAGAGCACAACACCACTGCCATGGGCTTGTATTGCAGTTGAAGGAGCTGGCATGTTTCTACTCAGCAATACACCTAAGCTGAATATGCATGCTCAGATGCACATCCAGCTGAAATAGGCACCAGGGTTGGCAGGCCGCCTTCCTGCACAGTACCGGTCGTGGATACACCCTCTGTGATCGCGATCGTTACCCGCCTGTCAATATATCACATGACTTTAAATGTTTTGGGGTAAAATTCTCTTATAAAGGGACTAGCTTTATACTCTACAGTAGATATTAGTGATTTAAAGGGAACCTGTCAGCAGATTTGGTGACTATAAGCGGTGGCCACCACCCATGGGCTCTTATATACAGCATTCTAACATGCTGTATATAAAGAGCCCAGGCCGCAGTGTAGAGCGTAAAAATCACTTTATAATACTCACCTAAGGGGTGGTGCGGTAGAGTTGGGTCATATGGGCGTCTCCGTTCTCCGGTGCCGGCGCCTCGTCTTTCGGCCATCTTTGTTCTTCGTCTTCTGAAGCCGTGGTGCATGACTCATCCTATGTCATCCACACTCGCCGGCATTGAGGTCATGAGCAAGGCAGATCTAAGTATTGTTGTGCGCCTGCGCAGGACCGGCGAGTGTGTATGACGGAGGCTTCAAAAGGAGGACGAAGATGGCCGAAAGAGGAGAACAGAGACACCTATCAGATCAGTCTGCATCTCTATGCCCCTTAGGTGAGTATTATAAAGGGATTTTTACGCTCTACACAGCAGCCTGGGCTCTTATCTTATATACAACATGTTAGAATACTGTGTACAAGAGCCTACTGGTGGCCGTAGCTTATAGGCCCCAAATCTGGTGAGAGGTTCCCTTTAACAGATCAGCGGGTCTACACAATATAGAGTACAACCTTAGTTTTATGATGGAAAGTTGAATAATAGAGAAGTGGGTCAGGAAAGAAACACTTGATTTCAGCTTGACATAAAGTTCTCATAGTAATCGCTATTTTCTATTTTTACAGGCATTTTTGTGGATTTTAATGCAATTTCATTAGCAGGTGCTTATACTAATGCAACTATTATTCTAAGTCCATAATAAAAATATTTGTATGTCCTTTATTTTCTGTCCCTAAATGGAGGTAGGGAGCAGCAGTAAGGACAAAAGAGAAAGGTGTGACTTGACCCCATAGTAAAAATAACTCGTAAAGCTTTTTATATTTTTGAAGAGCGTGAAAAAGGATGGGTTCATCTGAGAGGCGCAGCAATACAGCAGGAATAAGAGGCGAGCCGGGCTGTTAGTATTCATTGAAAGCCATAGATTGCACACAGGAAAAATGAGAAACAAAGGTGCCGCTGCCCCGGAGTCTCATCTAATATAGTTCTTCAGTAGAAATGGGAATATTTAATATTTATGTATCGGGAAAGGGCCAGAAATGAAATGAGAAGTTTTACCGATTGCTACATTTGTAAATGTATGGAAATGTGCAGCCCGGCTCCTTCATAGCTCTGATAGTCTCAGTATGTTAAAAAAGTGTATAACAAAAATGGAAATAAGCAGCATTCTCCAGCAACTTTTTACTAAACCTTTGCTTTTAGGAAAGATTTGGAAGTTTTTTACTATAAAGTAAAAAAAAACCCAATGTACTTTTCTAGAATAAAATATTCACGTGCAATGTAAGGATTCAGAATAGAGAACTTGTTGTTTTTCTGTAGCCAGTGGACATTGAATTTCTGCCAATAAGGAATGTTATATCTGTAGCGCCCCATGGGGCCTAAGGGGTTACTTGTCACCGGGCCAGTGATTTCGCTGTGACTGGCCTCACTGGCTCCGTGGCCCCGTCGGCTACACGTAAAGACAGGTGCAAGGGTGGGATGGGAGGAGGGTGAAGGGTCCCTGGGAAGCGTGTCACCGATTGCGGTGGTGACAGGAATCTCGGCCTCCTCCGCCACAGACCCTCCCTGCGACTTTTCCTCTCCCAGGAGCGGTGTTGGACGAGGATGGGGGATGTTTGCAGGGTCACCCGTACTGTGGGACCAGGGATCAGCCGCCGCTGCAAGATATTGCTCTCTTCCGGGGCTGGTGTTGACGCAGCTCAGGTAGTCCAGCTCCCCACAGGTGGAGCGAGCCCCGGGGAGGACAGTGGCAACCGGGGGAGGGGGCCATTGGCGCCGAAGCGCGGGGCTACGGTAATAACAGGCCAAGGCAGCGACTGCAGGTCCATAACTTCTACTTACAGTTCGTTAGAAAGCTGCCCTTGGGGTACCGATCACAGCCGTGCTGGGCCCCAGCCGATCCTGGGTAAGCAAGGAGCAACCACCGGTGTCCGTGAACATGTAAAACCTTTCTCCTCTGTGCTCGTAGCGTAGTGTGGATCACTGTGGCATGAAGAGACTTGGGGACTCCAGTTCCACGTTGTGTCCCATTCAAAATGGGGTTAGCCCGGGGACAACCTACCTGCGCCCTGCAGAATCTGATGAAGGGCGCAGGTAGATGAAGTGTTTATATTGAATGTAAAAGGAAAATGTCAGCAATATTTGTTATTATTTTCCATTTTTTTTATCATCCACTTCATGCACCTGAGTAGTATTTCAGATTATTATTCTTTAAAAGGTTAAGGAAGGCACTTTTCAGCCCCAGGCTCTGGATCTATGAGGGACCCAGAGGTTTTGGATTCCCACAAATCAGCAAGTTATCACCTATCCTGTAGGCTCCAGCTTCAATATCTTAAAATACAAAATTCAACATATTGTGTAATCATGCCAACAACACCTTCAAAAGGCTTTGCTGGAGCATTAAAGGGGTAGTTTGAAGGCCAAGTGTCACACTGCACTAAGACGTTACCGTAGTAGTAAAGCAGAGTCACCACAAGGTGGCAGCAGAGTAAGGTCACACTATACTAAGACATGACCCGGAGTAGTACAGCAAAGTCACCACAAGGTGGCAGCAGAGTAGTAAGATAGCTGAGTCAGCAACAAGATGTCAAAACAATGGATGAGGGGTGATTGAGCCAGATGCAATCAAAGAGGTCTGGAGCCAAATGGTAACAAAGAAAGCTGAAGGGAGAGACAGAGCCAAATCAGGGACGGGAGCATAAGGCTATGTGCCCATGGGGACAGTGTCCTGCGGATATATCCGCAAGACATTCCGCAGGAGCTCCCAGGAAACAGCACCACAACTTTTGTCTGTTTCCATGCTGCAGAATGTCGTGCGGATATGGTGCGGGCTTTCTGCATTGAGGATACAGTACCATGGCTTCGGCACTGCATCCTCAATGCAGAACAAGTGCTGCAGTGATCGGGGGAGTTCATACTTACCTCCATCATGCAGCACCTCGCTTTCTGGCAGCCGGGTCACTCTCTCAGCGTCTTCAGAAGAAGGTGGGCAGGCCTGAACTAGCTCCGGCTGTCACATGACCGGAGCTCGTGCAGGCTCCGCCCACCTCTTCCTTCCTGACCTGGATTCATCGCGCTCCTGTACACCGGACGGAGAAAGTGACTCCGGTGAGGCAGGTAAGTATATGGGACCCTGCGGAGAAATCCGCAACAATAATTGACATGCTGCAGATTTTTTCGCACGGAAATCCGCATGATTTCCGCTGCGGAAAAATCCGCAGCGTGGGCACAGCATTTCCCAAATGCCATAGAAATGGCTGGGGAGTAGCTGTGCTGCAGATTTCTGGAAAATCCGCGGCTTTTCCGCGAGAAATCCGCGGCAAAATCCGCGCATTTTCTGCAGCGTGGTCACATAGCCTTAGGGAAGTACCATGAAGTCCAAACTACTGTACAAAGGTATGACAAGTTGAACAGGGCTGGGGGAGGACAAATAGACATAGGTGAGGCGGGAGATGGAGCACGGTAGGACAGATTGGGTATCTTAACAGAGCCAGCTAGACACACTATGACACATAGACTATCACTGGCGCTGTACCAGAGGTGCAGCACCCAGATATAGTGTCCCGGAAACCGAAATAAGACAGGAGAAATTAACCCCTCACATGACCAGGTCGGAGCTGGGAGATACATAGTGGCAAATACCGGCCTGGATCATGATACAAGTAAGTGTTATCGAAATCCCTATCTATTTAGTCCTCTAATCTAACCTAATTTCTAATATACTTGCATTACAAATTCCCTACCGTTCCCTAAGTACACTCTCTAAGTACTTTTCTATTTTTTTCCTCTACTTCCTCTATGATGCTGTTTTTGTTTGAGAATTCCAGTGCATGCTGGGATACTGAAACAAAGTGTCATCAGGGGGAAGTGGCTGCAGTCACTGCCGCAGCCTATACCGGGTACCTTGACATCACTCTGACACTGCGCTCTCCTGCCGGCTCATAACTGTTGAACTGAGCACCATAGAGTATGCTATCATTGTGCACATTGTTCAGGGATGTAGGGATAGCCACAGAGTGCAGGGACTAGCCCAGCCATTGAAATGAGTGTTATTTATGATGCTTCATTTCAGGGAGGGGGCAGAAGCTGTGGCAATGTCTTCAGCCTCTGCCCCCTGGTGACGCTTCGTTTGAGGGTTATCAAACAGGGTTATCAGAGAGGAAGTGGGGGGAAAGTACAATAGGGAATGTTTGGACATTTTTAATACAGGTATATTAGATATTAGTTTAGAATATGGCACTAAATAGATAGGGCCCTAGATGAAAATTTCTTTGGAGCATCCCTTTAAGGTGAAATGAGCAGTCTGAGGTATCTTTCAGGGGGCAGTAAAATTCCACTTAAAAAAACTCAGCCTCAGAGCAGGTGGATCAGGCTTTATATTGCACTATGGGGAGCAGTGCTATTACAATTTTCGCCATAAGCAATAGGAAAGGAAAAATCAGCTATGCGTGTATAGTATTACTAATCTACATTACTAAGCAATCTAGAAGTGTCAAGGGAGGAATTTGGGTTGAAGACTGCTAACGGAGTCTTCGTTTGGGATATCCAGAGACGGTGCTGTATTAGCTGTATATCAGTGCCAATATATCAATGTATATAAGACAATGAACACACAGACATGCTCTCTCTTTCAGTCAGCATCATCAACTGACTCGTGTATTCTGATAGATCCAATTATACAGTAAGCATGAATAACCTTGAAGCTAACCAGGGAGTACTTTTACTCCTTAATTTCTCACAGCACATTGCCCGCCTCCCGTACATTCCTTCTGTGTGAACATTACTGATAACACTTTTGCAGCTTCACATTCTGGCTTCATCATCTTTGGTTAACTCCTTCATGACTATACAACTTTGAATTATACTATGGGTCTATGCGATGGCTACATAGACAGACAGATAATTATACAACTACATCTACATTTTGATTATTTACATACACAGATATTCTTATTACGTTTAAACAAACATACTACAGCTCAGGCAACCTCCACAGAAGTATAATGGAGTTGTCATTTAAGGGAGTTTGTTAGCAGGTTTTTACTATTTTTCTGCAGACAGCATAATGTAGAGGCAGAGACCCTGAATTCAGTGATGTATCACCTACTAGGCTGCTTATTTGTTTTCACATCATCGCTATCTTCACCGGTTTTCAGCAGAGCTCAACTGTCCCACTCTCGATTCTACTCTGCTTGCACATGGGATTGTCCAGGAAGCAGAGAGCTGAGACAAGCAGAACTGTGCTGTTTGATGAAAACATCACTGTTTTGAAACTTCAAATACCACTCTGTTGATACATATGGCAGAGGATTATCTTCTTCCATATGCATCAAAAGATGGCATTTGACATTTCATATCACTTATTTGACAGATATCGAATAGCTTAGTCCTCCTTGTGTCTCAGCTCTGCACTTCCTAGATATGACAAGCTTGATTGTTCATGCAGGGCAGAAAAGAGCACAGATATGCACTCTAGGAAAACAGCAATATCTATTGATGTACATGGCAGGATATGCAATCACTAGGCACAGTACAATAAAGGACTAAATAGTACACAGAAGCATACAGTGCATTCAAAAGATATAATACACACACAATGTGAGTGCTGGCGGGATATCAGAACTATGGTAGTAGACAGCTGAGAGATTGCACAGTGCATGATCAACTATGGACCACGTGTCCAATTGCAAATGAAGGGCAAATGGAACCCAGAGGAGCATACTTTGGGAGTGATATGTGCAATATGGGGCAGATTTTAACATGAGTTATATTGGCAAAACTGAATTATATATGTGTAAATTATTACAAGGCCAAAATCCATTGTAAGTATGAAAATATATATATAACTTTATTACATCATAAAAAAGATTCCAAAAAGTGATATAACCATACATATGTAGGTAAAGGTGTGGTACACAAAAGATGAAACACATGAAATGGATACAAATTATGTATCATGGGAAATGTGAAGCAATCGGCCACAAAGAGCTGATCATTACATGTTAAGTATAATACCAATGCTGCTAACTATTCAATTAATCCTAATATGGCCACAAGAGCTCAATGGATCTCCTATTTCTTAGGGATAAAGTAAAGCAGTTAGTGAAATGGTAATACATAGTATCAAAAGGTTTTTTTCTTGCTTACCTATAGTGTTCTCTGTACCGGTCAGTGAGTCACTGACCCCAATGCACGTTTCGCATAGGGCTTCCTCTGTGGGCCGTCAGTGTATTCTAAAAAAATAATACAGACAAAGTGAGTGTTGGAGGCATATCAGAGCCATGGTAGAAGGAAGACAGCTGAGCGATTGTACAGTGTATGATCAACTATGGACCACGTGTCCAATTGCAAATGGAGGGCAAATGGAACCTAGACAGGCATAATTTGGAAGTGATATGTGCAATATGGGGCAGATTTTAACGAGTTATATTGGCAAAACTGAATAATGTATGTGTAAATTATTATAAGACCATATGGGATTTTGAGAATAATCCTTTCTTTTCGTGGAGAAAGCCCTAATACTAAACCAGGAAAACCAAAATTTGAAGTCGGTTGTATTAATAATGGTGTTACATTTCCAGGCTTACTCTTGTTACTTTGTCTTCCAAAATCTGTCAATTAAAATACACATTTCATATTCTGTCAGAAAATCCAGTAAGTGTCTTCATTACTATTACAGAACGCCCTAAAGCATTTGACTTTTTGTGCTTTCAGTCATCCATAATTTATAAGAAATAAAACAGATGGCTGAGTCAGCATTTCTCCTTCTTGCCACAAACATTTTAATAAAATTCACCGGGGTGCATCACATCCTCCTTTTCCTTTTATTCACCTTTTCATTTATTGGCGAAACGTGTCCTATTTTACTACAGTAACAACTAGAGTTGAGCGCGGTTCGTGGTTCGTGGTTCTCCAGTTCGCGGCTCGAGTGATTTTGGGGCATGTTCTAGATCGAACTAGAACTCGAGCTTTTTGCAAAAGCTCGGTAGTTCTAGAAACGTTCGAGAACGGTTCTAGCAGCCAAAAAACAGCTAAATCATAGCTTGGTTTCTGCTGTAATAGTGTAAGTCACTCTGTGAATCAAACTATTATCACATTTCAGTGTATAGTGTGCGTGAACAGCGCCTTCAGATCACTGCTGTTTCTATAATGGCGATCGCCATTTTTTTTTTTTTTTTTCCTTGTCTTCCTTCCCTAAGTGCGCGCGTCTTGTGGGGCGGGCCAGCATGTCAGCCAATCACAGACACACACACAGCTAAGTGGACTTTGAGCCAGAGAAGCAACGGCATGTGTGATAGGATCTGCATGTCACATGTCCCTGCATTATAAAACCGGACATTTTCTTCACGATCGCCATTATCTGCCTTCTGCGTCTTTGGTGTCAGACATCACTGTCGCAGCTCCGTCTTCCTGAGTCCTATAGCCGATACAGCTGTATGCGCTGCATACACAGCGTTAGACAGCTTAGGGAGAGCACTTTATAGCAGTCCTTTTAAGGGCTCCAACCGGCAGGGTCAGAGAGCCATAGGTGACAGGTCCTGAAAACAGCGACAACGTCTGTGTAGCCCAGGTCAGGGATTTCCTCCCTGCATTTCACCATTAGGAGGGAATAGAAAGGCAGTCTTCCATTCCTCTACCCAGAGCACCACAATCCTGCCACTGTACCCTCTTGTCCTCTGCACACTCCAACTGATAACTAAGCCATTATACTAGCAAACACTCAGTGTACCTAGTGGCATCCTATACGTGGCTATTGGACTTTGCTATAGTCCCACTAGTGCAAAGACATTTGCAGAGCGCGTCTGCCTGCATTGCACACTACAACTCATTCTAACCAAGCCATTATACTAGCAAACACTCAGTGTACCTAGTGGCATCCTATACGTGGCTATTGGACTTTGCTATAGTCCCACTAGTGCAAAGACATTTGCAGAGCGCGTCTGCCTGCGTTGCACACTACAACTCATTCTAACCAAGCCATTATACTAGCAAACACTCAGTGTACCTAGTGGCATCCTATACGTGGCTATTGGACTTTGCTATAGTCCCACTAGTGCAAAGACATTTGCAGAGCGCGTCTGCCTGCGTTGCACACTACAACTCATTCTAACCAAGCCATTATACTAGCAAACACTCAGTGTACCTAGTGGCATCCTATACGTGGCTATTGGACTTTGCTATAGTCCCACTAGTGCAAAGACATTTGCAGAGCGCGTCTGCCTGCGTTGCACACTACAACTCATTCTAACCAAGCCATTATACTAGCAAACACTCAGTGTACCTAGTGGCATCCTATACGTGGCTATTGGACTTTGCTATAGTCCCACTAGTGCAAAGACATTTGCAGAGCGCGTCTGCCTGCGTTGCACACTACAACTCATTCTAACCAAGCCATTATACTAGCAAACACTCAGTGTACCTAGTGGCATCCTATACGTGGCTATTGGACTTTGCTATAGTCCCACTAGTGCAAAGACATTTGCAGAGCGCGTCTGCCTGCGTTGCACACTACAACTCATTCTAACCAAGCCATTATACTAGCAAACACTCAGTGTACCTAGTGGCATCCTATACGTGGCTATTGGACTTTGCTATAGTCCCACTAGTGCAAAGACATTTGCAGAGCGCGTCTGCCTGCGTTGCACACTACAACTCATTCTAACCAAGCCATTATACTAGCAAACACTCAGTGTACCTAGTGGCATCCTATACGTGGCTATTGGACTTTGCTATAGTCCCACTAGTGCAAAGACATTTGCAGAGCGCGTCTGCCTGCGTTGCACACTACAACTCATTCTAACCAAGCCATTATACTAGCAAACACTCAGTGTACCTAGTGGCATCCTATACGTGGCTATTGGACTTTGCTATAGTCCCACTAGTGCAAAGACATTTGCAGAGCGCGTCTGCCTGCGTTGCACACTACAACTCATTCTAACCAAGCCATTATACTAGCAAACACTCAGTGTACCTAGTGGCATCCTATACGTGGCTATTGGACTTTGCTATAGTCCCACTAGTGCAAAGACATTTGCAGAGCGCGTCTGCCTGCGTTGCACACTACAACTCATTCTAACCAAGCCATTATACTAGCAAACACTCAGTGTACCTAGTGGCATCCTATACGTGGCTATTGGACTTTGCTATAGTCCCACTAGTGCAAAGACATTTGCAGAGCGCGTCTGCCTGCGTTGCACACTACAACTCATTCTAACCAAGCCATTATACTAGCAAACACTCAGTGTACCTAGTGGCATCCTATACGTGGCTATTGGACTTTGCTATAGTCCCACTAGTGCAAAGACATTTGCAGAGCGCGTCTGCCTGCGTTGCACACTACAACTCATTCTAACCAAGCCATTATACTAGCAAACACTCAGTGTACCTAGTGGCATCCTATACGTGGCTATTGGACTTTGCTATAGTCCCACTAGTGCAAAGACATTTGCAGAGCGCGTCTGCCTGCGTTGCACACTACAACTCATTCTAACCAAGCCATTATACTAGCAAACACTCAGTGTACCTAGTGGCATCCTATACGTGGCTATTGGACTTTGCTATAGTCCCACTAGTGCAAAGACATTTGCAGAGCGCGTCTGCCTGCGTTGCACACTACAACTCATTCTAACCAAGCCATTATACTAGCAAACACTCAGTGTACCTAGTGGCATCCTATACGTGGCTATTGGACTTTGCTATAGTCCCACTAGTGCAAAGACATTTGCAGAGCGCGTCTGCCTGCGTTGCACACTACAACTCATTCTAACCAAGCCATTATACTAGCAAACACTCAGTGTACCTAGTGGCATCCTATACGTGGCTATTGGACTTTGCTATAGTCCCACTAGTGCAAAGACATTTGCAGAGCGCGTCTGCCTGCGTTGCACACTACAACTCATTCTAACCAAGCCATTATACTAGCAAACACTCAGTGTACCTAGTGGCATCCTATACGTGGCTATTGGACTTTGCTATAGTCCCACTAGTGCAAAGACATTTGCAGAGCGCGTCTGCCTGCGTTGCACACTACAACTCATTCTAACCAAGCCATTATACTAGCAAACACTCAGTGTACCTAGTGGCATCCTATACGTGGCTATTGGACTTTGCTATAGTCCCACTAGTGCAAAGACATTTGCAGAGCGCGTCTGCCTGCGTTGCACACTACAACTCATTCTAACCAAGCCATTATACTAGCAAACACTCAGTGTACCTAGTGGCATCCTATACGTGGCTATTGGACTTTGCTATAGTCCCACTAGTGCAAAGACATTTGCAGAGCGCGTCTGCCTGCGTTGCACACTACAACTCATTCTAACCAAGCCATTATACTAGCAAACACTCAGTGTACCTAGTGGCATCCTATACGTGGCTATTGGACTTTGCTATAGTCCCACTAGTGCAAAGACATTTGCAGAGCGCGTCTGCCTGCGTTGCACACTACAACTCATTCTAACCAAGCCATTATACTAGCAAACACTCAGTGTACCTAGTGGCATCCTATACGTGGCTATTGGACTTTGCTATAGTCCCACTAGTGCAAAGACATTTGCAGAGCGCGTCTGCCTGCGTTGCACACTACAACTCATTCTAACCAAGCCATTATACTAGCAAACACTCAGTGTACCTAGTGGCATCCTATACGTGGCTATTGGACTTTGCTATAGTCCCACTAGTGCAAAGACATTTGCAGCACGTCTGCCTGCGTTGCACACTCCAACTAATTATAACTAAGTTGCATTGTCAGGGATATTTATTCTTTATTATTCTGCTGTTAATAAAGCTAGACCACCACTGCAATCTTCACCACCTCTCAATTTTTACTACCACATTTTCAGTCCACAATCTTGTCGCAATCAACATGAGTGGCAAAATGACAGATGCTGGTGGAAAGGGGAAGAGGCGTGGTGGAAAAGGCAAAAAAGGTTTTGTCCGTGGGGAAGGTGGCAAAGCTCCATTATCATCTGCTGAAGATAGACCATCTACCAGCAAAAGTAAGATGTCTACTACTTACCGTGGACAATCCGATGTGCTCCCTTTGTTACGGACACGAACAACAGGAACAAAGGTAGATGATGGGCAAAAAAGGAAAATGCTTGAATGGATCTCAAGTGGTCCAACAAGTGCCCTCTCTGCCACTTCAAGTACCGCATCCAAAAAACACCAGTCCTCTGAGTTGTCATCCCAATCAAACTTGCTTTCTCCCAGCTCTGAAGTCTCCATCAGCCCTGCACAGTATGGTGGAACTGAGATGGCTGAGTCTGCAGAGCTGTTCAGTCACACTATAGCCTGGGAATCAGAGGTCTGCTCCCAAGCTACAGTGAGTACAGAACAGGAAATGGTCTGCAGTGATGCCCAGAACCTTTGTGACTCAGATTCAGGCCGTGAGGACCAAGTTTCTGAGCATAATGTTGACCCTTTGTCACAAACTGTAACACCTGTGGTTATAGACAATGAGGAACATACTGATGAAGATGAGACGCAGATACCCGATTGGGATGACAACTTAAATATTCGGTCAGGGCAAGAAGAGGCTCGGTCTGAGGGGGAGGGGAGTGCAAACACAACAATTGATGATGACGTTCTAGATCCCACCTACTGTCAACCCCCAGTCAGGCACTCGAGGAGGTCAACAGAGGCGGTGGAGGAGGATGCAACCGACGACGAAGTTACCTTGCGCCTTCCTGGACAGAGTCGGAGCACTGGTAGCACGTCTACAACTGCATCCTCAGCCACCACTCTGCCTATGAGCATTATTCGGGGTGGATCAACAGGTCGCATGGCCTCTAAGCCTTGCCTAGCCTGGTCCTTTTTTCACATCGAAAAAGATCGCCCAACTCATGTGATATGTAACATTTGTCATGATTCTGTTAGTAGAGGTCAAAACCTCAGCAGTTTGACAACTTCTTCCATGAATCGTCACATGACTAAATATCATAAGTCCCGGTGGGAAGCTCACCGTGCTGCAATGCGGCCTAGTGGAGCGAACCATCCACCGCCCGCCCCTTCCACTGCATCCGCGCGCTCTTCATCTTCTAGGACTGTGGGGACAGCTGCCACACCTGTTTTTCCACGCAAAACTTCCACCACTGTAACCGCAACAGGCAGTTTGCTTGTAAGGTCGTCAGTTGGTTTGGAAGGGGAAACAAGTGAGTGTGTACAGCTCTCTCAGACATCGATAGCACCAACGTTGGATGAAGGCAACATCATGTCTCCGCCTGCACTTTCCTCACAAACCTGCATTTTTCAAGGGACACCCTACTCAACACCGTCTACACACAGCAGCCAGATCTCTGTCCCTCAGATGTGGTCAAATAAAAGGCCACTTCCTCCGACCCATGACAAAGCTAAGAGGTTGACTCTATCCCTCTGTAAGCTGTTGGCTACCGAAATGCTGCCTTTCCGCCTAGTGGACACACAGGATTTTAGAGACCTTATGTCTGTCGCTGTGCCCCAGTACCAGATGCCTAGTCGCCACTACTTCTCTAAGAAAGGTGTGCCCGCGCTACACCAGCATGTCGCACACAACATCACCGCTTCCTTGAGAAACTCTGTGTGTGAACGGGTGCATTTCACCACCGATACTTGGACCAGTAAGCATGGACAGGGACGTTACATGTCGCTGACTGGGCACTGGGTAACTATGGTGATAGATGGTGAAGGGTCTGCTGCACAAGTCTTGCCGTCCCCACGACTTGTGTGTCAATCCTCTGTCTGTCCAAGTTCCGCCACTGCTTCTGCATCCTCCACCTCATCTGGGTCCTCCACCTCCGCCCCAAGCCTGCCTGGTCAGGCCACCAGCGTTCTCACTGCGCAGAAGGAATCACGCACCCCTCATTACTATGCTGGCAGCAGAGCGCAACGGCATCAGGCGGTCTTTAGCTTGACATGTCTTGGTAATAAGAGTCACACAGCTGAGGAGTTGTGGTCAGCTTTGCGGTCCGAGTTTAATAAATGGTTGTCTCCACTCAAACTGCAGCCTGGTAAGGCCGTGTGCGACAATGCTGCAAACCTGGGTGCGGCACTTCGCCTGGGCAAGGTGACACACGTACCTTGTATGGCTCACGTGTTGAACCTTGTCGTGCAGCAATTTTTAACACACTATCCCGGCCTAGATGGCCTTCTGAACAGGGCACGAAAACTGTCAGCTCACTTCCGCCGTTCAAGCGCCGCAGCAGAGCGACTTGCATCGCTCCAGAAGTCTTTCGGCCTGCCGGTTCATCGCCTGAAATGCGATGTGGCGACACGCTGGAATTCAACTCTCCACATGTTACAGCGACTGTGGCAGCACCGCAGAGCCCTGGTGCAATACGTCATGACGTATAGCCTGGGCCAACGAGATGCAGAGGTGGGGCAGATCACCCTGATGGAGTGGTCTCAGATCAAGGACCTATGCACCCTTCTGCACAGTTTCGACATGGCGACGAATATGTTTAGCTCTGACAATGCCATTATCAGCATGACGATTCCAGTCATTTACATGCTGGAGCACACGCTAAACACTATTCGGAGTCAGGGGGTGGGACAACATGAAGGGGAGGAACTACAGGAGGATTCATATGCGCAAGGGACAACAACATCACGAAGGTCCAGACGTTCATCATCACCAACGCAGCAGGCATGGGACCATGGGGGACAGGGATCGACAAGGGCGCATAGTAGCAGGCGAAATGTTGAGCAAGGTGCAGGAGAACATGAAGAAATGGAGGACGAACTGTCCATGGACATGGAAGACTCAGCGGATGAGGGAGACCTTGGTCAAATTTCAGTTGAAAGAGGTTGGGGTCAGATGTCAGAGGAAGAAAGAACGGGTAGCACCTCTATGCCACAAACACAGCATGGACTTGGTCCGCATGGCTGCGCAAGACACATGAGTGCCTTTTTGTTGCACTACCTCCAACATGACAGTCGTATTGTCAAAATTAGAAGTGATGATGACTACTGGATTGCCACACTATTAGATCCCCGGTACAAGTCCAAATTTTGTGACATAATTCCAGCCATAGAAAGGGACGCACGTATGCAGGAGTATCAGCAGAAGCTGTTACTAGATCTTAGCTCGGCTTTTCCACCAAACAACCGTGCAGGTGCAGGGAGTGAATCTCCCAGTTGTAACTTGACAAACATGGGACGGTCTCGTCATCTTCAACAGTCTACCCGTACCAGTAGGACCTTTTCTGGTGCCGGTAACAGCAATTTTATGGAATCTTTTCATAATTTTTTTAGACCCTCTTTTGCAAGGCCACCAGAGACAACAAGTCTGACACATAGTCAACGGCTGGAGAGGATGATACAGGAGTATCTCCAAATGAACATCGATGCCATGACTGTGCAACTGGAGCCTTGCTCCTTTTGGGCTTCAAACCTACAAAAATGGCCAGAGCTCGCAACTTACGCCTTGGAGATTTTGTCGTGTCCAGCTGCCAGCGTTGTCTCTGAACGTGTATTCAGTGCTGCTGGGTGTGTGCTGACAGATAAGCGCACGCGTCTGTCCAGTGACAATGTGGACAGACTGACGTTCATCAAAATGAACAAGTCATGGATCCAGAAGGAATTTACTACCCCTGTGTCATCCTGGGGAGAGTAAATGCTTGTGGATTTGGAATGTGCTTGATGCAAATCAAAACATCCTGTTTGCAACTAGGGCCCAAGTGCTGCCACTGATGGGGTGGGTGTCTGTGTGGCCCAATTTTTGGAAAAAAGGGAGACTCCGCTTGGAGTAACCCTTGCTTGCTGTGTTTTTAAAAGAAGCCAAGATGAACAGAGCTGGGATCAGGAAAGACTTTGCTACCTACCCCGGTGTCATCCTGGGGACGGCTAAGAATAGCGTATTTTTGAATGTGCTTGATGCAAATCAAAACATCCTGTTTGCAACTAGGGCCCAAGTGCTGCCACTGATGGGGTGGGTGTCTGTGTGGCCCAATTTTTGGAAAAAAGGGAGACTCCGCTTGGAGTAACCCTTGCTTGCTGTGTTTTTAAAAGAAGCCAAGATGAACAGAGCTGGGATCAGGAAAGACTTTGCTACCTACCCCGGTGTCATCCTGGGGACGGCTAAGAATAGCGTATTTTTGAATGTGCTTGATGCAAATCAAAACATCCTGTTTGCAACTAGGGCCCAAGTGCTGCCACTGATGTGGTGGGTGTCTGTGTGGCCCAATTTTTGGAAAAAAGGGAGACTCCGCTTGGAGTAACCCTTGCTTGCTGTGTTTTTAAAAGAAGCCAAGATGAACAGAGCTGGGATCAGGAAAGACTTTGCTACCTACCCCGGTGTCATCCTGGGGACGGATAAGAATGGCGTATTTTTGAATGTGCTTGATGCAAATCTAGCTGTGAAGTGTACAACTGGGGCACAACTGCTGCCACTGAATGGGTGGGTGTGTGTGGGGCCCAATTTTTGGAAAAAAGGGGAGACTCCGCTTGGAGTAACCCTTGCTTACATTGTTTTTAAAAGAAGCCAAGATGAACAAGTCATGGGTCAGCAAAGACTTTGCTACCTACCCCAGTGTCATCCTGGGGACGGCTAAGAATAGCGTATTTTTGAATGTGCTTGATGCAAATCAAAACATCCTGTTTGCAACTAGGGCCCAAGTGCTGCCACTGATGGGGTGGGTGTCTGTGTGGCCCAATTTTTGGAAAAAAGGGAGACTCCGCTTGGAGTAACCCTTGCTTGCTGTGTTTTTAAAAGAAGCCAAGATGAACAGAGCTGGGATCAGGAAAGACTTTGCTACCTACCCCGGTGTCATCCTGGGGACGGCTAAGAATAGCGTATTTTTGAATGTGCTTGATGCAAATCAAAACATCCTGTTTGCAACTAGGGCCCAAGTGCTGCCACTGATGGGGTGGGTGTCTGTGTGGCCCAATTTTTGGAAAAAAGGGAGACTCCGCTTGGAGTAACCCTTGCTTGCTGTGTTTTTAAAAGAAGCCAAGATGAACAGAGCTGGGATCAGGAAAGACTTTGCTACCTACCCCGGTGTCATCCTGGGGACGGATAAGAATGGCGTATTTTTGAATGTGCTTGATGCAAATCTAGCTGTGAAGTGTACAACTGGGGCACAACTGCTGCCACTGAATGGGTGGGTGTGTGTGGGGCCCAATTTTTGGAAAAAAGGGGAGACTCCGCTTGGAGTAACCCTTGCTTACATTGTTTTTAAAAGAAGCCAAGATGAACAAGTCATGGGTCAGCAAAGACTTTGCTACCTACCCCGGTGTCATCCTGGGGACGGCTAAGAATAGCGTATTTTTGAATGTGCTTGATGCAAATCAAAACATCCTGTTTGCAACTAGGGCCCAAGTGCTGCCACTGATGTGGTGGGTGTCTGTGTGGCCCAATTTTTGGAAAAAAGGGAGACTCCGCTTGGAGTAACCCTTGCTTGCTGTGTTTTTAAAAGAAGCCAAGATGAACAGAGCTGGGATCAGGAAAGACTTTGCTACCTACCCCGGTGTCATCCTGGGGACGGATAAGAATGGCGTATTTTTGAATGTGCTTGATGCAAATCTAGCTGTGAAGTGTACAACTGGGGCACAACTGCTGCCACTGAATGGGTGGGTGTGTGTGGGGCCCAATTTTTGGAAAAAAGGGGAGACTCCGCTTGGAGTAACCCTTGCTTACATTGTTTTTAAAAGAAGCCAAGATGAACAAGTCATGGGTCAGCAAAGACTTTGCTACCTACCCCAGTGTCATCCTGGGGACGGCTAAGAATAGCGTATTTTTGAATGTGCTTGATGCAAATCAAAACATCCTGTTTGCAACTAGGGCCCAAGTGCTGCCACTGATGTGGTGGGTGTCTGTGTGGCCCAATTTTTGGAAAAAAGGGAGACTCCGCTTGGAGTAACCCTTGCTTGCTGTGTTTTTAAAAGAAGCCAAGATGAACAGAGCTGGGATCAGGAAAGACTTTGCTACCTACCCCGGTGTCATCCTGGGGACGGATAAGAATGGCGTATTTTTGAATGTGCTTGATGCAAATCTAGCTGTGAAGTGTACAACTGGGGCACAACTGCTGCCACTGAATGGGTGGGTGTGTGTGGGGCCCAATTTTTGGAAAAAAGGGGAGACTCCGCTTGGAGTAACCCTTGCTTACATTGTTTTTAAAAGAAGCCAAGATGAACAAGTCATGGGTCAGCAAAGACTTTGCTACCTACCCCAGTGTCATCCTGGGGACGGCTAAGAATAGCGTATTTTTGAATGTGCTTGATGCAAATCAAAACATCCTGTTTGCAACTAGGGCCCAAGTGCTGCCACTGATGGGGTGGGTGTCTGTGTGGCCCAATTTTTGGAAAAAAGGGAGACTCCGCTTGGAGTAACCCTTGCTTGCTGTGTTTTTAAAAGAAGCCAAGATGAACAGAGCTGGGATCAGGAAAGACTTTGCTACCTACCCCGGTGTCATCCTGGGGACGGATAAGAGTGGCGTATTTTTGAATGTGCTTGATGCAAATCTAGCTGTGAAGTGTACAACTGGGGCACAACTGCTGCCACTGAATGGGTGGGTGTGTGTGGGGCCCAATTTTTGGAAAAAAGGGGAGACTCCGCTTGGAGTAACCCTTGCTTACATTGTTTTTAAAAGAAGCCAAGATGAACAAGTCATGGGTCAGCAAAGACTTTGCTACCTACCCCAGTGTCATCCTGGGGACGGCTAAGAATAGCGTATTTTTGAATGTGCTTGATGCAAATCAAAACATCCTGTTTGCAACTAGGGCCCAAGTGCTGCCACTGATGGGGTGGGTGTCTGTGTGGCCCAATTTTTGGAAAAAAGGGAGACTCCGCTTGGAGTAACCCTTGCTTGCTGTGTTTTTAAAAGAAGCCAAGATGAACAGAGCTGGGATCAGGAAAGACTTTGCTACCTACCCCGGTGTCATCCTGGGGACGGATAAGAATGGCGTATTTTTGAATGTGCTTGATGCAAATCTAGCTGTGAAGTGTACAACTGGGGCACAACTGCTGCCACTGAAGGGGTGGGTGTGTGGGGCCCAATTTTTGGAAAAAAGGGAGACTCCGCTTGGAGTCACCTTGCGGTGTTTTACATGACTTTAGAAGGGCGTGCCATGCCTATATCTGTGTGTCCTCCTCTTTTTCCTTGTCCAGCTGTTTTGTTTTCGCATGAGTACATGTCCTTGTCACTTTCCCATGTGTTTGTGTTGTGTTGTGAGTTGTTTGTCACCTTTTGGACACCTTTGAGGGTGTTTTCTAGGTGTTTTACTGTGTTTGTGATTGCCTGCCATTGTTTCCTATGGGCTCGAGTTCGGTTCGTCGAACGTTCGACGAGCCGAACTCGAGCCAGACCCCCCGTTCGGCGAACCGCCTCGAGCCGAACCGGGACCGGTTCGCTCATCTCTAGTAACAA
This sequence comes from Anomaloglossus baeobatrachus, assembly GCF_048569485.1. NCBI lineage: Eukaryota > Metazoa > Chordata > Amphibia > Anura > Aromobatidae > Anomaloglossus > Anomaloglossus baeobatrachus. The sequence goes on from NC_134364.1 coordinate 120,600,810, forward strand.
CACAGAAAAAAATCCAACTTTCACTGCATAATAGTTATAAATCGCACCAAAGAGTAGACAAGATGGGCTCAGCAGTAATAAAGAGTGGAAATGTGCAATTGATTTTGTAGTCTGTGATGGGTGACATCAAAAAGTCTCTGAATTTGTTTGATGGGCTATTTGATCTACTTATATTACATATAACATGGGTAAGAAATTCGTCCCATGAAGAAACATAAGTGAATTGGAATGTTATAGAAAAATGTTAGGGAGATGATTATAATGAAAAGTTTCAGCAAGACAGATTCTCTTTTTAGAAATAAATACAATATACAAATTCTAATAAAGTATTTTAGCTAAACAAGGCCGCAGCCAATAATAGAGTGGTGGAAGTCAGAAAAACCATGAAAATTAATCCCCATTAAAAATAACTTTTAATCTAATATCATTAAAAGGTCAAAAACCACAATAACAACACAAAACATGACAATGCAAAGTATGGTATAATAACAAGTGCTCGGAGGGAGAAAGGATAAACTATCCCTTAATTGCCCTAATCAAGCTCTCCCTACCTAGCAATGGAGGGTATGACGCCCTAGGGTTGTGGCACCCCCTCTCATCGACAGGAGACCCTGATTGACCCTAAAAAGCCCTGCACAGGTCAAACTAACACCATGCAGTTACAAAAAACACAGCCCCATCAAAATAGGATGAAGACATCAGAAACTTATCTGAAAGAAGTCAGACGAAAAAGGTCCTGACGCGTTTCCTCCCAAAGATGTCAGGGATTCAAACCGGAGAAGAAAAGGGGTTAATGCCGCGCATCAGCCAAATGAAGGTGTAGAGATGTTGATGAATAAATATCTTTTTTATTTCATACGTCTACGTGTTTCGAGGTTGAAACCTCTTCCTCAGGACCAGGACATTAACAAAGCTTTGTTGATATCCCATTATCTCATGCTTGTCAGTGGTTGTGACTTTCACAACCACATTAGGTGAGTGTATATTTCTTATATATACTACTCCTGTCATCTGGTATTATCCTATCAGCGCTTCTTTTGTCTCCCTATATCAGAGATGTAAGGGAATCATCAAGGGACAGGCCCAGGAGGTAAATCGCCAATGCGGGAGCCTTCCTGGAGCACCAGAACGATGGTGTGTGAGGGTGATACCATGATTCCCTGACATCTTTGGGAGGAAACGCATCGGGACATTTTTAGTCTGACTTTTTTCAGATAGGTTTCTGATGTCTCCATCTTATTTTGACGGGACTGTGTTTTTTGTAACTGTATGGTGTTAGTTTGACCTGTGCAGGGCTTTTTATGGTCAATCAAGGTCTCCCGTCGGTGAATGGGGGCGCCACAACCTTAGAGCGTCATACCCTCCATTGCTAGGTAGAGAGAGCTTGATTAGGGCAATTTAGGGGTAGTTTATCCTTTCTCCCTCCTAGCATTTGTTATTAAAACATACCCTGCATTGTCATGTTTTGTGTTGTTATTGTGGTTTTTTACTTTTTAATGATATTAGACTACAAGTTATTTTTTAATGGGGATTAATTTTCATGGTTTTTCTAATTAAGGATTTTAGCCCATTTCAGAACATATTTGACCAGATTATTAATTCAAACTAACGACGACTGCCTTATTGAGAATAATCGAACTGTTGATGACATCTACAAGCTACTGCTGGTGCTTAGGTATTACAGCAAAGTATCGTAACCAAAAATGATAATACACACTGAGGTTTATAGACTCCAAAACCACTAAAAACAAAACCTCTAAAATTGATATTGTTTATTAATCTTAACTAAAAACACGCACAATATACTTCCATGCAACATAAACAGGACATGGACATGCTAAAACACAAAATTGGTGTAAGTGCCGCTGGTGAGGATTTAACCCGTACTAGGTAGGAGAGGGATTTTGAAGATGGAATACAATGTATTGTCTGACATTATAAGGAAAGGGCCTACATAAATGCACCCTAAAGGGGGCTTTACACGCTGCGACATCGCTAATGCGGAGTTGTTGGGGTCACGGAATTAGTGACGCACATCCGGCCGCATTAGCGATGTTGCTGCGTGTGACACCGATGAGCGATTTTGCATCGTTGCAAAAACGTGCAAAATCGCTCATCGGTGACATGGGGGTCCATTCTCGATTATCGTTACTGCAGCAGTAACGATGTAGTTCGTCGCTCCTGCGGCAGCACACATCGGTATGTTTGACGCCGCAGGAACGAGGAAGCTCTCCTTACCTGCCTCCCGGCCGCTATGCGGAAGGAAGGAGGTGGGCGGGATGTTACGTCCCGCTCATCTCCGCCCCTCCGCTGCTATTGGGCGGCCGCTCCGTGACGTCGCTGTGACGCCGCACGGACCGCCCCCTTAGAAAGGAGGCAGTTCGCCGGTCACAGCGACGTCGCCGGGCAGGTAAGTATGTGTGACAGGTCTGGGCGATGTTGTGCGGCACAGGCAGCGATTTGCCCGTGTCGCGCAACAGATGGGGGCGGGTACCCACACTAGCGATATCGGGACCGATATCGCAGTGTGTAAAGTAGCCTTAACTCTCCCTTCCTAACAATGGAAAGTGTCTTACTTTTTTGGACACCCCTTGGCTTGAGCTACCTTACCCTAGACCTATCTAGTGAAGGTATCCATCACCATAATAACCAGGTGCCCAAACTGTGATTAACAGGTGAACATAAACACTTTGCGTTAAGAATTTAAATATACATGGTCCCCTAAGTAAGTAGTCCCTATAGTCCAAACAATGACTGGGATCTATTAGTCTCAATACCTTCTAACAGGACATGAGACTGAATAATATATGCAACTGTAGTTTTTGTTAGGTAAGAGCTGAGAGGTTTACTTAGCTAATAATCTCCCTCCGCTCTCCTGACTCGTTTCACCCCTTCCTAATGCAATATAAGAGGGATCATCGGGGATTTATTAGAATATCTCATTGGTACCACACAAATAGACTAGTGCTGTTTTCCTCAGGGATAATAATCAGCCAAAGCGACACTTCTAACGGTCAGGTCAAAGGACTCGATAATAAACTGTCTCCTGAGTGTAAACACATCAAGATTAAATGAAGCCTATTGGGATAGTGACAAAACAGGCACACCACAGAAATTCCTGTAAACTGCAGATAGGGTCCTCATGACATAATGAAGCCTACGAGGATAGTCATATGCTTAGAGACCACACATGGATTGCCTATTGATGTAGTACCACCCTGTGTATAAGCGCTCAACCCACAAGGAACAAAGTAGATCCCGAGTATTATAACACTTTTAACGCAGGGAGCAAAAGGAGAAGAAGTGCTGGCCACGTGTCCTAAATGAACACGGCGGCTTGGTGAGACACTCTACTGCACAGACTAAAGTATTCAGAGCATGCCGATATCAATGGGATCGGTTGACAGTATAATGTTCCCCCAGGTCTCCTCTGACAGATGATGTTGGTGTCGCGGGCGGAGGAGGGGACGCCGCGCTCTCCCACTGCTGCTCGGGTCCGGCTGCTGCGGCTGCTGCGGTCTGCTGCTGCTCGGTGGCTCAAGCGATGAGCCGGATCCCGGGGACTCTAGCGGCGCTCCTCGCCCGTGAGTGAAAGGGGGGTTTGTTGGGTGTGGGGATTGTTTATTGTCCGGGACGCCACCCACGGTTGTGGTAATTTGGTTGACACCACCGCTGCTCTGTATGGGGATCCCGGGAAGGATGGTATGGAGCAGCCAGTTATTGTGTTGCCCCTCCGTGGGTAGGGGTTGGTGATCCCGGGCCCCAGTGAGGAGGTGGGGGGTGCAGGGCTTGGTGGGCGCAGGGACGCGGGGGCAGCGCTGTGCCTTGTGGCACTGTGGTACTCACTCAGCCTGAGACGTTGACACAGTTTTACGGTAAACCACACGGCTGGAAAGATGGTTCCCACGGACGGCTGCACTTGCTCTCCCAGTAGGTAACGGTGATGTCCCTCTGACCTGCACCTAGTTTCTGTGTTGGTAGCGATGGGTTCCCACCGGTAACCCGCTCCCCGGCTTGGATATGGGCCGGAGGAGCCCTGCTTTGCCCGCAGACGCTGGCCCCGAGGAACTGGTGCCCTGGCGGTGGCGGTGTTCCTCCTTAATGGTTGGACTTTTGCCTTCAGTCGGGACTTGGTTGTTGGGGGATCGACGTCCCCTTCACTGACGGATTTGGCAAATTATGGCGACTCCTAGCCTTGCCGGGGTCCGAGAGGCCCCTGCCCTGGTGCTGACTGTCCTTCGTATACTGCTCCAGACCGCCGGGCCACTACCCGTCCGCGGTCCTTCCAGCAACTTCCGAGCAGTCCCCCTCCAGACGATCACCGCTGTTGCTGACCTTGCTGACACTGTCCTGCACTTAGCCGGACCAACTTCAGGGCTTTCTAAGCTCACTTTTACTCTTTTCTTCTTTTCTCCACTACTACTTCACTTTCACTTAGCTCCTCTACCACTTCCTTCTACTTTGAACTTCCACTTCTATCTGCCTGGTTCCTCCCGCCTCCAGGGCTGTGTACTCCTCGGTGGGCGGAGCCAACCGCCTGGCCCACCCCCTGGTGTGAACATCAGCCCCTGGAGGAAGGCAACAAGGATTTTAGTAGCTTTGGTGTTCCTAACTGGGATGTAGGGTGTGGTGGTGTGATGACCTGTGACCCCTGGCTTGCCCAGGGCGTCACATTGGTAAAAAGAACAAACCAGCAGCTGGTCTTTCAGTGGCATGTAACAACATGGAAGCCGGCACCAGAGGACTCTGGAAGAGGCTCTTTTAAAGAGAAGACATGATCTCTCGGCTGTGTTCCTACATACAGTTAGGTCCAGAAATATTTGGACAGTGACACAAGTTTTGTTATTTTAGCTGTTTACAAAAACATGTTCAGAAATACAATTATATATATATAATATGGGCTGAAAGTGCACACTCCCAGCTGCAATATGAGAGTTTTCACATCCAAATCGGAGAAAGGGTTTAGGAATCATAGCTCTGTAATGCATAGCCTCCTCTTTTTAAAGGGACCAAAAGTAATTGGACAAGGGACTCTAAGGGCTGCAATTAACTCTGAAGGCGTCTCCCTCGTTAACCTGTAATCAATGAAGTAGTTAAAAGGTCTGGGGTTGATTACAGGTGTGTGGTTTTGCATTTGGAAGCTGTTGCTGTGACCAGACAACATACGGTCTAAGCAACTCTCAATTGAGGTGAAGCAGAACATCCTGAGGGTGAAAAAAAAGAAAAAATCCATCAGAGAGATAGCAGACATGCTTGGAGTAGCAAAATCAACAGTCGGGTACATTCTGAGAAAAAAGGAATTGACTGGTGAGCTTGGGAACTCAAAATGCCTGGGCGTCCACGGATGACAACAGTGGTGGATGATCGCCGCATACTTTCTTTGGTGAAGAAGAACCCGTTCACAACATCAACTGAAGTCCAGAACACTCTCAGTGAAGTAGGTGTATCTGTCTCTAAGTCAACAGTGAAGAGAAGACTCCATGAAAGTAAATACAAAGGGTTCACATCTAGATGCAAACCATTCATCAATTCCAAAAATAGACAGGCCAGAGTTAAATTTGCTGAAAAACACCTCATGAAGCCAGCTGAGTTCTGGAAAAGTATTCTATGGACAGATGAGGTAAAGATCAACCTGTACCAGAATGATGGGAAGAAAAAAGTTTGGAGAAGAAAGGGAACGGCACATGATCCAAAGCACACCACATCCTCTGTAAAACATGGTGGAGGCAACGTGATGGCATGGGAATGCATGGCTTTCAATGGCACTGGGTCACTTGTGCTTATTGATGACATAACAGCAGACAAGAGTAGCCGGATGAATTCTGAAGTGTACCGGGATATACTTTCAGCCCAGATTCAGCCAAATGCCGCAAAGTTGATCGGACGGCGCTTCATAGTACAGATGGACAATGACCCCAAGCATACAGCCAAAGCTACCCAGGAGTTCATGAGTGCAAAAAAGTGGAACATTCTGCAATGGCCAAGTCAATCACCAGATCTTAACCCAATTGAGCATGCATTTCACTTGCTCAAATCCAGACTTAAGACGGAAAGACCCACAAACAAGCAAGACCTGAAGGCTGCGGCTGTAAAGGCCTGGCAAAGCATTAAGAAGGAGGAAACCCAGCGTTTGGTGATGTCCATGGGTTCCAGACTTAAGGCAGTGATTGCCTCCAAAGGATTCGCAACAAAATATTGAAAATAAAAATATTTTGTTTGGGTTTGGTTTATTTGGCCAATTACTTTTGACCTCCTAAAATGTGGAGTGTTTGTAAAGAAATTTGTACAATTCCTACAATTTCTATCAGATATTTTTGTTCAAACCTTCAAATTAAACGTTACAATCTGCACTTGAATTCTGTTGTAGAGGTTTCATTTCAAATCCAATGTGGTGGCATGCAGAGCCCAACTCGCGAAAATTGTGTCACTGTCCAAAGATTTCTGGACCTAACTGTATGTGAGAGTCAAAAGAGTTATCTGCCCACTGAATGATCCTTTGATTGACAGCTATATAACTTGAATTGGGCTTTTATGCACATAAAATAATGATGCTTACTCATTTGATTGCTCTTTTATCCTTGCTCTTCCATTCATTGTCTATGGCACTGCTAGAGATACCCAAATACAGCTCTTGCCTTTCTCTAGCAGTCACATAGGCATTGAATAGGGAATTGTGTGTTATGGCTGTCTGGGGCCATAGACACAAAATCGCTATCACGGACAGACTAGGCACAAGCCGGCCACTAAGCAGGATCACAAAAAACCCTAAGGCTATGTGCCCACGGGGACAGTGTCCTGCGGATATATCCGCAAGACATTCTGCAGGTGCTCCCAGAAATTCGCAACAGAAATTTCTCTGTTTCCATGCTGCGGATGCACAGTGGAATGTCGTGTGGATATGGTGCGGGCTTTCTGCACTGAGGATACAGTGCCATGGCTTCGGCACTGCATCCTCAATGCAGAACAAGTGCTGCAGTGATCGGGGTGCTCATACTTACCTCCATCATGCAGCACCTCGCTTTCCGGCGGCCGGGTCACTGTCAGGCAGCGTCTGGTTCACTGTGCTGGAGGTGGGCGGGCCTGAACTAGCTCCGGCTGTCACATGACCGGAGCTCGTGCAGGCCCCGTCCACCTCTTCCTTCCTGTACCTGGCTGGATCCACCGCGCTGCTGTGCACCGGACGGAGAAGTGACTCGGGTCTCTATCAAGGCAGGTAAGTATATGGGACCCTGCGGAGAAATCCACAACAATAATTGACATGCTGCAGATTTTTCCGCACGAAAATACGCACGATTTCCGCTGCGGAAAAATCCGCAGCGTGGGCACAGCATTTCCCAAATGCCATAGAAATGGCTGGGGAGTAGCTGTGCTGCAGATTTCTGGAAAATCCGCTGATTTTCCGCGAAAAATCCGCGGAAAAATCCGCGCATTTTCCGCAGCGTGGGAACATAGCCTAAAACCCTTTAATCCCTATACAGAGGTTTGGATTTACTATAGGGTCCAGGAGATCGCTGCCTATGGAAGGCTGCATTCCATAGAGGAATAGTCGTCAGGCAGGATCAAAACCAGGAGATACAAAAGAGGGCAAAAACAGCAGGGAAGAGAATCATCAGTAAATTAGGCCAATGTCAAACTGGAGATGTTAGAAACGTACCAAACAGCAGGCAAGACTGTCATCAGTAATTCAGGCCAAGGTCAAAATGGGAGACAATGTAACAAGGACAGTAAGGAGACTGAATCAGAGAAGCAGCATTACAGGACTATAAGAAGTCTATATCTGGCAGGGACCAGCAAAAGGCTGAAGGCTAAAATAGGGTGTGGTGCTCTCCCATAAGCTGAGGATGGGGCTGATGACTTCAGCTGGAAAGCACACAGCCAAGTCAGACAGAAGCACCGCAGGTCCACGCCACACCGTAGTAGGTGGGTGGGACCTGTGCTCTCCACAAACACTGGCACTGAGATCTTCTCCATCAGAAGCACCGCCTACAGGGTGAATACGGGGGTGTCTGATGACAGAAGATGAAGTCGCAGGAGTAGGCTTTGGTGGAGATGTGATGGTAAATGGCGTCATCTTCATTCAGACAAAGCCCCATTCTTGATATCTAGTTATATCCTATGCCATAAAATACCTCTTTAAGTAGTTGTAATTTTATTGATTTTTTTTTAATAATTGATTTAAAACCAAATTTTATTGCATAATTAATCATAACATAGATCTTTTCTGCTAAGAACATAAATGAATATAGCATGAAGACAAAGGCCTTTATCAACCTCTGCCTCCAAGGTTGGCTTAGTCCAATACTATCATGATATTTGGGGGTCCACTACCTACCCTATGTCACAATCTTTTGATAATGGCACTCTATTGTATTAATACTCTGCATTTCTTTATCTTATCAATATTTTGGGATTTGTCCAGTGCCATGTTGCACTTTCTTTGTAGATAGATGGAGAACTGCTCTTATTTCCTCCAGGGCATACAATATTGAAATTAATTCACAAAAAAATGATATTGTTCCTCCGGCAGTGAAACTCTTTCATTCTTGTTCTTCTTTTGTTTTCTAAGATGTAAACGTATTTTTCAGAAGATGCAAATGTGACTTCTTGTGAACTTCTTCCACCCAACCTCATTGATCTTCCTTCTCTTAATGTCCAGTATAATGATATGGCTCAGCATCTTCTCCGCTAACACAAGGTTCCATATATCATGAAAGACAGGGGGAGAAAATATTGGGAATCGATGTTGTATGCAACTGCGGAGGACCATAGCCGCTCCAGCTTTACATTACACACGTTATTTATATTGGTAATTAATTTCCCTGAGTCCACCTTGCTAATTGGATTAAACTGGCCCGATAATACATCTCCTTTGTGTTAAGGTTTCATTGGAAAATGGTAACTTTGAAGCCAAAGATTTTTTAAAATGATTACGTCAGATCTATTTTCCAATACTTAAATTCAATTTCCTCGGATTGAATATTTTCTTATAAATTAGCATCACTGATTTTTGCTTCCTGAATTAGTGATATGTAGATTCACTTTTTAGATCCTGAGAAAAGAAAAAAAAACAAAAACTTTTTTTTCTTCCAATGTATGACAAATTTTAGAATTTAATAATTTAATAATTTCATATTATTTTTAGTAATTTACAATCTAATATTTACTGATGTATGATGTACTAAAAAATAATAGCTAACTCTTAAGATTTTAGGACTCTGTATACAAGGTATTGGATGTAGTTTTAAAAAGCAAAGCCAAGTTTTTCTTCTTCGATTAGGGTAATTTTGAGACTAAATACTAAATTTAAAGGGGTTGTCCGGGACGTTAACATTCATGCCTGATTCATGAGGGTGTGACCACTGACCAGCTAATCCCGGTGCCACAGGTCGGAACTATTCAGTTGTGCAGCTAAACAGCAAAGCTTTGTCAACTGTATAGTGGCCATGATTGGGACCTGCATACCCACCCTTTATTCATATTGATTGGTGGCGGATGTGCAGTACACAGCCACAATTTTATCGATGGAGCTGTGCAGCTCTGCTACTTAGTAGGAGGCACCAGGAACAGCTGATTGGTGGGGGTGTCGGGTGTTGCACTCCCATTAATCAGACATTGATGACCTATCCTGATGTACCCTTAATAAATTGGTGGCAGTAGTGGGATATTTGCGCGAAGTCCTGGGCTTTGATCCATGCCAATGTATGTAAATATATATATATACAGAGGGGAAAATAAGTATTTGATACACTGCTAATTTTGAAAGTTTTCTCCACCTAAAAAAGAATGGAGTGGTCTGTAATTTGTATCGTAGGTACACTTCAATTGTGACAGACAGTATCCTGTCCCAAAAAAATCCAGAAAATCACATTGTATCATTTTTTAATAATTAATTAGCATTTGTTTTTTTCATTAAATAAGTATTTGATCACCTACCAACCAGCAAGAGTTCTGGCTCTCATAGACCTGTTATGAAGCTCCTACTCTGCATTCATTACCTGTATTAATTGCACCTGTTTGAACTGGTTTCCTGTATAAAAGACACCTATCTACAAACTCAATCAATCAGACTCAAACCTCTATACCATGGCCAAGAAGAAAGAACTGTCTATGGACACAAGGGAAAAAATTGTAGACCTGCACAAGGCTAGGATGGGATACAGGACAATAGGCCAGCAGCTTGGTGATAAGGCAACAACTGCTGGTGCAATTATTAGAAGATGTAAGAAACACAAGGTGACTGTCAATCTTAATAGGTCTGGGGTTCCATGCAAGATCTCATTTTGTGGGGTAAGGATGATTCTGAGAAAGGTCAGGAATCGGCTCAGAAATATTTGGAAGGACCTAGTTAATGATCTGAAGAGAGGTGGGACCACAATCTCAAAGATTACTGTTAGTAACACACTATGTTGTGAGGGATTAAAATCCTGTAGGGCACACAAGGACCTTATGCTCACACCAGCACGTGTCCAAGCTGTTTGAAGATCAGCAATGGCCATGTGAATGATCCTGAGGAGGGATGGGGGAAGGTCATGTAGTCAGATACAAAAATGGAACTTCTTGGCATCAACTCAACTCGCCGTGTTTGAAAGAAGTAGAAGGATGAGTACTACCTCAAAAACACTGTCCAAAATGGGAAACATGGTGGTGGAAACATACGTTGGGGTGCTATTTTGCAAAGGGGACAGGACGACTGCACCGAATTGAAGGGAGTCATGTACAGCAAGATTTTGGTCAATAACCTCCTTACCTCAGTAAGAGCAATGACGATGGTTCCTGGCTGGGTCTTCTAGCATGACAATGACCTGAAACACATAGCCAAGACAACAAGGGAGTGGCTCCATAAGAAACATTTCAAGGTCCTGGAGTGGCCAACCAGTGTCCAGACCTGAACCCAATAGAAAATCTTTGGAGGGATCTGAAATCCAATGTTGCCTAGTGATAGCCTTGAAACTTGAAAGATCTGGAGAACATCTGTATGGAGGAATGACCCAACAGATCTGGAGAATATCTGTATGCAGGAGTGACTTGAAACATCTGGAGAAGATCTGTATGGATGAGTGACCTGAAAGATCTGGAGAAGATCTGTATGGAGGAGTGACCTGAAATATATGGAGAAGATATGTATGGAGGAGTGACCTGAAAGATCTGGAGAAGATCTGTATGGAGGATTGGGCCAACATCCCTGTTGCAGTGGGTGCAAACTTGGTCAAGAACTACAGGAAACGTCCAACCTTTGTAACTGCAAACAACGGTTTCTATACCAAATATTAAGTTCTGTTTTTCTATTGTATTAATTACTTATTTCATGCAATAAAATGCAAATGAATTATATAAAAATCATACAATGGGATTTTTTTTTAATTTTTTTAAATTCTCTCTGTCACAGTTGAAGTGTACCCAGGATAAAAATTACAGCCCTCTCCATTCTGTGTAGGTGGGAAAACATGCAAAATCGGCAATGTATCAAATACTTATCTACTTATTTTCCTTGCTTTATGTATATTTATGTAAATGTGCCGCCCCAGGAGTGCCGGACCTTTTCGGGGATGCCACAGTGTAGGGAATCTTCTGGCCACAGGTAGGTCAGGTTAACTTCTAGCGGGTTCGTGACGCCACTCTCGGTAATTGCGGTCAGGGGGTGACCGCCACTGCAGTTTAAGGGACGCATGAGGCTGATGTTAGATGCAGTCAGTTGTATTGGCCTCCCGAGAGTGAGGCTGGACCCAGGGCCCAGTGTAAGTGTGTAGTACCACAGGTTGCAGAAGAACTCACACACAAGCAGCAATGTCTTTCACGGTTTTTACTCACTTTCAGATGGTAGTCGTGAGTCAACCCGGGCGATGCTATCATGAACCAGGAGGAACCAGGTATCCCTTCGGCTGATGTAGGGGTGACTGCTGACTCGCCTTCCTTGCCCTCTTTGTTTGGGGTGACCCCGACTTGAAGTCTTGTGGGAATCACCCAGGGAAGTTGCTTCTGCCTGTTCTCCCCTTTCTGACCCGTTTGTGGGCAGCGCGGACCAAGTAATTCTGGCTGCTTGCCTTCTGTCACTTCTGGGCCCCCTCGTTGCTGCTGTAGCTGCGGACTCTGTGTAGGTTTGGTGACGGGCATGCAGTGCCCTCACCAGCAGGTTTAGCAGGCCTAGTAGATAGGCTCTAGTTTTCCCGTGCGGGCCTGGTCCACCGGCAGTCCCCTTACTCAGCCACCTTTCTGCACTCCGGCCTTAGGTGGTTTTCAGGTGGCACTGCAAGGTAGCCGTTCTCCCCCGCCAGCAGCCACTGACTGATGCAGTGTCGGCCTAGCTTCTCTGCACTCCACTTCCTTGCTCTCTCAGCTCCACCAGCCGACTGGCTCACCACTACCTCCCCTCTGTGCCTGCCTCTGCACACTCCTCGTCTCCAGCCTCACCACCCACCACTAGATGGGAGGGCCATGCCCTCTCCCTAAGTCTACTCAGGGGTCCCCTCTAGCTCTGTGTGTGTTCCTGGTTACTGGTGTCTGTGTAACCACACCTCGGTCGGCCTTCAGGATTACCTGTATTGTACTGACCCAGCATAGGTGCAGTACTCAGTGGTGCCTGACCAGGTCAGGGGCGGCACATAAATATTGTATAAAGCTTGCTTTGTAGATATACAGTGGTACCTTGCTTAACGAGTAACCCACTTAACGAGATTTCGCTTAAAAAGCAAAGCTTTCTGTAAATTTGTAACCCGCTTTACGAGAAAGCTTTGCTGTACGAGTGAAATCCTCACGCACACACTTCCGGTTCCGTCCATCCACTGTGCACTGACCCGCACTTGCAGTCCACTCAAACACACACATGTACGCACAAACACACACAAACACACGCACATTCAGTATTATGCTAACCTTACCTTCCGTTCCACCGCCGGTCTCAAGGTTCTTGTAGTTCCCGGGTACATCGCGACGTCCTCGCGGCGAACTACAAGACCCAGGAGGCCTCCGATGTAACGGAAGGTAAGGTGAGCATATAATATAACATAATATAGTGTACCTTTCGTTTCATCGCCGGCCCCCTGGGTCCTGTAGTTCGCCGCTCCACTCCAGGCTGTGTATCGGCATCCATAGCAGCAAGGCAGGAACTTCCTGTCACCGCTACTGAAAGGCCGCACGCTGCCCAATCAGAGGCAAGCGGCTCTGCCTTTGACGTCAGCGCTCTGCCAGCGGAAGTTCCTCCCTTGTCGTTATGGTAATGCGATACACAGCCCGGCCCCGTACCAGAGAACAGCAAGTCCCAGGAGACCGGCGATGGAACGGAAGGTAAGGTGAGCATATAATATGTGCGTGTGCGTGCGTGCTTGTGTGTTTGTGTGTGTTTGTGTGAGTTTGTGTGTGTTTGTGTGTGTTTGTGTGAGTTTGTGTGTGTTTGTGTGTGTTTGTGTGAGTTTGTGTGAGTTTGTGTGAGTTTGTACGTGTTTGTGTGTGTTTGTGTGTGTTTGTGTGAGTTTGTGTGAGTTTGTGTGAGTTTGTGTGTGTTTGTGTGTGTTTGTGTGTGTTTGTCATGTGTGGAATGACAGAATAGGGGACCAGGAGGGGACATTTAACAAGTTGTGGAAGGAATTGTCTGCATTGCAATGATTTCCTATGGGAAATCTTGCTTTGCTGAACGAGTAACTTGGTTAACAAGCACAATCCCAGAACGGATTGTTCTTGTTAACCAAGGTTCCACTGTATACATATATAAAGAGGATACATTTAACATGAAACCTGATTTATATCATTCTTTTTCTGATGACACGTTCCGTCACGACAGAGTTAAGTATTCCAAGCAAAACTTATTCCCAGCGGATGTCTGACTATGTATTCACCGTGATGATTCTCTTTTTAGTCATGAACTTTAGTTTATTCCACTTCACGATTCAATACATTTATAGGCGGTTTTCATTTCAGTTACAATCAGAAAAAGAGAGAAAAGCCCCTTCTGTTTGAGAACATTTCTTATGTTGGGATCAATAATTGATTATACCTACTTGAAAGAGGTTATGTGAATTATTGAATAGGTTCTCTTCTTCACTTTACTATGCAAAGAAGATTCTGGTAATTACTCAAAGATGTGTAGGTAAATGTATTAGTTTTAACTTTACACTGAAAAGTCATATATTCATGTTTAATTGAATGTGGAACCATAAAAATGAGTTTCATATCACTTCCAAGTCACCCAAAATCCATAATTTAATGGGGTGAAGTCAATATACAAAGATTGGTATAAGAAATGGGCAAATTTATTAAAGTGAAATTGAATTAAACTTTAGGTAGATTTTTATTTCTATTTTGTTGTGCACAAATTCATTAACCCCTTCACGACCTAGGACGTAACAGTACGTCCTAAATTATGAAGAGGTGATCCCCACCAGCTGCTGCGGTTAGTCTGTGGTGATCCCTGTACATTTCTGCTGATTTGAACAGCTGACATGTGTGTCTCGCAGGCACAGGTGGATCCACAATCCACCTGCATCTTCTGAGCCCTTACATCATGCTATAAAAATGTGACAGCATGATTTAAAGCGCTGCAGCGCCTTTCCCTGCTGCTATCTGAGGCCCCATGACGCAATCACAGAGAGCCAATGGTTGCCATGGCAGTGACTCCTATCACTATCATGACGTCGTTCCTGTTACAGCCGGCAGAGCAGCAGCTGTAACAGTAATGCTGCATTTCAGCTGATTAGAGCGATGCTGCTCTGATCAGGAGAATGAATGGGGGATCAGACTGCTGATCCTTATAGCTCCCTAGGGGGACTAGTTAAAGAAAAAGTAAACAAAGTTTTAAAAAATTTAAAAAACCCCAAAAACCTAAGAGTTCAATTCACCCCCATTCGCCTCATTGAAAACTAAAATGGTTAAAAAAAACCCAACTCACAAATATTTGGTATTGCCACGTTCAGAAATGCCTGCTCTATCAAAATATAAAATCAATTAATCTGATTGGTAAACGGTGTAGCATCAAAAAAAATCCAAACGCCAATATTATGTTTTTTCGTTGTTGCAAATTTTGCGTAAAGTGCAATAACAAGCAATAAAAACGTAGCATCTGTGCAAAAATGCTATCAATAAAAACATCACCTTAAGATGCAAAAAATAAGCCATTACTGAGCCCTAGATCCCGAAAATTAAGAACACTACAGGTTGTCGAAAATGGCACAAAAAAGTGTGCCACTTTTTTGGGACAAACTTCTGAATTTTTTTAACTCCTTAGATAAAAGTAAACTTATACATGTTTGTTGTCTACGAACTCGTACCAACCTGAGGCCTCACACCCACACATCATTTTTACCATATATTAAACACTATGAATAAAATACCCCAAAAACAATTATGCAGTTGCCCTTTTTTTGCAATTTTACCGAACTTGGAATTTTTTTTTGCCATTTTCCAGTACATTATATGGTAAAACGTATGGTTTCATTTACAAGTACAACTTGTTCCACAGAAAACAAGCTTTCATATAGCAAAATTGATGAAAAAAAAAGTTATGGCTCTTGGAAGAAGGGGAGCAAACCCTCCCAAAAACGGAAAATTGCCAGGCATGAAGGGGTTAAGATGACGGCTCGGTAACCGACATTTTGGTGAATAGTAAAGGACTGGCAAAAGTTTAAAGAAAACAAATACCTAACCATTCACCTCCCATTAAACTCCTCTGCTGCAAACTTTTTCCCCTACAGTCCTTCCCACCTTTTCTTACCACCAATGCATGCTGGAAACCTAGCGCCTCTTCATGCTAGGTTGGGATGTCTACCCGCAACAATACCCAGGCATAACGGTACCAATTGTATCTAATGCTCAATGTTATAGAATATCATTATTGACTTACATTATTGGATATTCTTCAGAAAAGAAGCTGAAAAAACCTCTTGTAAACTAACAAGGACAATTTTTTTATTTAGTTGATATCAAGCACCTGATTTCAACCATCTGCCTCACCTAATGTCTGAGGTGTTATAGTATTCTGGTGGAGTTTACAGCCAAGAAAAAAATGAAAATATGCCTTATTTTATATTAGTTCCACTATTTGGGATAAATATGGAATAACGCAGGCCCTGGCTGACAATATATAGTGAACACAGGAAGCTGCCAATCAGTGGTGTAGGCGGGGTTAAAAACAGCTCAACATTCTGACCACTGCATTGTGTTGTATTGCAAAAACCTGCTGACAGGTTCCCTTTAAGTGAAGTTTCCCAATTATTAAAGCCAAATGTATGAAACCAGCAATGGTTATTTCTTGTAAATCAGTAAGGGATAAAATTGTTGTACATGTATGATGGCCATAAAGTGGCAGATAATGCGATGCGCAATCACTAGGTGTCACCAGATATAACTAGTATAGGAGTAATCAAACAAGCCGGGGGTCAGAAGCTAGGAGGTCACGTATGAAACACAGGGAGAAAGCGGAGCCGAGGTCAGGGTATAAGCTGGTGGTCAGGAGCCAAGAAGTCACATATGGAACACAGGGAGAAAGCGGAGCCGAGGTCAGGGTACAAGCTGGCAGTCAGGAGCCAAGAAGTCACATGTGGAACACAGGGAGAAAGCAGAGCCGAGTTCAGGGTACAAGTCAGAGGTCAGGAGCCAGGGGGGAAACATCAGAGTCAGGGGCACGAGTGGAGAAGGGTAACTAAAGTCCAGAGTCCAGAGACAAGATCAGAACAGCGTACTTACGAGAGCCAGAAGCACTTGCTGCAGAATAGGAGCTACGACTGGCAGCGTTCCGGATGAGGTTGCTTCCTAATGAATCAGAGCAATCACCCAAAATGAGGCGCCTGTGAACCTAGCCCTCCCAGCACCAATGCAGGACCCAAGGCTGGGAAATAACCCTTCCACCGGAGCACAATACAACAACAGAGCATTAGCTCTGGAATAGAGCAGAGCACTGCAAATTAAAACTATGACAGATATACTATGTAGCACATAGTCTTTTCAGAAAATATTTTTTCTTTTGTACTGTTATGACTGTTACTAAAAGTGTCCAGATATGATTTGTTTTTTAAACCAGATACAAAGTGAGGATGACAAATAAGGACTTTTCATCAAATAACATATTTACCATTATTCACAAATATTTCTGCTAAGAGAAAACTTGTGTTTGACATCTATTTTTTACGTTATTTCAGTTATTTCCTTTTAACAGGAAAATACAAGAAGAAATCACTTGTATTGAAGTCAGTTATTGATTAGAAGTGATTTTGAGCAACGGTTCTCAAGAGCATGGTGTGACAAGTAACACTATTTTGCTGCTTACATCATATTTACTATATACAGTACAGACCAAAAGTTTGGACACACCTTCTCATTCAAAGAGTTTTCTTTATTTTCAGGACTCTGAAAATTGTAGATTCACATTGAAGGCATCAAAACTATGAATTAACACATGTGGAATTAAATACTTAAAAAGTGTGAAACAACTGAAAATATGTCTTATATTCTAGGTTCTTCAAAGTAGCCACCTTTTGTTTTGATTACTGCTTTGCACACTCTTGGCATTCTCTTGATGAGCTTCAAGAAGTAGTCACTGGAAATGGTTTTCCAACAGTCTTGAAGGAGTTCCCAGAGATGTTTAGCACTTGTTGGCCCTTTTGCCTTCACTCTGCGGTCCAGCTCACCCAAAACCATCTCGATTGGGTTCAGGTCTGGTGACTGTGGAGACCAGGTCATCTGGCATAGCACCCCATCACTCTCCTTCTTAGTGAAATAGCCCTTACACAGCCTGGAGGTGTGTTTGGGGTCATTGTCCTGTTGAAAAATAAATGATGGTCCAACTAAACGCAAACCGGATGGAATAGCACGCCGCTGCAAGATGCTGAGGTAGCCATGCTGGTTCTGTATGCCTTCAATTTTGAATAAATCCCCAACAGTGTCACCAGCAAAGCACCCCCACACCATCACACCTCCTCCTCCATGCTTCACGGTGGGCACCAGCCATGTAGAGTCCATCCGTTCAACTTTTCTACAAGGACACAATGGTTGGATCCAAAGATCTCAAATTTGGACTCATCAGACCAAAGCACAGATTTCCACTGGTCTAATGTCCATTCCTTGTGTTCTTTAGCCCAAACAAGTGTCTTCTGCTTGTCGCCTGTCCTTAGCAGAGGTTTCCTAGCAGCTATTTTACCATGAAGGTCTAATGCACAAAGTCTCCTATTAACGGTTGTTCTAGAGATGAGAAGGTATGTCCAAACTTTTGGTATATACTGTATATACTAGCTGTACTACCCAGCTTCGCCTGGGTTAATAACTGCTGTTAACAAAATAGAATGTATTAACAAAAATTTATTCTGCACACAAAACCACAAAACAAATAGATAGAAATGTAATTATTAAAAGGCAAAAACTAAGCTAATAGAAGAATTTCACAACATATATTTCAACACCACAGATATTCCACACAGATTTAACTAAATTGGCCAAGTAATGTGCTCCGTCTGTCTCTTTCCAGGTCTGTCTCTGTCTGTCTCTTTCCAGGTCTGTCTCTTTCCAGGTCTTTCTCTTTCCAGGTCTGTCTCTTTCCAGGTCTGTGTCTTTCACCGTCTGTCTTTTTCCCTGTCTGTCTCTATCTCTCTGTCTGTCTCTGTCTGTCTTTCCTTATCCGTCTCCCCACCGACATCTTATTACCTCACATATAAGCTTCTTATACTATGAATGTCTTTTGTTCCTATAGCAACCAATCACAGCTCCTACTAATAACCTGTAGTTCCAGGCTCCATTTACTTTAACGGAGGCATGTTTTTTGGAGAGTAACTGTAAAGCGCGGGGTTAAATTTTTCTGTCAAAACACAACGTTCCCTGGGTCACAGGAGGTGTCTGTGCAAAATTTTGTGATTGTAAATGCGACGGTGCGGATACACTTTTCGTTTAACTTTTTCCCCATTATATAGATAGGGGCAAAATTGATTGGTAAATTGGAATGCGCTGGGTTAAAATTTCGCCTCACAACATAGCCTATGATGCTCTCGGGGTCCAGGCGTGTGAGTGTGCAAAATTTTGTGGTTGTAGCTGCGACGGTGCAGATGCCAATCCCGGACATACACACACACACACACACACACACATACATGCACACACACATACATGCACACACACATTCAACATTATATATTAGATAAAATTAAACCTAAAGGAGTTTTCTGATGAACAAAGTACATTTTAATAATTATGACTTAGAATAACGAAAAAATCTAGAATTGGATGTATTAAAAAATGTTCCTGTGCTGAGATAATCTAATATATGTGCCCCTGCTGTGTACTGTGTAATGGCTGTGTCTGACCGTACAGGGACATGATCTTATCATGTCACAGCTCCTGGGCAGGGGAGGATACAAAAGAGTGTACAGGTCCAGGAGATGTGATATGATCAGACCATGTCCCTGTACAATCAGACATAACCATTACACAGTACACAGCAGTGACACATTTAAAGTCATATGAAAAAGTTTGGGCATCCCTATTAATGTTAACCTTTTTTCTTTATAACAATTTGGGTTTTTGCTATTTCAGTTTCATATATCTAATAACTGATGGACTGAGTAATATTTCTGGATTGAAATGAGGTTTATTGTACTTACAGGAAATGTGCAATCCGCATTTAAACAAAATTTGACAGGTGCAAAAGTATGGGCACCCTTATCAATTTCTTGATTTGAACACTCCTAACTACTTTTTACTGACTTACTAAAGCACTAAATTGGTTTTGGAACCTCATTGAGCTTTGAACTTCATAGGCAGGTGTATCCAATCATGAGAAAAGGTATTTAAGGTGGCCACTTGCAAGTTGTTCTCCTATTTGAATCTCCTATGAAGAGTGGCATCATGGGCTCCTCAAAACAACTCTCAAATGATCTGAAAACAAAGATTATTCAACATAGTTGTTCAGGGGAAGGATACAAAAAGTTGTCTTAGAGATTTAAACTATCAGTCTCCACTGTGAGGAACATAGTAAGGAAATGGAAGAACACAGGTACAGTTCTTGTTAAGCCCAGAAGTGGCAGGCCAAGAAAAATATCAGAAAGGCAGAGAAGAAGAATGGTGAGAACAGTCTAGGACAATCCACAGACCACCTCCAAAGACCTGCAGCATCATCTTGCTGCAGATAGTGTCAATGTGCATCGGTCAACAATACAGCGCACGTTGCACAAGGAGAAGCTGTATGGGAGAGTGATGCGAAAGAAGCAGTTTCTGCAAGCACGCCACAAACAGAGTCGCCTGAGGTATGCAAAAGCACATTTGGACAAGCCAGTTACATTTTGGAAGAAGGTCCTGTGGACTGATGAAACAAAGATTGAGTTGTTTGATAATACAAAAAGGCGGTATGCATGGAGGCAAAAAAACACGGCATTCCAAGAAAAGCACTTGCTACCCACAGTAAAATTTGGTGGAGGTTCCATCATGCTTTGGGGCTGTGTGGCCAATGCCGGCACCGGGAATCTTGTTAAAGTTGAGGGTCGCATGGATTCAACTCAGTATCAGCAGATTCTTGACAATAATGTGCAAGAATCGTGACGATGTTGAAGTTACGCAGGGGATGGATATTTCAGCAAGACAATGATCCAAAACACCGCTCCAAATCTACTCAGGCATTCATGCAGAGGAACAATTACAATGTTCTGGAATAGCCATCCCAGTCCCCAGACCTGAATATCATTGAACATCTGTGGGATGATGTGAAGCGGCTGTCCATGCTCGGCGACCATCAAACTTACCTGAACTGGAATTGTTTTGTAAACAGGAATGGTCAAATCTACCTTCATCCAGGATCCAGGAACTCATTAAAAGCTACAGGAAGCGACTAGAGGCTGTGATTACTGCTAAAAGAGGATCTACAAAATATTAATGTCACTTTTATGTTGAGGTGCCCATACTTTTGCACCGGTCAAATTTTGTTTAAATGCGGATTGCACATTTTCTGTTAGTACAATAAACCTCATTTCAATACAGAAATATTACTGAGACCATCAGTTATTAGATATATGAAACCGAAATAGCAAAAACCCAAATTGTTATAAAGAAAAAAGGTTAACATTAATAGGGGTGCCCAAACTTTTTCATATGACTCTATAAGATTATAACAGCACAGGAACATTTTTTTTTAACACTTACAATTGTGAAACCTACTTTTATTACAAGATCTAATATTTATGTTCCTGGGACAACATATGACTTGTTTTTCCAGTGTTCTGTCTTGATATCAATGATATCATCTTGGACTTTCTGGGGCACTTGTAAGTTCTGGTGTGGATGCTTTGGTCACAGATCAACGGTATTTGAGGCTTGGTGGCCTCAACAATTATGTGGAGCTATATGCAGCATTTGAGCCTTTTTCATTTAGCTACCGATTTTCCAAGCTTATGCCAAATGTTGCCCATAATTCAATTAAAACATTTATGGATTACTAGAACTATCATAGAATGTAACAGATCTGGGATCTTTTATGTCTGGGGGCATTTATGTTACATCTGATTGTCCGCTTACTTGTCCCTATCAGTACGGAGGAGAGCAGTGAATGACAATGGTGAAAATGAGATTGTTTCATCAATAAAGTACCAAAACTGGCTCATCAGTATGGACCCCACTGTTGTTGACGTGATCTATGTGGTTGGTACACTTAATTTTGCAGTTCTGACTGGCACATTTCTGTGACGCCCTGGCCTATCAAGTCGTCACAGGGTATTGTGCAATCTGCCCTTTTACACAGTATCCACATCCTCCTTGGTTACGGATCCCTGTTATTTGGTGTTGCTAAGAGCTTAGCCAATCAAAACCCTAGGAACACTCTGCATCACACCCACCAGATACACCATTGAGGGGCCTGAAGGGAATAGGGCTGCTCACATGGTGGGTTGGTAGGGAAGAGTCAGAAGTGTTAGGAGTAGTGAGTAGGGAGTGAAGTGTTGGAGGGGAAGGAGAGAGGAGGTCAGGAGCAGGGCTCCTTGAGAATACTAGGTGGCAGACGTTGGTCAGAGTCTGGTAGGAGCCGGAACCCCAGTCGCAGGGGATCGTGTCAAGGGGCACGGATCTGCCGAGGAGGGCAGCTGGCGGCCTTGAACCATATCCGGGCAGGAGGAAGGGCACGATGGGGTATGCGGACCCTAGGCCGGGAAGTAGCTTCAAGCGTCCTGGTAATTTACCCGACGGGGATGAAGTCTTCAAGATTCATCCCTCACCCGCTCCAAAATTGGGGTACTAGTGCAACGATGGGATAGGACTTTCCCACTATATCGTCCAGAAAATCCCAAGCGTGAACCCTGAGAGTAAGCTCACTCCGTTAGCCATACGGGTGAGCGGGACCCGATTAGTTCCACACTATAGGGTCCAAACAGTGAACAAGGTGCCACGGAAAAGGCCACAGGCTAACAAGCAACACCAAAGACACGGATCCAAGCGTGCTCCCTCCTTGCTGCAGCGGTGCTCAGAATTCTGGTTTACAAGCTGTCGGTGTTAGTATTCTTTGGACTGAATAAGTACGCAGAAAACCCTTTCCTCCCCAACGGCACCCCCCCTCACTACCATCACTGGGCCTCCGGGGCAAAAACCCCCTACCCACGAAGGGGTTAAACACCTTGCTGCCACACCACCGCCACCGGGCTCGCCCTACAGCAGCGGTGGTACTCCATCTTACCACACACCGTGGGTGGCGTCACAAACTTCTAATCCCCCTGTACATATCCCCCCTTTTCACTTCGAGTGTACGTGCAAACCCCCCCGGGTCCGGAGACCCCTCGAGCCACCGCGGTTCCAGATTTGAGCGGCTCAGCCGCTGTCACGGAGGTGGTACATTTCCATGTGCACTTATGAGGCATTGACATTTGCATGGGTACTGTGAAAGATATTACTATGTGGACATCACTATTGGAAATATTTTATCGATACTGTTACTTAGTTGGAACAACTGTGTTGGTAATTGTATCTAGTAGCCACAGTGGCAAAGATTTGTTACACTGTTAATATTGTTCTGGCACTACGGTTAGGTCTTCATCTCTTCAGGGACACCACAGTTACGGTACCTTGTGCATTATTTGTTGTTATGAATACAACAGTCATGTTCTCCAAGTTGGATTTTTTCTCTTTTAGTCAACTTGTATTTCTGTGATCATACAGCTCTGGCAAAATGTAAGCGACCGCTGCAAAATTTTTAGTTTTTTTCTGATTTTTCTTGTATAGTTTTGAGTGAAATGTAAATTGTTCTTTTATTCTATAAACTACTGACAACGTCTCCGAATTTCCAAGCAATAAATTTTGTATTTATTTTCTGAAAATGAGAAATGGTCAAAATAACAAAACAATGCACATTGTTTTCACACCTCAAATAATGCAAAGAAAACAAGTTCATAATCATTTAGAAATAACAATACTAATAATGTTTTTCCTCGGGAAGATTCAGAATCAATATTTTGTGGCATAACCATGAGTTTTAATCCCAGCTTTCATGTGTCTTGGCTGCTTTCCACCAGTCTTTACACTGCTTTTGGGTGACCTTATGCCACTCCTGGTGCTAACATGTAAGCAGTTCTTCTTTGTTTGATGGCTTGTGACTATCCATCTTCCTCTTCATTACATTCCAGAGATTTTCAATCAGGTTCAGGTCTGGAGATTGGGCTGGCCATGACAGTGACCTACAAAAGGAATGGGAAATGGCAGCTGGGGTGAAGTGCACGGCAAGAACAGTTGGTAACAGGCTCCTAGAGGCAGGGCTCAAGTCATGTAAAGCTAGAAAAAAAGCCTTTCATCAATGAGAAGCAAAGGAGAGCCAGGCTGAAGATTGCCATAGACCATAAGGATTGGACCATAGAGGACTGGAGTAAGGTACTCTTCTCTGATGAGTCTAATTTTCAGCTTTGACCAACACCTGGTTGTCTAATGGTTACACGGAGACTTGGAAAGGCGCACAAGCCACAGTGTCTTGTACCCATTGTGAAATTTGGTGGATCTGGGGATGGTTTAGCAAGACAGAAATTGGACAGATTACACGTTGTGAAGGGCGTATGAATCAAGCCACATACAAGGTTATCCTGGAAAAACAGTTGCTTCCTTCTGCTCAGGCAATGTTCCCCAACTCTGAGGACTGTTTTTTTCCAACAGGACAACGCGCCATGTCTCACAGCTAGGTCATTCAATGTGTGGATGAGGGACCACCACATCAAAACTCTGTCATGGTCAGCCCAATCTCCAGACCTGAACGCCATTGAAAACCTCTGAAATGTTATCAAAGGGAAGATGGATAGTCACAAGCCATCAAACAAAGAAGAACTGCTTAATTTTTTGCATCAGGAGTGGCATAAGGTCACCCAAAAAGCAGTGTGAAAGACTGGTGGAAAGCAGCCAAGACGCATGAAATATAACATAACCAATCGGTTAAACGTAATCTGTCACCAGTTTTTGCTACCTGATCTGAAAGAGGTATAACATAGAGGCAGAGACCCTAAGGGGTACTTTGCACGCTGCGACAACGCTACTGCAATATCGTCAGGGTCAAATCAAAAGTGACGCACATCCGGCGCCGGTGACGTCGCAACGTGTAAAGCTTAGATGCGCCGATAAACGATTGCAAAAGCGTCGAAAATCAGTGATCTGTGTAGCGTCGGACATTTTCATAATATCGCACCAATAGGAGATACGATGTTGTTCCTCGTTCCTGCGGCAGCACACATCGCTGGGTATGAAGCTGCAGGAGCGAGGAACATCTCCTTACCTGCCTCCACCGGCTATGCGGAAGGAAGGAGGTGGGCGGGATGTTTACATCCCACTCATCTCCGCCTCTCCGCTTCTATTGGCTGCCTGCCGTGTGACATCGCTGTGACGCCACACGACCCGCCCCCTTAGGAGGGAGGCGGGTCGCTGGCCAGAGCGACGTCGCAGGGCAGGTGAGTGTGTGTGAAGCTGCCGTAGCAATAATGTTTGCTACGGCAGCTACAGTTAGGTCCAGAAATATTTGGACAGTGACACAATTTTGGCGAGTTGGGCTCTGCATGCCACCACATTGGATTTGAAATGAAATCTCTACAACAGAATTCAAGTGCAGATTGTAACGTTTAATTTGAAGGTTTGAACAAAAATATCTGATAGAAATTGTAGGAATTGTCACATTTCTTTACAAACACTCCACATTTTAGGAGGTCAAAAGTAATTGGACAAATAAACCAAACCCAAAATAAATATTTTTATTTTCAATATTTTGTTGCGAATCCTTTGGAGGCAATCACTGCCTTAAGTCTGGAACCCATGGACATCACCAAACGCTGGGTTTCCTCCTTCTTAATGCTTTGCCAGGCCTTTATAGCTGCAGCCTTCAGGTCTTGCTTGTTTGTGGGTCTTTCCGTCTTAAGTCTGGATTTGAGGAAGTGAAATGCATGCTCAATTGGGTTAAGATCTGGTGATTGACTTGGCCATTGCAGAATGTTCCACTTTTTTGCACTCATGAACTCCTGGGTAGCTTTGGCTGTATGCTTGGGGTCATTGTCCATCTATACTATGAAGCGCCGTCCGATCAACTTTGCGGCATTTGGCTGAATCTGGGCTGAAAGTATATCCCGGTACACTTCAGAATTCATCCGGCTACTCTTGCCTGCTGTTATGTCATCAATAAACACAAGTGACCCAGTGCCATTGAAAGCCATGCATGCCCATGCCATCACGTTGCCTCCACCATGTTTTACAGAGGATGTGGTGTGCCTTGGATCATGTGCCGTTCCCTTTCTTCTCCAAACTTTTTTCTTCCCATCATTCTGGTACAGGTTGATCTTTGTCTCATCTGTCCATAGAATACTTTTCCAGAACTGAGCTGGCTTCATGAGGTGTTTTTCAGCAAATGTAACTCTGGCCTGTCTATTTTTGGAATTGATGAATGGTTTGCATCTAGATGTGAACCCTTTGTATTTATTTTCATGGAGTCTTCTCTTTACTGTTGACTTAGAGACAGATACACCTACTTCACTGAGAGTGTTCTGGACTTCAGTTGATGTTGTGAACGGGTTCTTCTTCACCAAAGAAAGTATGCGGCGATCATCCACCACTGTTGTCATCCGTGGACGCCCAGGCCTTTTTGAGTTCTAAGCTCACCAGTCAATTCCTTTTTTCTCAGAATGTACCTGACTGTTGATTTTGCTACTCCAAGCATGTCTGCTATCTCTCTGATGGATTTTTTCTTTTTTTTCAGCCTCAGGATGTTCTGCTTCACCTCAATTGAGAGTTCCTTAGACCGCATGTTGTCTGGTCACAGCAACAGCTTCCAAATGCAAAACCACACACCTGTAATCAACCCCAGACCTTTTAACTACTTCATTGATTACAGGTTAACGAGGGAGACGCCTTCAGAGTTAATTGCAGCCCTTAGAGTCCCTTGTCCAATTACTTTAAGTCCCTTGAAAAAGAGGAGGCTATGCATTACAGAGCTATGATTTCTAAACCCTTTCTCCGATTTGGATGTGAAAACTCTCATATTGCAGCTGGGAGTGTGCACTTTCAGCCCATATTATATATATATAATTGTATTTCTGAACATGTTTTTGTAAACAGCTAAAATAACAAAACTTGTGTCACTGTCCAAATATTTCTGGCCCTGACTGTATCACAAGATATCGCATGTGCGACGGGGGTGGGTGCTATCACGCTTGGCATCGCTAGCGATGTCGCAACGTGAAAAGTGCCCCTAATTCCAGCCATGTATCAATTAAGTTGCTGCTTGCTGTAGTTTGATATAATCAATGTTTTATCAGCAAGGGATAATCATTAGAGGAGGACTAGTAAACCTGCTAACAGGTAGTTCAACTCTGCCCCCACCAGTGATTGGCAGATTTATGTCTATGCACACTGCACACAGAAATCAGCCAATCAGTGAGGTG
Organism: Anomaloglossus baeobatrachus; assembly: GCF_048569485.1. Taxonomy (NCBI): domain Eukaryota; kingdom Metazoa; phylum Chordata; class Amphibia; order Anura; family Aromobatidae; genus Anomaloglossus; species Anomaloglossus baeobatrachus. Next base: position 120,627,650 of record NC_134364.1, read on the forward strand.
AGCAGGGAAATTCCAAGCTCAAAATTTAGAGAAATCAAAACTCCAGCACCCAGTAAAGTAAGTAATACATGGCTGGAATAATTACTCTTCCCACATATCATGGGAAAGCAAAAACTGGTGAAATTACAAAAAAAACCTTCTGAACTACAGCTGTGAAAGCTGTCAGCCAAACACTTCAACAAACACATCCAAAAAGCACAATGAATCATTGGGATTATAACACACGCACATACATATATATATATATATATATATATATATATATATATATATATGTATATATATATATATATATATATATATATATATATATATATATATATATATATATATATATATATATATACTGTATCTAAAGCCCAGAATACTGATAGGAACAGTTAGGCTGCATTTACTATGAACAGTAAAGTGGATCATGGTAATTGAAATCACTAAAATCTATTTAAGCTCCTTCAGCTTTAAAATTAAGAGATCACAAATACTGTATGTCAATTTTTTTTTGCAGACAGTGGAAAAAAATTGCCGTATTTTTTATGGACTTTCTAGGAATTTCTAGGTAGCAGACTACCCTGGATCTCACCACTGGAAATCTATAAATTACCATGTTGGCTTTTTTACTCTTCAGATTTCGGATATCCTCCAGTTGCTTTCAATTTGATATTATTTGTAGAATTGTCTATAATTTTCTTATAAGTCACCTTGGAGTTCAGTAACAGGAACACCAACAGAGAACGGATCGTAGACTATGCATGCACATAACACATGCAGACAACAGGTCACCTAACAAGAGAGAATGGTTAGGAGAAGTTCACAAGAACAGAGTGACCTCCACTGAGTACTACATTAGTGTCACAAAGACATTTTTGCGGTCATCGCCAACTCTTATGGCGGCATCACAATCTATGGAGACTACAGATTCTAGCACTCTGCCTGCTAACTTCTATGATGTTTGTGAACAGCGCAGAGAGACTTGGGCATCAACCACAGACTTGTAGTTTGTAGACAGAGTTAATCTCTGCTGGTCTGCTTGTTAATCTCCTTTGATCACATGCTGTGGAGGAGCCAGTCACATTCGCTCCCCTCATTGATATGCTGACTGAACAATTCCATTAATGGCAGCTAGTGCTAGACTGTACTGGTTTAGTGAGGTGCTGTGATCCAGGCTTACTGGTGGTTGTAATATTTTATTGCTGTGAGCAGTTGGGGATGTTAAACCTTGTTGTCCTTTTGTTGCTGCCTTACTTCTCTTGCTTTTCTCCAAAGTTTTTTTTTCTCTTTGTTCCTTTGAGTTTGCAGTGTGTCTGAATTTTGTTCTTCCCGATCTGTCTTTATCTATGTTACCATCACATTACTTCTTATTAGAATAGCCAGGCATTAGACTCAGGCATCTCCACTATTAGGGATAACCCTGAGGATAGTGATAGCCTAGGGGCCCTTAGCGCAAAGGACAGTATAGGATCCCCTTGTCCATCACTATCCTGAAGTCACATTGTGACAATTAGCGTTTCTATTTTAGTCCCCCAGAAATAGTGTCCACAGTGTCTCCATTGGTTCATTCAAGTGAATGGCTTAATCAAGGCTGTTATGGTTGCTGTCAGCATCCTGTTTTTTCCAACAGAATATCCAAACTAAAGGGGACTGTAACTATGTGAACCTAGTGTAATCTTTTTTATAGTTTCTTGTCAGACTCAGCATGAATGGCAGCTTCCTTGTTATAAGTGATAAATAACATGAAACAGTGAAGAAAATGTATATTTAGTCATGATTAAAATGTTCATACTTAAGGGTGCTTGACACGCTGCAACATCGATAGCACCCGCCCCCGTCGTTCATGCGACATTTGGAGATCGCTGCCATAGCGAGCATTATCGCTACGGCAGCGTCACACGCACATACCTTTTCAGCGACGTCGCTGTGACCGCCAAACAATCCCTCCTTCAAGGGGGAAGTGCGTTCGGCGTCAAAGCAACATCACTGCGGCGTCATTAAGCGGCCGCCCAATAGCAGAGGAGGGGCGGAGATGAGCGGCCGGAACATGCCGCCCACCTTCTTCCTTCTCATTGCCGGTGGACGCAGGTAAGGAGATGTTCGTCGTTCCTGCCATGTCACACATAGCGAAGTGTGATGCCGCAGGAACGACGAACAACCAGCGGCACCACCAACGATATTATGAAAAGGAGCGACGTGTCAACGATCAACGATTTTTGACGTTTTTGTGATCGTCGCTCCTCAGTGTCACACGCTGCGATGTCGCTAACGGCGCCGGATGTGCGTCACTAACGACGTGACCCCGACGATATATTGTTAGCGATGTTGCAGCGTGCAAAGCACCCTTTAGAGATGACCGAGCCTTTTGAAAATTGAATTTGCCAGGTTGGATAAATAGTTGCCAATAAAATTTATTTATGATAAATAGCCAAGATGATTGTCTATAAAATGAAGATTGTCTCACACTGAAAGCTGTAGTTAATGGTGAGATATGGAGCCTGAAAGTCAAAAGATCAAAACATTGTTACCCTTTTGCTTGCCACTGTATTATTATTATTACTGTTATTTATTATTATAGCGCCATTTATTCCATGGCACTTTACATGTAATAAGGGTATACAAATTAGGGACAAGTACAATAATCATAAACAAAACAAGGCACAAACTGTTACAGGAGGACAGAGGACCCTGCCCGCGAGGGCTTACAGTCTACCAGGGATATAATCCAATAGAAGAAGAAATTGGGTCTATGCCGCGCTAATAATCAGATATTAATATAATTCCTTTTTTGTTCGTACAGGTCGACGCATTTCAGAGACATCTGTCTCCATCAGGACATCAAAGGAGCAATATATTGCTATTTCTCCTTTGATGTCCTGATGAAGGAGACGGTTGTCTCTAGAACGCATCAACCTGTACGAACAATAAAGGAATTATATTGATATAAAATTGAGTATTAGTGCGGCATAGACCTGATTTTTTCTTCTATTGGATTATACGTCTTACACCTCAGGGCTGCAGCTGATACCATCATTGCATGTGCTTCATAGGGGTTGTGACTTTGAACAACCTGAAAAGGTAAGTGTACCTTAATCCTTGCCTTTTTAATTTCCCTACTGGGTAAGACCCTATTGCGCTTCTCTACTTCACAGTATCATTACCTAGTCTACAAGGGATGGGTGAGGATACAGTAGGTGAGGGAAGAGATGGTCGTGCGGTGCTGTATCAGACTGAGGGTTAGTGCAGGTTGTAGGCTTTTTGGGAAGAGGTGGGTCTTCAGGTTCCTTTTGAAGCTTTTCATGGTAGGAGAAAGTCTGATATGTTGTGGCAGAGCATTCCAGAGTATGGGGGAGGCACGGGAGAAATCTTGGATGTGGTGGTGGGAAAAGGAGAGGAGAGTAGAGAAGGAGATCTCATGAGGATCAGGGGTTGCGTGGAGGTAGGTACCGGGAGACTAGGTTACAGATGTATGGAGGAGACAGGTTGTGGATGGCTTTGTAGGTCATGGTTAGGGTTTTGAACTGGAGTCGTAATACATGCACTTTTATCATGCAACTACATGAGATTGTAAGACTTTTACATGTTAAGCCCGCTTTACACGCTGCAATGTATCTTACAATGTGTTGGCGGGGTCACGTCGTAAGTGACGCACATCCAGCATTGTAAGTTACATTGCAGTGTGTGACAGCTACGTGCGATTGCGATTGAACCTTAAAACGTTCATCGCATACACATCGTATCTGTCTCTAGAATTGCACGTCAGATTGTTCAATGTTCCCGAGGCAGCACGCATCGCAGTGTGTGACACCCCGGGAACATTGAACAGATCTTACCTGCCTCCTGCGGCTGCCGCCGATAATGTAGAAGGAAGGAGGTGGGCGGGATGTTTACGTCCCGCTCAGCTCAGCCCCTCCGCTTCTATTGGCCGGCTGCCACGTGACGTCGCTGTGATGCCGAACGCTCCTCCCATTCTAGGAAGTGGACGTTCGCCGCCCACAGCGAAGTCGTATGGAAGGTAAGTATGTGTGACGGGGGGGTAATCGTATGTGCGGCACGTTCAACAAATTGAACGTGCCACACATACGATGGGGGCGTTGCAAATCGCATACGATATTGTATGAGAATTGCAACGTGTAAAGCAGGCTTTACTCTGCCCCCTAATATTTGGTTCTTATTTACACCTGTTGTAATCAGATAAACACTGTATCTTTATATCAAGAATGGGTGTCCTCGAAAATGCGTGACTGCATGTGTGCGATTTGGGTCTTTGTGATTACGTACAGAATAGACAACCACATTTCTTTTAATTCTCTTTTATTTAGAGAACCCAATTGAGACTGGTCGGCAAAACGTAGACATGCGGTCAAGTGTGTCACCTCTTCCACAGGGATTGCTGTACAATTGTGACAGCATGGGCATTGCCAACTGTCACTATCCGGCAGTCTGCAGGCAATTGAAGTTTTCACCTGTTTTTTGGATTTTTTTTCCATAAGCTTCTCCATAATATTTAGGAGCAATAATAAGGTGCGCTCATTCTCTACATGTTCTGCTGCAGAAAATGAACTACATTATGTTAGAAAAATGAGAGTCTGAGCCCGACAAGGTCACAGTTATCTCCATATGTTTTGTTATCGGGAAAGTAATGAAGATGACTGACACTGTGTATGATAAAATCCAATATAATCTCACACAATACTCATTGTTCAGCACAGAAATAAAAATTGGAAAAAATCATATTTCAGAAATTTAAAAAGGGAAGAAGCACTGAAGAATGCAAAGTTAATGAGAAATTGATTGTTCTCTACATTCACATACCCAAAAATAACTTGAGCAATTTCACAGAAATACCGGAACTCTAGGTCAGCGGTCAGGGACCTTTTTGGCTGAGAGAGCCATGAGCGCTACATATTTAAAATGTAATTCCGTGAGAGCCATACCTACCGGGGGAAATGGCGGTGGTGGAGTGGCCGAGGAGGTCCCAGGAGGCAGGGTAGGCGATGCTGCGGGCACGGAGGTGGGGGTGTCGCAGCTCAGGAGAGTCAGTGTGCAGAGGGTCGGTGATACTGCTGCAGGCTTGAGGGTGTCCGTCCTGCCCCAGCCCACTCATTTTAAAAGAGCTGGAAGAAAATGGCATGAAGTTGTCAAAAGTTGTGAAAATGTTGCCACTTTTAAAAGCAATATTTACCAGAATTATTAGAATTATTAATAAATTTGGACCTATATTTACAAAACAGTGTGGACTTCAGACTAAAACATCATGACAATCTACGGGTAAAGTAGATGTTGAAAGTGTTGGAGAACTGAGCTCGCAGAGTACCACGGCTTTCAGTGTCATCTCTACGCTGATGATACACAGATCTACCTCTCTGGACCTGACATCACCTCCCTACCAACCAGAATCCCACAATGTCTGTCTGATGTTTCATCCTTTTACTTTGCTCGATTTCTAAAACTGAACATGGATAAAACAGAATTCATTATCTTTCCTTCTCTTCACTCAACCCCCCCACCTGACATATCCATCAAAGTCAATGGCTGCCCACTTTCCCCAGTCCCACGTGCTGGCTGCCTGGGAGTAATCCTAGACTCTGCTCTCTTGTTCAAGTCACACATCCAAGCCCTCTTCACCTCCTGCCGCCTCCAACTCAAAAAGATTTCCCAAATTCATACATTATTTTCCCAAGAAGCTGCAAAAACCCTAGTGCATGCCCTTATTATCTCCCGTCTGGATTATTGCAACCTCCTGCTCTCTGGCCTCCCTTCTAACAGTCTTGTACCCCTATAATCTATTCTAAACTATGGTGCTCGGCTAATCCACCTGTCCCCCCGCTACTCCCTGCCCTCTCCTCTCTGCCAATCCCTTCACTGGCTTCCCATTGCCCAAAGACTCTAGTTAAAAAAAACTAACTATGACATAAAAAGCCATCCACAACCTTTCTCCTCCCTACATCTGTGACCTAGTCTCCTAGTACCTACCTGCACATGTCGCGGGCGGAGGGGCCGCGCTCGCTAAACTCGGGTCCGGGGAATCTCTGCTGCTGCTCGGTGGCTCGAGCGGTGGGCCGGACCCGGGGACTCGAGCAGCGCTCCTCGCCCACTAGTGAAAAGGGGGTGGTTTGTTTTTGGGAGATAGTTCGTGACGCCACCCACAGGTCGTGGTGATTTTGGGCACCACCGCTGCTGGTGACGGGGATCCTGGGAGCGATGGCAGGGAGCAGCTAGGATGTTGGTTCCCCCTCCGTGGGTAGGGGTTGGTGATCTCGGGGCCCGGTGGTGATACGGGGAGGCAAGGTAGCTGGGGTGCAGGGTTGCAGGGACAGCGCGGCGCGGTGTCGGATGGCACTGTGGTACTCACTCAGGCACAAATTCACAAAGTCTCTGGTAAACCAAATGGCTGGATGGACGGGTCCCGCAGCCGGCTGCTGTGTCTTTCCGCTCCCCGGACAGGTTGATGGTGGCTGTCTTTCCCTGCACCTGTGTAGAATGTATTGACCCCGATGGTTTCCCAATGGTAGTCCGCTCCCCGGCGTGTATGTACTGAAGGAGCCCGTTTTGCCTGCAGACACTGGCCCTTGGATCTTTAGCCTTTGGCGGTGGCTTTTTATCCTCACTGTGTGGACTGTTGCCTTCTGTCAGGTCTTGGGTGTTAGGAAACCCCTGGGGTTCCGGTCACTCTCGGATTTGACCGTTGTCGGCGGCTCCTAGCCTAGTCAGGGTCCAATGGCCCTGCCTTTGTGCTTAGCTTCACTCCGCTCCCCGGTTCGATACCGGCGGGCCACCGCCCGACCCCGGTCCTACGGTTCCGCAGAGGTCCACTAACTCCTGCAGATGGCCACCACCGTCTGCCGACCTTGCTGACAGTGCCTGGGCTCCTACCCAGACACTAACAGTTTCTGTCCTCTCACTTTCAACTCCAACTCGAATCTCCTCCACTCCACTTGAGCTCCAAAACTGAACTAACTGCTTTTCCCGCCTCCAGGCCTGTGAACTTCTCGGTGGGTGGGGCCAACTGCCTGGCTCCGCCCCACCTGGTGTGGACATCAGACCCTGGAGGGAGGCAACAAGGGTTTTGTTTGACTGATGTAGACTATCCAGGGGAGGGGGGGTGTGTATGATGTTATGTCTGTGACTACCTGGCTAGTCCAGGGCGTCACACACACAACCTCAGATCCTCACAAAATCTTTTTCACTACTCCTCTCTTATCTCCTCTTCCCACAATCGTATACAAGATTTCTCCCGTGCCTCTTACATACTCTGGAACGCTCTACCCCAGCATATCAGACTCTCGCCTACCATGGAAACCCTCAAAAAGAACCTGAAGACCCACCTCTTCTGACAAGTCTACAACCTACAATAACCCTCAGTCCAGTACACCACTGTTCAACCAGCTCTGTGCTCACCTATTGTACCATCACCCATCCCCTGTAGACTGTGAGCCCTCCCGGGCACGGTCCTCTCTCCTCCTGTACCCGTTTGTTTTTGTAATGTTCTTGATTGTTGTACTTGTTTTTCTATGTATACCCTTTTCACTTGTAAAGCGCCATTAAATAAATGGCATTATATTAATAATAATAATAATATGGATGTTAAAAACTGACTCACTAATAACACGCAGATGCAATACAGATGGGAATATGGATGAAAATCTTCCATCCTCCCTTTTTTCTTGATTAAAGTTGTTTAATTTTTCATAAACCTGGCCTAAATCTACATTCATCTGTGTACTCTGTGGCTGTGCACTCTGTGGCTGTGCACTCTGTGGCTGTGCACTTTGTATATGTGCACTCTGTGGCTGTGCACTCTGTGGCTGTGCACTTTGTATATGTGCACTCTGTGGCTGTGCACTCTGTGGCTGTGCACTTTGTATATGTGCACTCTGTGGCTGTGCACTCTGTGGCTGTGCACTTTGTGCATGTGCACTCTATAGCTGTGCACTCTGTTTTTTCTGTCAGCACACAAACCCATAGAGTTTCATTGATCCATACACACATCCATTTTAAAAACAGGTTTGTATCACCAGTTTGTGAGATTGAGAACATGTCCTATTCTCCTACATTTATCAAGCCAGACTCAGTTTATGTTGATCTATATAAAATGAATGAAACATGGAAGTCATGCTTTGTACTTCAATGTTCCATCTTTGTCTCATTCATTTTTAACTGATCCATTGCTAATATTCAGTGGATAAACAAGAGTTCAGACAGTCTATCTGGTTTAGTTTTTAATAATGAATGAGAAAAACAGATGCATCATGTATACAAATCAGAGCAAAACAGACACCACATGGATGAAAAACAGCTCATTTCCCCAGGATGTAAAAATTCACACTATCTGAAAGTAGCCTTTCAATCAAAACGTGAATGATAAATATGACTTAAGCATCAATTAAAAAAAACAAAAAATATATACCGTATATCGTACTTTTTGTTTTATAAGATGCATCATGTTGCTGCAGCTGGCGCCATTGATCTGCCGGCGGGTTAGCGGGGGTGACACTGCAGTGGAGCGACTCAGGAGGATCACAGGACGGGGTGTCTCAGCGGTGGGTGCCATTTATCTGACTGCCGGCTACGTTGAATCGCCTGTAGTTGACAAGATGGACTTCAAGAAAACGGCCGCGGAGGCGGCGCATGCACAGATGGGACTCTGCTGACATTTTCTTGACGTCTATTGAGTCAACCATGGGCGATTCAATGGGGTCCGCAGTCATCTTAATGCACCCGCCACCGGGACATCCTGTCCTGTGACCCTCCTGAGTCGCTCCACTACATTGACACTCCGCAAATCAATGGCACTCACTGCGACACCCCCAAGCCCATCCTGTGTCCCTGTGTCCTATGACCACGCTTCACCATCACCGCCCCGGTAAGCCATATCCGTATTGTAAGATGCACCCTCATTTTACCCCCAGTTTTGAGGGAAACAAAGTGTCTGACAATCCAGAAAATATGGTATATGTTTGTCATCAGTAGAGATACGTGGATCTGGTGAGATGGAAATTGTGCAGATTTTACAGGGAAATGTAATTTGCAGAAAAATAATTATCTGCAAATTGAAAGTCACTTATGTTATATAATTCGGATTTAGTTGTTGTAGGAAGACCCAGCCTAGAATGCATCGTAAGGTTGTGGCATATGTCAGGATTGGTGATGAGTCAACCCTTCCATGCTCTGGTGCTTAGTGTTCAAATTAAGCAGGTCGGATGCCTGGACAGGCTTAACTCAAATACCGTGCATAGAAGGTCCTCCATAAAAATGCTAGAGTTCCCCATTGACTTCCATTATTCTTGGTACACAGGTAAAGTCCATCTGATCATCCGAACTGCTTGTTTCGAGTACCGAGCACCTGAGCATTGTAGTGCTCGCTCACCACTAGCCGGGATATCAGGATGTTGTGACCTGACAATGTACAGAGACATCTAAGGTCTTTCCTACTTTGGTTTTAGTATCCTGTGCTGGTAAAAAGAGTCACTGAAGGCCATAGAGGATACAGTGAGCAATGAAGATGGTCAGAAAGTGGAGTGGTGTGGAAGATATTAGGTTTTCTATTGCTTTTTAATCTTTTTTTCCAGCTTTCTATGATTCAGCAAAATGGCAAAGCAAATTACCCCTAAAAATTCTATTTTGGGGAATATAGATTTTATATTTTTCTAAAATTTGAGTAGAATTTTAAACTGCTCAAATTTGCCAATATCCAGTCATCACTTCTCACCCATTACAAGCCTTTGGATTTATGCAGAACCTAAAAATACATCTTTGACAAAGAGGTATTCCGAACTACTTTGTAATAATTGATTACGACAATTAAAAAAAACAACAAACCTATTGTCCCATCTTGGTTGACTTATACTGGGCAGGCTATTGTTTAGGCCACGTGCACAAGTTGAGCGTTTGGGGAGTATTTTACTTTAGTATTTGTAATTCAAAACCAGAAGTGGGTAACAAATGCAGAAGTGGTGCCCGTGTTTCTATTATACCTTTCCTCTAAGGCCAGAGTCACACTCGCGAGTGACTCGGCGCGTCTGGCATCGGCATCACCCAGAATGGCCTCACACTCTCTAGACAGGAGCGTCTCAGCTGCATAGAAATACAAAAAGCCGACCCGCTCCTGTTTGAAGAGTGTGATGCCATTCCGGGTGATGCCGATGCCAGTCTCACTGAGTCGCTCACAAGTGTGACTCTGGCCTAACTGTTCCACTCCTGATTTTGGCTTACAAATACTTAGGTAAAAAAACCCTCAATAAATACTCAATGTGTGCACATGGCCCTAGAGATCTGTTCTTCTTCGTGTGGAACTTATGGGTTTGCTGATTCCAACCCCTTCCATTGATCCATATTAATCTTGAAATAAATGAGCACATCTTTAGAAAGTCAGGAATATCACTAGGATCGATGTAGGCTTAGATGGACATCTCCTGCCTATAACTTCTTGGGAATAGCCTAATTTCCACAAGATTGTATCCCAAGTACTACACACACTATTGTATTTCTGAGTCTTCAGGATCACGGAGACTAATCTGCTCCACAGATGCTGAATTCTGAAGATTTAATCAAGGCTCTTGGTCGACTGGCGCATACGAGATGAGAATTCAGCCGTACAGAGAGATTTTCTGGGTCTCTGCTTTAATTTGAGACATTTCATCTGTTTATCTGAGCTGACTGTGAGCAAAATGAGAAGAAATAAGACAAGAGGTTCGGTAAATTTCCTCCACTATGCTTCATCACTTCACAAATGTACGAAGAGTGTTTTACTAATGATGCTGAGCAAATGAACAAGCCTGGCTTTACTGCCATCTATTACTCTACATGGGATGTGCAATTACCTCAGGATCAGTGTCTGAGATTCAAAATTACATACTGGGAACTAGGAAAGAATATAATCCGGAAAATAGAATAAAAAATATATAAAAATTGTTATCATCACCATCTTATTAATCATCATCACTGCTCTGGTCATCACCAAGCATATCACTATCATTTAAATCATTTTCACAGTTACCGTGATTAGTACCTGAAAAATTATGGTGGATACATGGTACATTCAGCGTCCAGTGTACCGAACATAATAAAGCCCAAGTAATAGTATTATGTATTTGCGGCACCCCCATGCCAGCAGCCGGGCTGCTCGGATCCGGATCCGCGGTGGCTCGAGGGGCCTCCGGACCCGGGGGTCATGCGGTCACTCAAATTAAGGGGGTATTTACAGGGGATTGTGTTAAAGTTCGTGATGCCACCCGTGGTATGTGGTAAGGTGGAGTACAACCGCTGCAGTTGGGAGTACCGGGGGTGATGGAACGGGGCAGCCAGGTGTTAGGACCCTCCACGGGTAGGGGGATGGCCCGGGACTCGATGATAGTGTTCGGGGAGTGCCGTGAGGAGCGAAGGGGGTCACTTGCGTACTCACTCAGTCCATTAAGCTGACACTGACAACTGGATAAACCAAAGTTCTGGACACCGCTGCCGCTGAGGGGAGCTTAGATCGGGTCCCGTCCCCAATGGTGCTGCGTGATGATCCGTGACCTTCCTCCTAGCACTAAGTTTACTTCTCTGTTGGTCCCAGTAGTATGGAACTAGTCGGGTCCTGCTCCCCACTATGGCTAACTGTGGGAGCTTGCTCTCATGGTTCACGTTTGGGATTTTCTGGACCGCTTTAGTGGAAAGTCCTATCCCAATCGTTGCGCTAGTAGCCTGATTTTGGGGCGGGTGGAGAGCGGATCTTGAACGCTCCGTTCTCGTCGGGTAAATTGTCAGGTTGTCTGAAGCTATTCCCTGACCTAGGGTCCACATACCCCGTCATGCCCTGGCCCCAGCCGTGCAAGGCCACCGGCTGTCATCCTCCACAGTTCCGTGCCCCTTGCCACGATCCCCTGTGACCGGGGGTCCAGCTCCTTCTAGGCCCAGAACACCGTCTGCTACCTAGATGACTTCCTAGGAGCCCGGCTCCTAACCTCCTCTCTCCTTCACTTCCAATCGTCAACTCTCTTGACTGACACTCCTGACACTCCAGACCTCCCCTAACTAACCCCCCAAGTGGGCGACCCTATTCCACTCAGGCCGTCCACTGGTGTGTCTGGTCGGTGTGGTGTAGAGTGTACCTGGGACTTTAATTAGCTGATGTAGGCAATACCATGTAGTTGGGGACCCATAACCAAGAAGGAGGTGGCTATTGCACGGGAGGGCAATTGCGCAATACCCTGTGACAACCTGATAGTCCAGGGCATCACATATTTATTTAAGTAGCCTCATCACAGAGAAAGAAAGCAGGGACCCTAGTCCCGCCAACTGGGGTAGCTATCCTAAGTCCATGTGCCCATGGGAGATCATATCTGTGGACTTTTCTGCAGGTCTTTCCGCAGGTTCACGCAGCAACTCCCCGGAGTCCGCAGCTATCCATGGATGAATTTCTGCGTAATTGTTGCGGTAAACTTGCGGAAACAGTGTAGATTTCATGCAGAATTCCTGCGGATTTCCCCCCTGAATCTCCATAGTGGAGGAGCGGGAATTCCGCAGATAATTCCGCATGAATAATGGACTTGCAGTTATGTGCAACTGCGGGAAATCCGCAGCATTTTCCGCAGCCGCAAATACCGCAGCATAGAAACAGCACTCCCCAAATCCCATAGGATAACATCAGGAGTGTCTGTACTTGCGTAAACCTGCAGATTTATCTGGAAAATCTAGAAAATCCGCGGCAAAATCTGCAGGTATTTTCTCCCATTCTCCATTTTCTGGCCTAACACTCAATATACACCCTTTACAAAGTCTTTCCACATGCCTTAGAATATAAAGCCAAACCAGAACTATTTGCAGAGACATGTTTCACAGTTCTTGCCCCTCATTAGCACAAAGCAGGGAAACATTTTCAGCTGAATGAGAGGCCTTTGATATGAGGTCTAAGGGTAAAGTTACTCCTTGTAGAGAGCTTCAAATTAGCATAGGGAGACTTATAGGCCATGCATTGCTTCCCTGAAAAATTTAAGTAGCTTCTGTCGCGGGCGGGGAGGATGCCGCCGCTGCTGCGCTCGGGTCCGGCGCTGCTGCGGCTGCTGCTCGGTGGCTCGAGCGGTGGGCCGGATCCGGGGACTCGAGCGGCACTCCTCGCCCGTGAGTGAAAAGGGTGGTTGGTTTGGGGGATTTAGTCTGTGACGCCACCCACGGGTTGTGGTGAAGATGGGCACCACCGCTGCTGGTGACGGGGATTTCGGGAGCGATGGTAGGGAGCAGCTGGGATGTTGTTTTCCCCCTCTGTGGGTAGGGGTTGATGGTCCTGGGGCCCGATGATGTGACGGGGAGGCAGGGTTGGTGAGGTGCAGGGTTGCAGGGACAGCGCGGCGCGGTGCCGGATGGCACGGGTGTACTCACTCAGTAAGAGATGCACAAAGTCCTCGGTAAACCAAACGGCTGGATGGACGGGTCCCTCAGCCGGCTGCAGTGTCTCTCCCCGGACAGGTGATGTCGGCTGTCTTTCCCTGCACCTTGATGTTCTCGTTTGACTACTATAGATCCCCAACGGTAGTCCGCTCCCCGGTGTATCGGTACCGGAGGAGCCCGTTTGCCCGCAGGCGCTGGCCCTTGGGTCTCTAGCCTTAGGCAGTAGCTGTATACCCTCACGGTGTGGGCGGTTGCCTTCTATCGGGTCTTTGGTTGTTAGGAAACCCCTGGGGTTCCGGTCACATTTAGATTTGACTATTGTCGGCGGCTCCAAGCCTGGTCGGGGTCCAATGGTCCTGCCTGTTTGTGCTGGCTTCACTTCGCTCCCCGGTCAATACCGGCGGGCCAACGCCCGACCCAGGTCCTACGGTTCCGAGTTGCTTCACCACTCTTGCAGACAGCCACCACCGTCTGCCAACCTTGCTGTCAGTGCCTGGGCCACAACCCAGACACCCAAGTGCTTGCTCCTCTCACTTCAAACTCCAAACTCTGTCACTTTTCCCGCCTACAGGACTGTGAACTCCTCGGTGGGTGGGGCCAACCGCTTGGTTCCGCCCCACCTGGTGTGGACATCAGACCCTGGAGGGATGCAACAAGGGTTTTGTTTTTGGCTGGTGTCACTGTCTAGTGGGGGTGGGGTGTTTGTGTGTTATCTGTGATGACCTGGCTAGGCCAGGGCGCCACACTTCTTCTGAGAGAAAGAGAACAAGCGCTCTAGTGCCGTCTTTTTGAAGTAGCAATGCCAAAAGTTAATATTGACCCTTTAACTCACTGCTGACATATGACATACTAGTAAATTATATGCTGGGTCACCGTTTATGGAGCGTGCTTAGAAGCTGAACCTGCAACGTAAGCGGCAATTTTGGCTGGGATTCACAGCTGACAGCTTCTTGTAACAGCAGTGACCAGAGCACACTCCTATCACTGCTGTTTAACTATTTAAATCCTTCTGTCAATGACTGACAGCAACATTTTTAACAGTGGGAACACTAAGCGATCGCACTCATTGCCCCCCCCTGCAACACAATTGCCAATAGTCCAGTGGATTGTTTGCTGATGGCCCTCATTGCTGCCCCCTGTGTTCTCATGTGAAGCCCAGCCTGTGGAGAGCATCATTTTGTCCATATACAGTGCTACAATACAAAGGTATTACAGTATGCATATGTATACCCAGAAGTTCCCTCTGCTCTCTATAAAGACACATCTGCAGGTTTCTCTCACTATCTGACATGAAATCAGAACCAATTAAGAACCAAAATTATTTATATTTGCCAAATGCCAGAATAATGAGTAAGAGAGAGAGAGCGCGCAAGAATATTTTAAGGCATTTTGCACATACCCTTATGTGGGCTTTACACGAGACGAGCTATCGTGCGATGCATCGTCGGGGTCACGGTTTTTGTGACGCACATCCGGCATCGTTCACGACGTCGTCTCGTGTGACACCTCCTAGCGATGTAGTATCACTCACAAATCGTGAGTCGTGTACTCGTCGCTCAGTTTTAAAAAATTGTTTAATTAAAATGGTGCTGGTTGTTCATCGTACCCGGGGTAGCACATATTGCTCCGTGTGACACCCCGGGGATGATGAACTCAGTTAAAAAGATTTGTTATACAAGCGCTTGGAGAAATCAATGCAGCACCTCCTAGCATGGTGTACTGAGAGTTTTTGTTTTGTTATATCATGTGACCAGGTTATATAGTATCCCAAACAAAGAAATTACCATACACCAATAAGAGCCACAGGGGTGTGTGTAAAAATGTGAAACTTCCCCACCCATCAGTGTTAGCTGAACCCTATGACATCATTAGTTACAAGAGAAGATGGTTTCTATACAAACAAAATATATATATATATATATATATATTATATATATTTATTTATACATACAAGCTGTAGTACCCGGGCGTTTCCCGAGATAGTAATTGTCTCTGTCTGTCTCCCAGTCTCCGTCTGTCTCTGTCTGTGTGTCTGTCTCTTTGTGTCTGTTTCTGTCTGTCTCTTTCTGTCTGTGTCTGTCTGTCTCTGTCCGTCTGTCTCTGTCTGTTTGTCTGTCTCTGTCTGTCTGTGTCTCTTTCCCTGTCTGTCTGTCTCTTTCCCTTTCTGTCTCTGTCTGTCTCTTTCCCTGTCTGTTTCTTTTCCTGTCTGCTCTGTCTGTCTGTGTCACGCTCCCGGTTTCCCGGCAACGCTCCTTACCCACTGATCTAGCCTCAACGTCACGGCACCGCTCCTTACCCACTGATCCGGTCCATGTGCCTACCGATAGCAGCTGCCGCTCCCGCTCATGCTCCCCTGCGTCCTGTCCCCGGCCTCCTGTGGTTGCCTCTGGCTCCTAGGCTTCATGCATGAGTATAGGGCGGGGCCGCACCCACTCACCTTGTCTCATAGGCCCAACACTCCTGAAACAGGATATGGCTGATACATACGACTTTCCTTTCCAGGTGGGCGGCGCCTGATCAACGAGTTCCCATAGTTAGGTGCTCAGGTCCCTTTGTACTTTGTCTCCAAGACTAACTCTGTCTCTTTCTCAGAGCCTGTCTGCTGCCTTGACATTGTCCCGATTGCGGAGTTCTCCAGGAAGTTACCTGTGACTGTTTGCTGTGGTTTCCGCCATCATCCGTCAGTTTGATCCTGTCACCGGCCCCTGGTTACCTCACTCTGCACATCTTGTCTGGATCCGGATCCTGCCTGTTGTCTCTAATCGGCACTTGAACCCGGTTCCAGTCATCCGTCCTGCCTACGGCTCCATTTGGACTCTTGCAGACTTCTATAGGACTTGGACTTCGTACCTCCCGTGTGCCGGCTACCGTGCATTTAGGCCCTCTGGCGGGGTGACTGGACAGTCCCTGTATAGGGGTTAGCTCCGGGTTGCCTCTCTGGAGGAGTCCGGTGCACGACCCAGTGAATCCACATCCAGGATGTTACAGTCTCTTTGACTGTCTGTATCTCTCTCTGTGCCCCTTTCCCTGTGTGTCTCTTTCCCCGGTGTGTCTCTGTCTGTCCATCTGTCTGTTTTTGTTTGTCTCTCTCTGTCTCCCCACCAACATCTTATTACCTCACATATAAGCTTCTTATACTAACAATTTATTTTGTTCCTATAGCAACCAATCATAGCTCCTATTAATAGCCTGTAGCTCCCACCTCCATTCAGTTTAATGGAGGCAGGGTTTTTTGGAGAGTAACTGTAAAGTGGTCAAAACATAGTCTATGACGCTCCCTGGGTCACATGGGGTGTCTGTGCAAAATTTCGTGATTGTAAATGCGACGGTGCGGACTCCTTTAGCGAACATACACACACACATACTGTACATACATTGATACACACATACACACACTCAGCTTTATATATTAGATATATAAAATAGATTTAAATTCCTGACATGTGCAAATCAATTGTATCTGACAAGAGATGATCAAATACATTTATATCTGCTCAATGTTTTAAAAACTCTGCATTGGGCAAAATGCGGATTTTTTTTAAAAGTTGCTTCCATTTAGTTTCAGCAAAACTATCCACCAGTTTTCTGAACCATAAAAGGCCATCAAAATGTAAAAAAATACTTTTACTCCCCTTACTGCTTGCCATTCTGATTCCCTTGGTTCCTCAATTTCAGCTGTCCGGGCCTCGTTTCATCCTGAGATGGCAGTCATTTGCATTGTAATTCCAGGGCCTCTCACGCTCGGCCACAGCTTCTAGGATTGAGTAGCACCAGGAGGATTCAGTGTATTTGGGTTCAGCGTATGCATATTCGTTGTCGCCATGATGATATGACTTTTGGCAAGCTCTTGCAAAACCCTACACGACCTCTTCAGACCTGGAAGTCCAGGCCCATTGGGTGAGGCCCAGTGAATTCTACCTGAGATACAATAATTTAAAGATATATGCAAGGACTGGAAGGAAGGTGAGGGGTTAATAAGGTGAGGTGTGAGGATTTTTCTTTTTTTTTTACTTATAGTGTTTTTTATGTTCTGTTTTCTGGAAATAAAGATCACTGCACTTAAGTCAAATTGTTGCCTTTTTCCACATGGGCCAAAAAACAATCACTTTTTACACTGAATATTTTCTAGAATGCTGCCTACATTTTCTGGACTTTCATAGATAAATAAATAAATAGACTTTTTATGTTTTTATGTGACTCTTTTTTTTATTTTTGCCCGCACTTTGGTCCACTTGTTAAAGTTTTGATTACCGGTAGAGATGAGCGAACCGGCCGTGGTTCGGCTCGAGTTCGGTTCGCCGAACGGAGGTCCCGTTCGAGTTCGGTTCTGCGAACCACTCGAACCGCATAGGAAACAATGGGAGGCAATCACAAACACATAAAAACACCTAGAAAACACAATCAAAGGTGTCCAAAAGGTGACAAACAACTCACAACACAACACAAACGCATGGGAAAGTGACAAGGACATATACGCATGCGAAAACAAAAGAGCTGGACAAGGAAAAAGAGGAGGAGACACAGATATAGGCATGGCACGCCCTTCTAAAATCATGTAAAACACCGCAAGGTGACTCCCTTTTTTCCAAAAATTGGGCCACACAGACACCCACCCCTTCAGTGGCAGCAGTTGTGCCCCAGTTGTACACTTCACAGCTAGATTTGCATCAAGCACATTCAAAAATACGCCATACTTAACCGTCCCCAGGATGACACCGGGGTAGGTAGCAAAGTCTTTCCTGATCCCAGCTCTGTTCATCTTGGATCATTTTTAAAAACAGTGTAAGCAAGGGTTACTCCAAGCGGAGTCTCCCTTTTTTCCAAAAATTGTGCCCCACACACACCCACCCCTTCAGTGGCAGCACTTGTGCCCCAGTTGTACACTTCACAGGTAGATTTGCATCAAGCACATTCAAAAATACGCCATTCTTTACCGTCTCCAGGATGACACCGGGGTAGGTAGCAAAGTCTTTCCTGATCCCAGCTCTGTTCATCTTGGCTTCTTTTAAAAAACACAGCAAGGGTTACTCCAAGAAGAGTCTCCCTTTTTTCCAAAAATTGGGCCACACAGACACCCACCCCTTCAATGGCAGCAGTTGTGCCCCAGTTGTACACTTCACAGCTATATTTGCATCAAGCACATTCCAAATCCACAAGCATTTACTCTCCCCAGGATGACACAGGGGTAGTAAATTCCTTGTGGATCCATGACTTGTTCATTTTGATGAACGTTAGTCTGTCCACATTGTCACTGGACAGACGCGTGCGCTTATCTGTCAGCACACACCCAGCAGCACTGAAGACACGTTCAGAGACAACGCTGGCAGCTGGACACGACAAAATCTCCAAGGCGTAAGTGGAGAGCTCTGGCCATTTTTCAAGATTTGAAGCCCAAAATAAGCAAGGCTCCATTTGCAAAGTCATGGCATCAATGTTCATTTAGAGATACTCCTGTATCATCCTCTCCAGCCGTTGACTATGTGTCAGACTTGTTGTCTCTGGTGGCCTTGCAAAGGACGGTCTAAAAAAATTATGAAAAGATTCCATAAAATTGCTGTTACCAGCACCAGATACGGTGCTACTGGTACGGGTAGACTGTTGAAGATGACGAGACCATCCCATGTTTGTCAAGTTACAACTGGGAGATTCACTCCCTGCACCTGCACGGTTGTTTGGTGGAAAAGCCGAGCTAAGATCGAGTAACAGCTTCTGCTGATACTCCTGCATACGTGCGTCCCTTTCTATGGCTGGAATTATGTCACAAAATTTGGACTTGTACCGGGGATCTAATAGTGTGGCAAGCCAGTAGTCATCATCACTTCTAATTTTGACAATACAAGGGTCATGTTGGAGGTAGTGCAGCAAGAAGGCACTCATGTGTCTTGCGCAGCCATGCGGACCAAGTCCACGCTGTGTTTGTGGCATAGAGGTGCTAACCGTTCTTTCTTCCTCTGACATCTCCCCCCAACCTCTTACAACTGAAATTTGACCAAGGTCTCCCTCATCTGCTGAGTCTTCCATGTCCATGGACAGTTCGTCCTCCATTTCTTCATGTTCTGCTGCACCTTCCTCAACATTTCGCCTGCTACCATGCGCCCTTGTTGATCCCTGTCCCCCATGGTCCCATGCCTTCCGCGTTGGTGATGATGAACGTCTGGACCTTGGTGATGTTGTTGTCTCTTGCGCATATGAATCCTCCTGTAGTTCCTCCCCTTCCTGTTGTCCCACCCCCTGACTCCGAATAGTGTTTAGCGTGTGTTCCAGTATGTAAATGACTGGAATTGTCATGCTGATAATGGCATTGTCAGCGCTAAACATATTCGTCGCCATGTCGCCATGTGCAGAAGGGTGCATAGGCCCTTGATCTGAGACCACTCCATCAGGGTGATCTGCCCCACCTCTGCATCTCGTTGGCCCAGGCTATACGTCATGACGTATTGCACCAGGGCTCGGCGGTGCGGCCACAGTCGCTGTAACATGTGGAGAGTCGAATTCAAGCGTGTCGGCACATCGCATTTCAGGCGATGAACCGGCAGGCCGAAAGACTTCTGGAGCGATGCAAGTCGCTCAGCAGTGGTGGTTGAACGGCGGAAGTGAGCAGACAGTTTTCGTGCCCTGTTCAGAAGGCCATCTAGGCCGGGATAGTGTGTTAAAAATTGCTGGACAACAAGGTTCAAAACGTGAGCCATACAAGGCACGTGTGTCACCTTGCCCAGACGAAGGGCCGCACCCAGGTTTGCAGCATTGTCACACACGGCCTTACCAGGCTGCAGGTTGAGTGGAGACAACCATTTATTAAACTCAGTCTCCAGAGCTGCCCACAACTCAGCCGCTGTGTAACTCTTATTTCCAAGACATTTCAAGCTAAAGGCCGCCTGATGCCGTTGCGCTCTGCTGCCAGCATAGTAATGAGGGGTGCGTGATTCCTTCTGCGCAGTTAGAAGGCTGGTGGCCTGACCAGGCAGGCTTGGGGCGGAGGTGGAGGACCCAGACGAGGTGGAGGAGGCAGAAGCAGTGGCGGAACTTGGACAGACAGAGGATTGACACACAAGTCGTGGGGACGGCAAGACTTGTGCAGCAGACCCTTCACCATCTATCACCATAGTTACCCAGTGCCCAGTCAGCGACATGTAACGTCCCTGTCCATGCTTACTGGTCCAAGTATGGTCCAAGTATCGGTGGTGAAATGCACCCGTTGACACACAGAGTTTCTCAAGGAAGCGGTGATGTTGTGTGCGACATGCTGGTGTAGCGCAGGCACACCTTTCTTAGAGAAGTAGTGGTGACTGGGCATCTGGTACTGGGGCACAGCGACAGACATAAGGTCTCTAAAATCCTGTGTGTCCACCAGGTGGAAAGGCAGCATTTCGGTAGCCAAGAGCTTACAGAGGGATAAAGTCAACCTCTTAGCTTTGTCATGGGTCGCAGGAAATGGTCAGAGATCTGGCTGCTGTGTGTAGACGGTGTTGAGTATGGTGTCCCTGGAAAAATGCAGGTTTGTGAGGAAAGTGCAGGCGTAGACATGATGTTGCCTTCATCCAACATTGGTGCTATCGATGTCTGAGAGAGCTGTACACACGCACTTGTTTCCCCTTCCAAACCAACTTACGACCTACCAAGCAAACTGCCTGTTGCAGTTACAGTGGTGGAAGTTGTGCGTGAAAAACCAGGTTTGACAGCTGTCCCCACAGTCCTAGAAGATGAAGAGCGCGCAGATGCACTGGAAGGGGCAGGCAGTGGATGGTTCGCTCCGCTAGGCCGCATTGCAGCACGGTGAGCTTCCCACTGGGACATATGATATTTATTCATGTGACGATTCATGGAAGAAGTTGTCAAACTGCTGAGGTTTTGCCCTCTACTAACAGAATCACGACAAATTTTACAGATCACATAATTTGGGCGATCTTTTGCTATGTCAAAAAAGGACCAGGCTAGGCAAGGCTTAGAGGGCATGTGACCTGCTGATCCACCCCGACTAGTGCTCAGAGATAGAGTGGTGGCTGAGGATGCAGTTGTAGACGTGCTACCAGTGCTCCGACTCTGTCCAGGAAGGCGCAAGGTAACTTCGTCGTCGGTTGCATCCTCCTCCACCGCCTCTGTTGACCTCCTCGAGTGCCTGACTGTGGGTTGACAGTAGGTGGGATCTAGAACTTCCTCATCAATTGTTGTGTTTGCACTCCCCTCACCCTCAGACCGAACCTCTTCTTGCCCTGACAGAATATTTAAGTTGTCATCCCAATCTGGTATCTGCGTCTCATCGTGATCAGTATGTTCCTCATTGTCTATAATAACAGCTGTTACAGTTTGTGAAAAAGGGTCAACATTATGCTCAGAAACTTGGTCCTCACGGCCTGAATCAGAGTCACAAAGGTTCTGGGCATCACTGCAGACCATTTCCTGGTCTGTACTCACTGGTCTCTGTAGCTTGGGAGCAGACCTCTGATTCCCAGGCTATAGTGTGACTGAACAGCTCTGCAGACTCAGCCATCTCAGTTCCACCATACTGTGCAGGGCGGATGGAGACTTCAGAGCTGGGAGAAAGCAAGTGTGATTGGGCTGACAACTCAGAGGACTGGTGTTTTTTGGATGCGGTAGTTGAGGTGGCGGAGAGGGCACTTGGACCACTTGAGATCCATTCAAGCATTTTCCTTTTTTGGCCATCATCTACCTTTGCTCCAGTTGTTCGTGTCCGTAAAAAAGGGAGCACATCGGATTGTCCACGGTAAGTAGTAGACATCTTACTTTTGCTGGTAGATGGTCTATCTTCAGCAGATGTTAATGGAGCTTTGCCACCTTCCCCACGGACAAACCCTTTTTTTCCTTTTCCACCACGCCTCTTCCCCTTTCCACCAGCATCTGTCATTTTGCCACTCATTTTGATTGCGACAAGATTGTGCACTTAAAATGTGGTAGTAAAAATTGAGAGGTGGTGTAGATTGCAGCGGTGGTCTAGCTTTCTTAACAGCAGAATAAACAACAATAATTATCCCTGACAATGCAACTACGGCCCTTAAACTGGCAGCATAGTTTGCTAGTATAATGGCTTAGTAACAATGAGTTTGAGTGTGCAATGCAGAGGTGCTGCAAATAGATTTGCACTAGTTGGACACTAATGGAAGTCCAACAGCCACTTTTAGGATGCCACTAAGTATCCTCAGTGTTTGCTAGTATAATGGCTTAGTAACAATGAGTTTGAGTGTGCAATGCAGAGGTGCTGCAAATAGCTTTGCACTAGTGGGACACTAATGGAAGTCCAACAGCCACTTTTAGGATGCCACTAAGTTTACTCAGTGTTTGCTAGTATACTGGCTTAGTAACAATGAGTTTGTGTGTGCAATGCAGAGGTGCGGCAAATAGATTTGCACTAGTGGGACACTAATGGAAGTCCAACTGCCACTTTTAGGATGCCACTAAGTTTCCTCAGTGTTTGCTAGAATAATGGCTTAGTAACAATGAGTTTGAGTGTGCAATGCAGAGGTGCTGCAAATAGATTTGCACTAGTGGGACACTAATGGAAGTCCAACAGCCACTTTTAGGATGCCACTAAGTTTACTCAGTGTTTGCTAGTATAATGGCTTAGTAACAATGAGCTTGAGTGTGCAAAGGGCAGGAGGGTACAGTGGCAGGGTTGTGGGTCTGTGTAGAGGAAAGGAAGCCTCACTTTCTATCCCTCCTAATGGGGAAATGCAGCGAGGAAATCCCTGACCTTAGCTACACAGACTCTGTTATCTTGTGTAGCTGTTAAAATCTGTTTCCACGGACCTGACTGTCACCTATGGCTCTTAGCTTGCTGTAATTAGCCCTTACAAGAGCTGAAAGAAACTGCTATCCCTATTCTGTATAGCGCTGTGTGTAGAGCGTACACAGCAGTATCGGAGACAGGAGCTACGCCAGCGGTGACTGACACCCAGACGCAGAAGGCAGATAATGGCGTCCAGACGGGCAGATGCCCGTATTTATAATGCAGGGACATGTGACATGGACATCCTATCACACATGCCGTTGCTTCTCTGGCTAAAAGTCCACTTAGCTGTGTGTGTGTCTGGGATTGGCTGACATGCTGGCCCTCCCCACTACACGTGCGCGCTTAGGGAAGGAAGACAAGGAAAAAAAAAAAAATGGCGATCTGAAGGCGCTGTTCCCGCACACTATACGCTGAAATGTCATTATAGTGTGAGTCACAGAGTGACTTACACTATTACAGCGGAAAGCCAGCTAGGAATTAGCTTGGCTTTTTGCTGCTAGAACCGTTCTCGAACGTAATTAGAACTATCGAGCTTTTAGCAAAAAGCTCGAGTTCTAGTTCGATCTAGAACAGCCCCCAAAATCACTCGAACCGCGAACTGGAGAACCACGAACCGCGAACCGCGCTCAACTCTAATTATCGGTATTACGATTGCTGGAATTGTTCCTGCCACAGCTTATATCTGAAGTACATACAACTCTAAATACTTTTTTAATAATGCTAAATTATATCTGTGCAATTCTACATACAGGATTGGAAAAGCCCATTTGTCACAACTCAACAGGAGCTGGCGTATTTTCGGTTATTTTTTGCGGGAGCTGTCACCATGCTGGGAGCACACACTTATTGATGACAAAACAGAAGTCATTAAGACGAGTTTAATGAAGAAGAACAAGTTTGGTTGGATTGAGGAGTTCTCTGCAAAATGCAAGAAAATAGATTATATCCATGACCTCAGTGCAGTATACAAAGATTCAAAGCAGCTGAATCCTATTTATTGTATCTAAGGAGACAATATCCTATTTATATTCTCATTTAGTGGACTTAAAGTGAACCTGTCACTACCTTATAAACCGTGCCCATAACCAGGGGCAGTCACACAGGATGTAACTGTGAATGGACCCATGCTGGAGGGGGACGCACCAATGCTAATATAACCTTGGATGCACATTGACACAAAATTATATTGTGGTGCAGAGACACCGTGGCTCCCTGCACTGCAATACATGCTGCCAGCCAATTAGAGGCCATCAGCAGATGTAAGTTTGCCAGTAACGGGTGGCACATACCAGTTACATTACGCATTGCGCATGTTGATTCTCTGAAGAGAATTGTCAGTCTATTTGCTGTCTTTTTGTTGTCTATACTTCTAGTAGGACTATAGTGCAAAATGTATAACAGTAGATGCCATGGATGACCATTGGTATTGTGGTGGCTTAAAATGTACCAACTTATGGGGTGTCTCCAAAGTAATAGAAGTCTGGTTTGTAGGTATATGAGGTCCAATGGTCCCAGTTGCACCCAAACATGGTCTTCGATGAATTTTATTCCTCTTCCCATTCTGTCTTAGAATCATAGAATCATAGAATGATAGAGTTGGAAGGGACCTCAAGGGCCATCAGGTCCAACCCCCTGCGAGTGCAGGCTCTCCTAAATCATTCCAGCTATATGTTTATCCAGTTTCCGCTTAATGTCTTGATGTCACTTACATCAGTACATGTAACTGATAAATCTGCAGTTTGCTTCTCTTTTGGAGATACATCTGTAGAGAGCGTCGGTCCCCATTCAACTGGTGCTTACGTTCGACTCAACCACTAATTCATTCATTCCCTCAATGGCTGAGATCATTGCACTTGGCTTTTTCTGGCAGCACCAAAGATTAGAAATGGAGATGTGGTCGGACATCCGACCTTCCACTGCATTTTAGAATGTGATAAAAGTTTCTTATTCTTCCCATCGGTGAGGCTTCCAATGGTTGGATACCATCAATTAATAAGTCATCACCTATCCTGTGGATTGCTGGTAACTTCCTATCACCAAAGAGGCTATTTAATGCAAGCTACCTTTATTGAACATCACAGTCATGGTGTGCACACAGGAGATGTGCAGGAGCCGCCTGTAATTTTACAGTCAACGCTCCATTATAACGGGGATAATGACTTACCGCTATTTGCATATAGCTGTAGGGTGGGCTCCTAGAGTCAATTCCTCCTGTAGACCCCAGACACCCCAGTCTGACCCTGCCTATAGGTCTAGAGAATGTGAGAAAGTAATGGAACAT
Organism: Anomaloglossus baeobatrachus; assembly: GCF_048569485.1. Classification (NCBI taxonomy): domain Eukaryota; kingdom Metazoa; phylum Chordata; class Amphibia; order Anura; family Aromobatidae; genus Anomaloglossus; species Anomaloglossus baeobatrachus. The sequence continues at coordinate 120,653,035 of NC_134364.1, forward strand.
TATAGAACTTCTTAATCTTTATGATCCTTCTTCTCTCTTGAATTCTTCCCTAGAATGGAATTCTAAGCAGCTTAATAATCTTACCAGTAAGTCCTGTTCAAGACTTAACCCCGAATTTCATGGAAATAAATGGTGGTGCTTAAACCCTTTTTTGAAAAACTTATCGTGTGCTTGACTCTCATTTATTGGTTCCTGATTAAACTAATAACTGAGATCCCAACACAGCAATATTCTGGATTTTGCAAGAATTTAGACACGAATACTGTTTCCAAGGTAACAGAACCAAGTATATAACTGAACTCGAGGAACTTCCGAAATGACATTTACAAGTTTTTGACAAATATGTGCAGACTGCACTATAAGCCATAAATGATATAACTAAATATTGAAAATGGATGTAGGTCCCAATAGTAAGTCACTCACAAACATCCATAGATAAAAGTCCAGAGACGTCATGAGCAATGTCTTAAAAGGATTGCAAAATAAAAAATGTTTCTTAGGGTTAGCAAGCTCTACCTGCATGACAAGTGGCAAGTGGTGATTTTATTAGAAATACACAGGTCCGGCATCACCACCTAGTATACCTGGGCAAGTACCAGGTCTCTGGTCATAAGTGGGGGTCACTTGCCATCAGGGACATCATCCGTCCTGCTTTCCGGCCATTGTCTCCAGAACTTATTGGTGTATGGGGTCCGTAGGAACAGTCTTCCTTGTGTACTGTCTCCCTCCATGCCATGTGCGATGATCGTAGCATCGAGATTGTGGTGGCTTATCAATAGTAATAAGCTGGCAGCAGAGTATTGTCACTATACCCGGCAGAGACCAGTGATGTCACAGATAGGAAGGCGCTGATCTCCTGCTCCATTGTGTGTAGTGACTCCGCTCTACTGCCAACAGTTCATGAGGGGAGACAGCACACAACAAATGGGCACTGTATAAAGAAGGCTGCTTTCACACATCTGGTTTTTGCAGTGCGGCTCGATCCGGCTCAATAACCTATGCAACGGATGCGGCGAAAAAAACGGATCAGTTGCATAAGTTTTTCCATGTGGCCCGTCCGTTTTTTGACGGATGAGGCTTGATACTGAGCATGTGCAGTGCAAAAAACTGCATCCGGCGGCCAGATGCGTTTTTTGCCGCAGGACGTCGCATCCGGCGTCCATAGGCTTGCATTATAAATCGCGCCGCATCACACCAGATCCGACGTGATGCAGTTTTTTCGCCGCACAAAAAAACATGCCAGACAATGTTCCATCCGGCCGCCACATGGGCTAAATATGCCGCATCCGGCAAAAACCGGACGCAACGCAAGTCTATGCGGAAAAAACGCAACCGGCGGCAAAAAAACCCCCGTTGCGTTTTTTCTGCAACGCAACGTATTGTGCCGCTCAGCAAAAAACGGATGTGTGAAAGCAGCCGAAGACAGCACACAAAAGAGGGAAATACTTCTCAGTGAAGACAGCACACGAGGGGAGACAGCACATGGTGAGAGATACTGCTTAAGAAAGACAATGCACAGGGGAAAACAGCACATGGGGCTAGACTGCACAAGGAAAACTGTGTAAACAAGGAGACAGCTGACAGGATAGATAAAGCACAAAAAAGACAGTAGACAGCACACGTGGGGAGACTGCGCAAGGAAAATGGCACATGGGGAGACAGAGCATGGGGGAGACAGTGCACATGGGGGGAGACACTGCATCGGAAAGGTAGTACATACTGTATGGTTGAGACAGCCCATAAAGGGAGTCACTGTACAAGGAAGACAACGCACATGGAGAAGACAGCATACGGGAGAGACCGCACATAGGGGAGACAGCACTCTGAGGGGAGACACTGAACAAAGAAGACAGCACACAGAAAGACAGAGCATGGGGGACACTGTGCAAATGGGGGAGACAGTGCTTAGGGAAGGCAGTACATATATTGGAAACTGCATATTGGGAACATAGTGCATAGGGGGAGTCACCGCACAAGGAAGACAACGCACATGGGGAAGACAGTATATGGGAGAGACCCAGCACAAAAAAGACAGTGCACAGAGAGAGACAGCACTCTGAAGGGAGACACTGAACAAAGAAGGCAGCTCACTGGGGGATAGTGCATAGTGGGGACTGCGCACAGGGATGAAGGCAGGGATTGAGACACTGCACTAGCAAGATACTCAGGGACACAGCATTGACAGCACCTCCACTGAAACGAGCATCAGTGATTACTCTTCATTTCAGGAAGGGGCAGAGGCTGTGAAAGTGACTGCAACCTCTGCCTCAGATTGCACACATAATCAAATCGCATACACAAACATCAAATCACACGCACAAACATCATCAGATCACACACACACAAACATCGCATCACACACACACTCACCACACCCAGCGACACTGATCTTTCTCGCCGGCAGAATCCCGAGGGGCAGTATGGTGGAGCGCAAGTGTAACGTCCCTGCAACTGGGTCGTTACAGGGTATTAAATATTAACCCATTTTTCCAGGGCAGGAGGAGTGAAGTCCACACACACACTCACATCACATTGGCAGGAAGGAGTTAATAGCTTTTGCAGCATGTAGTTTTGAGCCTATGACTCATCCTGTCATCTTAATGAGCAGGTGGCTGCACACAGGCAGGTTTCCATGACAACTCAAGGGGACGGGGGCCTGAATAGGAGTGAGTTTAGTGCAGAGCACACAGAAGTTTTAGTCAGAAAGTCAGAGGCTGCAGGAGAGTGCAGACGTCCCCAGGACAGCTCCTGTTGAGGAGATGCCACGAGACCAGGGCTGATAACACCCAGAGGAAGGGAATAGAGCTGAGGACTGGGGATCCCTGGAGAAAGTAGTACCCGGTGGCGGTTGGTGGTGTCCGCTACCGGGATGAGAGAGATAGAGAGGCGGCGAGTTGCCAAGATGCTCCATGCCACGAGGACGGCACTAATGCATACGAAAGGGTGAGACCCCCAGAACACTTCACTGGACCCCCCTTCCTCCTACCTGCCCGGGACCGACCAAAGGCTACAGGTGGCGAGGACCAGCACCCGGGTGTGATGTGGAACGGACTTTAAATAAAGAACAACTGGAACCGCACTCCGTGACTGGTGTGAGTAATGCCGCCGCCCTGTGCCCCCAGTGTCCCTGAGGACTGTTGCCCTGGGTCTCATAAACCTCCTGGGGCTACCCCGCTCCACCCGTGGGGAGCGATTCCATCCAGCTGCCCATAATATCTGCCCCGAAGAGAGACTGCGCAGCGGCGGCCGAACACCTGGCCGCAAACCACGGGTGGCGCTGCAAGCATCCCCCCCATTCCCATACCGTTTCCTGGGGGAGAGCGATGGCAAGCGCCCCAGGAACCCCGTTACCCTCCTTCCATCCCTCTTGTAACACCGGACTGATTTTGGGACTTTCCTTTTATTGAAACCCGCCGGGGGTCACGGAAGCCGGGTCGGGCCACTCACAGCCTGACCCCGAATACCACCGGCCCGGTGACTGTGCGAGCCCTGCAAGCCCCGGCACGGGCGTTTCAACTTGGCGCTGCAAGCAGGGTCCGGACAAGACCCGGTAACGCCGGGTGATGCGTGCCTTGTGTAAACCATCTGCAAAATTGGATTGTCTAACATTTATTTTGGTGCCCGCGGCTGTGGGCATGTGACAAATGGACTTGGACTGTACAATGGTGTCCATTGAGAATGGGATGGGTGCCATGCGTACCAACAAGGACTGGACTGGCCCGCCCTTCGTGGATGGGGCTGCAGCGGGGCGCGAAAATCTGTACCCGCCCCTTTGTTGGACATTTGCTAGGAGCCAGGAACCCTGCCTCCGCAGGACCAGGAGAAGATGGGGGAATGATATGGACTGCCCGGGTGCGAGCTTTGGGAAGTGGTGGCTGGAGGGGTGAGCCCGGCACCGCAGCCCATACCGGGATTTGGACTAAGGAGCTTTTTCTCTAAACCTGGGTACCTGGAGGGCCCTGGAGCATCGTAGGAGGCCTGTTTCTGAAAGTTTAAATTTTTTTTTATATATATATATGCAAATGTTTCTTTTTCCATGCTTTTCTTCTCTTCCTTCTTCTTTTTCCTCCTGCCTCTTCCTATCCTTTATTGGGTCCCGGTAGAAGGGACGTGTTAATTTGTTTATCTATGAAAAGTTTTTTTTGCGGTGTTGTTGCAACCCCGGAGTGTTGCGCTTTTGGTCTGGAGGAGGGTAACGCCCATGCAACTGGGTCGTTACAGGGTATTAAATGTTACCCCATTTTTTTCCCGGGCAGGAGGAGTGAAGTCCACACACAGACTCACATCATACTGGCAGGAAGGAGTTAATAGCTTTTGCAGCATGTAGTTTTGAGCCCATGACTCATCCTGTCTCCTTAATGAGCAGGTGGCTGCACACAGGCAGGTTTCCATGACAACTCAAGGGGAGGGGGGCCTGAATAGGAGTGAGTTTAATGCAGAGCACAAAGAAGTTTTAGGCAAAACGTCAGAGGCTGCAGGAGAGTGCAGACTTACACAGAACAGCTCCTGTTGAGGAGATGCCATGAGACCAGGGCTGATAACACCTAGAGAAAGGGAATGGAGCTGAGGACTGGGGATCCCTGGAGAAAGTAGTACCCGGTGGCGGTTGGTGGTGTCCGCTACCGGGATGAGAGAGACAGAAAGGCGGCAAGTTCCCAAGATGCTCCATGCCACGGGGACGGCACACAAAAGGGAGAGACCCCCAGAACACCTCACCGGACCCCCCTTCCTCCTACCTGCCCGGGACCAACCAAAGGCTACAGGCGGCGAGGACCAGCACCCGGGTGCGATGTGGAATGGACTTTAAATAAAGAACAACTGGAACCGCACTCCGTGACTGGTGTGAGTAATGCCGCTGACCTGTGCCCCCGGTGTCCCTGAGGACTGTTGCCCTGGGTCTCATAAACCTCCCGGGGCTACCCCGCTCCACCCGTGGGGAGTGATTCTATCTGGCTGCCTGTAACACCTGCCCCGGAGAGAGACTGCGCAGCGGCGGCTGAACACCTGGCCGCAATCTACGGGTGGCGGTGCGAGCATACCCCCGTCCCTTTCCCGTTTCCTGGGGGAGAGCGATGGCAAGCTTCCCAGGAACCTCGTTACCCTCCTTCCATCCCCCTTGTAACACCGGACTGACTTTGGGACTTTCCTTTTATTGAAACCCGCCGGGGGTCACAGAAGCCGGGTCGGGCCACTCACAGCCTGACTCCAAATACCACCGGCCCGGTGACTGTGCGAGCCCTGCAAGCCCCGGCACGGGCGTTTCACAAAAACCTGCCGCAACAGGACCTGCGGACACACGTGACTTCCTCCCATCATTCCTTGCGGCCGAAAGTGCTGGATGTGATGTGATGTGTGTGTGCGTATGTGTGTGCGATCTGCAATCCGCTGTGTGTGTGTCAGCGTGTGGGTGTGTGCGTTCTGCGATCTGCTGTGTGTGTGTCAGCGTGTGTGTGTGATCTGCAATCCGCTGTGTGTGTGTCAGCGTGTGTGTGTGTGCGATCTGCGATCTGCTGTGTGTGTGTCAGCGTGTGTGTGATCTGCAATCTGGTGTGTGTGTGTGTGTGTCAGCCAGCAGCAAAGCAGGATGGCGTTCAGCACCCACTGGAAATCACAAAAGACCTGGGAGCCACGCAGACGTCTAGGTCTGGTAAGTATGAGTCTCCTGGGAAGTGGGGGGTATGTTTTTTTGGGGGGTAAACTTATCCCAAAACCGTGTTCCTCCAAGAATAAGACCTCCTCCACAAAATAAGCCCCAGTGCTTTTTTGGGGGGCAAAAACAAAAATAAGACAGTGTCTTATTTTTGGAAAAACACGGTAACTGTTAGTGTAGTTAGGGTAGGGAATTTTTAAAGCAAGTATATCAGAAAATAGTTTAGATTATGGGACTGAATAGATAGGAAGGTATGAGGAAAAATGCTTTGCCTTCAGACCACTACTTTAAGTTTTTACTGCAGTAAAGATGCTGCCACGCTCAGTATATGTGACGCCCCTAATCTTATCAGGATGTCACAGGGAACTGCACTCCTTTTCCTTATGGAGCAGAACTCACCCTCCATGGTTCTGGGATCCTAACTCACCTCACACCACACCCTGTCAGCCACACCAGTGGGTGGTCTAGCTGGAAAAGGGCCACCAGTCTAAGGGTCAGGCAGACTGGTGGGAGGGAAGGAAGTCAGTTTAGAGTCAGCTCTCAAAGTGAGAGGAGAGTGGAGTCGAGTAGTAGCCCTCAGAGAGTGAGGAGCTGAGGGAGTTGTAGCTGCCTGGGAGACTTTGGTTAGGTCGCAGATGGTGTTCTGGGACCGGAGGAGTCAGATACCCGGTCGCAGGGTATTGGAGAAGGGTGCTTAAACTTAGTTTTGGAGAACGGTCGGCACTGGAAAATCTAGTAACCGGACTGGTACCGAGCACGGCAGGGTACTGGACCCTAGATCAGGGAGTAGCTTAACGCAACCTGATAATTAACCTGTGGAAGATAGTCTCTTTATGAACTTTCCCCAAGAGCTCATAGATCGAAGGCACCAACACAACGAGGGGGATAGGGCTTTCCATCTTATGCGGCTCACTGAAATCCCAAGTGTCAGCCATCGAGATCACAGCTCCTCTAATTATAGGGAGCGGAACCCCGACAGCTTCAGGCCGAGGGATCACTCAGAAACATCTAAACACAAGTGCATAGAGGCAGGCCCAGGACTAGAGATGAGTGAACCGGTCGTGGTTCGGCTCGAGGTCGGTTCGCCGAACGGAGGTCTCGTTCGAGTTCGGTTCGGCGAACGTTCGACGAACCTCTCGAACCGCATAGGAAACAATGGCAGGCATTCACAAACACATAAAAACACCTAGAAAACACCCTCAAAGGTGTCCAAAAGATGACAAACAACTCACAACACAACACAAACACATGGGAAAGTGACAAGGACATATACTCATGCGAAAACAAAAGAGCAGGACAAGGAAAAAGAGGACACACAGATATAGGCATGGCACGCCCTTCTAAAATCATGTAAAACACCGCAAGGTGACTCCAAGCGGAGTCTCCCTTTTTTCCAAAAATTGGGCCCCACACACACCCACCCCTTCAGTGGCAGCACTTGTGCCCCAGTTGTACAATTCACAGCTAGATTTGCATCAAGCACATTCAAAAATATGCCATCCTTAACCATCCCCAGGATGAGACCGGGGTAGGTAGCAAAGTCTTTCCTGATCCAAGCTCTGTGCATCTTGGATCATTTTTAAAAACACAGCAAGGGTTACTCCAAGAAGAGTCTCCCTTTTTTCCAAAAATTGGGCCACACACACACCCACCCTTTCAGTGGCAGCACTTGTGCCCTAGTTGTACACTTCACAGCTAGATTTGCATCAAGCACATTCAAAATACACAAGCATTTACTCTCCCCAGGATGACACAGGGGTAGTAAATTCCTTGTGGATCCATGACTTGTTCATTTTGATGAACGTTAGTCTGTCCACATTGTCACTAGTGATGAGCGAGTACTAAAAAGCTCGGGTGCTCGAGGCTCGGGCCGAGCATCCCAAGATACTCGTGTACTCGGCCCGAGCACCGAGCCCAATGTTATCCTATGGGAGACCCGAGTATTTTTATGAAATGACCCCCCGGCAGCATGTAGAAACCCTAAAAATGTCACAAAAGTCTCAGAAGAGTGCTCAAATGACATGGCAACAGCATGGGGAAGATCCCTTGAAGCATTTATCACTCAAAAGTCACAGCTGTGAACAATTATGTCCGCGTTTTACGCCATTTTTACGGACTCACCAGAAAACCTTCAAAATGACACCAAAATGAATTTTCATGGCGGAAATGTTAAGGGCACATACCCAATAGTGAGATAGAGCTGGTGTATGTTACTTTTTGAGATTAATACATGAAAGATTTTACGTAAAACATTGTGTGGCACTCCGATGTCCCTGAGAAGAGACGTACATGAAGGCCTCTTGAGTCTAATGTGCCCATTTTGAGGAAGTGAGTCTTTGTAGTATTTTCCTTTGCCAGGGCAGTCCAAAATTGTGAGGTTCACCAATGCCCCTGCATACAGACGTGCATGAGGACCTGTAAACCTGAAGTGCCCATTGTAAGGAAGTGGGTCTATTGTAGTATAGCCCTTTGCCAGGGCAGTCCAAAATTGTGAGGTTCACCAATGCCCCTGCATACAGACGTGCATGAGGACCTGTAAACCTGAAGTGCCCATTGTAAGGAAGTGGGTCTATTGTAGTATAGCCCTTTGGCAGGGCAGCCAAAAATTGGGAGGCTCCACGTTGTCCCTGGATAGAGACGTGAATGAGGGCCTGTAAACCTGAAGTGCCCATTGGAAGGAAGTGGGTCTATTGTAGTATAGTCCTTAGGCAGGGCAGCCAAAAATTGGGAGGTTCCACATTGTCCCTGGATAGAGACGTGCATGAGGGCCTGTAAACCTGAAGTGTCCATTGTCAGGAAGTGGGTCTATTGTAGTATAGCCCTTAGGCAGGGCAGCCAAAAATTGGGAGGCTCCACATTGTCCCTGGATAGAGACGTGCATGAGGGCCTGTAAACCTGAAGTGTCCATTGTCAGGAAGTGGGTCTATTGTAGTATAGCCCTTAGGCAGGGCAGCCAAAAATTGGGAGGCTCCATATTGTCCCTGGATAGAGACGTGCATGAGGGCCTCAAAACATTGTTCCCATTGCAAAGGAGCGGGTCTCCTGTCGTTGTAATGTCCATTCTGAAAGAATGGGCGAAAAAATTTACCACTGGGGGTATACCTGAAACAAAGGCCTAACTATTGTAACGGTCATCATGGTGGCGCATGAGGAGAAGGAGGAGCAGTCCAGCGATTAGCCAAAGTCCAGAAGTGTGTACCCATGGGTGAGTGGAGGTACATGGCAAATTCCCGTTACAAACTTTAAATTCCGCTCTCATTTGCTGGTGGTGTGGTGAAGTCTGGCCCAATCCAACCCTTGTTCATCTTGATCAGAGTCAGCCTGTCAGCATTTTCAGTTGACAGGCGGGTGCGTTTATCTGTAATGATTCCACCTGCGGCACTAAAAACACGCTCTGACAAAACGCTAGCGGCAGGGCAGGCCAGGACTTCCAAGGCGTAGAGAGCCAATTCATGCCACGTGTCCACCTTGGATACCCAATAATTGTAAGGCACAGAGGAATGTCGGAGTACAGTTGTTCGATCTGCAAGGTACTCCTTGAGCATCTGGGCAAACTTAGGATTTCTTGTGGCACTACCCCGCACCTCAGGGGCTGTGGTACGTGAGGGGCTGAGAAAACTGTCCCACATCTTAAAGACTGTTCCCCTACCTCTGGCGGATTGGACTTGTGCCCCTCTCGGCTGTACGCCTTGGTTGTCCACTATGGCCTTCCGGAACTGCTGCATTTTGGCTGACCTCTCCGCCTCGGGAATAAGAGACATAAAGTTCTCCTTGTAGCGTGGGTCTAACAGTGTTACCAACCAGTAATGATTGTCGGCCAAGATGTTTTTAACGCGAGGGTCACGAGAGAGGCAGCTTACCATAAAGTCAGCCATGTGCGCCAGACTCTTAACAGCCAGTACTTCAGTATCCTGACCAACAAGAAGACTGAACATGCTGTCCTCCTCCTCCTCCTCCTCCTCCTCATCTACCCTGTCCTCTGGCCAGCCACGCTGAACCGAGGATATGACTGGTGTGCATGTCATATCCTCAATTTGGCCGGAGAGTTGCTCCATGTCTTCATCCTCCTCCTCGTCATAGTCCTCCACTGCACGTTGTGATGAGACGAGGCTGGGCTGTGTGTTATCACCCACACCCACTACTGTTTCTTGCTCCAACTCATCGCGCTCCGCCTGCAATCCATCATGTTTGTTTTTGAGCAGAGACCGTTTTAGAAAGCAGAGAAGCGGTATGGTGACGCTAATAATGGCGTCATCACCACTCACCATCTTGGTGGAGTCCTCAAAGTTTTGGAGGATGGTACATAGGTCGGACATCCATCTCCACTCCTCAGGTGTTATGTGTGGAGTTTGACCCATTTCCCGACGGCTTAGGTGATGCAGGTACTCAACAACTGCCCTCTTCTGCTCACATATCCTGACCAACATGTGCAGAGTTGAATTCCAACGCGTGGGGACATCACACACCAGTCTGTGAGCCGGAAGATGCAAACGGCGCTGAAAGCCGGCAAGGCCGGCTGAAGCAGTAGGTGACTTTCGAAAATGTGCAGACAGGCGGCGAACTTTTACCAGCAGATCAGACAGCTCTGGGTATGACTTTAGAAACCGCTGAACCACGAGGTTGAGCACATGGGCCACGCATGGAACATGTGTCAGCTGGCCTCGCCTCAAAGCCGCCACCAGGTTCCGGCCATTGTCACACACGACCTTTCCTGGCTTTAGGTTCAGAGGTGTGAGCCAGTGATCTACCTGCTGTTTCAGAGCTGTCCACACCTCTTCTGCATTGTGGGGTTTGTCACCTATGCAGATTAGCTTCAGCACAGCCTGTTGCCGCTTCGCCGAGGCAGTGCTGCAGTGCTTCCAGCTTGGGACTGGTGTGGAGGGTAAAGTGGATGAGGATGCGCAGGAGGAGGAGGAGGCTGAAGAGCATGACATTCCGGAGCTGTAGAGTGTGGGTGAAACCCTGACTGAGGTAGGGCCTGCAAACCTTGGTGTGGGAAGGACGTGTTCCGTCCCTCGCTCAGACTGGGTCCCAGCTTCCACAATATTAACCCAGTGTGCCGTCAACGAGATGTAGCGGCCTTGCCCACAAGCACTTGTCCACGTGTCTGTGGTTAGGTGGACTTTGGGTGAAACAGCGTTGTTCAGGGCACGTGTGATGTTTTGTGACACGTGGTTATGCAACGCGGGGACGGCACACCGGGAGAAATAGTGGCGGCTGGGGACCGAGTAACGTGGGACAGCTGCCGCCATCAGGTCGCGGAATGCTTCTGACTCCACCAGCCTAAAAGGCAACATTTCCAGCGCAAGCAGTCGCGAAATGTTAGCATTTAGAACTGTGGCATGTGGGGCGTTGGCAGTGTATTTGTGCCTGCGTTCAAAGGTTTGCTGAATGGATAACTGAACGCTGCGCTGGGACAAGGACGTGCTTGATGATGGTGTTATTTCTGCGTAGGCAACTGCAGGTGCAGGACCGGAGGAGGCTTGTTCGCAGGCAGCATGGACAGGGGATTGGCTCGCATGCACAACAAGCGAAGACGTAGCAGTGACATCAGCAAGCACTGCTCCTCGACTCTGTTGTACTTCCCACAAAGTCGGGTGCTTGGCTGACATGTGCCTGATCATGCTGGTGGTGGTCAGGCTGCTAGTTTTGGTACCCCTGCTGATGCTGGCATGGCAGGTGTTGCAAATGGCCTTTTTAGAATCATCTGGAGCCAACTTAAAAAACTGCCAGACTCGGGAAGACCTAACATTTGTACAGGCACCTTGTGTCGTGTTGTTGTTCCGGGGAACGGTTGCCTGACTTCTGCCTGGAGCCACCACCCTGCTTCTTACTGCCTGTTGGGATGCTACGCCTCCCTCCCCCTGTGCACTGCTGTCCTCGCTCTGCATATCCTCCTGCCAGGTTGGGTCAGTTACTGGATCATCCACCATGTCGTCTTCCTCTTCCGCACCCTGCTCCTCCTCCTGACTTCCTGACAATTGTGTCTCATCATCGTCCACCCCTTGTTGAGACACGTTGCCAACTTCGTGAGAACGTGGCTGCTCAAATATTTGGGCATCTGTACATACGATCTCCTCATGACCCACTTCAACATGAGCTGGCGAGAGGCCAGAATGTGCGAATGGAAACGTGAACAGCTCTTCCGAGTGTCCAAGTGTGGGATCAGTAATGTCCGAGGACATGTACTCAGCCTTGTGGTAGGAAGGAGGATCAGGTTCTGAAATGTGCGGAGCAGTATCACGGCTACTGACACTTGACTGTGTGGAAGACAGAGTGTTTGTGGTGGTGCCAATCTGACTGGAAGCATTATCCGCTATCCAACTAACAACCTGTCGACACTGGTCTTGGTTCAAGAGCGGTGTACTGCTGCGGTCCCCAAGAATTTGGGACAGGACGTGCGAGCGACTAGATGTGGCCCTTTGTTGTGGCGAAATTAGAGCTTGCCCACGACCTCGGCCTCTGCCTGCACCACCATCACGTCCACTTCCTTGTTCGTTGCCAACGCCCTTGCGCATTTTGCAATGCTGTGCTGACGTGTATTCACTAGACTTGTGCGTTATATCCAAGTTTGTGCAAAACGCACACAAGTGCACCTGTACGCTGCCACCGACAGGCACACATGTGCGGTTTTTAAATGCAAGCATGGACGCACTAAGAACCTAACAGGTTTTTAGGAGCGACAATTACTGAGAAGTCTGACACTATCTGGACTGTTTTAGACTGTGTACACCAGCCCCAGATATGATGAAGGCTGGTATACGGTCACCACTAGGAATGGCTATATACCCTGCCTGCCTGCCTGCCTGTATACTGCTACAATAGTCCTGACAAGGACTCTTCTGGTCACTAGCCTGTATTCCGACCTGGCTATACCCTGCCTGTATACAGCAACAATAGTCCTGAGAAGGACTTCTGGTCACACTGTTTGCAGCGCTGCTACGGAAATAGCTATAAAGGGCCGCAAACCTTTCCCTGAAGCAGCAACACTCTCCCTGCACTGACTGTCTGGATGGCTGTGTGCAGAGCACAGCGCGCCCGCCGGTATAAAGGCTCGGTCACGCTGTGCAGGCCGGCCAATCACTGCAATTCCACAACTAACAGGGCTGTGGCATTGCAGTGGTCTGCCAGCCAATCCCTGCATGAGGGCTGGCTCTCAAAAGAGCGCCAACATGCAGGGATGAAGACCACAAGTACAGCACGAGTATCGCGAGATTACTCGGTCCCCGCCGAGTAGCCCTAGTACAGTGATACTCGTGCGAGTACCGAGTAGTAACAAGCATACTCGCTCATCACTAATTGTCACTGGACAGACGCGTGCGCTTATCTGTCAGCACACACCCAGCAGCACTGAAGACACGTTCAGAGACAACGCTGGCAGCTGGACACGACAAAATCTCCAAGGCGTAAGTGGAGAGCTCTGGCCATTTTTCAAGAATTGAAGCCCAAAATGAGCAAGGCTCCATTTGCAAAGTCATGGCATCAATGTTCATTTGGAGATACTCCTGTATCATCCTCTCCAGCCGTTGACTATGTGTCAGACTTGTTGTCTCTGGTGGCCTTGCAAAGGACGGTCTAAAAAAATTATGAAAAGATTCCATAAAATTGCTGTTACCAGCACCAGATACGGTGCTACTGGTACGGGTAGACTGTTGAAGATGACGAGACCGTCCCATGTTTGTCAAGTTACAACTGGGAGATTCACTCCCTGCACCTGCATGGTTGTTTGGTGGAAAAGCCGAGCAAAGATCGAGTAACAGCTTCTGCTGATACTCCTGCATACGTGCGTCCCTTTCTATGGCTGGAATTATGTCACAAAATTTGGACTTGTACCGGGGATCTAATAATGTGGCAAGCCAGTAGTCATCATCACTTCTAATTTTGACAATATGAGGGTCATGTTGGAGGTAGTGCAGCAAAAAGGCACTCATGTGTCTTGCGCAGCCATGCGGACCAAGTCCACGCTGTGTTTGTGGCACAGAGGTGCTAACCGTTCTTTCTTCCTCTGACATCACCCCCCAACCTCTTTCAACTGAAATTTGACGTATTGCACCAGGGCTCGGCGGTGCTGCCACAGTCGCTGTAACATGTGGAGAGTCGAATTCCAGCGTGTCCCACATCACATTTCAGGTGATGAACCGGCAGGCCGAAAGACGTCTGGAGCGATGCAAGTCGCTCAGCAGCGGTGGTTGAACGGCGGAAGTGAGCAGACAGTTTTCGTGCCCTGTTCAGAAGGCCATCTAGGCCGGGATAGTGTGTTAAAAATTGCTGGACAACAAGGTTCAACACGTGAGCCATACAAGGCTCGTGTGTCACCTTGCCCAGGCGAAGGGCCGCACCCAGGTTTGCAGCATTGTCGCACACGGCCTTACCAGGCTGCAGGTTGAGTGGAGACAACCATTTATTAAACTCAGTCTCCAGAGCTGCCCACAACTCAGCCGCTGTGTGACTCCTATTTCCAAGACATGTCAAGCTAAAGACCGCCTGATGCCGTTGCGCTCTGATGCCAGCATAGTAATGAGGGGTGCGTAATTCCTTCTGCGCAGTGAGAACGCTGGTGGCCTGACCAGGCAGGCTTGGGGCGGAGGTGAAGGACCCAGATGAGGTGGAGGAGGCAGAAGCAGTGGCGGAACTTGGACAGACAGAGGATTGACACACAAGTCGTGGGGACGGCAAGACTTGTGCAGCATACCCTTCACCATCTATCACCATAGTTACCCAGTGCCCAGTCAGCGACATGTAACATCCCTGTCCATGCTTACTGGTCAAAGTATCGGTGGTGAAATGCATCCGTTCACACACAGAGTTTTTCAAGGAAGCGGTGATGTTGTGTGCGACATGCTGGTGTAGCACGGGCACACCTTTCTTAGAGAAGTAGTGGCGACTGGGCATCTGGTACTGGGGCACAGCAACAGACATAAGGTCTCTAAAATCCTGTGTGTCCACCAGGCGGAAAGGCAGCATTTCGGTAGCCAAGAGCTTACAGAGGGATAAAGTAAACCTCTTAGCTTTGTCATGGGTCGCAGGAAATGGTCTTTTATTTGTCCACATCTGAGGGACAGAGATCTGGCTGCTGTGTGTAGACGGTGTTGAGTAGGGTGTCCCTGGAAAAATGCAGGTTTGTGAGGAAAGTGCAGGCATAGACATGATGTTGCCTTCATCCAACGTTGGTGCTATCGATGTCTGAGAGAGCTGTACACACGCACTTGTTTCCCTTTCCAAACCAACTGACGACCTACCAAGCAAACTGCCTGTTGCGGTTACAGTGGTGGAAGTTGTGCGTGGAAAACCAGGTGTGACAGCTGTCCCCACAGTCCTAGAAGATGAAGAGCGCGTGGATGCACTGGAAGGGGCAGGCGGTGGATGGTTCGCTCCGCTAGGCCGCATTGCAGCACGGTGAGCTTCCCACTGGGACATATGATATTTATTCATGTGACGATTCATGGAAGAAGTTGTCAAACTGCTGAGGTTTTGCCCTCTACTAACAGAATCACGACAAATTTTACAGATCACATAATTTGGGCGATCTTTTGCTATGTCAAAAAAGGACCAGGCTAGGCAAGGCTTAGAGGGCATGCGACCTGCTGATCCACCCCGACTAGTGCTCAGATGCAAGTGGTGGCTGAGGATGCAGTTGTAGACGTGCTACCAGTACTCTGACTCTGTCCAGGAAGGCGCAAGGTAACTTCGTCGTCAGTTGCATCCTCCTCCACCGTCTCTGTTGACCTCCTCGAGGGCCTGACTGTGGGTTAACAGTAGGTGGGATCTAGAACGTCCTCATAAATTGTTGTGTTTGCACTCCCCTCACCCTCAGACCGAGCCTCTTCTTGCCCTGACCGAATATTTAAGTTGTCATCCCAATGTGGTATCTGCGTCTCATCGTCATCAGTATGTTCCTCATTGTCTATTACAACAGGTGTTTCAGTTTGTGAATAAGGGTCAACATTATGCTCAGAAACTTGGTCCTCACGGCCTGACTCAGAGTCACAAAGGTTCTGGGAATCACTGCAGACCATTTCCTGGTCTGTACTCACTGTAGTTTGGGAGCAGACCTCTGATTCCCAGGCTATAGTGTGACTGAACAGCTCTGCAGACTCAGCCATCTCAGTTCCACCATACTGTGCAGGGCGGATGGAGACTTCAGAGCTGGGAGAAGCAAGTGTGATTGGGATGACAACTCAGAGGACTGGTGTTTTTTGGATGCGGTAGTTGAGGTGGAGGAGAGGGCACTTGTTGGACCACTTGAGATCCATTCAAGCATTTTCTTTTTTTGGCCATCATCTACCTTTGTTCCAGTTGTTCGTGTCCGTAAAAAAGGGAGCACATCGGATTGTCCACGGTAAGTAGTAGACATCTTACTTTTGCTGGAAGATGGTCTATCTTCAGCAGATGTTAATGGAGCTTTGCCACCTTCCCCATGGACAAACCCTTTTTTTTCTTTTCCAACACACCTCTTCCCCTTTCCACCAGCATCTGTCATTTTGCCACTCATTTTGATTGCGACAAGATTGTGCACTGAAAATGTGGTAGTAAAAATTGAGAGGTGGTGTAGATTGCAGCGGTGGTCTAGCTTTATTAACAGCAGAATAAACAACAATAATTATCACTGACAATGCAACTACGGCCCTTAAACTGGCAGCATAGTTTGCTAGTATAATGGCTTAGTAACAATGAGTTTGAGTGTGCAATGCAGAGGTGCTGCACATAGCTTTGCACCAGTGGGACACTAATGGAAGTCCAACAGCCACTTTTAGGATGCCACTAAGTTTACTCAGTGTTTGCTAGTATAATGGCTTAGTAACAATGAGTTTGAATGTGCAATGCAGAGGTGCTGCACATAGGTTTGCACCAGTGGGACACTAATGGAAGTCCAACAGCCACTTTTAGGATGCCACTAAGTTTCCTCAGTGTTTGCTAGTATAATGGCTTAGTAACAATAAGCTTGAGTGTGCAAAGGGCAGTAGGGTACAGTGGCAGGGTTGTGGGTCTGGGTAGAGGAAAGGAAGCCTCCCTTTCTATCCCTCCTAATGGGGAAATGCAGCGAGGAAATCCCTGACCTTAGCTACATAGACGCTGTCATCTTGTGTAGCTGTTAAAATCTGTTTTCACGGCCCTGACTGTCACCTATGGCTCTGACCCTGCCGGTATTAGCCCTTACAAGGACTAATAGAAACTTCTATCCCTATTCTGTATAGCGCTGTGTATAGAGCGTACACAGCAGTATCGGAGACAGGAGCTACGCCAACGGTGACTGACACCAAGACGCAGAAGGCAGATAATGGCGTGCTGGAGGAAAATGTCCGTTTTTATAATGCAGGGACATGTGACATGGACATCCTATCACACATGCCGTTGCTTCTCTGGCTAAAAGTCCACTTAGCTGTGTGTGTGTCTGGGATTGGCTGACATAATGGCCCGCCCCACTACACGCGCGTGCTTAGGGAAGGAAGACAAGGAAAAAAAAATGGCGATCGCCATTATCCAAACAGGAGTGATCTGAAGGCGCTGTTCCTGCACACTATACACTGAAATGTCATAATAGTTTGAGTCACAGAGTGACTTACACTAATACAGCGGAAAGCCAGCTAGGAATTAGCTTGTCTTTTTGCTGCTAGAACCGTTCTCGAACGTATCTAGAACTATCGAGCTTTAGCAAAAAGCTTGAGTTCTAGTTCGATCTAGAACAGCCCCCAAAATCACTCGAACCGCGAACTGGAGAACCTCGAACCGCGAACAGCGCTCAACTCTACCCAGGACCATTAGCAATACCAATGGAGACGGATTCCTGGACGAGCTCCCCTGAGAGGCAGCGGCACACAGAGACTTAGTTTACTCCTGTGTCAGAGTCTACTTAATGGTCGCACCAACATCCACACGGCCTGAGTGAGTACGCTGCTCCCCCTCCTGCATCCTGCCTGCCGCATAGTCTACACCACCCTTCCCTACACCTCCATCATCCAGAGCACCATGGCCTCCCCTACCCGTGGAGGGAATATCACCTGGCTGCCCCACTCCATCTCCCCCGGGTACTCCCATTGGCAGCGGCAGTACTCTCCTTACCGCAAACCATGGGTGGCGTCACAAACACTAATCCCCTGTAAATAGTTCCCTTTTATTTTTGAGTGGCCGCAAGCCCCTGGGTCCGGAGACCCTCAAGCCACAGCAACCCCGGATCCAAGCAGTCCGACTGCTGCAGGGGCGGTACATATATACAGGAACTCACGGGAAGAAAAATGATGTCACCGCGAGGAGAGAAGATCCTCCAATTACCGCTGAGTGCCAGGACTTCTTTTGAACGTTCTTTTTTTCAACTTCGAAGCCGCCCCCGGCTGATTAATGTAATCTGTTTTTGTCTGTCTTCCGGATCCTGTTTCCACCTCATACCGGGTCATACACCGCACCATTCTGTATATACAAGTCCACAGTATATCCTGTATTACAGTACGTCTGTGTATACTATATGTAAATAGTGTGGAATATGTACAGTAGTACAGTATAATTGTGTGTATAAACTATATGCAGCCCGCAGCCTCTATATAATAATCATGAATAGTGGTAGGTGTTAAAGAATAGGGGCGTGTGTTAAAGCGGCCCACTGAGACTGAGAAACTTTCACCCAGGGTTAATGAAAACCTGGAGCCAGCCATGGAAATAAAGATCAAGGACAGAAAATAGGAAAATAAATAAAATTATAGCATAAATGTGAATAAAAGTATAAACGCAACACTTGTTTTTGCTTCCATTTTTCATGAACTAAACTCAAAGATCTAATAAGAGCTTTTCTGTGTACAAAAGAGAATTTTCTCAAATACTTTAACAAATTTATCTAAATCTGTGTTAGTGTTCACTTTTCCTTTACTAAGCTAATTCCTCCACCTCACAGGTGTGGAATATCAAGAATTGCACAATATTACACAGGTGTGGTATATGAAGTTGCTGATTAAACAGCATGATTTTTACATAGGTGTGCCTTAGTCTGGTCAGCATGATTCTTGCACAGGTGTGCATTAAGGCTGCTTTACACGGTACGACCGATTGTGCAATTTCACAATTGATCGTACCCGCCCCCGTCCTTTTTACGTCACGGGCAAATTGCTGCCCGTGGCGCACAAAGTCGGTAACCCCCCGTCACACGTACTTACCTCCCGTCCGACCTCACTGTGGGCGGCTGTGTCGCCCTGGACAAGCCAGGGGACACGGGTAACGACACACACACGCCCCCACCCCCAGCAGTTCACAGCAGACATCCCCAAAGTGACCTGCTTTCTGCCTCGGGCTCAGACTGACACACCAGGTGGGCGGAGTCAGGAGATGGAGACGCCCACCCAGGAGTGAGCTGGCCTGAGGCAGGAAACAAGCCCAGTCAAGTCCTAGGAGAGGAAGAGAGAAGGTCTGTAGAGAGGCAGACATAGCCAGGGGCCTAGGTTGGAGCCTAGGGCCTCGTACAGAGGGTCCGGCAGACGTGAGTGGCCGTCTGCAGGGAGCCAGGGAGACAGCTGGTGGAACCACAGTTAGCCGGGGCTGGGCAGTGGCCCCCCGGTACTGAATCGGGGAGCCAGCTGGAAGCCAGAGTGCAGGAGAAGGGTGCACGGAAGTGGAAGAAAGGACTTACACCACCAAACTGGGTCAGGGGAAAAACAACAACCGCAGCCGTCTGTGGGTACCCCTCCATCCAGCCGAGTGTTTTACTAAGAACTGTGTCCTGATTTCTGGCTGAGTGAGTACCACAGTGCCGCAAGGCACAGCGCTGCCCCCGCGTCCCTGCGCCCACCAAGCCCTGCATCTCCCAACTCATCACTGGGCCCCGGGATCACCAACCCCTACCCACGGAGGGGCAACACAACAACTGGCTGCTCCGCATCATCACTCCCGGGATCCCCATACAGAGCAGCGGTGGTGTCAACAAATCACCACAACCGTGGGTGGCGTCACGGACAATATACTTTATCCCAAAACCCAATCCCCTTTCACTCACGGGCGAGGAGCGCCGCTAGAGTCCCCGGGATCCGGCCCATCGCTCGAGCCACCGAGCAGCAGCAGGCCGCAGCAGCCGCGGCAGCCGGACCCGAGCAGCAGTGGCAGAGCGCGGCGTCCCCTCCTCCGCCCGCGACACGGCGAACGTCCACTTCCTGGAGTGGGAGTGACGTTCGGCATCACAGCGACGTCACACGGCCGCCGGCCAATAGAAGCGGAGGGGCGGAGATGAGCGTGATGTATACATCCCGCCCACCTCCTTCCTTCCACATAGCCGGCGAGAGCCGCGGGTCGCAGGTAAGCGATGTTCATCATTCCGGGGGTGTCACACGGAGCGGCGTGTGCTACCCCGGGATCGATGAACAATTAAATTAAACGATATTATGAAACCTAGCGAGCAGTACCCGACTCACGATTTATGAGCGATACTGCGTCGCTAGGAGGTGTCACACAGGCCGGCATCGCAAGCGATGCCGGATGTGCATCACAAAAACCGTGATCCCGACGATCTATCGCACTATAGATCTTCTGGTGTAAAGCAGCCTTTAGGCTTGCCAGCATGATTATTACACAGGTGTGCCTTGGGCTAGCCAGCATGATTATTACACAGGTGTGCCTTGGGCTGGCCAGCATGATTATTACACAGGTGTGCCTTAGGCTGGCCAGCATGATTATTGCACAGGTGAGCCTTTGGCTGGCAACAATGAAATGCCGCTTTAACATGTGTGCAGGTTTATCACACACCATTGTCCTGCTGATGTGCAGGAATATTCACCAGAGCTGTTGCCTGTGATTGGAATGTTCAGTTCTCTACCATAAGACGTTTCCAAAGTTATTTCAAAGAATTTGGCAGAACATCCAACCAGCCTCACAAACCAAGTGTAACCAGCCCAGAACCTCCACATTGAGCATCTTCACCTCCAATATTATCTGAGACCAGTCACCTGGACAGCGGCTGCAACAATCGGTGCATAACCAATGAATTTCTGCCAAACTATCAGAACCCGCCTCAGGGAGGCTCGTCTGCATGTCGTCTTCATCGGGGGTCTCCACCTGACTGCAGTTCATCATCATAACTAACTTAAGTGGGCAAATGCTCACACGCGATGGCATGTGGCATGATGGAGAGATGTTCTCTTGGCGGATAAATCCCAGTTTTCACTCTACAGGGAAGATGACAGACTGGAAAATGGTGGTCACACCAGATACTGAATGGTTTCCTTATCCCAGACACACACCCATACTGTAAAACTGCACATTTTCTGGTGGCCTTTTATTATTGCCAGACTAAAGCTATGCTCCCATGTCTAGTATTCATAGGTTAAAATGGATCATGCAGAGATCCAATTTCAAGAGGTTCTGCAAACACAACGTTTTCGTCCGTTGTTAACTGTTTTCTGCAGGATCCGGTCCGGTGTTTTTTTTAACACTGGCGTGTATGGAGAATGGATCCATTAATGGATTGCTATTTATCTTCCATTTGAAACAGATCCTGTTAAAAAAAAGGATCCCTTACAAATATAAGAAAAATGGATGACTATATAGCAATCTGTCAATGGATCGGTTCTCTGTTTAAAAAAAAACCTGGATCCTTCAGAAATTGGTTATTTAACACTGGACATAAAAGTTGTGTTTGCACAACTTTTTTTGCCAATGGATCTCTGCAGGATTCATTGTAATGAATGATTGCTGGATATGTGAACTTAGCCTAAATCCCACCTGTGCAATAATCATGCTGGCCAGTCTAAGGCCCACCTGTGCAATAATCATGCTGGTCAGCCTAAGGCCCACCTGTGCAATAATCATGCTGGCCAGCCTAAGGCCCACCTGAGGGTCATACCTTCTGACCTCTGCACCCTTCCCCCAGTTGCCACAGGTAATCTTATCCTATATAGCAGGTTTCTACTTGCCCATACACAGGAGGTTTTTAACCTAGAGAGAGGCTTCAGCATAGCGTCAGGGACCCAGTTACGAGATATGCCGTGAAGGGGCAACTGGGCAGATATACAAATGGCATTTATATATGCTAAATATCTCATTTTTCTCAGATTTTCCTTAGCAGTAATGCAGGTCCATGGTCACATATTCATGGTTTCCATACTTTTGCATTATCAGAGTGCAAACTGTCTTTTGTATTTTATGTCATGTTCAGTTATGCACCTGTTCACACGTCAGGTCGAGGAGTGCAGTAAGTCTTTTTTGTCTAAGGCCCACCTGTGCAATAATCATTCTGGCCAGCCTAAGGCCCACCTGTGCAATAATCATGCTGGCCAGCCTAAGGCCCACCTGTGCAATAATCATTCTGGCCAGCCTAAGGCCCACCTGTGCAATAATCATGCTGGCCAGCCTAAGGCCCACCTGTGCAATAATCATGCTGGCCAGCCTAAGGCCCACCTGTGCAATAATCATGCTGGCCAGTCTAAGGCCCACCTGTGCAATAATCATGCTGTATAATCGGCATCTAGATATACTACACCTGTGTGGTGGATGAATTACCTTGACAAAGGAGAAATGCTCACTAACAGAGATTTGCTGTTTGGAAAATTAAGTAGCAATGACTTTTTTAACAATCTGGCCAAAGATTGTATGATTTTTAGGAATTGAAAAAACTTTGTTTGAAAAATGAAAAACTAATTACTTTTTTGACGATCCATCCAACAATAATCCCTTTCTTGGAAAGTGGAACAGAAATGGCTTTTTAAAAGTTGTCCAAAATTTTTCCTGGAAGATATATAGCTGTCTATTGGCAGTGGCAGTGGTAGCAAGCTCACAGCATATAACGCTATATCTTGGAGGCTTGAAGCCATTGTTGGCAAGTACATGCATCAATTTTTAGTAATAGTCAGCCTCCTGCAGCAACAGTCATTGTTATCACCACTCCTCGTTGGGAACAGTTATTCTACTCATTTAGAATTTTTCCCAGTTTTTTCAGTATATAATGACAAATCATTTTACCACGTAATATACTGAAAAACTGGGAAAAATTCTAAATGAGAAATTATGAAAAAAACACAAGTCATACCTATTTTTTTATGAATACGTTTTTACGGTGTAAATTTTGTGGTAAGATGACCTTGATATATGATTCTCCTCATCAGTACGATTAAACCGATATCAAATATGTAAAGGATTTTTATTTTATTGTGGCGAAACAAAACTTCTGAGATTTGCCCCCCCAAAATTTGGGGATTGTTTTACCATTTTCTA
Source organism: Anomaloglossus baeobatrachus (assembly GCF_048569485.1). NCBI lineage: Eukaryota > Metazoa > Chordata > Amphibia > Anura > Aromobatidae > Anomaloglossus > Anomaloglossus baeobatrachus. Next base: position 120,675,866 of record NC_134364.1, read on the forward strand.
AGACCTGTAAGGTTTTCATTTTTCGGATCATGGAGACATGATGGGTTATTTTTTTTGTGGGTGAGACGGTTCTCTTATTGATATCATATTGAGATAAGTATGACATTTTGATCGCTTGCTAGAGCACTTTTTGTAATATTGCAGCAACCAATTTTGAGGTTCTTGATATTTTTTGTTTACAGTATTTACCGATTAGGTTAATTATTTTTATATTGTGATAGATCAGACTTTTCTGTTTGCAGCAATATCATATAGGTGTAATTTTATTTATTATCTTTATTTTTCATAGACCCAAAGGTTTGAATGTTTAGGGTTTTTAAAAAAAATTAAAAAAAATAATATTTTTTTCAAGCTTTTTTTTACTTTTCATTATTCTTAAGAGTCCTCTTAGGATACGCTGTGATCATCTGATCACTTGTGCTATATACTACAATGCCTTAGCATTGCTGTATATAGCAGAAATTAGACTCCTTTGAAGCCTGGCCACATGAAAGGCTTCAAAGGAGTGCTATATTGAGAAGCACCCAGTGACAGGGAGCAGGCAACTGGTGCAGTAGTGCGTTCCGAAGTCTGTAGACTAGTTTGAGGTCCTCACCCTGTGCTACTCAGTGGACAGCATGGGGACCTTGCTCCACAAGACTGACCTCGCATGGGGACGGAGCTCCCGGTGACAGGGAGCAGGCGGCTGGTGCGACAGTGTGATCCAGAGTTTGCAGACTAGTTTGAGGTCCTCGTGCTGTGCTACTCGGTGGACAGCGGCAGTGAATGTGATCAATTCCTGGGGACCTCACTCCACAAGACTGACCTTGCATGGGGACAGAGCTCCCAGTGACAGGGAGCAGGCGGCTGGTGCGACAATGCGATCCAGATTCTGCAGACTAGTTTAACGTCCTTACGCTGTGTTACTTGGTGGACAGCGGCAGTGAATGTGATCGACTCCTGGGGACCTCACTCCACAAGACTGACATTACATGGGGAGGGAGCTCATGGTGACAGGGAGTGGGCGGCTGGTGCGACAGTGCGATCTGGAGTCTGCAGACTAATTTGAGGTCCTCACGCTGTGCTACTTGCTGGACAGCGGCAGTGAATGTGATCGATCGTTGGGGACCTCGCTCCACTGGACTGACCTCGTAGGGGAACGGTGGTAAAAGAACCAATGATTATGCTATACTCCAGAGTTGTGGCTGCAAGTACAATAGGAGGAGGTGAGGGAAACTACCACTGCAACTCACGCTTAATGTTACAGATTGACGCAGGAGCGCTCTTCTTTCTTTTTGTTTTACATAATGAGAAGCACAGAGATGTTTAGCAGACCCCTACTCATAAAAACTCATCGGAACCAGAAAACACATCACGGGGGTGGGCCAGTGGGTGCTTTGAGGGGCCCACAACCCATGCTGGCTTGTGCTAAATGCTGATGTCAGAGTTTGACAATGGGATTTATCAGGTTAACAATCATGGGTGGAGCTTTGTTCCACCCGCGACTGTTAAAGGCAGGTTCCAGCTGTAACAAAACACAATTAGCAGCCAAGGAAATCCGCTTTCGAGTTGTCGCGAAGGAGTTAAAATACACAATGAATATCACATTTGGATATATTATGGAATGTGAAAATCTTATCTCTGCTACAATGACACAATCATTTCTGTTACTTCTGTAGAAGAGAGGTGGCTTGTTAAATGTTGCTGCGTCTCTGGACTTATTTTTCCATCTTTCCAATTAAATGATTTTAGCCTCATTATGATGCTATCAATACACTGTTAAAAGCCAATTTTTCAGTACCTTGGGTGCATGGTCAGATCCAGCAGGGGTGAACCAATGAACTCTGGTGATTGGGTTGAAGATCATTTCAAGTCAGGCTTGGAGAAGGTATCATCCCCCAGGTCTCTGTGGATGAGAGACGTTAATGATGCATAACCACCCGGTATTGAGCTGGTTTACATCAATATGACTGTAATGAGGCTAGCGAGATGCTTCTGTGCATTAATAGCTATTAAACTGGACACAGCTATGACCTACAGGACGGTCATCATTAACCTGTCTACTGTTCGCTGAAGCTCCTATTATGGCCCCATCTCTGCACAATTACACGGACGGCTACTTTTTCTCCAAGTTAATCTGAAAAGTAAAGAGATTTAAACCTTCTTGGCTGGAGCTGTCGTACAAATAGATTTCTAGAGTAAGATGCTAAATGCATGCGACTTGACGTTAATCAAGGCAAAAATATGGGACCTAAAAAACTAATGACACAAAGTAGATAATCAGTATTTATTAGAAGCATTTATTGACTTATTATATGATCCATGACCATTATACACTCAGCTAACTTAGGTCTAATACTTATGTGACGGCCTTGACACCAGATCCTGTTCTCAACTGGCACCTCGGAGACTTTTCATACATGTTTTTGCAACATAGGTCCTTTATAACATAATGCGTCCTACATCATCCACACTAGCCAGCATTGTGGTCCTACACAGGCACACTTTGATCTGTCCTGAGCAGACTGGGACGGAGGTTTGTCTTCCAACAAGACAATGATCCCAAACATAAAGCAAAATCTACAGTGGAATGGTTCACAAATAACCGTATCCAGGTGTTAGAATGGCCAAGTCACAGTCCAGACCTGAACCCAACATGTGGAAGAAAGTGCTCTGATCAGATGAAACCAAAATTGAACTTTTTGGGCACAATGCTAAACAATATGTTTGTTGTAGAAGCAACACATTTCATCACCCTGAACACACCATCACCACTGTCAAACATGGTGGTGGCAGCATCATGGTTTGGGCCTGCTTTTCTTCAGCAGGGAGAAGGAAGATGGTTAAATTGATGGGAAGATGGATGGAGCCAAATACAGGACCATTCTTGAAGAAAACCTGCTGGAGTCGGCAAAAGACCTGAGACTGGGACGGAGATTTGTCTTTCAACAAGACAATGATCCCAAACATAACGCAAAATCTACAATGGAATGGTTCACAAATAACCGTATCCAGGTGTTAGAATGGCCAAGTCACAGTCCAGACCTGAACCCAACATGTGGAAGAAGGTGCTCTGATCAGATGAAACCAAAATTGAACTTTTTGGGCACAATGCTAAACAATATGTTTGTTGTAGAAGCAACACATTTCATCACCCTGAACACACCATCACCACTGTCAAACATGGTGGTGGCAGCATCATGGTTTGGGCCTGCTTTTCTTCAGCAGGGAGAAGGAAGATGGTTAAATTGATGGGAAGATGGATGGAGCCAAATACAGGACCATTCTTGAAGAAAACCTGCTGGAGTCGGCAAAAGACCTGAGACTGGGACGGAGATTTGTCTTTCAACAAGACAATGATCCCAAACATAACGCAAAATCTACAATGGAATGGTTCACAAATAACCGTATCCAGGTGTTAGAATGGCCAAGTCACAGTCCAGACCTGAACCCAACATGTGGAAGAAGGTGCTCTGATCAGATGAAACCAAAATTGAACTTTTTGGGCACAATGCTAAACAATATGTTTGTTGTAGAAGCAACACATTTCATCACCCTGAACACACCATCACCACTGTCAAACATGGTGGTGGCAGCATCATGGTTTGGGCCTGCTTTTCTTCAGCAGGGAGAAGGAAGATGGTTAAATTGATGAGAAGATGGATGGAGCCAAATACAGGACCATTCTTGAAGAAAACCTGCTGGAGTCGGCAAAAGACCTGAGACTGGGACGGAGATTTGTCTTTCAACAAGACAATGATCCCAAACATAAAGCAAAATCTACAATGGAATGGTTCACAAATAAACGTATCCAGGTGTTAGAATGGCCAAATCACAGTCCAGACCTGAACCCAATCGAGAATCTGTGGAAAGAGCTGAAAACTGCTGTTCACAAATGCCTCCATCCAACCTCACTCAGCTCCAGCTGTTTACAAAGGAACAATGGGCGAGAATTTCAGCCTCTCCATGTGCAAAACTGATAGACACATACCCCAAGAGACTGCAGCTGTAATCGCAGCAAAAGGGGGCGCTACAAAGTATTAACTTAAAGGGGGCGAATAATATTGCACGCCCCAATTTTCAGTTATTTATTTTTTTAAAAAGTTTAAAATAAGCAATAAATATCGTTCAACTTCACAATTGTGTCCACTTGTTGATTCTTCACCAGAACATTTAAATTTTTTATCTTTATGTTTGAAGCCTGAAATGTGGGAAAAGGTTGAAAAATTCAAAGGGGCCGAATACTTTTGCAAGGCACTGTACATGAAATTGATGGAGAGAGATAGAAATCATTTTTTTTTTTTAAACAGAGTTGTTGCCATCATTGCTGCAATTCACAATAACATAGCAACTATGATTGTGACTTAATCAATATGTCCTATGTCAACATTGACATGGCACACCATTTTTTTGCACCTGCGCACTGTTTATGAATGCTACCCCTAATATTCTCTTTTTCATTTTCTCCATCAATCAGAGGTACAGGTTTAAATACTGTTAACATTTTTGATCATCAATGCACTATTTGTTTGCTTTTGGCACTGCTAGGTCTTATGTTGCAACAAGTTAGTATTTTAATACTGCCATTATAATTTAGTATAACTGTTATACATATTTTCAGGTTCAGTTATGAAATGAGCCATTTGTTAATGATTTTGACCTCCTGAATTCAAATGTGCCAATAACAATTTTTACTTGGCTCTTGCTTTTATGATATCAAAGTGTTTTCCTTTTACTGCTACATTTAGTTAATGCATAAAAGTTTCAGCACTTTGAAACATTATTATTTTTGCAAATATAAAGTTGTAGAATATTTTATCTCAATTTTCTGATATTTATTTAGAGGAAACATAGCAACAATTCTATATCATGTCTAAATCATGACTAAATCATGTCTAAACACTATTGTGAATTATAAAACGTTACAGAATTTGCGCTACAAAATTTGGTCCTCATTCAGTTACCTCTCTATTGCTTGTCTCTTGTACTCCTCTCCTGCATTGGATCATCCCTTAAAATTGTCCAGCAGTAATCTGTAAGCATTGATAGGTTCCATTTTCTTTTAAATCTTTCCTTATTATTTTCCTTCATAGCCACAATATCTTGGTGAAATCTCTCATCATGCTCGCCGCTCACTGCTTCAAAGTTTGGTGAAAAAAAGTCTAGATGCAGATATAAGAAATTAATGTTTAAAGACTAGTGATGGACAGACCCGAACTGTAAAAGTCCGGATCTGCGCAGTTTCAAAGGTACCCTAGGTATTACAGGTATTCATCCGGATCCGGCACTCGAGAAAGAAATAAGAGTGAAGCAAGCACTTCATACTTACCAAGGCTCCAGCGTGGCTTTACACTGCTCCTGTTGCCTCTCCTTCACTTCCTCAGCTGCTCATTATTGCTCCTCCATATGCACTGCTTCCCTGCCCACCAGCTGTCTTGGCATCTGTGATTGGTTGCAGTCAGACTTGCCCCCAGCCTGTGTGACAGCATCTGACTATAACCAATCACAGGCGCTGTCTGTGGGTCCTTATTGGGGTATAAAAAAATAAATCTATAAAATATTTGGCATTGGGTCCCCCCATATTATGATACCCAGCACAGATATAACATATGGCTACAGGCTGCAGCCCCCAGCCGTGCACTTGGCTGTGTATCAGAATAAGAGGAACCGCAAACCGCTTTTATTAATAATGTAAACAAATAGTTTAAAAAAAAGTATGCAGTCCCCCTAAGTTTGATACCAAGCCATGATAAGGCCCGACAGTTGGGGGCTGGTGTTGTAAGGCTGGGGAGGCCCAATCTTATTGGGCCACCCCCAGCCTAAAAATAGCAGCCTCCAGCTGTCCAGGAGTGTTGTATCCATTAGATGTGACAAGCCTGGTGCTTTACTTGGCTCTTCCCGATTGCCCTGGTGTGGCAACAATCAGGGTAATAAGAGGTTAATAACAGCCCACAGCTGCTACTAAGCCCTTGATTAGTAATGTGAGGCATCTAAGAGACACCCCGATTACTAATCTGTAAATGAAAAGAAATAAACACAAGCACTGAAAAAATCCTTTATTTGAAATAAAAAACAAAAATGCACCCTGTTTCACCACTTTATTAACATTCCCCAAAAACCTCTGCAGGTCCAACATAATTCACACAAGGTTTCAGCAGGTGATGCCACATCTACTCATAGTGTTCAGCCATAGAACAATGACCACATGCTGGGAGCTTCTGGCAAAGACTGGCTGTGAGCTTCCAGGAGAGAGTGAGCTGTGCAATCAGCAGTGATATCACTCAGGTGATTTGCAGTCACATCACATCCTCCACCTGTGACCGCAAATAGCCTGAGTCATGTCACCACTGATGGCGCTGCTCACTCAGTCTGAGCCTCTGCAGTTACAGCAGGCGGTCATTGTTCTTTGGCTGCAAGCTGTAATTTCAGCTGTAGCAGAGCTGAATTGTTGTGGGACCTCATCTGGATTATGTCAGACCTGCAGGGGTGTTTTGAGGGTTAATAGAGTGGTGAAAGAGGGTGATTTTGTGTCTTTTATTGCCATTCCTAGTCTAGGGTTTAGTAGCAGCTGTGGGCTGCCATTAACTTTTTATATTACCCCAATTGCCATCACACCAGGGCAATCGGGAAGAGCCAGGTAAAGCGCCAGGCTTTTCACATCTAATGGATACAACAATCCCAGGTGGTTGCAGGCTGCTATTTTTGGGCTGGGTTGCAGCCCAATATCCATGGGCCCCCGGTCTGAGACTACCAGGCCCCAGTTGTCTGGCTTTATCTTTGCTGGTTATCAAAATTGGGGGGACCGCACATAGGTTTTTTTTATATGATTTATTTAAATACTTAAAAAAAAGCCACGTTCGGTTTCTCTTATATTGATACACAGCCAAGATAAGCACATGGCTGGGGGCTGCAGCCTGTAGCCGTATGCTTTATCTGTGCTGGGTATCATAATATTGAGGGTCTGTGAAGATGTAATTTACCCTCTCACTGTATATGCTGTGATACTATGTCATGATATGTATATTTCCCTGTCCTTTATTTTGTATAATATGTCATGTAACTTTTCCCTGGTTGTATTAGTTGAAATTCATGTATTTCCTTGGGGGAGCTACTGGTCTCAATGTGTCTCTCTCATACAATTGCAGTCTTGGCATCTAATGTGATTATGTAAATAGCCTGTTGTCTTCTATCCAGAGTTGTGTATCTAGTCTGTAATTGCATTGGCCAGTGAAGGAATAGTCATTGTTCTGCACAGCAGGGGATCCCTTCATCTACTGTGGCTGGCAGACATATTGGAGCCCTGTGATGGACCAAACCATTGATGATAGGATGTGTGACCCCTACCCCCTGAACATGGTGGGCTGGTCAAGGAGCACAGACAATGCATTTCCCTTTTTGTAACTTCAGAGTGAGCTGAAACTTGGAAGAAGAAGGAGCTCCCAGCCTGGGTGGCTGTGGACACGGACGGAGGTAGGCCTGTGTGGCGGCCCGTGGGATTGTGTGGAACTCTTTGGACTACTGTAAGGATGATTGCTTTGTTATCCGGTCCGAGGATTGTCGGGAAGGGCCCCCGAATCTGTTTTACGTGGACTTATCGTGTGCTGTTCCAGTGTTCTTGTGAATAAACCTGTTGGATCGTCCCTCGGCCTCGTCCATCCTTTGCTCTGTTGTACACTCCCGTCACAAACTGGTTGGCAGCGCTGGGATCAGAGCAGAAGGAATGGAGGACAATGGCTCAACATCAGGAACCAGCACTGCAGAGTACAAGACCTGGACTTTGGGGAGCCTGCAATCAAAGGCCCGTGAAGTAGGAGTTTGTTTCAAAGGACTCTCCAAGGAGCAGCTGATTGAGGCGCTAGAAGGAGTCTGCTCGCAAAATGACGTGGAGGAAGGATCCTCACAGCAAACGGAAGAAAGACGGCAGCCGGAGGTAAATACCCAAAAAAGTCAGTGGGTTGTGTGGTACGAGGAGGAGATGGCCTTGCTGGGAGAGGAGACCACCATAGAATATAAGATGGAGGTCATGCGTGGAGCTAAAGAGAAGGAGCGCAGGATGGAGGAGATGGCATTGCTGGATAAGCAGCTCGCTGTGGAAGCCGCGAGAGGTTCCAGACAGACTGTAATCCCAGCACCCATCATGAGGGAACTTCCCAGGGTGTCCCACAAAGACTTTAAGCCGTTTAATAAGGCTGCAGGCGACATTGAGGGCTTCTTCCAGGACTTTGAGCATCAGTGTCGATTAATGGAAGTCACGGACAGGGAGCGTGTCCGGCATCTGGTTGGGCTCCTAGAGGGGGGAGCTGCTGAAGCCTATAGAGCTATGGACCCTCGGTGGAACTGTGAGTATGCGGAGATTAAACAGACTATTCTAGAACATTATGCTGTGACCCCAGACACTTACAGGACTCAGTTCCGTGCTTTAGCCTGTGATGGGGAAGTGTCTTTTAAGATATATGCTCATAGACTCAAACAAATATGTAATCGCTGGCTGGAGGCAGAGGAGGCCTTATCTTGGGAGACCTTCCTGCAGGTCATCCTAAAAGAACAATTCTTTGCCCAGTGCCCCGCTGAGATCCGGGAATGGGTGCGTGAGAGAAAACCAGCGACAGTGGAGGAAGCTGCTGCTCTAGCTGATGAGGTGCTCACTATCAAGCCTCAGTGGAGGGTTCTGTTGGAGGATGGAGAGACGCCTAACAGCTCCACAACACCGGATGCCCCCAGTTATTCTGTCCCCATTGTTCCCCGTTCCTCTAAGCCACCACATGTTGATACCCGTGTTAATGTGCCTCCAGTTGCTTCTACTGCACTTTCTGGAATACGCCGGGGAGAGGAAGTAACAGAGCGCAGGTGTTATGTTTGTAGTCATCCCGGGCATTTGCAGGCCTCATGCTCAGCCAGCCCATGGAGGAATCATCCTCAAACCCCTACAGCACCTTCAGGTGGGAGCCAGCCTCCAAGTTCCCGTACCCCTTACCCAAGAGGACGCCTTGGATGGAGGGAGACCCAGCTCAGATGCTATCAATGTGGACAGCCAGGGCATCGGCAAGTCTCCTGCCCAGCTGTTCAAATGAGGACTGATCCTGCACCCAATCGGATTGTTAATTATTTACAGCCCAGTGCCATGGAGGAAGATGTGGCACCGCTATGTGAGGACTGGCCTAGTGACTCAGCCCCCCATGTTGCACCACCAGGAGTTTACGGGGTGTGACCCACAGTTATGACGACTTCTGCTCATCAAGGTAAGCACTTGCAGGAGGTTGTGCTGGATGGACAGAGACTTGTTGGATTTTGTGACTCGGGTGCTTTCCTCACACTGGCTGATCCCCGAGTGGTTCGGCCTGAGGCAATCCATAGAGGACCTGGGATTGTCATTGAACTGGCTGGTGGACAATGGAGGACTATTCCCACAGCCACTGTGGATCTGAACTTTGATTTTGGGGTCAGGCGATGTGTGGTTGGGGTGATGGGTGGTCTGCCTGCAGCTGTTCTCCTGGGCAATGATGTGGGAGAGCTACGATGCCAATTCGTGGCTGCATGAAGCCACATGTAAGTAACGCTCTGCCTGTGTGTACTTAACCAGTGACCTGTAGAGGTCCCTAGTACGTACACAAGTTGGGAGGGGGAGGGATTGTGAAGATGTAATTTACCCTCTCACTGTATATGCTGTGATGCTATGTCATGATATGTATATTTCCCTGTCATTTATTTTGTATAATATGTCATGTAACTTTTCCCTGGTTGTATTAGTTGTAATTCATGTATTTCCTTGGGGGAGCTACTGGTCTCAATGTGTCTCTCTCATACAATTGCAGTCTTGGCATCTAATGTGATTATGTAAATAGCCTGTCCTCTTCTATCCAGAGTTGTGTATCTAGTCTGTAATTGCATTGGCCAGTGAAGGAATAATCATTGTTCTGCACAGCAGGGGATCCCTTCATCTACTGTGGCTGGCAGACATATTGGAGCCCTGTGATGGACCAAACCATTGATGATAGGATGTGTGACCCCTACTCCCTGAACATGGTGGGCTGGTCAAGGAGCACAGACAATGCATTTCCCTTTTTGTAACTTCAGAGTGAGCTGAAACTTGGAAGAAGAAGGAGCTCCCAGCCTGGGTGGCTGTGGACATGGACGGAGCTAGGCCTGTGTGGCGGCCCGTGGGATTGTGTGGAACTGTTTGGACTACTGTAAGGATGATTGCTTTGTTATCTGGTCCGAGGATTGTCGGGAAGGGCCCCCGAATCTGTTTTACGTGGACTTATTGTGTGCTGTTCCAGTGTTCTTGTGAATAAACCTGTTGGATCGTCCCTCGGCCTCGTCCATCCTTTGCTCTGTTGTACACTCCCGTCACAGGGTCCTTATGCCAAATATTTTTATTTATTTATTTTATACCATCATAAATGCAAATAGCGACTGTTATTTGGAAGAATCAGACACGCTGTCACTTAGGGTGTGGGCGTATCTGACTACAACCAATCACAAATGCCGGTAGGCAGGGAAAGCAGAGCATATACAATAAAGGTAATGCACGGCACTGGAAATGAATGCGTGGCCTGGAAGCAGTGTACAGCTGTGCGGAGCCTCAGGGAGTACAGCGCTTGCTCCTATTGCCCTATCTACCAACATTTTTAATCACCTTCATAGACTTATATGGGGCCCAGAACTGGATTTTAAAAACCAGATCACAGGGATTCATCGGTCCCAGTTGTCTGCGAGTCCGCCATCATTAATTATGAACTTTTAATCATGGTGTGCTGGAGACAGAGGAATTAGATTGTGCCTGGTGAGGAAAAGGACCACTGTGAGTACAATCATTACATTGTTATATATTAAAGGTTAATAATAAATGAATTGCTCCTCAAATTCACACAGATATTATGTTTTTGTCAAAAGACCCCATACATATAAGATAGTTGTCAGCTAAGTAATGGGTTTGCCAATCATTTGGACGGCTGCTGTCTTGCCCGACATTCGCAAGCAGAGGAACGACTGTTGTGCCGAGCATTCTCGTGTTCTCTATGAGAGGCACTGCCAGATATCTATGATAGCAGCATATCTCTAGGAGTATAAAAGGTTAGGCAGTCCAAAATCTATTGCGGGAGAGTCAATGGACCTCAACACATTAGACCGTCAGCCGAATGCGTTGATATCAAATTTTTTGGCCAACGTTAGTCTAAAGCAGGGGTCAGGAGCCATTTTGGCTGAGAGAGCAATGAACGCCCCATACTTTAAGATCTAATTCCGTGACAACCATACCCACCAGGCGAGAGCGGCAATTCTGGAACGTCTCAGAAGGTCCCAGTAGGTGATGCAGCGGGCATGGAGGAGGGGGTGTTGTGCCTCAAGAGGGTTCGTGTGCGGGGGGTCAGAGATATTGCTGCAGGCTCGTGGGTTGTCATGGCAGCGGGCGCCATTGATCTGCCTGTGGGCTGCTTTGAACCTCCAGCAGTTGACAAGATTGACTTCAAGAATTGGCCACGGCGCGTGTGCAGATAAATGCAATGGACTTCAAGTAAATGGCCGCCGAGTCTTGCCTGCTCATGCACCACCTCTGTGGCCATTTTCTTGAAGTCGATCTTGTCAACTGCAAGAGATTCAAAGCAGACCGCACTCCATTGGCTACTGTGGGCTTGAGGGGTGTTGCGGCGGCCTCTATTTATCTGCCTGTGGGCTGCTTTGAATCTCCCACAGTTGACGAGATCGACTTCAAGAAAATGGCTATGGCACTTGGCACTTGTGCAGATGAACGCAATGGACTTAAAGAAAATGGCGGCAGAGACCTATCTGCGCATGCACCGCCTCCACGGCCATTTTCTTGAAGTTGATCTCGTCAATTGCGGGAGATTCAAAGCAGCCCACAGATCAATGACGCCCGCCGCCGTAACACCCCATGAGCCCGCAGTATCACCACCCCTGAGCCACAACTGCCATCCCAGTAAGCCATATGCAGTTTGTAAGACGCACCCCCAGTTTTCCCCCAAACTGAAAGATATGTCTGCGAGTAAGATGTGGCCATCAAAAGAGCCACTTTTGGCTCATGAGCCATAGGTTCCCGACCTCTGGTCTAAAGTATATGGTGCCCTAAAGGTGGCTTTACACACTGCAACATCGCAAACGACATCGCTGTAACGTCACCGGTTTTGTGACGTAATAGCGACCTCCCCAGCGACATTGCAGTGTGTGAAACACATCAGCGACCTGGCCCCTGCTGTGAAGTTGTGATCGCTACAAATCGTTCAGGACCATTCTTTGGTCCTTTGTTTCCCGCTGTGCAGCAAAGTTTTAGTGTGTAAAGGGGACTTTACAGCGACTTCGTTAGCGACTTCCCTTTCAAAAAGCTGCTTTACAACGTCTCCAATGACTAGCTAGGTCGTTCTGCAGGTCCGGATCGCTGTTGCGTCGTTGGCCAGGTTTGCCTGTTTGACAGCTCACCAGAGACTTTGTAGCGATCCCGGCCAGGTTGGGATCGCTGGTGGGATCGCTAGAAAGTCTCAGTGTGTAAAGGGGCCTTTAGGTTTGTACTTTTAAACAAACTTTAGGTTTATTGATCACTTGTGCATGTTTGATAAGGTTGTTTGAGCCATAAAATGTTAGATGTACTAACTACACGTGGTAAAATGATTATGCATATCTAGTGTGTTACTTATATATATCAGCATATTGCCTTAGAGATATTGTTGAGTAGTTATATGAGTTAAGTATTCATTAAAAATCTTAAGCACCCGACCATAGGCACACAGCTGCTTCATTTGATAATTTATATATTTCTATGAGTAATGTGACATTGTGATGTGAGAACATTTTGTTACTAATCTGTGAACACTATTAGACATCTTAAGAGATTTGGAATTACTGGAGTAAATGTTCTCTTCAATGAATTGGAGATTGCTCCAATAACAAAGTAAAGACATTCAATGGATCATACGGATGAACAGTGTCGGGGTTTGGGTTTAGGCCAGAGGAAATTATTCTGTGGGACATCTCTTTGATCCAGAAATATCCAAGAGCAATAATCTGCAAGTAATCTGTTACATGTTAAACTACACTTAAGTGGGCTTTACACTTTGCGACATCGCTAGCGATGTCGCGAACAATAGGACCTGCCCACGTCGGTGGCGCGTCATGGGGTGATCGCTGCCGTAGCGAACAATATCGCTACGGCAGCGTTACACGCAATTACCTGTTCACCGACGTCTCTGTGGCCGCCGAACAATCTCTTTTAAGGGGGAGGGACGTTCAGCGTCACAGAGGCGTCACTAAGCGGCAACCCAATAGAAGCGGAGGGGCGGAGAGGAGCGGCCGGAACATCCCGCCCACCTCTGTTACGGGGGGGACTGGCAGATTAGGACCAGGGTGTATATATCCAAATCGCCAGTCTGGGCCCATCGTGCTCCAGATGGCAATGAAGCTGCTGGCACCCTGTGGGTTAGGCGGAGACTATAGAGCTGATGACTCAGAGATAACCCAGGAGACCTGGGAACCTGTCACGTGTGTAGGGACACGTCACACCGGACGACAACCCAGTTAGCGTTTCGGTGGAGCGGGCGCTACTCCCACCACGTGTGAAGGGAACACGTCAGACTGGATGGTGACCAGGTAGCGTTGACCGAGAAGACCGCTGCCACAGTGCCCTGTCGGCCAAGAGTGTAAGACACGTCAGGCCGAGCGGTCCTTCGATTAGCGTTTCTGGTCACTACTCGAATGGCCACATGTGTAGAGCACATGTCAGGCCAAGAGATCACATCAGTAGCGTTGACTGGGAAGCCAAGGAGGATAATAGGTTCACACACCCAATCCTGGAACACCCTATTAACTCCACAGGGGTCCTGGGGTATGCAGTCCATGAACGTAGGAGGCACAACCGGACAGGTGGTGCAACAGGTGCGTTGTCCGTGTGCGTAGAGGGCACTCTCGGACAGGTGACGCAGCAGGTATGCTGTCTGTGTGCATAGGAGGCACAACCGGACAGGTGACGCAGCAGCCGCAGCCCAGTTAACGCCACTGGACTGCTATAGCACAAAAAGGAACGGTAGCAAGGAAGCATGGCGCCTGACCCTCATGTGCTCAGCCACGAATCTTGGCGTGACAGGCACCGTTCGCCTAGCCCTACCTACCGCTTTCAACAAAACTTATGCCACCATGAATTCTAAGTGAATATGAGAAGACTGCGCACCTCCATGTCTCCAGCCCCTTTTATAACCTAGATCCGCCCCAAACCCAGGGTGGGACCACCAAGGTCCAATAGCAGAATGCCATGTCATCAGCGACCTATCCAAAACCGCCACGTCATTGATGACCTCATGGCAGCCACGCCCCAAACACTTCACCAGTCATCGTCTGACGACCAATGGTGAGGTGTCAGATCATAGGGGCGGGCCTCTGCGAGCCAGTCCGGTGTGGCCACGTCATCCGGACACCTAACATCCTCTGCCCTATCAAGGCTTGCCACCTCACGGACATGCTCAGTGAGGTCCTTACCGGACCTAGCCTCTGATGCACTAAGTGCCTGAGCATGCTCAGTAGCCTGCACAACAGACTCAGAAATCAGACTATCTGCCTGAGCATGCTCAGTAGGCACAACACAGGACCTAGACACAGCATGAAGTCCAAGTACCTGTGCAAAGAGGCTGTTAGAATTAATTGTGGGAGCATGCTCAGTAGCCTGAACTGAGGACTTAGTCTCAGAAATGACACAATTAGGCTGAGCATGCTCACTAGGCGAAACACTGGACTTAAGCTCTGACCGGGGTGAATCGACGCGCGCGCGCGCACCAGCCGCCGACTCCACACTTAGACAAGGTGGAAGGAGCAGTCAGCTGGACGACCCGAAGCATTGCCAAGAATGGCAGCCGGCGCCTGGGAGCATCAGGAACCGCAGCAGGCTGCCTGCGGCTATGACGGCGCTGGTTCGTAACAGTACCCCCCCTCTAGCGGCCCTCCAACTCTTATGGTCTATAGTCACCACAGATACCAGTGAGCGACGGGCGGAAGATGGAGACATGCAGTAGGAGCTACAAGACTCGCTCCACCGTGTAATCACCCCAGACGACCAGTCGATATGTGGGGAATGCCGCTTCAACCAAGGAATACTCAGCAGAATATCATCTGCACCCTTAGGGAGAACCAGAAATGAAATGGTCTCCCTATGCCCAGATGACATGGCAAGGGAAATGGGAACTGTCTGCTGGTGAATTACCTCGGGCAAAAAGGACTCATCCACCACACGGACTCTCATTGGCCTTGGCATTTGCACCAGCGGGATTGCATGCCGCCGGGCAAAAGAGGAGGAGATGAAACTATCCCCAGCACCTGTGTCCACACTTGCCTTTGTGGACCATGTTGACCTCTTAAAGGAAATGGACACAGGAAACGTCACCCTAATGGATGATGCCGAGTCCAGTCTACCTCCAGCTATGATCACCAATCGCGGTCACTTACCTTGACGCTTTGGGCAACGGTTAGCATAATGACCATACTGCCCACAAGCAAAACAGGAAGTAGCCTTGCGACTCGATGACCTAGCAGCACCAACCCTAGTGATGTCCATAGGGACAGAGACGTCCTCTAAGGGAGGTGCAGTAGGAGAGACCACTACAGTGGCTGAACGACTCTCTGACCTGCGCTCCAGCTGACGTTCGGAGGTCCGCAGGTCAATGCGGGTAGCTAGAGTCATAAGGCTCTCAAGAGTAGTTGGTACCTCGTGCAACGCTACCACATCATTCACGTGCGAGGATAATCCCTTCCAAAACAGTGGAATGAGAGTCTTCTCTGGCCACCCTAGTTCTGCAGCAAGTGTCCTGAAACTCACAGCATAGTGACTCGATGAGGTACGCCCCTGCTCCAAAATCAGTAGCTGTAGGGCTGAGTTGTGAGTGACCTGAGGCCCCAGGAACACTTGCCTCAAAGACTCCAAAAACTCCTCAGAGTCCTGAACTACGGGGTCATTCCTCTCCCACAATGGTGTAGCCCACTCCAGTGGTCTATCAGAGAACAAGGAGGTGATAAACCCCACCTTCGACCTCTCTGTAGGGAACCGTGCAGCCAACAGCTCTAGATGAACTGAGGACTGATTCACAAATCCCCTACATGCCTTGCTGTTCCCCATAAACTTGTTGGGCAGCGAGAGGTGAGGGAGGGTTGGAGTAGGCTTGGTGGCCGACACCATTGCAGCTGCTTGAGCCACCACATCATACATATCAGCAGCAAGGGCTGACTGCTCCAGAGACCTCACTCTGGCCTCAAGCTGCTGTATGAACTGACATAGCTGCTCTATCTCCGCCATGCCAGCCAGACCCTGGCGCAGTCTTGCTGTTACAGGGGGTCTGGCAGATTAGGACCAGGGGGTATATATCCCAATCACCAGTCGGGGCCCACCATGCTCCAGATGGCAATGAAGCTGCTGGCACCCTGTGGGTTAGGCGGAGACTATAGAGCTGATGACTCAGAGATAACCCAGGAGACCTGGGAACCGGTCACTTGTGTAGGGACACGTCAGACCGGACGACAACCCAGTTAGCGTTTCGGTGGAGTGGGCGCTACTCTGACCACGTGTGAAGGGAACACGTCAGGCTGGATGGTGACCAGGTAGCGTTGACCTCTGCGACAGTGCCCTGTCGACCACATGTGTAAGACATGTGAGGCTGAGCAGTCCTTTGATTAGTGTTACTGGTCACTACTCAAATATCCCCGTGTGTAGAGGACACGTCAGGCCAAGAGATCACACCAGTGACTGGGAAGCCAAGAAGGATAATAGGTTCACACACCCAATCCTCGAACACCCTGTTAACTCCACAGGGGTCCTGGGGTGCGCTGTCCGTGCATGTAGGAGGCACAACTGGACAGGTGGTGCAACAGGTGCGTTGTCCGTGTGCATAGAGGGCACTCTCCGACAGGTGACGCAGCAAGTATGGTGTCCGTGTGCGTAGGAGGCAGAACCGGACAGGTGACGCAGCAGCCGCAGCCCAGTTAACGCCACTGGACTGCTATAGCACAACAGGAATGGTAGCAAGGAAGCACGGCGCCTTACCCTCATGTACTGAGCCACGAATCTTGGCGTGACAGGCACCTTTTGCATAGCCCTACCTATCGCTTCCAACAAATCTTATGCCACCATGAATTCTAAGTGAATATGAGAAGACTGCGCACCTCCATGTTGTCTCCAGCCCCTTTTATAACCTAGATCCGCCTCAAACCCAGGGTGGGACCACCAAGGTCCAATAGCAGAATGCCATGTCATCAGCGACGTCACCAGCAGCCTATCCGGAACCGCCACGTCATTGATGACCTCATGGCAGCCACGCCCCAAACACTTCACCAGTTATCGTCTGACGACCAATGGTGAGGTGCCAGATCATAGGGGTGGGCCTCTGCGAGCCAGTCCGTAGTGGCCACGTCATCAGGACACCTGACATCCTCTGCCCTATCAGGGCCTGCCACCTCATGGACATGCTCAGTGAGGTCCTTACCGGACCTAGCCTCTGATGCACTAAGTGCCTGAGCATGCTCAGTAGCCTGCACAACAGACTCAGAAATCAGACTATCTGCCAGAGCATGCTCAGAAGGCACTTCCCAGAACTTAGACACAGCACGAAGTCCAAGTACCTGTGCAAAGAGGCTGTTAGGATTAATTGTGGGAGCATGCTCAGTAGCCTGAACTGAGGACTTAGTCTCAGAAATGACACAATTAGGCTGAGCATGCTCACTAGGTGAAACACTGGACTTAGACTCTGACTGGGGTGAATCGACATGCGCATGCGCACAAGACACCTCTCCACACTTAGACAAGGTGCAAGGAGCAGTCAGCTGGACGGCCCAAGGCACGGCCAAGAACGGCAGCCGGCGCCTTGGCGCAACAGGAACCGCAGCAGGCTGCCTGCGGCTATTACGGCACTGGTTCGTAACAACCTCCCTCCTTCCTCATTGCCGGTGGCCGCAATGTTGTTAATGTTGTTCTTCATTCCTGCAGTGTCACACATAGCGATGTGTGCTGCCGCAGGAACGACAAACAACCTGCATTCCAAATGAGGAACAATTTTTTGAAAATGAAAGACGTGTAGACGACGAACGATTTTACACCTTTTTGCGATCGTTACTGATCGCAAAAAGGTGTTACACACAACGACATCGCTAACGAGGCCGGATGTGCGTCACCAACACCGTGACCCCAAAGATATCTCGTTAGCGATATCGTTGTGTGTATATGGGCTTTTAGGACTATACATAGCAAAACTTCCAAACCTGGGTCTAGTTCACCAGTACAACCTTAAAGGATCTGTCAAACTTTCCGATGCTTTTTCTTATTTCAATCTAATATATAAAGCTGAATGTGTGTATATATGTGTGTGTGTATGTGTGTGTGTATGTGTGTATGTATGTCCGGGATTGGCATCTGCACCGTCGCAGCTACAAAATTTTGCACACTCACACTTCTGGACTCCGAGAGCGTCATAGGCTATGTTTCGAGGGGAAATTTTAACCCCGCGCTTTACAGTTATTCACCAAAAAACCTGCCTCCATTAAAGCGAATGGAGCTGGGAGCCACAGTGCAGCCAGAACTTCAGAAGAATGTGCAGCCACGCCTGTTATGATCCGGAACCATGGAAGACCACCACAAATCATTGGCAAAAGGTGACAAGAGCATTGGCAACTAATCTGGCCGCCATCCCCTTACTAACCATCACAACTAGAAGTAGCCGAGGGGTGAACTAACATCCTGTGCACCGCGAACCCAGCCAGAGAACTAACTATCCTAAAGGTATGGAAAGATGAATAACTCTCTGCCTCAGAAAATAGACAAGAATAGCAAGCCCCCCACATTCAAAGACTGCGGTGATATAGGAAAAACACAATACACAGGTAGATGACAGGATTAGCAAAAGGTGAGGCCCCCGCTGACTAAAATAGGAAAGGACAGGAAAGGGACTGATGGTGGCCAGAGAAAAACCCTGCAAAATACCAACTTCCTGATAGTAAAAAAAGGCCCTCAGATCGCACGATCTGAACTCCGTCCTATACCAGGTGCCCTTGTCATAGCAATGAACAGAAAACAAGAATCATAAAGTCAACAAGCCACAAACACATGGACCCAAAGGAGCTATACTCCACACAGAACTGCAGGGAGTTCCTCAACAATCCACTAAGGGGAAAAATCCCTGCAAGTAAATAAACTGAAACCAACCCCAGCAAATGACAAACCCCGATAAACAAAAGAACCAGACAATAAATAAATAGCAAGCACTTATCTGGAGAAGATGTGGTGTAGAGCAGGATTAAGCAGGCTGGAGATACAAAGAACAACTGACATCCGGCAACAGCCTGCAATCAGACCAGGATTTAAATAACAAAAAACAAAAGAAACATGGAGTAATAAATAGTGCAAAACAATAACAAATTTTATTCAGTTATACACACGGGCATTATAAATGTGTGAGGCTTCCTATCTCTACCACCCTCGCCTTTCCTCCCTAATGAAGCGGTACCCACAGTGGTAGTATCTATCCTGCGAAACGTACGTTGGAGGTTATAGGGGGCTCTCTTCTATGGGGGGTCTCCCTACCTGAGGATCTTGGCTCCTTTTTTGCAATTAGCATCTTGCAAGTAGCCCTTTGTACATCGCTATATATTGTACTATGTTGATGGCAGGTGATATAGTGGATTTCACACATATATTGTGCTCATAGCAGCTTTACGATTTCATGTTTGCACTTGTCACTTTATAATCTCTGTATGCTGCTATTTTTTGCACTGAATCCACTTATGCACTTAGCACTTTATGACTATTTATTTATTACATGCTGTCATGTTGGTATTTTGTCTGTAATAACTGCCAGTCAGGTTAATATACTGACATTTTTGGATTGTTTCCATACATGCTGCTGCCTCTTCCCCTGGGGTCACCATCTACTCCCATCCCCCCATTCTTTGCATTTGATTGTGTTTACATGGCCATTCCCTCCCCTTTTTTTGTGTCTTGTCTATTTCATATAACTGAATAAAATTTGTTATTGTTTTGCACTATTTATTACTCCATGTTTCTTTTGTTTTTTGATATTGTATAGGAGTATGTGCTAGGCACATGTTTTGCCCCATTGAGGGCAATTGTGCCTCATATTGTGATAAATGACGGTCATGAGGTATAGCTTTCTCAGGATTTAAATAAGCAGAGAGTTAGCAAAAAAAACACCCACTGCACAACACACCTGGTCCAAGTCCAAACCATTCCTGGCCACCAGAGGGAGCCTCCCAGCAGCCAAAACATAACTAACATTCACAACACACGCCCTTAAATGGAATGTTGGCGTTTCACAATGCAGCCAGGGAAAGAGACAGACACAGACAAGGAAAGAGGCAGACACAGACAGGGTAAGAAACAGACATAGACAGGGTAAGAGACAGGCACAAAGAGACAGACACAAAGAGACAGACTGACAGGGAAAGAGACAGACAGGGAAAGAGAGAGACAGGTTAAGAGACAGACACAGATAGGTAAAGAGACAGAGACAGACACAGGGAAACAGACAGACAGGGAAAGAGAGGGAAAGAGACAGACAGGGTAAGAGACAGACAAAGACAGTTAAAGAGACAGACAAAGAGATAGACACATGGAAAGAGACAGAGGGAAAAAGGGAAAGAGACAGACAGGGAAAGAGACAGACAGGGAAAGAAACAGACAGGGAAAGTGACAGAGATAAATAGACAGACAGGTAAAGAGATAGACAGACGGAGAAAGAGACAGAGACAGTCAGAGACAGACAGGGAAAGAGACAGACAGACAAAGAGATAGAGAGAGAGACAGAGAGATATATGCAGAGGGGGAGTGTTACGGGGGGCTGTCTGATAATAACCGAAAGGAGTATCAGACAGTCAGGGTCCACCGTGCAAAGACTTTGCTGCAGACTATGGCAGAGTGCAATACCTCTGTTAACTCACAGAAGGATATAATAAGTAAGTAAAGCAATTCCTCCCTTACTTGGAGGGTGTGTGGAATGATCTCTGTTAATAATCACAGAGACAAAGGCAATGTGTGCGAAATGGCACCTACCTAGGTCCGCTCTTCTAGTGGTGCAAAAGAGACGAACAGCAGCGTAAGCCGCACAAAGCTCCTACCTGCGTTCGCTCCACTAGTGTGCGAGGACACGAACCACTAAATATGGCACCTGCCTAGGTCCGCTCTTCTAGTGGTGCAAAAGAGACGAACAGCAGCGTAAGCCGCACAAAGCTCCTACCTCTGTTCGCTCCCCTAGTGTGCGAGGATACGAACAACTGCCAGACGCAGTATAAGGAACGTTACCCTAGCGGCAACGTCCACCTACGAGTAGAATCACAAGGCCCAGCCAGACCATGTGCCTCAGGCACCTGCCTATGTCCACTCCCTTAAGAGGTAAGGATACGGACAGCAGCCGAAGCTGTAAGGTATAAGAACGCTACCCTGCCGGTAGCGCTCACCTAGCATAGACAGAGGAATGCCTAGAGGAACGCGCACAGAGCGTCTACTCATATGCATGAACCAAGAGGACTGAGCACCATGCGGCGTGTGTCAGGGTCTTATATAGACTCTGTGCCCCATCCAAGATGGAGGACACCAGAGCCAATCCGCTGCCAGAACGACAGGAGTGACGTCATGCTGGCCTATCACCGAGCAAGACGTCACAAGCACATGACCAGCGACCAATCGGCATAGAAGGTGTCAGAGACATGTGACCTCGTGTCAGCGATGATGTCACCCGCACATGTGCAATGGCTCCAAGAATGGACTTAGTCTCCGGCGCTCGCACATGTGCAGTAGCAAGAAATCTGGACTTAGTCTCCAGCGCTCGCACATGTGCAGTAGCAAGAAATCTGGACATAGTCTCCAGTGCTCGCAGCAACCGTAACAGTACCTCCCCCTCAAGGGCCCCCCTCCCGGCGACGCAGGTAATCGGCAACTAAGTCGGGAGCATGGACAGCCTCCTCAGGCTCCCAAGAGCGATGTTTCGGGCCATAGCCCTCCCAATCTATCAAGAAGAACCTGCGCCCTCTAACCATCTTAGAACCTACTATGGCTCGTACCTCATAGCTAGAGCGAGAGGAATCAGAGGCAGGAGAGTGCACTTCACGAGCGTGAGGTAAAATAGCCGGCTTTAGCAGTGAGACATGGAATTTGTCATGAATCCTAAGATGGACGGGTAACTTCAATTGATAGACTACAGGATTTACCTGTCGAAGAACCTCATAAGGACCCAGGAAGCGAGGAGCAAATTTGACAGAGCTCACTCTAAGTCTCACGTGTTTTGCAGAGAGCCACACAAAGTCCCCTGGAGAAAAGACAGGAGCCGGGCGACGAAACCGATCGGACACCGTCTTCATACGGTCCTTAGCTGCTTGGATCGACTCTTGAGTCCGATCCCAAACCTCTCTGGCATTAGTTGCCCAGTCGGCCACAAGAGGAGGAGGTGCAGCAGCGGGAAACGGTACCGGTACCCTAGGGTGTTGCCCATTATTGAGTACGAACGGTGTCTGCCCAGTGGCCTCAGCCAGCGAATTGTTAAGGGCAAATTCTTCCCAGGGTAGGAGGGAGGACCAGTTATCGTGGTTCTCAGCAACAAAGTGTCGAAGGTATATAATCATAGATTGATTGGTACGTTCAACCAAACCATTAGTCTCCGGATGGTATGCCGAAGAGAGATTCAACTCAATTTGCAGAAGGCTACAAAGATCTCGCCAGAAACGGGAAGTAAATTGCGGGCCTCTATCACAAATGATACGATCTGGCATCCCGTGAAGCCTAAAGACATGCTTGAGGAATAGTTTGGCTAGTAGCCTGGAAGATGGGATTCTCGATAACGGTACGAGATGAACCATCCGGGAGAAATGGTCCGTAATGACCCACACAAATCTATGTCCCTGTGAACATGGAAGATCACCCACAAAGTCCATGCCTACCACCTCCCATGGTCTATCTGGCACTGGTAAAGGATGCAAGAGCCCAGCCGGTCTCTGCCGTAATGGACGGTTGCGAGCACACGAGTAGCAGGAACCGACATATCTCTTGACGTGGCTGGCTAAGTATGGCCACCAATACCACCTCTCCAGTAACTCTCGTGTCCGCCTAATACCAAAATGCCCACCCACCTTTGAGGTGTGGGCCCATGACAGTATATCATTCTGTCGATCAGGCGGAACAAAGGTCTTGCCCGGTGGGATTTGGTCTAACGTCACAGGGGAGAGCGTATGAAAAACCCTGGAGGGAAGGATAAGACGAGGTTCGTCAATCTCTTCCTGGGTAGAAAGCATAGAGCGAGACAGGGCGTCTGCCTTGTTATTCTTACTCCCAGACAGATAGTTGATGGAGAAGTGAAAGCGGGAGAAAAACAAGGACCAGCGGGCTTGGCGAGGATTCAGACGCTGAGCGGTTTGTAAGTACGTCAGATTCTTATGGTCTGTATAGACCTGGAAAGGATGTTTCGCTCCTTCCAGCAAGTGACGCCACTCCTCCAAGGCTAATCTCAAGGCGAGCAGTTCCCTATCCCCAATGGTATAGTTTCTCTCTGCTGGTGAAAAGGTTTTAGCAAAGAAGAAACACGGCCTTTTTCTACCTGCACCGTTCTTTTGATACAAGACCGCACCAGCACCCACTGAAGAGGCATCAACCTCTAAGAGGAAGGGCTTACTCTCATCGGGTCTTTGAAGAACGGGAGCAGTTGAAAAGTGTCTTTTTACTGCCTCAAAAGCCTGAGATGTCTCAGTAGACCAGGCTTTGGGATTAGCACCTTTCTTAGTCAAGGCCACCAAAGGAGCCACCAAAGTAGAAAAATGGGGTATGAACTGCCTGTAATAATTTATGAATCCTAAGAAGCGTTGCACCGCCTTCAAGGAATGAGGTTCGGACCATTGCAGGACAGCAGAGAGCTTCGCAGGATCCATAGCCAGACCCTCTTGTGAGATAATGTAACCCAAAAAAGGCAATGAGGATTGCTCGAATACACATTTCTCGAGTTTAGCAAACAATGAGTGCTCCCTTAAACTGGAAAGGACACGAACGACATCCTGACGATGAGTCTCCAGATCAGGAGAAAAAATCAGGATGTCGTCCAGATACACCACTACTGAGGATAACAGTAAATCCCTGAACACATCGTTTACGAAGTCCTGAAATACTGCGGGTGCATTACATAACCCAAAAGGCATGACGAGGTATTCATAGTGACCGTCTCGGGTGTTAAAAGCGGTCTTCCATTCGTCACCCTTTCGAATTCGTACCAAGTTATACGCACCCCGCAGATCCAACTTCGTAAAAACTTGAGCTCCTGTCAGTCTGTCAAAGAGCTCCGAAATTAAAGGTAATGGGTATTTGTTCTTTATTGTGATTGCGTTGAGACCCCGGTAATCTATGCAGGGACGCAAATCACCCTCTTTCTTCCGAACAAAGAAAAACCCAGCTCCCGCGGGAGAGACAGACTTACGAATGAACCCCTTCTCTAAACTCTCTCTTATATAGGTCGACATGGCCTCCGACTCAGGTATCGACAGGGAATAAACCCTGCCTTTAGGTGGAACCGAACCTGGGATAAGGTCTATGGCACAGTCATACGGCCTATGGGGTGGAAGAACCTCAGCACCCTGTTTGGAGAACACGTCAGCGAAATCCAAATATGGTGTAGGTATGGGAGAGAGATCAGTTGATGCAACCGCAACGACCTTAGGTGGTAAGGGAAGACATCGGGACTGACATTTCGAACCCCAACTAATAATGCTGTCAGACTCCCAGTCAATGTGAGGAGCATGAGTCCGAAGCCATGGAAGACCCAGAAGGACGTCGTCTATACCCTCAGGCAAAACAAGAAAAGAAATCTCCTCTATGTGACCATGAGACAGGGAAAGGCGCAAGGGAACTGTCCTCAATGTAATGGAGTCAGACAACATAGTTCCATTAACAACACGGACAGGAATAGGCGCCTCTAACATGATAGAGGGAATATTGTGTCCCTTTACAAATCCTGAGGACACAAAAATCCCATCAGCTCCGGAATCCACAAAAGCCATAATAGGCCATGTATTCTCAGATAACGAGAGCTGACCTGGGATACAACACTTAGAGGGTGCAGAAGACGTCTCTAGTAACCCCCCTCTAATGGTTACTAGGCCAGGGAGTTTCCCTGACGACTAGGACACTTGTTGGCATAGTGCCCAGCCTGACGACATACGTAACATATAGGAGGACCAGACTTGCGTAGTCTGGAGAACGTATGACCTAACTCCATAGGAGTGGGAGATGTTTCAGATGCTGAGGAAGATGGTAGTGGACCCTCAACAACTGGAATAGCCCGATGCTTAGGGCGTGAGGAAGAGACCTCGAGTCTACGTTCCTTATGGCGTACATCGATTCTCGTTGCTACTGTGATCAAGTCCTCCAGAGAAGCAGGGACCTCACGAGTAGCAAGAGCATCCTTGACATAGCCTGCCAACCCTCTCCAGAAGATAGGAATCAACACCTTCTCTGGCCAATCTAGTTCTGCCACCAGAGTTCTAAAAGCAATGGCATAAGAACTAGTGGATAACGAACCCTGAGATAGATCTAACAGTCTCAGGGCCGCATCATGGGTAACCTGCGGACCCATGAATACCGCCTTAAGAGCATCAAGAAAGTCTTGATGTCTCAGAGTAACCACATCAGAGCGCTCCCATAGGGGAGTCGCCCATTCTAAGGCTTTGTCCTGAAGTAAGGAGATGATAAAGCCTACTCTGGACCTCTCCGTAGAGAAGCGAGAAGAGTTGACCTCTAGGTGTATCTGACACTGACTAATGAAACCATGACATGATCTGGCATCGCCAGAATATCTGTTTGGCAGAGCAAGTCGAGGATCATGTGCAGATGTCACCATGGTCTGAGGTTTATCCTCTATACTCTTGAGCCGTGACTCAAGTACTTGTATGTAACGGTGTAACTGCTGATATTCTGCCATAACTGCCAGACCCTTGGCTCAGTCCTAATGTTACGGGGGGCTGTCTGATAATAACCGAAAGGAGTATCAGACAGTCAGGGTCCACCGTGCAAAGACTTTGCTGCAGACTATGGCAGAGTGCAATACCTCTGTTAACTCACAGAAGGATATAATAAGTAAGTAAAGCAATTCCTCCCTTACTTGGAGGGTGTGTGGAATTATCTCTGTTAATAATCACAGAGACAAAGGCAATGTGTGCGAAATGGCACCTACCTAGGTCCGCTCTTCTAGTGGTGCAAAAGAGACGAACAGCAGCGTAAGCCGCACAAAGCTCCTACCTGCGTTCGCTCCACTAGTGTGCGAGGACACGAACCACTAAATATGGCACCTGCCTAGGTCCGCTCTTCTAGTGGTGCAAAAGAGACGAACAGCAGCGTAAGCCGCACAAAGCTCCTACCTCTGTTCGCTCCCCTAGTGTGCGAGGATACGAACAACTGCCAGACGCAGTATAAGGAACGTTACCCTAGCGGCAACGTCCACCTACGAGTAGAATCACAAGGCCCAGCAAGACCATGTGCCTCAGGCACCTGCCTATGTCCACTCCCCTAAAAGGTAAGGATACGGACAGCAGCCGAAGCTGTAAGGTATAAGAACGCTACCCTGCCGGTAGCGCTCACCTAGCATAGACAGAGGAATGCCTAGAGGAACGCGCACAGAGCGTCTACTCATATGCATGAACCAAGAGGACTGAGCACCATGCGGCGTGTGTCAGGGTCTTATATAGACTCTGTGCCCCATCCAAGATGGAGGACACCAGAGCCAATCCGCTGCCAGAACGACAGGAGTGACGTCATGCTGGCCTATCACCGAGCAAGACGTCACAAGCACATGACCAGCGACCAATCGGCATAGAAGGTGTCAGAGACATGTGACCTCGTGTCAGCGATGATGTCACCCGCACATGTGCAATGGCTCCAAGAATGGACTTAGTCTCCGGCGCTCGCACATGTGCAGTAGCAAGAAATCTGGACTTAGTCTCCAGCGCTCGCACATGTGCAGTAGCAAGAAATCTGGACTTAGTCTCCAGCGCTCGCACATGTGCAGTAGCAAGAAATCTGGACATAGTCTCCAGTGCTCGCAGCAACCGTAACAGGGAGACAGACATTATAATTACATTTATATCTATTTGTTTTGTGGTTTTTGTGTGCAGAATACATTTTTGTTAATACATTCTATTTTGTTAACAGCCGTTATTAACCCAGGCGAAACCGGGTAGTACAGCTAGTGTAAAATAAAAGTAATATTTAGCAACTTTTTAAAAAGTCTCAATTAGAAATTCGGTGTTTTTTTTTTTTAATTCTCCGTGAGCAATACATCTAAGAATGCAGAATCTAAGCCAAATTTGAGCCGATCACACACTTCCCGCAGCGCACACAATGCTGCACATCACTCAGACACCAGCACAGCACGATACTCACCACGGGGATTTTCCGAGCCCAATGCCCGAGCTTCAAGCCTAAAGGCCCATTTACACACAACGATATCGCTAACGAGATATCATCGGGGTCACGGTGTTGATGACGCACATCTGACCTCGTTAGCGACGTCGTTGTGTGTGACACCTTTTTGCGATCAGTAATGATCGCAAAAAGGTGTCAAATCGTTCGTTGTGTACACGTCGTTCATTTTCAAAAAATCGTTCCTCATTTGGAATGCAGGTTGTTTGTCGTTCCTGCAGCAGCACACATCGCTATGTGTGACACTGCAGGAACGAGGAGCAACATCGTACCTGTGGCCCCCAGCAATGAGGAAGGAAGCAGGTGGGCGGGATGTTACAGCCGCTCATCTCTGCCCCTCCGCTTCTATTGGGCGGCCGCTTAGTGACGCCACTGTGACGACGAATGAACCTCCCCCTTAAAGGAGAGGTTGTTCGGTGGCCACAGCGACATCGGTGAAAAGGTAATTGCGTGTGACGCTGCCATAGCAATATTGCTCGCTACGGCAGCGATCACCCCGTGACCCACCACTGACGTGGGTGGGTGCTATCGCTCGCGACATCGCTAGCGATGTCGCAACGTGTAAAGCCCGCTTAAGGTTCTCTCAACTCTAGTTACAATCACTACCACTTTAATCCTAGCATTATCTCCTAACATTTACAACCTGGGGAATGAAGAAATCTTAGTCCCACTTAATTCTGGGATTTTTTCAAATATTTTAATCCAAAATCCTTTAGCTTAGGGACAGTCTCACAATATGTGTAGCATACCAGTTTCAGATTCTTGGCACCTGTAGCAATTTGAGTAGTTTCTATAGCTCATTTTATATATTAATTCTAAAGTGTAATATTTGTTAATAATTTTTAACTGAATTATTTAATAATTCTCATTCAGCAATACTTATTCGTATTTTGATGCACACTTTACCAGTTAAAGAAAATCTGCCAGCAGTTGTTTGTCTTTGTAATCTGAGAGCAGCATAATGATCTTTTAGACCTTTACTGGCCAGCCACGCTGTGGAGTAGTTGGATGCATGTGATGGAGCATTGTCCTGCATGAAAATCATGTTTTTCTTGAACGATAGCGACTTCTTCCTGTACCACTGCTTGAAGAAGTTGTCTTCCAGAAACCGGCAGTAGGTCTGGGAGTTGAGCTTCCTCCATCCTCAACCTGAAAAGGTCCCACAAGTTGATCTTTGATGATCCCAGCCCATACCAGTCCCCACCTCCACCTTGCTGGCGTCTGAGTCGGAGTGGAGCTCTCTGCCCTTCACTGATCCAGCCTCTGGCCCATCCATCTGGCCATCAAGAGTCACTCTCATTTCATCAGTCCATAAAACCTTTGACAAAGAAGTCTTAATATATTTCTTGGCCGAGTCTTGACGTTTTATGTTTCTTGTTCAGAGGTGGTGGTTTTCAGCCTTCCTTACCTTGGCCTGTCCCTGAGTATGGCACACCTGGTGCTTTCTGATACTCCAGTAACGTTGCAGCTCTGAAATATGGCCAAACTGGTAGCAAATGGCATATTGGCAGCTTCACGCTTGATTTTCCGCAATTAATGGGCAGTTATTTTGCGCCTTTTTGCCCAACATGCTTCTTGTGACCCTGTTGGCTATTTGCCATGAAACGCTTGATTGTTCAGTGATCACGCTTCAAAAGTTTGGCAATTTCAAGACTGCAGCATCCCTCTGCAAAACATCTCACAATTTTAGACTTTTCAGAGCCCGTCAAATCTCTCTTCTGACCCATTTTAACAAATGAAAGGAAGTTGCCTAATAATTAAGCGCCCCTTATATAGGGTGTTGATGTCATTACACCGCACCCCTCCTCATTACAGAGATGCACATCACCTGATTTACTTAATTGTTAGTTGGCTCTCAGCCTATACAGCTTGGAGTAGGATAACGTGTATAAAAAGTATTATGTGATCAAAATACTCATTTGCCTAATAATACCGCACACGGTGTAGTCCTTCTGCTGTGTGTAACTCCTCCCCATTTCCATTGTACACAGATAGTTGCCAATCAGTGCTGTGGGCGGTGTTATACACAGTTCAACATTCTGAGGTCTACTAGACCTGCATCAAAGAAATCTATGATTGTATCACAACTACTGCACACAGTAATCTAAGTGATACATCACTGAAATCAGGCTTTTTTCAGATTGTACCCCGAAAACCTGTAACAGATTCCCTTTAAATTCTAATTCTTTTTTCCATACAGCGTTACAGCAGATTTTTCTGACCAATTTGTACAACTCTTTAAATACTTATTCAAGAGCAGCAATTGAGATAACATAATCATCCTTATTAGAATTATCTTATCTGCCTTAGAAATTGACAAATCTGCCCACCACTTGGCTTTCTTTCTTAGTTTATAGTCTAAGTAACAGGTGATGTTCATTTGGGTATATTCCGCAGAATCTTCTAGAATGTTTAACCTAAAAATTTGAAACTAGTTGTAGTACCCGGCGCTGCCCGGGATAGTAACTGTCTCTCTGTCTCTATCTCAGTCTCTGTCATATATATGTATAACTAGAAGGTGCCACAATAACCACATATTGCTATCCATTAAACGACATCTCATACATGTATAGAACCACTAGTAACCCCTAAAAGGAAATTACTCAAATGCCATCATATCAATAAAACAACTTTTATTAAACATTTAATCATAAAACAAATCATGACAATATTCGCTCAGAAACAAGTAGGGCAATGAACGATAGCAAGTGCGTCCCTCCTAACAGGGGGAGGGGTTGCCGCAGGCGCACCAGTACTGCTGCTACAGGTTCATAGAATTTAATTAGTGCAAAGACACATTACCAAAACCACAGCCTATTACAGACTGTGATTTACTGTAATTTGCTCTTAATAATACTATTATGTCACCCCAGTATGTGCCTAGGAGAGGTTGATTTTTTCTCTCTCATATGGGGGTAAAGAGTAGTCTGAACCACCTGATATTACAGGGAGAAAGGACCATACATTATTATGTCAATAGTATAGTATAACAACGTCCCAATTGGGAACACACAAGGTACCTCTCCCTGTATCAAATGGCTTTTTCGGCTATTATATACCCCATATAGTATACCCCTCACCATGGGATGGTCTAGACCGTAAGCCTCCTAGTAGCAGGACCTGCAGTTCAATCCTGCCTGAGCTATATGTGAATGGAGATACAACCCCCATATATAACAAGGGGGCCCCCCTCCCAACAGAACTCCAGAAAGGGGCTCCTCTGACATAGAGTAAAGGTAATTTCCAGCTAGAATTCACATGCTCAGGGGGATTGACCCAAACGTATACACAGTAAGCTATATGACAATCTGACCAATCAAATTATATCATAACCAGCAGCACATATAATAATGACTGGAGTCACGAACCTGAACAGCATAAATACCGATTGGTATGGTTCAGACTACTCTTTACCCCCATATGAGAGAGAAAAAATCAACCTCTCCTAGGCACATACTGGGGTGACATAATAGTATTATTAAGAGCAAATTACAGTAAATCACAGTCTGTAATAGGCTGTGGTTTTGGTAATGTGTCTTTGCACTAATTAAATTCTATGAACCTGTAGCAGCAGTACTGGTGCGCCTGCGGCAACCCCTCCCCCTGTTAGGAGGGACGCACTTGCTATCGTTCATTGCCCTACTTGTTTCTGAGCGAATATTGTCATGATTTGTTTTATGATTAAATGTTTAATAAAAGTTGTTTTATTGATATGATGGCATTTGAGTAATTTCCTTTTAGGGGTTACTAGCGGTTCTATAACTAGAAGGTGGCCCGATTCTAACGCATCGGGTATTCTAGAATTTATTGTGTAGTTAATATATGTTTTTTGTTATATATATCGATGTTGTTGTGTGTAGTTGTCAGTGTTTGTGTAGGGCACTGTAAATGTTTTGGGTGTTGTCTGGGTGTGGGGGGGGTGAGAGCGGTGTTGTATGTGTGTTGCATTGTGAGTGTTGCGTTGTCTGTGGAGCACTGTGTGTCTGCAGCGTTCTGTGTATGTGTGGTGCTGTGTGTGTTGCGCGGTTTGTGTGGGTGTGGAGTGCGTGTGTGTGTTTTGGGGGGAGGTATGTTTTGTGCAATGTGTGTGTTGTGCGGTATGTGCGTATATTTGTGTATGCCGCGGTGTTTGTGTGTTGGGTGTTGTGTGTGTGCGGCGTTGTCTGTGTGTGGGTGTCTGTGTAGGGCGGTGTTTGTGGTTCCCAGTGTGTGTGTGGTGTGTTATGCAGTGCGCGTGTGGCGCTGTGTGTGTTTTGGGGGGAGGTGTGCACCCCCATCGTGTTCCATCCCCCATGCTGCGCACCCCCCATCGTGCTCCATCCCCCATGCTGCGCACCCCCCATCGTGCTCCATCCCCCATGCTGCGTACCCCCATTGTGCTCTATCCCCCATGCTGCGCACTCCCCATCGTGCTCCATCCCCCATGCTGCGCACCCCCCATCGTGCTCCATCCCACATGCTGCGCACCCCCCATCATGCTCCATCCCCCATGCTGCGCACCTCCATCGTGCTCCATCCCCATGCTGCACACCCCCCATCGTGCTCCATCCCCCATGCTGCGCACTCCCATCGTGCTCCATCCCCCATGCTGCGCACTCCCGATCGGGCTCCATCCCCCATGCTGCGCACTCCCCATTGTGCTCCATCCCCCATGCTGCGCACCCCCCATCGTGCTCCATCCCCCATGCTGCGCACCCCCCATCGTGCTCAATCCCCCATGCTGCGCACCCCCCATCGTGCTCCATCCCCCATGCTGCGCACCCCACATCGTGCTCCATCCCCCATACTGCGCACCCCCCATGCTGCGCACCCCCCATCGTGCTCCATCCCCCATGCTGCGCACCCCCCATCATGCTCCATCCCCCATGCTGCGCACCCCCATTCGTGCTCCATCCCCCATGCTGTGCAGTCCCCATCGTGCTCCACAGTCACACATCAGACAGTATACACGCACACATCTGATCGCATACACTCACATCCCACTTCTCCCTGTGCCCTCCGGTGGGCGGTCCCAGCAGCTGTGCTGCACGCCGTGCTCCTCTGCCTTCTGCCGACACTCACAGATCCGATCGCATACATTCACACATCAGAACACAAGCACACATCCGATCACATACACGCGCACACACACACACACACACACACACACTGACGATATCGCACATGCGCGCTCACACACTCACAACATCCAGAGATACCACATGCTTCCGGCCATGTGATCCTCCGGCAGGTCCTGGAAAGTCACTGCACGCACAGTATCGCCGCCGAGAAGTAAGCGATATCACTGGATGTTGTGAGTGTGTGGATGCGATCTGATGTGTGTGTGAGGTGTGTGTGAGAGTGAGTGAGTGTGATCTGATGTGTGTGTGTCTGTTCTTATGTGTGTGCGTGTGTGTGTGTTCCGCCGCTGCAGGACCTTGATGCGCTCACCTGCTCCCGGTCGGCGTCTGGTGAGTATGATCGGGGGTCTTCTTTCGTTTGTCTTCTCTCTTCTGGGGGTGCCCGCTGCCTATAATGAAGTGTTTTGCAGTGTCTTTAACTCTTTCACCGCTGCATGACACTTTATTATTGACCGCAGCGTATGCCGGCTCCCTGCACATGTGTACCGGGAGCCGGTGTACGCTGGTAACCATGATACACATCGGGTAACTAAGGGAAGCGCTTCCTATAGTTACGCGATGTGTATCATGGTTACCAGCGTACACCGGCTCCGTCACAATCCCAGCATCGCAAGGTTATGTCCGCCGGGGGCGGGGCCGAGTGTGCCAACGTGTGGCGGGGGCGAGCAGGCGAGGCGTCAGCGTATGCCGGCTCCCTGCACATGTGTACCGGGAGCCGGTGTACGCTGGAGCAGGCGATGCGTGTGGAGGGCCGGGGTGAGCGGCTAATCCATGCAGGGGCGGGGCCACGCCAAGGCGAGCGGCCAATCCGTGGGGGGGGCGGGGCCAGGCCGAGCCCAGCGGCCAATCCGACAGTTGTCACGCTAACGACACTGTCACGGTGACACAATTTTGGAGCAAGACAGACAGACAGAATAAGGCAATTATATATATAGATATGGCATGCCCTTCCTTCTCTTTTGACAGTATTCCTAATCACCATATTCTGTTTCTCTTATTGCAGTTCCGGTCTATCTTTATCTGCTACTATCATCTGTGCCCGCTGTGCACGTCATCCTTCTGTACGCGTGTGCTGTTGGCCCCTGCATCATCGCCGGTGGGGCGCCATCTTGATGGCGCTGGCGCATGCGCGGGATCGGAATGACGCATCTCCATTCCCGCGCATGCGCCATGTCGTTCTGACGGCTCCCCCGCCCACGGTGATGCGGCGGACAGCCGCGCATGCATCAACCAATAGGATGACGTGGGCGGAAATAGTGCAGGATGGGACATTTAAATGTACCTGCTTCAGCATAGCGCTCATGCCTTTTTCTCCCTCCCTGATGAAGCTAACGGGGTGCACAGGCAACTTAGTAGCAAAACATGTGTCGGTAGGTTGGGGGGAACTTTCCTTCCTGGGATCTGGTCGTCTGGGCCTCTGCCATTGACATCTGCACTATTGCACTTTATTGGTGGGTACCTGTACCTAATGGTGACTACTATGCCTTGTGTGTCAGGCCATTTATGCACGTGACACTTTAAAATTACTATTTGGCATGCAGGCATTTTACTGTCCATTGTCTCTTTGAGATATTCTGGAATTATGTGCACTGACACTTTAATATAATATTCTGCCTGCAGCCTTCACACCATTTACTTTATTTGTATTAATTTCTGTCTACCCACCTTTCTTAATTACAGCTATGCAAAATATGTGTACTATGTGCCCATACCCAGTTCCTACTTTTGTATGTTTTTAACCACTTAATGTTTTATGTGCATCCACTTGAACCCCCTTTGTTCCTTATTTTTTGAAAATAAAATATTTGCACCATTTATTCTCTCTCCTCCTGTTTATCTGATGCTCCTTAAGCTTGAAGTTCACCTTCAATCTCCTTAGAAGTGTTTTTGGGCTCTTTTGTAACTATCTGTATTATCCATCTCTTTTATTTGTCATCACTTTTCCTGTTGTAGCCACATCCAGGGAGGTTGGTTACAGTCCCATAAATCTTAAATTTCTGAATAATATGTGCAACTGTAGTCACAGGAACATCAAGCTGCTTGGAGATGGCTTTATAACCTTACCTTTAACATGGTTGTCTATAATTTTCTTTCTAATCTCCTGAGACAACGCTTTCCTTTGCTTCCTCTGGTCCATGTTGAGTGTGGTACACACCATGTCACCAAACAGCACAATGAGTATCTTTAGCCCTATACAGGCCCACTGACTGATTACAAGATTGTAGTCACCTATGATGCTAATTAGTGGAAACACCTTGATTTAACATGTCCCTTTTGTTACATTATTTTCAGGGGTTTCATCATTTCTGTCCAGACCTGTTTCATGAGTTTTATTTTTTTTTAAAAAATCCTGTGTAAGCATGGTTGAAAAGCAATGTCTAACTTTCATTTTTTCATCTTCATAGATATATTTATCTATTATTTCTTTTGTCAGATTCAAGTTATTTCTGTGACCATTGTGGGGTTTTCTTTCATTAAATGAGCGGTACCAACGATTTTGACCACATGTGTATAAAGTCCATTTTAGCTCTTTCCAACTCCATACACAACAAGAATTTATACAAGACTTAATAATATTCTCAGGCGGTATTTTTTCTTTTTTTTTATTGCTGAAGTTACTGTTTTGTTTTTTTTAATTCTTGTTCAGGAAAGGCCCGCCACACTTTCAGTGTTTTTTTCAATTATAAACAAACAATTGTGCGGTGCCTGAGTTGTTAAAAGTTTGTTATATTACTCCTTTTTACCTTGCCATTGTGTTCCCTTTCCTGTGCAACACTCATTGTTTATTTTTCCAATGCCAGACTCAATAACTTTGTAGGCGACTGATTTTAATTAGTAGAAATAATTGAATGTTTTAACATTCAAATTTGCCAAATAAAGAAATGCATTCTCCTTGAATGAAATTGCTGTAAATTGCAATACTTCAAAGCCTCCAATTGCCTGAAAAAAACACGTGTATCACTGAGTTCTCCTAGGACCGTACCCAAACATTTTAAAGCTTTTTATAACTTACACATCCTTAGTTTTGTCAAAGTGAAATGCTAGTAACTGTAGCATTTAAAAGAGGTATACTTTTAAACCTTTAATTTTTTATTTTTTTTAAATGGTCCAAAAATTATTATTCATAGTCATTTGTGATCAGATAGATCGTATCTTGCAGAACACTTACTCAAACTGAAGGTGTCACTGTCAGAGGTAACATCACCCTGCTGTCACTGAGATAAGTGATGTGCAAAATATTCCTTATTTTCCCTTGCTTCCCCCACACTAATATACTTACTAGAGGAAAAAGATGCCGATCGTGACCTTTCTGCAGAAGTATTATAGTCTGAAAGGCTGGCACTTCTGATCCTGGTGACAGCTCCCACATTTATAGCAGTGGTATGTATTTTGTTTTCTTTTTACAATATCCAATGCATTGCCATTGGCACTTTTTCTTTTACCATGCATTTTAATAAAACTGTAATTATCTTTTGACAATCTTTTCACTCCTAATTGTCCAACCAAATAGAAGGTAACAAGAAAAACTAAGTATATAAGTACACATACATAAAGCAAAATGTTATGGTAGGCCGCAGTATAGGTTTTTCATATACGGTTGTCAAATTGAACTAGTAAAATCCCTCCATTGGCTCCCAATCCTCCACCGTATCCAATTCAAACTACTAACATTGACCTACAAAGCTGTGCATAACCTGTCTCCTCCGTATATCTCCGAACTAATCTCTCGCCACACTCGCCACACGTAACCTCCGGTCCTCCCAAGATCTCCTTTTCTCCTCCTCTCTCATTCGCTCCTTATGCAACTGTGACGGGGTCCTTATCCCATATCACACAATCAACAGAGCGAGAGATGAATGAGCAATCCAAAGCATATTTATACCAAGCAATCCAGAATGTCCATCAAATAATCCACCACACAGAGGGGAAAATATTCCAATAATGGCATAAATGTCCCGGGGATGAGTCACAATCCTCCTGCAGTCTTTTTCCAGGAAAATCGGGGTGTCTCAGTGTCTCTGGGGTGTCAGCCTCTACTCAGAGGATCAATCTTTGTCTTTCTCTCTTCTCCTGCTCAGGCAGACTGATAAATCCCCCAGGTAAGCAGAGAGTTTACAGTAGGTGGATCCCAGACCCCCTACCCCACACTAAAGCTGGTGTCACACTAAGCGACAGCGACAACGACGTCGCTGTTACGTCACCATTTTCGGTGACGTAACAGCGACCTTGTAAGTCGCTGTTATGATCGCTGCTTAGCTGTCAAACACAGCAGAAGCAGCGATCATAACGTCGCTGTGCTACATGTGCAGAGAGCAGGGAGCCGCGCTTAGCGCTGGCTCCTTGCTCTCCTAGGTACAGTACACATCGGGTTAATTAACCCGATGTGTGCTGCAGCTACATGTCACAGTGCAGAGAGCAGGGAGCCGCGCGCACTGCTTAGCGCTGGCTCCTTGCTCTCCTTGCTACAGTATACATCGGGTTAATTACCCGATGCGTACTGCAGCCACATGTCACAGTGCAGGAGCCGGCACTGGCAGCAAGAGCGGCGGAGGCTGGTAACCAGCGTAAACATCGGGTAACCAGGGAAAGGTCTTCCCTTGGTTACCCGATGTTTACGCTGGTTACAGCTTACCGCAGCTGCCAGTGCCGGCTCCTGATCGCTTCATTTCGTCGCTCTCTCGCTGTCACACACAGCGATGTGTGTGTCACAGCGGGAGAGTGACGACCAAAAAATGAAGCTGGACATTCAGCAACGACCGGCGACCTCACAGCAGGGGCCAGGTCGTTGCTGGATGTCACACACAGCGACAGCGACGGGACGTCGCTGCAACGTCACAG
Source organism: Anomaloglossus baeobatrachus (assembly GCF_048569485.1). Lineage (NCBI taxonomy): Eukaryota > Metazoa > Chordata > Amphibia > Anura > Aromobatidae > Anomaloglossus > Anomaloglossus baeobatrachus. The sequence goes on from NC_134364.1 coordinate 120,713,240, forward strand.
AAAATGGTGACGTAGCAGCGTCGTCGTTGTCGTCGTCGTTATGTGTGACACCAGCTTTAGGGACAGGGACACTACAGGGGGTAATTACCTACAGACAATACAATGTACACACAAGCAATACAAATAATGTACAGTGAACCAAGTGTAAAATACAAACCTACACAGCATGATACAATATCCCACCATCACAACCTCTCACTCCTTCTGAATAACTGAGTATGCCATGAGGTCTACACAGACCTCTGGCCATCTCACTTAAGTCCATAATGCTAATCTGTGGATAGTCTGTGGATAGTCTATGGTTCTTCTTGCCGGGACAATCTATAAGCATTCTAGTGTTGGCTTCCACGCTTGTATTGGATGGAGAAACTGTAGATAGTCCCTTGTACAGCAATATGGTTTTAAGGACAAACTTCCCTTTGTGTCCGCCTTCACTCAAACTGTGTTTCCTGCACCCACAAATCAGCATTGTAGATTTCACATATCATTTCCAAGGAGAATATCTGCAGGCAGACCGCTCATCACTCCAACCACACATTACTTGACCCCAAAGCCAAAGTCCAGATCTACAGTCGCCTTTGGGATATTCCTCTTTTGTCCTCCAGCCAATTCAATAACAATCCCTGGTCCATGATGTATTGCCTCTGGCCGAACCACTCGGAGATCAGCTATTGTGAGAAATGCAAGGCAAGTCAACTTGAAGGGTTGAGAACTCTTCCCCCCTTGTATTTGGCTGTAGAGAATGAACAGGTCGATTGGGTGCAAGGTCATTCCTCAATCGACCAGCAGGGCAAGTCTTTTGCAAATGCCCAGGCTGCCCACATTGATAACATCTCCTCTGCGTCGTAATCCTTCCAATGCGCATTCTGGAGAAGGCAGTAGGAGAACCTAGTGATAGAGGCCAGATGCCATACACTCCAACAGACGCATCTATGGTTCAGGGGTCAGCGGTACACTCCACTGGAGGTGGTTGTACCTCTTCCTCAGGCGGGAGGGAATGCAGAAAATGCACCAGACAAGGTGAAGGTGTGTGGGAGTCCCTCCGAGTCCTTGCAGGACGACTGGATAGTCCGCACCCATAAGATCTCCTCTCTGTGATTCCCATAGGGTGTGGTCAAAACTGTTGGGGTCCAGGATTGTAAGCCGTGGTTGTCATCGGTCTCTGGCTGGTTGGAGGAGCAGATACCACTGCAGGGATCTGGGGCGCAGGAGCAGGCTGTCGCTTATTGAGAAGCCTCCTCAATTGTGGTCGGATATTAAGGGCCTCATCAGCCAGGGCTGCAGCCCTATCCAAGGAGCACGGTGTGCGCTCTCTGACCCATTCCGGTATTTCTGAGGAACACTTAAAAAGGAATTGTTCTATAAGAAATACCTGCATAACGTCTTCCACAGTGAAGGCGTCTTCCGCTTCCAGCCATCTTCGACATGCCTGGGACATCTTATGGGTACACATCTTAAACGATCCCCCCGTGGTGCATGGGAGGTCTCGAAACTGTGCCCTATGTGAATCTGGGGTGATGGCATGGTAATCCAGGATAGTCCGTTTTACAATGTTGTAATCCCGGTTCTGCTGTGAGTCAATGGTGCGATAAGCCTCTGCCAGGCTTCCGTTAAAGAGTCCCACTAACAAACGCATCCAGCCAGAATGGGAAACCTCCATCACCGCACACTGCTGCTCAAAGTCCTTGAAGAACCCTTTCACATCTCCAGAAGCCTCATCAAATGGCTTGAAGTCCACCCAGGTCATCCATACATGCTCCCGGATCGCTGAGTTTACACTCCAACTCACATTACTCCCTCTGTCGGACTCCATTGCTTCTTGTCTCCTCTGTGCTCAGTGAGCAGCCTCCTCCTTATACTGTTGAGACCTGGGCCCAGAGCTGCCATCTCTTCTTCGAACCACACTAACCACTGGCTTTTTGAGGCAGGGATCCCCGTCCCCAGTGCTTGCCCGTCAGACATCTGGGAGGAGGTGGACTGACTCTCACTCACAAGTAGATCAATTAAAGCTTCTTTACTCAGTCCCTGGTAGCTCAGGCCCAGATCTTTGCCTCTCTCCTTTAGACTGGATGCGGTCCAGTTTCTGTACTCACTCTGTGGGTGGTTGTCCTTTAAGCTGTGCTCTGATGATTACACCGCTGCCACCAGTTGTGACAGGGTCCTTCTCCCATATCACACAATCAAGAGAGCGAGAGATGAGTGAGCAATCCAAAACATATTTATTCGATGCAATCCAGAAAGTCCATCAAATAATCTACCACACAGAGGGTATAATATTCCAATAATGGCATAAATGTCCCAGGGATGAGTCACAATCCACCAGCAGTCCTTTTCCAGGCAAATCGGGGTGTCTCGGTCTCTCTGGGGTGTCAGCTTCTGCTCAGAGGATCAATTCCATCTTTCTCTCTTCTCCTGCTCAGCCAGACTGACAAATCCCCCAGGTAAGCAGTTTGCAGTAGGTGGATCCCAAGCACCCTCCCCCAAACTTAGGGACAGGAACACTACAGGGTGTAATTACCTACAGACAATACAATGTACACACAAGCAATACAAATAATGGACAGTGAACCAAGCGAAAATACGAACCTACACAGCATTATACACAGTACACCATATCCCACCATCACAGCAACCGCCTCCAAGACTTCTCTCGAGCAACCCCTGTCTTCTGGAATTCACTGTCTCAAAATGTCAGACTATCTGCTAAATGTGCAAGCTTCAAACCTGAACTTGAAAACTTCTGTTCAGAAATGCCTATAGTCTCCAATGACCCCTCTGCGTCACCACCACCACCACAGCTACTGATGCCTCACCAACACCCCACCTACTGTCTCCTCTCAATATCCTACAGATTCTTCTCTTGGTACTAGTCTGTCTATTGTAACTTGTATATGAATTCAGTATGTAACCCCTTCTCATGTACAGCACCATGGAATCAGTGGTGAACTATAAATAATAATAATAATAATAATAATAATAATAATAATAATAGTAATAATAAAGAAAGAAAGGTGCAAAAACAGACATGCACAGTTAAATACAAACAAGGAGAACAAGCGAGTTTTTAAAGTGCAAAGTGTACATATTTATTCAGGATGATGGTGACACAACTTGTAAGCATTAATAAAAATATAAAACCTGGACCACACCAGGAATTGCATCTATATGAAAATTAGGTCACAGTCATTGGAACAATCCATTGCATATATGGACTCGAATATTCTGTATGAGACAATAACACTAACCCACATGTGGCAAAATATAGTATGTCTACCACGTGTAAGGCTTAAATAGCATAGAAGCCACATATGACTACAGTGTGTGACATTACAGCAATATTCTAACAATGGCTGCGACACAAACCAGCAATAAAAGGCATGACAAGATTATTCCACCTAAGGCATGAAGGCCACCGATGATTAGATTAAATAACATTACAACAATATATTTACAACATTATGGCAATGGCTGTGACCGCAAGGTGCACAAACCAGTAGTGAAAGACATTACAAGGTTAGTGAACCTAAGGAGGTTCGAAAACATTCCCTCATAAGTTGTCACTCCGATAAGTCAGGAGTCATACCCTTAGTTGCTGAATAAAGTCCAGTACGTAAACAACAGATGCACACTGGTGGTCCAGGGTCGTGGTCCCCAGGCTGCCCGACGTACGTTTCGATATAAGCGTTCTTTCTCTTCTTCATAATGGCACCCCATCCCCTGAATGAATGGGGGGGGGTTTGAATGATTCTGTGACTTGGTGTTCCTAACATAAATTAATTATATACTTCTTACCCTTTGAGGGGTCAGTTGCTGGAGACATCATGTCTATGTTTGTATTTTAATAACGTTTTATATTCAATAAAAATTGTTTTTATATGCAATTACATAGTTTGTCGGTGATTTATATGTAATTGGTTAATTTCCCAAATTTTGGTTGTGATTTTGGTGTTTAAAGTGCAGAAAGTATCATGAAGAACGAGGAACACAACAGGCAGGCCTGTGATACTGTTGTGGAGAAGTTTAAAGCCAGATTTGGTTACAAAAAGATTTCCACAATTTTAAACATCCCAAGAAGCACTGTGCAAGCGATTATATTGAAATGGAAGGAGTATCATACCACTGCAAATCTACCAAGTGCCGGCCCCTCAAAAATTTCATGTCAAACAAGGAAAAGACTGATCAGAGATGCAGCCAAGAGGCCCATGATCACTCTGGATGATCTGCAGAGATCTACAGCTGAGGTGGGAGAGTCTGTCCATAGGACAACAAAAAGTTGAACACTGCACAAATCTGGCCTTTATGGCAGAGTGGCAAGAAGAAAGCCATTTTTCAAAGATATCCATAAAAAGTGTCGCTTAAAGTTTGCCACAAGCCACCTGGGAGACACCAAACATGTGGAAGAAGGTGCTCTGCTCAGATGAAACCAAGATCGAACTATTTGGGCACAATTCCAAACGATATGTTTGGCGTAAAAGCAACACAGCTCATCACCCTGAACACACCATCCCCACTGTCAAACATGGTGGTGGCATCATCATAGTTTGGGCCTGCTTTTCTTCAACAGGGACAGGGAAGATGGTTAAAATTGATGGGAAGATGGATGGAGCCAAATACAGGGCCATTCTTGAAGAAAACCTTTTGGAGTCTGCAAAAGACCTGAGATTGGGATGGAGATTTGTCTTCCAACAAGACAATGATTCCAAACATAAAGCAAAATCTACAATGGAATGGTTTACAAATAAACATATCCAGGTGTTAGAATGGCCAAATCACAGTCCAGACCTGAACCCAATCGAGAATCTGTGGAAAGAGCTGAAAACTGCTGTTCACAAACGCCTCCATCCAACCTCACTCAGCTCCAGCTGTTTACAAAGGAAGAATGGGCGAGAATTTCAGTCTCTCCATGTGCAAAACTGATAGACACATACCCCAAGAGACTGCAGCTGTAATCACAGCAAAAGGGGGCGCTACAAAGTATTAACTTACAGGGGATGAACAATATTGCACGCCCCAATTTTCAGTTATTTATTGCTTATAAAAGTTTAAAATAAGCAATAAATATCGTTCATCTTCACAATTGTGTCCACTTGTTATTGATTCTTCACCAGAACATTAACATTTTATCTTTATGTTTGAAGCCTGAAATGTGGGAAAAGGTTGAAAAATTCAAAGGGGTTGAATACTTTCACAAGGCTCTGTATCATAAAGAATCTTTAGAAATATGTTTTCTAAAGATGTCTTTATCTGGGCTAGTGTATACAGGGATGGTTAGGCAGGGATTAGCGATATGCACCCAAGAGCAATTTTGGGTGCATATTGCACCTGATAACTTCCCTTTAAGTGATCACTTCTATAGCCATCTAATCTATATTAAATACACAAAACAGAAGAAGCGTCGCCCCCAGTTAATTCTATGTAATGATTCCATTTAATATAGGCTGGTGCTAAAAAGAGAAATTCATTAAGTCATGTGAGAAATGACTTTAATAAGATGCAGATTTCCTCTTAAATATTTGCAGAGTCCCGCTGTTAAGTCTAAGTTAGCAAACAAGTAATAGACAAGTTGCTGCAATTCATACTTCTAATAGGAATTGTTAGTTGATATTATATTTAAATATAATTAATACAATAAGTAATGTTTATATTTTTAAGCAAACGGAAAAATTTGTTTTGTAACTAGTTTTAAAGCATTATTAATAAATTATTCTATTTTCTTAAAAGATAATAATCTTATGTGTTGGATTCACAGATTTTGTTTACTAAAAGGAAATGCTTTTATTTCATTCCTGTCTTCTAATTTGTTAGTTTCTGCTATTTTTAGACAATTAATTTCATTTTTAAATGGTGAATGTAATTAATAAATTCAATTTTTCACTGACTAGCAAAAGGGTAACAATGTTTTGAACTTTTGACTTTCAGTCTCCATATCTCACCATCCTCTACAGCTCTGAGCGTGAGACAACCTTCATTTTATAGACAATCATCTTATCCCTCTCATACATAAATTTGACTTTCAACTATTTAGTTTTTTATTAGTTATGTAGATTCTTGTCATGTCACTGCATTGTTACTGTTTTGCTCCTAAAAATCTAACTTTACATTTTATTATTGTGTTAGTATTTTGTAAATTTATCTTTGGCTTTCAACATTGCCTGAATGGCATGCTCTTGATTAGATTCAGGCATGTTTCAACAGAAATCTTATCCCAGGTCTCTTGCACATTTTCCCAATGTTGGTGTATACTGTTCGTCTCACTTGGGGATGTATACAGCTTTTTCTTTAACTCATCCTACAAGTATTTGATTGGGTTGAGGTCTTGGGACCATGGAGGCCAATCCAGCACCTCTAATTCATTGTCATTGAACCATTTCTTCACCAATCTCGATGTATTCTCGACAATCTTTGTCCTGCTGGAACACTATGTTGTTCTATTCATATCCAGAGTACTCGAGTGTAGGAAGTAGGACACTCACATATTGTTCAGCATTGAGATCACCATCAATTTTGGTCAAGTATCCAAAGCCTTTGGCTGTGAAACTGTATTGCACATAGTACCGCACACATGAAAAATTTAAAAGATTGACTTGTCCCACCCGTTTTTTGTACAGACTTGAGGTCCCAGTTGCGCAGTCTCAAAAGACCCCTGCCCAGACTGAATCAACCCTGGATGACTAAGATGACCACTTGAACCTTTCCTTCCTAAGCTGCTATCGAGGATATAGCGTACCTCCTTAAGGATCCGGGGGAAGGTGCAAAATATAGAAAAAAGAAAACCAAAAGCAACAATGCTTCACATTACAGCCTTTCTGCAAAGTGCTTTTTCTGGCACAGAGTCCACTTCAGAAATATTACCATCTGGATATGCAAGCCCAGGAAAGCTTTAAATAGTTACGGAGTAGACTGAATTACAGCATGGAAACACCTGATGGCTGAAAAGTCAATGAACACAATGTGTTCAGAACCTGGACAGCGACCAAACCTTACTATGGCTCCGTATAGAAGGAAATGGACCACAGCACAGAGGACTGCCCAGTCAAATCCATGAAACAACTCCATATCATCAGGCTTCATCCACCACACTTGACAGTTCCTTCAATTTCTCAATCCATTGGCCCCTTTTCCCCTTGTTTCCCTTGTTTATTCAAGTCCCATTTGCACCCATCAGTACCTAATCTATTGACTTTTGTCTCATCGCTCCAAATTATCCATTTCCAATCTTATACTAGCCACTTTGCATATGGTACTTTTGTGCAAACTCAAATCGACACTTCTTATTACATTGTTGAAGTCGAGGCTTAGTCACCTTTTTTCAGGGCCACATTCCAGACTTGTGTAACATGAGTCACATGATCAGAATCGGACTGACTACCGGAGAAGCTGCCAGTAATACCAGGCCTGGCTGCGCTTACCTGCATTGAACTCCGGAGCTCTCACCTGAGCTCTGGAGAGCAGCCTGGACTGAACCTCGAGCGACAACTGATTCCCCGGGGATTGCGGTTCAGTTCATGTCACAGCTCTGGACAGGCTGAGCTGAACTCCGGAGCTCAGCTGACAGCTTCGGAGTTCAGCCCACCTGTCTGCAGCTGTCATGAACTGAACCGCAATCGCCATGGAATCAGTCGGCGCTCGCGGTTCAGTCCTGCAAACCCTGAGTTCATTCCAGGCTGCACTCCGGAGCTCAGATGAGAGCTCTGCAGTTCAATGCAGGTAACCGTAGCCAGGACTGGTGTTATTTGAGGTTCCTCCGATATCCAGTCCAACACTGCACACGGTGCTTGCATGGACATCTTTGATCTCACTATTGCACAGTATACGAGCCACCTCCACTGCATCATTTGTTGCAGCAAAACTGATAAATCTATTGATGAGCCAACTTATTCATTACGATATTTTGCCTTGATGTCCACCTCTTTGCTTTTGAATGGATGGACAGACTTCATTTTGCATTTTTCCAACTGTCATGGCACTCACATGATGCTGTTTGGTAATTTTCTTGGCCGAGAGACCGCTACTGATGAGGTGGATGATGCTGTTTTTTTTAATTTCAGAAAATCTTCTTCATGGCTGCTCCTTGATAGAAACCAGTAACATTTTGCTTGGAAATTAACCTGATAACACACTGAGCTATTAGGGAATGTGAGAACAGGTTGCAATTTGTAGTATACAGGAAGACATTTTTTTTCCAAACACCAGGAGCAAAACAGTAACAATGCAGTGACGTGACGAGAATCTACATAACGTATGCTAAATAGCTGCAAGTAAAGTGTATGTATAAGAAAGCCAAGATGATTGACTATAAAATGAAGGTCATCTTATACCCAAAGCTGTAGTGGATGGTGAGATATGGAGCCTGAAAATCAAAAGTTAAAAACATTGTTACCCTTTTGCTTGTCAGTGTAAGTCATGGAAACAACCTAAAACAGTAAAATTTTAATTAATATCGAAAATTCTGAAAATTCAGTAAATAGAAATGCTAAACAGGAAGTCAGGTCAGTATGATTCGACTTATAATAAATAATTCCTATATTATAATTTCAGCATGTTATATCTTTGTATATAAATTATAAGTCTACATTTTTCAAAGTTTTTTGCTTTTTCAGAAAACCCTTGTCCCCAGGTGCAGTTTGTTTTTGAAAAATGAACTGTGCAATACTCCCTGGATCTAATGATCAATTCCAGTTAGCTTATAAGCTCTGCCAGAGTAGACACATGTAGTAGGACGTAAGTAGAAATTGGTTATATACCGCACTGATACTCAATGGTTATATTAATATCATCTCTTTATTGTTCGTACAGGTCTACGCGGTTCAGAGACATCTGTCTCCTTCCAAAGGAACAAAATTGTTCCTTTGATGTCCTGAGGAAGGAGACGGATGTCCCTGAAACGCGTAGACCTGTACGAACAATAAAGAGATTATATTAATATACCATTGAGTATCAGCGCGGTATATAACCGATTTCTACTTACGTCCTACTACATCCTATTAGTGATGAGCGAGTACTAAAAAGCTCGGGTGCTCGAAGCTCGGGCCGAGCCTCCCAAGATACTCGTGTACTCGGCCCGAGCAACGAGCCCAATGTTATCCTATGGGAGACCCGAGTATTTTTGTGAAATGACCCCCCGGCAGCATGTAGAAACCCTAAAAATGTCACAAAAGTCTCAGAAGAGTGCTCAAATGACATGGCAACAGCATGGGGAAGACCCCTTGAAGCATTTATCACTCAAAAGTCACAGCTGTGAACAATTTTGTCCGTGTTTCACGCCATTTTTACGGACTCACCAGAAAACCTTCCAAAATGACCCCAAAATGATTTTTCATGGCAGAAATGTTAAGGGCACATACCCAATAGTGAGATAGAGCTGGTGTATGTTACTTTTTGAGATTAATACATGAAAGATTTTACATGAAAACATTGTGTGGCACTCCGATGTCCCTGAGAAGAGACGTACATGAAGGCCTCTTGAGTCTAATGTGCCCATTTTGAGGAAGTGAGTCTTTGTAGTATTTTCCTTTGCCAGGGCAGTCCAAAATTGTGAGGTTCACCAATGCCCCTGCATACAGACGTGCATGAGGGCCTGTAAACCTGAAGTGCCCATTGTAAGGAAGTGGGTCTATTGTAGTATAGCCCTTAGGCAGGGCAGCCAAAAATTGGGAGGCTCCACATTGTCCCTGGATAGAGACGTGCATGATGGCCTGTAAACCTGAAGTGCCCATTGTCAGGAAGTGGGTGTATTATAGTATACCCCTTAGGCAAGGCAGCCAAAAATTGGGAGGCTCCACGTTGTCCCTGGATAGAGACGTGCATGATGGCCTGTAAACCTGAAGTGCCCATTGGAAGGAAGTGGGTCTATTGTAGTATAGCCCTTAGGCAGGGCAGCCAAAAATTGGGAGGCTCCACGTTGTCCCTGGATAGAGACGTGCATGAGGGCCTGTAAACCTGAAGTGCCCATTGGAAGGAAGTGGGTCTATTGTAGTATAGCCCTTAGGCAGGGCAGCCAAAAATTGGGAGGCTCCACGTTGTCCCTGGGTAGAGACGTGCATGAGGGCCTCAAAACATTAAGTGTCCATTGTCAGGAAGTGGGTGTATTATAGTATAGCCCTTAGGCAGGGCAGCCAAAAATTGGGAGGCTCCACATTGTCCCTGGATAGAGACGTGCATGATGGCCTGTAAACCTGAAGTGCCCATTGTAAGGAAGTGGGTCTATTGTAGTATAGCCCTTAGGCAGGGCAGCCAAAAATTGGGAGGCTCCACGTTGTCCCTGGGTAGAGACGTGCATGAGGGCCTCAAAACATTAAGTGTCCATTGTCAGGAAGTGGGTGTATTATAGTATAGCCCTTAGGCAGGGCAGCCAAAAATTGGGAGGCTCCACGTTGTCCCTGGGTAGAGACGTGCATGAGGGCCTCAAAACATTGTTCCCATTGCAAAGGAGCGGGTCTCCTGTCGTTGTAATGTCCATTCTGCAAAGAATGGGCGAAAAAATTTACCACTGGGGGTATACCTGAAACAAAGGCCTAAGTATTGCAATTTGTAACGGTCATCATCATGGTGGCGCATGAGGAGAAGGAGGAGCAGTCCAGCGATTATCCAAAGTCCAGAAGTGTGTACCCATGGGTGAGTGGAGGTACATGGCAAACTTTAAATTCCGCTCTCATTTGCTGGTGGTGTGGTGAAGTCTGGCCCAATCCAACCCTTGTTCATCTTGATCAGAGTCAGCCTGTCAGCATTTTCAGTTGACAGGCGGGTGCGTTTATCTGTAATGATTCCACCTGCGGCACTAAAAACACGCTCTGACAAAACGCTAGCAGCAGGGCAGGCCAGGACTTCCAAGGCGTAGAGAGCCAATTCATGCCACGTGTCCAGCTTGGATACCCAATAATTGTAAGGCACAGAGGAATGTCGGAGTACAGTTGTTCGATCTGCAAGGTACTCCTTCAGCATCTGGGCAAACTTAGGATTTCTTGTGGCACTACCCCGCACCTCAGGGGCTGTGGTACGTGAGGGGCTGAGAAAACTGTCCCACATCTTAAAGACTGTTCCCCTACCTCTGGCGGATTGGACTTGTGCCTCTCTCGGCTGTACGCCTCGGTTGTCCACTGATTCCTGACCTATGCCGCTAGCGTTTTGTGAGGGGAATGCTTTGCCTACTTCCGTGACTATGGCCTTTCGGAACTGCTGCATTTTGGTTGACCTCTCCTCCACGGGAATAAGAGACAAAAAGTTCTCCTTGTAGCGTGGGTCTAACAGTGTTACCAACCAATAATGATTGTCGGCCAAGATGTTCTTAACGCGAGGGTCACGAGACAGGCAGCTTACCATAAAGTCAGCCATGTGCGCCAGACTCTTAAAAGCCAGGACTTCAGTAGCCTGACCAACAAGATGACTGAACATGCTGTCCTCCTCCTCCTCCTCCTCCTCCTCCTCCTCATCTACCCTGTCCTCTGGCCAGCCACGCTGAACCGAGGATATGACTGGTGTGCATGTCATATCCTCAATTTGGCCGGAGAGTTGCTCCATGTCTTCATCCTCCTCCTCGTCATAGTCCTCCACTGCACGTTGTGATGAGACGAGGCTGGGCTGTGTGTTATCACCCACACCCACTACTATTTCTTGCTGCAACTCATCGCGCTCCGCCTGCAATGCATCATGTTTGTTTTTCAGCAGAGACCGTTTTAGAAGGCAGAGTAGCGGTATGGTGACGCTAATAATGGCGTCATCACCACTCACCATCTTGGTGGAGTCCTCAAAGTTTTGGAGGATGGTACATAGGTCTGACATCCATCTCCACTCCTCAGGTGTTATGTGTGGAGTTTGACCCATTTCCCGACGGCTTAGGTGATGCAGGTACTCAACAACTGCCCTCTTCTGCTCACATATCCTGACCAACATGTGCAGAGTTGAATTCCAACGCGTGGGGACATCACACACCAGTCTGTGAGCCGGAAGATGCAAACTGCGCTGAAAGCCGGCAAGGCCGGCTGAAGCAGTAGGTGACTTTCGAAAATGTGCAGACAGGCGGCGTACTTTTACCAGCAGATCAGACAGCTCTGGGTATGACTTTAGAAACCGCTGAACCACGAGGCTGAGCACATGGGCCACGCATGGAACATGTCAGCTGGCCTCGCCTCAAAGCCGCCACCAGGTTCCGGCCATTGTCACACACGACCTTTCCTGGCTTTAGGTTCAGAGGTGTGAGCCAGTGATCTGCCTGCTGTTTCAGAGCTGTCCACAGCTCTTCTGCATTGTGGGGTTTGTCACCTATGCAGATTAGCTTCAGCACAGCCTGTTGCCGCTTCGCCGAGGCAGTGCTGCAGTGCTTCCAGCTTGTGACTGGTGTGGAGGGTACAGTGGATGAGGATGCGCAGGAGGAGGAGGAGGCTGAAGAGCATGACATTCCGGAGCTGTAGAGTGTGGGTGAAACACTGACTGAGGTAGGGCCTGCAAACCTTGGTGTGGGAAGGACGTGTTCCGTCCCTCGCTCAGACTGGGTCCCAGCTTCCACAATATTAACCCAGTGTGCCGTCAACGAGATGTAGCGGCCTTGCCCACAAGCACTTGTCCACGTGTCTGTGGTTAGGTGGACCTTGGGTGAAACAGCGTTGTTCAGGGCACGTGTGATGTTTTGTGACACGTGGTTATGCAACGCGGGGACGGCACACCGGGAGAAATAGTGGCGGCTGGGGACCGAGTAACGTGGGACAGCTGCCGCCATCAGGTCACGGAATGCTTCTGTCTCCACCAGCCTAAAAGGCAACATTTCCAGCGCAAGCAGTCGCGAAATGTTAGCATTTAGAACTGTGGCATGTGGGGTGTTGGCAGTGTATTTGCGCCTGCGTTCAAAGGTTTGCTGAATGGATAACTGAACGCTGCGCTGGGACAAGGACGTGCTTGATGATGGTGTTCTTTCTGCGTAGGCAACTGCAGGTGCAGGAGTGGAGGAGGCTTGTTCGCAGGCAGCATGGACAGGGGATTGGCTCGCATGCACAACCAGCGAAGACGTAGCAGTGACATCAGCAAGCACTGCTCCTCGACTCTGTTGTACTTCCCACAAAGTCGGGTGCTTGGCTGACATGTGCCTGATCATGCTGGTGGTGGTCAGGCTGCTAGTTTTGGTACCCCTGCTGATGCTGGCACGGCAGGTGTTGCAAATGGCCTTTTTTGAATCATCTGGATCCAACTTAAAAAACTGCCAGACTCGGTTAGACCTAACATTTGTACAGGCACCTTGTGTCGTCGTGTTGTTCCGGGGAACGGTTGCCTGACTTCTGCCTGGGGCCACCACCCTGCTTCTTACTGCCTGTTGTGATGCTACGCCTCCCTCCCCCTGTGTACTGCTGTCCTCGCTCTGCATATCCTCCTGCCAGGTTGGGTCAGTTACTGGATCATCCACCACGTCGTCTTCCTCTTCCGCACCCTGCTCCTCCTCCTGACTTCCTGACAATTGTGTCTCATCATCGTCCACCACTTGTTGAGACACGTTGCCAACTTCGTGAGAACGTGGCTGCTCAAATATTTGGCCATCTGTACAGACGATCTCCTCATGACCCACTTCAATATGAGCTGGCGAGAGGCCAGAATGTGTGAATGGAAACGTGAACAGCTCTTCCGAGTGTCCAAGTGTGGGATCATTAATGTCCGAGGAGGACGTGTACTCAGCCTGGTGGTAGGAAGGAGGATCAGGTTCAGAAATGTGCGGTGCAGTATCACGGCTACTGACACTTGACCGTGTGGAAGACAGAGTGTTTGTGGTGGTGCCAATCTGACTGGAAGCATTATCTGCTATCCAACTAACAACCTGTTGACACTGGTCTTGATTCAAGAGCGGTGTACTGCTGCGGTCCCCAAGAATTTGGGACAGGACGTGCGAGCGACTAGATGTGGCCCTTTGTTGTGGCGAAATTAGAGCTTGCCCACGACCTCGGCCTCTGCCTGCACCACCATCACGTCCACTTCCTTGTTCCTTGCCAATGCCCTTGCGCATTTTGCAATGCTGTGCACTGCTGACGTGTATATTCACTACTTGTGCGTTATATCAAAGTTTGTGGAAATTGCACACAAGTGCACCTGTACGCTGCCACCAACAGGCACACACGTGCGGTTTTAAAAACCAAGCACGGACGCAATAAGAACCTAACAGGTTTTTTTGGGGAGCGACAATTACAGACAAGTCAGACACTATCTGGACTGTTTTACACTGTGTACACCAGCCCCAGATATGATGAAGGCTGGTATACGGTCACCACTACCCTGCCTGCCTGCCTGTATACTGGTACAATAGTCCTGACAAGGACTCTTCTGGTCACTAGCCTGTATTCAGACCTGGCTATACCCTGCCTGTATATAGCAACAATAGTCCTGAGAAGGACTCTGCTACTGTACTCCGACCTGGCTATACCCTGCCTGCCTGTATACAACTAGAATAGTCCTGAGAAGGACTTTTGGTCACACTGTTTGCAGCCCTGCAACTGAAAAAGCTATAAAGGGCCGCAAAGCTTTCCCTGAATCAGCGACACTCTCCCTGCACTGACTGTCTGGATAGCTGTGAGCAGAGCACAGCGCGCCGGCCGGTATAAAGGCTCGGTCACGCTGTGCAGGCCGGCCAATCACTGCAATTCCACAACTAACAGGGCTGTGGCATTGCAGTGGTCTGCCAGCCAATCCCTGCATGAGGGCTGGCTCTCAAAAGAGCGCCAACATGCAGAAATGAAGACCATGAGTACAGCACGAGTATCGCGAGATTACTCGGTCCCCGCCGAGCAGCCCGAGTACAGCGATACTCGTGCGAGTACCGAGTAGTGACAAGCATGCTCGCTCATCACTACATCCTATACATTTCGGGGCTGCAGCTGATACCACTACTGAATGTGCTACATAGGGGTTGTGACTTGGCTATGTCTAGCATGGAAATGTAAACAAATGTAAGACAAGAACACTTGGCTGGTAGACATGACTATTCCTACAGCAAATGTGAGATATTGGAATATGTACGCACACAGTGTATATTTTGTACAGTTTATACAAGGATTATAGAGTAACGTTAACCATTGTGGGTCCCTACCTTGCTTACAATGACTGATACATCTGTTTCTATATACACACATAAGGAGAGAGCTGTCAATCAATGGAATAAGGGTGGGGGAAGTCAGCAGGAACCAAGCTCTAGTTAGTCATCTGAGTTAGAAAGTCCAAGGCCAGGTTCTTAACTCCTTCAACCCCCGGGCGATTTTCTGTTTTTCGTTTGTTTTTGGTTTTTTTTGCCCCCCTTCTTCTGAGAGCCGTAACTTTTTTCCCCATCATTCTTGCCATATGAGGGCTTGGGTTTTTTTTAGATGAGTTGTACTTTTACATGAAACCATACGTTTTACCATATAGTGTACTGAAAAAATGGCTAAACAATTCCAAGTGTGGTGAAATTTCAAAAAAGAGCAATTGTATGATAGTTTTTGTGATATTTTATTCACCGTGTTCACTATATGGTAAAACTAATGTGTCGGTGTGATTCCTCAGGTCGAAACTAGTTCGTAGACACCAAACATGTATAGGTTTACTTATAGCTAAGGGGTTAAAAAGATTTAGACCTTTGTCCAAAAAAAGTGCTGCACTTTTTGAGCCATTTTCCGAGACCTTTAGCGTTCTCATTTTTCAGGATCTGAGGCTCAGTGATGGCTTATTTTTTGCGTCCCGAGCTGACCTAAAATAGTGCCATTTTAGCACAGATGTTATTTTTTGATCGCCTGTTATTACATTTTGCGCGAAATTTGTGGCGACCAAAAAACGTAATTTTGGTGTTTGGAACTTTTTTGTTGCTGCGCCGTTTACCAATTAGATTAATTGATGTTATATTTTGATAGTTCAAGCATTTCTGAATGTGGTGATACCAAATGTGTGTATATTTTTTATTTTTTCAACCCTTTAATTTTCAATGGGGTGAAAGGAAGGTGAGTCGAACTTTTAGGTGTTTAATTTTTTATTAAACTTTTTTTTACTTTTTTTTTAATTTTGCTAGTCCCCCTAGGGACTATAAGGATCAGCAGTCTGATCCCTCATTCATTTCTGTTGATCAGAGCTGCACAACTGTGATCACCAGAAATGCTCACCTCTTGTAACAGAGGCTGCTCTGTCAGCAGTTACAGGGAGTGAGTCATGTGAGCTACATGAGTCATCACATGTGCTACCATGGCAACCATTGGCTCCTTGTAATCACTTCACGGTGTCACTGATGGAGGTGGGTAAGTGCACATTTATCACTGCAGGCATTTAAATCACACTGTCACAGTTTGACAACGCAATTTAAGGGGTTAACAAGCGCGGGTGGATCGGGGATCCACCTGTGCCTGTGAGGCACACATGTCAGCTGTTCAAATCAGCTTGCATGTGCAGGAATCACTGCCGGCTGCACGCAGCAACCGAAGGTGATTAACCCTTGATGATTTAGGATGCACCAGTACGTCCTCGATCATTATGGGGTAAAATTCTGTTTTCTATGAAACACTCCAATATCGCAGCCAGTGTCTTATTCAGACTGTGCGAGGTTCGAATAACATGAATGCGATGACAGAATTTCCGTTAAATGTGAAATATACAAGTTTGCTTTTAGGGTTAATGAGTATGATTATACATTTACAAACCCTTTCAAACAGATGCAGACATACAAGATACCGTCAGTAGCCTTGTTAAAAAAGGAATGTCACAATACACTTTGTTAATAATGCCGCAATAATGTACAGATAAATAATGTCATCATACTGCAATCTTAAAGAACGTTGACATCCTTAAAGGGAACCTGTCAGCAGAAATGTCCCCTAAAACCTAACAGATTCCCCCTCTGCAGCTCCTGGGCTGCATTCTAGAAAGGTCCCTGTTATGATTGTGCCCACTTTCTGACCGAAAAAAAGTGTTTATAAAGTTGTACCTTTTTGGCTTCTGATTCTGTAAATCCGTCACGGGGGCGGGCAGCCTGATGGCCGTTATTCTGCCCCCTGGTCCTGTATGCCGCCCCCATCGCTGATTTCCATACTTCTGGACGCCGCCCACTGCTCCAGCCATCCCCGCACATGCCCAGTGCCCATCTCTCGGGGATGAGCACTGTGCCTAGCGTCACCGCTGGTGACGTGCACGCAGGGTTAAGATTATGGGCGGTGCTGTGATGTTTATTCCTAAGCAACCGCCCATAATCGCGGGACCGCGCTTTCCCCCTCGGCCTGCTTCTTTCTGCGCAAGCGCGCTGCTGCTGACCTCACTTCGCCTCCTTCCCATCTTGCCCCGAGGCAGGAAATAGATGGGAAGAGCGCGGAGCAGTGACTACACCGAAAGCGCGGTCCCGCGATTATGGGCGGTTGCTTAGGAATAAACATCACAGCACCGCCCATAATCTTAACCCTGCGTGCACGTGACGCTGGGCACAGTGCTCATCCCTGAGAGATGGGCACTGGGCATGCGCGGGGATGGCTGGAGCAGTGGGCGGCGTCCAGAAGTATTGAAATCAGCGATGGGGGCGGCATACAGGACCAGGGGGCAGAATAACGGCCATCAGGCAGCCCGCCCCCGTGACGGATTTACAGAATCAGAAGCCAAAAAGGTACAACTTTATAAACACTTTTTTTCGGTCAGAAAGTGGGCACAATAATAACAGGGACCTTTCTAGAATGCAGCCCACGAGCTGCAGAGGGGGAATCTGTTAGGTTTTAGGGGACATTTCTGCTGACAGGTTCCCTTTAACAAAGAATTAAAGGGGTATTCCCATTTCCAAGATCCTATTCCAATATGTAGAAAATGTAACAATAATATTACCAAATACATCCAATTAGAAAGTATATGTAGTATAGTTCTCCTGATTCACTATGTCACTCACCTCATGTGCAGGACATTGCAATAATTAAGGTATCCATGGTACAATCACAAGCAACTAACTAAACTAACTGTCACATATGAGTGTACTTCACCATGGATACCTAAGCTGCAATGCCCTGCACATGAGGTGAGTGACATAGCTAAATAGGAGAACTATACATCGTGTGCAGAATTATTAGGCAAGTTGTATATTGGAGGATTTTTTTTTATTATTATTAATCAACAACTATGTTCTCAATCAACCCAAAAGACTCAAATATCAAAGCTTAATATTTTTGGCAGTTGGAGTGGGGTTTTTAGATTTAGCTATCTTAGGAGGATTCTGTTTGTGCAGGTGACTATTACTGTGCAGAATTATTAGGCATCTTAATAAAAACCAAATCTATTCCCATCTCACTTGTTTATTTTCACCAGGTAAAAAAATATATCTGCACACAATTTAGAAATAAACATTTCTGACATGCAAAACCCCAAAACATTAGTGACCAATATAGCCCCCTTTCTTTCTGATGACACTCAGCAGCCGACCATCCATAGATTCTGTCATTGCTTGATCTGTTTACCATCAACATTGCGTGCAGCAGCCACCACAGCCTCCAGACACTGCGCCGAGAGGTGTACTGTTTTCCCTCCCTGTAGATCTCACATTTTATGAGGGACCACAGGTTCTCTATGGGGTCAGATCAGGTGAACAAGGGGGCCATGTCATTATTTTTTCATCTTTTAGACCTTTACTGGCCAGCCACGCTGTGGAGTAGTTGGATGCATGTGATGGAGCATTGTCCTGCATGAAAATCATGTTTTTCTTGAACGATACTGACTTCTTCCTGTACCACTGCTTGAAGAAGTTGTCTTCCAGAAACTGGCAGTAGGTCTGGGAGTTGAGCTTCACTCCACCATCAACCCGAAAAGGTCCCACAAGTTGATCTTTGATGATCCCAGCCCATACCAGTGCCCACCTCCACCTTGCTGGCGTCTGAGTCGGAGTGGAGCTCTCTGCCCTTTACTGATCCAGCCTCTGGCCCATCCATCTGGCCCATCAAGAGTCACTCTCATTTCATCAGTCCAGAAAACCTTTGAAAAATCAGTCTTCGGATATTTCTTGGCCCAGTCTTGACATTTTATCTTATGTTTCTTGGTCAGAGGTGGTGGATTTTCAGCCTTCCTTACCTCGGCCATGTCCCTGAGTATGGCACACCTTGTGCTTTTTGATACTCCAGTAACGTTGCAGCTCTGAAATATGGCTAAACTGGTGGCAAATAGCATCTTGGCAGCTTCACGCTTGATTTTCATGGGCAGTTTTTTGCGCCTTTTTTCCCAACACACTTCTTACGACCCTGTTGGCTATCTGCCATGAAACGCTTGATTGTTCGGTGATCACGCTTCAAAAGTTTGGCAATTTCAAGACTGCTGCATCCCTCTCCAAGACATCTCACATTTTTGGACTTTTCAGAGCCTGTCAAATCTCTCTTCTGACCCATTTTGCCAAAGGAAAGGAAGTTGCCTAATAATTAAGCACTCCTTATTTAGGGTGTTGATATCATTACACCGCACCCCTCCTCATTACAGAGATGCACATCACCTGATTTATTTAATTGGTAGTTGGCCAACTATGCTGTGTGGTCCATGCTTTGTGCTCTGGTCTTTCGGTTCTGTGCTCCTTCTCTATGCTGTGTGGTCCATGCTTTGTATAGGCTGAGTGTTCCTATACAGCTTGGAGAAGGACGACATGTATAAAACGTATCATGTGATCAAAATACTCATTTGCCTAATAATTCTGCACACAGTGTACTACATTTCTAATTGGAGGTATTTTCTTATATTATTACTATACTCACTACATATTGGGATAGGATCTTGGAGATAGATATACCCCTTTAAGGCTACTCTACAGTGTGCAAATAACAGCTAAAAGATGAACAATACTTTCCAGAATGTATTAGCTCAATCAAAAACCCTTCTCCGAATTAGATGTTCTGTAATAACCAGAATCTATTATATTAGAAATCATGGAAATTGATTGATAAAGAGCAATGAAGAGAAAAATATTGTTGGCAATTTGCTTCAATTGAGAGCATTTGTAGAACAGAACAATAATGGGAAATAGATCAATTTTACTAATCAGTTAATGAAAATGCAAAATAATGGCTTCATTACATATGAGCATGATATTACAGAGCAGAGCACAAAGCATGAAGCATAGAGAGCAAAGAAAGGAGCGCGAGACGCAGAACACTCGGCATTGAGAACAGAGCCGAAAGACCACAGCACAAAACATGGACCACAGTGCATAGAGAAGGAGCACAGAACCGAAAGACCACAGCACAAAGCGTGGACCACAGTGCATAGAGAAGGAGCACAGAACCGAAAGACCACAGCACAAAGCATGAACCACAGTGCATAGAGAAGGAGCACAGAACCGAAAGACCACAGCACAAAACATGGACCACAGAGCATAGAGAAGGAGCACAGAGCCGAAAGACCACAGCACAAAACATGAACCACAGTGCATAGAGAAGGAGCACAGAACCGAAAGACCACAGCACAAAACATGGACCACAGTGCATAGAGAAGGAGCACAGAGCCGAAAGACCACAGCACAAAACATGAACCACAGTGCATAGAGAAGGAGCACAGAGCCGAAAGACCACAGCACAAAACATTGACCACAGTGAATAGAGAAGGAGCACAGAGCCGAAAGACCACAGCACAAAGCATGGACCACAGAGCATAGAGAAGGAGCACAGAACCGAAAGACCACAGCACAAAGCATGGACCACAGTGCATAGAGAAGGAGCACAGAACCGAAAGACCACAGCACAAAACATGAACCACAGTGCATAGAGAAGGAGCACAGAGCTGAAAGACCACAGCACAAAACATGAACCACAGTGCATAGAGAAGGAGCACAGAACCGAAAGACCACAGCACAAAGCATGAACCACAGTGCATAGAGAAGGAGCACAGAACCGAAAGACCACAGCACAAAACATGAACCACAGAGCATAGAGAAGGAGCACAGAGCCGAAAGACCACAGCACAAAACATGAACCACAGAGCATAGAGAAGGAGCACAGAACCGAAAGACCACAGCACAAAGCATGGACCACAGAGCATAGAGAAGGAGCACAGAACCGAAAGACCACAGCACAAAACATGAACCACAGAGCATAGAGAAGGAGCACAGAGCCGAAAGACCACAGCACAAAACATGAACCACAGAGCATAGAGAAGGAGCACAGAGCCGAAAGACCACAGCACAAAACATGAACCACAGTGCATAGAGAAGGAGCACAGAACCGAAAGACCACAGCACAAAGCATGGACCACAGAGCATAGAGAAGGAGCACAGAACCGAAAGACCACAGCACAAAACATGGACCACAGAGCATAGAGAAGGAGCACAGAACCGAAAGACCACAGCACAAAACATGGACCACAGTGCATAGAGAAGGAGCACAGAGCCGAAAGACCACAGCACAAAACATTGACCACAGTGCATAGAGAAGGAGCACAGAGCCGAAAGACCACAGCACAAAGCATGGACCACAGAGCATAGAGAAGGAGCACAGAACCGAAAGACCACAGCACAAAGCATGGACCACAGTGCATAGAGAAGGAGCACAGAACCGAAAGATCACAGCACAAAACATGAACCACAGTGCATAGAGAAGGAGCACAGAGCCGAAAGACCACAGCACAAAACATGAACCACAGTGCATAGAGAAGGAGCACAGAACCGAAAGACCACAGCACAAAGCATGAACCACAGTGCATAGAGAAGGAGCACAGAACCGAAAGACCACAGCACAAAACATGAACCACAGAGCATAGAGAAGGAGCACAGAGCCGAAAGACCACAGCACAAAACATGAACCACAGTGCATAGAGAAGGAGCACAGAACCAAAAGACCACAGCACAAAACATGAACCACAGAGCATAGAGAAGGAGCACAGAGCCGAAAGACCACAGCACAAAGCATGAACCACAGTGCATAGAGAAGGAGCACAGAACCAAAAGACCACAGCACAAAACATGAACCACAGTGCATAGAGAAGGAGCACAGAACCAAAAGACCACAGCACAAAACATGAACCACAGTGCATAGAAAAGGAGCACAGAGCCGAAAGACCACAGCACAAAGCATGGACCACAGTGCATAGAGAAGGAGCACAGAACCGAAAGACCACAGCACAAAGCATGAACCACAGTGCATAGAGAAGGAGCACAGAACCAAAAGACCACAGCACAAAACATGAACCACAGAGCATAGAGAAGGAGCACAGAACCGAAAGACCACAGCACAAAGCATGAACCACAGTGCATAGAGAAGGAGCACAGAATCGAAAGACCACAGCACAAAACATGGACTACAGAGCATAGAGAAGGAGCACAGAACCGAAAGACCACAGCACAAAACATGAACCACAGTGCATAGAGAAGGAGCACAGAACCGAAAGACCACAGCACAAAGCATGGACCACAGAGCATAGAGAAGGAGCACAGAACCGAAAGACCACAGCACAAAACATGGACTACAGAGCATAGAGAAGGAGCACAGAACCGAAAGACCACAGCACAAAACATGGACCACAGAGCATAGAGAAGGAGCACAGAACCGAAAGACCACAGCACAAAACATGAACCACAGTGCATAGAGAAGGAGCACAGAACCGAAAGACCACAGCACAAAGCATGGACCACAGAGCATAGAGAAGGAGCACAGAACCGAAAGACCACAGCACAAAACATGGACTACAGAGCATAGAGAAGGAGCACAGAACCGAAAGACCACAGCACAAAATATGGACCACAGAGCATAGAGAAGGAGCACAGAGCCGAAAGACCACAGCACAAAACATGAACCACAGAGCATAGAGAAGGAGCACAGAACCGAAAGACCACAGCACAAAGCATGAACCACAGAGCATAGAGAAGGAGCACAGAACCGAAAGACCACAGCACAAAACATGAACCACAGTGCATAGAGAAGGAGCACAGAACCGAAAGACCACAGCACAAAGCATGAACCACAGTGTATAGTGAAGGAGCACAGAACCAAAAGACCACAGCACAAAACATGGACCACAAAGCATAGAGAAGGAGCACAGAACCAAAAGACCACAGCAGAAAGCATCAACGACAGAGCATAGAGAAGGAGCACAGAGCCGAAAGACCACAGCACAAAGCATGGACCACACAGCATAGAGAAGGAGAACAGAACCGAAAGACCACAGCACAAAGCATGGACCACACAGCATAGAGAAGGAGCACAGAACCGAAAGACCACAACACAAAGCATGGACCACACAGCATAGAGAAGGAGCACAGAACCGAATGACCATAGCACAAAGCATGGACCACACAGCATAGAGAAGGAGCACAGAACCGAAAGACCACAACACAAAGCATGGACCACACAGCATAGAAAAGGAAAACAGAGCCGAAAAACCATATCGCAAAGCATGTGTGGCGCCCTTAAGGGTCCAGTAGCCACAGAGGTACTGCCCCTCAGCCAGAGGTCTGATATTCCATTCCCTGGTAAGGAGGACACAGGTCGTTGTTCACACATACACTCTTAGTATAGCTACACCACTTCAGGCCATGGTTAGGGAGAGTTGCTCCTTAGAGAGAGCAAAGTCGCGGAGCCAGTCTGGAGGTGGAGTTAGTTAGTGGGTGGACACTTTTAGAACAGAGTGGAAAAGAAGAACTAGGAGAGACATGGAAAGGAGAGGTCCTGGGGATTGGAGCTGGAGGAGCTCATCCTAGGACCAGGAGGAAACAAAAAAAGAATAAATGGTCCTAGAGTCACGGGTAGTGGGAAACCCACCTGTGGGCTCGCATACACATCTGATACACTGGTGTGGAGGGACTTGGCTACAAAGGGGAACTGGCCCCTAGTCTACTGGAGAACAACCAGGCTCAGTTAGTACACTGGAGGCTGAGGTAACTTTATGTGCTGAAGCCGCAGCCACACGCGAATCCGCCAAAAAGGTGACCATAGAGGGCAAGGGCAGAAGAGCCACTCAAGCAAGGCCACGGACACCAACTCAGTTCACTGTGTGTGAGGGCACAGGGCATGAGGACAAAACCAGCTCAGGAAGACGACCAGGAAAGGGATACAGAAAGGAACACGGGTTCTGTGCCTCTAAATTGCCAGGGGATCGGCTGGACCCCATCTCAGTATGTCCCAGCATTCCAAGGGTGGCGTTTGACCGGTCGTAACCATTTGGAAACAACAACTGTGACTAAAGATGTAATGACTGCATCCCGCTGTGTACTGAAGTCATTGCCTGCACCGCCAGCCCCGCGCTGTCCAAAACGCCTCATCTGCTAAAAACTTCCTACGGTTCCCCTGGGGCCCAGCTCCACCTGTGGGGAGCTGAACCACCTTAGCTGTGTCACCATCTTCCCCAGCGGTCCCGTCCGGCACCGTCGGCCATACTTGGCCAAAGACTACAGGTGGCGTCATGATGTATCCCCTGTAAATATTCCCCATACTCATTTGAAAACGACTACAGACGAGGTCACGGAGTCAGGCCCTGCCGATGTGACCTCCCAACAGAAACGGTCCGGTGCCGAGTGACCCCACAGCCCTGGTGGGTGAGTCACATGGACCACAAAGCATAGAGAAAGAGCACAGAACTGAATGACCACAGCACAAAACATGGACCACACAACATAGAGAAGGAGCACGGAACCAAAACACCACAGCACAAAACATGGACCACAGAGCATAGAGTAGGAGCACAGAGTCGAAAGGCCACACCACAAAGCATGGACCACACCGCATAGAGAAGGAGCACACAGCAGAAAGACCACAGCACAAAGTATGGACCACAGAGCATTTCGTACAGGGAATACAATTTGGAACAGGAAGCATGGGACAACCAAAAATGAAATATATATATATAATGGAATATAGCACATGGGGCCCGATTCATCAATGCCAGTGTTGTCTATTGAGATCTTGATGAGGGCGCATGCTCTAGTTAGATGTTCCTGATTCATGAACAGGTGCACACCTTTTCATGAATTGGGAGCGCCTGACGAGTGCTGCTTGTCTCCCTGTTCAGTTCCAGAAATCTTACTCCAGTCAGGTACTATACTGACAGGTACTGATCCTTGTGACACCTATTACTCCAAGTACTGATCCTTGTGACCCCCCCACTACTCCACGTACTGATCCTTGTGACACCCACTACTCCAAGTACTGATCCTTGTGTTCCCCACTACTCCAAGTACTGATCCTTGTTTCCTCCACTACTTCAAGTACTGATCCTTGTGTCCCCCACTACTCCGAGTTCTGATCCTTGTGACACCTACTACTCCAAGTACTGAATCTTGTGTCCCCCACTACTCCAAGTACTGATCCTTATGACCTCCACTACTCCATGTACTGATCTTGTGTCCCCCACTACTCCAAGTACTGATCCTTATGACCTCCACTACTCCATGTACTGATCTTGTGTCCCCCACTACTCCAAGTACTGATCCTTGTGACACCCACTACTGCAAGTACTGATTCTTGTGACACCCACTACTCCAAGTACTGATCCTTGTGACACCAACTACTCCAAGTACTGATCCTTGTGTCCCCCACTATACCATGTACTGATCCTTGTGGCCCCCACTACTGCAAGTACTAATCCTTGTGGTCCCCACTACTCCAAGTACTGATATTTGTGGCCTCCACTACACCAAGTACTGAATCTTGTCACCACCACTACTCAAAGTACTGATCCTTGTGTCCCCCACTACTCCAAGTACTGATCCTTGTGTCCCCCACTACTCCAAGTACTGATCGTTGTGACCTCCACTACTCCATGTACTGATCTTTGTGTCCCCCAATACTCCAAGTACTGATCCTTGTGACACCCACTACTCCAAGTACTGATCCATGTGTCCCCCACTACTCCAAGTACTGATCCTTGTGTCCCCCACTACTCCAAGTACTGATCCTTGTGTCCCCCACTACTGCAAGTACTAAACGTTGTGTCCCCCACTACTCCAAGTACTGATCCTTGTGACCTCCACTACTCCATGTACTGATCCTTGTGTCCCCCACTACTCCAAGTACTGATCCTTGTGACACCCACTACTCCAAGTACTGATCCATGTGTCCCCCACTACTCCAAGTACTGATCCTTGTGACCCCCACTGCTCCAAGTACTGATCCTTGTGTCCCCCACTAATCCAAGTACTGATTCTTGTGACACCCACTACTCCAAGTACTGATCCTTGTGACCCCCACTACACCATGTACTGATCCTTGTGGCCCCCATTACTACAAGCACTAATCCTTGTGCTCCCCACTACTCCAAGTACTAATATTTGTGGCCTCCACTACTCCAAGTACTGATTCTTGTGTCCCCCACTACTCCAAGTACTGATCCTTATATCCCCACTACTCCAAGTACTGAATCTTGTGTCTCCCACTACTCCAAGTACTGATCTTTATGTCCCCACTACTCCAAGTACTGAATCTTGTGGCCACCACTACTCCAAGTACTGATCCTTATGTCCCTACTACTCCAAGTACAGAATCTTGTGGTCACCACTACTTCAAGTACTGATCCTTGTGACCCCTTGTGATCTTCTGAAATCTCATGCACACTCACAAACACCTGCGGATTTTTTTCCTGACTGTTTTGTCAAATACCTGTGTTTTTGCTGTAGATTACAAAGAATGAGCATGTCAATTCTTTGCAGTGTTTTTGTAACTTTTTTCATTTATACAACCAATTTTGTAGTAAAAAACACACCAAAACGCCACTAAAACAGCACTAAAAACAGCATTAAAAAACACACCAAAAACACCACTAAAAACAGCACCAAAAACGCCACTAAAAAAGACACCAAAAACGCACCAAAAACGACATTAAAAACAGCACAAAAAACACCATGAAAAAACACACCAAAAACGACACTAAAACAGCACCATAAAGGCCACTAAAAACACACCACAAACGCACCAAAAATGCAACAAAACCATAGATGAATCAAAGGAGATTTCCTGCCACAAGATCAAATTATGGTCAGGAAAAAAAATGCACCAAAAAAGCCCTGTGTGAACACAGCCTTAGCATTTTCAATTTTTAGTATATGGAGCTGTGGAAGGGCTTGTTTTTGCTTCCCGTACTGATGGTTTATTGATATCATTTGGGGTATATATGATGTCTCACAATGAAGGGAGGGCTTTGCTGCATCGAGTCGCCGAACCGCCATGTATAGAGATTGTGAAGGGGAGAAGGGAAAAATGTCTGATGCTTTTGGGGCGCATAAAGAAGGCTTTTATAAATATGTTTATGTAATTAAATCATGAGAAAAAAATAGGATCAAGGGAAAAAGGAAGTAAAGTAAGGGAAATAGTTTCAAGATTGTTACAATCATGAATAAAAAATGAAAAATAAAAAACACTCAGTAATCTCATCCCAATCAACTGAACCAATGTTCCTTTATGCCCTTTACCAATGCAACCAATATGTTAGTAATTGTGTTTTTGAATCCTTGAGATTCTGCAGCGCCGGAGACGATAACATCTGTCCCGCTAGAAAGCGATTGTGGCGTATTTATGTAATGGTTTCATGGCTGAATTGATTTGAATCAGACATATCTTGGTTCTCAGAAGTTTTCTCCTCGCGCACACATGTAAATGAATTCCCATGAATGCAATCTTCATTTATTTACAATATAGCTTCTCTTTGTAAATCAAATTACAATTTATAATTAGAAAAATTCTTCTTCAAGTAGATTCTTCTTGTCAGATGGAAGAAAAGATGGCAATAATCAAATAGCAGCTAGCGAGCTCTTGGATGTTTACCGAGAAATGGGAAAAGTTTTACATTTCGAAAAAATTACAATTTTTCATAGTCTTGATGATCGTTGATTGGTTTATTGCTGTAGCTTCTGCAATGAAGAAGAGTTCACACCGTGCAGTAGAAAATAATCAATTTAACTTCTTAATGAAACTGATTGTGTATACTATTTACACACATGATGCACCCCTCAGGTGTGTGTATAGACATCACAAAGATTGGGATTCCATGGACTCGTGGAAGCGTCAGTTGTAAAGACACGAAACGGCCGTCGTCCAACGGATTGTGTGTCCTCACTTCCCCACGCCTTTCTCCTTGACCTGATGATCGAATAAAACAACTTTTTATTGAGGATATTTGGTGAGTACCTTCCGCCTCTTCTTCATGAAATTTAATAACTTTTATTCAAGCATTTACCCACTTCAGAAGCCATAGTTAACAGTGACAATAGTATCTAAGGAGTTTGACAGAGGAAGAGGCTCCCTCTGTCAGCCCATTCTTCCCACCAACAGTATGACCATGGGTTCTTGAGTCGTAGCAATGGACTCCAAGTCTGCCATATACGGTAAGAAAGTCTATATAAAGAGAAAGGTCTAATAGACATCTTTTCAGCATAACCCTGACAAGCAAACTCTACATCAGGGTTCTTAAACTCGGCTGGATGTATGGGCCGCAAACACAAAAAAAAAATATTTGGTGGTCCACATTCTTTACAGAACAAAGTGACATTTTTTAGTAATACCATATATATATATTTTTACACTTTTTTTTAAAGAAATTTCGCTTTCTTTTTGAAATAAATAAATGTCATTCATCATATGCGCTATGGTACAGTTTTATAACTGGAGCAGTTTGCCCTTGAGGAGCAGCCAAAATACCTGTCGAGAGGAGCAGAAATCTCATTGACACTTACAGGAATCGTTTGATTGCAGTGATTGCCTCAAAAGGATGTGCAACAATATATAAATTAAGGGACCATCATTTCTGTTCAGGCAGATTTAATGAGTTTTATTTTTTTTTTAATTCCGTGGAAGCAGAAAAGCAGCAATGTCTGACTGTCATTTGTTCATTTTCATAGATTTTTTATTTATTATTACTTTTGTCAGATTCAAGTTATTTCTGTGACCACATTAAACGAGGGCGAGGGGAACCAATAATTTTGACCACGTGTGTACATAAAACTTTAATAGTAATACTGGTGTGGAAAAAAAATATAGATTGTGATGCCGCCCACACATTGTGAGGCAGTCAAACATTTCAATGTCTGCAATTTTTTTTTAGTTCTCTATAGTAATTTTAGTTAGCATAGTTTCCTTATTACTAAAAAGGACCTGGCATAAAATGCTAGGTACATGCTCGAAAAAAGAGCAGTGGTCACAGGCTCCAGTATTAGTGTGACATACATGTCAAATTTAACTAAAGAAATACATGTGCTAAAATGATGTAGTTTGTGACACGCACACTTTACTAGAAAGTCTAAAGGCCGCTTTACATGCAGCGACATCGCTAGCGATCGCACCCGCCCCCGTTGTGCGTGCGTAACGGGCAAATCGCTGCCTGTGGCGAACAATATCGCTAGTACGCGTCAGACACACATACTGTTACGGGGGGACCGGCAGATTAGGACCAGGGGGTATATATCCTAATCGCCAGTCGGGGCCCACCGTGCTCCAGATGACAAAGGAGCTGCTGGCACCTGAGGGTTAGGCGGAGACTATAGAGCTGGATGGCTCTGAGATAACCCAGGAACTCTGGGAACCGGTCACGTGTGTTGGGACACGTCAGACCGGACGACAACCCGGTTAGCGTTTTGGTGCACCTAGCGCTACACCAACCACGTGTGCAGGAAACACATCAGGCCGGGTGGTAACCAGGTAGCGTTGACCGGAAGACCGCCACGAAAGCGCCCTGTCGGCCACGTGTGTAGGACACGTCAGGCCGAGCGGTCCTCTGATTAGCGTTTCTGGCCACCTCTCGACTGGCCACGTGTTGTGTAGGACACGTCAGGCCAGATGGGTACACCAGTAGCGTTGACCGGGAAGCCGAGGAGGATAAGGAACACCCTGTTAACTCCACAGGGGTCCTGGGGTACGCTGTCCGTGCGCGTAGGGGGCACAACCGGACAGGTGGCGCAGCAGGTGCGTTGTCCGTGTGCGTAGGGGGCACAATCGGACAGGTGGCGCAGCGGGTGCGTTGTCCGTGTGCGTAGGGGGCACAATCGGACAGGAAGCACAGCAGCCGCAGCCCAGTTAACGCCACTGGGCTGCTATAGCAAGACTGGAACGGCAGGAGGGAAGCACGGCGCCTGACCCTGATGTGCCGAGCCACGAATCTTGGCATGACAGGCACCGTTCGCCTAACCCTACCTACCGCTTCCCAACATAGGCTTATGCCGCAATGAGGCTCTAACATGGAGGTGTGCTCTGACTGAGCAAAAGTGAAGCCTGCGCACCTCCATGTTGTCTCCAGCCCCTTTTATAACCTGGGTCCGCCCCAAACCCAGGGTGGAACCACCAAGGTCCAATAGCAGAGTGCCATGTCATCAGTGACGTCACATGCGACCTATCCGGAACCGCCACGTCATTGATGACCTCATGGCAGCCACGCCCCAAACACTTCACCAGTCATCGTCTGACGACCAATACTGAGGTGCCAGATCATAGGGGCGGGCCTCTGCGAGCCAGTCCGGAATTGCCACGTCATCAGGACACCTGACACCCTCTGCCCTACCAGGGCCTGCCACCTCACGGACATGCTCAGTGAGGTCCTTACCGGACCTAGCCTCTGATGCACTAAGTGCCTGAGCATGCCCAGTAGCCTGAGCATCAGGCTCAGAAAGCAGACTATCAGTTTGAGCATGCTCAGTAGGCACATCCCAGAACTTAGACACAGCACGAAGTCCAAGTACCTGTGCAAAGAGGCTGTTAGGGTTAATTGTGGGAGCATGCTCAGTAGCCTGAACTGAGGACTTGGTCTCAGACATAACACAATCAGGCTGAGCATGCTCACTAGGCAAAACACCAGGCCTAAACTCTGGCTGGGGTAAATCGGCGCACGCATGCGCACTAGCCGCCTCTCCACACTTAGACGTGGTTGAAGGAACAGCCAACTGGACGACCCGAGGCACGGCCAAGAACGGCAGCCGGCGCCTGGGCGCAACAGGAACCGCAGCAGGCTGCTTGCGGCTATGGCGGCGCCGGTTCGTAACACATACCTTCCTAACGACGTCGCTGTGGCCGGCGAACAAACTCTTTTTTAAGGGGGCGGTTCATGCGGCGTCACAGCGACGTCACACAGCGAGCCACCAATAGAAGCGGAGGGGCGGAGACCAGCCGTATTAACGTCACACCCATCTCGTTGCCGGAGGACGCAGGAATGCTGTTGTTCGTCATTCCCGGGGTGTCACACGTAGCGATGTGTGCTGCCTCAGGACCGACGAACAACCTGCATCCAAAATGAGCAATGATATTTGGGAAAGGAACGATGTGTCAACAATCAACTATTTTTGCCGTTTTTCGGATCAATAGCGGTCACTCGAAGTTGTCACATGACAACACAATGACGTCTCTAACAACGCCGCATGTGCGTCACAAATTCCGTGACCCCAACGATATCTCGTTAGCGATGTCGTTGCGTGTAAAGCGGCCTTAAGAGTGAAATGCTTGAGGTTTTTTCAACAATATTGGTGGGCTGATGCATTTCTTGTATCTGGTTTCATGCAGGTTATAATGGAAAATAATTAAAAAGTATGGAAGAGAAATCCTCTCATTTCTAACATATTATTAAATTACAAGCATTACATATTAATACATGCAATATAATAAGCGTCGAGGTTCTGCAGTACAGTTTGTCTTCTTCTGCTGTGATGCCTCCTGAATCACCTGACTGGCTTAGATGTTGCTCCTGGTGTCTGGCTTCCGCGTATAATGTCTCCAGGTTTTTCTGGAATTCTGGGACTAATTCCCAGATTTGCTCTACTGCGTAGGTGCGTGACGTCACCAATGATTTCTAGAGGCCTTGAGGAAGGTGTTTTTGGGTCCTCAAGTTACCCATGACATCGCTCTTCAACTACTAGATCTTGTCCAAGGGTCATCTCAGGCAAGTCTCTGTGCAGTGTGGTTCAGGACTTTAGCTTTTGAGCTTGAGTGGCTTGATAAAGTCCTGATACCAATTTTCTGGAGGGGTCTTGCGGGTCATATTAAAGATACTCTGGCCACAAGCGGGTCATATTAAAGAGACTCTGGCCACAAGGGAGATTCCAACTTCCCTTGAGGAGCTAATTACCCTTGCAACCTGAATTGATGTACGTATGTCACGCATGCTCATGGTCATTCCAGGGTACGGCTAGCTCCGAATTTTGCCAATTCCGTAGACTTTACCTCGACTTCAGGGTCTTCCTGTGTTCCCATGGAGATTGGAAGGGCTTATTCTAGGTGTAGTCGAGCCACCACTACTCCTATATGTTTCGGCTGTAAGCAAGCAGGACAATTATGCTAATTACTGTCCCAATCGCATGGGAAACAATAGGGCCTATTTTTTGTTAAAGGGGGAACGCTAGGTACAACTCTTGCACCCTCTAAATTATTCTATGCAGGTTCTTTGTCTTTTGGTAACATCACCTTA
Organism: Anomaloglossus baeobatrachus; assembly: GCF_048569485.1. Taxonomy (NCBI): domain Eukaryota; kingdom Metazoa; phylum Chordata; class Amphibia; order Anura; family Aromobatidae; genus Anomaloglossus; species Anomaloglossus baeobatrachus. Next base: position 120,745,532 of record NC_134364.1, read on the forward strand.
CCAGTTAAAACATGTGTGGACTCTAGAGTGAATGGAAATTTTATTTCTTCCTTCTATGCTTGGCAACACGCCGAACCTTTAGGGGTACTTTGCACACTACGACATCGCAAGCCGATGCTAGCGATGCCGAGCGCGATAGTCCCCGCCCCCGACGTACGTGCGATATCTTGTGATAGCTGCCGTAGCGAAAATTATCGCTACGGCAGCTTCACATGCACTTACCTGCTCTGCGACGTTGCTCTGACCGGCGAACCGCCTCCTTCCTAAGGGGGCGGGTCGTGCGGCGTCACAGCGACGTCACACGGCAGGCGGCCAATAGAAGCAGGGGGGGCGGAGATGAGCGGGACGTAAACATCCCGCCCACCTCCTTCCTTCCTCATTGCAGCCGGGACGCAGGTAAGGCGATGTTCCTCGCTCCTGCGGCTTCACACACAGCGATGTGTGCTGCCGCAGGAACGAGGAACATCGGTCCTTCCGAAATTATGGAAAATGACTGACGCTACACAGATCATACGATTTTGATGCTTTTGCACTCGTTAATCGTAGTAAAAAGGATTCACATACTCCGATGTCAACAGCGACGCCGGATGTGCGTCACTTTCAATTTAACCTCACCGACATCGCACCTGTGATGTCGTAGTGTGCAAAATACCCCTTAGTTTTGCTCCCTAAACCCATTCCCATCCTGGTGGTTAACGGTACGGTCTTGCCTGAACTAGTTACTCATCAGACAATCCCTTTGACTCTGTCTATGCCTACTTACCACTCAGAGGAGGTTTCCATACTCGTCATGTCAGACAGCATGGATGTGGTATTATTATGGTTGCCCTGGTTGAGACTTCAGTCACCTCTTATTGAGTAGGTTTCTGGAAGATTTTTGGCTGGGGTCTTGGTTGTGAAGGGAGGTGCATTCCTAAGTCTGTAGACAATGTTTCTTCGTCTGTGTCACCTGACCTGTCTAATCTTCCTTTGCATTATCCTCAATTCGCTGATGTCTTCTCCAAAAGATCAGCGGAGACCTTGCTTCCCCATTGGCCTTATAATTGCCCTATTGAATGTATACCTCGTTTGGAACCACCACAGGGTCTTTTATATCCGCTATCTGTGCCCGAGACTGAGGCAATGTCTGAGTATATCAGGGAAAACCTGCAGAGGGGATTTATTTGTAAGTCCACATCACTTGCTGAGGCTAGTTTCTTCTTCGTGCAAAAGAAAGACGGCTCCTTACGGCCATGCATAGATTATCATAGGGTGAACGCTATTAATATCAAGAATAAATACCCTCTACTCTTCATTTCCAAACTTTTTGATTGGTTATGAGTGGCTAAGGTCTTTACGAGTTTGGATTTACATGGGACATATAATCTTGTTTGCATCCAAGGGCGTGACGAGTGGAAGATGGCATTTAATACCACTGGCGGCCATTATGAGTACCTCGTCATGCCCTTCGGATTGTTTAACGCTCCTGCGGTGTTCCAAGATTTCGTAAATGACGTGTTCCAAGATTTGCTTTTGTCATCTGTGGTCATTTATTTAGACGACATATTGACTTTCTCTCCCAACCTCCCTACCCATCGGAGAGATGTGGCTCGAGTCCTCGGTCGCCTTCATGACAATGCACTTTATGCTAAGCTGGAAAAGTGCATTTTCGAGAAAGAGTCCTTGCTCTTCCTTGGGTATGTGGTTTCCCATGTGGGATTGGCTATGGATCCAGCTAAGGTGGATGCGGTAATGAATTGGCCTGAGCCCCGTTCTCTGAAAGCAGTGTAGCATTTTTTTTAGGTTCATAAATTATTTCTGCCAATTCATTCCTCACGTCCCCACTGTGGCAGTGCCTTTAGTTGTACTCACCAAAAAGGGAGATAATCCTAAGCTTTGTTCGGAAGAGACCTCTAGAGCTTTTGTCTCCCTCAAGTCCCATTTCTCAGGGGCTCTATTCTCCATAGGCCGGATGTAAAGAGACCATTTCTATCAGAGGTGGATGCCTTGTCGGTGGGAGATGGGGTTGTTCGTTATCAAAAGGACTTTCAGGGCAGGAAGCCGTAGTGCTTCTTTTATTACAAAACTTTCTCCAGCGGAGAGAAACAATTAAATTGGGGATAGGGAGCTACTGACCATAAAGGTGGCATTCTCCAAGTGGATATATTTTCTTGAAGGGACTAAACATCCTTTCCAGGTGTACTCAGATCATAAAAACCTGGTTTTCTCTGCAGTCTGCCCACGCAAGCGAGATGGTCCTTCTTTTTTTCCTGATTCCATTTTACGTTGAATATTTTGTCAGGAGAAAAGAACATGAGGGCAGATGCTCTATCTAGATCAGTGGACCCCATGGACGAGGAGGAGGAACCTCGATTGATTGTCCCATCAGAGAATCTCAGGACTGTGTCACCTGTTTCCTTAGAACAGATCCTCCTGGCAAGACCTATGTGCCTGCTGTAAGACAGGTTGAGGTTCTCTCATGGGCACATTCCTCAAAAATCAGAGGTCATTTTGGAGTGAAGAGAACCCAAGAACTCTTGGAAAGGTCTTATTGGTGGCCATGCCTGGCTCAGGATGTGCGGGCATATGGTCAAGCATGTCTGTCCTGTGCCAGCACTGTGAGCGTAACAGTGGCTGAGGTCTCCTTCTATAGAGCCTGCGCCTAGGTCTGTACATGGGCTAAGGAGTGTTCTTTTGTTCTAGCCACTGTGCCCTTACAGTGGTTAGCTTGCATACCTTACTGGTCTATGTGACGTTTAATACAACCATAGGGGAAAACGCTCTTGGTGTATCAGTTGTTGAATTCTTCGTTTGATCTTGCTACCAGCAGTAGGTCAGTCTGCATGGTGGACCCCAGGTGGCTTTTGAGCTTCTGTTATTTTTAACTCAAACCGCTCACCTCCGTAACAAAATATATCATTACACTAGATGCTTTTCTAGCATTATTTGCCTCAATTATAGCCACCATATCCAACAGGGGACAGGATTATTTTCTTTTCTACCTAGACTTCCACTGGCTCAGTTTTCCTTAAGATAAGTGCGATTGGAGTGACAACTCAGAGGACTGTATTTTTTTGGATGTTGAAGTTGAGGTGGAGGAGAGGCCACTTGATAGAGCACTTGAGATCCATTCAAGCATGTTCTTTTTTTCTGCATCATCTACCTTTGTTAGAGTTGTTCGGTTCTGTAAAAAAGGGATCACATCAGATTGTCCACGGAAAGTAGTAGACATCTTACTTTTGCTGGAAGATGGCCTATCTTCAGCAGATGTTACTGTAGCTTTACCACCTCCCCCACGGACACACACACACACACACACACACACACAGTACGGATCGCATCCACACACTCATAGTTTCATAGTTTCATAGTTTTTAAGGTTGAAGGGAGACTCTAAGTCCATCTAGTTCAACCCGTAGCCTAACATGTTGATCCAGAGGAAGGCAAAAAAACCAATGTGTCAAATAAGCTCCAATGGGGAAAAAAATCACAACATCCAGCGATATCGCTTGCTTCTCGGCGGCGATACTGTGCGTGCAGTGACCTTCCAGGACCTGCCGGAGGATCACATGGCCAAAATCATGTGGTATGTCCGGATGTTGTGAGTATGTGTGCACGTATGTGCGATGTTGTGTGTATGTGTGTGTGTGTGTGTGTGAATGTAAGCGATCGGATCTGTGAGTGTCGGCAGGAGGCAGAGGAGCACGGCATGCAGCACAACTGCTGGGAATGCCCACAGGAGGGCACAGGGAGAAGTGATGTGTGTGTGTGTGTGTGTGTGAGTGTATGCGATCAGATGTGTGAGTGTATGCGATCAGATGTGTGAGTGTATGCGATCTGATGTGTGACTGTGTGTGAACGTAAGCGATAGGATCTGTGAGTGTCGGCAGGAGGCAGAGGAGCATGATGTGCAGCACAGCTGCTGGAACCGCCCACTGGAGGGCACAGGGAGAAGTGTGTCTGTGTGTGTGTGTGTGTGTGATATCTGATGTCAGCCAGACACAGGGGAGCACAGCTGCAGGAAGATCACAGGGAGAAGTGGTGTGTGTGTGTGTGATATCTGATGTCAGCCAGACACAGGAGAGCACAGCTGCAGGGAGATCACAGGGAGAAGTGGTGTGTGTGTGTGTGTGTGTGTGTGTGTGTGTGTGTGTGTGTGTGTGATATCTGATGTCAGCCAGACACAGGAGAGCACAGCTGCAGGGAGATCACAGGGAGAAGTGGTGTGTGTGTGTGTGATATCTGATGTCAGCCAGACACAGGAGAGCACAGCTGCAGGGAGATCACAGGGAGAAGTGGTGTGTGTGTGTGTGTGTGTGTGTGTGTGTGTGATATCTGATGTCAGCCAGACACAGGGGAGCACAGCTGCAGGAAGATCACAGGGAGAAGTGGTGTGTGTGTGTGTGATATCTGATGTCAGCCAGACACAGGAGAGCACAGCTGCAGGGAGATCACAGGGAGAAGTGGTGTGTGTGTGTGTGTGTGTGTGTGTGTGTGATATCTGATGTCAGCCAGACACAGGAGAGCACAGCTGCAGGGAGATCACAGGGAGAAGTGGTGGGTGTGTGAGATCTGATGTCGGCCAGATGCAGGGGTGGCATGCAGCGTACCTACTGGGAGATCACAGGAGGATCTGGGAGCCATACAGATGCCCTGGGCTGGTAAGTATGACGATCCTGTGATGGGGTGGGTCTGCTTTTTGTGGGGGGTTAACTTACCCCAACCATGTCTTCTCGAGAATAAGCACCCCCTGAAAATAAGACCTAGCGCTTTTTTCAGGGCAAAAAAAAATATAAGACAGTGTCTTATTTTCGGGGAAACAGGGTAGTATCCCAGACACTTTAACTATGCCCCTAAAAGTGTCAGCACTGTTTGCAATTACAATTGCGTAGCAAAAATGGACAGGTGTGTAGAATGCAGAGGTGGTGTACCTTGCTTAGCAGCAGAGGAACACTAAGTTAGTATCCCAGACACTTTAACTATGTCCCTAAAAGTGTCAGCACTGTTTGCGAAGCAAAAATGGACAGGTATGTAGAATGCAGAGGGGCTGTAGCTAGCTTGTCAGCAAAGGAAGCCTCACTTTCTATCCCTTCCAATGAAACAATGCCCCAAGGAATTGCCTGAGCTGATGTAGCCAGACGCTGTTATATAAACCCCTGCACAGCGTTGGCACAGACCTGCCTAGCAACAATGGCTATGAGCGGCTGTAATGTAGCCCTGAAAAGGGCTGAAATTACAAGTAGTTCCTAATCCCTAAATTCTAAGTTCTGTAGATTGCACTGTACGTCTATAGCGCACACAGCAGCAGCAGCAGCGGGCGTGGGAGCGGTGACTGTCACCCACCCGCAGTAGAGAGATAATGGCGGCGACGGGGAAAATGGCAGGGTCTTATAGGGTAAGGACATGTGACATACACAGCCTATGACACATGCGCTTGCTTATCTGGCAAAAATCCACTTTGCTTTGTGTGTATGTACGTGATTGGCTGACAGTCTGGCCCGCAAAAGAATGGCGATCAGCATTCTATCAGCACTCAGCAGCAGCACTGATCTAAACCCCGTCCCCCCGCACACTATACGCTGAATTCTGATAATATCATGATTCACAGTGACTCACACTATTACAGTGAAAAGCCAGCTAGTACCTAGCTACGCTTTTTGGTGATCGAACCGTTATCGAACGTAACTCAAACTGCCGAGCTTTAAGCAAATCGTTCGAGTTCGTCGAACGACTCGAACACCGCCCAAAATCACTCGAACATGAAATTGGCGAACCGTTCGACTCGAACATTGCTCAACTCTAGTCAGGACTAGAGATGAGTGAAACCATGGAAGTTCGGTTTCGTGGGTTCAGCCGGACATTAGAAAAAGTTCAGTTGGGGACCCAGACGACCTGAATTCCAATGGAAGTTAATTATTGGGCAGTTCAGGTCTCCACCCGCATGCAGTCAGCCATAAACCGATCACCTCTGGGGATGAGTGGGGTTTTTACATTTTTTGTTTGGTGCACATTACATCCGATCATATCATTGTTATCCCCAGTGTGAGCCATTCAAACACTGTAAGAAGCTCTCACTGAGCTGAGCACTGAGCGTATCTGAGAACAGCAATGCTTGTCTAATTAGTTTGCATACGTAAGCACTCAAACTCCGAATTCTAGATTTTTTTAAAGACTGTCTTTGGTATAGGAAAATTGAACATCAAACTTCAGGTTTGCTCATCTCTAGCCAAGACTACTTGTGCAGATCATTCCACTGGTGGCTACCTGTGATTTGCTTGCTCTTTCCCTTTGTCCTACAGATTTCCATATCCTGATGCTTCTCCTGGCTATTCAATGTCAAACCCTTGTGCATTCCTGCGACATGAGTAGCCACAGTTTTCTGTGTACTGTATATGTGCCAATTTGCTCGTTTGCACCTTTTTTTTCTCAGGAAATTCAATTAGTTAGAAGTTAGGATCTCAGAATATAGTAAATATATAAAAATAACTACAATTTATACATTCACCCTCCCCTGGCTTCTCTGGCCCCTTCACTATTCACCGCCACCCGTCCAGTCACACATTTTCTGATCCTCTACTGCTCTTTAGTCCTTTGGTTTTGCACTATGTCAGACCTTTTTGGTGTCATGGTGCCTGGAAGCGTTCCGAGCAGACACGCTTGAGGTCAATGGCGTCATAAATGTACAAAATGTACTGTGACCTTTTGTGCACAACTGAAGAACCCTCATGGGCACCATTTTACCAGGAAGTCCTGCACTGTGTGAGAAGCTCAACGCGAGGAGGAATGGATGGGTGGCGATGAGTAAGAAGTAAAAAGTAAGAAGAAGTTGAAGAAGTGAGTGGTGAACTAAGTATAAAGATTTCTTATTTGTTTAGCCTTTTGATGCCCCATTATGCTTTTGAAGAATGGTGACCCCTTTGCTGGATCAATGCGGAAGTGAATTACAAAAAAATTGCACTTTTGTGAATTCAGATTTTTGTAAATGTCAAGTAGAACTCAACTGAACTCGAATATATTCATTCATCTCCAATGTGTACGTGTGAATATACTTTCATGGGTATGTGTGAATAAATCTATTGATGTGCCTATATGTTTGCAATATTTTCCATTGCTTGTGTACATCAGTATTCCTTGTAGATGAACGTTTACATGCACTGGAAAAAAAATTCAGATTTCTACAAAATACGTTCCAGCTTCTGTTTGCCCGTTCCATTTGTCTGTTCCGTTTAGAGGTCTCTGCAGGGGAAATGTCGACCATTTAAATTAATAGTAGTCTACGCCTTGCGTGTCTCAGATAAATGCCTGCAGTTATTGCTGGTTTACATCACAATTAATTACTGACTTTTCTGCTCGTATCTCTTTGCTTTTTTCTTTCCTTGGCAAACAAAATAAAAGCAATGTGCAGAATTTACCGCTGTGAAAAGTATTCCTACTCTCAACGTGAAGCAATCCCACATAGATTATTGATATGCCGAGAGAAGGCCATTAAGCCTGCCCAGATGTCTGCGCTCATGCTAGTGCATACGGCACAGCGCACTTCAAGATCAATTATATCCACCGAGCAGCAGACAGGTGAAATGTTTATTTGTTTCCATTGCTAAGCTTAGAACTCGGTCACAATCCTGAGTAATACCTTAAAATAGTCCTCTGCCACCGACTGCATAATGGCAATGAAGAAGAAAATGTGAAATCTCTTCCTGAATTTTTAGCTTTTTTGCATTTCCTAAATACGTCGTAATTATAGCTTTTAGCAGAATATATGAAAGAGAATGACAGTTTATGTATAGAGATTGCAAAGTGTGTAATTGCTATCATTTCCTACATATTAATCATAATTTTACAATAAGACAATACAATGCAGTGGAAGCACTAAAAAGTCACTTCACCCCTTCCTGGCAACTTATATTCTTTTACTAGCTGTAGTACTCGGCATTGCCCGGGATAGTAACTGTCTCTGTCTGTCTCTCTATCTCTTTGCCTGTCTGTCTCTGTCTGTCTCTGTCTGTCTCTTTCCCTGTCTGTATGTTTTTTCCCTGTTTTTCCTGTCCCTTTTTCCTGTTGTTTTTTTCTCTCTTATGCCTGTCTGCCAGTCTGTCTCTTTCCCTGTCTGTCTCTTTGTCTGTGTCTATCTGTGTCTCTGTCTCTTTGTCTCTCTGTCTCTTTGTCTGTCTGTCTCTGACTGTCTGTCTTGCTTTCCCTGTCTGTCTCTGTCGTCTCTTACCCTGTCTGTCTCTGTTTGTCTCTTTCCGTGTCTGTGTCTCTGTCTGTCTGTCTTTGTCTGTCTGTCTCTTTCCCTGGCTGCATTGTGACACGATAACATTCTTCTGAAGTTCTGGCTGCATTGTAACTCCCAGCTTCATTGACTTTAAGGCCCGTTTCACACATCCGGCATTTCGCCGGATGCTGGATCTGACAGGAATCCGCACGCACCGTTGCATGTACAATCACGAAATTTTGCACAAACACCTCATGTGACTCAGGGAACGTCATAGACTATGTTTTGAGGGGAAATTTTAACCCTGTGCTTTACACTTATTTGCCAAAAAACCTGCCTCCATTAGGCCGGTTTTACACATCCGACATTTCGTCGGATGCCAGATCCGGCACTCATGCAGTACATTACATTCATTTACAGTGGAAGCGTGAGACTATGTGATTGTGTGCTTCATGCACAACTGCATTTGTCCGCATGGTGTCGTGCTTCCACTCTAAATGAATATACTGTACTGCATGCGTGTCAGTTCCCGCATCAGACAAAATGCTGGATGTGTGAAACCGGCCTAATGGAGGCAGTTTTTTTGGCAAATAACTGTAAAGCACAGGGTTAAAATTTCCCCTCAAAACCTCAAAACATAGTCTAAGATGTTCCCTGAGTCAAATGGGTCATCTGTGCAAAATTTCGTGATTGTACATGGAACAGTGCGGATTCCTTTAGCGGACACACACACACACATACATACATACATACATACATACATACATACATACATACATACACTGAATGTATATATCTCCAGTGTATGTATGTATGTCTGTATATAAAAATTTTTTGAAAAATTGCACTGGTGTAAAGCAGACATGTGAAAAATGTTATTTAGTAACTATTTTGTCTGACATAACTCTCGGATTTTTGGGCATAAAATTTCAAAGTTTGAAAATTGCGAAATTTTCAAACTTTTAGCCAAATTTCCAAAATGTTCACAAATAAGCACAAAAAATATGGGCTTATATTTACAACTATCATGAAGGACAATATGTCCCAAAAAAAACGTCAGAATTACCGGGATCTGTTGAAGTGTTCCAGAGTTATAATTTGTCAAATTGACAGCGGTTAGAATCATAAAAAATGGCCTGATCATGAAGGTGTTTTCAGGCCTGAGGGCGAAAGGGTTAATCTGCTGCCCTAAGTTTCCTTGGCCTATCTTTATGTCCATGGTCATCACGTGGTCATTTCTTGGTGCTTCTGCAACAGAGCTTCAATGGCAAAACTTGAAACTCCGGTATACTTTGAAATGTTTTCTTGGGAACGCCTGATGCAGTATAACTACCTGGTGTCTTGATGTGCAGAATCTTACCGTGATGAATGACTTGTGATATGAAACTGTCTTCCACAACCTCTCATTTGTAGCAGTCTTTCAATGTTCCTCAGCCATTTTTAAGCCTCCTACACTGCTTTTTCTGTTTCAGTTAATGAATGAGTTTCAATTGGAAATGATTATGATTATATAATTTTACAAAATCCCTGATTATGTGAAAGTATACCTAGAAGAATTGATTCTGTTTTGAACACAAAGGGTGGTCACATCAAGCATAGATTTGATTGAACATTCTCTTCCGTCCATTCACTTTGCATTTTAATTTACAAAATAAACTACTAAAGACTTATTTTTAAATTATTCTTCCTTTGAAGCATTTTTTCCACACCTGCAAAAAAAAGATTCAGCAAGTTCCTTCAACTATTAAGAAAATGTGGCAAACACCAGATGTTCACGCTTCATACAGAAAATCAATTTCAGATAAAAATGTTAAAGGAAAAAAGTAAAATACAAGAAAAGTGACAGAATAGAATTCTCCTAAAACTGCACATAATTACTTTATAGGCGCTGGAGATTCTCTGCTCTCCAATTGAAGGTTCAGAAAGTTTTAGACAATTGCTTCAAGATTCCTTACAGCTCATCCCAGCAAAGGTTTTCTCCCTTCCAATAATTCGATGCAATTTTCAATTCTTGGTTTGAATCGAATCCATCGCTAATTAAATACTTGAATTGAATCAATTATCTCATATTCATTTACAGATAAAATATTTTATTTCGTTTGGTTCAATTAAAAAAATATGTTTTTCCAATGGCACAAAAAAGAAGATCTGTGTAGTCCTTGGGTCATAAATAGAGATGAGCGGTGTTCGAATCGAACTGTTCGCCAATCTCAAATTCGACCTGTTTTAGGCGATGTTCGAGTCGTTTGATGAACGCGAACACTTAGCTTCAAGTTCGACAGTTCGAGGTTATGTTCGGTAACGGTTCGATCACCAAAAGCGTAACTGGCTTTTCACTCTAATACTGTCATTCAATGTTAATACAGTGGAACCTTGGTTAATGAGAACAATCCGTTCTGGGACTGTGCTTGTTAACCAAGTTACTTGTTCAGCAAATCAAGATTTCCCATAGGAAATCATTGCAATGCAGACAATTCCTTCCACAACTTGTTAAATATCCCATTCTGGTCCCCTATTGTGCCATTCCACACATGCACATACACACACAAACATGTACAAACACACACAAACATACACAAACACACACAAATATAGAAAAACATACACACACACACACACACATATTATGCTCACCTTACCTTTCGTTCCATCACCGGCCTCCTGGGACTTGCAGATCGCTGGTACAAGATGTGTATTGGGTAACCATCACGACCGATGCCGGAACTTCCGCTGCCAGAGCTCTGACGTCAAAGGCAAGAGCCGCTTGCCTCTTACTGGCCAGCACGGTGCCTTTGAGTAGCGTCTGACAGAGGAAGTTCCTCCCTTGTCGCGATGGTTGCCCGATACACGTAGTTCCCCGCTACAGGATGTCGCAAGTGAATAGGTTGATCATTTGAGAAATGTATCCTGTTGTCCCCTCAGAAATAGTTCCATTTCACCCCAATAGTAGGGATATTTTTGATTTGATTTACTTACACAAGATATTTTTCATGTTAAGTCATTGCTAGCTGATAAAAAAAAATGATGTATTTGGTCAAATTTTGTTTAATGTATGTGGGCACTTTAAAATTGATCACCATCAATGTTAAAAGATGATCCTTGCTGTGCTATACAAAATTTGACTATGTCACACGCATATGCTTCATAAAAAAACTGGTTCCAAAGTAAAATTGAGAAGTTACCCGAGGCCATGTGCTGTTTATAACAAACTAGCTGTAGTACCCAGCGTTGCCCGGGATAGTAACTGTCTCTGTCTCTCTCCTAATCTCCCTCTGTCCAAGCCTCTGTCTGTCTCTCTTTATCTATGTTTGTCTCTGTCTGTCTTTTTCCCTGTCTTTCTCTATCTGCCTTTTTCCCTATCCGTCTGTATCTTTCCCTGTCTGCCATTTTCCATGTCTGTTTGTCTCTCTCTGTCTGCCCATCTCTTTCCCTGTATGTCTCCCTGTCTGTGTGTCTCTCTTTCTTTGTCTGTCTCTGTTTCTCTTTCCCTGTCTGTCTCTTTCCCTGTCTGTCTGCCTCTTTCCTTGGCTGTCTGTATTTGTTTGTCTGCCTATTTCCCTGTCTCTCTGGCTGTCTCTGTCTGCCTCTTTCTGTCTGTCTCTATCTGCCACTTTCTGTCTGTCTCTGTCTGTCTCTTTCTCTGTCTCTCTGTGTCTTTCTCGCTCTGTCTCTGTCTGTCTCTTTCACTCTATCCATTTCTCCTCCAACATAATATTATTTCACACATAAGCTTCTTATACTAAGAATGTATTTTGTTCCCTCTAGCAACCAATCACAGCTCCTATTAAAGCGAACCAATCACCAGGATTTTCGTATATAACCTAGAGCCAGTGCTATTTCTCTTCATCTCGGATGTTTAGGTTTTGAAAGTCAGAAAAGTAAAGTTTATAAAATTAGCTGCTTGTTTTGTGACATGAGCAAAGGAGCAGATCATACAGTATATTCACAGTTATCCCCTTCCTCTGTTAGCATTAGCATAAGTATTATACAAATGATTCACTTTGTCTCTTGCAGGACCTTTGTGAGGTCATTCCCATGTGACCTGGTATCCAGCTTTGTTGGCTGAGACCCCACCCCTTCTGGTCCCATGGATATGACCTCACAAAGGTCCTCCAATAGACAAAAGTGAATCATTTGTATAATACTTATGCTAATTCTAACAGGGGGAGGCGATAACTATGAATATTTTGTCTTCTCCTCAGCTGCTGTCACTCAACAAGCAGCTAATTTTATAAACTTTACTTTTTTGGATTTCAAAACCTAAACATCCGAGCTGACCACTACAGGTATGTATAGAATCAGCCTGATAGTGCCAGTATAGCACAGGATCTAGCTTATAAACGAAAATCTGGTGATTGGTTCCCTTTAATGACCTGTAGCTCCCAGCTCCATTGACTTTAATGTAAGCAGGTTTTTGGCAAATAACTGTAAAGCGCAGGGTTAAATTTTCCACTCAAAACATAGTCTATGATGTTCCCTGAGTCACATGGGGTGTCTGGGCAAAATTTTGTGATTGTAAATGCGATGGTGCGGATTCCTTTAGCGGATGTACACACACACACACACATGCATACACACGCATACACACACACACACACACACACACATACAAATACATACACTCAGCTTTATATATTAGATTCATGAAGAAGAAAAAAGGACAAATCTGTATGGTCTTCAAGGGAAGCTACTCTACTCTTATGCACCATTTTTGACACATCTTCCCCATAGTCCCAGCCAATGACAGGGTAAAAAACTCCCAAAGTTTGATAGTTGGCCATTCTATAGCATAGCATTCTCAAAAAGTGGCTAAAATAGCTGAGAATGGACATTTTAGCCATTTGTTAGTTATTTATATGGACATCCTTACTGCCTTTATTGTCACGGATCAGACAGCAATATAAGTCATGAACTTATTTACATTGAATTATATAAAAAGGTAAAAAAATAGACTTCCATCCTAAATCTGTCAGCAATATATGAAATAGATAGGCGCTCTATAAAAGTCATGACATCGCAGAGTTTTTCTTCATAGCCTTGGGCACCAGCAGTCAGTTATTGATTCCTAAGAAAAGCCAAGAACTGCTGTCGATATAGTCTGTCCGCAGCGATAATGCAGTGCGCTTTCCTTCTCGATGAGCTGGAAAATAAACCAAAATCCTGACACTGAACTCACTATTGCACCTTTTATCTCGTCTTTACAAATTTGGCGAAACAGCTTTTCCTTGTTGACAGCTTCATTTAACTCCAGCTGTAAATTTATTAGTTTAAAGTTTAAGCTCTGAAGCCAAGAAACGGATTATGTCCACTATCTTCTCATTAATGTGGTTAGATGAAGAGTGTCCTACAGACACTCAATAGCATAGAGGACCTGTCACGAGGTCAGTTTTTACTTTTATTTTATTCCCGCTCCCCCATGAGTAATGTTTTCTTAGTTTTTTTTATCCATAGTACAATTTCAGATATATGGAACCTTTTTATTCAGTGATACTTTTTATGTTTTTTACACGGGCTGGTGCTCACAAGGAGCTAATTCAGTGCAACCTAAAAAAGACTGGTTCCCAGATAAAAAGACAATAAAAATTATCATTAAGTATAAAGGCCTGTATCTCAAGAGCTGTACAATGGATTAAAAAAATGGCATACACAGGGAAGCAACAGGAATAAAAATAGAGGAAAATTGATAATTTTAACCTAGTGACAGGTCCTCTCTAAAGAATTGGTTTGCTTTCAAATTTAGAATTTAGATTGATTAATGACTTAATACTTTAATAATTACTTATACTCCAGAGCTGCACTCACTATTCTGCTGGTACAGTCACCATGTACATATATTACATTATTTATCCTGTACTGCTCAGGCTGCTTTCACACTACGTTTTTTTAACATCCGTAATGAACGTTTTTTTAACGCAAAAACGGATCCAGTGCAAATGCATTTTCATTTCAATGCATTTGCAATGGACTCGCGTCAACATGCGTTCACCTGCGTTTGCGTGCGTTATAGTGAGGAGTGAGGATCCAGCGACTTGCAGTTTTTTAAAATTTTTCAAAAACGCTACTTGTAGCGTTTTTGAGCTGCGTCCAAATACTGCAAATTGCTGGATTCTGACAATACTGCACGCAAACGCATGTGAACGCTGGCATACAGATAGACAGGATCCTGCTTGCTCTACTGAGCATGCCCAGAAACCAGCTTGGCGTGATCAGTCCCTCTCTCTCCCTCCCTCTCTGTCTCGCCGCCTCCCTCTCTGTCTCTCTCCGCCTCCCTCTCTGTCTCTCTCCGCCTCCCTCTCTGTCTCTCTCCGCCTCCCTCTCGCCCCCTCCCTCTCTGTCTCTCTCCGCCTCCCTCTCTGTCTCTCTCCGCCTCCCTCTCTGTCTCTCTCCGCCTCCCTCTCTGTCTCTCTCTGCCTCCCTCTCGCCCCCTCCCTCTCTGTCTCTCTCCCCTTCCCTCTCTCCCCCTCCCTCTCTCACCCCCTCTCTCTCCCCCGCCTGAGAGCTGCAAACACTCGTAACCAAGATAAATATCGGGTAACCAAGCAAAGCGCTTTTCTTAGTTACCCGATGTTTACGTTGGTTACGTGTGCAGGGAGCAGGGAGCCCGGCTCCTAGCACCTGCGGATGCTCGTAACCAACGTAAATATCGGGTATCCAAGCAAGTTACCCGATGTTTACCTTGGTTACGAGCCTCTGCAGCTGTCAGAAGCCGGCTCCCAGTCTATCACGTTCAGTTCCACTAACTCCCAATCACATGACTCCAATGCCCGCCCATAAACTTAAAGTGACAGGATCCTGCAAAATAACACATGCGTTTGCATGCGTTTTTTTTTCCTGTAAAAGCAGGATCTGCTTTTACAGCAAAAAAAGTTCATGACGCATGTTAAAAAAAACGTAGTGTGAAAGCTGCCTTACTGTCATGTCTCCGCCAGAGTCAGCTCCTGCAACTTCTGCTTTGGTCACTGGTGCCACCGTCTACACGCCATGGGCAGTGCTGGTGATAGGGGAGGAGTCAGTAGCAGTATCTCTAGTGGGTGCAGGCTCCACCTATACACTACGCTGGGTTTCACTAGGACCTTTAGTACCACTGGCTGACTGTGATGGTGTGTGTTTTCCAGCTGAAGTTATAACCTTTCAGCAATGGCCAATAGGAAGGCACCACACCCTTCTTATTCCTCCTTCAAGGGCCGCCATCAGGGCATTACAACCATAACTGGTGTATGGGGCCCAGTGAAGAGGGGGCCCAGCCGGGGCCTGGGGAAATTACTTAGCTTTATCAAGCCTTGGGCCAGGTCCTTTTCTTCACTGGGCCCACAAGCGGCACTGTTCCTTTAAATCTTCTTTTCTGGCTGCTTCAGAAGTGGCTACGCAGCACACTGTGCATTGTCACGTCCTGGTGCACAAATCATCTGAGTGAAGAGGATTCCCGGCTTCTTATCTGCTCTCCAGATAGGGACCTGCAGAGCTCAGTGCAGGCTCTGCTCCCTCCTCTTCCTGCGCTGTGATTCATGGCTTCTCTCCTTCTAGACACAAAGCTCACGGCCAATCAGAGGCTGGTAAGATGGATGTGTGATGACAGCTGATTACAGTGCTCTGGGTCTGCTTTACTGTGCAGTGTGGTGGGCTGGACGGAGGGCTAATAGAGGTTCTGTAGTTTTGTATGTTATAAGGGGCTGAGGGGTTCTGAGATATGTATATTATTATAAGGGACTGGGGGGGTCTGAGACATGTCTATTATTATAAGGGGCTAGGGGGTCTGAGACATGTTTATTTTTATAAGGGGCTGGGGATCGGTGACAGGTGTTACGCACCGAGGTGGAGAGGCGCCTCAGTCGTCTCCTATTAGAACCCCTACCATACCGAGGCTGATGCCCAAAACCCCGACTTGTGCCCAAGACGTCCTACACGGCTGGCTGCTGCTCATGGTATGGGTAGGACATGTTGGCATTCTGAGTTTAAGTGAAAAAAGAACGCTACTGCGCATGCGAAGGAAACTAGTGCTCTGTTTGCCACTATCTGCGCATGTGTACCACGTGGAAGGATCTGATTGAAAACGGGTGACGTCACCGCTGACACACTGCCATGCTATTGGTAGACCACTGGTGACGTGCTGCCATGCTATTGGTTGCAGGTGACGTCACCGCTGACGTGCTTTCATGCTATTGGTTGCCGCGGATGTCACTGCCACGTGGCTGTTGCTAATTGGCCAAGGACCTGGCTGGCTGAGGCTCCTCCTTGTTTGGTATGGAGCGGAGGTTTTAAGAATCCCTAGAGATCGCATGTAGGCGCGCCGTCGTCATTTTGTGTTGAGCTATATGCTTCTCTGAGCACACTGCGAGTCTGTGACTCAGGATTAGGTGTCATGGTCCAGGAGACCAATGCAGGATTGAGTACCAGGTCAGGGATAGGCGTCGGAGGTCAGACCATTAACTGTCCGTGTGGGCACCCTCAGTAAGCTGTTGGTTCCTAGGGCCATTCCAAAGGCGGTATCTGTACCTCCATAAGTTTAGAGCTAGCTGGGTAGGCTGTCTTAGTACTCTCCCTTAGGGCCTTCCCTTGGTTCCTCTCCTTTGTGTGCGGTTAGCACAATTATTACTTATATACTGTGTATGCCATATACCACCTTCTGTGAGGTAACAGAGGCTTAGTTTCCTTACTTTATCTGACACTCTGAGCTAACAGAGGTTCAGATACTGTTGCTAGAAAGCTAACATGTGACATTTAACACGAGAGATGTACACCTTTGTTAGGTGCTCTGCTGATTCTTTTTCGGGCCTTGTGCCTCCAGCTGCAGTTTTACACCACTGAACGGTGGACCCTGACTGCTGATAGGAGCCTACTTCCATCTATTATTGTATCTGCAGCCTCACCGTAACAACAGGTGTGTTATTACAAGAGGCTGGGGGGTCTGAAACATGTCTATAACTTTAAGGGCTGTGGGTTTCTAAGATGTCTATTATAAGGGGCTGGGGAGTCTGAGCTGTGTATATTATGATTAGGGGCTGAAGGGGGTCTGAGCTGTGTATATTATAATGGGCTTGGGGGGTCTGAGCTGTGTATATTATTATAAGCGGTTGGGGAGTCTGAGCTGTGTATCTTATAAGGAAATGGGGAGTCTGAGCTGTGTATATTATTATATGGGGCTGGGGGGGGTCTGAGCTGTGTATATTATTATTAGGGGCTCAGGAGTCTGAGCTGTGTATATTATAATGGGCTGGGGGGGTCTGAGCTGTGTATATTATTATAAGCAGTTGGGGAGTCTGAGCTGTGTATCTTATAAGTAAATGGAGAGTCTGAGCTGTGTATATTATTATATGGGGCTGGGGGGAATCTGAGCTGTGTATATTATTATTAGGGGCTGAAGGGGGTCTGAGCTGTGTATATTATAATGGGCTGGGGGGGTCTGAGCTGTCTATATTATTATAAGCGGTTGGGGAGTCTCAGCTGTGTATCTTATAAGGAGATGGGGAGTCTGAGCTGTGTATATTATTATATGGGGCTGGGGGGGTCTGAGCTGTGTATATTATTAGGGGCTGAAGGGGGTCTGAGCTGTGTATATTATAATGGGCTGGGGGGGTCTGAGCTGTGTATATTATTATAAGCGGTTGGAGAGTCTGAGCTGTGTATCTTATAAGCAGATGGGGAGTCTGAGCTGTGTATATTATTATATGGAGCTGGGGGGTCTGAGCTGTGTATATTATTATTAGGGGCTGAACGGGGTTTGAGCTGTGTATATTATAATGGGCTGGGGAGGTCTGAGCTGTGTATATTTTTATAAGAGACTGGGGAGTCTGAGCTGTGTATATTATAAGGGGCTGGGGGGTCGGAGCTGTGTTTATTATTATAGGTGGATGGGGAGTCTGAGCTGTGTATATTATTATATTAGGCTGGGGGGTCTGAGCTGTGCATATTATTATTAGGGGCTGAAGGGGGTCTGAGCTGTGTATATTATAACGGGCTGGGGAGTCAGAGCTGTGCATATTATATGGGGCTGGGGGATCTGAGATGTGTATATTATTATAAGGGGCTGGGGGTCTGAGCTGTGTATTTTATTAAATTAGGCTGGGGGGTCTGAGCTGTGCATATTATTATTAGGGGCTGAAGGGGGTCTGAGCTGTGTGTACTATAACGGGCTGGGGAGTCAGAGCTGTGCATATTATATGGGGCTGGGGGATCTGAGATGTGTATATTATAAGGGGCTGGGGGTCTGAGCTGTGTATATTATTATAAGGGGCTGGAGGGGGTCAGAGCTGTGCATATTATATGGGGCTGGGGGATCTGAGATGTGTATATTATTATAAGGGGCTGGGGAGTCTGAGCTGTGTATATTATTATATGTGGCTGGGGGTCTGAGCTGTGTATATTATTATAAGGGGCTGGAGGGGGTCAGAGCTGTTCATAATATATGGGGCTGGGGGATCTGAGATGTATATATTATTATAAGGGGCTGGGGGTCTGAGCTGTGTATATTATTATAATGGGCTGAGGAAGGTCTGAGCTGTGTATATTATTATAAGAGACTGGGGAGTCTAAGCTGTGTATATTATAAGGGGCTGGGGGGTTCGGAGCTAAGTTTATTATTATAGGTGGATTGGGAGTCTGAGCTGTGTATATTATTATATTAGGCTGGGGGGTCTGAGCTGTGCATATTATTATAAGGGGATGAAGGGGGTCTGAGCTGTGTATATTATAACGGGCTGGGGAGCCAGAGCTGTGCATATTATATGGGGCTGGGGGATCTGAGATGTGTATATTATTATAAGGGGCTGGGAGTCTGAGCTGTGTATTTTATTAAATTAGGCTGGGGGGTCTGAGCTGTGCATATTATTATTAGGGTCTGAAGGGGGTCTGAACTGTGTATATTATAACGGGCTGGGGAGTCAGAGCTGTGCATATTATATGGGGCTGGGGGATCTGAGATGTGTATATTATAAGGGGCTGGGGGTCTGAGCTGTGTATATTATTATAAGGGGCTGGAGGGGGTCAGAGCTGTGTATATTATAAGGGGCTGGGGAGTCTGAGCTGTGTATAATATTATATGGGGCTGGGGGTCTGAGCTGTGTATATTGTTATAAGGGGCTGGAGGGGGTCAGAGCTGTGCATATTATATGGGGCTGGGGGATCTGAGATGTGTATATTATTATAAGGGGCTGGGGGTCTGAGCTGTGTATATTATTATAAGGGGCTGGAGGGGGTCAGAGCTGTGCATATTATATGGGGCTGGGGGATCTGAGATGTGTATATTATTATAAGGGGCTGGGGAGTTTGAGCTGTGTATATTATTATATGTGGCTGGGGGTCTGAGCTGTGTATATTATTATAAGGGGCTGGAGGGGGTCAGAGCTGTGCATATTATATGGGGCTGGGGGATCTGAGATGTATATATTATTATAAGGGGCTTGAGGTCTGAGCTGTGTATATTATTATAATGGGCTGGGGGAGTCTGAGCTGTGTATATTATAAGGGGCTAGGGGGGGTCGGAGCTGTGTTTATTATTATAGGTGGATGGGGAGTCTGAGCTGTGTATAATATTATATAAGGCTGGGGGTCTGAGCTGTGCATATTATAATTAGGGGCTGAAGGGGGTCTGAGCTGTGTATATTATAACGGGCTGGGGAGTCAGAGCTGTGCATATTATATGGGGCTGGGGGATCTGAGATGTGTATATTATTATAAAGGGCTGGGGGTCTGAGCTGTGTATTTTATTAAATTAGGCTGGGGAGTCAGAGCTGTGCATATTATATGGGGCTGGGGGATCTGAGATGTGTATATTATTATAAGGGGCTGGGGGTCTGAGCTGTGTATTTTATTAAATTAGGCTGGGGAGTCTGAGCTGTTCATATTATTATAAGGGGCTGAAGGGGGTCTGAGCTGTGTAAATTATAACGGGCTGGGGAGTCAGAGCTGTGCATATTATATGGGGCTGGGGGATCTGGGATGTGTATATTATAAGGAGCTGTTGGTCTGAGCTGTGTATATTATTATAAGGGGCTGGAGGGGGTCAGAGCTGTGTATATTATAAGGAGCTGGGGAGTCTGAGCTGTGAATATTATTATATGGGGCTGGGGGATCTGAGATGTGTATATTATTATAAGGGGCTGGGGGGGTCTGAGCTGTGTATATTATTATAAGGGGCTGGAGGGGGTCAGAGCTGTGCATATTATATGGGGCTGGGGGATCTGAGATGTGTATATTATTATAAGGGACTGGGGAGTCTGAGCTGTGTATATTATTATATGTGGCTGGGGGTCTGAGCTGTGTATATTATTATAAGGGGCTGGAGGGGGTCAGAGCTGAGCATATTATATGGGGCTGGGGGATCTGAGATGTATATATTATTATAAGGGGCTGGAGGTCTGAGCTGTGTATATTATTATAATGGGCTGGGGGGGGTCTGAGCTGTGTATATTATTATAAGAGACTGGGGAGTCTGAGCTGTGTATATTATAAGGGGCTAGGGGGGGTCGGAGCTGTGTTTATTATTATAGGTGGATGGGGAGTCTGAGCTGTGTATAATATTATATAAGGCTGGGGGTCTGAGCTGTGCATATTATAATTAGGGGCTGAAGGGGGTCTGAGCTGTGTATATTATAACGGGCTGGGGAGTCAGAGCTGTGCATATTATATGGGGCTGGGGGATCTGAGATGTGTATATTATTATAAAGGGCTGGGGGTCTGAGCTGTGTATTTTATTAAATTAGGCTGGGAAGTCAGAGCTGTGCATATTATATGGGGCTGGGGGATCTGAGATGTGTATATTATTATAAGGGGCTGGGCTTCTGAGCTGTGTATTTTATTAAATTAGGCTGGGGAGTCTGAGCTGTTCATATTATTATAAGGGGCTGAAGGGGGTCTGAGCTGTGTATATTATAACGGGCTGGGGAGTCAGAGCTGTGCATATTATATGGGGCTGGGGGATCTGGGATGTGTATATTATAAGGGGCTGGGGGTCTGAGCTGTGTATATTATTATAAGGGCCTGGAGGGGGTCAGAGCTGTGTATATTATAAGGAGCTGGGGAGTCTGAGCTGTGAATATTATTATAGGGGGCTGGGGGATCTGAGATGTGTATATTATTATAAGGGGCTGGGGGGGTCTGAGCTGTGTATATTATTATAAGGGGCTGGAGGGGGTCAGAGCTGTGCATATTATATGGGGCTGGGGGATCTGAGATGTGTATATTATTATAAGGGGCTGGGGAGTCTGAGCTGTGTATATTATTATAAGGGGCTGGAGGGGGTCAGAGCTGTTCATAATATATGGGGCTGGGGGATCTGAGATGTATATATTATTATAAGGGGCTGGGGGTCTGAGCTGTGTATATTATTATAATGGGCTGGGGGGGTCTGAGCTGTGTATATTATTATAAGAGACTGGGGAGTCTGAGCTGTGTATATTATAAGGGGCTGGGGGGGTCGGAGCTGTGTTTATTATTATAGTTGGATGGGGAGTCTGAGCTGTGTATATTATAAGGGGCTGGGGGATCTGAGATGTGTATATTATTATAAGGGGCTGGGGGTCTGAGCTGTGTATATTATTATAAGGGGCTAGAGGGGGTCAGAGCTGTGCATATTATATGGGGCTGGGGGATCTGAGATGTGTATATTATTATAAGGGGCTGGGGAGTCTGAGCTGTGTATATTATTATATGGGGCTGGGGGGTCTGAGCTGTGTACATTATAAGGGGCTGGGGAGTCTGAGCTGTGTATATTATTATATGGGGCTGGAGGGGGTCAGAGCTGTGTATATTATAAGGGGCTGGGGAGTCTGAGCTGTGTATATTATTATATGGGGCTGGGGTTCTGAGCTGTGTATATTATTATAAGGGGCTGGAGGGGGGCAGAGCTGTGCATATTATATGGGGCTGGGGGATCTGAGATGTGTATATTATTATAAGGGGCTGGGGGTCTGAGCTGTGTATTTTATTAAATTAGGCTGGGGGGTCTGAGCTGTGCATATTATTATTAGGGGCTGAAGGGGGTCTGAGCTGTGTATATTATAACGGGCTGAGGAGTCAGAGCTGTGCATATTATATGGGGCTGGGGGATCTGAGATGTGTATATTATAAGGGGCTGGGGGTCTGAGCTGTGTATATTATTATAAGGGGCTGGAGGGGGTCAGAGCTGTGTATATTATAAGGGGCTGGGGAGTCTGAGCTGTGTATATTATTATATGGGGCTGGGGGTCTGAGCTGTGTATATTATTATAAGGGGCTGGAGGGGGTCAGAGCTGTGCATATTATATGGGGCTGGGGGATCTGAGATGTATATATTATTATAAGGGGCTGGGGGTCTGAGCTGTGTATATTATTATAATGTGCTGGGGGGGTCTGAGCTGTGTATATTATTATAAGAGACTGGGGAGTCTGAGCTGTGTATATTATAAGGGGCTGGGGGGGTCGGAGCTGTGTTTATTATTATAGGTGGATGGGGAGTCTGAGCTGTGTATATTATTATATTAGGCTGGGGGGTCTGAGCTGTGCATATTATTATTAGGGGCTGAAGGGGGTCTGAGCTGTGTATATTATAACGGGCTGGGGAGTCAGAGCTGTGCATATTATATGGGGCAGGGGGATTTGAGATGTTTATATTATTATAAGGGGCTGGGGTTCTGAGCTGTGTATTTTATTAAATTAGGCTGGGGGGTCTGAGCTGTGCATATTATTATTAGGGGCTGAAGGGGGTCTGAGCTGTGTATGTTATAACGGGCTGGGGAGTCAGAGCTGTGCATATTATATGGGGCTGGGGGATCTGAGATGTGTATATTATAAGGGGCTGGGGGTCTGAGCTGTGTATATTATTATAAGGGGCTGGAGGGGGTCAGAGCTGTGTATATTATAAGGGGCTGGGGGATCTGAGATGTGTATATTATTATAAGGGGCTGGGGGTCTGAGCTGTGTATTTTATTAAATTAGGCTGGGGGGTCTGAGCTGTGCATATTATTATTAGGGGCTGAAGGGGGTCTGAGCTGTGTATGTTATAACGGGCTGGGGAGTCAGAGCTGTGCATATTATATGGGGCTGGGGGATCTGAGATGTGTATATTATAAGGGGCTGGGGGTCTGAGCTGTGTATATTATTATAAGGGGCTGGAGGGGGTCAGAGCTGTGTATATTATAAGGGGCTGGGGGATCTGAGATGTGTATATTATTATAAGGGGCTGGGGGTCTGAGCTGTGTATATTATTATAAGGGGCTGGAGGGGGTCAGAGCTGTGCATATTATATGGGGCTAGGGGATCTGAGATGTGTATATTATTATAAGGGGCTGGGGAGTTTGAGCTGTGTATATTATTATATGTGGCTGGGGGTCTGAGCTGTGTATATTATTATAAGGGGCTGGAGGGGGTCAGAGCTGTGCATATTATATGGGGCTGGGGGATCTGAGATGTATATATTATTATAAGGGGCTGGGGGTCTGAACTGTGTATATTATTATAAGGGGCTGGAGGGGGTCAGAGCTGTGTATATTATAAGGGGCTGGGGAGTCTGAGCTGTGTATATTATTATATGGGGCTGGGGGGTCTGAGCTGTGTACATTATAAGGGGCTGGGGAGTCTGAGCTGTGTATATTATTATATGAGGCTGGAGGGGGTCAGAGCTGTGTATATTATAAGGGGCTGGGGAGTCTGAGCTGTGTATATTATTATATGGGGCTGGGGTTCTGAGCTGTGTATATTATTATAAGGGGCTGGAGGGGGGCAGAGCTGTGCATATTATATGGGGCTGGGGGATCTGAGATGTGTATATTATTATAAGGGGCTGGGCGTCTGAGCTGTGTATATTATTATATGGGGCTGGAGGGGGTCAGAGCTGTGCATATTATATGGGGCTGGGGGATCTGAGATGTGTATATTATTATAAGGGGCTGGGGAGTTTGAGCTGTGTATATTATTATATGTGGCTGGGGGTCTGAGCTGTGTATATTATTATAAGGGGCTGGAGGGGGTCAGAGCTGTGCATATTATATGGGGCTGGGGGATCTGAGATGTGTATATTATTATAAGGGGCTGGGGAGTCTGAGCTGTGTATATTATTATATGTGGCTGGGGGTCTGAGCTGTGTATATTATTATAAGGGGCTGGAGGGGGTCAGAGCTGTTCATAATATATGGGGCTGGGGGATCTGAGATGTATATATTATTATAAGGGGCTGGGGGTCTGAGCTGTGTATATTATTATAATGGGCTGAGGAAGGTCTGAGCTGTGTATATTATTATAAGAGACTGGGGAGTCTAAGCTGTGTATATTATAAGGGGCTGGGGGGTTCGGAGCTAAGTTTATTAATATAGGTGGATTGGGAGTCTGAGCTGTGTATATTATTATATTAGGCTGGGGGGTCTGAGCTGTGCATATTATTATAAGGGGATGAAGGGGGTCTGAGCTGTGTATATTATAACGGGCTGGGGAGCCAGAGCTGTGCATATTATATGGGGCTGGGGGATCTGAGATGTGTATATTATTATAAGGGGCTGGGAGTCTGAGCTGTGTATTTTATTAAATTAGGCTGGGGGGTCTGAGCTGTGCATATTATTATTAGGGTCTGAAGGGGGTCTGAGCTGTGTATATTATAACGGGCTGGGGAGTCAGAGCTGTGCATATTATATGGGGCTGGGGGATCTGAGATGTGTATATTATAAGGGGCTGGGGGTCTGAGCTGTGTATATTATTATAAGGGGCTGGAGGGGGTCAGAGCTGTGTATATTATAAGGGGCTGGGGAGTCTGAGCTGTGTATAATATTATATGGGGCTGGGGGTCTGAGCTGTGTATATTGTTATAAGGGGCTGGAGGGGGTCAGAGCTGTGCATATTATATGGGGCTGGGGGATCTGAGATGTGTATATTATTATAAGGGGCTGGGGGTCTGAGCTGTGTATATTATTATAAGGGGCTGGAGGGGGTCAGAGCTGTGCATATTATATGGGGCTGGGGGATCTGAGATGTGTATATTATTATAAGGGGCTGGGGAGTTTGAGCTGTGTATATTATTATATGTGGCTGGGGGTCTGAGCTGTGTATATTATTATAAGGGGCTGGAGGGGGTCAGAGCTGTGCATATTATATGGGGCTGGGGGATCTGAGATGTATATATTATTATAAGGGGCTTGAGGTCTGAGCTGTGTATATTATTATAATGGGCTGGGGGAGTCTGAGCTGTGTATATTATAAGGGGCTAGGGGGGGTCGGAGCTGTGTTTATTATTATAGGTGGATGGGGAGTCTGAGCTATGTATAATATTATATAAGGCTGGGGGTCTGAGCTGTGCATATTATTATTAGGGGCTGAAGGGGGTCTGAGCTGTGTATGTTATAACGGGCTGGGGAGTCAGAGCTGTGCATATTATATGGGGCTGGGGGATCTGAGATGTGTATATTATAAGGGGCTGGGGGTCTGAGCTGTGTATATTATTATAAGGGGCTGGAGGGGGTCAGAGCTGTGTATATTATAAGGGGCTGGGGGATCTGAGATGTGTATATTATTATAAGGGGCTGGGGGTCTGAGCTGTGTATTTTATTAAATTAGGCTGGGGGGTCTGAGCTGTGCATATTATTATTAGGGGCTGAAGGGGGTCTGAGCTGTGTATGTTATAACGGGCTGGGGAGTCAGAGCTGTGCATATTATATGGGGCTGGGGGATCTGAGATGTGTATATTATAAGGGGCTGGGGGTCTGAGCTGTGTATATTAATATAAGGGGCTGGAGGGGGTCAGAGCTGTGTATATTATAAGGGGCTGGGGGATCTGAGATGTGTATATTATTATAAGGGGCTGGGGGTCTGAGCTGTGTATATTATTATAAGGGGCTGGAGGGGGTCAGAGCTGTGCATATTATATGGGGCTAGGGGATCTGAGATGTGTATATTATTATAAGGGGCTGGGGAGTTTGAGCTGTGTATATTATTATATGTGGCTGGGGGTCTGAGCTGTGTATATTATTATAAGGGGCTGGAGGGGGTCAGAGCTGTGCATATTATATGGGGCTGGGGGATCTGAGATGTATATATTATTATAAGGGGCTGGGGGTCTGAACTGTGT
The DNA here is from genome assembly GCF_048569485.1 of Anomaloglossus baeobatrachus. Taxonomy (NCBI): domain Eukaryota; kingdom Metazoa; phylum Chordata; class Amphibia; order Anura; family Aromobatidae; genus Anomaloglossus; species Anomaloglossus baeobatrachus. Next base: position 120,771,751 of record NC_134364.1, read on the forward strand.
ATATTATTATAAGGGGCTTGAGGGGGTCAGAGCTGTGTATATTATAAGGGGCTGGGGAGTCTGAGCTGTGTATATTATTATATGGGGCTGGGGGGTCTGAGCTGTGTACATTATAAGGGGCTGGGGAGTCTGAGCTGTGTATATTATTATATGAGGCTGGAGGGGGTCAGAGCTGTGTATATTATAAGGGGCTGGGGAGTCTGAGCTGTGTATATTATTATATGGGGCTGGGGTTCTGAGCTGTGTATATTATTATAAGGGGCTGGAGGGGGGCAGAGCTGTGCATATTATATGGGGCTGGGGGATCTGAGATGTGTATATTATTATAAGGGGCTGGGGGTCTGAGCTGTGTATATTATTATATGGGGCTTGAGGGGGTCAGAGCTGTGTATATTATAAGGGGCTGGGGAGTCTGAGCTATGTATATTATTGTAAGTGCTGAGGGGGCCTGAGCTCTGTATATTATAAAAGGCTGGGGGAGTCTGAGCTGTGCATATTATTATAAGGGGCTGGGAGGTCTGAGGTATGTATATTATTATATACATATATACCAGGAGGAAAACATATGCTAGGAAGGTGACAAAGAAACCAGGATGGAGACATTCATGCCAGGATGGGCCCCGGAGGGGGACATATATACTAGTGGAATATTATACAAAGAGGCAGTGAGTGTGTTTTTCGCGGGGGATAGTAACGTATTTTCTAGCATATAAGATGACTTTTTAACCCCTGAAAATCTTCTCAAAAGTCGGAGGTCGTCTTATACGCCAGGTATCGTCTTATAGGGCGTATAACTATGTACTGTACCGTATTTTTCCAATTATAAGTGGCTGTCTGTGCGTGCAGGCAGCTGCCTCTCTGTATGGGCGGCTCTCTGTATAGCTGCCTGTCTCTCCGTGCGGGCGGGCGGGCAGGCGGCTAGCGACCTCTCCGTGCGTGCAGACGGGCAGCTGGCTGCCTCTCCGTACGGGTGGCCAGCTAGCTGTGCTGGCAGCGGAAGCTGTGGTGTCTGTGCAGCGGATGTCCCAGATGCTCTGGCTTCAAATCATGGCGCCCCCGGAGTCAGCGCGTGCGCAGATGGAGCTCTCAGCTCCATACATAGGTTTTGCTGTATGTATCACCTTATATATCAGTATACTATTATTGTAATTATCTACATTTGCTGCATTGTTAGAGGGATTCTGTATATATACAGAATCCCTCACACAGAATCCCTTACATATGTGTATATATGTGTGTATATATATATATATATATATATATATATATATATATATATATACAGTGCCTACAAGTAGTATTCAACCCCCTGCAGATTTAGCAGGTTTGATAAGATGCAAATAAGTTAGAGCCTGCAAACTTCAAACAAGAGCAGGATTTATTAACAGATGCATAAATATTACAAACCAACAAGTTATGTTGCTCAGTTAAATTTTAATAAATTTTCAACATAAAAGTGTGGGTCAATTATTATTCAACCCCTAGGTTTAATATTTTGTGGAATAACCCTTGTTTGCAATTACAGCTAATAATCGTCTTTTATAAGACCTGATCAGGCCGGCACAGGTCTCTGGAGTTATCTTGGCCCACTCCTCCATGCAGATCTTCTCCAAATTATCTAGGTTCTTTGGGTGTCTCATGTGGACTTTAATCTTGAGCTCCTTCCACAAGTTTTCAATTGGGTTAAGGTCAGGAGACTGACTGGGCCACTGCAACACCTTGATTTTTTCCCTCTTGAACCAGGCCTTGGTTTTCTTGGCTGTGTGCTTTGGGTCGTTGTATTGTTGGAAGATGAAATGACGACCCATCTTAAGATCCTTGATGGAGGAGCGGAGGTTCTTGGCCAAAATCTCCAGGTAGGCCGTGCTATCCATCTTCCCATGGATGCGGACCAGATGGCCAGGCCCCTTGGCTGAGAAACAGCCCCACAGCATTATGCTGCCACCACCATGCTTGACTGTAGGGATGGTATTCTTGGGGTCGTATGCAGTGCCATCCAGTCTCCAAACGTCACGTGTGTGGTTGGCACCAAAGATCTTGATCTTGGTCTCATCAGACCAGAGAACCTTGAACCAGTCTGTCTCAGAGTCCTCCAAGTGATCATCAGCAAACTGTAGACGAGCATTGACATGACGCTTTGAAAGTAAAGGTACCTTACGGGCTCGTCTGGAATGGAGACCATTGCGGTGGAGTACGTTACTTATGGTATTGACTGAAACCAATGTCCCCACTGCCATGAGATCTTCCCGGAGCTCCTTCCTTGTTGTCCTTGGGTTAGCCTTGACTCTTCGGACAAGCCTGGCCTTGGCACGAGTGGAAACTTTCAAAGGCTGTCCAGGCCGTGGAAGGCTAACAGTAGTTCCATAAGCCTTCCACTTCCGGATGATGCTCCCAACAGTGGAGACAGGTAGGGCCAACTCCTTGGAAAGGGTTTTGTACCCCTTGCCAGCCTTGTGACCCTCCACGATCTTGTCTCTGATGGCCTTGGAATGCTCCTTTGTCTTTCCCATGTTGACCAAGTATGAGTGCTGTTCACAAGTTTGGGGAGGGTCTTAATTAGTCAGAAAAGGCTGGAAAAAGAGATAATTAATCCAAACATGTGAAGCTCATTGTTCTTTGTGCCTGAAATACTTCTTAATACTTTAGGGGAACCAAACAGAATTCTTGTGGTTTGAGGGGTTGAATAATAAATGACCCTCTGAATAAACTTTTCACAATTTAAAAAAATAAATAAAAAAGAAATAACATTCTTTTTTGCTGCATTTCACACTTCCAGGCTGATCTACAGTCCAAATGTCACAATGCCAAGTTACCGGTAATTCCGAATGTGTAAACCTGCTAAATCTGCAGGGGGTTGAATACTACTTGTAGGCACTGTATATATATATATAAAAATATTTTTTTTTTTGTACACTGGTCATGTGTGTTTACTTCCACACTGGTGGTATTTTTTTTTTTTGTTTACATTACAATTGTTTTTTATTGTAGATTAATAAACTTTAGTTTTTTTTATTGTATAAACTGCGTCTTATAGTCCACACTCTTCTTTTCTATAAGATATGCACAGAGATGTAAGTCTATATTTGGATTGAACTACCCATAGAAGTATACATCGAAAAAGAGTGCCAAATCTGCTCAGTGTAGCAGCGTCTTTAGACAAACCCAGGCCGAAAATTTCATGAACTCACATGCCTTTTGTGTGGACATTTAGGCTGTGTTCACATGAAGCATAAATGCTGCATTTTTTCTGCTGCTTTTTTCCATAGAAAGTCTGCTACGCTTAACTGTCTAAACAAAGTATCAATGATTTCATGAAAGCTTCACCTACTTTGTGTCTATAGATGCGGTTGAATGGTCTGGTTTTGGTGCTTTTATTTCTCCAGAGGTCTCTATGTGGAGTGTAAAAGGAAATGCAAGTAAAAAACTGCAGTTACATTTTTAAGTGCAGAATTAAAGTTTTTCTGTACCTTAAAAAATACATTAGAATGCAGTTTCGCATCTGCACCAAATAAGAGGGAAAAAGACATAAAATAATGCCCCCAAAAATGCAGTAACCAGAGAAGATTGCCATTTTTCAACTTGGTGCGGATACTTATGTGGCACCCAGGGGGCAGGGGGTTAGCCTTACTCGTCGCTCGTCCGGTGGTGTCGGTTTCGGGGATGTCATGGGTGGCCCTGACCGGCTTCGTGCCCCGTGGTGTTCACAATAAAAGGGGGATTAAGAGGTGGATGTGTCGCGGGCGGCGGGGCGCTGCGCTCACCAAGCTCGGGTCCGGCGCTGCTGCTGCTGCTCGGTAGCTCGACCGGTGGGCCGGATCCGGGAACTCGAGTGGCGCTCCTCGCCTATGAGTGAAAGGGGGTGGTTTGGTATGGGGATTTGGTCCATGACGCCACCCACGGGTTGTGGTGAGGTTGGGCACCACCGCTGCTATTGACGGGGATCCCGGGAGCGATGGTAGGGAGCAGCTGGGATGTTGTTTCCCCCCTCTGTTGGTAGGGGTTGGTGGTCCCGGGGCCCGGTGAGGTGACGGGGAGGCAGGGCTGGCAAGGTGTAGGGTTGCGGGGACTGCGCAGCGCGGTGCCGGAAGGCACGGTAGTACTCACTCAGCCACAAATGTACACAAAGTCTCTGGTAAACCAAACGGCTGGATGGACGGGTCCAGCAGCCGGCTGCTGTGACTTCTCCCGGACGGTTAGTGGTGGCTGCCTTTCCCTGCATCTTTTGTGGATGTTCGGTCCTGATGGCTTCCCACCGGTAACCCGCTCCCCAGTGTGTATATATGCCGGAGGAGCCCTTTTGCCCGCAGGCTCTGGCCCTTGGAACTCTAGCTGTGGCGGTAGCTGTATTTCCTTTTGTTGGTTGGATAGTTGCCTTCAATCGGGTCTTGGCTGTTGGGAAACCCCTGGGGTTCCGGTCACTGACGGATTTCACCTTATTAACAGCGACTCCAAGTCTGGTCGGGGTCCGCAGGCTTTGACAGTTTGTGCTGGCTTCACTTCGCTCCCCGGTTCGGTACCGGCGGGCCACCGCCCGTCCTCGGTCTTACGGTTCCGCGTTGATCTGCCTCTCCTGCAGACGGCCACCACCATCTGCCAACCTTGCTCTAAGTGCCCGGGCCACGTACCTGGACATGGTCAGTTTGCTCCTCCAGTACTCCTTCACGCCTTCTTACTTTCACTTCCCTAACTGCACTGACTTCCTTTTCCCGCCTCCAGGACTGTGAACTCCTCAGTGGGTGGGGCCAACCGCCTGGCTCTACCTCACCTGATGTGGACATCAGCCCCTGGAGGGAGGCAACAAGGATTTTGTGTCTGACTGATGTGCCTGTCTCGGGGTGGGGGTGTCGTGTTGTAGTACCTGTGACGACCTGGCTAGTCCAGGGCGCCACAGATGTTTGTCGTGACGCCACCTGTGGTACGTGGCCAGGGATTTAGCCGCCGCTGCTGTCGTTGTCATCCGGGGCTGATGGTAATAGTAGGTAAGATGGTATCGCTCATCACAGGTGGAGCGGGCCTCTGGGAGGATGACGAGGGGAGTAGTAGTAGTTTAAGTAACCCGGTCGCTGCTGCAGTAGCACTGGTCACCGCTGTGATGGGCCCCGTCGACCTCGGCTAAGTTGGAAGAAGCCACCGGTGTTTGAAAAAGGTTCTTTGTAAGAGTTGCCCCTCCAGCAGTGAGGAACCCGGGCTGAGCGATCCGCTCCAAGCCTAGGCCGAATGAAAGAAATAGATGAAGAGAAGATAGGGGTGTCGTGTTACCAGAACTGATGTCCCAGGTAGACTGACTAAAGATTGTGTGAGCTGCTCCTACTTCTACCCCAAGTGGAACTCGCCCCCCAAGTGGTTGTCCTAGTGACCGGGAAATTCCAAGGCTTCATGATGTCCACCCCCTGCCTACCCTAGTCCAGCTCCCCAGTGAGAAGGCTCCTAAGCTTTATGTAAAGTGTGAATGTGGAACATCGGTGGTTAACCCCCTCCTTACCTCGAGGCGAATACCCCTTAACTGAGGTGCAATACTACTCTTCAAAAGTTGAAAGTATACAAAACCATGAGTGGAAAAATAGAGGAAAAGTATAATAGAAACACTGGCAATACTTCTGCATTTTATAACCACTCCTGGCTTTGGCTTATAAATTACCAAGGTAAAGAAACTCGCCAAATACACAACATGTGAACGTGGCCTTAGTGCTCCAAGAGTCACCAGGTAAAGTTTACTTTAGTTCCCAAAGGTTCAACGGAAGTTTCAGAATTTAACTGCAGTCCTATGCAAATGACTGATTGCACACTGTGACACCTAAACAAGCTGAACTCCATTACAATCTCAGCACCGCTGCATCTGAAATGAATACAACTGTTTTAACGATAAAATCGCCAACTAATAATGATGTTGCGCAATGATTATTTATTTTGGGGAATACAAAGAATAGAAGGCAAATGAGTTTCGAAAGAAAACCGATCAAATTTCAAAACCATTTAGTCTCAATGGCGCGAAAAAAAAGATCTAATTTGCAGGTCCTGTAATAGGAGTCACCTCGAGTGGCGGTGAGGAAAATGGATGTTTAGGAGAAAAGTGCTGCTGAGTAACAAACATCGCAACGAGTAATGAATCCTCATTTGTGAATTCCAGCATTACCTAGCCTCTGGGCCAAGAAACTATTCATTTTACTTAAAGAGTTAAGATTTGCAAAAGTATTAGATTGCACGAAAATAAAAGAGACGGATTCTGATGCTTAAGAGATTTTAATTGTTTGTGCCGACACTATCAAAATTTCCTAAATCAGGAAACTTAAACACAAGTATTTGCCGTGTGCGCATTTGTTAAAATATTGTTTTACCCTATTCATTGCTCGACTAAAGGCACATGGACTTCTCCTTTTCATATAAAAGGTCTTTTTAATTTTTGAAATATTTGTCTACTCCAGATCCAGATACCACACATCCCACGACCATACTTTGCCGTTGCCGCATGTTGTGATCCTAGGTGTAACAACTTTGTAATATAGCATTTTAAATTTCATTAAATTACTTTTCATTTTAGTTGAATGTCATATATTATTGTTAGGTAGGCTTAAGGGGGCTTTACACGCTACAATATCGCTAGCAATTTCTAGCGATATCGAGCGTGTAAGTACCCGCCCCCGTCGCACATGCTATATCGTGTGATCACTGCCGCAGCGAACATTATCGCTACGGCAGTGTCACACGCACTTACCTGGTCGGCGGCGTCGCTGTGACTGTTGAACAGTCCCTCCCTCAAGGGGGAGGGACGTGCGGCGTCACCGCGACGTCACTAAGCGGCCGGCCAATCAAAGCGGAGGGGCGGAGATGAGCGGGACGTAACATCCCGCCCACCTCCTTCCTTCCACATTGTGGCCGGCGGCAGGTAAGGAGACGTTCCTCGCTCCTGCGGTGTCACACACAGCGATGCATGCTGCCGCATGAGCGGTGAACAACATGGATAAACAACCCTTACCGATTTTAGGTTTTGGGACGACCTCTCCATGGTGAACGATTTTCACCATTTTTGAGGTCGCTTAAGGTCGCTGGTCAGTGTCACACGCTGCGATATCGTTAATGACACCGGATGTGCGTCACTAACAACGTGACCCCGACGATAAAACATTAACGATATCGTAGCGTGTAAAGCCCCCTTTAGGTCCCCATTAGTATATTTTTTGACAAAAACTGAACATGAACCCGACCTGTCGAAATAGTGTGGGAGTGCCCTAAAGCATAATTACAAAAGGGTGAAAAAATAAAATAAAAACATTCACCTCTTTATTCTCTTGTCCAGCCATCACAGATGCCCATCTTGTCTTCTGCGCAGCTTCCTCCAGCTACTTTTATAAGTCAGAACCTCCATCTTTCCTTTTCCTATGGCTTCCAGGGTTATGCATCGCCCATGGCACTCACAGTAGTTTTTATACACTAGAGTGAACCACAAAAAATGTAAAAACTAACATTTAGGCGTTGTTCAGATGTCAGTGACAACAACAAGTATGGATATATTTTTTATTAGGTGGTGAAAAAAAATTAGGTATTTTGTAATTTTAAAAAAATGATTTATGTCATCAATTTCTGTGACCCAGAGATTGACTGTGGGATTTAACTGGATAACAGCCACGGATGGATCTCTGGTCCTCTTGTGCCTGTTAGAGGCACATGATGGCTAAATAAATCAGCCATCATTTGCAGGGAATGATGTGGGCTTGGCGTGCGAGCCAGCATCAAAGACAGAGAGATTACTATTGACGCACATTATTGCCATGAAGTCATGGAGTTAACTTACAAAAATAAAGAAAAAAGATTGATGGTTATGGATGCAATGTTTTGCTTTGATGCTGTTATGCTGAAGTCCGCTGAGGAGGATAAAAGTAGGTGGGTAGGCAGTGCCTTGTGTTGGAACCAATCTGTTATGTACAGTATATAATAGTGCCCACATGGTAAGTAAATAAAAAATATGGTTTTACTAGAACTACTGCACCTAGCCCGCCCGGTTCCTGCACAGAGTAAAGGTCCCAGTTGCACAGTCATTAAGGCCCCTGCGTAGACTGAACCAACCCTAACTGCAGAACTCAAATTATAGCTGCTAAAAGCGCACCAATCACTAGGATGTTCCTATATACCCTAAAGCCAGTGCTATACTGGCACTATCAGGCAGATTCTATACATACAGTGCTATACTGGCACTATCAGGCTGATTCTATACATACAGTGCTATACTGACACTATCAGGCTGATTCTATACATACATGTACTTGTCAGATTGGATGTATAGTTTTTTAAACACAACAAGTAAAGCTTGTAAAATGAACAGGTTTTTGATTGGCAGCATTTGCCGATCAGCTGATAGCTTGGGTGGGGTTTGATAGTGATTCCTGCCCCCTGCCTGTCCATCCTCCTCATCTATTGTTTATGATAATTTTATTATAAAAGGTTGTGGCTATAAGTCATGGTGGCTAAAAGGACCTTCATGATGTCATACCCATGTGACCAGAAGGGGCGGGGCCTCACCCAACCTAAAAATAATGTTGCTTACTGGTAACAGCTATGTTGGCTGAGGTCCTGCCCTTTCAAGGTCCTTCTAGCCACCATGATTTATAGCCACAGCCATTAGTAAAATGCTTCTATAATGGAATTAGCATAAATAATAGATAGGGGGAGGAAGAACAGGCAGTGGGGCAGGAATCACTATGACACCACCCCAGCTATTCGCTGCTACAGCTGCTGTCACTCAAAAAACTGTTCATTTTGCAAGCTTTACAACTTTACACAAGTTTCAAAACCTATACATCCTAGCGGACAACTAAAGGTATGTATAGAATCTGCCTGGTAGTGCAAGTAAAGCACTGGCTTTAGGTTATATAGGAACATCCTAGTGATTGGTGCGCTTTAAGCAGCTAGAATTTGAGTTCTGCAGTTAGGGTTGGTTCAGTCTATGCAGGGGCCTTTACGACTGCGCAACTAGGACCTTTACTCTGTGCAGGAACCGGGCGGGCTAGGTTGCAATGTGATAGAATGCAATTCTATATACAGTGCCTTGTGAAAGTATTCGGCCCCCTTGAATTTTTCAACCTTTTCCCACATTTCAGGCTTCAAAAATAAAGATAAAAATTTTAATGTTCTGGTGAAGAATCAACAACAAGTGAGAGACAATTGTGAAATTGAACGAAATTTATTGCTTATTTTAAACTTTTGTAAGAAAGAATAAACTGAAAATTGGGACGTGCAATATTATTCATCCCCTTTACTTTCAGTGCAGCAAACTCACTCCAGAAGTTGATTGAGGATCTCTGAATGATCCAATGTTGTCCTAAATGACTGATGATGATAAATATAAGCCACTTGTGTGTAATCAAGTCTCCGTATAAATGCACCTGCTCTGTGATAGTCTCAGTGTTTTGTGTAAAGCGCAGAGAGCATCATGAAGACCAAGGAACACAACAGGCAGGTCCATGATACTGTTGTGGAGAAGTTTAAAGCCGGATTTGGTTACAAAAAGATTTCTAAAACTTTAAACATCCCAAGAAGAAATGTGCAAGCGATCATATTGAAAAGGAAGGAGTATCATACCACTGCAAATCTACCAAGACCCAGCCGTCCATCCAAACTATCATCTCACACAAGGAGAAGACTGATCAGAGATGCAGCCAAGAGGCCCATGATCACTCTGGATGCACTGCAGAGATCTACAGCTGAGGTGGGAGAGTCTGTCCATAGGACAACAATAAGTTGTACACCACAAATCTTGCCTTTATGGAGTGGCAAGAAGAAAGCCATTTCTCAAAGATATCCATAAAAAGTGTTTAAAGTTTGCCACAAGCCACCTGGGAGAGACCAAACATGTGGAAGAAGGTGTTCTGGTCAGATGACACCAAAATCCAACTATTTGGCCACCATACCAAATGATATGTTTGGCATAAAATCAACACAGCTCATCACCCTGAACACACCATCCCCACTGTCAAACATGGTGGTGGTGGCAGCATCATGGTTTGGGCCTGCTTTTCTTCAGCAGAGACAGGGAAGATGGTTAAAATTGGAGAGAAGATGGATGGAGCAAAATACAGGACCATTCTTGAAGAAAACCCGTTGGAGTCTGCAAAAGACCTGAATACTTGGAGATTAAAGGCTCTACCACGCACAATATAGGTGCTATGGGGATAAAGAATCATATAGTATAGTAAAGTGAACCCCAGCACTCGAATGAAGACAAAAAGGGAATATGCGTAAGTGAATTTATTGACTGACACACTGCAAAAGGAACCTAACCAGAGCAACAGCACCAATGTTTCGGCATAGAGCCTTTCTCAAGGTTGTTGCATCACTGGTCAGAGTAAGGAAACACGGGTCTCGAAGGACAACCGGAGGTGGACAAATAGACGTAAGGTTCCACACGTATTGCAGAGTGTGCTCGTAGGTGAAGGAACGCCGCTGCAGCCATTCTCCCTGCCACTGTGCCAGCTCCGGACCTCCACTGCAGGCGTCCATTCACCTCACATTGTGATCCTGTCACCCCTTCACCTACGAGCACACTCTGCAATACGTGTGGAACCTTACCTCTATTTGTCCACCTCCGGTTGTCCTTCGAGACCCGTGTTTCCTTACTCTGACCAGTGATGCAACAACCTTGAGAAAGGCTCTATGCCGAAACGTTGGTGCTGTTGCTCTGGTTAGGTTCCTTTTGCAGTGTGTCAGTCAATAAATTCACTTACGCATATTCCCTTTTTGTCTTCATTCGAGTGCTGGGGTTCACTTTACTATGCAAAAGACCTGAGAATGGGACGGAGATTTGTCTTTCAACAAGACAACGATCCCAAACATAAAGCAAAATCTACAATGGAATGGTTCACAAATAAACGTATCCAGGTGTTAGAATGGCCAATTCAAAGGGGCCGAATACTTTCGCAAGACATTGTATGTCGGAGTATCCGTATGGGTAGTATAAAGTGATGATTGATTACCTCATGCAAAAAAAAAACCTGAAGCTTAGATTACTTTGAAATCTGCTATTGTAACTTGGACACATGAGGGACTCGTGTTACCTACTGAAGCAATTAGAAGAAGCTACTAATTTGTCAGTAGGATAACTTTGGCATCAACAATATCATCCCCCTCATATTTATATTGCACGAAGCACAAGAAAGAAATAAGGGATGGAAGAAAAATGGTAACTTATACATGTTCATTGCTGTCCCGGGGTTAATGGAAAACTGTCAGGAGCAATTTAACATGTAGCAGAAAGAGAGTATGTTTGGACCACCACTTGTCAAAAATCATATCAAAATACAGTAAATTTTTTGGTTACTTAGACATTGCTAAAGCTATTTTTGTTACATTTTTTTAAAGGTTTGGATACAGTCCTAGGAGACCTTAGAGAACCATGCATGTCTTCTCAGGGCAATGTCAGTGTCATGACTCCCTCATGGCTCTGATCGTTCAGAGCCACTGTATGTGTTTGTTTCCGTTTTGTCGGTTTCCTCCTGGAGTTAGATCGTTTGGGAGGAGGCTATAATTTCCAGCCTTGTTCCAGGGGTCACATTGGTTTTTATTGGAGTTATTTCTCTCTGAACGATGCCAGTAATAGTTCCTGCTTTGCTGTGTGCATATCCTGATTCCTGTGAGTTTCTGATCTTGCCCTTCTTCCAAGTACTCCCTCCTCTGACCTCCATTCCATGCCGTCTTGTCTTACTTCCCGTCTCTGTATTCGCTCTCCTCCTGACCTCCATTCCATCCAGTCGTGTCTGACTTTCCCTGTCTCTGTACCCACTCTCCTCTTGTAATCCCCTCTCTGCTCCCTCCTCCATACTTGTCTGCTCGGCTTCTGACCCCAATGTGTACTCTGACTTCGGTTCTGCTTCCCTTTGGCTCTTGACGTGACCTCCTGGCCTTCCGACCCTCTGCTCTCAACTTACTCTGGCTTTGCTTGCTCCTCTGTACAGACGTGACTTCTCGGCACTGAACTTAGGCTTACTGACCCCTCTCTCCCATACCCGCATTGGTGCCAGTGACCTCTAGTGTGCTTGCGCTAGACTGCACTCGGGAGCACTCCATCCTCCCTGAGTTTCTGCACTCCCTAGTGATAACATCACAATCAGGCTTTGCAATACCTTTAGTTTGCAATGTGTCGACTAGACTCAAATCAAATTTTTGGGACAAATTCTGCAATGCTAATGATATTGAACACCTTTACAGTATATAGAAAAAAGTATTAGTTACATTTCCTTGTATGTTAGGCAAAACAAAATATTTTCATCTTTTACATTTTTAAAATTAACAAAAAAGGAAAGGTTGTAGCACCCCCTTTGGTAAGTATCACAGCTTGTAAACGCTGTAACCTCCCATTCCTGATCCACATGTAGCAGATTTCTTTATCTGGAACACTCAACTCTTTAACCTGTGTCACTATTGTATTATTATTGTCCTCTGAGTTTTGGTGTGAGATTTTTAGTATTTGGAATAATAAAGATTTGTGATATTTACCAAAAAATGGGACATCTTTGGAGTTTTTTCTATACTCTAATAATTTATTTGGGTCATTAATTTCCCCTTTGTTGCTCTTATTTATAACTAATTCCAGTATTGGGATAGACCTCTAATTCTTTTGATAATGAGGATGATCCATTATGTCCTATCTTGTTTTGTAAATGCTTTTTGTAGCAACTAACAGTATTTCAATTCTTGATTGAGGAATTTTTATCCATTTTTCTTTGGAGACATCTTCCAGTTCTGTGAGATTCCTGGCTCGTCTTGCATGCACTGCTCTTCCTTGGAGAGACGTCTTCCAGTTCTGTGAGATTCCTGGCTCGTCTTGCATGTACTGCTCTTCCTTGGAGACGTCTTCCAGTTCTGTGAGATTCCTGGCTCGTCTTGCATGCACTGCTCTTCCTTGGAGATGTCTTCCAGTCCTGTGATATTCCTGGCTCGTCTTGCATGCATTGCTCTTCCTTGGAGACGTCTTCCAGTTCTGTGAGATTCCTGGCTCGTCTTGCATGCACTGCTTTTTTGAGGTCTGGCAACAGATTTTCAATGATGTTCAGATGAGTGGAGTGTGAGGGCCATTGTAAAACCTTCAGCTTGCGCCTTTTGAAGTCGTCTATTGTGGATTTTGACATGTGTTTAGGATCGTTTATTATCCATTTGTTGAAACCATCCTCTTGTTAACCAGCTTTTTTTTACAGATGGTGTTATGTTTGCATCAAACATTTGTTGAAATTTTATTGAATCCATTCTTCCCTCTACCCTTGACGTATTCCCAGTGCCATTGGCTGCAACTCAACCTCAAAGCATGATTGATCCACCCCTATGCCTAATGGTTGGCTACATATTTTTTTTCTGAAATTCTGTGTCCTTTTTTCTCCACATGTACCTTACATCACTGTGACCAAGGAGTTTTATTTTAAACACATCGGTCCACAGCACTTTTTTCCAAAATACATCAGGCTTGTCTATATGTTCTTTTGCAATATTCTGAAGCTCAATTTTATGGTGAGGACACAGGAGAGATTTTCTTCTGAGGACTCTTCCATGAAGGACATATTTGTGCAAGTGTCTCTGAAAAGTAGAACAATGTGCCACAACTCCAGAGTCTGCTAAATCATCCTGAAGGTCTTTTGCAGTCATGTGGGAGTTCTGATTTGCCTCTAGCAATCCTATGAGCAGCTCTCTTAGAAATTTTACTTGGTCTTCCATACCTTATTTTGACCTCCACTGCTCCTTATAACTACCATTGCCTAATTACATTTCAAACTGAGGAAAGGATAATTTGAAAACACTTTGCCATCTTCTTATAGCCTTCTTCTACTTTGTGGACCTACATCATTTTCATTTTCAGAGTGCTAGGCAGTTGCTTAGATAAACCCATGGCTAGTGTTTTAAGCTACAACCTTCAGGCTAATTAATGTCTGAAACCTTGATAATAGTTATCTGAGCACACACATCTCCAAGGGTGCCCAAACCTTTGTATTAGCCCATTTTCCTTTTTGTAATTTGTCAAATGTAAAAGATGAAAATATTTTTTTGGTCTAAAATAAAACAAAGGAAATGTGTCATCTGTAACTCTATAACTTTTATAGATCATTTCTGTTACAGGGGAACCGGCAGATTAGGACCAGGGTGTATATATCCCAATCGCCAGTTGGGGTCCACCATGCTCCAGATGGCAATGGAGCTGCTGGCACCCTGAAGATTAGGTGGAGATTACAGAGCTCGGTGGCTCTGAGATAACCCAGGAAACCTGGGAACCGGTCACGTGTATAGGGACACGTCAGACCGGACGACAACACAGTTAGTGTTTTGGTATACCTGGCGCTACACCGACCACGTGTGAAGGGAACACGTCAGGCCGGGTGGTGACCAGGTAGCGTTGACCGGAAGACCGCCACGAAAGCGCCCTGTCGGCCACATGTGTAGGACATGTCAGGCCGAGTGGTCCTCCGATTAGCGTTTCTGGTCACCTCTCGACTGGCCACGTGTGTGAAGGACACGTCAGGCCAGGTGGTCACTACAGTAGCGTTGACTGGGAAGCCGATACGAGGGGAATAGGCTACACACACCCAGCCCAGGAACTCCTTGTTAACACCACAGGGGTTGTGGGGTACGATGTCCGTGTGCGTAGGGGGCACAACTAGACAGGAGGCGCAGCAGCCACAGCCCAGTTAACTCCACTAGGCTGCAGTAGCAGGACTGGACAGTAGGAGGTGGAAGCCCGGTGCCTGACCCTAACGTGGTGAGCCATGGGTGCCTTGGCATGACATGCACCGGACGCCTAACCCTACCTACCGCTTCCAAACAAAAGCTTATGCCGCAATGAGGCTCTAACATGGAGGTATGCTCTGTCTGAGTAAATGTGAAGACTGCGCACCTCCATGTTGTCTCCATCCCCTTTTATAACCTGGGTCCGCCCAAAACCCAGGGTGGAACCACCAAGGTCCAATAGCAGAGTTCCATGTCATCAGTGACGTCATCAGCGGCCTATCCGCAACCGCCACGTCATTGATGACCTCATGGCAGCAACGCCCCAAACACTTCACCAATCATCGTCTGACGACCAATGGTGAGGTGCTGTGTCATAGGGGCGAGCCTCCGCGAGCCAGTCCGCAGTGGCCACATCATCAGGACACCTGATGTGTGTCGGCCTATCAGAGCCTTCCACCTCACGGACATGCTCAGTGAGGTCCTTACCGGACCTAGCCTCTGATGCACTAAGTGCCTGAGCATGCTCAGTAGCCTGAACAACAGTCTCAGTAATCAGACTATCTGCCTGAGCATGCTCAGTAGGCACAACACAGGACTTGGACATGGCACAATGTCCAAGTACCTGTGCAAAGAGGCTTTTCGCACTAAGTGTAGGAGCATGCTCAGTAGCCTGAATCAAGGACTTGGCCTCAAAAATGGCACTATCAGGCTGATGTGGAAAGGAGAAAAAGATTCAGCTCACCTGCTAGCCAAACTGCTCAAATCCTTAGGGTGCAAGGGTCCGCTGGTAGGTCCACGCCAGCATGGGATAAGCAACAGCAAAAAGGAGAGGAAGGATCCAGCACAAATTCCTTGTTGATAAAAAGTTTTTCTTATTCTTTATTGAAGTTTTAAAAGCAAAAACAAAAGGAGACCGAAGATGGGAAACATACATTAAAGCATGGGTGCTCTTAACGCGTTTCGGACTTTAAATAAAAACAAACTAAGTCCTTAATCATAAGTCATGATTAAGGACTTAGTTTGTTTTTATTTAAAGTCCGAAACGCGTTAAGAGCACCCATGCTTTAATGTATGTTTCCCATCTTCGGTCTCCTTTTGTTTTTGCTTTTAAAACTTCAATAAAGAATAAGAAAAACTTTTTATCAACAAGGAATTTGTGCTGGATCCTTCCTCTCCTTTTTGCTGTTGACTATCAGGCTGAGCATGCTCACTAGGCGAAACACTGGACTTAGGCTCTGGCTGGGGTAAATCGGCGCGTGCATGCGTAGTAGCCGCCTCTCCACTCTTAGACGTGGAGGA
The DNA here is from genome assembly GCF_048569485.1 of Anomaloglossus baeobatrachus. Classification (NCBI taxonomy): domain Eukaryota; kingdom Metazoa; phylum Chordata; class Amphibia; order Anura; family Aromobatidae; genus Anomaloglossus; species Anomaloglossus baeobatrachus. Next base: position 120,787,747 of record NC_134364.1, read on the forward strand.
AGAAGCAGCCAGCTGGACAACCCAAGGCACGGCCAAAAACGGCAGCCGGCGCCTGGGTGCAACAGGAACCGCAGCAGGCTGCTTGCAGCTATGGCGGCGCTGATTTGTAATAATTTCATCTTCAACTTGCTTCACTGTTCACAATAAAAGTAATTTTGATTAGGGTGCCAAAACTTTTACATGCCAGTATAGCATTTATATTCTTGTACATATTTGCAGTATTACGAAGGGTCTGCTAATGAGTTTTTTGCTTTGTAATTTTTTTTTGTTTCCATGGTAACGAATGTTACATCACATGAAAGCCTTATGTGTCTAATATATGTTTTCAAAATTTTGTGTTTGTTGCTTATGGCAACAGTGTTCTACGCACGTGGGAAAACAAAATGGCGGAGTCTAATGCGATATTCACAGCAACTGAGAGCAGAGGAGTGATAAATTTCTTGTTTCTGCAAGGAAAGTCCACAAAGGATATTCATGGTGATATGTCGCAGACATTGGGGGATCAATGCCCTTCATATTCCACAGTTAAGAACTTGGTTGCCAAATTTAAAATGGGCCACCTCAGCACCAATGATGAGGAACGTCCTGTACGACCGAGAGTGGTTGTTGTTCCGGAGATCGTCAATGCTGTGCACAACCTCATACTGGAGAATCGAGGAATTTCAGCTAAAGCAATAGCAGACATCATGGGGATTTCCCGGGAACGTGTTTGTGTCATTATCCATGAACATTTGGACATGAGGAAGCTTCTGCAAAGTGGGTCCCCAAATGTCTGACAACAGATCAGAGAAGCAACGAGTGACAACTTCACAGTCCATTTGTCAGCGTTTCCGGACTGATAAGAACTTCCTGGATTGACCGGTCACTATGGATATGACCTGGATATATTTGTATGACCCTGAAAACATGGAGCAGACAGAAGAGTGGAGGCACAGTGGTTCTCTTCATCTAAAGAAGGTCAGGGTGCAAAAATCAGCCACTGAGGTGACGGTTTTTGTGTTCTGGGATAAGGAGGGCGTGCTGCTAGTGGACTACCTTCAAAAGGGTTCCACCATCAATGCAAGGTATTAAATTGAACTTTTGGACCAACTGAAGGCAGCTCTGAAGGACAAAATGCACGGCAAGCTGTCCAAAGGAATCTTGTTCCTGCAAGACAACGCCTCCGCTCACACTGCACAAGTGACCATGGCAAAACTGGCAGAGCTGGGCTTCCAGCTGGTGACCACCCACCTTATTCACCAGATCTAGCTCCCTCCGACTATCATCTGTTTCCAAACCTGAAGAAACACCTCAAGGGTACCAAATTCCAAACCATTTCTGATGCCATGGCTGCTACGGATGCCTGGTTTGAGGCACAACCGAAATCCTTCTTTTTGTTAGGTTTACAGAACTTGGAATACCAATGTAAGAAGTGTGCTGACATCAGTGGAGAGTATGTGGAGTAAATGTAAAGTTTCATCATCCTATCTCATTTCTTTTTGGATAAAGCCAAAGACTTATCAGCAGCCCCTTGTATGGTTGCTGTATCCTTATACATAGCTGTCTAATCCTTCAAACATTTTTAAGTTACAGCTCATTACAGTGTTTGTATTGTTCTTTTCATATACTGTTTATCACATTTTCACCTTCAGGTTTGCAGGTAATTTTATTCCTTCATGCTTTCTGAAATAAAATGTTCTGCTGGTCCCAGCTGCTTGATAAATTGAAATCAGCTTTTGGATGCAGTTCTGTGGAGACGCAATAAGAGTTTATTAAGACGATCTGTTCCAGGACGAAAGGTTGGAATGAAAGGTATAAGAGGTTCAGTCTGCAGAGCCCACTTGTCTGCCAGCCAAATATTTATTTTTGAGCAGAGGCCGCTCTCCGAATGATCATATTCTGCATGTTTATTCTAGCTATGTTGGAAAAGGAAGTAATGTAATGTAATGAAAAGGATTTTCTTAATAACCTGGTTCTCTATTATTGTCCACAGAATTTTATCTTATAGTCATGACTTTCATTCAGTAAAATATACATTAGTAGAGGTGGAGAGTATTCTGAGAGAAACAGAAAGGGAGGGTTAAAAATATGAGCTGCAGCTTAAAGGGAAGGTTTCGTCGAAAAAAAAAATTCAATAACTAAAAAATTTAAAGTTTTAATGTTTTATTTAAATATTATTTGTTTTTAATTGAGAAAAAAATAAAAATAAATATTTAAAAATTTGATATTTTCCACTCTTAAACTCTAGGGGGAGCAGCTGTTTAAATCCTACTGTAGAGCTACTGTAGAACTAGCTCACATTACAGCTGCAGTAAAAGTGGGTGGAATCTGCTCTCCTGTGTGTGATGTCACCTAACCCCTCCCAATCTGGGCAATTCCAAAAGGATAAGAGAGAATGAAGTTTAGGATCACAGTGCAAATCTATTTTGTTGGTGACCACAAAGTGATCCTAATCTCTAAAGTGTCACTAAGGACAGTTGGCATAGTGCACCACTGCATCCCACGCCACACTGTATCCTGCACTGCATTCCGTGCCGCACTGTATCTTGTGCCGCACTGTATCCCGCTCCGCACTGTATCTTGTATTGCACTGTATCCTGCACCACACTGTATCCCACACCGCACTGTATCCCGCTCCCTCACATACTGTGCTGCCGGCCAGGATCGGAGGTCCGCGGTGACATGCAGCAAGGGGGGGTGATCTGTAGCCTGAGCCCGGCACTGCACTACAGATGTCAAGCCGCGATCACTGCTTCCAGCCACATACACTCACCCCAGACCTGTGCCCTCGGCAGCCTGTCCTGTCAGCCTGGTGTCTGTTTCTCCTCTCAGCGATCACAGCACAGAGGAGAGTAGGCCCTAGGTGAGCACATGCGGGGAGAAAGAGTGAGTGGAGGGGGGTGGTTAGTGGCGGGGGAGGGGGTAGTGAGTGGTGGGGTGGGGAGCAGCATGCCAGGATCAGTTATGATGCAATCACCATTGCCCGGTTCCAGTACTCACCCCATCCCGGCGGGTGACGGGGTGAAAGTGCAGCACACAGCATATGCTGTGAGCTCTACAAAGATGGCGGTGATCTCCTCACTCTGCTGTGGGCTGGACAGCCTAGGGGGCGTGTCCAGTGTACAGCAGCGAGCTCTCTGTGTTAGAAAATAGGGTCGCAGCCCGACAATCAGAGCCAATGCACAGAGGGCTGCCATAAAGGAAGTGAGTAACTTTTGTTACACACAGCAGATCCAAGATGGCAGCCCCCAGTGCTTCAGTAACACTAGAATTAAAAAAAAATTAAATGAACAATTAATTTAATTTTGTATTAAAATTACTTGATTTCATAATCACTATTATTAATAAAAAAGTGACACCTTCCCTTTCAATGAGGGTTTAAGGGAAGAGAGACAGATAATCTCTTGTACCAATAAATATAGTAAAATGAAGCACATTGTTGTGTTCATCTATATAATTAGATAACATTAAGTTGATTAAATACAAATCAAATTTGAGATTAATTTTATTAAATTTGCAGGTCCTGGCAAAGCTGAACTATCTGCAACTTGATTTGTGCAACTTGTCCAAAGAAATGTTCATTTCGTAGAAGATTGTAACCGTCACAGAAAGCTCACGTGATCAGGTAGGACTATCATAGCCTGTATAAAAGCTCAGGCAGGGAATGCAGCAGCCATTTTAGGGTGACTTTGATGTAGTGAAAGAATATTAAAGCTCAAAACTCAGCAAAACAGATAGGAAAATAAATCTCTAAAAGATTGAACAAATATTCTAGACAGTAATGTTTTGTATAACTGCAGAAAAAGATGAGTAGTACCATAGAAATAATACAGGGATTCAATTAATAGGGGAGAGAAGAGAGCTGCCAGCAGCATTGGAAGACTCCTTGTGATTGATCAGTGATATGGTGCAGTTGGCAACTCTCCTGCTGCATTTGAATTGAAATTATACATTTTTTTCTTCATTCCTCATGCACTAGAAAGCAAAAGCAAGACAGCACAATAGTTTTACAGAAAAAAAATTCTCTAATCAGTGTAAGATAGCGTTACAAGTGATTATTGAGTTTTTTTCCCATTTCTTGTGCACTCACGTCTGTGAAGGCGGTTATTGTAATACAAAAGAATATTCTGTAAAAGCCAGATATTTAATTGCAATAGCCTACTTCCCAAAGTTTGTGTGCTAAAAACAATTTATTTTTCATATGTTTTATTAATCAAATTTTACACACTTACATGCCACAGCAATACAATGCCCCATTGCATTTTTTTATTCAATGTAGTTTTTGCACAACTGTTTTATTAGTCAAAGTAATGAACTATACATGCCACACCAATACATTGACCCGCTGTCATATTCGATTTCTGTACCTGTAATTATCTACCTACTACCTAGCATTTATTATTTTTTTGTTAGGGGTTAACATTTAAATTTAAAAAAATCACAAATTTAATTATAGCATTCAAAAATGTACAGTAATACAAAAAGTTGCAATCACTATAAACATTGAAAGAAAAATTATGCGATGCTATGGATGTGGGAGCCACTAGCAACCAGCAACAGAAACATCACCGCAATTGGCACTAATCATCCAGTGGTAGTACTACTAAATGCAGGTCACAATTGGTTTCCTTTACCTATGGCAGGCATATTAATGGGAAGCAAGTGGAATACGTTATGGAATATATGACAGATCAGTTGTCTCAGTCACAGCAGAATGATGTTACCTCTGATGGTGACACCATCGGTTTGAATCAGTATTCTGCACAGAATGATATTTTCTATCACAAAAGAATACAATAGAACATTTTTACACCATGTATAGTCCTAGAAGACCTGAGTGTGCTATAAACATATTTTTCAGGGCAAATGAAGTACTTGCAATTAACAGTGAATTTATAACTTTTTGGAAAAATTTGCTGAACCTGGTGAATTTTGAACTTCAAAATAGATTTGATTATCTCTAATAATAAAAGTAATGTTTAAAGGGAACCTGTCACCAGATGTTCATAATACTCACCTAACGGTCGGTGCGGAGCAGACCGGGTCGGATGGAAGTCTCCGTTCTCCGGGAACCACGCCTCCTCTTTTGGCCATCTTTGTTCTCCTTCTGAACACTGAGCAGGGCAGATCAAAGTGCGCCTTCATAGAACCTCACTGTCAGATAGTGTAGATGCCGTAGAACGCGTCATCCGCACTAGCTTCAGAAGGAGGACAAAAAATGGCCGAAAGAGAAGGCGCGGGATCCGGAGAACGGAGACGCCCATCCGACCCGGTCTGCTCCGCACTAACCGTTAGGTGAGTATTATGAGCATCTGGTGACAGGATCCCTTTAATAGATTCTCTCATGTTAAATTCCGTTGACTTTTAACATCTTTTCATGATACTATTGAGGGAAGAAAAACAATCATTACTTAAAACATCTTCCAGGCTTTAATTTGGTTTGTGATGTTGTTTGTTTTCTGCATTGTGTAATTTCATGTCATGAAATCATGTACTGGCTTTTAGTTTTGCTTGTAACTGATAATGAGCTTATTGCATTATTCTGATTCCAACCTTTTCCTAACACACTTTGCAGAGAATACACTTGGGTCTCAAAGCTTTATTTCTAGTGTTAATTGCTCTAGATTTTAAGTTTAATCACAGTTAGCCATTTGTTAAGGCTTTATAGAACTATACAGATTCCCACTCACAGACTTTGTCCTGCTCTATCCTTTTCTTCTCTTTGTCCATGACTTACACTCTTGTGTATGTTACCTCATACAAGAATGTGAGCAAAATACTCTGCTTCTATGCCCTTGGAACTCCAAATTAATAAGATTTGTTTTACAAGCGCTTGGAGATATTAATGCAGCACAGCCTAAACATGGTGTACTGAGAGGTTTTGGTTTATTACATCATGTGACCACCTTACATAGTACCTCACACAAAGAAATTACCATGTACCAATAAGAGATGCATGAGTGTGTGAAGAAATGTGAAACTTCCCCGCCCATTAGTGTAAGCTGAACCCTATGACATCATTCAGTTATAACACAAGATGGTTTCTATAGAATGCAAAATGGCTTGTATTCGCTCACAAAGAATAAGCAAATCGAGATACAGAACTAATTTCCTGAATAATTTTTCTTAGCAAATAGCTACTTCAGTTACAATGCTAGATTTGGTTTCTCTTAGGTTTTCTAGATCTTAAGAAACTCCAGACAGTAAGGGGTACTTTGCACATTGCGACATCGCTTCTGCAATCTCGTCGGGGTCAAATCGAAAGTGACGCACATCCGACGCCGGTAACAACGTCGCAACGTGTAAAGCCTAGAAGCACCGATAAACGATCTCAAAAGCGTCAAAAATCGGTGATCTGTGTAGTGTCGGTCATTTCCATAATTTCGCTGCAGTGACAGGTACAATGTTGTTCCTCGTTCCTGCGGCAGCACACATCGCTGTGTATGAAGCCGCAGGAGCGAGGAACATCTCCTTACCTGCATCCCGCCTGCAATGAGGAAGGAAGGAGGTGGGCAGGATGTTTACATCCCGCTCATCTCCGCCCCTCCGCTTCTATTGGCCGCCTGCCGTGTGACGTCGCTGTGACGCCGCACAACCTGCCCCCTTAGGAAGGAGGCGGGTCGAAAGCCAGAGTGACGTCGCAGGGCAGGTAAGTGCGTGTGAAGCTGCCGTAGCGATAATGTTCACTACGGCAGCTATCACAAGATATCGCATCTGTGACAGGGGCGGGTACTATCGCGCTCGGCATCGCTACAATCGGCTAGCGATGTCGTAGTGTGCAAAGTACCCCTAAGGGCCCGTACATGGATTATCTCAAACTAGTGCTATCCATGGTTTTCATCCAGGTGTCCAATCAAATTTGACAATACAAGTCTATTGGTCCGAGAAAAACAGTGGACTGCACAAATTTGACATCCATGTGTGGATTGATTTTCACTGATAGACATAATGGAGAAGGTGGAGGGGAAAAGAAGCACAGTGTGTCAGGCACCAGTAGAACCAAATAATGTAGTTGTGCGATATATGGATTTCAAATTTGGAGACATATATTATTTAAACCATGAAATGCAGAGATTTGACACAATAAACCATTATCATTCAAAGCAGGGTTTAAAAAAAAAATTAAAAAAAATGGGACACTATAGAATAAATTTAAAATAACCATACGTTGTATTATTCATTTTGCTATTAAATAAGTTGACATTGACAAGTCTTTTAGAAAAACTGTTCAACCATTAATAATAGCCCTCATAAACAATAGACAAATTTCATCCAAACACACCGATAATAATGGCTTTGGCTGAAACTTTAACCTCTTCACGACACATGACGTACTGGGTACATCATGGATCGAGGGAGTTTAATCCCTGCCAGCTACCGCAGGCAGTTGGCAGTGATTCCTGCACATGTCAGCTGATTTGAACAGCCGACATGTGGGACTATCAGGCACGAGTGGATCCACTCTCCTCTCGTGACTGTTAACCACTTGCATTTTGCTGTCAAAATATGACAGCAAGATGAAACAACATGCCGAGGTAAACATTCACTTACCCGGTGCCATCGGAAGTCACGTGGCGTGATCACGTGGATCCGATAGTTGTCATAGTAGCACAGGGTGTTGTGATGACTCGTGTAGCTATCATGAGTCGGTTACTCTTACACCCAGCAGACTGCCGTTTGTAATCGGAGAGCTGTGTAGCTGCGATCTGGAGAAGTGAAAAGCGATCAGACTGATGATCCTTATAGTCCCCTAGAGGGACTATTAAAATAAAAAAAAAAACAAAAAAACAAGTTTTAAAAAATTAAAAAAATAAAAAACCTAAAAGTTCAAATCAGTCCCCATTCACCCAATTCAAAATCGAAGGGTTAAAAAATAAAAAGTATACACACATTTGGTATCACCGTGTTTAGAAATGCCCGATCTATCAAAATGTAAAATGAATTAGCCTGATTGGTAAACAGTACAGCGGCAAAAAAATTCCAAATGCCAAAATTACGTTTTTTGGTCTCCTCGTATTTTGCGAAAAATGCGATAATAGATGATCAAAATGTAGCATCTGCGCAAAAATTGTACCATTAAAAACGTCAGCTAGAGACGCAAAAAATAAGCCAACACTGAACATTAGATACTGAAAAATGAGAACGCTATGGATTGTGGAAAATAGCGTAAAAAGTGCGCCTTTTTTTAACAAACTAGTGAATTTTTTTAACCCCTTAAATAACAGTAAGCCTATACATGTTTGGTGCCTACGAACTCGTACTGACAGAAGGTATCACACCCACACATCAGTTTTACCATACAGTGAACATGGTGAATAAAATATCCCAAAAGCAATCAGACAGTCGCACTTTTTTTGCAATTTTTTCACACTTGGAATTTTTTTGGCGTTTTCCAGTGCACTATATGGTAAAACTAATGGTTTCATTCAAAAGTACAACTTGTCCTGCAAAAAATAAGCCTTTATATGGCAAGATTGATAGAAAAAAAGTTACGGCTCTTGGAAGAAGAGGAGGGAAAAAAAACGGAAAAACGAAAAATCGCCTGGGGGTGAAGGGGTTAATGTATATGGTAGTACCCCGCAAATGATTATCAGGGATAATGTTGTTCGGTATGTCTGATTTCAGGATGCCTATTGCTTTGTCATCCCGAAGATAAGCCACCAGAATGGATGTCAGTTGATGGCACTCAGCAGAACTAGCAGTCCTGTGTGAGGGAGAGAAAGCTAGTATAGCTGTTGGCTGAATGATTGGCCAGTGTTGTTCGGCAGATAGCATCTAATGTGCATGGCCAGCTTAAGATTCATTAGAATTCCAGAAAATAAATTATTGTGTGGAAAAACGTAACTTTTATTCCATCCTGCTTTGTAGTTGTATTTTACCATTATAATTCTGGCTTGACAAATGCCAAGTATGGTTGAAATGTTGCCTTGTGTTTATATAATTGCTAGGTGTCATGCAGTGCGAGTGGTGAATGCGTTCCGACCAACCAAGGTCTGTCGCACAACGAAAAACACACCTATAAAACACCACAGACAAGGGGGAACACTGGGGACACAATAACAAGGGTGGGTCCTGGGGCTAGTGACAGGGTAGATGGACACCTCCTAACCTCACCTGATCTGTCCCTACTCTCCTAGGTAAGCCCTATACCAGTGATGGGGAACCGTGGCAGACTGGTCACGCAGAGCCCTTTCTGTCAGCATGCACGCCGTCGCTTCATTCAGCCGCTTTGCACTGCCGGTGTGATCGCGCCAGCAGTTCAAAATTGTGTTGGAGCAGAGGAGACATTTCTTCTCGCTCTGACACTCCTCTCCTAAGCCGCAGGCCTGTTGCCTAGGAGACGACGGGAGCGTCGCTAACCAGCACCGTCACATAATGTCTTGTGGCCGCGCGGTATATGAGGGTCAGTGGCACACAGAGGTGGAGCGGGTGTTAGAAGGTGAATATGTTTTTTTTTTGTTTTGTTTTTTTTTTTAACTGTATGCATCTGTGCCAGGCTGGGGGTAAATATGCAAAACAAGGAAGCCACAGAGACACCATCACATGTTTCTCAATGCTGGCAGGTAACTAGCCAGGTCTGTCACCGGGAAGGAACAACCACGGGAAGGGCAGTCTCCAGTTAAGGAAACCGCCTATGCCAAAACATGGTATCCATTCACATACAGCTGTTTCGGGATATTTGCCCCTCATCAGGGTGGAGTAGGAAACTGGCTAGTGGGAGCAATGCCTAGTAGAAGACTACATAGGTATGGATGGTTGACCTTAGGGAGATCAACATCCAGCACCGCGGAGCACCATCACGTGTTTCTCAACGCAGTGATTATAGAGCAATGCCCCCTGGGAAATATGCAAAACAAGGAAGCCGCGGAGACACCATCACATGTTTCTCAACGCTGGCAGGTAACTAGCCAGGTCTTTCACCGAGAAGGAACAACCACGGGAAGGGCAGTCTCCAGTCAAGGAAGCCACCTATGCCAAAACATGGTATCCATCCACAGACAGCTGTTTCGGGGTATTACTCTAGAATCACTGCGTTGAGAAACATGTGATGGTGCTCCACGGTGCTGGATGTTGATCTCCCTAAGGTCAACCATCCTTACATCAAAGGATGTGGAACATACTAGGCTGGGGCACATATCAGCATGGGGAACACATAAGCATGCGGAACACAAAAGCATGTGGAACACAAGCATGGTGCACATATAAGCATGGGGCACATGTAAGCATGGGGCACACGTAAGCATGGGGCACATGTAAGCATGGGGCACACATAAGAATGGGCCACACGTAAGCATGGCGCACACGAAAGCATGGGGTACAATTACCGGGATATTTACCAGGATGGAGTACAATTACCAAGATGGAGAACATTTACCAGGATATTTGTGGTACATACCAGGATGGGGTACAATTACCAGGATATTTACCAGGATGGGGGCATATAATGATGGGGAACATACTAGGATGTGGTACATTTATAGGATGGGGTACATTTACCTGGCTAGGGTATATCATAGGATGGGGGACATTTACCAAGATGGAGGACATTTACCAGGATATTTACCAGGATGGAGTACAATTATCAAAATGAGGGACATATAAGGATGGGGAACATACCAGGATGGGGTACATTTATCAGGATGGGGTACATTTACCAGGATGGAGGACATTTACCAGGATGGAGAACATTTACCAGGATATTTACCAGGATGGGGTACATACCAGGATGGGTTACATTTACTAAGATAATTACAATGATGAGGTACATTTACCAGGATAGGGTATGTTTACCAGGATGGGGGATATACCAGGATGGGGGACATTTACCAGGATGTTTACCAGGATGAGGACATTTACCAGGATATTTACCAGGATGGGGTACATTTACCAGGATATTTACCAGGATGGGGGATATACTAGCATGGAGTACATTTACTAGGATATTTACCAGGATGGGGTACATTTACCAGGGTGGGGAACATACCAGGATTGGGTACATACAAAGATGGCGGACATACCAGGATGGGGAACATTTACCAGGATATTTACAAGGTTGCGGTACATACCAGGATGGGGTACACTTTATCAGGATATTTACCAGGATAGGGGATATACCAGGATGGAGTACATTTACTAGAATGGGGTACAAACAAAGATGTGGTACATTTACCAGGATGGGGAACATACTAGAATGGGGTACATGCACAGATGGGGGACATATTTACCAGGAAGGGGGGCATAGGCACAGGATGGGGGACATTACTGTATAATGAAGGGGGAGGGGAGCAACTCGTACATCTTTATGGGATTTAGAGATGTTAACACTTTGAAATATAGATGTGGATTTCAGGTTGGATTCTGATTGCATTCCATGCTAAAATCTATCAATAAATCTATCTATCTATCTATCTATCTAATATTCTGCATTTTTTTTTCCATAAAGATCAATCCAACTGCTGTGTCTGGTTAGGGCAGTGATAGTGGCTCAGCTTCAATGTGTGGTAAGCACGAATGAGCGTGATGCCCCCTGCTGAAGAGAAAAGAAGACGGTTAAGTTTAAAATAAATTAATTGTTTTCAAAATAGAATTAGTTAAATTGCCACTTCGCAAAAAATTTGGGGTTTGGGTTGCAGTTTGGCCACTCGGCCTGTGAACGGTTCGCCATGACTGCCCTATACAGTCTCCACAACTGTCGCCAAGCAGCACCCTGGGTCCCTGAGAAACCCTATAGAGGCCCTGACTAGTGAGAGGCAGGTTAGGTTCACTAGACACACCACTGCACTAATAAGACAAGAGGGTAGGAGAGACAAATAAGTGGTACACAACCAAAAATGAATAGGATATGACTTCTGGAAGATCCACAGCAGCTCCTTCCTCCAAGGCAGCTTTCATACAAATGATTTGTATAGTAAGCAAAGCTTGCTAGGATATCTGGCTATTTAAGCACTAGGAGTGTGTCTACAAATCAGGTGCAGCTGACTTCAACTGCTGGAGAGCTGCTAACAGAAAAACTGACATTTAGCTACTTCAGTACCAAAGGAAATGAAACAGAGAGGAAATTTGTGACGCCCTGGCAAAACCAGGTAGTCACACAATAGGCCCCCGCATAACATCTTCCCTCACCTAGGTAACATACAGCCGACCTGAAACCTTAGTCACCCCCCTTAGGGCAAGACAGGCTCACCAGTGGGCGGGACCAGGCAGTTAGGAAATGCCCACCTAGGGGTCTAGACAGCCCGGGGTGGGAAAACAAACAGATGAAGTTGTAGTTCAAGTTGAGAGGCGTGTCGGCTGGAGCTAGGTGTAGCTCCAACGGAGGAGAAGTTCAAGTTGAACCGTGCCAGGGTCGGAGCCCTGGTACCTTGGCTAGGTGGCAGACTGTAGCCTCCATCAACAGGAGACGGGAAGACAGCTCGGCAGATCCGAGGAGGACCAGGACAGGGTTGGAGCCCACCGGTACCGACACCGGAGACCCGACCGAAAACCGTGCACAAAGGGGGTACTCCGACCCTGAAGCCAGAACCGGAACCAACGGCCTAGCTAATCAACCGATTGAGGGCAGGATTACAGGTCCTGTCCCAACCAAAGTCCCAAAAGCAGACAACCTCCCACAGAGAGGGATAGGGCAACTGTCAGGGCCCATAAATCCCACGGGTCAGCGTCAGCAGGCACGGCTCCTCAGGCACCCAGAAAGACGGGAGCGGACTCCCATGTTCCATACCGGGAAGTCTAAACACACAACCACAACTAGTGCAGAGTGACCACCAGCCCGGGTGGGGGACCAAAGTACAACCGGCCGCGGCGGCCGGTCACCAGCACCTTGGTTTACCAAAAGACTCATGTGATTCATTCAATTGTGAGTAACCAAACATCCCCTGGTCCATCCGGGCGTGCAAGTCCCTGCCATCGCCATACCCTGCACAGGGAGACACTAGGCCCCCGGGGCAACCATCCCTACCCACGGAGGGGTTAACATCCGGCTGCCACTACATCTCCCCCGGGTGTCCCACTTCACCACACACCGTGGGTGGCGTCACGAACCGAATACGGCCAAGGCCGTACAACTACGTTACCCTTTTTATTCGCCGTGTCCGTGTGACCCCCGGGTCCAGAGGATCCCTCGAGCCACACAGCGGGTCCGGATCCGAGCAGCCCGGTTGCTGCGGGCGTGGGGGCGGCACAAAAAGCAGAGTCCCAAAGAGAATTAAGAGTCTCCAGTCCGCAAGCTACCACTAGTCTCCAAAAACAAGGAGACAACCATGACACTAGACTATTGTAGGGATGGAACTGACATTTTTCCACATCGGAAATACTTTTGGTGCTTCAGATATTCTGGAATTCTGATTTTCTTGACCTAGGGTAGGTCAAACTGAGTAAACACAAAAATCCACCAATGGTGCATTGTTCTAATATTCCTATAGTGGTTATGCTTTACCAATATTTCCTTAAAATATAGTGTTCAGTGTGAAGCTTTTTCGCTTACTATAGTCATGAGATTTACTGAATGAGACCAGCTGAAGCACTGGGCAAGTGCGAAACGGCCGTCGTCTGATACGTACGGCGTGTACTCCCTCCCCTACCAGCCCTCTCCACACATGTAACCTCCACTACTGAATAAACTGCACCTTGCACAGCAAAGACCCGGTGAGTGCATTATTTTCTTCTTATATTAGATTTACTGAATGAATCAGCTTCAGATTCATGATATGAGGCTCTTGAGCATAATGTAAAACCTCTAACAAAGCTTCCACCATCTATCAGTATGTGCTAGCACAGTGTTTCTCAACTCCAGTCCTCAAGACCCACCAACAGATCATGTTTTCAGGTTTTCCTCAATATTAGACAGGGAATAATTCCATCACCTGTGTAACATTGAGGAAAACCTGAAAACATGATCTGTTGGTGGGTCTTGAGGACTGGAGTTGAGAAACACTGTGCTAGGAGGATTATAGGCCTTCTTATACACAAGGGCTTATTAAGCGCCCTTGGATAAAGCCTCGGCGAAACGCATCAGGGTGTTCTGTGGTAAGATGCAGCATGTGACTATTTTGGATATTCTGTATATCTGCATGTGACTTATTATATGTATGTAATGCGGTGTGTCGAGACTCTCATTCATTATAACTTTTGTCCATACCTTTCCTGAGGGTTAGTTATGACATTACCTTCTAGTATTCATCATTGATTCCTGACACCCCCTAATACATCATTGAGTGTCCATGCTTTCTTACAGTCAATGCAGTGTTACATCTGTTATAATTATAGACATGAGGTCATGTTTCTATCTGCCATCCACCTGCTTTGCAGAGTGTTCATTCACATGGATCAACTTTATTAATATTTTGTAAACTCATACGTGGCACGTAATTTTTATGCATTTGGGCTAATCAGATGATACTTTATGGATCTATTTGATGTGTCAATTTTTGACAGATATTATATATTCTGCTTATGCCCTACAGTTAGGTCCAGAAATATTTGGACAGTGACACAATTTTGGCGAGTTGGGCTCTGCATGCCACCACATTGGATTTGAAATGAAACCTCTACAACAGGATTCAAGTGCAGATTGTAACGTTTAATTTGAAGGTTTGAACAAAAATATCTGATAGAAATTGTAGGAATTGTCACATTTCTTTACAAACACTCCACATTTTAGGAGGTCAAAAGTAATTGGACAAATAAACCAAACCCAAACAAAATATTTTTATTTTCAATATTTTGTTGCGAATCCTTTGGAGGCAATCACTGCCTTAAGTCTGGAACCCATGGACATCACCAAACGCTGGGTTTACTCCTTCTTAATGCTTTGCCAGGCCTTTACAGCCGCAGCCTTCAGGTCTTGCTTGTTTGTGGGTCTTTCCGTCTTAAGTCTGGATTTGAGCAAGTGAAATGCATGCTCAATTGGGTTAAGATCTGGTGATTGACTTGGCCATTGCAGAATGTTCCACTTTTTTGCACTCATGAACTCCTGGGTAGCTTTGGCTGTATGCTTGGGGTCATTGTCCATCTGTACTATGAAGCGCCGTCCGATCAACTTTGCGGCATTTGGCTGAATCTGGGCTGAAAGTATATCCCGGTACACTTCAGAATTCATCCGGCTACTCTTGTCTGCTGTTATGTCATCAATAAACACAAGTGACCCAGTGCCATTGAAAGCCATGCATGCCTATGCCATCACGTTGCCTCCACCATGTTTTACAGAGGATGTGGTGTGCCTTGGATCATGTGCCGTTCCCTTTCTTCTCCAAACTTTTTTCTTCTCATCATTCTGGTACAGGTTGATCTTTGTCTCATCTGTCCATAGAATACTTTCCAGAACTGAGCTGGCTTCATGAGGTGTTTTTCAGCAAATTTAACTCTGGCCTGTCTATTTTTGGAATTGATGAATGGTTTGCATCTAGATGTGAACCCTTTGTATTTACTTTCATGGAGTCTTCTCTTTACTGTTGACTTAGAGACAGATACACCTACTTCACTGAGAGTGTTCTGGACTTCAGTTGATGTTGTGAACGGGTTCTGCTTCACCAAAGAAAGTATGCGGCGATCATCCACCACTGTTGTCATCCGTGGACGCCCAGGCCTTTTTGAGTTCCCAAGCTCACCAGTCAATTCCTTTTTTCTCAGAATGTACCCGACTTTTGATTTTGCTACTCCAAGCATGTCTGCTATCTCTCTGATGGATTTTTTCTTTTTTTTCAGCCTCAGGATGTTCTGCTTCACCTCAATTGAGAGTTCCTTAGACCGCATGTTGTCTGGTCACAGCAACAGCTTCCAAATGCAAAACCACACACCTGTAATCAACCCCAGACCTTTTAACTACTTCATTGATTACAGGTTAACGAGGGAGACGCCTTCAGAGTTAATTGCAGCCCTTAGAGTCCCTTGTCCAATTACTTTTGGTCCTTTGAAAAAGAGGAGGCTATGCATTACAGAGCTATGATTCCTAAACCCTTTCTCCGATTTGGATGTGAAAACTCTCATATTGCAGCTGGGAGTGTGCACTTTCAGCCCATATTATATATATAATTGTATTTCTGAACATGTTTTTGTAAACAGCTAAAATAACAAAACTTGTGTCACTGTCCAATTATTTCTGGACCTAACTGTATGTGAGAATAATTTTTGTTTACTAATGTTAGCCACTGAGAGATTCTTTATAACTTTATCCCAAATGAAGTTGTTCCTCTTCAAGTCATCTTCTTACTGTGCATACATTTTAATCTTGTGTATTTGTAGCGGGCGGCGGGGCGCTGTGCTCGCCAACACTCGGGTCTGGCGCTGCTGCTCGGTGGCTCGAGCGGTGGGCTGGAGCCGGGGACTCGAGCGGCACTCCTCGCCCGTGAGTGAACAGGGGATTGTTTGTTTGGGGATTTAGTCCGTGACGCCACCCACGGGTTGTGGTGAAGATGGGCACCACCGCTGCTGGTGACAGAGACCCCGGGAGCGATGGTAGGGAGCAGCTGGGATGTTGTTTTCCCCCTCCGTGGGTAGGGGTTGGTGGTCCCGGGGCCCAGTGGTGTGACGGGGAGGCAGGGTTGGTGAGGTGCAGGGTTGCAGAGACAGCTTGGCGCGGTGCCGGATGGCACTGATGTACTCACTCAGGAACAGATGCATAAAGTCTTCGGTAAACCAAACGGCTGGATGGACGGGTCCCGCAGCCGGCTGCAGTGTTTTTCCCCTGACCCTGGGTTGGTATTGTGAGTCCTTTCCTGCACCTTCTTGTACGCTCCTCCAGTGCTCCGGTTTCCAGCTGGCTCCCCGGTTCGCTACCGGACGGGCCACCACCCTGTCCCGGCTACCTACAGTTCCGTCAAGACTGTCTTCCCGGCTCCTGCAGACGGCCACTACCGTCTGCCTGACTGGCTACACGAGGGCCCTAGGCTCCAACCTAGGCCCTAGTCTGCATCTGTCTCTCTGCACACCTCCTCTCTCTTCCTCTGCCTGGACTTGTCTGCACTTGTTTTCTGCCTCAGGCCAGCTAGACTCCTCGGTGGGCATGCCCATCTGCCTGACTCCGCCCACCTGGTGTGTCTGTCTGAACCCGAGGGAAGAAATCAGGTCTCACTGGGGATGACTGCTGTGAACTGCTGGGGGTGTGTGTGTGTTGTTACCTGTGACCCCTGGCTAGTCCAGGGCGTCACATATTTTTTATACTTACCAATAAAGATTTTTTAAAATATCATGTTACATTTGGGATATATGATCGACAATAAGACTACAAGATGGACCCCCATTTTAACATTAAAACTTATTTTTCTTCCTATTTTCCTCCTCTAAGCTTGGGGTGCGTCTTATCATCCGGTGCATCTTATTGTCTGAAAAATAAGGAATGTAGCTGGATAAGAATGGAAAAATAAATTTGTAGAAAACGCTCAATTTTTTTCATATTTCAGATCAAGAGATGTTTTTAAAAAATATATAGGAAGAAAGCGATTACGGAGCCCTAAACAGAGCCATGGGTGGAGTGACCCATGACTCAGCTTTGGGGGGCAAACTTGGGGTTAAAAGCAGAGCAAACTGCTCAGTGCTTGGAGTCAAGAGTTTAAGGGGAGGTTATTTAGAGGGGGGGTGGTTGTTAGTTTATAGGGGAATATATAAGGTGAGGAAAAGGGGGTGGCCTGCAATCGGCACAGAAGCACCATTGCTGAAGGTCCCGCCTTCTCTCCCTGATGAACAGGGGGTGTACATAGTTTAAAAAAATAGACATTTTGTGGGTGGGGTGAAATGTTATCGGATCATTTCGGCTTGCGGGGTAGAGGGGGTTCTTGGTGTTGGTGGCAAAATTGTGGTTGGGGTGGTACATCTGATGGATATAACCTCAAATTTTGGGATCAGATCTTGGTAAAATTTCCCGGTGCATTTGGAGCTCTTTAGGGTGGGGTCCCTGGGAGTCGGTGTTGTTGGCTATGTTTTCCACCAATAGTGGTGCCCCCGAGCCTGTGGTCGCGATTGGGGACAATGCTGGATGGTTTCCTTTATAAATGGTTTCCGCCAGGTTTTGGAGCTCCAAGTACCTCCTCACCATTCATGTTAATTTATTGTTGTTTGTTTTAATGATCATATTTAATCCAAAATGGTTGTCTGACGTTTATGGGAGGGGATTCGGGGAATGGTTGGGGGTGGACATGTAGGGGTATGTTTGGAGGTACATGGTGAAGCCTCTACAATGCTGCAGATGTAGAAACTTGGCACTCAAGATAAATGTGAATAGTGGTCTTTTATTGAGAAGAACTTGTATGACCAGCAGAATTACAGACGTTTTGGTCAAAAGACCTTCATCAGTGTGTGTGCAGAGGATCCTCAGAAGGTGTAGCAACTGGCGTAGTCAGGTATGACGCGGTGTCCACCTCTGTCTACGTGGCACACAGATGAAGGTCTTTGACCGAAACGTCTTTGCTTGTGCTGGTTCTACAAGTTCTTCTCAATAAAAGACCAGTGTTCACATTGATCTTGAGTGCCAAGTTTCTACATCTACTTGAGACGGTTTTGGACCCTACTTGAGTACCACCCCAGAAGTACCGTGTGTGCCAACTCTCTACAATACTGTAGTCATGTATTTTCTTAGCAAAAGTCCATAAAGTTTAGGTGAAATTCTAAAGAATAGTGATTTGTGTCCAAGTCTCCTAATTTTGAGCTAAAATGTATTTTCTTTGAAGAAATAAATAGACATTATGAAATGAGCAAAGAGGTGAGAATGTTTATGGAGACATTTAGTGCTCACACATTTCAAAACCCATTTCTGTGTTATTTCTTGTAGTAACACTGGGACACACAATGTCAAGTATCGAGCAGCGGCAGCAATGCCGAGAAAATTACTGTCAGAAAGATAAATATGGCGTGATTGTTCTGGGAAGGTTCAGCTCTGTATTTTTCGATATACCCTCACTGGAGCTCATTTTCTAAGAATTATGATCTTTGTTCTCAAACATTAATGCATTCGGTACATGCAGGAGCTGTGAAGATTGTAGGCAAAATGGATTTTACTATTAGATATCACTATTTATTCTGAATAACAAAAAATGTGAATGCAAGATGAAATCGAAAATCAGGATCCATTAGGAGGGTCAACCGAAAAATGTTGGCTGATTTGTAGGCAATTTAAGGATGATTCATGCCGAATGAAAGAACTCCCAGTGTCTATGGGATGTATCTACTAGTACTCAGTAATTGCCCAACTAGCTCACTATTGGATTTCCAGCAATTAGATGTTGGGCTCGTAGAATCATGTAATGTAAAAAAAAAAAAACATAATCACAATATAATGCTAATCCACGATTCTTCACCATTTTCAAGATTTATGTTTGCTTTATATGAATGATAATATACTTGTTCACATTTAAGGGCTAAAAAACCCTCCGATCCAGTTTTTCTGCAAGATGTCAATTTAACCCTCCGTCACATACAATATCGGTTCTAACGAGTTCACATACAATGTGACTGTCAGGCGCAGGCTAGAAAAATAGCTATAATATCTAATGTTTGCAATTTCAGTGCTCTAAAAGTGATCAGTGACCTTCATAGGGATGTAATAAAAGAGACTACACATAATCAGGTGCAAAAAAACCCCATTTACTTAACATAAAACTAATAACTCTGAAATACAAACATTTCAAAACTCCCGCCAAATAGTCCCCAGTTCGACTCTGTCAAAAAACTCTACAAAGAACATTTATGGAAACAAACTTAATTTTAAGGTACCTTAAACACATAATCAATCAGAATTAGATCCTGAAGTTTCCCCAGAAAAATTACACTTGCAGAGCATGTGATGAATAAAAACATAAAATACCAACCTTATTGAGTGTGACGTGTTCACATACAATGAGCCTGAGAGATTAGCGCAGTTATATCTGTCCTCATGAAGCTCTGCAATCTAACTGTGTTATGAGGTTTCACAGAGCTGCTAGAGACAGGAGACTACCTGGAGGGAGGGTATTTCCTCACAATCTGGTGAGGAAGGAGAAATGAAAGTAAAAGAGATGTGCCTGTCAGGCCTATTGTATGTGACGGAGGGTTAACATGCTTTGCCAGTTCTCCGAGTTAAGCGCAGCAAGGCAACTCTTTCATCTGTCCTGAAGTCAGAGGTATTATTCTAAAGGACAAAGATTTGGTGCGTCATCTTCTCATTCCAAGCATCATAACGGCTTCTCGTTTACAGAGGTAGAAATAAAAGTCACAATTTTCATTCAGAAAAACATGTACCGTATATCCCAAAAGTGAGTACACCCCCCACATTTTTGTAAATATTTTATCTTTTCCTGGGACAACACTGAAGATCTGACCCTGCCATACAATGTGCAGTGTTAGTGTGCAGCTTGTATAACAGGGTAAATTTGGTGCCCTCTAAATAACACATCACACAGCCATTAATGTCTAAACCGCTGGGAGCAAAAGTGAGTACTCCCCTAAGTGACAATGGCAAAATTGTGCCCAAAGTGTCAACATTATACGTGGTCACCATTATTTTTAGGCACTGCCTTAACTCTCTTGGGCATGGAGTTCTCTAGAGCTTCACAGGAGCCGCTGTTATACAAACCGAACACTGACTACTGTACATTGTATCCCAGGGTCAGATCTTCAGTGCTGTCTCATGAAAGGATATACATTTTTTTTTTTTTTAAAAATGTGAGGGGTGTACTCATTTTTGGGATATATATTGTACAGTCCCTGACAGAAGTTCTGTCGCTTAGCCATGTTATGTAAATAAAAGCTTATAACCTAACTTTAAATTCATCCATTGGTTTTATAAATTACTCTTTTGAAAGCTGAAACCCTTCCAAATTTGGTTTAAGTTATGAAAATAAAGTTGCTGCAAAGATGAAATATTGATCATTTAATGAACACATAAAGGTCAGATTTTGGCAAGACAAAAGTTTTGTCGCCTTGTCCTATAATGCACCCAATCCTAGTTTACATCCTCACCTGTGCTCACTAAATGATTGGTTAATTAGTGGGTGTATATAAAAATAAACCCAGCACCCCAGACCTTCAGTTGAACTGCAACTTGACTGCAACTTGACTTCTGACAATATGCCAAAAATCCACTCTGCGACCAAAGCCTTGATTATCAAGAGGCTGAAGAACAGATCCACTGCTGAGGTGGCTGGCACCTTTAATGTGTCTCAGCGTCAAGTACAAAGAATTAACAAAAGATTTGAAGAGACCGGAGATGTTTTTGACAAGCCCAGGTCCGCAAAACAACTGCTCAGTAGGAAAGTTCGTTGGTTAGAAAATCCAAAGCCAGCCCCTCTTTCACTGCAGCAGAGCTCCAAAAGGCCTGTTCACCTCAAGTCCCTGTGTCAACTAGAACAGTTTGTAGGATTCTGTCTCAAAATGGCCTCCATAGTCGAATCAGTGCCCAGAAGTCAGCACTAAACAAAAGGATATTAAAAAAACGTGTGGCATTTGCCAAGTCCCACAGTCTGCTAAACAGATGGACCATGGAAAAGTGGCAGAAGGTGGATTTCTCTGATGAGTCTTCAGTTGAATTACAGCACAGCCGCTGCAAATACTGTAGGAGACCTACTGGAGCCCGTATGGATCCAGAAAACAGTTAAGTTTGGTGGTGGAAAGATCATGGTCTGGGGTTACATTCAGTATGGGGTGTGCAAAACATTTGCAAGGTGGAAGACAATATTAATAGCCTAAAATATCAAGAAGTATTAGCTACCTCTTAAATTCCCAATCATAAAAGGTGTCAAATTCTGCAGCAGGATGGTGTTCCATCTCATACATCCATCTCTATACAACGTTCCTCCTGGCAAAGAAGATCAAGGTGCTCAAGGACTGGCCAGCCCAGTCACCAGACATGAACATCATTTAGCATGTTTGGGACAGGATGAAAGAGGAAGCTTGGAAGACAAAACCAAAGAATCTAAATGAACTCTGGGAGGCATGTAAGATGCATTCTTTGCTATTCCTGATGATTTCATCAATAAATTGTATGAATCATTGTTGAACCACATGGATGCAGTCCTTCAATCTCATGGAAGTCACACACAATATTAAACATGGCTCTAATAGCAACACAACTTCATTCACCAATGTTATGCAACATGTCTATATTAGAAGTTAATTATTTGTTTGAATTTCACATCACTTTCTGTGGGCGACAAAACTTTTGTCTTCCCAAAATCTGACCTTTCTGTGTTAATTAAATGATCAGTATTTCAGCTTTGCAGCAACTTTATTTTCATGTTTCATGTATGTTTTTAGACTAGAGGTAAGCTGCCCACTCAGCAGAATCTCGTGAACCCTGAAACCCTTTAACCCCTATACAGGGATCTGGAATTACTACGGGGTCCAGGACGTCTCTGCCTATGGAAGGCTGCAGTCCAGAGAAGAGTAGTAGTCAGGCAGGGTAAAAACCAGGAGGTACAAAAAGGGACAAAAATGGCAAGCAAGAGCGTAGTCAGGAAATTAGGCCAAGGTCAAATGGGAGACAGGAGCGAAATACAAAACACGACAGGCAGAAGAGTGGTCAGTGAACAGGCAGAGGTCAAAACATGGGAATTAGAATTCAGGAGCACGGCGAGAACCAGAGACCAGCAGAACAAAGTAAGACTATATCTGGTGGCGACCAGCAGAAAGGAGAAAGAATAATAAGGGTGTAGTGCCTTTCCATTGGCTGTAGCTGAAAGGTGGTAACTTCAGCTGGAAGGCACATGCCACCACAGTCAGCCAGTGTACTGCAGGTCCCAGAGAAACCCAGCCTAGTGGATGAGCGGAGCCTACGCCCACCAGAGCCACTGGCACCGACTCTTCCCCTATCACCAGCACTGTCTGCAGCGGGAATACGGCGGCGCCTGGTGCCCAATCAGTAGTCGCAGGAGTGGGCTCTGGTGGAGAAATGACAATACTCCCACACTGCACTAGCACTCTTACATATAGCTACAATAAATCATATAAAAAAGTTATAACAGACTGTGATAGAAAAAATTAAGATGAGAAAGAGGCAGTAAGGAGGGGGACTTAAGGGGGCTTTACACGCTACGATATCGTTAATGTTTTATCGTCGGGGTCACGTTGTTAGTGACGCACATCCAGCGTCATTAACGATATCGCAGCGTGTGACACTGACCAGCAACGTTAAGCGACCTCAAAAATGGTAAAAATTGTTCACCATGGAGAGGTTGTCCCAAAACCAAAAATCGGTAATGGTTGATTATCGATGTGGTTTGTCGCTCCTGCGGCAGCACACAACCTCACCTTACCTGCCGCCGGCCGCAATGCGGAAGGAAGAAGGTATGGGATGTTACGTCCCGCTCATCTCCGCCCCTCCGCTTTGATTGGCTAGCCGCTTAGTGACATCGCTGTGATGTCGCTGTGATACCGAACGTCCCTCCCCCTTGAGGGAGGGATTGTTCGGCAGTCACAGGGACGCCGCCGACCAGGTAAGTGCGTGTGAAGCTGCCGTAGCGATAACACGAAATCGCATGCACGACGGGGGGCGGGTGCTTTTGCATACGATATCGCTAGCAATTACTAGCGATATCGTAGCGTGTAAAGCCCGCTTTACAGTCTGTAACTCCTTCACCACTTCGCGATTTTACATTTTCATTTTTGCTTTTTCCTCCCCTTCTTCCAAGAGCCGTAACGTTTTTTTATTTTTTTTGTCAGTACAGATGTATGAGGGTTGTTTTTTTTTGCAGGTCGATTTGTACTTTTCAATTAAACCATTAATTTTATCATAGAGTGTACTAGAAAACAGGAAAAAATACCAAGTGTGGTGAAATTGCAAAAAAAAGTTCAATTCCACAATTGTTATTTTTTTATTCTTTATTTTACCATGTTCACCATATGGTAAAACTATCAGGGCGATATGATTCCTCAGGTCAGTACGGGTTTCTAGATACCAAACATGTACCTTTTTTTTTTTATTTAATTGTTGAAAAAAAAAATTGTAAAAAAAAAGAATGGTGCTTTTGTTGGCATTTTCCAAGATCTGGGTCTGTGATGGCTCTTTTTTGTGCCCTGAGCTGATGCTTTTACAAATACCATTGTCCCTTATTGCATTTTATTACTATGTTGTGGCCAAAAAAATGTAATCCTGGCATTTTGATTTTTTTCCCAATATGCTGTTTATTTTATATGTGATAGATAAGATATTTCTGAAAACAGCAATATCAAATGTGTATTTTTTATTGTTTTATTTTTAATGGAGCTAAAGGGGGGTTATTTGAACTATTGTTTTATTTTATTTTTTCATATTTTTTAAAGCTTTTTTACACTTTTTATTCTTTTTACTAGTCCTTTTAGGGGACTTGAAGCTGCAATCAACAGATCGCTATTGTTCAGAGCAGTGCATCAGCATCAGCATCACTCTGTAGAGCAAAATACTGACTTCCTATGAATGGCAGCTCGTAGCCGGTGTTCACAGGAGGTATGTCATGACAGAGACAGGGGTCATAAGCTTACCAGTGTTTGTCATGACATCCCCTTGGCATGATCACATCAAGGGGTCGCTGGTGGGAGAGGAGAATGACATGCTCTTCGCTAGCGCTCATTAAATCCTGCTGTCCTAGATTGACAGCGGTATTTAAAGCGCACCAATCACCAGTATTTTCCCATATAATCTAAAGCTAGTGCTATACTGGCACTATCAGGCTGAGTCTATACATACCTGTAGTGGTCAGCTTGGATGTATAGGTTTTGAAACACAAGTAAGTAAAGATTGTAAAATGAGCAGGTTTTTGAATGACAGCAACTGATAGCTGGGGGGGTATTCATAGTTATCCCCTCCCCCTGTTATTTATGCTAATTCTATTATAGAATCAATTTACTTTTTGACTATAAGGACCTGTGCTGATGTCATACCCATGTGACCAGAAGGGGCGAGGCCTCAGCCAACAGAAAAATGTTGCTTCTTGGTATCAGCTATGTTGGCTGAGGCCCTGACCCTTCTGGTCACATGGGTATAACATCAGGACAGGTCTTTTTAGTCACAAAGTAAATCGATGTGAGAGTCTTTGATATATTTTTTTTAAAACTCCATTGCAGAAAAAGAACACATTCTCTGAAAATAAAAATCTGATGGGTCCATTAACCCATAAAGATTGGGAAATTTCCCTATTTTGGCTCTTTTATTTTTCCTTTCCTTCCAAGAGTTTTTTTTATATATTATATACATATATATATATATACAGTGGAACCTCGCTTAACGAGTAACTCACTTAACGAGAATTTTGCTTAACAAGCAAAGCTTTCTGTAAATTTGTTACCCGGTTTACGAGAAAGCTTTGCTGTACGAGCAAAATCCTCACCCCACGAACTTCCGGTTCCGTACATCCACCACGCTCTGACCCGCACTTGCAGTCCACACAAACACACACAAGTGTAGTGGGTGGCCAGACCCCTACAAAAGAAACACCATTCGGAAATGTTAAAGTTGTTTTAATAAAAGTGTATTGTATAATATTGTATTGTGTTAGGGCACCCCCTAGTGGGCGGGTGGGACGGCTGTCGCCACAGTGAGAGGAGGAGCCGGCAGAAACCAGGGGGGAGAGTGTGTGTATGTGTGAGAGAGAGGTAGTTGGATCCGGGACGTGAAAGAGCGAAGATCAAGGGGCAGAGTGTGGGGGCTGAATGAAAAGGGGACGCCGGAGAGAACGGGAGTGGACGGAACCTCGGAGAGTGAAGCAACCGGTGTGGGTCCGGTGTGTGTGTAACCGTTAGTGGGAGCCCGGTGAAGCGGAGTAATCAGGGCACAGCCCCACGCGAGGGTTCGTCAGGGCAGGTTGTTCCCCAGCCCAGGAAGTATTTTTTTCTGTCTGTAACAGCCGGATTGAGACTACGTGTGTCAATAAATATGTCTTTTGGTTGCATCACATCTTGCCTGAAGACTGTTTGTACCACTACCGATGACGACACTACCACACTCTGCCCTACCAAACTAGTTCCCGACTTTGTAGTAGTGATGGAACCAGGGGAGAGCCTTGAAGCTACACAGGCCACGACTACAGAGCCGGAGGACCCCATGGCCCATCATTACATGTGGCGTAGTCGGCAGGATGCGAATTCTCTGCCAGGGACCCAAGAAGCCGGAGACCAAGTGGTGCCTAGGGCACAGGATCCGGACTATGCGAGAAGATTTCCAGTCCCATGGTGGGAAGAAGATACAGTGCCTGCAGCGTTGGACCGGGCACAAGATGGCGGCAATGTGGCCGTCGTCTGTGAGGAAACAGAAAGCGCGCGAAAAAGTAGCGCCAAAAGAAGAGCCTGGGGCTGGCCGGTGCCGAAGAAGAAGTTCGGAGTACTCCGCCCAAAGAGGGGAGGCGCCAGTCCCAGGGCACACAGAAAGACATGTGAAGTAGGCGGTGTTTTGAAGAAAAAGAAGAACCACCGCGGAGGGGTCAATAGGATGTGTGAGACTGGGGGTGGAGTATGTTTAAGAGCGGGAAAAATAGACCCGCCTCCACTTCCTCCAGTATCTCATCTGACCTCGCCGCCATTGCCGGAGCTACCAAGCATCTGCACAATGGAGACCTCCAGACAGCAAAGGGAGAAAGAAACAGCGATGGCACTCACCTTCCTGGGCAGAGGACGCCCCAAGCAGTCTGCGGCTGCAGCTGCGAATGTGTCGTCGCTTGCCTTACCGGCCGCTTCTGTGGGACAAGGACGCCCGTCTAAGATTTCGTGGATCACCACATGGGACGCCCAGACCGGGGGAACCACAACGGAGGTCCGGGCGACCTATGACCATCCGCTGCCGGTGGGGAATCCGCCTCCGGGAATTCTCCCAGGCTCAGAAATACCTCCGCCCGTCGCGGTGGAACAGCCGACCCCTGCTCCTGTGCCAGCTCCGGAGCACTCACCTACCCAGAAGCTAGAGCAAGATAGTTGGGGCTTTTTCTGGGACCCGGTGGAGCCGTCTTCCATATCTTACAAGAGGTCGCCGTCCCCAGAGCCGGATCCCGTACAGGAGAGGCTACTTGCTGAAACAGTCGCCCGGGAGATGATGTCCGGTCCCCGGGGTGAAAAGCTGGAGCTACAATTCACCACCGGCATAGTGGTGAAATTTAATCAACAAGAGGGCTACGGCTTTATCCGGGAGGAGACGACCGGGGACGATTATTTTTATAACCGGGTACATTTGGACGTCGAGGGGTTACCTCAGCGACTGCATACGCTTTACCCCGGAGAAAAAGTCCGCTTCATACCTGAGGTAGGATGCCGCGGCCTCTTTGCGGTCAGCGTTTCTCGTATGCCCACCTCCCAAGAAGCTATGCGGTGGCAGCAGGAGTTGGAGTGGGAGGAACACCAAAGCCGGCGGCGGGCGCAGTCCAGGCCGGTACTGGCTGAAGCCTCCCATTCCCGGCGCACTTTAGCTGTCGCGCCAGAAGTAAACCCCGGACCGTCCACCGACTCAGAGAGGGGAACCCCGGCGGTGCTGGCTATCAGCCAGAACCTTAACAGCAATCCGGTCATTGTACTAGATATACCGCCACCGCCTAGGGTAGCGACCCC
The DNA here is from genome assembly GCF_048569485.1 of Anomaloglossus baeobatrachus. Taxonomy (NCBI): domain Eukaryota; kingdom Metazoa; phylum Chordata; class Amphibia; order Anura; family Aromobatidae; genus Anomaloglossus; species Anomaloglossus baeobatrachus. The sequence continues at coordinate 120,815,194 of NC_134364.1, forward strand.
ATCGCCTCCAACGGTGACTGAGGAGGACATGACACCGAAGCCTGCCATGGCATATGAGCCTTTTCAGCGGCTGCGCCGACAGCCAGGGCAATCTCTGTCCGACTATATCAGGGCTCAGAGAGCCGAGTGGAAGCGGGTGTTGCACCCCGAATAGAACACTTTGACCGGTTGATTGAAAGACCGGGTTTTCGTTTAAAGTTGAAGTTCAGCAACGTTTAAGTGACTGAGCCCGGAGAGAGACTGCTGCCGGACTGGGCAAGGGGCTCCTCCGCGTCCTGAAGCATGAGAAGTTTTATGTTCTTGATATGCACAACGAAGACCGGGAGCGCTGTTGAGCCTCCGGGCATACACCAAAGACCGGGAGCGCTGCTAAGCCTCCGGGCATACACCAAAGACCGGGAGCGCTGCTAAGCCTCCGGGCATACACCAAAGACCGGGAGCGCTGCTAAGCCTCCGGGCGAGGAACTGGTTCGTAGCTTGTTCATCATGATGTGCCTAATGTTAATGATGTGTGGGTTTTTATGTTGGAGCCGTGCCGGGAGGCTCGGGTTTTAAGAGGGGAGGTGTGTAGTGGGTGGCCAGACCCCTACAAAAGAAACACCATCCGGAAATGTTAAAGTTGTTTTAATAAAAGTGTATTGTATAATATTGTATTGTGTTAGGGCACCCCCTAGTGGCCGGGTGGGACGGCTGTCGCCACAGTGAGAGGAGGAGCCGGCAGAAACCAGGGGGGAGAGTGTGTGTATGTGTGAGAGAGAGGTAGTTGGATCCGGGACGTGAAAGAGCGAAGATCAAGGGGCAGAGTGTGGGGGCTGAATGAAAAGGGGACGCCGGAGAGAACGGGAGTGGACGGAACCTCGGAGAGGGAAGCAACCGGTGTGGGTCCGGTGTGTGTGTAACCGTTAGTGGGAGCCCGGTGAAGCGGAATAATCAGGGCACAGCCCCACGCGAGGGTTCGTCAGGGCAGGTTGTTCCCCAGCCCAGGAAGTGTTTTTTTCTGTCTGTAACAGCCGGATTGAGACTATGTGTGTCAATAAATATGTCTTTTGGTTGCATCACATCTTGCCTGAAGACTGTTTGTACCACTACCGATGACGACACTACCACACTCTGCCCTACCAAACTAGTTCCCGACTTTGTAGTAGTGATGGAACCAGGGGAGAGCCTTGAAGCTACACAGGCCACGACTACAGAGCCGGAGGACCCCCTGGCCCATCATTACACAAGCACGCTGTTACGGGGGGCTGTCTGATAATAAAATCTAAAGGAATATCAGACAGTCAGGGTCCACCGTGCAGAGACTCTGCTGCAGACTATGGCAGAGGATAAGGGGTATATAAGTGTGCCACTGTAAATAATGATAGCACAAGTGCAGAGTGCAATACCTCTGTTAAACTCACAGATGAATATAATTAGAAAATAAAGCAATTCCTCCCTTACTTGGAGGGTGCGTGGAATGGTCTCTGTTAAAGATCACAGAGACAAAAGCAGTGAGTGTGAAATGGCACCTACCTAGGTCCGTTCCTCTAGTGGTGCCAGGAGACGGACAGCAGAGTAAGCCGCACAAAGCTCCTACCTACGTTCGCTCCACTAGTGTGCGAGGACACGAACCACTAGATATGGCACCTGCCTAGGTCCGCTCTTCTAGTGGTGCAAAAGAGACGGACAGCAGCATAAGCCGCACAAAGCTCCTACTTCTGTTCGCTCCCCTAGTGTGCGAGGATACGAACAACTGCCAGACGCAGTAAAAGGAACGTTACCCTAGCGGCAACGTCCACCTACGAGTAGAATCACAAGGCCCAGCCGGACCATGTGCCTCAGGCACCTGCCTATGTCCGCTCCACTAAGAGGTAAGGATACGGACTGCAGCCGAAGCTGTAAGGTATAAGAACGCTACCCTGCCGGTAGCGCTCACCTAACATAGACAGAGAGATGCCTATAGGGACGTGTACAGAGCGTCTACTCTCATGCATGAAACAAGAGGACTGAGCGCCGAGCGGCGTGCGTCAGGGTCTGATATAGACTCTGTGCCTCATCCAAGATGGAGGACACCAGAGCCAATCCGCTGCCAGAATGACAGCAATGACGTCACGCTGGCCTATCACCGAGCAAAGCGTCACAAGCACATGACCAGCGACCAATCGGCATAGAAGGTGTCAGAGACTGTGACCACGTGTCACAAGCACATGACCAGCGACCAATCAGCTTAGAAGGTGTCAGAGACATGTGACCTCGTGTCAGCGATGATGTCACCCGCACATGTGCAATGGCTCCAAGATAGGACTTAGTCTCCAGCGCTTGCACATGTGCAGTAGCAAGAAATCCGGACATAGTCTCCAGAGCCACAGCAACCGTAACAGTACCTCCCCCTCAAGGGCCCCCCTCCCGGCGACGCAGGTAATCGGCAACTAAGTCGGGAGCATGGACAGCCTCCTCAGGCTCCCAAGAGCAATGTTCCGGGCCGTAGCCCTCCCAATCTATCAAGAAGAACCTGTGCCCTCTAACCATCTTAGAACCAACTATGGCTCGTACCTCATAGCTAGAGCGAGAGGAATCAGAGGCAGGAGAGTGCACTTCACGAGCGTGAGGTAAAATAGCCGGCTTTAGCAGTGAAACATGGAATTTGTCATGGATCCTAAGATGGACGGGTAACTTCAATTGGTAGACTACAGGATTTACCTGTCGAAGAACCTCATAAGGACCCAGGAAGCGAGGAGCAAATTTGACAGAGCTCACTCTAAGTTTCACGTGTTTTGCAGAGAGCCACACAAAGTCCCCTGGAGAAAAGACAGGAGCCGGGCGACGAAACCGATCGGACACCGTCTTCATACGGTCATTAGCTGCTTGGATCGACTCTTGAGTCCGATCCCAAACCTCTCTGGCATTAGTTGCCCAGTCGGCCACAAGAGGAGAAGGTGCAGCAGCGGGAAACGGTACCAGTACCCTAGGGTGTTGCCCATTATTGAGTACGAATGGTGTCTGCCCAGTGGCCTCAGCCAGCGAATTGTTAAGGGCAAATTCTGCCCAGGGTAGGAGGGAGGACCAGTTATCGTGGTTCTCAGCAACAAAGTGTCGAAGGTATATAATCATGGATTGATTGGTACGCTCAACCAAACCATTCGTCTCCGGATGGTATGCCGAAGAGAGATTCAACTCAATTTGCAGAAGGCTACAAAGATCTCGCCAGAAACGGGAAGCAAATTGCAGGCCTCTATCACAAATGATACGATCTGGCATCCCGTGAAGCCTAAAGACATGCTTGAGGAATAGTTTGGCTAGTACCCTGGAAGACGGGATTCTCGATAACGGTACGAGATGAACCATCCGGGAGAAATGGTCCGTAATGACCCACACAAATCTATGTCCCTGTGAACACGGAAGATCACCCACAAAGTCCATGCCTACCACCTCCCATGGTCTATCTGGCACCAGTAAATGATGCAAGAGCCCAGTCGGTCTCTGCCGTAATGGACGGTTGCGAGCACACGAGTAGCAGGAACCGACATATCTCTTGACGTGGCTGGCTAAGTGTGGCCACCAATACCACCTCTCCAGTAACTCTCATGTCTGCCTAATACCAAAATACCCACCCACCTTTGAGGTGTGGGCCCATGACAGTATATCATTCTGTCAATCAGGCGGAACAAAGGTCTTGCCCGGTGGGAATTGGTCTAACGTCACAGGGGAGAGCTTATGAAAAACCCTGGAGGGAAGGATAAGACGAGGTTCATCAATCTCTTCCTGGGTAGAAACCATAGAGCGAGACAGGGCGTCTGCCATGTTATTCTTACTCCCAGACAGATAGATGATGGAGAAGTGAAAGCGGTAAAAAAACAAGGACCAGCGGGCTTGGCGAGGATTCAGACGCTGAGCGGTTTGTAAGTACGTCAGATTCTTATGGTCTGTATAGACCTGGAAAAGATGTTTAGCTCCTTCCAGCAAGTGACACTGTGAAGCCCTACAGGTGCGGTGCAGCAGTGTATTACCCTTAGGGACTCCACGGGATGGGACGGTCTGGTCACAGGTAGGGAACCTTCATTTTGGGATTCGTCGTGACGCCACTCTCAGAATTGCGGTCAGTGAGGACCGCCACTGCAGGTTAAGGGATGCCTGGGGCTGATGGTGGGTGCAGTAGGTTGTAATAGCCTCCTGAGAGTAAGGCAAGCCCCAGGTCCCTGTGTACGTGGGTGGGACCACAGGTCGCAGAATGACTCAAACACAGTCCAAGAAGTCTTTTAACGTGTTTACTCACTGTTTAGAGGTCACGGTGAGATGCCCGGGCGACACTGTGATAACCAGGTGGAACCAGGAATTCCAGGAGGCCGTTCTGAGGGTAGCTGTCCGCTCGCCCTCCTTGCACTCTTTTTGTTTGGGAGGATCCCTTGCTTGAAGCGTGGTAGGACTCCTCCAGGGAAGCTGTTACTACCCTGCTCCCCTCTCTCTGGCCCGTCTGCCGGCAGCGTGGCCTTGGTGGGATGGCTTCTGGCCCTGTCCCCTTATGGGCCTGGTGATTGCTGCTTGGCTCGAGCTCTGTGTAGTAGTGGTGAGGGCATAAAGTACCCCCCACCTGTAGGTTAAGCAGCTCTGGATGATTTGCTGCCTGTACTGGGGATCTGTTTCCCCTTGCGTGCTCGGATACCAGGATCTCCGTACTCAGCCACCCCTCTCTCTGGATGTCTTTCAGGCCGACCCACGGTACCCTTTCTCCCCCGCTTTCAGCTACTGCACTCCTCAGGACCCGTCTGACACGAGAGCCCCTCTCTGCTTCCTTCCACACACTTCCACCTCCAGCTCCAGACTCCTTCTCCACTTCCTCTCTCCTGCTTCCTAGCAACCAGCCTCTGAACACACCCCTAGCTGGGAATTGAAAGTTAACCCCTACTTGGCTACCCAAGGGTCCCCTCTAGTGGTGTGAGAGACCTGGTCACTATGTGTTTGTGTGTGCACCTCATCCTGGCCTTTGGAAATTACCTGGAAGCATTGTCCCCGCATGGGTGCAATACTCTGTGGTGCCTGACCAGGTCAGGGGCGCCACATTCCCCCTTAGTTATCATCAGCACGTCCTCGGGCTGCAAAGACAAGAGAAAAAGAGGTAAATACAAACTTTTCCCACACAGGGGCAATTATTTACATTTAAACATACCAGGTACCATTCCACTACCAACCACCCACATGTCCGAACCCCACCCAAAAACCTCCAGGAGGTAGGTCGCCGGTCCTTTTGGTGACCAGGGCTGGGCCATCACATTCCCCAGACCTTTCCTCCAATCTTCCTCTCCTGAGGAGAGTGGTGTAAGGTAGGCCCCATAAACAGGCGTACCGCTTCCGAGTGTTGGAGGGCAGGCCCCATAAACAGGCGTGCCCCCTTGTTGGTGCAGAGCCATGCCCCTCAACAGGCAGACTCTGTGGTTGATACAAGGAGGTAACTTTTTACAATGCAAAAGTTTGTGGTTAAAGCCAGTTCATATCCGGTGGTCCATTTTTTTTTTTAAAGTGCACGTGAACTAGTGCAAAGAAAACATTTTAAAGGGGGTCTCACAATAGTCCTTGTGGGCACATTTCGCTTAAACGTTACTTAACTATAACAGGTTAAACATTACATTTCATACCGTCACTTTGAACTAAACTGTACTTTCTCTATAGCGTAATGGGAGCTGACCAAAGTTGCTGCGGGTTGACCTACGCAGTACTATACTGTCATCTGTCTGAGGTTGTGTCCTCCCACCCGATGTATGTGTCTCAATGTGAATAATGGGTGTACTGGGTATTGATACCAATGCATGGTCTTCTGCTTCAGCTACACTTGGCTCTTCCAGGTTCTGAACAGGTTCTTCTGGTTCTCTTACTTCTCTAGATTGAGGGAACGTAATGACTGGAATAACTACTGCTCCATTGTATTGAGGCCAACTTGCTGGGAAATCTCCAAGTACAGTATGGATCATCTTTTCTTTTGGTTCTTGAACTGGCAAAGGGTTGGGAATTTCTTCAGGGATTCTTAGTTGTTCAGGACATTTCTTTAAGCGATCTCTAGAAACGACAGCTGTTGTTTTTCCCCCATCCTTGCTGATACGGCATGTCTTTTCATTGCTAAGCGTCGATGGTAACACAGTATAGGGTTCTTCTTCCCAGTGATTGTCAAGTTTATGATGTCTTCTCTTTCTCTTGAGAACTATATCTCCTGGCATCAAAGGAACAGCAGGTGCTTTTCGATTGTAGACCTTTTCTTGTTTCTCACGCTGCTGAGTCAGGCTTCGCTCCACACACTCTTGTACTTTCTTGTATTGGGCTTGGCGGTTGGAATCCCAATCAGCACCTTGTAGATGGTCTTCAGGGGTCTCAACTCCCATTTCCAGATCTACTGGCAATCTCCCTGGTCTGGCCCTCATCAGGTATGCCGGTGTGCAGTTCGTGGAACTCACAGGGATGTTGTTATACATGTCCACTAGATCGGGCAGTTTTTCCGGCCACCGACTTCGTTCTTCTAATGGGAGAGTCTTCAGAAGGTCGAGAATGATGTGGTTCATTTTCTCACACATGCCATTGGTCTGAGGATGGTAAGGTGTGGTACGGATCTTCTTGCAGCCGTAAAGGTTACAAACTCCTTAAACACTTCAGCTTCAAAGGCTGGTCCTTGGTCAGTGAGCACTTGGTCTGGATAGCCATGTGGTCGACAGAAATGTGTCTGGAACGCTTTGGCTGCAGTCTGACCGGTCAAGTCCTTGACTGGTACTACCACCAGGAATCTGGAGTAGTGGTCAACCATAGTGAGAGCGTAGTTGTAGCCTTGTCTGCTGGGTGCCAACTTTACATGGTCCAGGGCCACGATCTCCAGGGGCCGTTTAGTTTGGATTGGCTGGAGTGGTGCTCTCTGGCTGGGCTGGTCTTTTCTTCTAAGATTGCAGGGCCCGCAGTTTCGACACCACTTCTCTAGGGCAGATCTCATGCCCACCCAGTAGAATCTTACTTTAAGTAGGGCCTCCAGTTTCTTCCAACCAAAGTGGCCTGCACCATTGTGATAGGCTTCTAGCACCATCCTCGTATCCTTCTGTGGTACAATCACTTGCCACACCTTCTCATGCGTCCTCGGGTCAATGATGCTCCTGTAAAGTTTGTCTTGATAGATGAATAATCGACCCCTCTCCTTCCATAGGTACTGTGCCTCAGGTGGGGCTCCTTTGTCAAGGCTGGCGCCAGGCTGGTTGATCAGCTTCTTTACCAAGCCTACCGCTGGATCATTTTCCTGGGTCTCCTTCCAGTTGTAGTGAGGTAGTGGGTTCAGGGTCACCTCTTGGCGGTTGGCACGCAACTGCCGGCACTGTTTTGCTCCATGGCGATGGAACGCTGGCAGCTCAATTTCTTCAAGATCATCTACATCTTCACCCTCGTCTGCTAGGTGAGGCATCCTGGACAGAGCATCTGCGTTGCCGTTCTTGCGGCCAGCTCGATACTTGACAGTAAAGTCATAATTCGCCAGCCGGGCTACCCAACGCTGCTCCATGGCACCCAATTTAGCAGTGTCCAAGTGGGTCAGGGGGTTGTTGTCCGTGAAGACAGTGAATTTGGTGGCTGCCAGGTAGTGCTTGAACCGCTCTGTGATAGCCCATACCATGGCCAGGAACTCTAGCTTAAATGAGCTATAATTTTCTGGGTTTCTTTCAGTAGGCCTGAGCTTCCTGCTGGCGTAAGCAATCACACGCTCTTTGCCTTCCTGCACCTGTGAAAGCACTGCTCCCAGCCCCACATTACTGGCATCTGTATACAGTACAAATGGTAGACTGTAGTCAGGGTAGGCTAGGGTCTCTTCACCCGTCAAGGCCCCTTTCATTTGTCTGAAGGAGTGTTCTTCTGCTTCTCCCCAGTGAAATGGCGGGCCGGAGGTCTTTCCTTTCTTCTTTGGGTGGCCTACCAGGAGCTCTTGCAAAGGCGCTGCCATTTTCGTGTAGCCCTTGATGAACCTTCTGTAGTAGCCTACCAAGCCAAGGAACTGGCGTACCTCCCGGACGGTAGTAGGTGTGGGCCACTCCTGGATGACTGTGACCTTCTCTGGGTCCGGTGCTACTCCTTCTGCACTGACCACGTGACCTAGGTACTGGACCTTTGGCTTCAGTAAATGGCACTTGGATGGTTTCAGCTTCATTCCATATCGGGATAGCGCTTCAAAGACTTCAGCCAGGTGTTTCAGGTGGTCCTCGTAGGTCTTGGAGTACACGATGACATCATCCAGGTAGAGCAGGACGGTTTCAAAGTTGAGGTGCCCTAGGCAGCATTCCATAAGCCTCTGGAAGGTCCCGGGGGCATTGCAGAGTCCAAATGGCATGCTGTTGAACTCACAGAGGCCCATTGGGGTGGTGAAGGCCGTCTTCTCCCGATCTTCCTCTGCTACAGATACTTGCCAGTAGCCACTAGTAAGATCTAGGGTAGAAAAGTAGTTAGAGGTTTTCAAGGCAGCGAGGGATTCCTCTATCCTGGGCAAAGGGTAGGCATCCTTGTGTGTTATCTGATTTATCCGTCTGTAATCCACACACATCCTCATCGTGCCATCCTTCTTCCTCACCAGGACCAGGGGAGCTGCCCAGGGGCTGCAACTGTCCCTTATGACTCCTGCCTCCTTCATGTCCTTCAGCATGTCCTTTGTGCGCTGGTAATGGGCTGGTGGAATAGGCCTATGTCTTTCCTTAATGGGAGGATGACTGCCTGTGGGTATGTGATGTTGCACCCCTTTGATCCTACCAAAGTCTAGTGGGTTCTTACTAAAGACCTGCTCGTATTCCTGCACGACCCTGTAAACCCCATGTTTCTGGTAGACGGGTGTAGAGTCAGTCCCCACGTGTAGTTTCTGGCACCAGTCCTCTAACTGCTTTTGGGAGGTCTCATCCTCTGTTGAGTCAGCTTGTGTCAGGGGACCTACAGGTGTTATGGCGTCATCTGAGCATGTAAACAGTTTGGCTATGGTAGCGTACCTTGGTAGTCTGGCTTCCTCCTCCCCACAGTTCAACACTCGTACAGGCACTCGTCCCTTGTGTACATCAACTACCCCCCTGGCTGTCAGAATCGTGGGCCAGTGGTCTGAATGAGTGTGCTCTAGTACAGCCTGGTAATCTTGTCCTCTGAGACCTACCGCTGCTCTACACCACATCATCATTTCACTCCGTGGGGGTATCACAATGGGGTTAGCATCCATCACCCGTACACTACCAATCTCACCGCCAGTCTGTTTTACCTGTTGCTTCCTCAGAATGATTCGGATCTCCTTTTGCAAGGCTCTTTGCGACCTGCCCTCAGCACCTTCAACAATCTGGTGAAGCAACAACAACACTTCCCCTAGGCAATTTTCTATGACATTAGTACCTAAAATCATTTGCGGGTTCCTTTCTCTAATATCAGTGTCCACAACAATCAGTCCTTGTCCCTTCATTTCCTGCCTTCCCACCTTTATGGTTACCTCCTTGACCCCAATCTGGTCTATAGGTTGTCCGTTGGCAGCATAGATGGTGAGGGAGGGGTCCGGTGGTCGGAGATCGTCGTCCGACCAAAACCTACGATAAAGGACATACGGGATCGTGGTTACCTGAGAGCCGGTGTCCAATAATGCCGGGGTAGGGATCCCATCCAGGACGATGGACAGGACAGGACGTCCACCCACGTACTGATGACGGCAGCGACCTGGGCCTGATCTTCTTAATCCTGAGGACTGGCCCTCGGCCCCAAGTTTGGCTCGTTTAAAGGGCAAGCCCTTGCATAGTGACCTGCCTCCTGGCAACGACGACAGATGGGTTGTCCAGATGAGTCATAGCGATCACTGCTCCTGCCTCGGGTTGTAGGACCTCTTCTCCTCCGCATCCACGGGACGTCCTCTGGGCTGTCAGCTAGCAGGATCCGATGAGGGACTTTGGTGTCTGAGGGCAACTGCATTGCTTTCAGGATTTGTGCGACGTCCTTAGTGAGCTGTTGCACCTGGGAGGATAGTGTATTTATGGTCTCTGCTGGCGTGTTGAGTCCTTTTGCAGTTATCAGGGCCTGCGAGGAGGATTCCGCTCCTGCAGCCGTGGAACTGGCAGGCCATGCGGGTGCGACGGGGTCTGTGTCCACAGGAGGTTGGAGTGCTTTCACTGCCCTGTCTTTCAGAATGGCAAAGTCCACGTCAGGGTGTTCCAGGGACCACAGCTTCATCTGCTTCCCATCCTCAGGAGAGCGCAGGCCCCGCAAGAATTGTTCCTTCATCATCCGGTTTCCTTCCTGATCACTGACAGGGTCCACCAGCTTGAGAGCCCGTAGTGCAGCCTGCAGCCTGAGGGCATAGTCTCTTATGCTATCTTGGGGCTTCTGACGGCAGTTATAGAAGTCCGTCCTCAGCTCTCCCTCTGTGCGGTGTTCAAAAGCAGCTGCTAGTTTGGCAAAGATGGTCTCAACAGAGCCCCGGTCATCATTGGTCCAGGACTCAGCTTCCAATTCTGCTGCTCCAGTCAATTGTCCCAGCACCACAGCGGCCCTCTGCTTACCAGTCATCGCGTGCATGTCTAGCAGGGTGTTGATCTTCTTCTTAAACCCGGTCAGCGTGTCTATTTTACCGGCGTATTGGGGCAGCCATTGCGCTCCTGGGACATACAGTAAGGAAACTGGCATTATGGGGGAGATTTCGGCCGGCGCAGCTGCGACCGCGGCACCGGCACCAGGCGCTGCTGCGTCCAGCGCGACGGGGGCTGGCATCGCTTGGGCTGCGTCGCCCTGACCAGGGGCATTACCTCCTGCAGCGTCCATTTTTCTTCAAAAAATCTGCGCGCTCCCTTTCCACTTCCTGGGTCAGAACGCTCTCTGAATTGTGGGGATTCTGGGGCGGCCACACCTCTTCGTGGGCGGTGCTCTTCTCCCTCGCGCGGGCTGCAGCGCGCGCTTTTGAAGATGACAATATGGCGGCGGTTCAATTTTTGCGGTCGGACCTCTGAGGCACACGGTCACCTGTCTGAACAGGTCTAGTCCAAATCCTGTTCGTGACGCCAGATATGTGAAGCCCTACAGGTGCGGTGCAGCAGTGTATTACCCTTAGGGACTCCACGGGATGGGACGGTCTGGTCACAGGTAGGGAACCTTCGTTTTGGGATTCGTCGTGACGCCACTCTCAGAATTGCGGTCAGTGAGGACCGCCACTGCAGGTTAAGGGATGCCTGGGGCTGATGGTGGGTGCAGTAGGTTGTAATAGCCTCCTGAGAGTAAGGCAAGCCCCAGGTCCCTGTGTACGTGGGTGGGACCACAGGTCGCAGAATGACTCAAACACAGTCCAAGAAGTCTTTTAACGTGTTTACTCACTGTTTAGAGGTCACGGTGAGATGCCCGGGCGACACTGTGATAACCAGGTGGAACCAGGAATTCCAGGAGGCCGTTCTGAGGGTAGCTGTCCGCTCGCCCTCCTTGCACTCTTTTTGTTTGGGAGGATCCCTTGCTTGAAGCGTGGTAGGACTCCTCCAGGGAAGCTGTTACTACCCTGCTCCCCTCTCTCTGGCCCGTCTGCCGGCAGCGTGGCCTTGGTGGGATGGCTTCTGGCCCTGTCCCCTTATGGGCCTGGTGATTGCTGCTTGGCTCGAGCTCTGTGTAGTAGTGGTGAGGGCATAAAGTACCCCCCCACCTGTAGGTTAAGCAGCTCTGGATGATTTGCTGCCTGTACTGGGGATCTGTTTCCCCTTGCGTGCTCGGATACCAGGATCTCCGTACTCAGCCACCCCTCTCTCTGGATGTCTTTCAGGCCGACCCACGGTACCCTTTCTCCCCCGCTTTCAGCTACTGCACTCCTCAGGACCCGTCTGACACGAGAGCCCCTCTCTGCTTCCTTCCACACACTTCCACCTCCAGCTCCAGACTCCTTCTCCACTTCCTCTCTCCTGCTTCCTAGCAACCAGCCTCTGAACACACCCCTAGCTGGGAATTGAAAGTTAACCCCTACTGGCTACCCAAGGGTCCCCTCTAGTGGTGTGAGAGACCTGGTCACTATGTGTTTGTGTGTGCACCTCATCCTGGCCTTTGGAAATTACCTGGAAGCATTGTCCCCGCATGGGTGCAATACTCTGTGGTGCCTGACCAGGTCAGGGGCGCCACAACGCCACTCCTCCAAGGCTAGTCTCAGGGCGAGCAGTTCCCTATCCCCAATGGTATAGTTTCTCTCTGCCGGTGAAAAGGTTTTAGCAAAGAAAAAACACGGCCTTTTTCTACCTGCACCGTTCTTTTGATACAAGACCGCACCAGCACCCACTGAAGAGGCATCAACCTCCAAGAGGAAGGGCTTATTCTCATCGGGTCTTTGAAGAACGGGAGCAGTTGAAAAGTGTCTTTTTACTGCCTCAAAAGCCTGGAATGTTTCAGTAGACCAGACTTTTGGATTAGCACCTTTCTTAGTCAAGGCCACCAAAAGGGCCACCAAAGTAGAGAAATGGGGTATGAACTGCCTGTAATAATTTATGAATCCTAACAAGCGTTGCACCGCCTTCAAGGAATGAGGTTCGGACCATTGCAGGACAGCAGAGAGCTTTGCATGATCCATAGCCAGACCCTCTTGTGAGATAATGTAGCCCAAAAAAGGCAAGGATGACTGGTCGAATACACATTTTTCGAGTTTAGCAAACAATGAGTGCTCCCTTAAACGGGAAAGGACACGAACGACATCCTGACGATGAGTCTCCAGATCAGGAGAAAAAATCAGGATGTCGTCCAGATACACCCCGACGGAAGATAACAGTAAATCCCTGAACACATCGTTTACGAAGTCCTGAAATACTGCGGGTGCATTACATAAACCAAAAGGCATGACAAGGTATTCATAGTGACCGTCTCGGGTGTTAAAAGCGGTCTTCCATTCGTCACCCTCTCGAATTCGTACCAAGTTGTACGCACCCCGCAGATCCAACTTCGTAAAAACTTGAGCTCCCCTCAGTCTGTCAAAGAGCTCCGAAATTAAAGGTAACGGGTTTTTGTTCTTTATTGTGATTGCGTTGAGACCCCTGTAATCTATGCAGGGACGCAAATCACCCTCTTTCTTCCGAACAAAGAAAAACCCAGCTCCCGCGGGAGAGACAGACTTACGAATGAACCCCTTCTCTAAACTCTCTCTTATATAGGTCGACATGGCCTCCGACTCAGGTATTGATAGGGGGTAAACCCTGCCCTTAGGTGGAACCGAACCTGGGATAAGGTCTATGGCACAGTCATACGGCCTTTGGGGTGGAAGAACCTCAGCACCCTGTTTGGAGAACACGTCAGCGAAATCCAAATAGGGTGTAGGTATGGGAGAGAGATCAGTTGATGCAACCGCAACGACCTTAGGTGGTAAGAGAAGACATCGGGACTGACATTTCGATCCCCAACTAATAATGCTGTCGGACTCCCAGTCAATGTGAGGAGCATGAGTCCGAAGCCATGGGAGACCCAGAAGGACGTCGTCTATACCCTCAGGCAAAACAAGAAAAGAAATCTCTATTTGACCCTGAGGCAGGGAAAGGCGCAAGGGAACTGTCCTCAATGTAATGAAGTCAGACAACATAGTCCCATTAACAACACGACAGGAATAGGCGCCTCTAACATGATAGAGGGAATATTGTGTCTCTTTACAAATCCTGAGGACACAAAAGTCCCGTCAGCTCAGAAATCCACAAAAGCCATAATAGGCCATGTATTTTCAGAGAATGAGAGCTGACCTGGGATACTACACTTAGAGGGTGCAGAAGACGTCTCTAGTAACCCCCTCTAAAGGTTACTAGGCCTGGGAGTTTCCCTGACGACTAGAACACTTGTTGGCATAGTGCTCAGCCTGACGACATACGTAACATATAGGAGGACCAGACTTGCGTAGTCTGGAGGACGTATGACCTAACTCCATAGGAGTGGGAGATGTTTCAGATGCTGAGGAAGATGGTAGTGGACCCTCAACAACTGGAATAGCCCGATGCTTAGGGCGTGAGGAAGAGACCTCGAGTCTACGTTCCCTATGGCGTACGTCGATCCTCGTTGCTACTGTGATCAAGTCCTCCAGAGAAGCAGGGACCTCACGAGTAGCAAGAGCATCCTTGACATAGCCTGCCAACCCTCTCCAGAAGATAGGAATCAACACCTTCTCTGGCCAATCTAGTTCTGCCACCAGAGTTCTAAAAGCAATAGCATAAGAACTAGTGGATAACGAACCCTGAGATAGATATAAGAGTCTCAGGGCCGCATCATGGGTAACCTGCAGACCCATGAATACCGCTTTAAGAGCATCAAGAAAGTCTTGATGTCTCAGAGTAACCACATCAGAACGCTCCCATAAGGGAGTCGCCCATTCTAAGGCTTTGTCCTGAAGTAAGGATATGATAAAGCCTACTCTGGACCTCTCCGTAGAGAAGCGAGAAGAGTTGACCTCTAGGTGTATCTGACACTGAGAAACCAAAGAAAAAAATAATGAAAACATACCCTGCTGTAACTAAATAAAAGCATAGTGCATATAAACATAGGGTACTTAGTAAACACTGTTTTTTGATCAAAAAAAGCATAAAGCTATCCCACCAACGCCAAGGTGTACCCACTTGGCGTTGGTGGGATAGCTTTATGCTTTTTTTGATCAAAAAACAATGTTTACTAAGTACCCTATGTTTATATGCACTATGCTTTTATTTAGTTACAGCAGGGTATGTTTTCATTATTTTTTTCTTTGGTTTGGTTTTCTTTGGTTTCTCTTTGTCTTATGGCCAGTGTGAACATGAGCTCACAAGCTCCATGTGTATCATCTCATACTCCGGCTCACTTTTTTGTTTTTGTGTATCTGACACTGACTAATGAAACCACGACTTGATCTGGCATCGCCAGAATATCTGTTTGGCAGAGCAAGTCGAGGATCATGTGCAGATGTCACCATGGTCTGAGGTTTATCCTCTATACTCTTGAGCCACGACTCAAGTACTTGTATGTAACGGTGTAACTGCTGATATTCTGCCATAACTGCCAGACCCTTGGCTCAGTCCTAATGTTACGGGGGGCTGTCTGATAATAAAACCTAAAGGAGTATCAGACAGTCAGCGTCCACCGTGCAAAGACTCTGCTGCAGACTATGGCAGAGGATAAGGGGTATATAAGTGTGCCACTGTAAAAAATAATAGCACAAGTGCAGAGCGCAATACCTCTGTTAAACTCACAGATGAATATAATTAGAAAATAAAGCAATTCCTCCCTTACTTGGAGGGTGTGTGGAATGGTCTCTGTTAATGGTCACAGAGACAAAAGCAGTGAGTGTGAAATGGCACCTACCTAGGTCCGTTCCTCTAGTGGTGCCAGGAGACGGACAGCAGCGTAAGCCGCACAAAGCTCCTACCTACGTTCGCTCCACTAGTGTGCGAGGACACGAACCACTAGATATGGCACCTGCCTAGGTCCGCTCCACTAGTGGTGCAAAAGAGACAGACAGCAGCGTAAGCCGCACAAAGCTCCTACCTGCGTTCGCTCCATTAGTGTGCGAGGACACGAACCACTAGATATGGCACCTGCCTAGGTCCGCTCTTCTAGTGGTGCAAAAGAGACGGACAGCAGCGTAAGCCGCACAAAGCTCCTACCTACGTTCGCTCCACTAGTGTGCGAGGACACGAACCACTAGATATGGCACCTGCCTAGGTCCGCTCCACTAGTGGTGCAAAAGAGACGGACAGCAGCGTAAGCCGCACAAAGCTCCTACCTGCGTTCGCTCCACTAGTGTGCGAGGACACGAACCACTAGATATGGCACCTGCCTAGGTCCGCTCTTCTAGTGGTGCAAAAGAGACGGACAGCAGCGTAAGCCGCACAAAGCTCCTACCTGCATTCGCTCCACTAGTGTGCGAGGACACGAACCACTAGATATGGCACCTGCCTAGGTCCGCTCTTCTAGTGGTGCAAAAGAGACGGACAGCAGCATAAGCCGCACAAAGCTCCTAGCTCTGTTCGCTCCCCTAGTTTGCGAGGATACGAACAACTGCCAGACGCAGTAAAAGGAACGTTACCCTAGCGGCAACCTCCACCTACGAGTAGAATCACAAGGCCCAGCCGGACCATGTGCCTCAGGCACCTGCCTATGTCCGCTCCACTAAGAGGTAAGGATACGGACTGCAGCCGAAGCTGTAAGGTATAAGAACGCTACCCTGCCGGTAGCGCTCACCTAACATACACAGAGAGATGCCTATAGGGACGTGCACAGAGCGTCTACTCTCATGCATGAACCAAGAGGACTGAGCGCCGGGCGGCGTGCGTCAGGGTCTTATATAGACACTGTGCCTCATCCAAGATGAAGGACACCAGAGCCAATCCGCTGCCAGAATGACAGCAATGACGTCACTGGCCTATCACCGAGCAAAGCGTCACAAGCACATGACCAGCGACCAATCGGCATAGAAGCCACTGTGCTCTTAGGGACCTTGAGTACTGCAGAAATTCTTTTGTAACCTTGGCCAGATCTGTGCCTTGCCACAATTCTGTCTCTGAGCTCCTTGGGCAGTTCTTTGACCTTTTGGTTCTCATTTGGTGTGACATGCAGTGTGAGCTGTGAGGTCTTATATAGACAGGTGTGCGCCTTTCTAAATCAAATCCAATCAGTTTAATTAAACACAGCTGGACTCCAAGGAAGGAGTAGAACTATCTCAAGGAGGATCAGTATGTGACTTACATATGAGTGTCTGAGCAAAGGGTCTGAATACTTATGACCATGTGATATTTCAGTTTTTCTTGTTTAATAAATTTTCAAAAATGTCTACATTTCTGTTTTTTTTCTATGAAGATGGGAGATGGAAAAAAAAAAGAAAAGATGAGGGATGGGGTGCAGAGTGTACATTAATGCAAAAACAAAAAAAAATGGAATTTTTTGAATTTACCAAATGGCTGCAATGAAACAAAGAGTAAAAAAAAAATAAAGGGGTCTGAATATTTTCCATGCCCACTGTATGCCCTCTGGTAATAAAATGTCCAGGAATTAAAAGAGACTATAATGGATAAATAAGACAGTACAAAGTATAATAAAACAAAAACAAAGGACATTCAACATCTTGAAGGTTGAAAATACAGAAATAGCATTATAGGATTATAAAATTCTCAATAAGAAATGTAAGAAAGAAATCAAGCAAGCAAAATAAGCTGCTGAAACAAAAATCGCCAAGGACATTAAAATAAATCTCAAACATGTTATAAACACATTAATGCCAAAAGGAAAACAAAGGATAGTATCGCCCCTTAAAATATAATAACCAGTTAGTTATAGAAGACAAACAAAAGACTGAGATATTAAATAGGCATTTCTCATCTGTGTTCACCAAGGAACTGACTGTTCCAGGGATCATTCAACAAATGAAAAATCAAAGTTCACCACCTGATATAATTAATTTAACACAAGAAAAATTATGCCTGTGTTTTAGTAAATTAAACGTTGACAAATCCCCCGGCCAGATGGCTTTCATCCAAGAATATTGAGGGAATTAAGCTCAGTAATTGACAGACCGCTGTATCTCATCTTCTTAGACTCACTTGTAACAGGGTTGGTGCCTCAGGATTGGAGGATTGCTGATGTGGTGCTGATATTTAAGAAAGGTGAGAGGGTAGACCCAGGCAACTACCGTCCAGTAAGCCTGACATCAGTAGTACGCAAAGTTTTTGAGGGCATTTTAAGGGATGAGATGCAAAAATATATTGCAGAAAATAATATAATAACTGACAGACAGCATGGATTCATGAAAGATAAGTCGTGTCTAACCAACCTGTTGGGGTTCTATGAGGGGGTAAGTGCAAACCTGGATATTGGTAATGCAGCTGATGGGATTTATTTGGACTTTCCAAAGGCATTTGATACTGTACCACATAATAGCCTTATACTAAAGCTCCAGAAGCAAGGACTAGGGGAAACTATATGCAACTGGGTAAGGAATTGGCTAAAAAATAGGAAACAAAGAGTGGTCATAAATGGTACATTCTCTAAATGGGCTATAGTCAGCAGTGGGGTGCCGCAGGGATCTGTGCTAGGACCGATTCTTTTTAATCTCTTTATTAATGACCTTGTGGATGGGATTGATAGTAAAGTGTCAGTCTTTGCTGATGACACCAAACTATGTAGGATATTAAAAACTGACCTTGTTAGTACAATATTACAAAAAGATCTGGATAAGATGTCAGAATGGGCAGATACTCGGCAAATGAGATTTAATGTTGATAAATGTAAAGTAATGCACCTAGGACAGAGTAATCCTGAAATGGAAATTGATCAAGAAAAGGAGAAAAGCTTCACACAATTTAGATGCGCACACCAGTAGATACAAATAAGAATGTACAAATCTTTATTAAATCAATAGATAAACATACCATAAAACCATTTAAGAACCAAAATTGTTACAAACCACGACCCACATAGGATTACAATATACCACTCATATATGATGGTGATCCAATTATACAAAAATAATCAATATGAAAATAACATATCCATTGTTACAATCCTCAAGGCAGCACATTGCATATATACACATACAGTATGTATTATTTGACAAAATATCAGCACTAATATTCCAAAGTCAACATGTAAATATAAAGGACTTGCACATGAATTATTCCTTCCAAAGACAATACTAAGGACCAGGGGGCACTCACTGCGAGTGGAAGAAAAGAGATTCTGGCAGTTAAATAGGAAAGGTTCTTTACAGTTAGAGCACTCAGACTGTGGAATGCGACCACAAGAGATAGTAATGGCAGATACTAGAACAGCTTTTATATCAGGGCTGGAGGATTTCCTCACTACACACAGCATTGTTGGTTATAAACGACTTATTGACAAAATGTAGAATTGGTGGAGGAAGGTTGAACTAGATGGATCGGGGGTTTTTTTCAACCTATGTAACTATGTAACTATGTAAGATTGAGTTTGCGTTGATTTTCCTAACATTGATGGTTTCATTAAAATTTGAACATTTTGGAGATTTCATTTGCGGTTCACAGAAAAATAAAACTGGCCTGGCACCATTTCCCTTACTGCTGAAGCATAAGAGAGCTATCTTCACTTTGCATGGCCATGCGGGCCTCCCCATAATACCATGCAGATATGAGATCTTATGGGTTATCATACCTTGTGTTGTGGGCAAATCATATTGTGTGTTGGGGCATCGTACTGTGTGTGGCAGGTTTATTGGGACATCACACCATTTCGGGGGCCGTGTGGGGGGAGCTGTTGATCAAGGTACAAAGGCTGAATAGCATTTTCAGTATAATTTATTAAGTTTTCTCAATATTAAGAGGTAACATTAATAATCTACATATACAGTGCCTACAAGTAGTATTCAACCCCCTGCAGATTTAGCAGGTTTACACATTCGGAATTAACTTGGCATTGTGACATTTGGACTGTAGATCAGCCTGGAAGTGTGAAATGCAGCAAAAAAGAATATTAAGTCTTTTTTTTTTTTTTTTTTAAATTGAGAAAAGTTTATTCAGAGGGTCATTTATTATTCAACCCCTCAAACCACCAGAATTCTGTTTGGTTCCCCTAAAGTATTAAGAAGTATTTCAGGCACAAAGAACAATGAGCTTCACATGTTTGGATTAATTATCTCTTTTTCCAGCCTTTTCTGACTAATTAAGACCCTCCCCAAACTTGTGAACAGCACTCATACATGGTCAACATGGGAAAGACAAAGGAGCATTCCAAGGCCATCAGAGACAAGATCATGGAGGGTCACAAGGCTGGCAAGGGGTACAAAACCCTTTCCAAGGAGTTGGGCCTACCTGTCTCCACTGTTGGGAGCATCATCCGGAAGTGGAAGGCTTATGAAACTACTGTTAGCCTTCCACGGCCTGGACAGCCTTTGAAAGTTTCCTCCCGTGCCGAGGCCAGGCTTGTCCGAAAAGTCAAGGCTAACCCAAGGACAACAAGGAAGGAGCTCCGGGAAGATCTCATGGCAGTGGGGACATTGGTTTCAGTCAATACCATAAGTAACGTACTTCACCGCAATGGTCTCCGTTCCAGACGAGCCCGTAAGGTACCTTTACTTTCAAAGCGTCATGTCAAGGCTCGTCTACAGTTTGCTCATGATCACTTGGAGGACTCTGAGACAGACTGGTTCAAGGTTCTCTGGTCTGATGAGACCAAGATCGAGATCTTTGGTGCCAACCACACACGTGATGTTTGGAGACTGGATGGCACTGCATACGACCCCAAGAATACCATCCCTACAGTCAAGCATGGTGGTGGCAGCATCATGCTGTGGGGCTGTTTCTCAGCCAAAGGGCCTGGCCATCTGGTCCGTATCCATGGGAAAATGGATAGCATGGCCTACCTGGATATTTTGGCCAAAAACCTCCGCTCCTCCATCAAGGATCTTAAGATGGGTCGTCATTTCATCTTCCAACAAGACAACGACCCAAAGCACACAGCCAAGAAAACCAAGGCCTGGTTCAAGAGGGAAAAAATCAAGGTGTTGCAGTGGCCTAGTCAGTCTCCTGACCTTAACCCAATTGAAAACTTGTGGAAGGAGCTCAAGATTAAAGTCCACATGAGACACCCAAAGAACCTAGATAACTTGGAGAAGATCTGCATGGAGGAGTGGGCCAAGATAACTCCAGAGACCTGTGCCGGCCTGATCAGGTCTTATAAAAGACGATTATTAGCTGTAATTGCAAACAAGGGTTATTCCACAAAATATTAAACCTAGGGGTTGAATAATAATTGACCCACACTTTTATGTTGAAAATTTATTAAAATTTAACTGAGCAACATAACTTGTTGGTTTGTAAGATTTATGCATCTGTTAATAAATCCTGCTCTTGTTTGAAGTTTGCAGGCTCTAACGTATTTGCATCTTATCAAACCTGCTACATCTGCAGGGGGTTGAATACTACTTGTAGGCACTGTAAATATAAATTAATTCTGCTCAAATACATACTGTATATATTTGAGCAGAATTAGTTTCAGCCTATTGGTTTGGTTCTCCCAACAATAACTATCTCTCAAGTGCATCCTTGGGACAATGAATTGTCCTCTCCAGCTATGGTGTATAAAATATAACAATAACTGCAGAGTCTACCGTTGTGGACAATGCTAATGTAGGCCATAAGATGATACCACTTTAGATTTATATATTTTCATTTTACTTGCCCATTAAAAGCTTAAAATACATCAATGTTTAGAGTGTTTTACGTTCTGCCCTTCAAGAATACTCATCACTTCAAGTTTCTGTCTTGGAGCAGATTGATGAGACTGGTAACAATTGCTGATTCAAATTGATCTGCAGGTCAAACTCAGTGATTCAATTTGCAGCTCTTCTATAATGTAATTAATCAGAGACCTGATTCTTAACAATTACCAGTATTGGTAAAACACTCAAAGACATAAAAATTGCTGAGTTAAAGGTGTTGCATGGAGTAGGATTTTTTGCCACATAATGGCGAGTTAAAAATTTATAGATGCCAAAAAAGAACTTTACTTGCAGTGTTGCACAAGAAATATTATAACTAATAATGATTGCCTATTTCAACGCAACTGTAGAATAAAATTATCTATGACGCGTCCTGCTAAAATATTTCTCCTCAGTTAGGGCAAATTAGAAGTGCATTTCATTGCCCTTTTCAACTAACCCTAAGTAGTGATAAATGAGCACTAAAATGCTTGAGAGCTCGGTACTCAAATCAAGCAGGTCAGACGCTCGGACAGATTCTACTCGAGAAACAAGTATAATAGAAGTCAATGGGAAACCCAAACATTTTTCCGGATGACCCAACCAAGAGAGCTGGGGGAGAGAAAAAAATCACTGGATGGAAAAAGCACTTAAATGGAAAGGGAACAGCATAGGGAAAATACCTGAATGCATCTCAGACTTCCAGGTCGCTACTGGGAACCATGTTGTCAAAGTGTTACACAACTTTTATGGACTGACAATAAAACATACAAAACCAAAGATAAAATTGATTTTACAGGAAAAAATGTTAGGAAACATTCTTTTTTGTATAAGGAACAATTAAAAAGAGACAAAAAAAGCCTCCTCCACACCCTAATAGCCGAGCCATCTCTCACTGTATTTCCCCGTCGCCTACGGCTACAGTAGATGACATAGTAGAGGAGAAAATAAAACCACACCTGCTGGTAGTCATCGGTAAATGTAATTTTAATATTTTACTACCTTATCTGGTCATGTGGTGTGTATGACTTGGTCAGACACATTCTGTTTAGGTTATGAAGGAGGAATTCAAACTCACCCAGACTTTGCAGACAATGCAAGAACTGGCAAAAATTAAAAGGAAAAGGGATTTTGATACGCCCTGTATTAGACATACAGGAGGTCCTCATAGACATAGTTACATAGTTACATAGTTACATAGTTACATAGTTACATAGTTACATATAGTTACATAGTTACTTAGGTTGAAAAAAGACCTAGGTCCATCTAGTTCAACCTTCCTCCACCAGTTCTACATTTAGTCACTAAGTCATTTATAACCAACAATGTTTTGTGTACTGAGGAAATCATCCAGCCCTTTTTTAAAAGCTGTTATAGTATCTGCCATTACTACCTCTTGTGGTAGGGCATTCCACAGTCTGACCGCTCTAACTGTAAAGAACCCTTTCCTATTTAGGTGTCGGAATCGCTTTTCTTCCACTCGCAGTGAGTGCCCCCTGGTCCTTAGTATTGTTTTCGGAAGAAATAAGTTATGTGCCAGTCCTTTATATTGACCACACATGTATTTATACATATAAATGAGATCTCCTCTGAGACGTCTTTTTTCTAAGCTAAACATATCTAACTTTTTCAATCTGCCATCATATGGGAGGCCTTCCATTCCTTGTAATAGTCTAGTTGCCCGCCTTTGAACTGACTCTAACTTCTGAATGTCCTTTTTAAAATGTGGAGCCCAAAACTGGATCCCGTATTCCAGATGTGGCCTTACAAGTGATTTATAGATGGGTAACAATACGTTGGGATCACGGGATCTAATCTCTCTTTTTATACACCCTAGAATCTTGTTTGCTTTAGCAGCTGCTGCCTGACATTGAGTGCTGCTGCTCAGCTTATTTGTAATGAGAATACCCAAGTCCTTCTCCTGTTCTGTAGTCCCGAGTTTACTTCCATTTAATGTATACGCAGCTATAGGATTACTCCGTCCTAGGTGCATTACTTTACATTTATCAACATTAAATCTCATTTGCCAAGTATCTGCCCATTCTGACATCTTATCCAGATCTTTTTGTAATATTGTACTATCCAGGTCAGTTTTTAATATCCTACATAGTTTGGTGTCATCGGCAAAGACTGACACTGTACTATCAATCCCATCCACAAGGTCATTAATATAGAGAGTAAAAAGAATTGGTCCTAGCACAGATCCCTGCGGCACCCCACTGCTGACTATAGCCCATTTAGAGAATGTAGCATTTATGACTACTCTTTGTTTCCTATCTTTTAGCCAATTCCTTACCCAGTTGCATATTGTGTCCCCTAGTCCTTGCTTCTGGAGCTTTAGTATAAGGCTATTATGTGGTACAGTATCAAATGCCTTTGCAAAGTCCAAATAAATCACATCAGCTGCATTACCAATATCCAGGTTTGCACTTACCCCCTCATAGAACCCCAACAGGTTGGTTAGACACGACTTATCTTTCATGAATCCATGCTGTTTGTCAGTTATCATATTATTTTCTGCAATATATTTTTGCATGTCATCCCTTAAAATGCCCTCAAAAACTTTGCATACTACTGATGTCAGGCTTACTGGACGGTAGTTGCCTGGATCTACCCTCTTACCTTTCTTAAATATCGGTACCACATCAGCAATCCTCCAATCCTGAGGCACCAACCCTGTTACAAGTGAGTCTAAAAAGATGAGATACAGCGGTCTGTCGATTACGGAGCTCAATTCCCTCAATATTCGCGGATGAATGCCATCTGGCCCTGGGGATTTGTCAATGTTTAATTTACTCAGACGTAGGCGTACTTCATCTTGTGTTAAATTAATTATATCAGGTGGTGGACTTTGATTTTTCACTTGTTGAATGATCCCTGGTACAGTCAGTTCCTTGGTGAATACAGATGAGAAATGCCTATTTAATATCTCAGTTTTTTGTTTGTCCTCTATAACTAACTTGTTATTATATTTTAAGGGTCCGATACTATCCTTTGTTTTCCTTTTGGCATTAATGTATTTATAAAAGATTTTGGGATTTATTTTAATGTCATTGGCGATTTTTGTTTCAGTAGCTAGTTTTGCTTGTTTGATTTCTTTTTTGCATTGCCTATTGATATCTTTATACTCCTGCAATGCTATTTCTGTATTCTCAGCCTTTAAGATGTTAAACGCCCTTTGTTTTTGTTTTATTATACTTTGTACAGTCTTATTTATCCATAGTGGTTTCTTTTTATTCCTGGACATTTTATTACCAGAGGGTATAAGTTTTTTACAGGACTCTAGCAGTATATCCTTAAACTTACCCCATTTATGTTCGGTATCCCCAGTTACCATGACTCTGTCCCAATCTACACATTTAAGCTCTTCCCTTAATTTGTTGAAATCAGCTTTCCTAAAATTCCAGGTTTTAGCATTCCCCCTTTGAAATGTTCTATTGAATATTATGTCGAAGCTTACCATATTATGATCGCTGGTGCCCAAGTGCTCCCGGACCTGTAGATTTGAAATTGTATCCGGTCTATTTGACAGGACCAGATCTAGCAAATTATCTCCCCTGGTCGGTTCATCTACCATCTGAGAGAGGAAATGGTCCTGAATGGTAGATAAGAACTTACAGCTTTTAGCAGAACCAGAAGATTCTATGTCCCACTGTATGTCTGGATAGTTGAAATCCCCCATAATAAGAACCCGATTATTATTATTAGCTGCCTTTTCAATTTGTTCCAGCATTTCACCCTCTATTTGTTCAGGTATGTTAGGAGGCTTATAGCAAACTCCAATTAGCATTTTTCCATTATTCCCCTCCCCATGTACATTTACCCATACTGACTCTACATTGTTGCTGTTCCCCTCAATGTCATCATACAACACAGGTTTTAGGTTAGATTTGATAAATATACACACCCCACCACCTTTTTGGCCTTTCCTGTCCTTCCTAAATGTACTATAACCCTGTATGTTTGTCACCCAGTCATGGCTTTCATCCAGCCAGGTTTCCGTAATGCCCACCACATCATAATCCATGGTTGACATAAGAGTCTCCAATTCATTCATTTTGTTTGCAAGACTTCTTGCATTTGCCAGTAGACATTTAATCCTATTAACACCTTTATTACTCCTAGCCTCCCTACGTTCCTTGTATGTCCCATCCCCCCCTAATCCTTCATTGACCCCTACCGTCTCCCTGTCTCTATCTGCTCTATCTATCCCCTTATTTGCTCCACTACCCTCCCTCCCCCCCGATCCTAGTTTAAAAGCTCCTCCATCCGTCTGACCATTTTCTCCCCCAGCACAGCTGCACCTTCCCCATTGAGGTGCAGCCCGTCCCTACCGTAGAGCCTGTAGCCGACTGAGAAGTCGGCCCAGTTCTCCATGAACCCGAACCCTTCCTTCCTGTACCAATTTCTAAGCCACATATTTATCTCCCTAAGCTCCCGCTGTCTTTCTAGTGACGCTCGTGGCACCGGTAGTATTTC
Source organism: Anomaloglossus baeobatrachus (assembly GCF_048569485.1). Classification (NCBI taxonomy): domain Eukaryota; kingdom Metazoa; phylum Chordata; class Amphibia; order Anura; family Aromobatidae; genus Anomaloglossus; species Anomaloglossus baeobatrachus. Next base: position 120,840,797 of record NC_134364.1, read on the forward strand.
TGAAAACACCACCTTGGAGGTCCTGGACTTCAGCTTCTCTCCTAGTTCCCTGTAATCATTTTTAAGGACCTTCCACCTGCCTCTAACTTTGTCATTAGTACCAATGTGCACCATGACCGCTGGGTTTTCCCCAGCCCCACCCAGCAATCTGTCTATCCGATCCACAATATGCCGAACCCGAGCACCCGGCAGACAACACACTGTTCGGCATTCACGGTCTCGGCGACAGATGACCCTGTCTGTCCGCCTAATTATAGAGTCCCCTACCACCAACATCTGTCTGGGCTTTGCTGCACTCCTATTTCCCTCCTTCCTACAGCAGTTGTTTTCCTGGTTGCTAGGAGCAACATCCTGCTGTAGTGACCCTAGTCCAGGCCCTTCATTCCTAATATCAGCCAAACAGGCATATTTACTAGGTTGTGCCAGGTCAGGACTAGGCTCCCTGACACTTTTCCCCCTACCTCTTCTTCTAACTGTTACCCAGCTACCTACCTCTGGGTCCTGATCTTCCCCACCTCCACCCTCCTCCATATCACTGGCCCCAGCCAGAGAAAGCTCAGTGAGCTCTAAACTCCTCTCCAGGTTTGCAATGCCCCTTAGTGTTGCAAGCTGCTTATTTAGATCAGTTACCTTGGCTTCCAAACACGCAACATGCTTGCATCGAGTGCAGACATATTCACCCTCGAACGGCTGCTCAAGGCATGCATACATCTGACAAGATACACACCTGGTAGCATTGTCCATGGAGCACCTATCAAATGGGGATCAACAGTAAAGTAGAAAAACAAAGAGAAAAAAACGAAAGAAACCCAATGGGAAACGTATAAGGATAAATTCAAACTATGTTCTTGTGTCAAACTATGTAATTGTGTTGAAACTATGCACTTATCTTAAATTCAGCACTTTACTTGAATTCAGCACCTCGCTCGCTCAGCCCCCTCGCTAGTACTGGCTGGTTTATATAGATGTACAATGAGTATCAGAAGCTTCTAGAAACAGGTGTGACTAATCCTACTAATTAAATCACAAGACTAACTTTTTTTTTTTTTTTTTCCCTTTTCACAGAATCACAAACAGACACACAATCCCCTAATGAAATTCAACAATTACAGTTATCACCACTATGTAATTGTGTTGAAACTATGCACTTATCTTAAATTCAGCACTTTACTTGAATTCAGCACCTCGCTCGCTCAGCCCCCTCGCTAGTACTGGCTGGTTTATATAGATGTACAATGAGTATCAGAAGCTTCTAGAAACAGGTGTGACTAATCCTACTAATTAAATCACAAGACTAATTTTTTTTTTTTTTTTTTCCCTTTTCACAGAATCACAAACAGACACACAATCCCCTAATGAAATTCAACAATTACAGTTATCACCACTATGTAATTGTGTTGAAACTATGCACTTATCTTAAATTCAGCACTTTACTTGAATTCAGCACCTCGCTCGCTCAGCCCCCTCGCTAGTACTGGCTGGTTTATATAGATGTACAATGAGTATCAGAAGCTTCTAGAAACAGGTGTGACTAATCCTACTAATTAAATCACAAGACTAACTTTTTTTTTTTTTTTCCCTTTTCACAGAATCACAAACAGACACACAATCCCCTAATGAAATTCAACAATTACAGTTATCACCACTATGTAATTGTGTTGAAACTATGCACTTATCTTAAATTCAGCACTTTACTTGAATTCAGCACCTCGCTCGCTCAGACATTCTGTTAAATTGTTAGGCAGTAGTATTACTAGACTCATAAAGCTTATGCTTATTAATAAAGTGCAAGGTCTTTCAAAAATTAAGAGGAGAGACTGAAAATACTCCCTGGAGGATAAATAGAGAAGGGACTCGTACAACATTTTTTTCCAATTTTTAAAGAGTGGGACTCCAAATTGAGAAAGCCTTTTCACTGGCAAGGGCTGAAAACATTTACCCATGGGTGTATACATCTATATATGTAAGAGAATTGTAGAAGTAGGCCTCATACATAGCCAGATAAAATTATGAGGGTTGCATGATGACGCTCTAAAATTATGAGTGAGAGCCATCTGTTTACCCTCTTTAAATTTGTAGCAAGGGCTACCTGATAACCATCTAATAATATGCAGCAAGGGCCGCCTCATAATCCCCTAAAAATTTTGAGTGAGGCCACATAATAACCCTGGTAATATGGAGGAGGACTAGGTGGACAAGAAAAAGACTGCTCTGAGGGTGAAACCTCGGCATGCATTGTTTTACGTTCCCGTAAACGTCTATCAATGTGAATGGCCAATAACAGAGGCATCGAGACCAGAGGGGACAGGAAAGCCCACCATAAAATCCTTTACAGGCTCTGTCAACTCCTTCCGAAAGAGAGCCGCAAGAGCCGCATCATTCCCCTCAGTAAGGACCGCCCACTTACGAAATTTATGACAGTATATCTCTGCAGGTTCCTGACCCTGGATCGCATTAGGTTCATCATATAATAACCCTAGAGCCTGAAAAAAAAAATACACATCAACAAGAGCAGGATCTTCCGGCGCTAGGGAAAAGGCCCAATTCTGGGGGTCACCACGCAGCAGAGAGATAACAATCTGAACTCTCTGCCTGGAAGACCATGAGGACTTTGGTTTCAAGGCAAAGAATAATCTACAATTGTTCTTAAAGTTCAAAATTTTAAACCGATCCCCAGAAAACAAATCAGGGACAGGGATCTTAGGTTCTACAGTAGGTGTGTGAGCCAGATAATCGGATATATCCTTAACCTGAGACATAAGCTGATCGACTTGCCCAGCTAATTGTGTGACATCCAAAACAGCACAAGATCCTCCACAGCACCCAGAGATAAAGAGGTAAAAACATACACAAAAAAAATTCTGACACACTTTTTTTTTTCTCTTCTTTTGAGTACCCTGGAATCTAGGTGAGGCCGGTGATACTGTTACGATTCAGGGACCGAGGAGGATCAAAAAATGTGAAATCCCAAATGGTTATAGAGGGGCTGGAACCTTAATGGATTGCAGACCTAATCCTGACACACAACTAGACGTAGCCGTGGGATGAGCCTACGATGACCTAGTCATCTCGACACAGCCATACCAGCACTTCTGATATGGAAAAATCCTGAAGTCACACGACCTCTCCCCCACTGTATCAGCAATCTGATATTACTGGAATCCAAAAAACACTAAAATAGATGAGGGACTGAATTAATACGAAGCATGACACACACAATACCTTGCAGAATCATGGAGCTAAGTATACAGACACTCCCAGCAGGGAATGATCCCATTCCACCAAGAACTCCACACAGACAAAACAGGAATCAAGCATTAGTATCAAAGCAGAAAAAAACAACAAGAAAGTGGAAAACAAACTGCAGAGGTACAAAGACAATTTATCTGAGAGAAGTTTTGGTAGTGAGCAGAGCTGACTACAGAATGTCCTTAACACACAGGAGACATTGACCACCGGCAAGTAACAAGAGAAAACTACTCAGTTAAATAGCCCAATCTGACCCTGATTGCCAGTCTTTCACAGGTGTGTGGCTTTCATTTCACGAATCAACTGCACCACCAGCACTGACCAAAAGAGAGAGCCCCCAACTGGAAAACGTATTCACAACAAGACACTTAACACCAACAATGGGGTTCCCCAAATTACTTCAAGCTACGGGGAACCGTGTGGTAGCGCAAGGAGGAAGGTCTCACACATTTCCACAGACTCCGGTGATTGTCTCTGATTCATCCGGGACCGGCTGGAGTCCATCCATGGCGGTGGAGAGCGGCACCTCCAGGGCACTTTAAGAACTGTAAGTAAATGGAACTTTGAACCGCAGCCCCCTGTGTCATCATTGCCGGCACCGCCGTCCTCTTCCTCCCTGGGGCTTGCTCCACCTGTGGGGAGCTGGACTATCTGAGCTGCGTTAACATCAGCCCCAGAGGAGAGCAACACCTTGCAGCGGTGGCTAATCCCTGGCCACACACCACGGTGGCACTGCAAAGCATCCTCCATCCCCAACCTACACCGCTCCTGGGAGAGAAGTCACAGGAGGCGTAAGCGGTCAAGACCACCAGTCACCACTGCCACCGGTGACGCTCCCCAGGGAGCCTTCACCCCCTTCCATCCCCTTCTACACTGGATAACCTTGCACCCACCTGTTTGTCTTTTCATGTAGCCGACGGAGCCACGTAGCCAGGTCAGGCCAGTAACAGAAGCAACCCCAAATACCACTTGCCCGGTGACGAGTAAACCCCCTAGGTCGCGTGGGGCACTACACATGGCCAGAAGCATTGAGGCAGTGTGGAAATTTAAAGGAGATTTACAAAATACTAACAAAATAATGAAAATTAAAATTTAGATAATTAAGAGCAAAGTAGAACCAATGTAGTGACAGGACAATAATCTGCATAACTAATCATATGCTAAATAGTTGCAAGTCAAATTTATCTATGAGATAGCAAAGATACTTATCTACAAAGTGAAGGAAGTCTCACGCTCAAAGCTGTAGTGGATGGTGAGATATGGAGCCTGAAAGTCAAAGATCAAAACATTTTTACTCTTTTGCTTGTCACTATAAATGCATCTATACAAGGATCACTGTTCCTCATATAAAACCTCTCACTATTAATTTGATTTCCACTTCATATCAAACTTGCCCTTCTATAAGTCAATGACACACACTTAGATACTGGAGTTCACATTTGCTTTATTCATCTGGATAGAAGGTATAAGCACATTTGCACATTTTGTGCACAGAATACCAAAGGCTATGTCAAGGAAATGGGAGTAGCAAATTTGTCAAAGTTCAAATGCTTAATCAGCAACAATTACAAATAGGGTGGGTGCCTCTGAAGGACCAGGCAATAAAGAGTGTGATAAAACTTGCCCGTATCCTGGTTTTGCTTACCTCACTCTTGTCTATTGAACTTTGATGTGCTCCATGTAGGGCTTTGAAGCTGGCCTAACGTGCTCCCATGGGATTGTCTCTCTGGGCCTATTTAAAACTCATAAAGACACACACCTGTGTCTTCGTGTTAAGTCTTTGTGTTCATGAGTTTATTTCTGCCTGCAGCCTCCAGTACCTCTGTTACCTGCTCTGCTTCCTGGTCTTCTGTCTGCCTGCAGCCTCCAGTACCTCTGCTACCTGCTCTGCTTCCTGGTCTTCTGTCTGCCTGCAGCCTCTAGTACCTCTGATACCTGCTCTGCTTCCTGGTCTTCTGACTGCAGCCTCCAGTACCTCTGCTACCTGCTCTGCTTCCTGGTCTTCTGTCTGCCTGCAGCCTCCAGTACCTCTGCTACCTGCTCTGCTTCCTGGTCTTCTGTCTGCCTGCAGCCTCCAGTACCTCTGCTACCGGCTTCCTCGTCTTCTGTCTGCCTGCAGCCTCCAGTACCTCTGCTACCGGCTTCCTGGTCTTCTGTCTGCCTGCAGCCTCCAGTACTTCTACCGGCTTCCTGGTCTCCTATCTGCCTGTAGTCTCCAGTACTTCTTCTACCGGCTTCCTGGTCTCCTATCTGCCTGTAGTCTCCAGTATTTCTTCTACCGGCTTCCTGGTCTCCTATCTGCCTGTAGTCTCCAGTACTTCTTCTACCAGCTTCCTGGTCTCCTATCTGCCTGTAGTCTCCAGTACTTCTTCTACCGGCTTCCTGGTCTCCTATCTGCCTGTAGTCTCCAGTATTTCTTCTACCGGCTTCCTGGTCTCCTATCTGCCTGTAGTCTCCAGTACTTCTTCTACCAGCTTCCTGGTCTCCTATCTGCCTGTAGTCTCCAGTATTTCTTCTACCGGCTTCCTGGTCTCCTATCTGCCTGTAGTCTCCAGTACTTCTTCTACCAGCTTCCTGGTCTCCTATCTGCCTGTAGTCTCCAGTACTTCTTCTACCAGCTTCCTGGTCTCTTGTCTGCCTGTGGCCTCCAGAGCCTCTACTACCCTTTTCACTCACACCTCATCAGCCTTCTGCACCAACGTGTGCCTATTCAGACCTTGGCCTTGGAGGGTCCACCTCATCAGGTGAGCAAAACAACAAGATTCTGGGATGTTAAGCTGGCTGTCAAGATTCTTAAAATTATTAACTAGTATTGACTGTCTGCTAAAGGCAACAGCAATAACAAAATGTACTGTTTGCAATAATGATATTGGAACCTTGATCTATGTGGCTTCTTCAACCTGAATTTCCCATCAGGACCACCAAAGCAGTTGGGGAAGCTGCATAGCACCCCTCTTCTATTTTTAGCCATGTTTTGCTGTTGATTGTGGTATAACATGTTGGGGAAGTTGCTCCCAGGTAAGGTCATATGTGAACCTTACAATCAAAAACATTGTGATTTTTCGAAACAAAAATTATAAATCTTGAGATGCAAAAAAAAACACTATAACAATATACCAAAATATACATCAAAAAGGTCTTTTCAAATACACTGATATGGATGAGCAATCTTTATAAGTCTAAAATATCCTTAGGATTGGTCATAACCAGTGTGCTGGAAAACAACTTTATAAGGATAATAAAAATAATAGCTTTGGAGCGCTATTGCATGTGGGCGGAAGGATTGGGCTTGCTGACAGATCTATTACCTCACTGCTTTGCAGCGCATGGCCCCGACAGTAAATAAAGTGGATTGGTTTTGGAATTTTGTCAAGACAAAGTGATTGTCATTATATTTGTTGAAATGGAATTTGTCATTCGACTTATGCTGCCCGAATCATATATCAGAGCCTGGATGCACGCTTAGAGCCCAGTGCACTACTTTGCAAAGATTTTATGCAGGTGTGAAAAAATGTTACAAAGTTTTAAAAATTAATTTAAGACTTTTAAAAATAGAAATGCTATTACTTTAATGTTATCAATTAACAAGATGCAAAGTAAATGAACAAAAGAGAAATATAAATCATATCGATATTTGGTGTGACCGACCTTTCCTTTCAAGTGGAAATCAATTCTTCTAGATACACTTGCACAGTGTTTAACCCCTTCGCCCCAGGCGATTTTCTGTTTTTCGATTTTTTTTTTTCTTCCCCTTCTTCCGAGAACCTTAACTTTATTTTTCTGTTTTTCTTTCCATATAAGAGCTTGTTTTTTGAGGGACGAGTTGTAATTTTGAATGAAACCATTACTTTTACCATAAATTGTACTGGAAAATGGGAACAATATTCCAAGTACGGTGAAATTGCAAAAACAAGTGCACTTGCACGATTGTTTTGGGGGTATTTTTTTCACTGTGTTCAATATATGGTAAAACTAACATGTCAGTGTGATACCTCACATCAGTACGAGTTTGTAGACACCAAACATGTAAAATTTTACTTTTATCTAAAGGTTTAATAAAGAATCAGAAGTTTGTCCAAAAAGAGAGTATTGCTTTTGTCGCTATTTTCGGAGACTCATAGCGTTCTCATTTTTCAGAATCTGTGGCTAAGTGATGGCTTATTTTTGTAACTTGAACTGGCATTTTTAATTATACCATTTTTGTGTAGATACAAAGTTTTGATCACCTGTTATTGCATTTTAAAGAAATGTTGTAACGACCAAAAAATGTAATTTTGGCGTTTGGTATTTTTTCTTCTATGCTGTGTACCAATCAGGTTAATTGATTTTATACTTTGATAGATCGGACATTCCTGAATGCGGTGATGTCAAATATGTTATATTTTTTAAACTGTTGTATTTTCAATGGGGCGAATGGGGGGGGTGGGGTGGGGGGGTTTGAACATTTAGGTTTATTTAATTTTTCATCTTTTAAAAACTTTTTTTATTTATTTTACAAGTCCCCCTAGGGGACTTTATGGATCAGTAGTCTGATCGCTTGTTAATTTCTGTTGATCAGAGCTGCACAGCTCTGATCAAAAGAAATGCAGCCACTCTGTCTCTATGATCACGTCATGGGGCCTCTGATGGTGATGGGGAACGGCGTGATCTCCGCCACGAGCATTTAAATCATGCTGTCACATTTTGACAGTGCAATCTAATTGGCAAGCAGGCGGATGGATTGTGGATGGATCGTGGATTTACCCGCACCTGTTAGCCCCACATGTCTGCTGTTCAAATCAGCAGTCATGTGCGGGCATCACCGCCGGCTCACTGCAGCAGCTGGCGGTGATTGCCTTGATATGAATGATGACGTACCAGTACGTCTCAGTCGTGACGGGGTTAAGGAACTTGGAAGGAAAGTTGTTTCAAGTATCTTGGAGAATTAACCCTAGATCCTTCATGTAATCCAAGACAATCTGATGATGTTCAGATCAGGACTCTATGAGGGGTTACTTTATGGCTTTCAGATCTCCTTGCTCTTCATGATACTGAAGAATGTTCTTAATCAGATTGGTTGCACGTTTGGGGTCATTGTCCTACTGCAGAATACATTTGAAGCTAATTAGATGCATCCTTGAGTGTTTTACTGTAAGAAAACAAACTAGCATTTTTCAGACATCCGAATCTCATATTTTTTAGCACAAGAAGCAGCTGCAAAGAGCACTCAATTGAGCTTTTTAAATGCTATCACAAAGTCCTCATACCAAGACCTCCTAGAGCTTCCACCCATCTGCCAGAAATGCAATGTACATCTGAATATTAATGTAGAATTTGCCTCCTCTATGCAATTCAGTCTCAGGGTTTATTACTTTACATTTACCTACAATACTATCCTGGTGTCTCTACTTAAGTCTTAATATATCACCTGTTCTTGCAAGATGTACACTCAACAATCACTGCAAATTGGAAAATACTGGGATTTGCTGATGGATTGAATTGGAATATATTCTATATATACAGACTCTAAGGCCCCTCCAATGCAAACAAGTCACTTCTGCTTTATATAGATAAAAATTACATTTTCCATAATAGAAAAGTTCCCTATCTTTATATAATGATGTAAATTATTAATATGATCTCTGCTCGTTTTCAGTAAATAGGAACATTCTTGTTTATATTCGTTGGTTACAAATTTGTTCAATATTTCTCACAGCTGCTCGTTGGCTATAATTGTATCCATTCCTAGAAAATACTCTGTGAGCTAAATAGCCTAGAATCCCGACTAATACATATAGCAAGAATGAAATATTAAAGCACCACTGCAGCAGGTTTTCTCTTAGCTCCGAAGTGGTGCTTTAAATCTAAGTCCCCTGTCCCTGGTTTTATGCGCACCTTCCATCAGCTTCACCTTTTACTGATGCCGCTCAGGTCCCGTAGCGCCATCTTTTGCCCATAACTTCTGACTGCCCAGGAGTCAGAGGTTATGTAACAAGATCTCTGTCATGATTCCGATGTGCAGACCATTATCCTGCAGAGCTGGTATATGTTGCTGATGGTGCAGAGCATTTTGCAAGATGAATCCTCTGCTGATGATTTCACAGCACTGGGTTTCACGCTGGTTCTGGGAGGTGCTCTCACAGATGCTTCTCGTTCCGGTGATTGCTCTGCTTCATTACGGAGTGTGTTAGCTCAGGACGCCGCCAGTCTTACTTCCTGGTAACAGTTGTGCTGTTGGCTCCTGTGGTGCTCAGTGTTCAGATCTTGGTCTCTCAACTCCGGACTGCTGTTTACCCATCTTTGCCTGTCTTCACCTGTTTTTGTTGTGACTTCCTGACTTCTGACCTTGGACTTCCTCCTGACCATGTCCCCGCCTGCTCCCTGTATCTTGTATATACTCTTCTGGAACCCTGACCTTTGGCTTGTATCTTGACCTTGTCTCTGTCTGCCCCCCATGTACTGTCGTGTCCTCCTGGTTTATGATCTCAGCCTGTCTGACTACTTCTACATTTACTGCATACAAGTAGTGTCTAGTGCCACCTAGTGACAGTCATCACAATCTCAATGCAAGCCACAGGCAGGCCAGAATAATGCTCTCATAGAGATGTATTGATTTGTGACCTCCAGCATGCTCCATGAAACACTGGAGTTGCCAATTTTCACAAGCTGCTAAGTGTGACCGGAGTGGCAGCAATATAAAAGCAGCATGTTCCTTGTATCTTCCACTAGAGATTGGCACTTTTTTCCTTGAAAGATTGATTCATGGAGCAGTTAGTCCCTGCAAATTTAATGTCCCATATTATGCTCTGGATTTTCTCCAAACTCCAAAGCATAAAAATCGTAGTATATAAAAATTAATAAAAATCCTTTTATTCACCTCACTCCTCACCTCTGTGGCCTCTCCAGTCCTCATCATCACCCATCCAGTAATTGTTGCATCTTTGGATTGGCATCCGGGGCTCTCAAACTCTCAGGACCTCAGTTGCATGGCCAAGGCTTCTGGGTTTGCTACGGCCAGGAGGGTTCTGCACCCACAAATGTCATGGGAAGCAATCTTTGTGGTCACATGTGCAAAGCTTTTTCTAGACTAGCAAACTCAGAAGCCTTAGGCTAGTTTCACACATCTGTCATTTTGCCGGATTGACGAATCCGGCATACTCCAGTACAGTGTTAATACTGAAACTAGCCTTAACCTACTAAGGCGACTAAAGCAGGCTTTACACGCTGCGATATCGGTACCGATATCGCTAGCGTGGGTACCCTCCCCCATCTGTTGTGCGACATGGGCAAATCGCTGCCCAACATTGCCCAGACCCATCACATGCACTTACCTGCCCGGCGACATCGCTGTGACCAGCGAACCGCCTCCTTTCTAAGGGGGCGGTTCATTCAGCGTCACAGTGACGTCACAGCTGCGTCACTGAACCGCCGCCCAATAGAAGCGGAGGTAACATCCCGCCCACCTCATTCCTTCCGCATAGCGGCCGGGAGGCAGGTAAGGAGAGCTTCCTTGTTCCTGCGGTGTCACACGGAGCGATGTGTGCTGCCGCAGGAACAAGGAACAACCTCGTTACTGCTGCAGTAATGATAATCGAGAATGGACCCCCATGTCACCGATGAGCGATTTTGCACGTTTTTGCGATGATGCAAAATCGCTCATAGGTGTCACACGCAACGGCATCGGTAATGCGGCCGAATGTGCGTCACCAATTCCGTGACCCCAACGACTCCGCATTAGCGATGTCGTAGCGTGTAAAGCCCTCTTAAGTCCCTGAAAATTTTAACATTGCCAACAAAACATTTTGAGCTTTTATGTCATCTGAATCAAAGGAAATTACAAAATGATCCATGTTTTTGTTAATGCAGATTTTTGTAAAATTTTAATAAAATTCAATTCCACACTAATTTTTTTGTTTATCTCTATTTACTGCAGTTGACATCCAATAAAACATCGTACCAAAAAGAACTTCTTGCTACCTAAGAAAGTGTGGAAAAAAGCTCATAAACCTCAACTGAAGCATCTCCGTATAAAACATAGACACCAATTTGGTGTGCACCAAAAACCGCACGTACATATCATAACTGTAGGATCTGGAGTCTATTTTACATCTCATTTATTCTCAACAAAGAAAAGCGGGTGATGTTACACTTTCATAAGTTCTGATACATGGTACAAAGTAATGCCGCACAACTCCTAAATAGTGCATTGGATACTGGTGCACATTCTATGGCCACCGGCCACCACACATCTAAGTTACCATGTATGTAGAGAAAAGTAGATCAACACTCCAGTGTTACACATTTGCATCAACCATAGATCTATTGAAACATTCCATATAAAAGCACAGAAACCGCTTTGTAATTCTTATTCATTGCATACAACCTTTTGGGAGATGAGGCCCTTTATCAGGCAGGAAGCATCAATACGTCATGAGTTTTATTTAAAAAGGCACAAAGAGTGGTGTCCCTTGTGTTATGGGCCTGATGGTATGCAGATGTCACGCACTTGACTAGCAGGATATACCTAGTACCTGGTAAACCCCCAGAAGATGTTACAACAATGGGCGCTTACTACGATGGAGCCTGGCTCTTCAACCCTATAACTTTACAATACAATATAGAAGAGGCAGCCAACACCAAAATGCAGATGGATTGTCCAGGCAGGAGGAGCCCTTAGTCTGGTCTGCCATATTTACGTGTACTTGACAAGTGACCTGTAGAGGTCACTAGTCCATATACAAATTGAGGGGGGGGAAGGGGTTGTGACGATTTATCCCTCCCAAACCCCTGGCCTTAATTCATGTACTCTATACCATATAGGGTCATGTAGGTTTCTTGGCTGTCTTTGTTCTTTAGTTGAATAGGATAACTGAAGTGAGCACTAATATATATATATATGAGTGCAAGCCAAAAATACATACTATATATAAGAATAAGGCTGCACATCAAACTTAGATAATGGTATAATGCCTCAAGCATATGGGAAAATATTGGAATATACAATGAAAAATGCTACTTGCTAATTTGAACATGTGAATAATGAATTGCATACCTGCTATGAATATTAGGAAAAAGGAGATATTTAGCAATCGCATTGATCAATGTAACTGAGCCCCAAAGCCTCGTCAAGGCATATCTCTATATTGGGGTCCCTAGCTCTGTGACCCTAACTGTGTGTCATCTCATTGCAATTAAAAACTGCTATGGGTGGAGAGGGGTAACTAAGGACTTTCTTATATAGGAGATGGAAAAAACATGGCCGAAAGGGGCGGAGCTGTGTTCACATTCAGAAAAAAAACTACATATAACTGAATAGGATAACTGAAGTGAGCACTAATATATATATATATGAGTGCAAGCCAAAAATACATACTATATATAAGAATAAGGCTGCACATCAAACTTAGATAATGGTATAATGCCTCAAGCATATGGAAAAATATTGGAATATACAATGAAAAATGCTACTTGCTAATTTGAACATGTGAATAATGAATTGCATACCTGCTATGAATATTAGGAAAAAGGAGATATTTAGCAATCGCATTGATCAATGTAACTGAGCCCCAAAGCCTCGTCAAGGCATATCTCTATATTGGGGTCCCTAGCTCTGTGACCCTAACTGTGTGTCATCTCATTGCAATTAAAAACTGCTATGGGTGGAGAGGGGTAACTAAGGACTTTCTTATATAGGAGATGGAAAAAACATGGCCGAAAGGGGCGGAGCTGTGTTCACATTCAGAAAAAAAACTACATATAACTGAATAGGATAACTGAAGTGAGCACTAATATATATATATATATGAGTGCAAGCCAAAAATACATACTATATATAAGAATAAGGCTGCACATCAAACTTAGATAATGGTATAATGCCTCAAGCATATGGGAAAATATTGGAATATACAATGAAAAATGCTACTTGCTAATTTGAACATGTGAATAATGAATTGCATACCTGCTATGAATATTAGGAAAAAGGAGATATTTAGCAATCGCATTGATCAATGTAACTGAGCCCCAAAGCCTCGTCAAGGCATATCTCTATATTGGGGTCCCTAGCTCTGTGACCCTAACTGTGTGTCATCTCATTGCAATTAAAAACTGCTATGGGTGGAGAGGGGTAACTAAGGACTTTCTTATATAGGAGATGGAAAAAACATGGCCGAAAGGGGCGGAGCTGTGTTCACATTCAGAAAAAAAAACTACATATAACTGAATAGGATAACTGAAGTGAGCACTAATATATATTTGTTCTTTAGTTGTAACATTATATCCCCCCAGCCTGTACCATATTGTAATCAGGCTCCAGCAGTAGCTATTGTCCTGTATGTACTGCTTCTGGTGGGAGATTGTTTGTTCTTCTCAGCATGGGGCTCCTCCAATCCACAATTTGGTAGACAGAATAGAGGTAGGATGTCTAGAATCCTTTCATGTATCAAATGTCCAGGGGAGGTGGGCCTCTCTGTCCACCTAAGGAGCTGATCCCAGGAGAGGAGAATAATGAGACCCATGTTAGTCAGTTAGTTTGATCTCGGCTGGAGAAGGACTAGGATCTATAGCTGAGGCTAGATCCTAGTGCCTGTGTATGGACTGTTACATATTGGAGATCAGTGGCCACGTGGGATTGTGTTTTTTGTTCACCTTGTTAAACTCTAGGAATGCATATAAAGACCATTGCCATATTTTCCCTGGCGTCGGAATAACGGGAGGCGCCCCCCAGATCTGTTGTCTTGTTGTGGACTCCTTGCAGACTTTAAGGATTTATATTCATGTTTGGTGATTTATATGTGTGGGTCCAATAAAGCCCTTTGGATTGTTCCTCGGCCTGGCATCTATTACTGCTCTGTCACATACCCCATCACACAGGGAACATAGGGGTCACGTTACAATGGAGGTCCCTGCTGCTAGGAAGAGGGATGAGGGGGCACCTCCTGAACTCACCTCAAGCTGACTATTGAGCTCCCTTGTGTCCCTATACAGGTTCTTGCAACCTGTTGCCGAGCTGGATACCTTAGGTCCTCAGCTAGTCATCAACTTACCCTGGCTAATGTGTAGGCCAACAACATCATTAGACTCACCACTACAGTACATAAACACAAGGGTAGGAATACAAACAGGGTAATAGGCATGCAAGGAAAAGGCACTGCAGACGGCTTCAATGCAGCACAGACCACTGCTACACACAACATGACACACTTCTTCCAGAGCTCGCTCCTTCCAAAGTGGACCAAATAGAAATGTGGATTCAGTTTCTATCACAGGCATCATGTGATCAGATCACATGACTTAAACAGGGAAGGGGAGTGATCCCAAAGAGCTACACCTGAGATTGGCAGCTACAGCCAGCAGCCAGGCAGGAAAGGGTGCTTTACCCTTACAGCACCACAAGCAAGGAGATGTTATCAAATAACAGCAGTGGACCAGCCAACAGTGAGGTGCTGTGACCTTCTGACACCAGATTCACCCGGAGTCTCCACCGAGCGAGATACACACATGACAACAGATTGCTAGAGTACTAATGTGAAAATGTTCAATTTCAAAAGGACCCTCAAGACCTTTTTATGAATCCTGCCTGTTGAAAGGTCTCTTTGAAACGAACCAGCAGGAGGAGCTGGAACACCAGGAAAGTGCTGGGCAGAAAATCTCCACTAGATGACGCTAGTCTCTCTAATGGAAGGAGCGGATAGTTGTACAGGCCAGGGTCTGAGCCAGGAGGATCACGTGGTACCAGGGATGAGACCGAGACAGAGTTAAGGGAGAGCCAAGTCAGAAACCAAGAGAAAACATCAAGGGCCAGGAACATGCAGAAACCAAAGTTTAATAACAAGCCGAGGTCGGAAGCCAGTAGAGCAGGTAATAGCAGGGAGCAGAGTAAGACAGAGCAACAGAAGAGGGAGGATGGGAGCGAGGAGGACAGGTGTCTGGGAGGACGGGTGCAGTCAGGAGGATAGGAGGACGGGAGGGTGGACGCAGTCAGGAGGATAGTGTCATGCTCCCGGTGTCCCAGCAGCGCTCCTTACCCACTGATCCGGTCGCACCATCCTGGCACCGCTCCGTACCCACTGATCCAGTCGCACCTGCATTGCACCGCTCCGTGCTCACTGATCCAGTCCATGCGTCCACCGGTCACGCCTGCCACTCCCGCTCTTGCTCCCCTGAGTCCTGTTCCAGGTCTCAGTAGTCTGACTCTGACTGATGCCTCTGTCTAAGACCGGGCCGCGCCCACTCACCTGGTCTTATAGGCCCAGCACTGCTGCAACAGGACATGACCTGAGGCTGTGCTGGGTATATAGGACTTGCCTTTCCATGTGGGCGGGGCCTGGTTATCGCTTGTGTTTCTTTGCTTTGTCTTGTGAGCTAGGTGCTCAGGTCCTTTTGTTCCTGTTTCCTGTATTACTGCCTTAAAGTACGCTGTGACCCTAGTGACCTGGTCCTGTCTTTGCTTCCTGATACCTGCACTTGTTCCTGTACTGTCCTATGGGACTCCATGACCCTGGTGACCTGGTTCTTCCCGTTCCTGCCATGCTAGTGCTCCAGCTACCGTGTACCCTGCCCTCCAGGTGGGGTGCTCGGTCCAGTGGATCCACCTCCTGGGCCTACCAGTCCTCCCAGATAGGAGGCAGGGAGGGCGGACACAGTCAGGAGAATGGCAGGCAGGGAGGACGAGGCAGTCAGGAGGATGGGAGGCAGGGAGGGCGGACGCAGTCAAGAGAATGGGAGGCAGGGAGGACGAGGCAGTCAGGAGGATGGGAGGCAGGGAGGGCGGACGCAGTTAGGAGAACGGGAGGCAGGGAGGACGGTCGCAGTCAGGAGGATGGGAGGCAGGGAGGGCGGACGCAGTCAGGAGAATGGGAGGCAGGGAGGACGAGGCAGTCAGGAGGATGGGAGGCAGGGAGGGCGGACGCAGTTAGGAGAACGGGAGGCAGGGAGGACGGACGCAGTCAGGAGGATGGGAGGCAGGGAGGGTGGATGCAGTCAGGAGAACGGGAGGCAGGGAGGACGGACACAGTCAGGAGGACAGGAGGCAGGATCAAAAAATTTACAGGGACTAACGACACACTGCAGAGCAGAATTATAACTAGCACCACAGAATGGAAATGACCCATAGATAAGGTGCCGTGATCCTGGAAATGAGGCACAGAGGGGGGGTCCTCCCTCCCCCAGGCCATGGTCCTGGGAACCCTGATAGCCGTGAGTCATGACACTCTTGAGCTGAAACGTTGCATGTAATGAATAAGAGTGACAAAAGTGGTGATTTTGTTGGGTCTGAAATTTTTCAATAATTCAATGTTTGAGACAAACCTGTACTCTGGGGTACTTTATATTTTTACATATACTTTCATAAGTTCTTGCTTTGTTTGATAATGTTGTGGAGAGAAGAAAACCATCCCAATAAAATTATTAACCTCTCACGTAACACTGTAAATACCAGTATATTCCATGAAAACATGAAAGCTGAGTTTTCTGCAACACTAGAATTCATCTAATGCTCTTCTACTGGAATTTTATTTTTTTAAAAATCAAAGAAAAATAACGACTCCTATCTGCATTTAGTAAAACAATGAATCTTTAGTATTTATTATCACAAGAGACTGATTAAAACATTAAAAATTGATACTGGAGTGGAAGATAATGAAAAGATGAAATTATACATGAAACACAATTAGTGGCATAATTGATAGCAAATAATATTAGTGGTGATGTATATAATAGGATGAGCCCATAAAATAAGATCCAAAGGGAGACAGAAGCAGACGGCACTCATCGGCATCCAAGTAGCGGTATTTAATTAAATATTTTCATTCAGGGGTACAAGTGGTGGGGGAGATGGAGGGGAGCTCTCAACGCCGGACGACGGCGGGCCGTTTCGCACTCCTTGTGCTTCCACGGGTCCTGTGATGCATGACGTCAGATCCTTTCCTTTTTAAGGATAATGCGGATCCTACGTCATCTAGAGATTTAAATACAATTAAGTAACAAAACATTTACAATTTCAAAGATGGAACAACAAGAATAATTAATTTAACATTTCCGTACAGATTACATTCTAATATTCTAAAGAAAAAACAATAAATTGTTCTAATCATTTATTCCCAGGGGGCCTAAAGCTTTTAGATCCATTATTGTGCCACCCCCGCGTCAGCAGCAGGGCTGCTCGGATCCAAGTCCGCGGTGGCTCGAGGGGTGTCCGGACCCGGGGGTCGTGCGGCCACTCAAATAAAGGGGGTATTTACAGGGGATTGTGAATTTACATTTCGTGACACCACCTGTGGTGTGTGGTAAGGTGGAGTACCACCGCTGCCATTGGGGAGTACCCGGGGTGATGACAGGGGCAGCCAGGTGTTGCGACCCTCCATGGGTAGGGGGAATGCCCCGTGCCTCGGTGGTAGAGTTGGGAAGTGCCGTTGGGGTGAAAGGGTCAATTGCGTACTCACTCAGTCCAATGAGCTGATGACACCAACAACTTGGTAAACCAAAGTTCTGGACACTGCTGCCGCTGAGGGAAGCTAGTTTGGGTCCCATCCCCGATGGTGTTGCCTGATGATCTGTGACCTTTTCCCTGGCACTTCTTTCTCTTGCTAGTTGGCCCCTATAGCATAAACCTAGTCGGGTCCCGCTCCCCAGTGTGGCTAACTGAGGGAGCTTGCTCTCAAGGTTCATGCTTGGGATTTTCTGGACCACTTCTGTGGAAAGTCCTATCCCCCTCGTTGCGCTAGTACCCCGATTTTGGAGTAGGTGGAGAACGGATCTTGCCAAGGAGGAGGTGGATATTGCACAGAAGGGCAGATTGCACAATACCCTGTTATGACCTGATAGGCCAGGGCGTCACATTATAAGTCTGGATTCTTTTTGTAGCAAGAGGCAATGGGTGTTATGACGCCCTCGCCTATCAGGTCGTTACAGGATATTGTGCAATCTGCCCTTCTGTGCAATATTCACCTCCTCTTTGGTTACGGGTCCCCAACTATGGTGTTGCCGACAGCAGTCAATCAAAATCCTAGGAACACTCTGCACCAAACACTTCAGTGGATGGCCTGAGTGGAATAGGGTCGCCCACTTGTGGGATTGGTTAAGGTACGGTCAGGAGGGTGAGGAGTAGGCCAGTGTAGTGAGGAAGTGAAGGAAAGAGGAGGTCAGGAGCTGAGCTCCTTGGAGTTACTAGGTGGCAGACGTTGGTCTGGGCCTGGTAGGAGCTGGACCCCCGGTCGCAGGGGATCATGACAAGGGGCACGGAACTGTCGAGGAGGACAGCCGGCTGCCTTGTACCATCCCCGGGCTGGGACCAGGGTATGACGGGGTACGTGGACCCTAGGTCAGGGAGTAGCTTCAGGCAACCTGACAATTTACCCGACGAGAACGGAGCCTTCAAGATCCGCTCTCCACCTGCTCCAAAATTGGGGTACTAGCGCAACGAGGGGGATAAGACTTTCCACACATATGGTCCAGGAAATCTCAAGCGTGAACCCTGAGAGCAAGCTCCCTCAGTTAGCCACACTGGTGAGCGGGACCCGATTAGTTTCAAGCTACAGGGGCCAACTAGAAAGAGAACAAGGCGCCAAGGGAAAGGTCACAGATCAACAGGCAACACCAGCAAAAACGGGACCCAAATGTGCTCCCCCTCAGCGTCAGCGGTGTCCAGAACTTTGGTTTACTAAAGTTGTCGGTGTCAGTGTTATTGGACTGAGAGAGTACGCAAGTGACTCTTACCTCTCCAACGGCAAATCCCTGTCCCTATCACAGAGTCCCGGGGCATCCCCCCTACCCGTGGAGGGGTTAAACACCTGGCTGCCCTCTCTATCACCACCGGGTACTCCCAGCTGCAGCAGTGGTACTCCACCTTGCCACACACCACGGGTGGCATCACGAGCTCTCAATACACCATTCCCTGTAAATAGCTCCCCCTTAATTGGAGTGGCCACACGACCACCCGGGTCCGGACGTCCCTCGATCCATCGCGGATCCGGATCCGAGCAGCTGCTGGCACGGGGACACCTCTTGCTGGACGGGGATTAACCCTTGTTATACCTGCGACTTTTAAAGAACCAGGATTGCCTCCATGACAATTGTGTAAAAGTTTTATTAGGCGGGGTGACCCTATTCCAGAGGTGATTGATTTATAGTGCTCCCTTAACCTAACATATAGCGGTCTGATTGTCTTTCCTATGTAAAAACACTGACACGGGCAGAAAATAATGTAAACTAGAAATTTGGATTTACGTGAAATGAAGCCATTTATTTTAAAAACTTCATTACCAATTTTTATAGTGTCACCCGTGCAGCGGTATTCACAGAAAGGGCAATTGCCGCACTTGCAATTTCCTACAGCTCTGTTATAATCTAGCCAAGTTTTCTCCTTTTTAGTGACATAGCGATTATTAAATAGGAGGTTGTTCAGATTTTTGCTTCTTCTATAAGAAATGAGTGGACCATCGGCAGCTATGTCCGAAAGGTCCATATCATTTTTTATCAGATGCCAGTTCTTACGGATGCTGGATTTTATGGCATCATATAGAGGGCTAAACTTGACGTTAAATACGCATCTCTCTAAAGGAAAGGTATTTTTATTTTTGCATGGTTCTTGTAATGTTTTTTCATAGGCTGCGTTTATTACTGCAGAGGGATAGCCGCGTTCTAATAAGCATTGTTTTAACTCAGAGGCTGTTGAATGAATCTTTCAGGGTCATTGTTCACTTTTTTCAATCGTAAAAATTGGCTATATCTAAGTGGTCTCCTGGTATGGGATGGGTGCGCGCTATCAAAATGTAGTAGTGCGTTCACTGCAGGGGGTTTCCTGAAAATTTCTCTAATAATTTTACCTGCTTCCACCATTAATTTGACATTGAGAAAATCCAATTCTCGACCACCAAACCTAGAGGTGAAGAGCATAGTGTACGTGTTAGTGGTGTTAAGATAAACTACAAAGTCAGCAAACGGCTGTTCAGGTTCATCCCATACCAGGAAAGCGTCCTCCACTTATCTTGCATATTTTTTGATATGTTTTAAAAAAGGATTTTTAATGGTATGAATAAGATCCTCCTCCAATACAGCCAACAAAATATTTGAAAAGATGCAAGCTGCGGGGATACCCATGGCGGTACCCCAGCATTGCAGAAACTATTGCTCATCAAATTTGAATGAATTATGATGCAGAATAAAGTTGAAAGCCTCGGTTGGATCCTGATTGAAACTCTGTAGTGCTTTTGTGACGCCCTGGGCAAGCCAGGGGTCACAGGTCATCACACCACCACACCCTACACCCCAGTTAGGCACATACAGCTAACCCAAAATCCTTATTGCCTTCCTCCAGAGGCTGATGTTCACACCAGGGGGTGGGCCAGGCGGTTGGCTCCGCCCACCGAGGAGTTCACAGCTCTGGAGGCGGGAAGAACCAGGCAGAACAGCTAGAGAAGTAGAAGGAGTAAGGAGTGAGCTCAGGGAAGAGCTCGAGTGAGGAGTAGAGATGAGCGAACCGGTCCCGGTTCGGCTCGAGGCGGTTCGCCGAACGGGGGGTCTGGCTCGAGTTCGGCTCGTCGAACGTTCGACGAACCGAACTCGAGCCCATAGGAAACAATGGCAGGCAATCACAAACACAGTAAAACACCTAGAAAACACCCTCAAAGGTGTCCAAAAGGTGACAAACAACTCACAACACAACACAAACACATGGGAAAGTGACAAGGACATGTACTCATGCGAAAACAAAACAGCTGGACAAGGAAAAAGAGGAGGACACACAGATATAGGCATGGCACGCCCTTCTAAAGTCATGTAAAACACCGCAAGGTGACTCCAAGCGGAGTCTCCCTTTTTTCCAAAAATTGGGCCCCACACACCCACCCCTTCAGTGGCAGCAGTTGTGCCCCAGTTGTACACTTCACAGCTAGATTTGCATCAAGCACATTCAAAAATACGCCATTCTTATCCGTCCCCAGGATGACACCGGGGTAGGTAGCAAAGTCTTTCCTGATCCCAGCTCTGTTCATCTTGGCTTCTTTTAAAAACACAGCAAGCAAGGGTTACTCCAAGCGGAGTCTCCCTTTTTTCCAAAAATTGGGCCACACAGACACCCACCACATCAGTGGCAGCACTTGGGCCCTAGTTGCAAACAGGATGTTTTGATTTGCATCAAGCACATTCCAAATCCACAAGCATTTACTCTCCCCAGGATGACACAGGGGTAGTAAATTCCTTCTGGATCCATGACTTGTTCATTTTGATGAACGTCAGTCTGTCCACATTGTCACTGGACAGACGCGTGCGCTTATCTGTCAGCACACACCCAGCAGCACTGAATACACGTTCAGAGACAACGCTGGCAGCTGGACACGACAAAATCTCCAAGGCGTAAGTTGCGAGCTCTGGCCATTTTTGTAGGTTTGAAGCCCAAAAGGAGCAAGGCTCCAGTTGCACAGTCATGGCATCGATGTTCATTTGGAGATACTCCTGTATCATCCTCTCCAGCCGTTGACTATGTGTCAGACTTGTTGTCTCTGGTGGCCTTGCAAAAGAGGGTCTAAAAAAATTATGAAAAGATTCCATAAAATTGCTGTTACCGGCACCAGAAAAGGTCCTACTGGTACGGGTAGACTGTTGAAGATGACGAGACCGTCCCATGTTTGTCAAGTTACAACTGGGAGATTCACTCCCTGCACCTGCACGGTTGTTTGGTGGAAAAGCCGAGCTAAGATCTAGTAACAGCTTCTGCTGATACTCCTGCATACGTGCGTCCCTTTCTATGGCTGGAATTATGTCACAAAATTTGGACTTGTACCGGGGATCTAATAGTGTGGCAATCCAGTAGTCATCATCACTTCTAATTTTGACAATACGACTGTCATGTTGGAGGTAGTGCAACAAAAAGGCACTCATGTGTCTTGCGCAGCCATGCGGACCAAGTCCATGCTGTGTTTGTGGCATAGAGGTGCTACCCGTTCTTTCTTCCTCTGACATCTGACCCCAACCTCTTTCAACTGAAATTTGACCAAGGTCTCCCTCATCCGCTGAGTCTTCCATGTCCATGGACAGTTCGTCCTCCATTTCTTCATGTTCTCCTGCACCTTGCTCAACATTTCGCCTGCTACTATGCGCCCTTGTCGATCCCTGTCCCCCATGGTCCCATGCCTGCTGCGTTGGTGATGATGAACGTCTGGACCTTCGTGATGTTGTTGTCCCTTGCGCATATGAATCCTCCTGTAGTTCCTCCCCTTCATGTTGTCCCACCCCCTGACTCCGAATAGTGTTTAGCGTGTGCTCCAGCATGTAAATGACTGGAATCGTCATGCTGATAATGGCATTGTCAGAGCTAAACATATTCGTCGCCATGTCGAAACTGTGCAGAAGGGTGCATAGGTCCTTGATCTGAGACCACTCCATCAGGGTGATCTGCCCCACCTCTGCATCTCGTTGGCCCAGGCTATACGTCATGACGTATTGCACCAGGGCTCTGCGGTGCTGCCACAGTCGCTGTAACATGTGGAGAGTTGAATTCCAGCGTGTCGCCACATCGCATTTCAGGCGATGAACCGGCAGGCCGAAAGACTTCTGGAGCGATGCAAGTCGCTCTGCTGCGGCGCTTGAACGGCGGAAGTGAGCTGACAGTTTTCGTGCCCTGTTCAGAAGGCCATCTAGGCCGGGATAGTGTGTTAAAAATTGCTGCACGACAAGGTTCAACACGTGAGCCATACAAGGTACGTGTGTCACCTTGCCCAGGCGAAGTGCCGCACCCAGGTTTGCAGCATTGTCGCACACGGCCTTACCAGGCTGCAGTTTGAGTGGAGACAACCATTTATTAAACTCGGACCGCAAAGCTGACCACAACTCCTCAGCTGTGTGACTCTTATTACCAAGACATGTCAAGCTAAAGACCGCCTGATGCCGTTGCGCTCTGCTGCCAGCATAGTAATGAGGGGTGCGTGATTCCTTCTGCGCAGTGAGAACGCTGGTGGCCTGACCAGGCAGGCTTGGGGCGGAGGTGGAGGACCCAGATGAGGTGGAGGATGCAGAAGCAGTGGCGGAACTTGGACAGACAGAGGATTGACACACAAGTCGTGGGGACGGCAAGACTTGTGCAGCAGACCCTTCACCATCTATCACCATAGTTACCCAGTGCCCAGTCAGCGACATGTAACGTCCCTGTCCATGCTTACTGGTCCAAGTATCGGTGGTGAAATGCACCCGTTCACACACAGAGTTTCTCAAGGAAGCGGTGATGTTGTGTGCGACATGCTGGTGTAGCGCGGGCACACCTTTCTTAGAGAAGTAGTGGCGACTAGGCATCTGGTACTGGGGCACAGCGACAGACATAAGGTCTCTAAAATCCTGTGTGTCCACTAGGCGGAAAGGCAGCATTTCGGTAGCCAACAGCTTACAGAGGGATAGAGTCAACCTCTTAGCTTTGTCATGGGTCGGAGGAAGTGGCCTTTTATTTGACCACATCTGAGGGACAGAGATCTGGCTGCTGTGTGTAGACGGTGTTGAGTAGGGTGTCCCTTGAAAAATGCAGGTTTGTGAGGAAAGTGCAGGCGGAGACATGATGTTGCCTTCATCCAACGTTGGTGCTATCGATGTCTGAGAGAGCTGTACACACTCACTTGTTTCCCCTTCCAAACCAACTGACGACCTTACAAGCAAACTGCCTGTTGCGGTTACAGTGGTGGAAGTTTTGCGTGGAAAAACAGGTGTGGCAGCTGTCCCCACAGTCCTAGAAGATGAAGAGCGCGCGGATGCAGTGGAAGGGGCGGGCGGTGGATGGTTCGCTCCGCTAGGCCGCATTGCAGCACGGTGAGCTTCCCACCGGGACTTATGATATTTATTCATGTGACGATTCATGGAAGAAGTTGTCAAACTGCTGAGCTTTTGACCTCTACTAAGAGAATCATGACAAATGTTACATATCACATGAGTTGGGCGATCTTTTTCGATGTGAAAAAAGGACCAGGCTAGGCAAGGCTTAGAGGCCATGCGACCTGTTGATCCACCCCGAATAATGCTCATAGGCAGAGTGGTGGCTGAGGATGCAGTTGTAGACGTGCTACCAGTGCTCCGACTCTGTCCAGGAAGGCGCAAGGTAACTTCGTCGTCGGTTGCATCCTCCTCCACCGCCTCTGTTGACCTCCTCGAGTGCCTGACTGGGGGTTGACAGTAGGTGGGATCTAGAACGTCATCATCAATTGTTGTGTTTGCACTCCCCTCCCCCTCAGACCGAGCCTCTTCTTGCCCTGACGGAATATTTAAGTTGTCATCCCAATCGGGTATCTGCGTCTCATCTTCATCAGTATGTTCCTCATTGTCTATAACCACAGGTGTTACAGTTTGTGACAAAGGGTCAACATTATGCTCAGAAACTTGGTCCTCACGGCCTGAATCTGAGTCACAAAGGTTCTGGGCATCACTGCAGACCATTTCCTGTTCTGTACTCACTGTAGCTTGGGAGCAGACCTCTGATTCCCAGGCTATAGTGTGACTGAACAGCTCTGCAGACTCAGCCATCTCAGTTCCACCATACTGTGCAGGGCTGATGGAGACTTCAGAGCTGGGAGAAAGCAAGTTTGATTGGGATGACAACTCAGAGGACTGGTGTTTTTTGGATGCGGTACTTGAAGTGGCAGAGAGGGCACTTGTTGGACCACTTGAGATCCATTCAAGCATTTTCCTTTTTTGCCCATCATCTACCTTTGTTCCTGTTGTTCGTGTCCGTAACAAAGGGAGCACATCGGATTGTCCACGGTAAGTAGTAGACATCTTACTTTTGCTGGTAGATGGTCTATCTTCAGCAGATGATAATGGAGCTTTGCCACCTTCCCCACGGACAAAACCTTTTTTGCCTTTTCCACCACGCCTCTTCCCCTTTCCACCAGCATCTGTCATTTTGCCACTCATGTTGATTGCGACAAGATTGTGGACTGAAAATGTGGTAGTAAAAATTGAGAGGTGGTGAAGATTGCAGTGGTGGTCTAGCTTTATTAACAGCAGAATAATAAAGAATAAATATCCCTGACAATGCAACTTAGTTATAATTAGTTGGAGTGTGCAACGCAGGCAGACGCGCTCTGCAAATGTCTTTGCACTAGTGGGACTATAGCAAAGTCCAATAGCCACGTATAGGATGCCACTAGGTACACTGAGTGTTTGCTAGTATAATGGCTTGGTTAGAATGAGTTGTAGTGTGCAACGCAGGCAGACGCGCTCTGCAAATGTCTTTGCACTAGTGGGACTATAGCAAAGTCCAATAGCCACGTATAGGATGCCACTAGGTACACTGAGTGTTTGCTAGTATAATGGCTTGGTTAGAATGAGTTGTAGTGTGCAACGCAGGCAGACGCGCTCTGCAAATGTCTTTGCACTAGTGGGACTATAGCAAAGTCCAATAGCCACGTATAGGATGCCACTAGGTACACTGAGTGTTTGCTAGTATAATGGCTTGGTTAGAATGAGTTGTAGTGTGCAACGCAGGCAGACGCGCTCTGCAAATGTCTTTGCACTAGTGGGACTATAGCAAAGTCCAATAGCCACGTATAGGATGCCACTAGGTACACTGAGTGTTTGCTAGTATAATGGCTTGGTTAGAATGAGTTGTAGTGTGCAACGCAGGCAGACGCGCTCTGCAAATGTCTTTGCACTAGTGGGACTATAGCAAAGTCCAATAGCCACGTATAGGATGCCACTAGGTACACTGAGTGTTTGCTAGTATAATGGCTTGGTTAGAATGAGTTGTAGTGTGCAACGCAGGCAGACGCGCTCTGCAAATGTCTTTGCACTAGTGGGACTATAGCAAAGTCCAATAGCCACGTATAGGATGCCACTAGGTACACTGAGTGTTTGCTAGTATAATGGCTTGGTTAGAATGAGTTGTAGTGTGCAACGCAGGCAGACGCGCTCTGCAAATGTCTTTGCACTAGTGGGACTATAGCAAAGTCCAATAGCCACGTATAGGATGCCACTAGGTACACTGAGTGTTTGCTAGTATAATGGCTTGGTTAGAATGAGTTGTAGTGTGCAACGCAGGCAGACGCGCTCTGCAAATGTCTTTGCACTAGTGGGACTATAGCAAAGTCCAATAGCCACGTATAGGATGCCACTAGGTACACTGAGTGTTTGCTAGTATAATGGCTTGGTTAGAATGAGTTGTAGTGTGCAACGCAGGCAGACGCGCTCTGCAAATGTCTTTGCACTAGTGGGACTATAGCAAAGTCCAATAGCCACGTATAGGATGCCACTAGGTACACTGAGTGTTTGCTAGTATAATGGCTTGGTTAGAATGAGTTGTAGTGTGCAACGCAGGCAGACGCGCTCTGCAAATGTCTTTGCACTAGTGGGACTATAGCAAAGTCCAATAGCCACGTATAGGATGCCACTAGGTACACTGAGTGTTTGCTAGTATAATGGCTTGGTTAGAATGAGTTGTAGTGTGCAACGCAGGCAGACGCGCTCTGCAAATGTCTTTGCACTAGTGGGACTATAGCAAAGTCCAATAGCCACGTATAGGATGCCACTAGGTACACTGAGTGTTTGCTAGTATAATGGCTTGGTTAGAATGAGTTGTAGTGTGCAACGCAGGCAGACGCGCTCTGCAAATGTCTTTGCACTAGTGGGACTATAGCAAAGTCCAATAGCCACGTATAGGATGCCACTAGGTACACTGAGTGTTTGCTAGTATAATGGCTTGGTTAGAATGAGTTGTAGTGTGCAACGCAGGCAGACGCGCTCTGCAAATGTCTTTGCACTAGTGGGACTATAGCAAAGTCCAATAGCCACGTATAGGATGCCACTAGGTACACTGAGTGTTTGCTAGTATAATGGCTTGGTTAGAATGAGTTGTAGTGTGCAACGCAGGCAGACGCGCTCTGCAAATGTCTTTGCACTAGTGGGACTATAGCAAAGTCCAATAGCCACGTATAGGATGCCACTAGGTACACTGAGTGTTTGCTAGTATAATGGCTTGGTTAGAATGAGTTGTAGTGTGCAACGCAGGCAGACGCGCTCTGCAAATGTCTTTGCACTAGTGGGACTATAGCAAAGTCCAATAGCCACGTATAGGATGCCACTAGGTACACTGAGTGTTTGCTAGTATAATGGCTTGGTTAGAATGAGTTGTAGTGTGCAACGCAGGCAGACGCGCTCTGCAAATGTCTTTGCACTAGTGGGACTATAGCAAAGTCCAATAGCCACGTATAGGATGCCACTAGGTACACTGAGTGTTTGCTAGTATAATGGCTTGGTTAGAATGAGTTGTAGTGTGCAACGCAGGCAGACGCGCTCTGCAAATGTCTTTGCACTAGTGGGACTATAGCAAAGTCCAATAGCCACGTATAGGATGCCACTAGGTACACTGAGTGTTTGCTAGTATAATGGCTTGGTTAGAATGAGTTGTAGTGTGCAACGCAGGCAGACGCGCTCTGCAAATGTCTTTGCACTAGTGGGACTATAGCAAAGTCCAATAGCCACGTATAGGATGCCACTAGGTACACTGAGTGTTTGCTAGTATAATGGCTTGGTTAGAATGAGTTGTAGTGTGCAACGCAGGCAGACGCGCTCTGCAAATGTCTTTGCACTAGTGGGACTATAGCAAAGTCCAATAGCCACGTATAGGATGCCACTAGGTACACTGAGTGTTTGCTAGTATAATGGCTTGGTTAGAATGAGTTGTAGTGTGCAACGCAGGCAGACGCGCTCTGCAAATGTCTTTGCACTAGTGGGACTATAGCAAAGTCCAATAGCCACGTATAGGATGCCACTAGGTACACTGAGTGTTTGCTAGTATAATGGCTTGGTTAGAATGAGTTGTAGTGTGCAACGCAGGCAGACGCGCTCTGCAAATGTCTTTGCACTAGTGGGACTATAGCAAAGTCCAATAGCCACGTATAGGATGCCACTAGGTACACTGAGTGTTTGCTAGTATAATGGCTTGGTTAGAATGAGTTGTAGTGTGCAACGCAGGCAGACGCGCTCTGCAAATGTCTTTGCACTAGTGGGACTATAGCAAAGTCCAATAGCCACGTATAGGATGCCACTAGGTACACTGAGTGTTTGCTAGTATAATGGCTTGGTTAGAATGAGTTGTAGTGTGCAACGCAGGCAGACGCGCTCTGCAAATGTCTTTGCACTAGTGGGACTATAGCAAAGTCCAATAGCCACGTATAGGATGCCACTAGGTACACTGAGTGTTTGCTAGTATAATGGCTTAGTTATCAGTTGGAGTGTGCAGAGGACAAGAGGGTACAGTGGCAGGATTGTGGTGCTCTGGGTAGAGGAATGGAAGACTGCCTTTCTATTCCCTCCTAATGGTGAAATGCAGGTAGGAAATCCCTGACCTGGGCTACACAGACGCTGTTGCTGTTTGCAGGACCTGTCACCTATGGCTCTCTGACCCTGCCGGTTGGAGCCCTTAAAAGGACTGCTATAAAGTGCTCTCCCTAAGCTGTCTAACGCTGTGTATGCAGCGCATACAGCTGTATCGGCTATAGGACTCAGGAAGACGGAGCTGCGACAGTGATGTCTGACACCAAAGACGCAGAAGGCAGATAATGGCGTCCGTGAAGAAAATGTCCGGTTTTATAATGCAGGGACATGTGACATGCAGATCCTATCACACATGCCGTTGCTTCTCTGGCTCAAAGTCCACTTAGCTGTGTGTGTGTCTGGGATTGGCTGACATGCTGGCCCGCCCCACAAGACGCGCGCGCTTAG
Organism: Anomaloglossus baeobatrachus; assembly: GCF_048569485.1. Classification (NCBI taxonomy): domain Eukaryota; kingdom Metazoa; phylum Chordata; class Amphibia; order Anura; family Aromobatidae; genus Anomaloglossus; species Anomaloglossus baeobatrachus. The sequence goes on from NC_134364.1 coordinate 120,869,714, forward strand.
GGAAGGAAGACAAGAAAAAAAAAAAAAAAAAATGGCGATCGCCATTATAGAAACAGCAGTGATCTGAAGGCGCTGTTCACGCACACTATACACTGAAATGTGATAATAGTTTGATTCACAGAGTGACTTACACTATTACAGCAGAAACCAAGCTATGATTTAGCTGTTTTTTGGCTGCTAGAACCGTTCTCGAACGTTTCTAGAACTACCGAGCTTTTGCAAAAAGCTCGAGTTCTAGTTCGATCTAGAACATGCCCCAAAATCACTCGAGCCGCGAACTGGAGAACCACGAACCACGAACCGCGCTCAACTCTAGTGAGGAGTAAGATAGAAGTGGAAGTTCAAAGTAGAAGGAAGTAAAGTGGTAGAGGAGCTGCGGAGTTTGTAAAGCCTGAAGTGAGTCCGGCTGTGTGCCCGGACAGTGACAGCAAGGTCAGCAGACGGCGGTGACTGTCTGGAGGGGTGACTGCTCGGAGGTTGCTGGAAGGACCGCGGACGGGTGGTGACCCGGCGGTCTGGAGCAGTATACGAAGGACAGTCAGCACCAGGGCAGGGGCCTCTCGGACCCCGGCAAGGCTAGGAGTAGCCATAATTTGCCAAATCCGTCAGTGAAGGGGACGTCTGTCTCCAAACAACCAAGTCCCGATTGAAGGCAACAGTCCAACCATTGAAGAGAGACACCACCACCGCCAGGGCACCAGTTTCTCAGGGCCAGCGCCTGCGGGCAAAGTAGGGCTCCTCCGGCCCATATCCAAGCGTGGGAGCGGGTTACCGGTGGGAACCCATCCCAACCATCATCAACATAGGTGCAGGACAGAGGGACCGTCACCGTCACCTTCTGGGGAAAGCAAGTGCAGCCGTCCGGGGGAACCGTCTTTCCAGCCGTGTGTTTTACCGAGAACTGTGTCATCGTTTCAGGCTGAGTGAGTACCACAGTGCCGCAAGGCACAGCGCTGCCCCCGCGTCCCTGCGCCCACCAAGCCCTGCATCTCCCACCTCATCACTGGGCCCCGGGATCACTAAGCCCTACCCACGGAGGGGCAACCCAACAACTGGCTGCTCCACATCATCACTCCCGGGATCCCCATACAGAGCAGCGGTGGTGTCAACAAATCACCACAACCGTGGGTGGCGTCACGGACAATAGACTATATCCCAAAACCCAATCCCCTTTCACTCACGGGCGAGGAGCGCCGCTCGAGACCCCCGGGATCCGGCCCACCGCTCGAGCCACCACTGAGCAGCAGCAGCCGGACCCGAGCAGAGGGGTGAGCCCAGTGCTGACACCCTCCTCCCCGCCCGCGACAACTTGGCGTCACGAACAGGATCTTACCGCTCTGCCGTCTGGTAGAGGTGCGCCTTGTTACCGCCGGAGGTGTCCGGCAGAAAAATTTCAGAAGCCGCCATCTTTGGCGCGAAAAGTCCCCGCTCGAGCGTCTTCTCGAGTAGCAGAGGCGCGAAGGCCAAAACCCCGCCCCGATAGAGGAGTGGCACCAACAGCTACACGTGGGCACTGACGATACCCCTACACATCACAAAGCAGGGGTGTACAGGGTGGTGCAGGAGTATGAACAGGTTTTCAGTAAACATCCACTAGATTTTGGGCAGATCAAAGGGGTCCAACACCACATCCCCACCGGTGAACACCCCCCTATCAAAGAGAGGTACAGGCCTATTCCCCCTGCACATTACCAGTGTGCCAAAGATATGTTGAGGAATATGAAGGAGGCAGGGGTTATTCGGGACAGCTGTAGTCCCTGGGCCGCTTCGTTGGTACTGGTCAAGAAGAAGGATGGTACCATGCGGATGTGTGTGGACTACCGGAAGATTAATCAGATAACCCATAAAGATGCCTACCCACTGCCTCGTATTGAAGAGTCTTTGGCCGCACTGAGAACTGCAAATTACTTCTCTACCCTTGACCTCACCAGTGGGTACTGGCAAGTGGCCGTGGCCCCGGAAGACCGGGAGAAAACCGCCTTCACCACGCCGATGGGGCTCTGTGAATTCAATAGTATGCCGTTCGGGCTGTGCAACGCCCCAGGAACCTTCCAACGGCTGATGGAGTACTGTCTGGGACACCTAAACTTCGAGACCGTCCTATTGTACTTTTTGTACTATTGTATCACTGCCATCCAGGGCTGGCCGAGACCAACCACAGTGAGGGAAGTAAGGCAGTTTCTGGGTCTGGTGGGGTACTACCGGCGCTTTGTCAAAGGGTACACGAAGATGCCTGCTCCCATGCAAGATCTCCTCGTGGGGCAGACCAAAGGTGGTAGACCCATAGGGGCCCCACTGGTGTGGGAAGAAAAGCATGAAGAATACTTCTGCCAGCTGAATGCGGCCTTGACCGGGGAAGAGGTCCTAGCGTATCCTGACTATGGCTGCCCATTCATCCTCTACACCGACGCCAGCAATGTGGGACTAGGAGCAGTCCTGTCCCAGGTCCAGGATGGGAAGGAGAAAGTGATTGCTTATGCTAGCCGGAAGCTTCGGCCAACTGAAAGGAACCCCGAGAACTACAGCTCCTTCAAGCTCGAGCTCCTGGCATTGGTATGGGCTATCACAGAGCGGTTCCGCCACTACTTGGCTGCAGCAAAATTCACCGCTTTCACGGACAACAATCCATTGACTCACCTGGACACGGCCAAGCTGGGCGCATTGGAGCAGCGGTGGGTGGCCCGGCTAGCCAACTCCGACTTCACCATCAAGTACCGAGCTGGTCGTGTCAACATTAATGCTGATGCACTATCCCGAATGCCCCATTTGTCAGAAGAAGGGTGCGAGGATGATGACCTCGAACAGATTGAGTTGCCTGCATTTCACCAGCCACCAACGGAGATGGTACAAGTACACCAACAACGGGTGGATCTGGACCCACGGCCCAGTCAAGAGTGGCAGGAAGCTCAAAACCAGGCGCCGGCTGTCCGCCTCGTCAAGACCCTGGTGGAACAAGGTGCTGTTGGAATGGACCCTGCCGCTCCAGCTGAAGCCCAGCGCTTGTGGAAGGAACGGAAACGGCTTTATCTACATCAAGGGAAGCTGTACCGTGAGCTGATCAACCCGAAGACCCATGAGAAAATCTGCCAGTTGGTTATTCCCCAAGCTGATGTGGCTACTGTTTTGCGGGCATACCATGATGGTGCCAGACACTTCGGGTGGAAGAAGCTGGAGATGCTGTTGAGAGAGCGGTTCTACTGGAGTGGGATGCGGGAGTCGGTAGAGGCCTGGTGCCGGGAGTGTGGTCCTTGCACGCTGAGGAGAAAGGACGAGACCAGCCAGAGGGCGCCCCTACACCCAATCATCACACATCAGCCACTGGAACTGGTCGCCCTAGACCATGTCAAGCTCACCCCCAGCCGAAGTGGGTACGCCTACGCGTTGACCATCGTAGACCACTATTCAAGATTCATGGTGGTTGTCCCCGTCAAGGACCTAACTGGTAGAACTGCCACTCGAGCATTCCAGGCTTATTTTTGCCGACCACATGGATATCCGGAAAAGGTGCTTACTGACCAAGGCCCGGCTTTTGAAGCGGAGGTGTTCCACGAGTTCTGCCAGTTGTATGGCTGTAAGAAGATCCGGACCACCCCTTACAATGCTCAAACCAACGGCATGTGTGAGAAGATGAACCACTTGGTCCTGGGACTCCTCAAGACGTTACCGCTGGAAGAGCGGAACCTGTGGCCGGAGAAGCTACCCGACTTGGTCGATATGTACAACAATATCCCGTCCAGCTCAACAAAGTGCACCCTAGCCTACCTGATGAGGGCTCGGCCCGGCCGCCTGCCGGTGGACCTGGAAATGGCGTTGGAATCCCCAGAAGCACTCTCTTCAACAGCTGAATGGAAAACTCGGCGGAGAGCACAATACCGGCAGATTCAGGAGTATGTGGAGAAGAACTTAAGTCGAAGTCGAGAACAGCAGGAGCAGCGCTTCAACCAGAAAGCGTCTGCGGGCCCTTTCCAGCCTGGAGATGTGGTGTTAAAACGGAAGAGGAAGACCCACAAGCTGGATGATCAATGGGAACAAATCCCATACGTCATACAACCCACAGGATGGGAAGATGGAAAGGCCTACCAGATCAGTCGTGACCAAGGGGGCACTTTGGCCACGGTTTCCCGAGACCATCTAAAAAGGTGCCCACCCGCATTGAGGGCGACGGCTGAAGTACCGGTTCCTCCACCAGCAGAGAAGGCAAAAGAGGTGATCCACACTGTGATGGGTGACTTCCCAGCAGACTGGCCTACACAGAACGGCGCGGTGATTCTACCAGTGATACTGTTCCCACAACCTGTGGATGAAGAAGTGGTGGAAGCGGTCAACCGTGAGCCAGAACCAGTGCCAGTGCCCAGGGATGAATCTGTGCCCAGCTCCCCTATGCCTCCGCCTGCCTCACACGATAGCCGGGAGGAGGAACCGATTGTTCCCTCTGCCCCACTGCCTAGCCACACTGACACCGGACCCCTGAGGTCCACCCGTCCCAACCTAGGTAGACCCCCACTTAGGTACAGGGAGACCGTCCTTTAAAAATGGGGGGAAAGGTGTTTGTCTGAGTTGAGTTTGTTTGAAAAAGTTGAGAGATGATAAGCAAAGATGATTACCGAACAGTAACCTGATTCTACCGTGATTAAGAAAACCGGCCGTTGCCGGCACCGTTGTCCCCAAGGGGACCGTTTAAAAAGTTTTGCATGAGGAACTGCTCATGGAAAAGCCCGTGAACTTGCAGGGCAACCACAAACGTTAGTGGCTTGTAAATAAGTTGTTTACCGTTACCGTTTCCGCATTGCCGCCTCCGGAGAGGCAGGTTGGAGGGAGGGTCCGCAGTAGAGCCGGCTGGGGCCCAGCCACCACAGGGACCGGTGGCTACCCTCTGGAGGGGAAGGACAGATCCCGCTCGGGTAACGTGTGCTGGACTTGGGGACAAGGGGTGCTGCCTGGGTTTTAGGGGCAGCATCAGGGCCAGGTTGCTTGGGTGTGAGAGAGCGGAAACCGTAACCGTAAACCGTTTGCAACGTTTAAGAAATGTGCCTCCCGATATGGGAAGATGTTATAAAATGTAAATATGTTACCGTTTACCTTTTTTATGCTTTACAGAAAATAAAACCGGTGTTGGACGGGCAGCCCGCGGACAGTCTGCATTTTGCTAAGGGGGAATGTGACGCCCTGGGCAAGCCAGGGGTCACAGGTCATCACACCACCACACCCTACACCCCAGTTAGGCACATACAGCTAACCCAAAATCCTTGTTGCCTTCCTCCAGAGGCTGATGTTCACACCAGGGGGTGGGCCAGGCGGTTGGCTCCGCCCACCGAGGAGTTCACAGCTCTGGAGGCGGGAAGAACCAGGCAGAACAGCTAGAGAAGTAGAAGGAGTAAGGAGTGAGCTCAGGGAAGAGCTCGAGTGAGGAGTAAGATAGAAGTAGAAGTTCAAAGTAGAAGGAAGTGAAGTGGTAGAGGAGCTGCGGAGTTTGTAAAGCCTGAAGTGAGTCCGGCTGTGTGCCCGGACAGTGACAGCAAGGTCAGCAGACGGCGGTGACTGTCTGGAGGGGTAATGCAGATTCCATTTTTCACATTTTCACTCTTACATGTAGCTATTGGATTTTTCAAGTCAGTATTCACACAGCAGTTTCTGCTATTTCATGTATTCCCCTTACATAGTCACTGGTGTTGCATACCTTATCTCCCCATAGTGATGTTTTTTTAGGTTTTTGCACCCAGTTCAGACTTAGAATGGTGTTCCAAACGTTATTCCTTATTGTTAGTAGTTTTTCGTTTGTGAACCCTCCCCACACACCTATTGCCAATCCATATCATACGCATAAATAGCCTGGGTCTCAGCTTCCCATACACGGTAAGTTTTTTAACTGCATGAGAGGACACACACAAGCTAGGGACCCCAACGTAGAGAAATACTTTGGTGTGGTGTTGGGGTCTATTGCATTGATCAATTCAGTAGCTAAATTTCTCTTTATTCATATGTTCATGGCAGTAATGCAGATTCCATTTTTCACATTTTCACTCTTACATATAGCTATTGGATTTTTCAAGTCAGTATTCACACAGCAGTTTCTGCTATTTCATGTATTCCCCTTACATAGTCACTGGTGTTGCATACCTTATCTCCCCATAGTGTCTGGAGGGGTGACTGCTCGGAGGTTGCTGGAAGGACCGCGGACGGGTGGTGACCCGGCGGTCTGGAGCAGTATACGAAGGACAGTCAGCACCAGGGCAGGGGCCTCTCGGACCCCGGCGAGGCTAGGAGTCGCCATAATTTGCCAAATCCGTCAGTGAAGGGGACGTCTGTCTCCAAACAACCAAGTCCCGATTGAAGGCAACAGTCCAACCATTGAAGAGAGACACCGCCACCGCCAGGGCACCAGTTTCTCAGGGCCAGCGCCTGCGGGCAAAGTAGAGCTCCTCCGGCCCATATCCAAGCGGGGAAGCGGGTTACCGGTGGGAACCCATCGCAAGCATCATCAACATAGGTGCAGGACAGAGGAACCATCACCTTCTGGGGAAAGCAAGTGCAGCCGTCCGGGGGAACCGTCTTTCCAGCCGTGTGTTTTACCGAGAACTGTGTCATCGTTTCAGGCTGAGTGAGTACCACAGTGTCGCAAGGCACAGCGCTGCCCCCGCGTCCCTGCGCCCACCAAGCCCTGCATCTCCCACCTCATCACTGGGCCCCGGGATCACTAACCCCTACCCACGGAGGAGCAACCCAACAACTGGCTGCTCCACATCATCACTCCCGGGATCCCCATACAGAGCAGCGGTGGTGTCAACAAATCACCAGAACCGTGGGTGGCGTCACGGACAATAGACTATATCCCAAAACCCAATCCCCTTTCACTCACGGGCGAGGAGCGCCGCTCGAGACCCCCGGGATCCGGCCCACCGCTCGAGCCACCACTGAGCAGCAGCAGCCGGACCCGAGCAGAGGGGTGAGCGCAGTGCTGACACCCTCCTCCCCGCCCGCGACACTTTCCTGATTGTTTTAACGCCCAAATCTTGAGGGATACGCGTGTACAAACTTTCAATATCCAGCAAGGCTAGATGGAAGCCCTCCTTCCTTTGAAAGTCCTCCAGCATCAAAATAAAATCTCCTGTGTCTTTCAAATATGACGGAATAAAACGCGCCATAGGTTTTAATAGCCATTGAAGGTAATGTGATAGGGGTTCAGTAACAGAGCTTATTCCAGATATTAAAGGGCGACCGGAGGGGGGGGAGGGGAAGTGGTACTGTTCTTGTGAATCTTAGGCAAATAATACCAATGGCGTTTAGTCGGATGTAATGGGAGCAGTTTTTCAGCAGTTTTTTTAGTAAGAACACCTGCACTAATGCTTTTATGCAAAAAAACTCCTTAGTTTATTAATATACGACCATGTTGGGTCGCAAGATAATTTTTTATATACGCTAGTATTACTAAGTTGTTTTTGTGATTCCATTACATATGCCTCTCTGGTTAATAGAACAGTAGCTCTGTTACGGTGGAACCGGCAGATTAGGACCAGGGGGTATATATCCTAATCGCCAGTCGGGGCCCACCGTGCTCCAGATGACAAAGGAGCTGCTGGCACCTGAGGGTTAGGCGGAGACTATAGAGCTGGATGGCTCTGAGATAACCCAGGAACCGGTCACGTGTGTTGGGACACGTCAGACCGGACGACAACCCGATTAGCGTTTTGGTGCACCTAGCGCTACACCAACCACGTGTGCAGGAAACACGTCAGGCCGAGTGGTAACCAGGTAGCGTTGACCGGAAGACTGCCACGAAAGCGCCCTGTTGGCCACATGTGTAGGACACGTCAGGCCGAGCAGTCCTTCGATTAGCGTTTCTGGCCACCTCTCGCCTGGCCACGTGTGTGTAGGACACGTCAGGCCAAATGGGTACACCAGTAGCGTTGACCGGGAAGCCGAGGAGGATAAGGAACACCCTGTTAACTCCACAGGGGTCCTGGGGTACGCTGTCCGTGCGCGTAGGGGGCACAACCGGACAGGTGGCGCAGCAGGTGCGTTGTCCGTGTGCGTACGGGGCACAATCGGACAGGTGGTGCAGCAGGTGCGTTGTCCATGTGCGTAGGAGGCACAATCGGACAGGTGGCGCAGCAGGTGCGTTGTCCGTGTGCGTAGAGGGCACAATCGGACAGGAAGCACAGCAGCCGCAGCCCAGTTAACGCCACTGGGCTGCTATAGCAAGACTGGAACGGCAGGAGGGAAGCACGGCGCCTGACCCTGATGTGCCGAGCCACGAATCTTGGCGTGACAGGCACCATTCGCCTAACCCTACCTACCGCTTCCCAACATAGGCTTATGCCGCAATGAGGCTCTAACATGGCGGTGTGCTCTAACTGAGCAAAAGTGAAGACTGCGCACCTCCATGTTGTCTCCAGCCCCTTTTATAACCTGGGTCCGCCCCAAACCCAGGGTGGAATCACCAAGGTCCAATAGCAGAGTGCCATGTCATCAGTGACGTCACATGCGACCTATCCGGAACCGCCACGTCATTGATGACCTCATGGCAGCCACGCCCCAAACACTTCACCAGTCATCGTCTGACGACCAATACTGAGGTGCCAGATCATAGGGGCGGGCCTCTGCGAGCCAGTCCGGAGTTGCCACGTCATCAGGACACCTGACACCCTCTGCCCTATCAGGGCCTGCCACCTCACGGACATGCTCAGTGAGGTCCTTACCGGACCTAGCCTCTGGTGCATCAAGTGCCTGAGCATGCCCAGTAGCCTGAGCAACAGGCTCAGACAGCAGACTATCAGTTTGAGCATGCTCAGTAGGCACATCCCAGAACTTAGACACAGCACGAAGTCCAAGTACCTGTGCAAAGAGGCTGTTAGGGTTAATTGTGGGAGCATGCTCAGTAGCCTGAACTGAGGACTTAGTCTCAGACATAACACAATCAGGCTGAGCATGCTCACTAGGCAAAACACTGGGCTTAAACTCTGGCTGGGGTAAATCGGCACACGCATGCGCACTAGCCGCCTCTCCACACTTAGACGTGGTGGAAGGAACAGCCAACTGGACGACCCGAGGCACGGCCAAGAATGGCAGCCGGCGCCTGGGCGCAACAGGAACCGCAGCAGGCTGCTTGCGGCTATGGCGGCGCCAGTTCGTAACAAGCTCCCCCTTGTCCGCCCTTCGAATTATAACATCATGCCATGATCTTAAAATTTGAAGGGCGTTTTTTTCACCAGGGTCTTCAGGTTCCTCTGACGATGATGTTAGGTCTTCAGGTTCTTCTGACGATGATGTTAGGTCTTCAGGTTCTTCTGACGATGATGTTAGGTCTTCAAGTTCCTCTGATGATGATGTTAGGTCTTTGGGTTTCTCTGGGCTCAGTGCACCTGATGTTAGGTCTTCGGGTTCATCTGATGATGATGTTAGGTCTTTGGGTTTCTCTGGGCTCAGTGCACCTCCAGATGTTTCCCTGCAGACTATACAGGACTGCTCCACTTCACACACATCCATTTCCCTAATGATCTTGGAACCAACTCTGCCTTCCCGACTCCAACCCAGCCTTTTATATTTGGTACCTGCGCCACAGTTGACACCTGACTCGGAGTGTCCTTATAACTCTTCCCTCTTCCTTGGTCTCTGAAAGAGGTCACTATCTCAGGCACCAGAAGTTTCTGTATGATGAAATGCCATGGTGTATATCACTAAAGTTCTCCATAAGGGGGAAAACAGAAAAACCTATTGCTCTTACTAGTGATAACTGCACAGCTATTGTGACACAAATATAGTGTGTTCACAATTAAACCTACATGACTGTACATGTCTAATTAAGAGAATATAGATGAAAAGTCAATCATTATCTCTCCACAGCAGACAGAGATAATTGGATAGATAGCTAAGCAAAGAAAAAAATGCAGGGTGAAATCTGGGAACCAAAATGGAAGGTGAAAAGAAGCAAAGTGTTGCTGTGGCGCCCCTGACCTGGTCAAGTACTACTGAGTACTGCACCCACGCTGGGTGAGTACAAACAGGTAATCCCAAAGGCTGAGTAGGGTGTGGATGCACACAGACACATAGTGAACCAGTCTGAAGTGAGGAAGCGCAGTGTGCAGTTGCAGAAGGAGGACGTGCGCAGTGTCACAAGTCAGACACTGCACGTGTCGTGGCTGTCGGCGGGGGAGAACAGCTATCAAGTAGTCAGCCTGAAAGACACCTCAGGAAGGAGCGGGGTGATTGAGTACAGGGACTTTTGAGGAGACCAGGCCAACACGGGGAAACAGGTCCCTAGAGCAGAAACCCATTTACTTGGTCTGCTAAACCTGCTGGTGAGGGTGCTGGATGTGCCTCACCGACCTACACAGAGTCTGCAGCATCAGCAGCAACAAGGGGGCCCATAAGGAGGATTGAGCCTGCAGCTATCCACCTTGGTCCACGCTGCCAGCACACAGGCCAGAAAGGGGAGAAAAGGCAGTTGCGACTTCCCTGGGTGATTCCCGCAGCACTTCAAGTCAGGGGTCATCCGAAACAAGAAGTGCTAGGAAGGCAAGTCGACAGTCACCTCTATATCAGCCTGAAGGATACTTGGTTCCCCCTGCAGTCTATCTCAGTATGGCCCGGGTTACCTCACAGCAACAACTGAACTTGAGTAAAAACCCTGAAAGACAATTCTGGACTGTGTGTGAGTTCTTCTGCGACCTGTGGTACTATGCACATACACCCGAGCCCCTGGGCCAGCCTCACTCTCGGGAGGCCATAACATCAGACTGCAGACACCATCAGCCCCAGACGCTCGTTAAACTGCAGTGGCGGTCACCCCTTGATCGCAAATACCGAGAGTGGCGTCACGATTGCTATTAAAGTTAACCTGACATATCTGTTGCCAGAAGATTCCCAACACGTGAAGGCCCTGCGGCATCCCTGGAGGTGGAGAGAACAAAGAAGTCCCTGAAGTTCCGGAGGTGACTGCTGCAGGTCAGGGGCCACACATTTCCTGAACTGGAGGGAAGCAAGTACTGTATAAATACGAGAAGCGGAGAGTGTGATAGACACAGTCAGGTGGAGTTGGGAGATGGAAAATATGGTGGATTGTATTGTTAATCATCCACATTTAGCTTGTAGTTTTATTTTGGGTTATTGAAAAATATTCTAATGTGGATGTATGTGATAATTTAAAGGGGTTGTGCGGTAAAAAAAATATTTTCTATCCATATTATAAGTGATTAACAACAGTGGAGGTCCGACCTCTCATACCAACACTGATTGAATAGGGAAGTTTAGCAGTTGACTATCTTATAACAATGTACAAATAAATGGGTGGACAGTACAGAGATAAAGATGAGAAAACCGAACTATAAAGTTTGGCGTTCGTATCGGACACCTAGTGTCTGGGGCTCAAACTTGAACGTGGACATTTCATGAAAGTTCGTGTCCACGTTCAGAATACGAGTGCTGTTTGGATGCTGAACAAAGTTAGTTGTGAAAAATTCTAGGTCTGCCACTGACCATGAGTGGCCTTTGGAGCCTCGTTCTCAGAACTTTCTCAGATTGAGGCTCCATGGATCACTCTTGGTTAGCAGCAGACCTGGGATTTCTCACGCTCCTTAGAAATTCTGTACCTGCCGCTGACCAGGGTGACTTATGGAGCCTCATTCGGAGAATGGGGCTCCATAGGATTCAATAGAATATTAAACCATTGGATTATGTTAGAACTTAGAGGATTTCTTTTTAAATAATAAATTGGTGAACAAGGAAGTGTGGGGGAATATTAATTCACCCTTATAATTCTTCGTAACTAAACAGATTTTTTTAAATTAATAAATTGGTGATTGAGGGAGTGATTGAGGGAGGGAATCTTTATTCAAAGAAACTACTTTTTTCCTGCGTGTGTTCTTAACTGTACATTTACAGGATTAGTATGGGGGTTGTCTGATGGACACCTATCCAGTACTAACCCCTGGGCTTGATGCCAGCTGTCAATTTTCAGCTGATATCAACTTCAAAAGTATTACCCCGATTGCCACGACACCATGGCAATCGGGAAGAGCCAGGCAAAGTGTCAGGATTGGTGTATTTAATGGATGTGTCACTTCTGAGGTCGCTGCAAGCTTTTTTTTAAGCTGGGAAGGGCCAAATAACCATGGGCCTTCCCTGTCTGATAATACAATTTCCAGCTGTCTGCTTTACCTCAGTTGGGAATCAAAAATAGGGGGGACCCCATGCCATTTTTTTTAAATTAGTTACATAATTTAAAAAAATGGTATGGGATCACCTCTATTTTTGATAACCAGTGGGTATTTTTGATTGACAATGGGTGTTTTACCTCCCATCAATCAAGCTTTCTTAGCTATAAATGTAATTTCACATGGAAATATCCTATCGTAGTGTGACCACCTCCCCTCCTTCACAATTCCCAGAATACAGATCTCTGGGGTACAGTAAATTGGCATTCCAATTATCCGCCTCAATGTAGATATTACTTTATTCCAGTATCTCTTTATTTTAGCACAATTCCATATAAAATGCCAAAAATCCACGCCCAGTTCCCACACCTAAGACACTCTTGTGATGGCAATCTGCCGAGTCTAAAAAATTTAAGTGGGTACGACTGATGTACGATGTACAACTGCATTAATTTATTTGCCACTGGCGATACCAATGTGTGTGCCTCTAAAGCATCGCTCCACTGTTCTTCGGTTATCGAGGGTATTAATTTCCACAGGGAGATGAATAGACAAAATCATAGAATTCAATAAAAAGTTATATAGGGTGGATAGCGCTCTGGTAGGGCCTTGCATGGCGTTTCTGTAGTTTTTTTATACGGTGGTGTATACAGTGTATAAACCTGTGATTGGTTTGGAATAAAAAGAGAGATGGCAAAATCTATTTGTTGGACTCTGGTCTTTTGGCCAGATCAACTTTTTGTAACCACTTGATGGGAGCCTTGAAAATCTCCTTTCTTTCTTTTTTTCTAGCAGCCTTCAGCTTGATCTAGAGCCATGTAGACTTGATGAATGAATGCTCTTTTAGAAGATCGATCTCGTGCAAGTCTAGATAGGTCCATTAGGGATTTGTCTGCCATTATCTTGATAGTATCAAGCTGTTACATCTCGTGGCTCTCCTGAGGCAAGGACTGAGGCAGTCTCCCATTCCTTGCCTGCCACGAGCACTCCTGCTCAGCAGCGCCGAAGGTCTGCCAGACTGCGCAGTGTGCAGGAGATGCCTTCTCAGAGAGGCAGCAGAAGGGTGACACCTAGTGGTTCTCCTGTTACAAGGAGTGAAGCGGTCTCCCATTCCTGGCCTGCCGCAGACTCTCCTGCTCAGCGGCCCCGAAGGTCTGCGAGGCTGCGCAATGTGCAGAGGTTTACTGCTCAGGGAAGCAGTGAGATTCCCGTTATCTCTGCACATTGTAAGACCGAGGATCCCGCCTCTATTTCCCAGAGGCAGGAGGGTGAGCATGTGCAATGCGTGGTGGGTCCTGATTCGCTCACTGACGTCACACGGCTTGATGACAAGGCTGGTGACGTGGTCAATCCTGACTGGCCAGGCTGGGATGTCGTGGACCCTGATTGGGTCAAGTCCGTCATCTCCGCCTCGCGCCCGCCCTCGGGTGGAGCTGCACCTCCTTAAAAGCTCCCCCTGCCATCATGGCGGCGCGCGACCGTCCTTCTATGTTTGGATGTCTGGCAGCGTGCTGCCACGCCACTGCTCAGGCATTACTGTCTCTTGTGGGCTTGGCCCTTGCTGCTCCGGCAGTACCTCGTTTGCAGGCCGTGTTCCTGCCTTGCTGCTCCGGCAGTACCCCCGTCAACAGGCCGTGTTCCTGTCCCAGGTGAGCTCCTCAAGTCTCCATTGGACTCACCTGCTTATTGAAAGCACACGTGCGTGGGCACCTCTGTGCTACCCTCGTGCCATATTCTCGTGACTTCCACTGGCACACGTGCGTGGGCACCTCTGTGCTTCCCCGTGCAACAGGTACACCGAGCCGTGAGATCTGTGCCATACAACCCTCACGGGTTAGGGCAGATCGGTGTACATAGATCGTCTGTGACATTCCAGACGATCGCTAGCAGCAATCCGCTCACTCTTCACCCACCATAGCGGCGGTCCCTTACACCGCACAGTGGACCTTGACCGGCGGAAGCAGTCCATTTCCCATCTTGGCACGCTTCCCCGGGTCCCCCTCGTAACATCAAGCCATCAGGTTTTTGGTCTTTGTAGCACTGGTGTCCCTGCACCCCTCATCCCTCTGCCCGCAGGGACACCCACTTACTCACCAATGCAGCCAGCTCTCACCACGTTACCCGGCGTCCCTGCGCTCCTCCACATGGGTGCTTGCTGCTTCCTTGGTACCTGGTTCTAGCCCGTCCTGCCCTGTTGGCACCTGGTTCCAGTCCGTCCTGTCCTGTTGGTACCTGGTTTCAATCCGTCCTCCCTGTGGATACCTAGCTCCAGTCCGTCCTTCCCAGTTGGTACCTGGTTCCTGTCCATCCTGCCCTGTTGGTACTAGTGACTGTGTCCATCTATCCCAGCTGTGCCATCTGCCTCAGCCACTTCAGTGGTCCCAGCTTTACTAGTGACTGTGTCTGTCAACCTTGGCCGTGCCATCTGTCTCAGCTACCCTGGTGGTTCTTGTTATTGCTAGTGACTTTTCCTGTCCATCCTGGCCATGCTGTATGCTTATGTTATCCTGGTAGTCCCTGTCTACACTAGAGACTCAGCCTGTCTGTTCCATTGCCTGTCCCTATCATGGAGGATAGCTGCCACAGTCCAGGTCACTCTCCTTGGAATGACCCCTTGTGTCGGCCTCATGGTGGGCGCTTAGTCAAGCTCCTACAACTAAAGGATAAGCCCGAGGTCCCCTTGTGGTCCAGTAGATCCACTTCAGCTCACCATTTTACCATCTCCGACAGCGGGAGTTTCAGTCTTCCTCTTTGCCTTGTTCCTTCTAGTTTTTAGACCACGGTGTTCTTCAGTGATTGCTCTTTTCACGTGATGTCTCCAAAGAAGGCAAGTCATAGCTTGGTGACCTCCTTAACTCCTGGCATTCCTGGTTCATCTTGGAACTGGGCTGGGAAAACATCATGTGCAATTAATATGTCATATATGTGTTGCTAATCAAAACATGAGCCAGGAATGCCAGGAAGTAAGGAGGTAAGGATACGTGCAGGGCTCACATCCACTGGTCACAGATCACTGACGTGGCTGAGGAACCATAGTTTTGTGAATCGATACGCTCATCTATAATTCTAAGTATCTTTAACAAAACCAAAATAAAGGAAATTTATTATAATTATGAAATTAGTAGAAAACATTTCATTATTTAATGAAAAAGAAAAAAAATAGTAAAATATTACCTCCAAAAGTTGAAAGAAAGATAAAAAACAGTTATTTGGCTCAGATTTCTCTACAGTTTCTGTACCTAGCTGAATTATAACACCTTACCTTCCATCTTGGTGGACGGATAAGTTTAATAAATGCATGCACAAAGTATGTTTAATAGAGTTGAGCGCGGTTCGTGGTTCGTGGTTCTCCAGTTCTAGGCTCGAGTGATTTTGGGGCATGTTCTAGATCGAACTAGAACTCGAGCTTTTTGCAAAAGCTCGATAGTTCTAGAAACGTTCGAGAACGGTTCTAGCAGCAAAAAAACAGCTAAATCATAGCTTGGTTTCTGCTGTAATAGTGTAAGTCACTCTGTGAATCACACTATTATGACATTTCAGTGTATAGTGTGCGTGAACAGCGCCTTCAGATCACTGCTGTTTCTATAATGGCGATCGCCATTTTTTTTTTTTTTTCCTTGTCTTCCTTCCCTAAGTGCGCGCGTCTTGTGGGGCGGGCCAGCATGTCAGCCAATCACAGACACACACACAGCTAAGTGGACTTTGAGCCAGAGAAGCAACGGCATGTGTGATAGGATGTCCATGTCACATGTCCCTGCATTATAAAACCGGACATTTTCTTCACGAACGCCATTATCTGCCTTCTGCGTCTTTGGTGTCAGACATCACTGTCGCAGCTCCGTCCTCCTGAGTCCTATCGCCGATACAGCTGTATGCGCTGCATACACAGCGTTAGACAGCTTAGGGAGAGCACATTCTAGCAGTCCTTTTAGGGCTCAAAGCGGCAGGGTCAGAGAGCCATAAGTGACAGGTCCTGCAAACAGCAACAGCGTCTGTGTAGCCCAGGTCAGGGATTTCCTCCCTGCATTTCACCATTAGGAGGGAATAGAAAGGCAGGCTTCCATTCCTCTACCCAGAGCACCACAACCCTGCCACTGTACCCTCCTGTCCTCTGCACACTCCAACTAATTATAACTAAGCCATTATACTAGCAAACACTCAGTGTACCTAGTGGCATCCTATACGTGGCTATTGGACTTTGCTATAGTCCCACTAGTGCAAAGACATTAGCAGAGCACGTCTGCCTGCATTGCACACTCCAACTTTTTTAAACTAAGCAATTTTACTAGCAAACACTCAGTGTACCTAGTGGCATCCTATACGTGGCTATTGGACTTTGCTATAGTCCCACTAGTGCAAAGACATTTGCAGAGCACGTCTGCCTGCATTGCACACTACAACTCATTGTTACTAAGCCATTATACTAGCAAACACTCAGTGTACCTAGTGGCATCCTATACGTGGCTATTGGACTTTGCTATAGTCCCACTAGTGCAAAGACATTAGCAGAGCACATCTGCCTGCATTGCACACTCCAACTTTTTTAAACTAAGCAATTTTACTAGCAAACACTCAGTGTACCTAGTGGCATCCTAAAGGTGGCTATTGGACTTTGCTATAGTCCCACTAGTGCAAAGACATTTGCAGAGCACGTCTGCCTGCATTGCACACTACAACTCATTGTTACTAAGCCATTATACTAGCAAACACTCAGTGTACCTAGTGGCATCCTATACGTGGCTATTGGACTTTGCTATAGTCCCACTAGTGCAAAGACATTAGCAGAGCACATCTGCCTGCATTGCACACTCCAACTTTTTTAAACTAAGCAATTTTACTAGCAAACACTCAGTGTACCTAGTGGCATCCTATACGTGGCTATTGGACTTTGCTATAGTCCCACTAGTGCAAAGACATTTGCAGAGCACGTCTGCCTGCATTGCACACTACAACTCATTGTTACAAAGCCATTATACTAGCAAACACTCAGTGTACCTAGTGGCATCCTATACGTGGCTATTGGACTTTGCTATAGTCCCACTAGTGCAAAGACATTTGCAGAGCACATCTGCCTGCATTGCACACTCCAACTTTTTTAAACTAAGCAATTTTACTAGCAAACACTCAGTGTACCTAGTGGCATCCTAAAAGTGGCTATTGGACTTTGCTATAGTCCCACTAGTGCAAAGACATTAGCAGAGCACATCTGCCTGCATTGCACACTCCAACTTTTTTAAACTAAGCAATTTTACTAGCAAACACTCAGTGTACCTAGTGGCATCCTATACGTGGCTATTGGACTTTGCTATAGTCCCACTAGTGCAAAGACATTTGCAGAGCACGTCTGCCTGCATTGCACACTCCAACTCATTATAACTAAGCCATTATACTAGCAAACAGTCAGTGTACCTAGTGGCATCCTAAACGTGGCTATTGGACTTTGCTATAGTCCCACTAGTGCAAAGACATTTGCAGAGCACGTCTGCCTGCATTGCACACTACAACTCATTGTTACTAAGCCATTATACTAGCAAACACTCAGTGTACCTAGTGGCATCCTATACGTGGCTATTGTACTTTTGTCAATTCACAGTATTGGAACGTTATTTGCAGCACGTCTGCCTGCATTGCACACTCTAACTTTTTTAAACTCAGCCATTATACTAGCAAACACACAGTGTACCTAGTTGTATCCTAAACGTGGCTTTTGTACTTTTGTCTATTCACAGTATTGGAACGTTATTTGCAGCACGTCTGCCTGCATTGCACACTCTAACTTTTTTAAACTCAGCCATTATACTAGCAAACACTCACTGTACCTAGTTGTATCCTAAACGTGGCTATTGTACTTTTGTCTATTCACACTACTGCAAATCTATGTGCAGCACCTCTGCATGACAACCTCGTGCTCTGTTTTTAATAAGCTATAATGATAGCACAAAATACTGCCATTTTGTGGCATCATAGAACTGGCTGTTGTATTCCATTAGTGCCCCACTGGTGACAAGCTATTTCTAGCACCTCTACATCACACCCTCATGCACATTTTGCTACGCTAATGTTATAGCAAACTCATGGAATTCATTGCTGCATTTCATAATTCGGAGGGATAGAAAGTCAGGCTTCCTTTAGCTTTTCCTTCTGTTCATAGACAGCATCTCCAAGACAAATTTCCCCTCCACGTCTAAGTGTGGAGAGGCAGCAAGTGCGCATGCGTGTGCCGATGTACCCCAGCTGCAGCATAATTACAGTGTTTCGCCTAGTGAGTATGCTCAGCCTGACTGTGCCATTCCTGACGCTAAGTCTTCATTTCGGGATACAGCGCATGCTCCCACACTAAGTGTGAAAAGCCTCTTTGCACAGGTGCTTGCATTCCGTGCCGGGTCTAAGTCCTGTTTTGTGCCTAGACACCATGCTAAAGCTGATAGTCTTTTTTCAGAGACTGTATTTCATGCTACTGAGCATGCTCAGGCACTTCCTGCATCAGAAACTAGGTCCGGTAATGAACTCTTTGGCCCTGGCCCTGATGTGGGGGTCCCATATAGACCACAGGGCATCAGGTGTCCTCCCAAATGGCTTGCAGAGGCCCACACCTATGACTTGTCATCGCATTATTGATGGTCAGACGATGACTGGTGAGGTGTTTGGGTCATGGCAGCCATGAGGTCATCATTGAAGTTGCGTTTCCAAATAGGACGCTAGTTATGCCACTCATGACGTGTCACTCTACTTTTGTCTATAGGAGGTGCATTGTGGTTCACCATGGTTTGGGGCGGACCCAGGTTATCAAAGGGGCTGGAGCCAACAAGGAGGTGCGCAGTCTTCTATTATGCTCCGAAAGAGCACACCTCCATGTGTTGAACCCATTGCGGCTTTAGGCCAGAGGTAGGCAGGGATAGGGTGGTGGATGCAGGCCACCACCACAGTTGGTAACGCAGAACGGTTAAGACCAGCTCCTGTCCTAACAGTCCTGCTTGTGCAGCCCAGTGGCATTAACAGGCCTGCTGCTGCTGATGCGCCTGCTGTCCACAGGTGTGGCCCCTACGCACACGGTCAGCGTACTCAATGGCCCCTGTGTTGTTAACAGGGAGTTCCTGGGCTGGGTGGGCATGTGGACCCTGTGACGCTAACAGGGCTCACAGTCTCCAGATCCGAATGGCGTCTAACTCGGTTCAGGCTACTATTAGTTTCATAGCCACACAGCTCTGTATCCTCCACCAAACCTTCCAGTTGCCAACCTCTCCTTTTCCAACTGGGAGCACGGTGGACACTGACTGCTGATGGGGATATATACCTTTCTCTTTCTTTTCTTATTAATTTTCGTTATATAGCGGTCACAGATTATATACCACTTTATCCAAATCTGCCAGTCCCACTGTAACAGATGTTGTTTCTTCAGCAAATGTTACAGTTGCTTAACCACCAAATCCACGGACCAAAATTTTTTTCCCCTTTCCAACACACCTGTTCCCCTTTCCAACAGCATCTGTCCTTTTCCAACTCATTTTGGGATATGACCAAAAGTGCAACTGTGCAGGGACACCGTACTCAACGCCATCTCAGCACAGCAGCCATCCCTCGGTCCCTCCGATGTGGACAAGTAAAAGACCATTTCCTCCTATCCATGACAAAGCGTTGAGATTCACTCTGTGCAGCACTGGTGTTTAGTGGAAAAGTAGATCTAAGATTGCGTACCACATTCTGCAGATACTCCTGTATACGTGCGTCTATTTCTATGGCAGGAATTAGTTCGGCAAATTTTGTCTTGTACCGGGGATCTAACAGTGTGGCAACCCAGTATTCTGGATTACTTTGAATTCGTACAATCCGAGGGTCATGTTGTAGGTAGTGCAGCAAGAATCCGCTCATGTGTCTTGTGCATCCAGGAGGACCAAGTCCTTGGTGTGTTGGTGGCAGAGAGGTGAGAATCGTGCATACTTCCTCTGTCCTCTACCCACAACCTCGCACAACCGAAATGTGAGCAAGCTCTCACTCATCTGCTGAGTCTTCCATGCCGATCGCCAGTTCGTCCTCCATTTCTTCATGGGCTCCTGCACTTTCATCAACACTTTTTGCTGATACTATGCGCCCTTGTTAATCCCTCTCCCTCACCATGACTGCCGCATAGGTGCCGCTGACCATCTGGACCTCGTAGATCTTGTTATCCCTTCCGCATATGACTCCTCCTGTACTTCCTCCCCTTCCTCTTGTCCCAACACCTGACTCCGAATAATAATTACAGTGTGCTCCATCATGTAGATGACCAGAATTGTCACCCTGAGAATGACATTGCCAGTGCTAAACATCTTCGTCGACATTTCAAAACTGTGTAGCAGGGTGCATAGGTCCTTGATCTGACACCACTCCAGCAGCGTGATCTGCACCACCTCTGGATCAAGTTATCCCAGGCTATATGTCTTACCGTATTTCAGCAGGGCTCTGCGGTGCTGCCACACACGCTGCAACATGTGCAGATTCCAATTCCTGCGTGTCGGAACATCGCATTTCCGGCGTTTAACTGCCAGACCCTAAGACTTCCGGAGTGATGAAAGTTGTTGAGCTGCTGTGTGCGCACGATGGAAGTGAGCACATAGTGAGCGTGCCCGCTGCACAAGTCCATGTAGGCCGTGATGGTGTTTTAAAAATTGCTGGAGAATTCGGTTCAACACGTGAGCCATACAAGGCACGTGTGTCACATTGCCCTGACGATGGCCCGCAGCCAGGTTTGCATCATTGCCGCACACGGCTGTTAAGTCACCAACGTAGTCCGCTCCGTCAATTTGTACTCCGGTTGCCAGGTGACAACGTGTTCCTTTCATGAATAGTGCTGATGATGGGAGAGTAGTCGATGCCAGCGGCGCAGGTGGACGCAGGTTATGCTCACCCACTGGGCTGCATTACCTTGACAGATGCAGAATCTCTGGCTGAATGTAGCTGGTGGGTATCTCACAGATGAAGTACCATCATTCAGCTACAACCAATGGGAAGACACCACACCCTTTTTTATGCCCATCCTGTCTGCAGACCACTGCCAGACATAGCTATGAACCTCTGGTTAATTTTACCCCCAGTTCAGTTTTATGATTTTGTGTGCTTGTTACCTGACTACTTTTCCTGCTTGCTGTTTATGTACCTTGTTGGCTGATACGCATTTCACCTCTGCTTGTTTTCTGATTCTTTCCTGGCCGTCCCATTCTGTTCCTGTTCCTCAATTAATGTTTTGACCCTGCCTGACTACTATTCTCTGGAATAGCGGTGTGACTCACATTTCCCATACATTTCAAAGTAAAACTTTGACTGCCTGATGGCATTGAGCTCTGCTGCCAGCATAGTAAGGAGGTGTGTGGTAGTCCTTGTGCGCAGTTGCAAGGAAGGGTGGCCTGACCACACAGGGTTTGCGCCAAGGTAGAGGACCCACACGAGGTTGAAGAGGCAGAAGCAGTGTATTAACTTCTACATACAGAACAAGGATTGAAACAACTCGTGGGGACGGCAAGACTTGTACAGCAGACCCTTCTCCATCTCTCACCATAGTTTGCCAGTGCCCAGTCAGTGACATGTAATGACCCTGTCTATGCTTACTGGTCCAAGTATCTGTGTTGAAATGCACCCTGTCGCACACAGATTTTCTCAAGGAAGTGGTGATGATGTTGTGTGCGACATGCTGGTGTAGCGCGGGCATGCTTTTCTTGGAGAAGCAGTGGTGATTGGGCATCTGGTACTGGGGCACAGCGACAGACATAAGGTCTGTAAAATCCTGTGTGTCCACTACGCGTAAAGGCAGCATTTCGGTAGCCAACAGCTTACAGAGGGATAGAGTCAACCACTTAGCTTTGTCATGGGTCGCAGTAAGTGGCCTTTTATTTGACCACATCTGAGGGACAGAGATCTGGCTGCTGTCTGTAGACGGTGTTGAGTAGGGTGTCCCTGGAAAAATGCAGGTTTGTGAGAAAAGTGCAGGCGGAGACATGATGTTGCCTTCATCTTGCCTTCAGATCTGTTCATCTTGTATCATTTTTAAAAAACACAGCAAGCAAGGGTTACTCCAAGCGGAGTCTACCTTTTTTCCCAAAATTGGGCACACAGACACCCCATCAGTGGCAGCACTTGTGCCCTAGTTGCAAACAGGATGTTTTGATTTGCATCAAGCACATTCCAAATCCACAAGCATTTACTCTCCCCAGGATGACACAGGGGTAGTAAATTCCTTCTGGATCCATGACTTGTTCATTTTGATGAACGTCAGTCTGTCCACATTGTCACTGGACAGACGCGTGCGCTTATCTGTCAGCACACACCCAGCAGCACTGAAGAAGACACGTTCAGAGACAACGCTGGCAGCTGCACACGACAAAATCTCCAAGGCGTAACTGGAGAGCTCTGTCAATTTTTCTAGATTTGAAGCCCAAAAGGAGCAAGGCTCCATTTGCAAAGTCATTGCATCGATGTTCATTTGGAGATACTCCTGTATCATCCTCTCCATCCGTTGACTATGTGTCAGACTTGTTGTCTCTGGTGGCCTTGCAAAGGAGGGTCTAAAAAAATTATGAAAAGATTCCATAAAATTGCTGTTACCAGCACCAGATACGGTCCTACTGGTACGGGTAGACTGTTGAAGATGACGAGGCCGTCCCATGTTTGTCAAGTTACAACTGGGAGAATCACTCCCTTCACCTGCACGGTTGTTTGGTGGAAAAGCCGAGCTAAGATCGAGTAACAGCTTATGCTGATACTCCTGCATACGTGCGTCCCTTTCTATGGGTGGAATTATGTCACAAAATTTGGACTTGTACCGGGGATCTAATAGTGTGGCAAGCCAGTAGTCATCATCACTTCTAATTTTGACAATACGAGGGTCATGTTGGAGGTAGTGCAACAAGAAGGCACTCATGTGTCTTGCGCAGCCATGCGGACCAAGTCCACGCTGTGTTTGTGGCATAGAGGTGCTAACCGTTCTTTCTTCCTCTGTCATCTCCCCCCAACCTCTTTCAACTGAAATTTGACCAAGGTCCCCCTCATCTGCTGAGTCTTCCATGTCCATGGACAGTTCGTCCTCCATATCTTCATGTCCTCCTGCACCTTCCTCAACATGTCGCCTGCTACCATGCGCCCTTGTTGATCCCTGTCCCCCATGGTCCCATGCCTGCCGCGTTGGTGATGATGAACGTCTGGACCTTGGTGATGTTGTTGTGTCTTGCGCATATGAATCCTCCTGTAGTTCCTCCCCTTCCTGTTGTCCCACCCCCTGACTACGAATAGTGTTTAGCGTGTGCTCCAGCATGTAAATGACTGTAATCGTCATGCTGATAATGGCATTGTCAGCGCTAAACATATTCGTCGCCATGTCGAAACTGTGCAGAAGGGTGCATAGGTCCTTGATCTGAGATCACTCCATCAGGGTGATCTGCCCCACTTCTGCATCTCGTTGGCCCAGGCTATACATCATGACGTATTGCACCAGGGCTCGCCGGTGCTGCCACAGTCGCTGTAACATGTGGAGAGTTGAATTCCAGCGTGTCGCCACATCGCATTTCAGGCGATGAACCGGCAGGCCGAAAGACTTCTGGAGCGATGCAAGTCGCTCTGCTGCGGCGCTTGAACGGCGGAAGTGAGCTGACAGTTTTCGTGCCCTGTTCAGAAGGCCATCTAGGCCGGGATAGTGTGTTAAAAATTGCTGGACGACAAGGTTCAACACGTGAGCCATACAAGGTACGTGTGTCACCTTGCCCAGGCGAAGGGCCGCACCCAGGTTTGCAGCATTGTCGCACACGGCCTTACCAGGCTGCAGGTTGAGTGGAGACAACCATTTATTAAACTCGGACCGCAGAGCTGACCACAACTCCTCAGCTGTGTGACTCTTATTCCCAAGACATGTCAAGCTAAAGACCGCCTGATGCCGTTGCGCTCTGCTGCCAGCATAGTAATGAGGGGTGCGTGATTCCTTCTGCGCAGTGAGAACGCTGGTGGCCTGACCAGGCAGGCTTGGGGCGGAGGTGGAGGACACAGATGAGGTGGAGGATGCAGAAGCTGTGGCGGAACTTGGACAGACATAGAATTGACACACAAGTCGTGGGGACGGCAAGACTTGTGCAGCAGACCCTTCACCATCTATCACCATAGTTACCCAGTGCCCAGTCAGCGACATGTAACGTCCCTGTCCATGCTTACTGGTCCAAGTATCGGTGGTGAAATGCACCCGTTCACACACAGAGTTTCTCAAGGAAGCGGTGATGTTGTGTGCGACATGCTGGTGTAGCGCGGGCACACCTTTCTTAGAGAAGTAGTGGCGACTAGGCATCTGGTACTGGGGCACAGCGACAGATATAAGGTCTCTAAAATCCTGTGTGTCCACTAGGCGGAAAGGCAGCATTTCTGTAGCCAACAGCTTACAGAGGGATAGAGTCAACCTCTTCGCTTTGTCATGGGTCGCAGGAAGTGGCCTTTTATTTGACCACATCTGAGGGACAGAGATCTGGCTGCTGTGTGTAGACGGTGTTGAGTAGGGTGTCCCTTGAAAAATGCAGCTTTGTGAGGAAAGTGCAGGCGGAGACATGATGTTGCCTTCATCCAAAGTTGGTGCTATCGATGTCTGAGAGAGCTGTACACACTCACTTGTTTCCCCTTCCAAACCAACTGACGACCTACCAAGCAAACTGCCTGTTGCGGTTACAGTGGTGGAAGTTGTGGGTGGAAAAACAGGTGTGACAGCTGTCCCCACAGTCCTAGAAGATGACGAGCGCGCGGATGCCCTGGAAGGGGCAGGCGGTGGATGGTTGGCTCCACTAGGCCGCATTGCAGCACGGTGAGCTTCCCACCAGGCCATATGATATTTATTCATGTGACGATTCATGGAAGAAGTTGTCAAACTGCTGAGGTTTTGACCTCTACTAAGATAACCATGCCAAATGTTACAGATCACATAATTTGGCCGATCTTTTTTTATGTCAAAAAAGGACCAGGCTAGGCAAGGCTTAGAGGCCATGCGACCTGTTGATCCACCCCGAATAATGCTCAGAGGCAGAGTGGTGGCTGAGGATGCAGTTGTAGACGTGCTACCAGTGCTCCGACTGTGTCCAGGAAGGCGCCAGGTTACTTCGACGTCGGTTGCATCCTCCTCCACCGCCTCTATTGACCTCCTCGAGTGTCTGACTGTGGGTTGACAGTAGGTGGGATCTAGAACTTCATCATCAATTGTTGTGTTTGCACTCCCCTCCCCCTCAGACCGAGTTTCTTCTTGCCCTGACCGAATATTTAAGTTGTCATCCCAATCGGGTATCTGCGTCTCATCTTCATCAGTATGTTCCTCATTGCCTATAACCACAGTTGTTGGAAAGGCAGCATTTTGGTAGCCAACAGTTTGCATATGATGAAAGTCAACCTCCAAGCCATGTCATGCCCTTCTAAAAGCATGTAAAACACAGCGAGGGGACTCCAACCACAGTCTCCCTCGTTGCCACTAACTGGGCCACACACACCCCACTTGACTGGCATCGGTTGAGCCCCCTTTTGAAAAAGAAAAAGATGCTTTGCATGAAGCACTCTCAAAAATACGCGTGCCTTTCCCGTCCCCTGGCTGACCCAGGGGAAGAAAAGTCCTCTGAGAGCCATGACTTGTTCATCTTGGTTCTTTTAGAAACACAGCGAGGGGACTCCAACCACAGTCTCCCTCGTTGCCACTAACTGGGCCACACACACCCCACTTGACTGGCATCGGTTGAGCACCCTTTTGAAAAAGAAAAAGATGCTTTGCATGAAGCACTCTCAAAAATACGCGTGCCTTTCCCGTCCCCTGGCTGACCCAGGGGAAGAAAAGTCCTCTGAGAGCCATGACTTGTTCATCTTGGTTCTTTTAGAAACACAGCGAGGGGACTCCAACCACAGTCTCCCTCGTTGCCACTAACTGGGCCACACACACCCCACTTGACTGGCATCGGTTGAGCCCCCTTTTGAAAAAGAAAAAGATGCTTTGCATGAAGCACTCTCAAAAATACGCGTGCCTTTCCCGTCCCCTGGCTGACCCAGGGGAAGAAAAGTCCTCTGAGAGCCATGACTTGTTCATCTTGGTTCTTTTAGAAACACAGCGAGGGGACTCCAACCACAGTCTCCCTCGTTGCCACTAACTGGGCCACACACACCCCACTTGACTGGCATCAGTTGAGCCCCCTTTTGAAAAAGAAAAAGATGCTTTGCATGAAGCACTCTCAAAAATACGCGTGCGTTTCCCGTCCCCTGGCTGACCCAGGGGAAGAAAAGTCCTCTGAGAGCCATGACTTGTTCATCTTGGTTCTTTTAGAAACACAGCGAGGGGACTCCAACCACAGTCTCCCTCGTTGCCACTAACTGGGCCACACACACCCCACTTGACTGGCATCGGTTGAGCCCCCTTTTGAAAAAGAAAAAGATGCTTTGCATGAAGCACTCTCAAAAATACGCGTGCCTTTCCCGTCCCCTGGCTGACCCAGGGGAAGAAAAGTCCTCTGAGAGCCATGACTTGTTCATCTTGGTTCTTTTAGAAACACAGCGAGGGGACTCCAACCACAGTCTCCCTCGTTGCCACTAACTGGGCCACACACACCCCACTTGACTGGCATCGGTTGAGCCCCCTTTTGAAAAAGAAAAAGATGCTTTGCATGAAGCACTCTCAAAAATACGCGTGCCTTTCCCGTCCCCTGGCTGACCCAGGGGAAGAAAAGTCCTCTGAGAGCCATGACTTGTTCATCTTGGTTCTTTTAGAAACACAGCGAGGGGACTCCAACCACAGTCTCCCTCGTTGCCACTAACTGGGCCACACACACCCCACTTGACTGGCATCGGTTGAGCCCCCTTTTGAAAAAGAAAAAGATGCTTTGCATGAAGCACTCTCAAAAATACGCGTGCCTTTCCCGTCCCCTGGCTGACCCAGGGGAAGAAAAGTCCTCTGAGAGCCATGACTTGTTCATCTTGGTTCTTTTAGAAAAACAGCGAGGGGACTCCAACCACAGTCTCCCTCGTTGCCACTAACTGGGCCACACACACCCCACTTGACTGGCATCGGTTGAGCCCCCTTTTGAAAAAGAAAAAGATGCTTTGCATGAAGCACTCTCAAAAATACGCGTGCCTTTCCCGTCCCCTGGCTGACCCAGGGGAAGAAAAGTCCTCTGAGAGCCATGACTTGTTCATCTTGGTTCTTTTAGAAACACAGCGAGGGGACTCCAACCACAGTCTCCCTCGTTGCCACTAACTGGGCCACACACACCCCACTTGACTGGCATCGGTTGAGCCCCCTTTTGAAAAAGAAAAAGATGCTTTGCATGAAGCACTCTCAAAAATACGCGTGCCTTTCCCGTCCCCTGGCTGACCCAGGGGAAGAAAAGTCCTCTGAGAGCCATGTCCACATTGTCAGTGGACAGACACGTGTGCTTATCTGCCAGCAGACCCACAGCAGCACTGAAGACAGGTTCCGAGAGAACGCTGGCTGCAGGACACGACAAGATCCCCAAGACCTACGTGGCGAGCTCAGGCAATTTATCAACATTGGAAGCCTAAAATGAGCAGGGCTCAAGTTGCACAATAATGGAATCGATGTTTCCTTGCATATACTCATATATCTGTGTGTCCTACTCTTTTTCCTTGTCCAGCTCTTTTGTTTTCGCATGAGTATATGTCCTTGTCACTTTCCCATGTGTTGTGAGTTGTTTGTGACCTTTTGGACACCTTTGAGGGTGTTTTCTAGGTGTTTTTCTGTGTTTGTGATTGCCTGCCATTGTTTCCTATGCAGTTCGAGTTCGGTTCGTCGAACGTTCGACGAACCGAACTCGAACGGGAGGTCCGTTCGGCGAACCAACCTCGAGCCGAACCGCGACCGGTTCGCTCATCTCTAATGTTTAATAGACTTGGTGATTGTCCAGGTGAGAGGGTTAGAGAGAAGAGACCAACGCAAAGGTAAATCAGGGGTAAAATTCCAGATATCTAGCTAAGAATAATGCAGATCATGAATTTTTTTTTTTTCATCTTTACAACTAATATTTGCAGCCACATGACCTGGTTTCCAGCAATGCATGACCTTAGTCTGCTTGTCTTTAGTAAACTGTTTGCAGGCTTTCTTGTGCATCATCTTTAGAAGAGGCTTCCTTCTGGGATGACAGCCATGCAGACCAATTTGATTCAGTGTGCGGCATATGGTCTGAGCATTGATAAGCTAACCTCCCCACCCCTGTAACATCTGCAGTAATGATGGCAGCACTCATACGTCTATTTTGAAAAGACAACCTCTGGATATGACGCTGAGCACATGCACTCAACTTCTTTGGTCGACCATGGCGCGGCCTGTTATTAGTGAAACCTGTCTTGTTAAACCGCTGTGTCTACTCCTGACTAGTCCTGATATTTTACCCCCTACCCCAGTGGGGCTGGGACAGGAGTGTGATTTATCCCACAGAAATAGACAGACAGGGGAAACCAAAACTGTGTCCTACAGCACACACGTAGGGTCGGTCCGGGCGTTGGCCATGGCCTGGGGTTGTAGTTGTGTACCCGTCGGACGCACTACATGAAACAGGGTTGGTGTGTATGGTGGTGCCGGTGTGGTTAGCTGAGGGCTTCGGGTTCTTTTCACAGGCGATGGATATCCGGTCGCAGGGAACCTGAGGCTGACCGGGGCAGGGTTGTAGCCCGCCGGGGCCGAGAGCGGGGATCCGGTCCGGAGGCTGTTTCGAGTGGACTAGTCCAGACAAGAGAGACAGACAGAAAGTGCAGAAAAAAGGGCCCCTGGCTGTATATCTGTGTGTGGGACCCGAATGCAACCGCTGGAGGCTACTGGTCACTGGCAACTTGGTTTACAATACTGACTCTGTGTGGTTACTGACCCTCCAAATCATCAGCAGCTCATCCAGCACCATGACAACCGAACTGTGAGTTTCCTGCTCCCTGCAATCCCTCACCATCCTCTGGGCCACGGGACTACACCTCCCCTAGCCATGGAGAGGATCCCACCTTGCTGCCCCGCTCCATCAGCCCGTGCACCCACATACAAGACAGCGGCGGTGTCACCATTCCTCACCACAACTCACGGGTGGTGTCACTGACAAAGACTCTATCCCCTGTAAATAACCCCTTTTCACTCATGGGCGACGGACGGCTGTGCGAGCCCCGGATCTGGCTGCCACTTGAGCCACAGCCACCTCCCGGATCCGAGCGCCTCGAGTGGCCCTCTGTTGTGGTCTGTCCCCCGCCCGAGACAGTGGCAAGGGGCACAGAACTGTCAAGGAGGACAGTCAGCGGCCTTGCACCATTACCGGGCTGGGACCAAGGCACGACGGGGTACGTAGACCCTAGGTCAGGGAGTAGCTTCAGGCAACCTCACAATTTACCCGAGGAGAACGGAGCCTTCGAGATCCGTTCCTACCTGCTCCAAAATCGGGGTACTAGCGCAACGAGGGGGATAGGACTTTCCACTCAAAATGGTCCAGAAAATCCCAAGCGTGAACCCTGAGAGCAAGCTCCCACAATTAGCCATAGTGGGGAGCGGGACCCCGCAGGTTTCATACTACCGGGACCAACAAAGAAGTAAACTTAGTGCCAGGAGGCAGGTCACGGATCACCAGGCAGCACCATTGGGGACGGGACCCGAACTAGCTCCCCTCAGCGGCAGTGGTGTCCAGAACTTTGGTTTATTCAGTTGTCGGTGTCAGCTTAATGGACTGAGTGAGCACACAAGTTACCCCATTTCATCCAACGTCACTCCCTTTCATTCACCGAGCCCCGGGGTATCCCCCCTACCCGTGGAGGGTCACAACACCTGTGTTATGGGACTGCCAATTGGTAGGGAATAGGTAGGCTATCTAGCAGTCAGGGCCCACTGTGCAGGATAATTTGCTGCTGGCGAAGGCAAGGTAAGGGATACTATACCAAGAGTTGTTCTCTCACTGTTACCTCACAGTGACACTAAGACTAAGTGCAGTGTTCACTGTTAACTCACAGAGACACGGCAAATGCCAAAATGATAAGAAGAGTGGACCTGTAGCTCTTGCCCAATTACAGGAACTACAAAGCCTATGTGGATGGTGCCCCAACCGCTGTCCGCTAACCAACTCCTCTGTTACCTCACAGAGGAAATGTAAGTTATAGTGCAGCAAGTGTGTGAATGCGAATAATATGGAGAGTGGACCTGTAGCTCCTGCCCAATTACAGAAACTACAAAGCATACGCGGATGGTAGCCCAACCGCAGTCCACTAACTAATACCAGTGTTACTTCACACTGATGTGAGTGCAAACAGTACTATCCGTACTGCTTAGGTTTAGTGATAGTCCCTGCCTGCACTCCTTGTGCTAACCACACAGAGGGGTCAGTGAGCTCTCTATGCTAACCTCACAGACGAATTAGAGAGACACTGAGAGCAGTGAGTGATGGCCCTGCCTGACCCTGCTCCTCTAAGGTAGATGGAAGTGGGCTGTAGTATAATACTAGGTGGTACTGAGACCCTACCTAACCCATTCCACTAAATTGCAAGGAAGCGGGTAGTATTGGACATCACACATGAGGCATCTACCGCATGCATGCACCAAGAACAACTGAGCGCCGAACAGTGTGCTGCAGGGGTCTTTATAGATGAAGCACCTCCCACAAGATGGGGGAGCTCCGAGCTTAATCCACCAATCATCAACAAGTTCGTCAAGACTGACGTCACCCGTGGCCAATCAGCAGCCAACATGTCATGGTCATGTGAGCCCGTGTCAGCGATGACGTCACTCACGGCCAATCAAAAGCCATCACTTAATAGTCATGTGATCCCATTTCACGACCAATGGACGATCGCCACGTGGTGAGCATGCTCAGAAGGGGCAAAAGGTGACTTAGAACAAAAAGCCTGCTTGCAAGCTCGCACATGCTCAGAAGCCCCACTACAGGACTTAGCGTCTGCCGCAAGAGCCTCACCGACTACCCGTAACAACCTGGCTGCCCTGTTCCATCATCCCCGGGTACTCCCAACTGTAGCGGTGGTACTCCTAATTACCACATACCACGGGTGGCGTCACGAACTCTAATACATCCCCTGTAAATACCCAATTCATTTGAGTGACCGCACGACCCCCGGGTCCGAAGACCCTTGAGCCACCGCGGATCCGGATCCGAGCAGCTCAGCTGCTGGCACGGGGGCGGCACACATCATTTTCCTTATTTTACATTGTAGGCTTGATTAAAAACTGTTTTATCTGCTACATATTTGCCAGGTCTTTTAGAATGAAACCCTGTATGAACACCCCCGTGTCACTGATTAGCAGCTGTATCTGTACACTGTACTTAGGCAAAAAGCTTCAGTCAGTGGTGGGGTGTATAGATGGGCCAAATATGGTCAAGCAGTCCTCTGATAATCTCTTGCTGATAAAACAATTAATTTATAAAAACTACTCGTAAGTGAAACATCGCAATTATCCGGGTCTCTTCCCCTGCATTACCTATTACATGAGAGGCCTCGCAGATGCCCAAGATCGGTGAGTCCAACTGGGTTTAAAAAATAAACCCCTTTTCCAACCCAAAATTGATCCTGGATATCTGGCCAGATGCCAGTCCCCATATAAGTCAACGGGAACCAGAATACGGTGCTTTAAAATGGAAACATGTATATGGCGCTTTAAAATGGTTGTAGAAGGGATCAGGGAATTGGAGCAAGCGCATTATACTTATCAGTCTCCAGCACAGCAGTAATGCTACTTCTGGGGTGCTTACGCTACTTACGGGGCCACTCATTATCCTTCATGCATATACACTGCTTTCCCTACCCACCGGATTGCCAGCATCTCTGATTGGTTGCAGTCAGACATTGCTCCACTCTATGTGACAGCATGTATGACTTCCTTCAATCAGAGGCGCTGTCTGTGTGTCTATAGTGTAAAAATAAATAAAATAATTAACATAGTGTCCCTCCATATTATGATATCCAGCACAGATAAAGCATACGGCTACAGGTTGCGGTCTCCAGCCGTGTGCTTATCTTGGCTGGGTATCAAAATAAGTAGGGCCACATACAGATTTTTTAAATTATTTAAATAAATAATTTTAAAAAGCAGCATGCAGTCCATCCCAATTTTGATACAAATAACCTGAGTGATGTCACAGATCTGCGCTGCGGTTCATTCTCTGCCTGAAGCCCACAGCGGGCAGTCATGTTCTATGCGCACGCTGTGCCTTCAGTGTGGATTTTTTGGGGTTTGTGTTTGTTTATTTATTTTCACTTACAGTTTAGTAATGGGGTGTCTCATAGATACTTCCTATTACTAATCTAGGGCTTAGTGGCAGCTGTGAACTGTTATTAACTCCTTATTACCTCGATTGTCACCGCACCACGGCAATCGTGATGAGTCAGGTAAAGTTCTGGGATAGTCGTATCTAATGGATGCAACAATCCAGAGTGGCTGCAGGCTTCTATTTTTAGGCTGGAGGGTCCAATAAGCATGGGCCTCCCCAGCCTGAGAATACCAGACCCCAGCTGTCGGCTTTATCATGGCTGGGTATCAAAATTGGGGGGACTGTATGCTGTTTTTTAACAATTATTTATTTAAATATTATAAAAAAGTT
Source organism: Anomaloglossus baeobatrachus (assembly GCF_048569485.1). Taxonomy (NCBI): domain Eukaryota; kingdom Metazoa; phylum Chordata; class Amphibia; order Anura; family Aromobatidae; genus Anomaloglossus; species Anomaloglossus baeobatrachus. The sequence goes on from NC_134364.1 coordinate 120,902,418, forward strand.
ATTTAACAATTATAAAAAAGCCACATGAGGTCCCTTTTTTATACACAGCCAAGATAAGCACAGGGCTGGGGGTTGCAGATAGATTCCCTTTGAAAGAGCTTGGGTGATGATGTCACTAGAGTTTTTTGTACATGCAGTACTTGAGAATACGTTTATTAGTTAAATTACTAGAGAGAGGGGAGCCAGCACGATCTGAAAATGGCATGCATCATATAAAAAGTGCAAATTCACAGATTATTCCAACTGTACTGTAATATAAATGAGATTTTTAGCAAATAATTGATCAATTCTTTGAGCCACCCCTGCCAACGTCACGGCAAATCTCAATAGGGGGGTCCTACTCTATATTCTGTATTTCATGTGCCATGCGGCCTCCTAGATAACGTTAAAAGCAGAACCATAATGGAGCACACATACCTGTAACCTGTATATATAACCGCTTCTATGTTGCAAAAAAGGCAATTGTGGATAGAGGCCAGCCCAGGTCCCAGCATGTGGAGCAAGCTCTACACATACCAGGACTATATCAGAACTGACCCTCCCAGTGCCAGACAGCAACCATTGATAAAGGCGGACCAGATCCAAGTATGGTGCTTAATTAGCAATGCCTGTGGAAAGGGTGAGGCAACTGAATGTGTACAGCTACCAACAAGAGGAATATATTGCAAACTAAGATCAGGCGTGCATAGCATGGTGGTGACTAGCCACCAGACATTTGTAGCATAACTACAACCAAACAGAGAGAGAGGGGAGCCAGCACGATCTGAAAATGGCATGCATCATATAAAAAGTGCAAATTCACAGATTTATTCCAACTGTACTGTAATATAAATGAGATTTTTAGCAAATAATTGATCAATTCTTTGAGCCACCCCTGCCAACGTCACGTAACCTGTATATATAACCGCTTCTATGTTGCAAAAGAGGCAATTGTGGATAGAGGCCAGCCCAGGTCTTGGATCTGGTCCACCTTTATCAATGGTTGCTGTCTGGCACTGGGAGGGTCAGTTTTGATATAGTCCTGGTATGTGTAGAGCTTGCTCCACATGCTGGGACCTGGGCTGGTCTCTATCCACAATTGCCTTTTTTGCAACATGGAAGCGGCTATATACAGGTTACAGGTATGTGTGCTCCATTATGGTTCTGCTTTTAACTTTATCTAGGAGGCCGCATGGCACATGAAATACAGAATATAGAGTAGGACCCCCCTATTGAGATTTGCCGTGACGTTGGCAGGGGTGGCTCAAAAAATTGATCAATTATTTGCTAAAAATCTCATTTTTTTTATTGTAGTACAGTTGGAATAAATCTGTGAATTTTCACTTTTTATGTGATGCATACCAATTTCAGATCGTGCTGGCTCCTTTTTTCTTAGTTAAATTACTGCAGATAAGATGAAAAGAAGTATTATATTAATAATGTAATTCAGAATCTATTGCACTTTACATTTCAATTTATCTAAAAATTAATCCTAGCTGTAAACCTCTGTTGTTTTGTGAATATTTTATCGTGATTTGTCATTATTCCACCACACACAGAATATTTACAGCTAAACCACAAGTACTTAGCATCTGGAAATTCACAGCTTTTAATTTCTGTTTCTTTCCTATGCAAGAGGATGATGTAAATGCCAACGCACAGAGGTTTTTATTACACTGTCAGGTGAGATCCGCTGCGGCACAAACTGCATTGTTCTAAATAAGTGTATCTCCATATATAAAAGTGTTTCCTAAATTTAAAGCTTCATACTGTATTTGTTACTATTCACCAGAGCTGAATGTAGTGTCATGCATATTTATTTCTGTATTTATTCTCCTATTTGTCAAACAGTAAAATACCAGAATGTATGTATGTTCATGAAATAAAAAATGGAATTAGAGAAGGCAAAGATGCATATAACTGGAGAACCATAAATAAAAAGAACAAACCATAATTACTTACCGGTAATGTGTTTTTTCAGAACCCATGACAGCACCACAAGAGAGGACAGGAAACCTACAGGATAAAAAGGCTGTACCTCTCACTACATTAGTTGGACCTCCAACGATGGACACTGTTAAACGTATCACTTAACCATAATCATTATATGCAAATGTGAGAAAATCAAAGCATAAACACAGGTGCAACACCCAAGTGCAGGGAGGGAATGTAAGGGTGCTGTCATGGGTTCAGAAAGAATACATTACCGGTAAGTAATTATGTATTTTTCATACACCCATGACAGCTGAAGTACATCAGTGATTTTGTTCCTGAAGAAGGAGTGAATTACTCCAAAACGCGTAGGAAAATAAAAATCACATAATCTCCTAAAACATTTGATTGTCGTCCTGTTCCACACGGCAGCGCAGTTTAACCCCCTTAACTCCTTGCTGTATATGCTTTAATGATTAAAGATATTTTACCGATATTGAATTTATAGGCTCAAATGGAGGATTTGTTAGAGCTGTCAGAACAAGATTGAGATCCCATGGAGGTAAAGCTATACTACAAGTAGATCTTGACCTGGAACAAGCCTTGATAAATCTGGTAATCCAGCCATCTCCTCCTAGATCATAATTATAAAGGGCCCCAAGAACCAACATCTGAACCATCAGAGTACTGACTGACAATCCTTTTTCTACACTTTTCTGAAGGAAATCCAAAATAGAGTTACCTGGTATTGACCCCTCCAGATTTGTTCCCATAGACGATAGAAACTTCTTTCAAGTTCTACTATAGATTTATGGGGTAACTGGTTTCCTACTCTAAAGAAGGGTGGAGATTAGATTGGGGGGAAACCCCTCTATTTTTCAGTAACGCCCTCTCAAATTCCATGCCATTACGGTAGATGCAACCTGTCTGGCTGGGGATGGTGATTCGGCCCTTGTGAAAGAAGATCTGGAAGTTTCCACAGTACTCATGGATTGGTGATCGACATCCTCTTTAACTAAAAGAACTACAGTCCTTTCGGCCAGAATGGAGTTATTAATATCACCCTTGCCCTGTCCTCCCTGATTTTTATTAGGATTGTCGGTATCAGAATTATCGGAGATAGGAAGACTAAGGCGGGCTTTGCACGTTGCGAAATCGCAAGCCGATGCTGCGATGTCGCATGCGATAGTCCCCGCCCCCGTCGCAGGTACGATATCTTGTGATAGCTGGCATAGCAAAAATTATCGCTATGCCAGCTTCACATGGACTCACCTGCACTGCGACCATCGCTCTGGCCGGCGACCCGCTCCTTCCTAAGGGGGCGGGTCGTGCGGCGGCATAGCGACGTCACACGGCTGGCGGCCAATAGCGGCGGAGGGGCAGAGATGAGCAGGATGTAAACATCCTGCCCACCTCCTTCCTTCCGTATAGCCACCGGCGGCAGGTAAGGTGATGTTCCTCGCTCCTGCAGCGTAACACACAGCGATGTGTGCTGCTGCAGGAACGAGGAACAGCATCATACCTGTCGTGGAAGCGTAATTAAGGAAAAGTCGGAGCCTGCACCGATGACACGATAACAACGCTTTTGCGCTCGTTAATCGTATCATCTAGAATTTACACACAACGATGTCGAAAGTGACGCCGGATGTGCGTCACTTTCGATTTGACCCCACCGACATCGCACGTGTGATGTTGCAACGTGCAAAGCCGCCCTAAGTATTAATGCCACGTTGCCATGGTCAAAAAAACATCCAGGAGTCAGTCAATGGTGATTTAAATCACTATTGACCGACTCCTGGATGTTTCTTTGACCACAGCAACGTAGCATTAATACCCAGTCTTCTATCTAGGATTTTGCTGTTACACATGTTGGGCTGCTGCAGCCAAATTACCGTGAGCATTTCACTTGGTTGTGATTCTCATAACCTGTCAAGGAGAACCATTCCAACAATCATCTTTATTTGCGATTCTCAGTTAAGACCCTGTCTTGCGTTGTTTTGTCCTCCTGGTAAACTACAATTATCAGATGGAAGGCATATACAGTTAGGTCCAGAAATATTTGGACAGTGACACAATTTTCGCGAGTTGGGCTCTGCATGCCACCACATTGGATTTTAAATGAAACCTCTACAACAGAATTCAAGGGCAGATTGTAACGTTTAATTTGAAGGTTTGAACAAAAATATCTGATAGAAATTGTAGGAATTGTACACATTTCTTTACAAACACTCCACATTTTAGGAGGTCAAAAGTAATTGGACAAATATCACTGCCTTAAGTCTGAAACCCATGGACATCACCAAACGCTGGGTTTCCTCTTTCTTAATACTTTGCCAGGCCTTTACAGCCGCAGCCTTCAGGTTTTGCTTGTTTGTGGGTCTTTCCGTCTTAAGTCTGGATTTGAGCAAGTGAAATGCATGCTCAATTGGGTTAAGATCTGGTGATTGAGTTGGCCATTGCAGAATGTTCCACTTTTTTGCACTCATGAACTCCTGGGTAGCTTTGGCTGTATGCTTGGGGTCATTGTCCATCTGTACTATGAAGCGCCGTCCGATCAACTTTGCGGCATTTGGCTGAATCTGGGCTGAAAGTATATCCCGGTACACTTCAGAATTCATCCGCCCAGGCCTTTTTGAGTTCCCAAGCTCACCAGTCAATTCCTTTTTTCTCAGAATGTACCCGACTGTTGATTTTGCTACTCCAAGCATGTCTGCTATCTCTCTGATGGATTTTTTCTTTTTTTTCAGCCTCAGGATGTTCTGCTTCACCTCAATTGAGAGTTCCTTAGACCGCATGTTGTCTGGTCACAGCAACATCTTCCAAATGCAAAACCACACACCTGTAATCAACCCCAGACCTTTTAACTACTTCATTGATTACAGGTTAACGAGGGAGACGCCTTCAGAGTTAATTGCAGCCCTTAGAGTCCCTTGTCCAATTACTTTTGGTCCCTTGAAAAAGAGGAGGCTATGCATTACAGAGCTATGATTCCTAAACCCTTTCTCCGATTTGGATGTGAAAACTCTCATATTGCAGCTGGGAGTGTGCACTTTCAGCCCATATTATATATAGAATTGTATTTCTGAACATGTTTTTGTAAACAGCTAAAATAACAAAACTTGTGTCACTGTCCAAATATTTCTGGACCTAACTGTACAAGACTGAAATTACACTTGATTAAAATGGCTTCCACCACATGAGGTCAATCTCTGGGATTCAGAGAGGAAAAATGTTTACATTTCTTGTTCTGTTTGTTTGCAAAAAGGTTCACTATTTGATTGAATATACAGTGCCTTGCAAAAGTATTCGGCCCCCCCTTGAATTTTTCAACCTTTTCCCACATTTCAGGCTTCAAACATAAAGATAAAAATGTTAATGTTCTGGTGAAGAATCAACAACAAGTGGACACAATTGTGAAGTTGAACGAAATTTATTGCTTATTTTAAATTTTTGTAACAAATAATAAACTGAAAATTGGGGCGTGCAATATTATTCATCCCCTTTACTTTCAGTGCAGCAAACTCACTCCAGAAGTTGATTGAGGATCTCTGAATGATCCAATGTTGTTGTAAATGACTGATGATGATAAATATAAGCCCCTGTGTGTAATCAAGTCTCCGTATAAATGCACCTGCTCTGTGATAGTCTCAGTGTTCTATTTAAAGCGCAGAGAGCATCATGAAGACCAAGGAACACAACAGGCAGGTCCGTGATACTGTTGTGGAGAAGTTTAAAGCCGGATTTGGTTATAAAAAGATTTCCAAAACTTCAAACATCCCAAGGAGCACTGTGCAAGGGATCATATTGAAATGGAAGTGTACCGCCCTGAGAGGGGCCCGGCCGCTTCCTCCGCTTGCTCGGGCCGAGCCGTTCGAGGTCCGGGCTCGGGTTCTCGGTGGCACGAGAGCCTCCGGACCAGGGGCCACGTCACTCTTGTTAAGGGAAGGTGGTTGTGTAACGGGTCGTGACGCCACCCACGGGTCGTGGTGACGGGGGATGCACCACCGCTGCGGCTGAAGTGATGGCGGGCTCGTCCGGGATCGGTGTTGCTGCCGCAGCTGAGATGTTAGCCCCTCCGTGGGTAGGGGCAGTGTGTCCCGGGGCCCGGTAGTGGGACTGTAAGGGGGCAGAGGTTGTCGTCGGGGTGCAGGGCGCCGTGCTGCGGTGTAGCGTCGTGCCCGGATGGCACTGGTGTACTCACGATTGATTCACACACAGAGTCAATGGTAAACCAAAGTTCAGTAGTGGTCGGTCCCCGCGGCCGGCTGCTGATGTCTCCTGTGGGGTTGATGGTGGCCCCTTTTCCCGTGCACCTCTGGATGTTTGTGTTTCTGCCCCCCTGCTTAAGCAGTGGTAGCCTGCTCCCCGGCATTGAGCTGCAGGAGGAGCCCTCGGTTGCCGCAGGCGCTGGCCCATCGGGTGTTTGGCCATTGGCGGTGGCGCTCACCAGGTCTCGGTGGGCTTTTGCCTTCTTTCGGGACTTTGGGTGTGGATGAACCCATGAGGTCCGGCCAGCAATCAGTCAATTTGCCTATACTCAGTGGCTTCTAAGCTAGGACAGGGTCTGAGTACCCTCCTGGTGGTGCTCTGGAACACGTTTGAATCCCCGGTTCGGGACCGGCGGGCTCCAACCCAGGCCCGGTCCATACGGTTCCGCCGGTTGCTGTTCCAGTACTCCTGCAGACGGCCACCATCGTCTGCCTGCCTGACGTTCTCCAAGAGGCCCAGGCTCCTACCTGGGTCCCTGACAGCTGCTCCTCTACCACTCACTGTCAACTCAAAAACTGATCTGTTTGAACTCCCTGCCCCAGGACAATAGTCTTCTCGGTGAGCGTGTCTTTCCGCCTGACTTCGCCCACCTGGTGTGCTCTACTCGCCCTGAGGGAGGCATCAGGTCTCCCTTTCGGGTGACATGTGTGTGACCTCACAGGGGATGGGGGGGTGTGTGTATGTGGTAGATGTTATTACCTGTGACCCCTGGGGTCCAGGGCGTCACAGAAGGAGTATGATATCACTGAAAATCTACCAAGACCCGGCCGTCCATCCGAACTTTCATCTCAAACAAGGAGAAGACTGTTGAGAGATGCAGCCAAGATGTCCATGATCACTCTGGATGAACTGCAGAGATCTACAGCTGAGGTGGGAGAGTCTGTCCATAGGACAACAATCAGTCATACACTGTACAAATGTGGCCTTTATGGAAGAGTGGCAAGAAGAAAGCCATTACTCAAATATATCCATAAAATGTGTTGTTTAAAGTTTGCCACAAGCCACCTGGGAGACACCAAACATGTGGAAGAAGGCGCTCTGGTCAGATAAAACCAAAATCAAACTATTTGGGCACAATGCCAAACGACACAGCTCATCACCCTGAACACACCATCCCCACTGTCAAACATGGTGGTGGCAGCATCATGGTTTGGGCCTGATTTTCTTCAGCAGAGACAGGGAAGATGGTTAAAATTGATGGGAAGATGGATGGAGCCAAATATAGGACCATTCTTGAAGAAAACCTGTTGGAGTCTGCAAAAGACCTGAGACTCGGACAGAGATTTGTCTTCCAACAAGACAATGATCCCAAACATAAAGCAAAATCTACAATGGAATGGTTCACAAATAAACATATCCAGGTGTTAGAATGGCCAAGTCACAGTCCAGACCTGAACCCAATTGAGAATCTGTGGAAAGAGCCCGAAAACTACTGTTCACAAATGCTCTCCATGCAACCTCACTCAGCTCCAGCTGTTTACAAAGGAAGAATGGGCGAGAATTTCAGTCTCTTGATGTGCAAAACTGATAGACACATACCCCAAGCGACTTGTACTGTAATCGCGTGGGGCTACAAAGTATTAACTTAAAGGGGACTAATATTATTGCACGCCCCAAATTTCAGTTATTTTTTTTTAAAAAATGTTTAAAATAAACAATAAATTTCTTTCACCTTCACAATTGTGTCCCACTTGTTGATTCTTCACCATAACATTAACATTTTTATCTTTATGTTTGAAGCCTGAAATGTGAGAAAAGGTTGAAAAATTCAAGGGGGCCGAATACTTTTGCAAGGCACTGTAGACTGATTTAAGACCTACTTTCCTTGTCTCAATTGGTAGCGACTCAAAAAGTCTGCCGTGTAGTTCTCCTTGACATTTATGTGAATGGCTGTCAAGGATTTTAGATTGTTCTCTACTAGTTAACATATTCTGCTCCTTATCCCCTTTAGGGACATGGATCATGTCCCCCCTTGATGATTCAAATAAATCACTGTCCGAGAGAACTTTCACATCATATCCTCTCAGGGAGGACAAGAGCTTTCTGTTACGCCCTGGCAAAATCATGTTGTCACAAAGCCTGCACAAATCCACCAAAATACAGGCCATTCTCCTCTTTGGCACCAACACAGTCCCCACACAGGTATTCACCAGCCAATCAGGCCTAGTCACCCCCCCAGGACAAGGGGAGGGATCGAGAAGAGCTTAGGAAGTGACAGAGCAGACTTTAATTTCAGTTTGAGCTGTAGTCAGTGGAGAGCTGACAGGAGGGACTTGGAGCTCCCTGGAGAGGGTGGTAGTCGGGGTTGGAGTTCCAGGCCACCGGACGACTGGACTAGCTATGCTGATTGGGTGGCAGCGAGAGCCACAGGCGACGGTCGCGGGGAACCTGAGGTCGACTGGGGCAGGGTTGTAGCCCGCCGGTGCCGAGAGAGGGGATCCGGTCCGGAGGCCGTTTCAAGCGGACTAGTCCAGACAAGAGAGACAGACAGAAAGTGCAGAAGAAAGGGCCCCTGACTGTATATCTGTGTGTGGGACCTGAATGCAACCACTGGAGGCGACCGGTCACTGGCAACTTGGTTTACAATACAGACTGTGTGTGTTTACTGACCCTCCAAATCAGCACCAGCTCATCCAGCACCATGACAACAAACTGAGTTCCCTTTTTTCTGCCTCCTAAAGACTGCTCCCTGCAATCACTCACTATCCGCTGGGCCCCGGGACTACACCTCCCCTACCCGTGGAGGGGTTTCCACCCTTGCTACCCCGCTCCATCAGCCACGGACACCCACATACAAGGCATCGGCGGTGTCACCATCCCTCACCGCAACCCACGGGTGGCGTCACTGACAAAGACTATGTCCCCTGTAAATAACCCCTTTTCACTCGTGGGCGACGGACACCTGCGCGAGCCCTGGCTCCGGCTGCCACTCGAGCCACAGCCACCGCCCGGATCCGAGCGCCTCGAGCGCCCCTTCGGTTGTGGTCTGTCCCTCGCCCGCGACATTTCCACTGCATTCCACATATTCCACTCCAAACAATTCTTTTGTGTTTGAGGAAACATAATTCTCTTCTCCCGACCATACCCCGTGGATAAGGTGGTCCTGCAGGTGTGCATCCAAACGCCTGGGACTTATGTCAATGGTGACCACTCTTGAAATTTTATTTATTAAGGGGATGCCTTTGGCTAGGTTCTCCATGTCTATTGATCACCGAAGGGATTTGACTATGCCACTTTGCAATGTTATCCTTCCATCCAAATGATCTTCTAGGATTACTTGGTTTTTTAGAATGTCCCACTGAAGAAACCTAGTATGTGCTTGGGCCCGAAGAACTGCCAGGATAGATGAGGTTAGGGGGCCAAGTAGTGACATAGCTCCTCTGAGAGACATACTGGGAGCCCTCACTGCCCTCAAAACCTGAGTGTGATTATTATTCTAACTTGGCAACTGGAAGTCGACGTTCTTGCATTCCTGAGTCCAATGTGAGACCTAAACAAACCTGTGTCTGGACTTAGCCTTGAGTTTTCAAGATTCAGAAGCCACACAATCTTTTAATGTAGAACAAACTTCTTGCAAATGTTTGCAGCAATGTAGGACTGAACTGCTTATGATGAAAAAATCATCCAGATAGGGAATAATGAGGACCACTTTTTCCAGAAGATGAGCCGTGACGTCCGTTATTATTTTTGTGAATATCCTTGGTGCTATTGCCAACTTAACTGGAAGGACTCTGTACTGGAAATGTTTGATTTTTCCATTCATAAGCAGGGCTACTCCGAAGATCTTCCAAAACAGCAATGTCCATGGGCAACTGGTAATAAGCATCTTTTAAGTCTAGAACCATCATGTGACAGTTCAGAAACAGAGCTTTTATTCTGGATTTCATAGATTCCATCTTGAAAGCCTGTCTTTGTAAATATTTGTTCAGTTTTTTAGGTTTAATAATGTACAGAAAGAAAAAGGGAGGAGTAGAACCCTTTCCCTTATTCTTGCATGGGTAGTTTCTGCACCAGACTAAGTATCTCTGTCGTGGGCGGAGGAGGGGACGCCGCGCTCTCCCACTGCTCGGGTCCGGCTGCCGCGGCTGCCGCGGCCTGCTGCTGCTCGGTGGCTCGAGCGATGGGCCGGATCCCCGGGACTCTAGCGGCGCTCCTCGCCCGTGAGTGAAAGGGGGGGTTTGATTGTGGGGGTTGTTTATTGTCCGTGACGCCACCCACGGTTGTGGTAATTGTGTGGACACCACCGCTGCTCTGGCTGGGGATCCCGGGAGTGGTGGTATGGAGCAGCCAGTTGTTGAATTGCCCCTCCGTGGGTAGGGGATTGGTGGTCCCAGGGCCCAGGGATGTGGGTTGGGGATGGTAGACATGCGGGCTATGGGGCCTGTGGAGGTGCAGGGGCACAGGGGCAGCGCTGTGCCGCACGGCACAGAGGTACTCACTCAGCCAGTAAACACGACACAGTTCTCGGTAAACAAATGGCTGGTTGGACGGGTCCCTCAGACGGTTGCGCTGCTGATATCCCCTGCAGTTGACGGTGACGGTCTCTTCCCTGCAGCTATGTGTTGTTGTTTGGTAGCGATGGGTTCCCACCGGTAACCCGCTCCCCGACTTGGATATGAGCCGGAGGAGCTCCACTCTTGCCCGCAGGCGCTGGCTCTGGGAAACTGGTGCCTTGGCGGTGGTGGTGTCTCCCCTCTACGGTTGGACTGTTGCCTTCAAATGGGACTTGGTTGTTGGGAGACAGTCGTCCCCTTCACTGACGTATTTGGCAAATTATGGCGACTCCTAGCCTTGCCGGGATCCGAAAGGCCCCTGCCCTGGTGCTGACTAATCTTCGTATACCGCTCCAGTACCGCCGGGTCACCACCCGTCCACGGTCCTTTTGGCAACCTCCAATCAGTCTCGCCTGCAGACGGTCACCGCCGTCTGCCAACCTTGCTGTCTCAGTCCGGGGCACACACCCGGACCAACTTCAGGATTCTTGCTGTCACTTTCTCTTGCTCCTTTACCACTTCCTTCTCCTCTCAACTCTAACACTCAACTGCCTGTTTTTCCCGCCTCCAGGGCTGTGAACTCCTCGGTGGGCGGAGCCAACCACCTGGCCCACCCCCTGGTGTGGACATCAGCCCCTGGAGGAAGGCAACAAGGATTTCTGTTTTGACCTAGTGTGTACCTGCAGGGAATGTGGGGTGCGTGTGATGTTGTGACCTGTGACCCCTGGCTTGCCCAGGGCATCACATCTCTGTCCCCAATGCCAACTGATTTCCCAGCGAGACTCTTGGATGTGTAAGAACAATCCTCTGTGGAGGAGTCTTTTGGAATACTACTGTAGAACGAACAATGGCAGGCACGGTACTGATTAAGGAACGTGCTTCTGACTGTGGAGCCCACCTACCAATGCTAAAGGAAACAATAGTCGTGCCCATTTCCCCTCCTTCCACCACCCCCCAGGTGAGGCACTAATTGGGATGCCCAGCTGAGCAACGGGATCACAGGGGAAAAGGGGGTCCAGCCACACCTACAGAGGCTAAATTCAGTGCCCGGGGTCAGTGATTTCCTCTTTCCCTCCGGCTGCCCCCCTAGAAGCTTTTGTCCCATCCTTCTTCCCTTTTAGACTCAGCATCTTCTTAATTTGTTCGTATTGTTTTCTTACCAAAATAATTGTATGTTAAATGAATAGAGATGAAACCCTTGTTATTGAAATTATGTCACAGCGGAAAAGGTGGAGAGGGGCAAAGGTCGTAACCGCTCGTTGGCTGTTCACCTGTCGGTCGCAGACAAGGTTGCGGCGACGAGCTCGTAATGACATTGAAGGGCCCTTCTCTACCTATGAAATTAATAAACTGTAACCAACCTGTTTTCACCTCATCTAGTCTGGCCGTGTTTTCAGTTTGGGATTGGCTGGAGGATGGAAAGGCACCATTTCAGACACGCGGGTCTCCACAGTCAGGAGATGCAGGACCGCACCACTGTATTACCTGTTCCTGTGCCATGATTGTCTGGAAGGAAGTGTAGGCTCCCCTGTGGACCTTATCCAGTGGTGCTCGCTGCGTGGAGAATACAAGTCCAGGTTAAATGATGAAAAAATCGTCAATCACTGAGACATAAAAATCTGGTCTTTCTTGAAAAAGTGCATAAATAGTGGGTCTAAAGTCAGGAACTGGCACTCAGGTGGACGACGGACGTTTCACGCGGCTGTGCTCCTATGGGTCCTTACCATACAGGTGGTGTTGGTTCACCTCCTCTTAAAGGGAGCACCTGGTCCTAATCACTACCATTAAAAACATCTGAACTACTAACATACAACAAGAATCAAAATAGCACACCATTGATGACCCATAACATAAACCATCATTGCTATCATTAAAGAAAAATAGACAAGTCATTGCGATCGTTTAAACCAAGATTGCCTTGGGCATTATACTTGATGATGAGTCTGGTCTCAATTTGCAATAGGATCCTGTGCAGATCCCCTCCCTGAGCAGGGAGTTTAACCCTCACGAGACTTGCAAAAGAAAGTGATTCTGGATCACCAGAGTGAGAGTCTCGAATACGATCAATAAACTATGGTGACCCTTTTCCTTTACCCATAGATTTGTAGTGCTCCTTAAAGCGTATGTACATAGGGAAAATAGTTTTTCCTATGTAGAATCTGCTGCAAGGGCAGATTACCACATAGACAATGAATTTACTCTTACAGGAGACAAATTGTTTCACATAGTGTGTATGTCGCGCCCAGGGAAGGGGGTACTCGGTCTTGGGCAGTTGCAAATGGGGATGTCACTCTGGTGGCCGTTGCCTGGTCCCATGCCCTGGGGCTTCTTTTGTAAAAGGGGGGTATTTACAGGGGAGATAAGAGTTAATGTCACGTGACGCCACCTGCAGGTTGCGGTTAAGGATAGAGAACCACCACTGCTACATGTGGGTACTCCCAGAGCTGCTGGTGTTTGCAGCAATGGTGTTAGGTCCTCCGCAGTTAGGGCTGTGACTGGGAGTTGATGAGGGATAATAACGGAGACCACACGAGGTTGTCTTTAACAGTCTCTACTCACTTGGACCCAAAAGTTGCTGGTTCAGGTCCCTTGGAGTATCAGTGCCAATGTAGTGACCCAGGTTGCTCTGTCCCCGGCACTCTCTGCTGGTTGGATCCCCGTAGCCTGGAGCATTTGGGGCCTGACTGTCCCTTTTGGGGTACAGTTTCCTTCTCCATACACCGGGCAGTGCGGACCCTGTGGGGAGGTAAGTGTCCGAACCCCGATCCTAGTTTACTGCTGATGCCCCCGGATTATTTGGTTCGGTGAAGTCCATGAAGGTGTCCTCACCAGGCAGGTATTTGTCAAGCTGAGTAAAACTGGTGCCTGATTTAGGGCCCTGTGCCCCGTGCGCGCTCTGGTCTCAGCGGTATCTCCGGTACCCGTCCTGGGGACCTCTCTCCTGTGCCCCCGGGTCACCGCTGTACGGACCCAGCTCAGGCACGTCCGAACACCTCACTTGTGTGCCACACTCTCTACACTCTCTACTGACTGATGACCCCTCCCACCCTCCTGGCTAATCCCAGGTACTCATTCCTTTCCATCGCGACCATCCCCTTACATGGTTAACCCTCTATGCCTGGTGTGGAGTGGAGAACTTAGGATTTTGGTTGTGCTTTGGTGGTATCGGCACTGGTACTCCAGGTCCCAGGGGGTAGGTCTTGCATCCCCAAGAAGATCCAATTCCTTGTAGTGAGTGTCTCAGGGGTGCTACATGTACAAGCCCCAATTTTAAGAGGATTTTGGTTTTTGTGCAATTTACAAAAGCGGCAATTTCAGCACCGAAAATTGCTGCTAATACAAGCTTAGTCCAGCCTATCTTGCGTACCGTCCCACACCATGAAGACGTCGTCCACATACCTGGCGTAATATGAGATGTGTTTCAAAAATGTAATGAATTTAGACAGCAGATGTAGGACCGCACCACCATATTACCTTCTCTTGTACCACGGCTGTTAGAAAGGAAGTTTAGGCTCCCTGTGGACCTTGTCCAGTGGTGCTTGCTGCGTGGAGAATACAAGTCCAGGTGAAAGGATGAAAAAAACGGTACTCACTAAGACATACAAATCCGGTCTTCATTGAAAAAGGTGTATATAAAGTGGGTCTAAGGCCAGGAGCTGGCACTGAGGATGGGCGACAGCGAGTGCCACTTTTTTCAGCCTTTCACCTGGACTTTTGGAATACTAGCCTCACGCCTGATTTTATGAGGACAGAAATCCATCCATTTGAGGAGATACTTTCCCAGGCAGGAAGAAAGAGGACGAGTCTTCTCCCCACCTGATGAGTCATTGGGAAGATTTCTTAGCTTCTTGGGAAGGGCCTCTGAGCATAAAATCTCTTCCTCCATTCTTTCGGTTGGGCCAACTGCTCTGATCTTTAGGGAGACCGTTACTATTATTTCTCCTCTTCCAAAAGGATCTCTTATATGTGGGAAAGGACAGGTTAGGAAAGCCTTTCTTTCTGTCCTCTGTTTTCTCCAGAATATAATCAAGAACTAAACCAAAACAGAAATTGCCCTTGTCTTCTAAGCAGTTTTGATTTTGCTTGCATGTCTCCTGGCTCTTCCAGCAGTACTTAGAAGGTAATAGGCAGCCACCCAATTTAAGGCACAAACCTTTGACCCTGAGATTAAGAGTCTCATGCTCTACCGACTGAGCTATCCAGATTTGACTCATCCAAGACAGAGGAAGACTGCCTGGATCGTTTAAGTCTATTCTCTTCTCCATGTCACAGGTATTTTAGAGAGCTCCTAACCTCCAATCTAATTATGAATCTTAGGTCTGAGGCAAACCTGGGGGGCTCATCACACAGCATCTGTTCTACACAACCTTGGTGGAGTCTTTTTGGCATACTATTGTGTGACGCCCTGGACTAGCCAGGTAGTCACAGGTAGGCCCTTGCACAAATGACGCTGCGCTCTCCCACTGCTCGGGTCCGGCTGCCGCTGCTCTGCGGCTGCTGCTGCTCGGTGGCTCGAGCGATGGGCCGGATCCCGGGGACTCTAGCGGCGCTCCTCGCCAGTGAGTGAAAAGGGGTGGTTTGGGTTTTGGGGATATTGTCCGTGACGCCACCCATGGTTGTGGTGATTGTGTGGACACCACCGCTGCTCTGGACGGGGATCCCGGGAGCGGT
The DNA here is from genome assembly GCF_048569485.1 of Anomaloglossus baeobatrachus. Classification (NCBI taxonomy): domain Eukaryota; kingdom Metazoa; phylum Chordata; class Amphibia; order Anura; family Aromobatidae; genus Anomaloglossus; species Anomaloglossus baeobatrachus. The sequence continues at coordinate 120,917,762 of NC_134364.1, forward strand.
GACAGGGAGCAGCTTTGTTGTTATTTCTCCCCTCCGTGGGTAGGGGGTTGGCTGTCCCGGGGCCCGGTGATGGGGTAGGAGTGGATGGCAGGTGGGTAGCGGGGCCTGATGAGGTGCAGGGTCGCAGGGGCAGCGCTGTGCCGCACGGCCGCAGGCGCTGGCCCTGGGAGACGGTTGCCCTTGGCGGTGGCGGTATCTCCCCTTCTCGGTTGGACGGTTGCCTTCTATCGGGACTTGGCTGTTTGGAAACCCGGAGGTCCCCTTCACTAACGGATTTGGCAAATTCACGGCGACTCCAAGCCTTGCCGGGATCCGAAAGGCCCCTGCCAATGGTGCTGGCTTCTCTTTGTATGCCGGTCCGGTACCGCCGGGTCACCACCCGTCCACGGTCCTTACGGCAGACTCCAATCGGCCTCCACTGCAGACGGTCACCACCATCTGCCAACCTTGCTGTCCTGTCCGGGCCACACACCCGGACCAACTTCAGGCTCTTTGCTGTCACTTTTCTCCTCTCACTTGCTCCTCTACCACTCAACTCCTCTCACTTCCTCCTCCACACTCTAACTCTCCTCTCACTTCCCTAGCTTCACTCTAACTGCCTGTGTTTTCCCTCCTCCAGGACTGTGAACTCCTTGGTGGGTGGAGACCAACCGCCTGGCTCCACCCCCTGGTGTGGACAACAGCTCCTGGGGAAGGCAACAAGGATTTTGTGTTTTGACTTTGATGTACCTACAGGGAGTGTGGGGTGTGGTGGTGTTGTTACCTGTGGCCCCTGGCTTGTCCAGGGCGACACATTCCCCCTTAGCAAAATGTAGACCGTCCTCGGGCTGCCCGTCCATCACCGGTTTTATTTTTCTGCAAAAAGATAAGAAAAACGGTAACACATACAATTATACTAACTTCATCCCACAACGGGAGGCACTTTTCTTAAATGTTTCAAACGGTTTCAAACGGTTACGGCTTCCGCTCTCTCCCACCCAAGCAACCTGGCCCTGATGCTGCCCCTAAGAAAACAGGCAGAACCCCTTGACCCCAGTCCTGCACCAAGTTACCCGAGCGGGATCTGTCCTTTCCAGGGGACCCACGTCCATGGGGAGCCCCTGGAACCCCCAGAGGGTAGCCACTGGTTCCGGTGGTGGCTGGGCCCCAGCCTGCTCCACTGCGGGCCCTCCCTCCAATCTGCCTCTCCGGAGGCGGCAACGATAAAGCCAAAACAACAACATTATTATTTACATCCCACAAGTTTGTGGTTGACCTGCAAGTTCTCAGGCATGTTCATAGAAGTTCCTATGCAAGGTGAAGAGGGTCCCAACGGGGACCAGTTGCCGGCTACGACCGGTTCAATCAGCAGGTTAATCAGGTTAATCTTCGGTAATCATTCACTTTCATTTTTCAAAAACTTTCAAAACTTTTAAACACATACAGGTGGTTACCCTCCCCCTAGATAGTAGTTTCCCTGTACCTAAGTGGGGGTCTACCTAGTTTGGGACGAGTGGATCTCCTGGGTCCAGTGTCAGTGGGGGTAGGCAGTGGGGTAGAGGGAACAATCGGTTCCTCCTCCCTGCTATCGTGTGGGGCAGGCGGAGGCATAGGGGAGTTGGGTACAGGTTCATCCCTGGGCACTGGCACTGGCTCACGGTTGACTGCCTCCATTACTTCTTCATCCACAGGTTGTGGGAACAGTATCACTGGAAGAATCACCGCGCCGTTCTGTGTAGGCCAGTCCGCTGGGAAGTCACCCATCACGGTGTGGATTACGTCTTTTGCCTTCTCCGCTGGTGGAGGAGCCGGAACTTCAGCCGCTGCCCTCAATGCTGGTGGGCACCTTTTCAGATGGTCCCGGGAAACCGTGGCCAAAGTGCCCCCTTGGTCACGACTGATCTGGTAGGCCTTCCCATCTTCCCATCCTGTGGGCTGTATGACGTATGGGGTTTGTTCCCATTGATCATCCAGCTTGTGGGTTCTCCTCTTCCGCTTCAGCACTACATCTCCAGGCTGGAAAGGGCCAGCAGACGCCTTCTGGTTGAAGCGCTGCTCTTGCTGTTTCCGACTCCGACTCAAGTTCTTCTCGACATATTCTTGAATCTGTCGGTATTGCACCCTCCGCCGAGTTTCCCATTCAGCTGTCGAAGGGAGTGCTTCTGGGGCCTCCAATCCCATGTCTAGATCCACCGGTAGCAGACCGGGGCGAGCCCTCATCAGGTATGCTGGGGTACACTTCGTTGAGCTGGAAGGGATATTGTTGTACATATCGACCAAGTCAGGTAGCTTCTCCGGCCACAGGTTCCGCTCTTCTAGCGGCAATGTCTTGAGGAGGCCCAGGACCAAGTGGTTCATCTTCTCACACATGCCGTTGGTTTGGGCATGGTAAGGCGTGGTTCGGATCTTCTTGCAGCCGTACAACTGACAAAACTCATGGAACACCTCTGCTTCAAAGGCCGGGCCTTGGTCAGTAAGCACCTTCTCAGGGTATCCATGTGGTTGACAGAAATAAGCCTGGAACGCTCTAGCGGCGGTACGGCCAGTTAGGTCTTTAACTGGAACAACCACCATGAACCTCGAGTAGTGGTATACTATGGTTAGAGCATAGGTGTACCCACTTCGGCTGGGGGTGAGCTTTACATGGTCCAGGGCGACCAGCTCCAGCGGTTGATGTGTAACGATCGGGTGTAGGGGCGCCTTCTGGCTGGCCTCGTCCTTCCTTCTCAGTGTGCAAGGACCGCACTCTCGGCACCAGGCCTCTACAGACTCCCGCATCCCACTCCAATAGAACCGCTCTCAAAACAGCATTTCCAGCTTTCTCCATCCAAAGTGTCCGGCACCATCATGGTATGCTTGTAAAACGGTGGGCACATTAGCTTGGGGAATCACCAACTGGCGGATTTTCTCATGAGTCTTCGGGTTAATCAGCTCACGGTACAACTTCCCCCGGTGTAGATACAACCGGGTCCGTTCTCGCCACAGGCGCTGGGCTTCAGCTGGGGCGGCAGGGTCTATCCCAGCAGCACCTTGCTCCACCAAGGTCTTAACTAGGCGGACAGCGGGCGCCTGGTTTTGAGCTTCCTGCCACTCCTGACTGGGCAGCGGGTCCAGACTCGCCCGTTGCTGGTAGACGTGCACCTTCTCAGTTGGTGGCTGGTGAAATGCAGGCAACTCGATCTCTTCGAGGTCGTCATCCTCGCACCCCGTTTCTGACAAGTGGGGCATCCGAGAGAGTGCATCAGCGTTAACGTTGGCACGACCGGCCCTGTATTTGATGGTGAAATCGTAGTTGGCTAGCCTGGCCACCCACCGCTGTTCCAGCGCGCCCAACTTGGCCGTGTCTAGGTGGGTCAGCGGATTGTTATCCATGAAAGCGGTGAACTTGGCTGCGGCCAGGTAATGGCGGAACCGCTCGGTGATAGCCCACACCAGCGCCAGGAGCTCGAGCTTGAAAGAGCTGTAGTTCTCAGGGTTCCTTTCAGTCGGTCGGAGCTTTCGGCTAGCATAAGCAATCACTTTTTCCTTCCCGTCTTAGACCTGGGATAGGACTGCCCCCAAACCCACATTGCTGGCGTCAGTGTAGAGAATGAATGGGCGGCTGTAATCAGGGTACGCTAGGATCTCCTCTCCGGTCAAGGCCGCTTTCAGCTGGCGGAAGGATTCCTCATGCCTCTCTTCCCACACCAGTGGGGCTCCGAGGGGTCTACCACCTTTGGTCTGTCCCACCAATGTATCGTGTATCCCTTGATGAAGCGACGGTAGTACCCTACCAGACCCAGAAACTGCCTTACTTCCCTCACTGTGGTTGGCCTCGGCCAGTCTTGGATGGCAGTGACCTTCTCGGGGTCGGGGGCGACACCTTCTGCTCCCACTACATGCCCCAGGAACTGCACTCTGGGTTTCAGCAGATGACACTTGGAGGGCTTCAATTTCATCCCGTACTTGGCAAGGGATGCGAACACCTCGGCTAGGTGCTCCAGGTGGGTCTCATATGTCTGTGAATACACAATTACATCATCCAGGTACAACAGGACGGTCTCAAAATTCAGGTGCCCCAAACAGCACTCCATCAGCCGTTGGAAGGTACCAGGGGCATTGCACAGCCCGAACGGCATACTGTTGAATTCACAGAGTCCCATAGGGGTGGTAAAGGCAGTTTTCTCTCGGTCTTCGGGCGCCACGGCCACCTGCCAGTACCCACTGGTGAGGTCAAGGGTGGAGAAGTAGTTTGCGGTTCTCAGCGCGGACAAGGACTCCTCGATACGGGGCAGAGGGTAGGCATCTTTATGCGTTATCTGGTTAATCTTCCGGTAATCCACGCACATCCGCATGGTGCCGTCCTTCTTCTTAACCAGCACCAACGGGGCGGCCCAGGGACTACAGCTGTCCCTGATAACCCCTGCCTCCCTCATGTTCCTCAACATGTCCTTGGCGCACTGGTAGTGTGCAGGGGGAATGGGCCTGTACCTCTCTTTGATAGGGGGATGTCCACCGGTAGGGATATGGTGTTGGACCCCTTTAATCTGCCCGAAGTCTAGGGGATGTTTGCTAAAAACTTGCTCGTACTCCCGTACCACCCTGTATACCCCTTCTTTGTGATGTGTAGGGGTATCGTCAGTGCCCACGTGTAGCTGTTGGTGCCACTCGTCTAACTCCCCTTGGGGCGGGTGAGTGCTGGTAGTAGGTAGTGAAACTGGAGGAGCCGCTTCGTGGATGGTGTGGGGATCTAGGGTGAGCAACTTGGCAAGTGTGACATACCGGGGAAGCCTGACTTCTTCCTCCCCACAGTTCAGAACCCTCACGGGCACTCTCCCCTTCTTTACATCTACCACCCCTCGGGCGGCCATTACTGTGGGTTAGTGCTCGGAGGGCATGGGCTCTATCATGGCAGGGTAGTCACGCCCCTGAGGCCCTACTGCTGCCCTACACCAAATCATCATCTCACTCCTAGGGGGCATAGTCAACGAGGCAACATCCATCTCTCTCACCCCACCAATCTCTCCTCCTGTCGAGTTCACATGCTGGCGGTACATCAAGGCTCGGATCTCACGCTGCACAGCTCTTTGTCGGCTCCCCGCTGCCGTGGCGGCCAGCTGCTGCAGTAGGGTCAACACATCGCTCATACAGTGCTCCATCACATTGGTTCCTAGCACTATCTTCGGGTTATGATCACTAGGTTCATTCATTATCACAATCATACCCTGGTGTTGCAGTTCAGCTCGCCCCACAGTCATGGCCACTTGTTTATATCCCACTTGGGTAAATGGGAGTCCATCAGCAGCAATCAGCATTATACTAGCATCTGGGGGAGCCAGCTCGTCTTTCCCCCAATACCGTTGGTACAGTGTGTATGGTATAGTGGTTACCTGTGATCCAGTGTCCAGGAGAGCCATCACCGGTATGCCGTCCACAGCCACGGGAATGATAGGCCGGGCCCCGATGTACCAGTCCCGCCAGTCTGGGGGGCCATGGGGTTCTACTCCTGAGGATTGGCTCGTGGCCCCAGGGGTTGCTCGTTTAACGGACACCGTCGGGCATAGTGGCCGGGTTTGCTGCACCTGTAACAGATCGGGGGTCCATACCGTGAGTCATTGATTCTTCTCCGCTGCATCCAGGGGACGTCCTCAGGACGGTCAGCCAGCTGTATCTTTGCCGGAGGCTGGGATCTGGTCTGAGGCTGGAGTGCGGCGAGGATCTTGGCGAGGTCTCCATCCATGCGGTGGACCTGGGCAGCCAGTTCTTCCATCGTGCTGCTGGGAGCTGTAGGTACTGGGGATGCTAGTAGGGCAGGGGCCACCACGACGGGGGCCGTCTCAACTGGCCACGGTGCTGGTTCCAAGACTTCCGAAGCCGGGGGTTGCATAGCTTTAATGGCCCGTTCCTTTAACACAGCAAAGTCCACATCAGGGTGTTCTAGGGCCCACAGCCGGAGTTGTTTGCGATCCTCGGAGGACCTCATCCCCTGCACAAATTGCTCTATTAACATTTTGTTGCTGTCCGCCTCATTGATGGTGTTCACTCGCTTCAGTGTGCGGAGGGCGGTTTGCAGACGTAGAGCGTAGTCCCGAATGCTGTCCACAGGCCGTTGCCGACATTGGTAAAACTGCATCCTCAGCTCGGCTTCGGTACGGGTCTCAAAGGTAGTCTGTAGTTTCTCAAAGATGGTGGCTACAGAGAACCGGTCCCCCTCGGCCCAGGTCTCCGCCTCCTGCTCAGCCGCGCCGGTTAGCTGCCCCAGCACTACTGCTGCACGATGCTTATCAGTCAGGGGGTACAATTCTAGGAGCGGGCTACGTTTCTTCCGGAAGACCTGTAACGCATCAGGTTTCCCGTCGTACTGCGGAAGCCAGGTAGCTCCGGGCACATAGGGCAAGGAGAACGGCATCACCTGAGCGAGAGCTGGGAAAGCGGCACCCCCCGCCAGCGCGGCCGGGACCTGGGCAGGCCCATTCCCATCCACGGGTGCCACCGCGGCTGCGACCGCCGCTCCTCCAGCAGCTCCGTCGGGTGCAGACATCTTGTTTCCGTCCCCTTTAGCCTCTTTCCGGCTCCTCCTCTATCGGGGCGGGATTTTGGCCTTCGCGCCTCCACTACTCGAGGAGACGCTCGAGCGGGAACTTTTCGCGCCAAAGATGGCGGCTTCTGAAATTTTCTGGCCGGACACCTCCGGCGGTAACAAGGCGCACATCTACCAGACGGCAGAGCGGTAAGATCCTGTTCGTGACGCCAAGTTGTCGCGGGCGGAGGAGGGGACGCTGCGCTCCCCCACTGCTCGGGTCCGGCTGCCGCTGCTCTGCGGCTGCTGCTGCTCAGTGGCTCGAGCGATGGGCCGGATCCCGGGGACTCGAGCGGCGCTCCTCGCCCGTGAGTGAAAAGGGGTGGTTTGGGTTTTGGGGATATTGTCCATGACGCCACTCACGGTTGTGGTGATTGTGTGGACACCACCGCTGCTCTGGACGGGGATCCCGGGAGCGGTGACAGGGAGCAGCTTTGTTGTTATTTCTCCCCTCCGTGGGTAGGGGGTTGGCTGTCCCGGGGCCCGGTGATGGGGTAGGAGTGGATGGCAGGCGGGTAGCGGGGCCTGATGAGGTGCAGGGTCGCAGGGGCAGCGCTGTGCCGCACGGCACGGAGGTACTCACTCAGCCCAATGATGATGACACAGTTCACGGTAAAACAAGCGGCTGGATGGACGGGTCCCTCGGACGGCTGCGGTTGTTCCTCCCTGCAGGTTAGTGATGACTGTCTCTCCCTGCACCTAAGTTCAGTGTTGGTAGCGATGGGTTCCCACCGGTAACCCGCTCCCCGACCTGGATGTGGGCCGGAGGAGCCCCTTTTGCCCGCAGGCGCTGGCCCTGGGAGACGGTTGCCCTTGGCGGTGGCGGTGTCTCCCCTTCTCGGTTGGACGGTTGCCTTCTATCGGGACTTGGCTGTTTGGAAACCCGGAGGTCCCCTTCACTAACGGATTTGGCAAATTCACGGCGACTCCAAGCCTTGCCGGGATCCGAAAGGCCCCTGCCAATGGTGCTGGCTTCTCTTTGTATGCCGGTCCGGTACCGCCAGGTCACCACCCGTCCACGGTCCTTACGGCAGACTCCAATCGGCCTCCACTGCAGACTGTCACCACCATCTGCCAACCTTGCTGTCTTGTCCGGGCCACACACCCGGACCAACTTCAGGCTCTTTGCTGTCACTTTTCTCCTCTCACTTGCTCCTCTACCACTCAACTCCTCTCACTTCCTCCTCCAAACTCTAACTCTCCTCTCACTTCCCTAGCTTCAATCTAACTGCCTGTGTTTTCCCTCCTCCAGGACTGTGAACTCCTTGGTGGGTGGAGACCAACCGCCTGGCTCCACCCCCTGGTGTGGACAACAGCTCCTGGGGAAGGCAACAAGGATTTTGTGTTTTGACTTTGATGTACCTACAGGGAGTGTGGGGTGTGGTGGTGTTGTTACCTGTGGCCCCTGGCTTGTCCAGGGCGACACATTCCCCCTTAGCAAAATGTAGACCGTCCTCGGGCTGCCCGTCCATCACCGGTTTTATTTTTCTGCAAAAAGATAAGAAAAACGGTAACACATACAATTATACTAACTTCATCCCACAACGGGAGGCACTTTTCTTAAATGTTTCAAACGGTTTCAAACGGTTATGGCTTCCGCTCTCTCCCACCCAAGCATCCTGGCCCTGATGCTGCCCCTAAGAAAACAGGCAGAACCCCTTGACCCCAGTCCTGCACCAAGTTACCCGAGCGGGATCTGTCCTTTCCAGGGGACCCACGTCCATGGGGAGCCCCTGGAACCCCCAGAGGGTAGCCACTGGTTCCGGTGGTGGCTGGGCCCCAGCCTGCTCCACTGCGGGCCCTCCCTCCAATCTGGGACCCTATATAACAAGAAAAAACAGCATAAAAACAACCTCCACTCAAAAATATTATGTATTGCAAAGTGTGCACAGTACCAACATTCCAAGCTGTACTATTGAAAAAATGAGATTTTTGGCAAAAAATTGCAATTTTTCGAGCCACCCCGCCAACGTCACGGCAAATCTCCTGGGGCAGTCCTAACACTAAAATATTTTTATTTAAAGTGTGCCATGTGGCCTCACATATGCAAAATTAGGACTGCACAGCACGTACCTTGTGCTTTTCAGTCACCGTCTCCATGACTGATTCATGGTTGTGGGCGGGACAGGCCCGAGCACATGCTGCTTAGAATAAATAGCCAGTGGACGGGGTTGGATGGCAAGTGTGAACAGCCACCAACCGCCAAAAATCAGGACAGATGGAAAAATAAACATGAGGTGCACTGCAAGATGAGAACCAAGATTTGCCGTGACGTTGGCGGGGTGGCTCGAAAAATTGCAATTTTTTGCCAAAAATCTCATTTTTTCAATAGTACAGCTTGGAATGTTGGTACTGTGCACACTTTGCAATACATAATATTTTTGAGTGGAGGTTGTTTTTTTCCTCCCTCCAATCTGCCTCTCCGGAGGCGGCAACGATAAAGCCAAAACAACAACATTATTATTTACATCCCACAAGTTTGTGGTTGACCTGCAAGTTCTCAGGCATGTTCATAGAAGTTCCTATGCAAGGTGAAGAGGGTCCCAACGGGGACCAGTTGCCGGCTACGACCGGTTCAATCAGCAGGTTAATCAGGTTAATCTTCGGTAATCATTCACTTTCATTTTTCAAAAACTTTCAAAACTTTTAAACACATACAGGTGGTTACCCTCCCCCTAGATAGTAGTTTCCCTGTACCTAAGTGGGGGTCTACCTAGTTTGGGACGAGTGGATCTCCTGGGTCCAGTGTCAGTGGGGGTAGGCAGTGGGGTAGAGGGAACAATCGGTTCCTCCTCCCTGCTATCGTGTGGGGCAGGCGGAGGCATAGGGGAGTTGGGTACAGGTTCATCCCTGGGCACTGGCACTGGCTCACGGTTGACTGCCTCCATTACTTCTTCATCCACAGGTTGTGGGAACAGTATCACTGGAAGAATCACCGCGCCGTTCTGTGTAGGCCAGTCCGCTGGGAAGTCACCCATCACGGTGTGGATTACGTCTTTTGCCTTCTCCGCTGGTGGAGGAGCCGGAACTTCAGCCACTGCCCTCAATGCTGGTGGGCACCTTTTCAGATGGTCCCGGGAAACCGTGGCCAAAGTGCCCCCTTGGTCACGACTGATCTGGTAGGCCTTCCCATCTTCCCATCCTGTGGGCTGTATGACGTATGGGGTTTGTTCCCATTGATCATCCAGCTTGTGGGTTCTCCTCTTCCGCTTCAGCACTACATCTCCAGGCTGGAAAGGGCCAGCAGACGCCTTCTGGTTGAAGCGCTGCTCTTGCTGTTTCCAACTCCGACTCAAGTTCTTCTCGACATATTCTTGAATCTGTCGGTATTGCACCCTCCGCCAAGTTTCCCATTCAGCTGTCGAAGGGAGTGCTTCTGGGGCCTCCAATCCCATGTCTAGATCCACCGGTAGCAGACCGGGGCGAGCCCTCATCAGGTATGCTGGGGTACACTTCGTTGAGCTGGAAGGGATATTGTTGTACATATCGACCAAGTCAGGTAGCTTCTCCGGCCACAGGTTCCGCTCTTCTAGCGGCAATGTCTTGAGGAGGCCCAGGACCAAATGGTTCATCTTCTCACACATGCCGTTGGTTTGGGCATGGTAAGGCGTGGTTCGGATCTTCTTGCAGCCGTACAACTGACAAAACTCATGGAACACCTCTGCTTCAAAGGCCGGGCCTTGGTCAGTAAGCACCTTCTCAGGGTATCCATGTGGTCGACAGAAATAAGCCTGGAACGCTCTAGCGGCGGTACGGCCAGTTAGGTCTTTAACTGGAACAACCACCATGAACCTCGAGTAGTGGTATACTATGGTTAGAGCATAGGTGTACCCACTTCGGCTGGGGGTGAGCTTTACATGGTCCAGGGCAACCAGCTCCAGCGGTTGATGTGTAACGATCGGGTGTAGGGGCGCCTTCTGGCTGGCCTCGTCCTTCCTTCTCAGTGTGCAAGGACCGCACTCTCGGCACCAGGCCTCTACAGACTCCCGCATCCCACTCCAAAAGAACCGCTCTCAAAACAGCATTTCCAGCTTTCTCCATCCAAAGTGTCCGGCACCATCATGGTATGCTTGTAAAACGGTGGGCACATTAGCTTGGGGAATCACCAACTGGCGGATTTTCTCATGAGTCTTCGGGTTAATCAGCTCACGGTACAACTTCCCCCGGTGTAGATACAACCGGGTCCGTTCTCGCCACAGGCGCTGGGCTTCAGCTGGGGCGGCAGGGTCTATCCCAGCAGCACCTTGCTCCACCAAGGTCTTAACTAGGCGGACAGCGGGCGCCTGGTTTTGAGCTTCCTGCCACTCCTGACTGGGCAGCGGGTCCAGACTCGCCCGTTGCTGGTAGACGTGCACCTTCTCAGTTGGTGGCTGGTGAAATGCAGGCAACTCGATCTCTTCGAGGTCGTCATCCTCGCACCCCGTTTCTGACAAGTGGGGCATCCGAGAGAGTGCATCAGCGTTAACGTTGGCACGACCGGCCCTGTATTTGATGGTGAAATCGTAGTTGGCTAGCCTGGCCACCCACCGCTGTTCCAGCGCGCCCAACTTGGCCATGTCTAGGTGGGTCAGCGGATTGTTATCCATGAAAGCGGTGAACTTGGCTGCGGCCAGGTAATGGCGGAACCGCTCGGTGATAGCCCACACCAGCGCCAGGAGCTCGAGCTTGAAAGAGCTGTAGTTCTCAGGGTTCCTTTCAGTCGGTCGGAGCTTTCGGCTAGCATAAGCAATCACTTTTTCCTTCCCGTCTTGGACCTGGGATAGGACTGCCCCCAAACCCACATTGCTGGCGTCAGTGTAGAGAATGAATGGGCGGCTGTAATCAGGGTACGCTAGGATCTCCTCTCCGGTCAAGGCCGCTTTCAGCTGGCGGAAGGATTCCTCATGCCTCTCTTCCCACACCAGTGGGGCTCCGAGGGGTCTACCACCTTTGGTCTGTCCCACCAATGTATCGTGTATCCCTTGATGAAGCGACGGAAGTACCCTACCAGACCCAGAAACTGCCTTACTTCCCTCACTGTGGTTGGCCTCGGCCAGTCTTGGATGGCAGTGACCTTCTCGGGGTCGGGGGCGACACCTTCGGCTCCCACTACATGCCCCAGGAACTGCACTCTGGGTTTCAGCAGATGACACTTGGAGGGCTTCAATTTCATCCCGTACTTGGCAAGGGATGCGAACACCTCGGCTAGGTGCTCCAGGTGGGTCTCATATGTCTGTGAATACACAATTACATTATCCAAGTACAACAGGACGGTCTCAAAATTCAGGTGCCCCAAACAGCACTCCATCAGCCGTTGGAAGGTACCAGGGGCATTGCACAGCCCGAACGGCATACTGTTGAATTCACAGAGTCCCATAGGGGTGGTAAAGGCAGTTTTCTCTCGGTCTTCGGGCGCCACGGCCACCTGCCAGTACCCACTGGTGAGGTCAAGGGTGGAGAAGTAGTTTGCGGTTCTCAGCGCGGACAAGGACTCCTCGATACGGGGCAGAGGGTAGGCATCTTTATGCGTTATCTGGTTAATCTTCCGGTAATCCACGCACATCCACATGGTGCCGTCCTTCTTCTTAACCAGCACCAACGGGGTGGCCCAGGTACTACAGCTGTCCCTGATAACCCCTGCCTCCCTCATGTTCCTCAACATGTCCTTGGCGCACTGGTAGTGTGCAGGGGGAATGGGCCTGTACCTCTCTTTGATAGGGGGATGTCCACCGGTAGGGATATGGTGTTGGACCCCTTTAATCTGCCCGAAGTCTAGGGGATGTTTGCTAAAAACTTGCTCGTACTCCCGTACCACCCTGTATACCCCTTCTTTGTGATGTGTAGGGGTATCGTCAGTGCCCACGTGTAGCTGTTGGTGCCACTCGTCTAACTCCCCTTGGGGCGGGTGAGTGCTGGTAGTAGGTAGTGAAACTGGAGGAGCCGCTTCGTGGATGGTGTGGGGATCTAGGGTGAGCAACTTGGCAAGTGTGACATACCGGGGAAGCCTGACTTCTTCCTCCCCACAGTTCAGAACCCTCACGGGCACTCTCCCCTTCTTTACATCTACCACCCCTCGGGCGGCCATTACTGTGGGTTAGTGCTCGGAGGGCATGGGCTCTATCATGGCAGGGTAGTCATGCCCCTGAGGCCCTACTGCTGCCCTACACCAAATCATCATCTCACTCCTAGGGGGCATAGTCAACGGGGCAACATCCATCACTCTCACCCCACCAATCTCTCCTCCTGTCGAGTTCACATGCTGGCGGTACATCAAGGCTCGGATCTCACGCTGCACAGCTCTTTGTCGGCTCCCCGCTGCCGTGGCGGCCAGCTGCTGCAGTAGGGTCAACACATCGCTCATACAGTGCTCCATCACATTGGTTCCTAGCACTATCTTCGGGTTATGATCACTAGGTTCATTCATTATCACAATCATACCCTGGTGTTGCAGTTCAGCTCGCCCCACAGTCATGGCCACTTGTTTATATCCCACTTGGGTAAATGGGAGTCCATCAGCAGCAATCAGCGTTATACTAGCATCTGGGGGAGCCAGCTCGTCTTTCCCCCAATACCGTTGGTACAGTGTGTATGGTATAGTGGTTACCTGTGATCCAGTGTCCAGGCGAGCCATCACCGGTATGCCGTCCACAGCCACGGGAATGATAGGCCGGGCCCCGATGTACCAGTCCCGCCAGTCTGGGGGGCCATGGGGTTCTACTCCTGAGAATTGGCCCGTGGCCCCAGGGGTTGCTCGTTTAACGGACACCGTCGGGCATAGTGGCCGGGTTTGCTGCACCTGTAACAGATCGGGGGTCCATACCGTGAGTCATTGATTCTTCTCCGCTGCATCCAGGGGACGTCCTCAGGACGGTCAGCCAGCTGTATCTTTGCCGGAGGCTGGGATCTGGTCTGAGGCTGGAGTGCGGCGAGGATCTTGGCGAGGTCTCCATCCATGCGGTGGACCTGGGCAGCCAGTTCTTCCATCGTGCTGCTGGGAGCTGTAGGTACTGGGGATGCTGGTAGGGCAGGGGCCACCACGACGGGGGCCGTCTCAACTGGCCACGGTGCTGGTTCCAAGACTTCCGAAGCCGGGGGTTGCATAGCTTTAATGGCCCGTTCCTTTAACACAGCAAAGTCCACATCAGGGTGTTCTAGGGCCCACAGCCGGAGTTGTTTGCGATCCTCGGAGGACCTCATCCCCTGTACAAATTGCTCTATTAACATTTTGTTGCTGTCCGCCTCATTGATGGTGTTCACTCGCTTCAGTGTGCGGAGGGCGGTTTGCAGACGTAGAGCGTAGTCCCGAATGCTGTCCACAGGCCGTTGCCGACATTGGTAAAACTGCATCCTCAGCTCGGCTTCGGTACGGGTCTCAAAGGCAGTCTGTAGTTTCTCAAAGATGGTGGCTACAGAGAACCGGTCCCCCTCGGCCCAGGTCTCCGCCTCCTGCTCAGCCGCGCCGGTTAGCTGCCCCAGCACTACCGCTGCACGATGCTTATCAGTCAGGGGGTACAATTCTAGGAGCGGGCTAAGTTTCTCCTGGAAGACCTGTAACGCATCAGGTTTCCCGTCGTACTGAGGAAGCCAGGTAGCTCCGGGCACATAGGGCAAGGAGAACTGCATCACCTGAGCGAGAGCTGGGAAAGCGGCACCCCCCGCCAGCGCGGCCGGGACCTGGGCAGGCCCATTCCTATCCACGGGTGCCACCGCGGCTGCGACCGCCGCTCCTCCAGCAGCTCCGTCGGGTGCAGACATCTTGTTTCCGTCCCCTTTAGCCTCTTTCCGGCTCCTCCTCTATCGGGGCGGGATTTTGGCCTTCGCGCCTCCACTACTCGAGGAGACGCTCGAGCGGGAACTTTTCGCGCCAAAGATGGCGGCTTCTGAAATTTTCTGGCCGGACACCTCCGGCGGTAACAAGGCGCACCTCTACCAGACGGCAGAGCGGTAAGATCCTGTTCGTGATGCCAAGTTGTCGCGGGCGGAGGAGGGGACGCTGCGCTCCCCCACTGCTCGGGTCCGGCTGCCGCTGCTCTGCGGCTGCTGCTGCTCGGTGGCTCGAGCGATGGGCCGGATCCCGGGGACTCGAGCGGCGCTCCTCGCCCGTGAGTGAAAAGGGGTGGTTTGGGTTTTGGGGATATTGTCCATGACGCCACCCACGGTTGTGGTGATTGCGTGGACACCACCGCTGCTCTGGACGGGGATCCCGGGAGCGGTGACAGGGAGCAGCTTTGTTGTTATTTCTCCCCTCCGTGGGTAGGGGGTTGGCTGTCCCGGGGCCCGGTGATGGGGTAGGAGTGGATGGCAGGCGGGTAGCAGGGCCTGATGAGGTGCAGGGTCGCAGGGGCAGCGCTGTGCCGCACGGCACGGAGGTACTCACTCAGCCCAATGATGATGACACAGTTCACGGTAAAACAAGCGGCTGGATGGACGGGTCCCTCGGACGGCTGCGGTTGTTCCTCCCTGCAGGTTAGTGATGACTGTCTCTCCCTGCACCTAAGTTCAGTGTTGGTAGCGATGGGTTCCCACCGGTAACCCGCTCCCCGACCTGGATGTGGGCCGGAGGAGCCCCTTTTGCCCGCAGGCGCTGGCCCTGGGAGACGGTTGCCCTTGGCGGTGTCTCCCCTTCTCGGTTGGACGGTTGCCTTCTATCGGGACTTGGCTGTTTTGAAACCCGGAGGTCCCCTTCACTAACGGATTTGGCAAATTCACGGCGACTCCAAGCCTTGCCGGGATCCGAAAGGCCCCTGCCAATGGTGCTGGCTTCTCTTTGTATGCCGGTCCGGTACCGCCGGGTCACCACCCGTCCACGGTCCTTACGGCAGACTCCAATCGGCCTCCACTGCAGACGGTCACCACCGTCTGCCAACCTTGCTGTCCTGTCCGGGCCACACACCCGGACCAACTTCAGGCTCTTTGCTGTAACTTTTCTCCTCTCACTTGCTCCTCTACCACTCAACTCCTCTCACTTCCTCCTCCAAACTCTAACTCTCCTCTCACTTCCCTAGCTTCACTCTAACTGCCTGTGTTTTCCCTCCTCCAGGACTGTGAACTCCTTGGTGGGTGGAGACCAACCGCCTGGCTCCACCCCCTGGTGTGGACAACAGCCCCTGGGGAAGGCAACAAGTATTTTGTGTTTTGACTTTGATGTACCTACAGGGAGTGTGGGGTGTGGTGGTGTTGTTACCTGTGGCCCCTGGCTTGTCCAGGGCGACACACAAACACCCGTCCCCTAACAATGTAACAGCAGCCAACCTAAAAACCTTGAGTCACCCCTCTCAGGTCTTGACGTTCACACCAGGGGGCAGAGCCAGGCGGTTGGCCACGCCCACCGAGGAGTTCGGATAGCCTGAGGCGGGAAAAACACTGCAGATCTGTTAGGGAGGTGAAGGAGAGTAGTAGCAAAGTGTAAACGTCTGTCAGGGATCTGGGTCATAGCCCGGATACCCTGTGACCAGGAGGCAGACGGTGGTTGGCGCCTGCAGGAGCCGGGAAGACGGCTGGTGGAACCGTAAGGGACTGGGGCAGGGTAGTGGCCTGCCGGTACCGAACCGGGGAACCAACTGGAAACCGGAGCACCAGGAGGAGTACTCATACCCAGAACGAGGTCCAGAAGCCACTGGACCACGTCGAATTCACTGATTGAGGTCTGGACCTTAGGTCCTTTCCCGTCCCAAGACCCGAAAGACAGCCACAGCCTACCGAGGGGCATAGAAATCCACCGCACAGGCAGAGAGATCCCAAGGGCCAGCGCCTGCGGGCAAACGGGTTCCCCGAAACACATAAAGCTGGTGAGCGGACTACCGTTGCTGAAGCATAGGCAGTCAAGCTCTACAAAAAGAGGTGCAGGAGAAAGGCGGGAACCACCAAACAGGGTGTGGGACAAAGCGCAGCCGGCTTCGGGCACCGACCACCATCCTTTTGGTTTACCAGAGACTCCGGTGTATCTGTCATAATGAGTACAACAGTGCCCTTGGGCTGAGCACCGCACCGCACCAACACGCCCGTACCTCGCAACCACCGGACCCCGGGACCATCACCCCCTGCCCACGGAGTGGTCAACACCAGGCTGCACAACACCATCCCTGGGAGCCTAGTTAACAGCAGCGGTGGTGTCCACACTCACGTGGGTGGCGTCACGAACTTACATCCCTAAGCACCACAGCCTTGGCCGTGAACCTCCCCACTGAAATCCCTACACGTAGTGCCAGCTTCCCTTCAGAGCGACATGACTCCCGGGTCCGGAGGCACTCGATCCACCCACCAAAACGAGCCCGGATCCAAGCGGCTCGGCCGGCAGCTGAGCGTGGGGCGGTACACATCGACTCTTCTGGCGTCACGAACAGGATTGAACCCATCCACTTACCGGTGGAAGTGCGCCTTGAAGTAGAAGTCAACAGTGACCCGTTGAAAAATTTCAGAATCAGCCATCTTGTCACTATCCCTTGGCGCGAAGTTTCCCGCCAGACCCGTCTTCCCAGCGAAAAGAGCGCGAGAGTTGAAGCCCCGCTCCCTGGGAACAGAGCGGTGCAGGAAAGCGCGCGGCTAAAAAGTAAAACTGTGCAGAAAGAGCGCCGAGTGCCGCGAAAAGAGCAATGGGAAGCGGGTGAAGATCTGCGGCATGTGACTGACGCCGTGAGGTGCAGGGACGCCAGGACTCTGCCGAAACCCGTTCCTGGACACCAACGCGGAAGGATGTGTCGGAGGATCCAGGCCCAGGCTGATTCCCTGATGGAGCGGTGGATGGCCGAGGTGGAGGAGCTGGCTGCGGCCGTGCGAGCATACGAAGTGGAGGCAACCTTGGAGGAGTGGGTAAGCGACCCATGCCCCTATGTCCCCGAGGGACCGGCCGATGCGGCTGAGGGACCCGGTCTGCCCCTGCCCTCTATATTGCCTCCCTCGATGCCCATACCAGTTGCCGCTGCTCCCCTGCTTGGTCCGCTGCCACCAACAACGGCAGTGGAGTCCGTTCTACCAGCCTGCAAAGACCCGCCTGCAGAAGAAGCCAGCAGTCAGCCCGTCATCGCTCCGACACCCATACCGGCCCCACATCGCACCCGCGTCCAGAAAGAACCTCGTCCCGACTTGGACGCACCAGCGATCCCAGAGGAAGCCGCACTCCAAACGACAACGGCCCTGGCAGTCCGCCCGTCCAAGATGGAGGCGGTCCTCGACCAGAAGCCAGCACTGCAAGTTACGTTGACCGCTCCCAGACACCCAGCCTCAGCTGAGGCACGGCGGGGATGTAGCTGCCAAGTAGCAGAGCAGGCCACGTCACAGCGGGGTCCCTCGTTGCTGAAGGTGCCGGTCGTAGCCAGCACAGAGGGACTCCGGCTGGGCCCGTCCCTCACACAGGCTGACCCGGAGCAGGCAGCCGGCGCTTTGTACTGGGAGCGGCAGCAACAGCAGCTACGCAGGGGGATCGTTGCTCGAGAGGGGAGTAAAACGGATGTGCATGCCCACATGTATATGGAGAAAGGTCACCTGAAGCAAGCTACCACCGGGGTCCAGAGCCATGTACTATGTGAAGGTGGTACTGGAGCCCCATGGTGGAGAATGGACTGTTGAGTAAGGTAGCGGTTCCAGCTACTCTGTTGTTGCCCCCATTTGGACCCTGTTGAACCCTGTTTGTCCTGTTTTCCCATGAACAAGGCCGAGAACTTGCAGGCAACCCATTAACTTTTGGGTTTGTAAATAATTCCCGGACCACCCTTTCGGTCTCACAGCTTCAGGAGAGGCAGACTGGAGGAAGGGCCTGCGGGAATGTGATGGCCGAGGCCCTGTCACCAATGCAACCGGTGACCCTGGACGTGGGTCCTCTGAGAGACTGCCGGGTAAGGAACTTTTTACTCGGCCTGTTTGGGCAACACCTGGACTCGTTCCTGTTCCTGGACTGGGGAAAAAGGGTGCTGCCTGTTTCTTAGAGGCAGCATCAAGGCTAGGTTTGCTTGGGTGGGCAACTGGAAGGACCTCGTCCCATTTCCCATTAATAAAAATGTTTTATTTATGTGCAACGTTCAAGAATGTGCCTCCCACAAGGGATGATTTCTAAAATTGCTTGAAATGTAAAAAGTTTAGTAAACTTGTACCTGTTTATCTTTTACAGCAAACAAAAATAAACCGGTGGTGGTCGGGCAGCCCGCGGACGGTCTGCATTAAACCAAGGGGGAATGTGATGCCCTGGACTAGCCAGGTAGTCACAGGTAGGCCCTTGCACAAACACCCGTCCCCTAACAAGGTAACAGCAGCCAACCTAAAAACCCTGAGTCACCCCTCTCAGGTTTTGACGTTTATACCAGGGGGCAGAGCCAGGCAGTTGGCCACGCCCACCAAGGAGTTCGGATAGCCTGAGGCGGGAAAAACACTGCAGATCTGTTAGGGAGGTGAAGGAGAGTAGTAGCAAAGTGTAAACGTCTGTCAGGGATCTGGGTCATAACCCGGATACCCTGTGACCAGGAGGCAGACGGTGGTTGCCGCCTGCAGAAGCCGGGAAGACGGCTGGTGGAACCGTAAGGGACCCGGGCATGGTAGTAGCCCGCCGGTACTGAACCGGGGAACCAACTGGAAACCGGAGAACCAGGAGGGGTACTCAGACCCAGAACGAGGTCCAGAAGCCACTGGACCACGTGAAATTCACTGATTGAGGTCTGGACCTTAGGTCCTTTCCCGTCCCAAGACCCGAAAGATGGCAACAGCCCACCGAGGGGGCTAGAAAGCCACCGCACAGGCAGAGAGATCCCAAGGGCCAGCGCCTGCGGGCAAATGGGTTCCCCGACACACATAAAGCCGGCGAGCGGAATACCGTTGCTGAAGCATAGGCAGTCAAGTTCTACAAAAAGAGGTGCAGGAGAAAGGCGGGAACCACCGAACCGGGTGGGCGACCAAGCGCAGCCGGCTGCGGGCACCGACCACCATCCTTTTGGTTTACCAGAGACCCCAGTGTATCTGTCATAGTGAGTACAACATTGTCCTCGGGCTGCGCACAGCACCGCACCGCACCAACACGCCCGCACCTCGCAACCATCGGGCCCCGGGACCATCACCCCCTGCCCACGGAGGGGTCAACACCAGGCTGCACAACACCATCCCTGGGAGCCTAGTTAACAGCATCGGTGGTGTCCACATTCACCACAACCTATGGGTGGCGTCACGAACTTACATCCCTAAACACCACGACCTCGGCCGTGAACCTCCCCACCGAAATCCTTAACGTAGCGCCAGCTACCCTTCAAAGCGACATGACCCCTGGGTCCGGAGGCGCTCGAGCCACCCACCAAAACGAGCCCGGATCTGAGCGGCTCGGCTGGCAGCCGAGCGCGGGGCGGTACAATTGGTTAACTCCAATTTACAAAGAGCACACACCTTGTTTTTGGACTTGGACTAGCATTTCTTAGGTTTCTCCTGACCCTAAATAAAAAGCCAAGAAAAAACGCAAAAGCCTCTTTACAAAGTGAAGTTTTACACCAACTGCACCAACTTTCAAAGACATCTCTTGTCAATTATCCTCATTTCTTCACATCCAGTGAGGTTCTTGACCAGACCTGGGCAAGGGGCGGCCCGCGGGCCACATCCGGCCCACCTACTCTCTGTGACCGGCCCGCCCGTCTACTCTCTGTGACCGGCCCGCCCGTCTTCAGCCGGTGCCGTGGAGCCGGGCTGCTGTGTGCCGGGCAGGGAGAGATCCTGCAGGTCCGCACAGTAAGTGCAGGCAGCGGAACGCAGGAGTCTCTCCTCTGTTTCCTGCCGGCACTTTGTCAGTGACACACGCGCGCGCTCTTATGTTATCAGTACTGCGCTGCGTGTGTCATTTCAAAAGTTCCCGCCCGGCAGGAGAAGGAGCAGCACAGTGGGGGCCTTCACGGAGAGAAGCAGCGGCGGGGGCCTTTCGCAGAACAGCATCAGCGCAGCCAGGGCCTGTATAAGAGAAGGAGCAACTCAGCGGGGGGCCATACAACAGAAGGAGCAGCTCAGCGGGGGGCCTATACAACAGAAGGAGCAGCTCAGCGGGGGGCCTGTACGGAGGTGCCTGAGGACGGGGACAAAAACAAGGGAGAGGTAAGTAGTGACTAATAAGCCGAGGAGGGGACAATGTGGGAGGGGGGGACTGGTGACTAATACTGGGGGTGTAGTGGTGTAGTTTTACAGGTGTAGTATATGGTGTTGTGTATATAGTGGTGTAGTATATAGTGGTGTAGTACATGGGGTCAGGGGCATAACGACCGCGGGGCCCGGCAGCCGCTCTGCAGAGCCGGCTGCCGGGCCCCTATGTGTAGTGCCGCTGTGTAGTGGCCGACAATGCGACCGTCAGGGGCCGGCCTGTGAGTCAGGGGAGCCCAGTGTCAGTAGAGGGGCCCCTGACCTGGAGAGGCCACCAGCCGTTTCTGAGCTGCAGCAGAGCAGGAGTGCTCCTGCACAGCAGACGGAATTCTCCATCCTGCAGGACCTGCGATGACGTCACGCCAATGTGACTGTGTGGGAGGAGACACAGGATGCCGGGCAGAAAGCAAGAGATGCTGAATCCTGAAAGAGATTTGGACACATGATGACTGATAATGAGAGAAGAGGGGACATGAGGGGGGGTGCAGGGTGAGTGGCATATGAGGGAAGATGGAGTCGAAGGGTGAGTAGCATATGAGGGAAGATGGAGTCGCAGGGTGAGTGGCATATGAGGGCTGCAGACTGACAGAAGGATGTGAAGGGGTGCAGAGTGTTTGAGAGGGGTAAGTTGGGGTACATGCAGGGTGAGATATGTGGGCAGGGTGTGTGACATATCGGGGTGTAGTGTGTGTGATCTGGGGGGTGCAGGCTGTATGGGGAGCAGGGTGTGTGACACATGGGGGTGTAGTGTGTGTGATATGGGGGTGCAGGCTGTATGGGGAGCAGGGTGTGTGACATATCAGGGTGTAGTGTGTGTGATCTGGGGGGTGCAGGCTGTATGGGGAGCAGGGTGTGTGACACATGGGGGTGTAGTGTGTGTGATATGGGGGTGCAGGCTGTATGGGGAGCAGGGTGTGTGGCACATGGGGCTGTAGTGTGTGTGATATGGGGGTGCAGGCTGTATGGGGAGCAGGGTGTGTGATACATGGGGGTGTAGTGTGTGTGATATGAGGGTGCAGGCTGTATGGGGAGCAGGGTGAGTGACACATGGGGGTGTAGTGTGTGTGATATGGGGGTGCAGGCTGTATGGGGAGCAGGGTGTGTGACATATGGGGGTGTAGTATATTACAGGTGTACTATATGGAGGTGTAGTATATTACAGGTGTGCTATATGGAGGTGTGGTATATTACAGGTGTACTATATGGAGGTGTAGTATATTATAGGTGTGCTATATGGAGGTGTAGTATATTACAGGTGTACAATATGGAGGTGTAGTATATTACAGGTGTGCTATATGGAGGTGTAGTATATTACAGGTGTACTATATGGAGGTGTAGTATATTACAGGTGTACAATATGGAGGTGTAGTATATTACAGGTGTGCTATATGGAGGTGTAGTATATTACAGGTGTACTATATGGAGGTGTAGTATATTACAGGTGTACTATATGGAGGTGTAGTATATTACAGGTGTACAATATGGAGGTGTAGTATATTACAGGTGTGCAATATGGAGGTGTAGTATATTACAGGTGTACTATATGGGGGTGTACTATATTACAGCTGTAATATATGGGGTATAGTGATGTAGTATTTTACAGGTGTAGTATATAGGGGTGTAGTGATGTAGTATATCGCAGGTGTATTATATAGTGGTGTAGTATAATACAGGTGTATATGGGGGTGTAGTATATTACAGGTACATGGAGGGGGTGTAGTATAATACAGGTGTAGTATATGGGGGTGTAGTGGTGTAGTTTATTACAGGTGTAGTATATAGGGGTGTAGTGATGTAGTATTATACAGGTGTAGTATATAGTGGTGTAGTATAATACAGGTGTATATGGGGGTGTAGTGGTGTAGTTTATTACAGGTGTAGTATATAGGGGTGTAGTGATGTAGTTTATTACAGGTGTAGTATATAGGGGTGTAGTGATGTAGTATATTGGGTAGAACTGAGTTAATTATATTAGTCCGGCCCTCTAAACCAATCCCAATTTCTCATGCGGCCCATGGGAAAATTAATTGCTCACCCCTGTTCTTGACGGTTCTATGCTTGGCAAACTTAATAACATTGCACACTGTTGAAACTGGGAAACTAACTGTTACGAATTGGCACCGCAATTGTAGCGCCCCTGAGATCCTCAGGGCACTATGGGGAACTGCATCCTCTTGGGGATGGAGGACCTACCCCCTGGGACCTGGAGTACCAGTGCCGATTCCACCAACACACATCTAAAATCCTAGTTCTCCTCTCCACACTGGGCAGAGAGGGTTAACCACCTAAGGGGATGGTCGCCATGGGAACGAGTCTCTGGGTATAGCCAGCCTGGTGGGAGGGGTCAGCAGTCAGTAGAGAGTCTAGAGAGTGTGGCACACAGGAGAGGTGTGAAGACATGCCTGAGCTGGGTCAGTGTAGGGGTGACCCAGGGGCACAGGAGAGAGGTCGCCAGGTCGGGTACTGGAGATAACGCTGGGACCGGAGCACGCATGGGGCAGAGGGCCCTAGATCAGACGCCAGTTCTATACGTCTAGATAAATTCCTGCCCGGTGAGGACACCTTGATGGACTTCACCGAACCAAAGAATCCGGGGCACATCAGAAGTAAACTAGGATCGGGGTTCGGACAGTTACCTCCCCACAGGGTCTGCACTGCCTGCTGTATGGAGAAGAAGACTGTACCCCAAAAGGGACAGTCGGGGTTCTCAAATGCTCCCCTCTACGGGGACTCAATCTACAGAGAGTGCTGGGGACAGAGCAACCTGGGTCACTACATTTGGCACTAGTCCTCCTGGGACCTGAATCAGCAATTCCTGGGTCCACAGTGAGTAGAGACTGTTAAAGACAACCTCGTGTGGTCTTCGATATTGACCCATTACATCTGCCAGGCACAGCCCTAACTGTGGAGGGCCTACCATCTCAGCTGCCACTACCACCATCTCTGGGAGTACTTACATTGAGCAGCGGTTCTTCATCCTTAACTGCAACCCGCAGGTGGCGTCACATGACAAAAACTATTATCTCCCCTGTAAATACACCCCATTAACAAAAAGGGCCCAGAGCACGGGACCAGGCAACGGCCACCAGAGTGACATCCCCGTCTATTACCGCACGGGACCGAGTACCCCCTTCTCTGGGCGCTACACAAGCAGCCTGCTGCGGTTCCAGTTACGCCAGGCACCGACTGCCATTTTTGGCCATGCCTCGGGTCGTCCAGCTGGCTGCTTCCTCCTCCACATCTAAGTGTGGAAATGCGGCTAGTGCGAATGTGCGTGCCGATTTACCCCAGACAGAGCCAAAGTCCAGTGTTTCGCCTAGTGAGCATGCTCAGCCTGATTGTGCCATTTCTGAGGCCAAGTCCTCAGTTCAGGCTACTGAGCATGCTCCTACACTTAGTGCGAAAAACCTCTTTGCACAGGTACTTGGACATCGTGCCATGTCTAAGTCCTGTGTTGTGCCTACTGAGCATGCTCGGGCATGCTCTGATTTCTGAGACTGTTGTTCAGGCTACTGAGCATGCTCAGGCACTTAGTGTATCAGAGGCTACGTCTAGTAAGGACCTCACTGGGCATGTGCGTGAGGTGGCAGGCTCTGATAGGCCGACACACATCAGGTGTCATGATGATGTGGCAACTCCGGACTGGCTCGTGGAGGCCCGCCCCTATGACACGGCACCTCACCATTGGTCGTTAGACGATGACTGGTGAGGTGTTTGAGGCGTGGCAGCCTTGAGGTCATCAGTGATGTAGCGGTTCCGGATAGGCCGCTGGTGATGTCACTGATGACGTGGCACTCCTCTATTGGACCCTGGAGGTGATATTGTGGTCCACCCTGGGATTGGGGCGGACCCAGGTTATAAAAGGGGATGGAGACAACATGAAGGTGCGCAGTCTTCTCAAATGCTCAGACACAGAACACCTCCATGTTTAGAGCCTTATTGCGTCATAAGCCGTTGGATTGGAAGCAGTAGGTAGGGATAGGCGTACGGTGCCAGCCACGTCAAGACACCCGTTGCTGAGCATGATAGGGTCAGGCACCGTGCCGTGCTTCTTTCCTACTGTTCAGTCCTGCTAGTGTAGCCCAGTGGAGTTAACTGGGCTTTGGCTGCTGCGCCACCTGTCCGGTTGTGCCCCCTACGCGCACAGACAGCGTACCCCAGGACCTCTGGGGCGTTAACAGGGAGTTCCTTGGCTGTTTGTGTGGAACCTGTTCTCTTCATATCGGCTTCCCAGTCAACTCTACCGGCGTGAGCACTTGGCCTGACGTGTCCTATACAAATGTGGCCAGTTGACAGCCCTGATGGCAAGAAACGCTAATCGGGGGACCGTTCGGTCTGACGTGTTGTACACACGTGGCCGACAGGGCACTTTCGCGGCGGTCTTCCGGTCAACGCTACCTTGCACCACCGGGCCTGACGTGTTCCCTGCACACGTGGTCGGTGTAGCGCCACAGGTACACCGAAACGCTAACTGGGTTGTCGTCCGGTCTGATGTGTCCCTACACACGTGACCGGTTCCCAGGTCTCCAGTTTTATTTCAGAGCCACCCAGCTCTGTATTCGCCGCCTAACCTTTGGTTTGCCAGCAGCTCTTTTTCCATCTGGGAGCACGGTGGACCCCGACTGGCGATTGGGAATACACCACCTTATCCTAATCCGCCAGTCCCCACATAACACTAACTTCTTTGGAGATGGCCTTATACCCTTTTGGAAGTTTTGTGTTTTCTAATAATAGCAGTTTTGATGTCCTCAGACAGCTCCTTTGTCTTCACCATTGTGACAAAGAAACAGGGCCGACCATGTGACTTTTTAAAGCTCTGAAGTCACCATTCATTGGCTAATTCATGTCTCATGGGCCCTGACACGTTATCACAAGTGATTCCCATTTGTGATTTACGACAAGTGAGTCACAATGTATTTCCATACTTATTTAATGTAAAGGGCCAATACCATCTATGTGCCATCTTCAGGTCATAAAGAACTGATACTGGAAGCCTGTGCTAGCATTTCTTCTGCGGTGTTGCTATCAGTGTGTCACGAGTGGGAGAAAAGGGTTGCATTGACAATCCAATACAATGGGCCGCACTTTGAACATATTTTATAAGTGGTCATAAAATTGTATATAACTAATGAACAAATAAGGATATTCTAAAACCAAGCTCACCATTGTTTTCCTTGTGAAATTCTCACTAAGTTTGATGTGTTACATGACCCTCTTCCCATTGGAAAAAATAAAGTTGGATCCAAAGTGGCCGACTTCAAAATGGCCGCCATGGTCACCACCCGTCTTGAAAAGTTCCCCCTCCAATATCCTAATATGTCATAAACAGGAAGTTGATATCGCCAACCATTCCCATTTTCTTTAGGTGTATCCATATAAATGGCCCACCCTGTACACAGTGACTCCACTAGAAGAATAGTGAGTGCAGCTCTGAAGTATAATACAGGAGGTAACTCAGGATCAGTAATGTAATGTATGTATACAGTGACTGCCCCAGCAGAATAGTGAGTACATAATATTGGATGTAATTCTACCTTTTATAGAGAATTTTATTTATATTTTTATTGCTAAGGATGTTGAGATGTGAATAAATGCTTTACACTCTTCTACTTGACCTTTCATCAGTTTTATTCAGTAGATAATTCCATGTGCCCATTATGCTACTTGGAATATTTGGGTTTCCTATACTTTTGAGCTATAAATATGTCTTTGTTGAACCTTCAATAGTCAAAAATTTTAAATAAAGAAGAGATTTGCGCTCCAGTTATATAAATCAGATTAATAATAGACTGCACACGCTGCGGTTCTTACACGGAATCATAGAAAAAAAGATTTCTTTATTAAATATACATTATTTACAGCTCCTTATATCTGTACAACAGTAAGAATAGAAAAGAAAGAGAAATTGTTCTGTGCCGAGACATTTTATATCGTCTATAAATCTCTTTTTGCACTGAGTGTTGAAAACCCTTTAGAAGAAAATAGCGTGAAAGTGAAGGAATATCTGAATGGAGCAGATCATTGGATTACGTGACTGGCGACATTATATCACTGGAGGTTACGGGATCTGGGTAACAAAAGTTTTTTTTGTTTTTATGTAGAGGGGTACATACTTTTAGTAATGTCTTACTCAATGTTTTACTATGATGTTTACATTTTAGACATTTTAGTAATTTTTTCCAGTATAAGAAGTGAACGTAGAAGAAGTGGAGGGGAGCCTAAATCATGACTCAACGTCGTGGACTATTTCTGATACTATTTTGTGGCAGCACAACTCGCCATCCCTCGACAAAAATGGTTGGTATTGAAACTAGAGATGAGCGAGTACCTAACTATTCGTACTCACTATACTCAAAACAAGTACTGTCTAATACTCGCATATTTGTTCCGAATAGTGTGTGCGATGCAAGTCAATGGGGAAAAACTCGCAAAGTAACGAGTAACCCGAATTCTGTACTATTCATGCGAGTAGCAAATAGTGCGGAATTTGGGTTACTCGTTACATTGTGAGTATTCCCCACTGACTTGCATCGCACACACTATTCGGAATGAATCCGAGAGTATTAGATAGTATTCGTTATGAGTATAGCAAGGACAAATAGTTAGCTACTCGCTCAACACTAATCGAAACCCATCCTATTGTTCGGACTAAAGTGACACTCACAGCAGTTTTTCCATCATGTTCTTACATTGTAATGCCACGAGAGAGAGTGCTACCAGTTTCCCTCCTACCTTCGGAGTATGATTTGTCCTCCTATCTTTGGAGTATGATTTGTCCTCCTATCTTTGGAGTATGATTTGTCCTCCTACCTTTGGCTCTCCAGAATGATTAGGGTTGGAGGCATTCAACCGCTTGAGAATTACCGGTTGATGGATGAAGGACAGTGTAAAACCAAAGCAAATTAATGAAGAACCAAAAGTCAAGCAATGACCATCATACTGAGAAGGCCATTATTAGACACCATAAGTAAATTGCTAGGAGGCCACAATTAGAAGCCTCCATTCATGTACTACACCTTGTTCTAAGATGAAGTAAAGCTCCTCTTGAGAGATCTAAGGAATGTTTTGATGATCTTTATCTAATTTTACAATTATTTCTAAATACCATGGTTGTCTCCAAACATACTCCAATTTCCACCATCTAACCCAACCTTGACTTGAGAAATATTTAGCATATTTACGGTACTTCCCCTGATGAAGAAGGCAGCAGACTCAGAAACATGTTGTGTGAAGTAACTGATAGCTCAATGTATTCTTTCTAACCTCTCTGCTTTCAGTGCCCGTTAATACTGCATTTTTTAATTCTTCTTGCTATATCTCTTCAATCTTTGTCTCTGACAAGGTTGCGGTAGGCGCAGCGGTCAGCAGTGAAGGACTAATGGTTATTTGGCCAGAGGATTGGCTGCGACTGACCTAGTGCTCAGTAACATTCAAGCAGTCCTCCTAACCTACCAGCAGGAGACCTGATCTTGGAGCTAACACTGGTGGTGTTTGGGGGTGCACAACCCCCTTTAGTGAGTCTAGTCCTTGTGGGGCTCCTTAGTACACCTTGAATTGAATAATTAGCAACACTTCTATTCTTCTATTCCCTCCTTATACTCATGTGAACTGGGAGTGTGTTGAAGAGGAGTTGTCTCCCTGAGTATCTGGACCGAGTGACCTGCCAGTTTCAAACAAGCTGAATACTGGGGTTGTCCAGGGGTGCACAACCCTATCTGGTGAGTCCGGTCCAATACGGGCCTTATTGTATGTCATCGATCATTGTAACAGGAACACTCTTTTGTCTCTTTTTTTTTGTTTCCACAAGAGATCTAAGGAACTTTATGAGGATTTTTATCTAATTTTACATTTATATATAAATACTATGGTTGTCTCCAAACATACGTCCAATTCCCACCATCTAACCCAACCTTGGCTTGAGAAACATTTAGCATATTTACCAAAGACCAGTAGGCTCTGTGATCTGCTCAGGTTTGCCCAAGTTTGATGACAACTATGAACATCAACCAAGTATATTCAATTTATCCTCAGACTAGTACAATAACTATACAAACACAGTAGGAACAGAATCGAATGTTGGACATCTTGAGCTTCCTAGGTCTTGGAAAGAATTGGAGACCTGAAAACACAGACATTGGACGATGCATAGGACTGAAAGTAACCTTCCAAGGCTATTCCTATAATGAATTGATATCCTAATCAGGGTCTGTAAAAAAGCTTTGTGACCAGCCCTGAGATGGTTTTAATTAGCAATTTCCTTCCCGTATGTGTTATATTTTATATAAGTTCTAATTCCAAATTCTTTCCCAATCTAAAAGGGTTCTCCTTAAAGTGAAATTCTTGTACGCTATACTTTTTCATTACCTGTCTGTAATGATAATCTATGATGAAAAATGACCTGTACAGAACAGGAAGGTAATGCTCTGATAACACAATGCTTAGCTCCTCAGCGCCCCCTACTGTCAGCAGCAGGAGGATGGAATCTTATGATGTAGCTTCATTTCTGTGCCTTACAAAAAAAAAAAATGAGTGGGTTCGTCCTAATCGCCGATCTAACAATATCCACGTTCATAAGAAATGTTCTGCACAACTTTACGTTTATGGTTTCTGAGGAAATTTGATGTTTCTTCTCAGTCTGTTGATAACGCAAAGTATGAAGTGATTGTGACAGCGACAGAAAGTTATCAGTCTGGTGATGGGATTGTGCTGGTAGTTGCTGCATGCTCCATGTCAGGATTAATCATTAAAGGTGTTGTCTTAAGTTCTAAAATGATTGAAAATAGGGGTGTAAAGGGTTAAATTGCCACTCTGCTGTGCAATAAAGATGAATGCTGGCTCTTCGATGTGTGACTTTATTCAGCGCGTTTCGAAGCAACCTCCATCATGGGTAAATGTGATGATCCTGATGAAGGAGGTTGCTCCGAAACGTGTTGAATAAAGTCACATATCAAAGATCCAGCATTCATCTTTATTGCACACCAGAGCGGCAATTTAACTCTTTCCACCCCTATTTGTGATCACAAAGTATGCACGATACTGGTAGCTGCAGCAGCTGTGTTTCCAAGATTCTTCCTAGTGGTTGTGTCTGAAAAAAAAAAACCCAGATGAGCAAAACCTTAATTGCAGGTTCACCATATCTCACAGATAAGACCCTATTCTTGTGCATTTTGTTTTCTCATATCCTTCTTAAATGGTTAACATTGCAAAATGCTTGTAAAACAGGCAACTTTGCAAATTACCTCTTAAAGGGATTTAGTCACCAGGTTTTTACTGTCTGATCTGAGAGCAGCATGAAATAGGGGCAGAAACCCTGATTGCAGCGATATATCACTTAGTTTACTAGTTGCAGTAGTGATGATACAATCACCGTTTTCTCTTCTGTAGATCTAGCAGAGCTTGGAATGCTGACCTGTGTATAGTAGCATACAAAGAAAATCCAGCACACTGTAGATATTGTGCTAACAGAAAATGTGCAATCCACATTTAAACAAAATTTGACCGGTGCAAAAGTATGGGCACCTCAACATAAAAGTGACATTAATATTTTGTAGATCCTCCTTTTGCAGAAATCACAGCTTCTAGTGGCTTCCTGTAGCTTTTAATGAGTTACTGGATCCTGGTAGATTTGACCATTCCTGTTTACAAAACAATTCCAGTTCAGTTAAGTTTGATGGTCGCCGAGCATGGACAGCCGCTTCACATCATCCCACAGATGTTCAATGATATTCAGGTCTGGGGACTGGGATGGCCATTCCAGAACATTGTAATTGTTCCTCTGCATGAATGCCTGAGTAGATTTGGAGCGGTGTTTTGGATCATTGTCTTGCTGAAATATCCATCCCCTGCGTAACTTCAACTTCGTCACTGATTCTTGCACATTATTGTCAAGAATCTGCTGATACTGAGTTGAATCCATGCGACCCTCAACTGTAACAAGATTCCCGGTGCCGGCATTGGCCACACAGCCCCAAAGCATGATGGAACTTCCACCAAATTTTAATGTGGGTAGCAAGTGCTTTTCTTGGAATTCCGTGTTTTTTTGCCTCCATGCATAATGCCTTTTTGTATGACCAAACAACTCAATCTTTGTTTCATCAGTCCACAGGACCTTCTTCCAAAATGTAACTGGCTTGTCCAAATGTGCTTTTGCATACCTCAGGCGACTCTGTTTGTGGCGTGCTTGCAGAAAAGGCTTCTTTCGCATCACTCTCCCATACAGCTTCTCCTTGTGCAATGTGCGCTGTATTGTTGACCGATGCACATTAACACAATCTGCAGCAAGATGATGCTGCAGGTCTTTGGTGAGAACAGTCAAGGACAATCCACAGACCACCTCCATTCTTCTCTGCCTTTCTGATATTTTTCTTGGCCTGCCACTTCTGGGCTTAACAAGAACTGTACCTGTGTTCTTCCATTTCCTTACTATGTTCCTCACAGTGGAAACTGACAGTTTAAATCTCTGAGACAACTTTTTGTACCTTCCCCTGAACAACTATGTTGAATAATCTTTGTTTTCAGATCATTTGAGAGTTGTTTTGAGGAGCCCATGATGCCACTCTTCATAGGAGATTCAAATAGGAGAACAACTTGCAAGTGGCCACCTTAAATACCTTTTCTCATGATTGGATACACCTGCCTATGAAGTGCAAAGCTCAATGAGGTTACAAAACCAATTTAGTGCTTTAGTAAGTCAGTAAAAAGTAGTTAGGAGTGTTCAAATCAAGAAATTGATAAGGGTGCCCATACTTTTGCACCGGTCAAATTTTGTTTAAATGCGGATTGCACATTTTCTGTTAGTACAATAAACCTCATTTCAATCCAGAAATATTACTCAGTCCATCAGTTATTACATATATGAAACTGAAATAGCAAAAACCCAAATTATTATAAAGAAAAAAGGTTAACATTAATAGGGGTGTCCAAACCTTTTGATATGACTGTACCTGCACACTAACCCAGTATCTGCTGGAAACCGTAATTCTAGATGTGACTGACAGTTTCCCTTTAATACGCCATGTCGTCAGGTTGAAAGTTGCTCAATATGATGATTTAAGAGTGTAATTCACTTTTGATGAACAGTTTCCATGGAGCTAGCTCCTAGACGTCCAGTTAACAGGTGGAGAAGTAGGGGTCCTCAACATTATTACCTGTGGTCCCTCCTAATGGAAGGATCTGTGTGTAATGCAGACCAAGGCCATGTCTAATAGAGGGTCACACCACTCAGCGCATGACCCACTGTCCACCTTCTCCTACACTAAGAGAAGAAGCTTAATGGGACACCCTCTACCTCATTACCTTCATATACACAAGTAATAAAAAAAAGGTGTCCTTTATATAAACTATAAACCTCTCCGCCTTTATTATCTACATACATGAAAGTGGTAGAGAAGCTGCGAATCTACAATTAGAGTTGAGCGAGTACCTACATATTCGCACTCGCTATGCTCATAACGAGTACTGTCTAATACTCACATATTCATTCCGAATAGCATGTGCGATGCAAGTCAATGGAGAAAACTCGCAATGTAACGAGTAAACCGAATTTCGCACTATTTGCTACTCGCATGAATAGTTTGGCATTTGGGTTACTTGTTACGTTGCGAGCTTTTCCCCATTGACTTGCATTGCACACGCTATTCGGAATGAATATGCAAGTATTAGACAGGACTCGTTATGAGTATAGCGAGTACGAATAGTTAGGTACTCGCTCATCTCTATCTACAATGTGGACCTCCTCTCCCAATAAATCCATACTCAGTAGTAATATATCAGGCCTTGTCCTCTAATTGGACACTCGTGCATTACCTTCACAAACATAAATATATGAGCAAGTGATATCTTCTAATGGTAAAACTATTCACTCCTTTTCTGCACTATGACCTGACCCATTAGATGTATATACACTAGTGATGGAACTGGTGTAACGTAGAATTCACCCTTACCTTCATATACAGTAGGGATTGAAGAAATGTCTCCCTGCAAATTGGACTAGCTCCATTACCTCCATATACACCAGTGATAGAGCAGTGGTCACCCTACAATGAGAACCTCATCCATTACCTCCATATACACCAGTGATAGAGCAGTGGTCACCCTACAATGAGTACCTCATCCATTACCTCCATATACACCAGTGATAGACCAGTGGTCACCCTACAATGAGTACTTCAACTATTACCTCCATATACACCAGTGATAGAGCAGTGGTCACCCTACAATGAGTACCTCATCCATTACCTCCATATACACCAGTGATAGAGCAGTGGTCACCCTACAATGAGTACTTCAACTATTACCTCCATATACACCAGTGATAGAGCAGTGGTCACCCTACAATGAGTACCTCATCCATTACCTCCATATACACCAGTGATAGAGCAGTGGTCACCCTACAATGAGTACTTCAACTATTAGCTCCATATACACCAGTGATAGAGCAGTTGTCACCCTACAATGAGTACTTCAACTATTAGCTCCATATACACCAGTGATAGAGCAGTGGTCACCCTTCAATGAGTACCTCATCCATTACCTCCATATACACCAGTGATAGAGCAGTGGTCACCCTACAATGAGTATCTCACCCATTACCTCCATATACAGCAGTGATAGAGCAGTGGTCACCCTACAATGAGTACTTCAACTATTAGCTCCATATACACCAGTGATAGAGCAGAGGTCACCCTACAATGAGTACCTCATCCATTACCTCCATATACACCAGTGATAGAGCAGAGGTCACCCTACAATGAGTATCTCACCCATTACCTCCATATACAACAATAATAGAGCAGTGGTCACCCTACAATGAGAACCTCACCCATTACCTCCATATACAACAGTGATAGAGCAGTGGTCACCCTACAATGAGTACCTCATCCATTACCTCCATATACACCAGTGATAGAGCAGTGGTCACCCTACAATGAGTACTTCAACTATTACCTCCATATACACCAGTGATAGAGCAGTGGTCACCCTACAATGAGTATCTCACCCATTACCTCCATATACAGCAGTGATAGAGCAGTGGTCACCCTACAATGAGTACTTCAACTATTAGCTCCATATACACCAGTGATAGAGCAGAGGTCACCCTACAATGAGTATCTCACCCATTACCTCCATATACACCAGTGATAGAGCAGTGGTCACCCTACAATGAGTATCTCACTCATTACCTCCATATATACCAGTGATAGAGCAGTGGTCACCCTACAATGAGTATCTCACCCATTACCTCCATATACAACAATAATAGAGCAATGGTCACCCTACAATGAGAACCTCACCCATTACCTTCATAGACAACAGTGATAAAACAGGTGTCCCCCTGCAATGTGGACCTTTCCCATTACCACCAAATACACTGGTGTTTGAAGAGATATCATCCTACAATATGGCTATTAGACCATATACACCAGTAATAGATTAGGTGTCACCTTACAATGTGGACCTCCATCATTAGATCCATATACCCTAGTGGAAGAGGAAGTGTTGCCCTACAATGTGTACCTCACCCTTTACCTCCATATATATTAGCAATAGACTAGGTGTCACCCTAAAATGTGGACCTTCTCCTATTACCTCCAAATACACTAGTGGTTAACCCTAGAACGCGCAACCATAGAAATCTACCATAGAAAACTAGTGACCTAGCAGGCCTGCGAGGCCCCGGGTATGCTTTCTAGGGTTACAGAGGTGTTTCCCTACAATGGGGATGCTTACCATTACCTTTCCGTATACCAATGATAGACAAGATGTCATACTATAAGGTAGACCTTTCCCATTACCTCCATATATACTAGTCATACAGCAGAGGTCACCCTAGAATGAGTACCTCACCCATTATCTCCATATTCTATATACAGCAGTGATAGAGCAGTGGTCACCCTACAATGAGAACCTCACCCATTACCTCCATATACACCAGTGATAGAGCAGTAGTCACCCTACATTGAGAACCTCACCCATTACCTTCATAGACAACAGTGATAAAACAGGTGTCCCCCTGCAATGTGGACCTTTTCCATTACCACCAAATACACTGGTGTTTGAAGAGATATCATCCTACAATATGGCTATTAGACCCATATACACCAGTAATAGATTAGGTGTCACCTTACAATGTGGACCTCCATCATTAGATCCATATATACTAGTCATACAGCAGATGTCACCCTACAATGTGGACCTTCCCCATTACCACCATATCCACTAGGGTTTGAAGAGATGTCACCCTACAATATTGTCCTCCAACATTAGATCCATATACACCAGTAATAGAGTAGGTGTCACCCTACAATGTGGACCTCACCCGTTACCTCCATATATATTAGCAATAGATTAGGTGTAACCCTAAGATGTGGCTCTCACCCGTTACCTCCATATATAGTAGCAATAGAGTAGGTGTAACTCTAAGATGTGGACCTCACCCGTTACCTCCATATATATTAGCAATACAGTAGGTGTCACCCTACGATGTAGACCTCACCTATTACCTCCATATATATTAGCAATAGAGTAGGTGTAACCCTACGATGTGGACCTCACCCATTACCTCCATATATATTAGCAATAGAGTAGGTGTCACCCTACGATGTAGACCTCACCTATTACCTCCATATACACTAGTGGCTAAAGAGGTGTTTCCTTACAATTGTGACATTTACCATTACCATTTTGTATACCAATGACAGAGAAGATGTCATCCTATAATGTAGACTTCTCTCATTAACCCAATATACACTAGTGATAGAGATGTCACCCTACAATATGGATGAGCTCCACTACCTTCTAATACACTAATAATTGAAGAAGTACAATGCGGCCTCCTTCATTACTCCCATATATTCTAGTTATAGAGCAGGTGTCACAATACAATAGGGTCCTCCTCCTCCTCCTATTACTTAGATTTAAAGTAGTGACTAACCAGGCACCATTCTGCAATATTGACACTAGACCCCATTAACCTCATATCTAAAATAATAGTATTAGTATCAATGTAAACAGCTTTTTTAACCTCCAATTAGAGGAGACTTGTCCTCTAATGTCCTCTAATGTAGTCCTCAGCTCCCTATATGCAATAACAGAGCAGGTCTTATCCTCCACTGTAATCACCGCACCCTATATACACTAATAGAGCTTCTGTCATCCATGGTTGGGCCAAGAACCTACAGGAATCAGAATATATTTATATAAAATACATTTTTTGTTTCCATTTAACCTCTCATTCTGATCTATGCAAAAATAATCCAAGCCCTCCAGCTCCCCGTTATAGTTTTAGAAACATCTACTAAATATAGATTTAATTTAAAATTATATTTTTCATCAAAAATAAGATATTTCCAGTCTCCACATACCGTAATAGAAGCCAGCAATACTCCACGCACAGCCTACAGGATGCACATTCATGTTCTGCTGCTCCCACTGATCTTACAAAGGAATAAATAACAGTCCAGCTAAATTGTAACATTTTCCATTCACTATATCTGTTCCGAAGAAACTTAAAGTGTAACTGTCATTTTAATTTTTATTCCATAGATCAATAATACACATGTAAATAATCAACTTTGTAATATATATTATCAGACAAATCTGAGATAGGAGATGGCGGCTGTTACTGATGAGATTCTATGATGACGGGAGGAAGGAGCACAGCTCTGCATCTAGCTCCTCCCTCTGTCACCAGCCAACCTCCCTCTCAACATCTAGCTCCTCCCCCTACTGCCAGCTAACCTCTCTCTACGTCTAGCTCCTCCCTCTGCCGCCAGCCAACCTCTCTCTCTACATCTAGCTCCTCCCTCTGCCGCCAGCCAACCTCTCTCTCAACATCTTGCTCCTCCCTCTGCCGTCAGCCAACCTCTCTCTCTACATCTAGCTCCTCCCTCTGCCGCCAGCCAACCTCTCTCTCAACATCTAGCTCCTCCCTCTGCCGCCAGCCAACCTTTCTCTCTACATCTAACTCCTCCCTCTGCCGCCAGCCAACCTCTCTCTCTACATCTAGCTCCTCCATCTGCCACCAGCCTCAGTCTCTACATCTAGCTCCTCCCTCTGCCACCAGCCTCAGTCTCTACATCTCGCTCTTCCCTCTGCCACCAGCTTCTCTCTTTACATCTCGCTTTTCCCTCTGCCACCAGCCTCTCTCTCTACATCTAGCTCCTTCCTCTGCCACCAGCCTCTCTCTACATCTAGCTCCTCCTTCTGCCACCAGCCTCTTTCTCTACATCTAGCTCCTTCCTCTGCCACCAGCCTCTCTCTCTACATCTAGCTCCTCCTTCTGCTACCAGCCTCTCTCTCTACATCTAGCTCCCCCCTCTGCTGCCAGCCTTTCTCTCTACATCTAGCTCCTCCCTCTGCCACCAGCCTCTCTCTCTACATCTAGCTCCTCCCTCTGCCACTAGCCTCTCTCTACATCTAGCTCCTCCCTCTGCCACCAGCCTTTCTCTCTACATCTAGCTCCCCTTCTGCCACCAGCTTCTCTCTACATCTAGCTCCCCCTTCTGCCACCAGCCTCTCTCTCTACATCTAGCTCCTCCCTCTGCCACCAGCCTCTCTCTACATCTAGCTCCCCCTTCTGCCACAGTTTCTCTCTCTACATCTAGCTCCTCCCTGTGCCACCAGCCTCTCTCTACATCTAGCTCCCCCTTCTGCCACCAGCATCTCTCTCTACATCTAGCTCCTCCCTCTGAGACCAGCCTCTCTCTACATCTAGCTCCTTCTTCTGCCACCAGTCTTTCTCTACATCTAGCTCCTCCCTCTGCCACCAGCCTCTCTCTACATCTAGCTCCTCCTTCTGCCACCAGCCTCTCTCTCTACATCTAGCTCCTCCCTCTGAGACCAGCCTCTCTCTACATCTAGCTCCTTCTTCTGCCACCAGTCTTTCTCTACATCTAGCTCCTCCCTCTGCCACCAGCCTCTCTCTACATCTAGCTCCTCCTTCTGCCACCAGCCTCTCTCTACATCTAGCTCCTTCTTCTGCCACCAGTCTTTCTCTACATCTAGCTCCTCCCTCTGCCACCAGCCTCTCTCTACATCTAGCTCCTCCTTCTGCCACCAGCCTCTCTCTACATCTAGCTCCTCCTTCTGCCACCAGCCTCTTTCTCTACATCTAGCTCCTCCCTCT
This sequence comes from Anomaloglossus baeobatrachus, assembly GCF_048569485.1. Classification (NCBI taxonomy): domain Eukaryota; kingdom Metazoa; phylum Chordata; class Amphibia; order Anura; family Aromobatidae; genus Anomaloglossus; species Anomaloglossus baeobatrachus. The sequence goes on from NC_134364.1 coordinate 120,955,498, forward strand.
GCCACCAGCCTCTCTCTACATCTAGCTTTTCCCTCTGCTGCCAGCCTCTCTCTCTACATCTAGCTCCTTCTTCTGCCACCAGTCTTTATCTACATCTAGCTCTTCTATCTGCCACCAGCCTCCCTTTCTACAACTAGTTCCTTCCTGTCATGACCTCTGCTGGCCCATGAAGGGTTGTCTGGTGGTCCGGGTTTGCTCTGATGTGGCTCGGTCCAGGACTCATGCTGCTTTATCTTGGCGGGATCTCTCCCGGAGTGTCGCCAGTGATAGCTCCTGTTTACAGCATGTGCTTTTAGTTCTTTGATCTGCCCTGCTACCAGCTGACCTGTTCCTGACCTCCGTTCCCCATGTTCTGTTTGTCTCCTTTGTCCTGTCCACCCTGCATCTGTTCTTTGTCCCGCTCCCTGCCACTCTATTGTTCTGACTGACCTCCCGGCTTCTGACTTCGATAACGTGACCTGACTTAGTCTCAGCTTCCTGATTTTGTATATACATGCTCTCCCGACCTCTGTGCCTGCAACCGGCTTATGTTCTTGCTCTTTCCCTCTGTCCTGATTTGACCTCTTGGCGTAGTCTCGGCTTGCTGACTTCTCGTTTGTCTGTGTGTGTTTCCCCAGGTGCTTTGCTTCTGCCTTGGGGTTAGTGTTGGTCCTCTCGGCTTCCGCGCACTCTGGTGGTAGCTTGTCAATACGCATTGTCTGACTGTACACTCTGTCTGACATGCGCCCCCTGGTGGTAGCTTGTCAGAACACAGCCTGACAGTACATATAGCGTGACACTCCTTCTGAACCTAGCTCCTCCCTCCCCCCATCATCACAGAATCTCATCTGTAACAGCCGTCATCTAACTCAGTAATGGCAAAGTCTTCACTGAATACAGATTTTACCTCCAAATTGAGAATTTGAATAATAACTGATCAATTCTGGCAGAGAAAGAAGCAGTTTTGTCTGATAAAATATATTACAAAGTTGCTTATTCACATGTATACTATTGATTTCAGGAATACTAATTAATACATCTGTTATGTTTTAAGCTATATTCCACAAATAGAGTAGCTTTCCTGCAGTCCTGACTGGGATATGTACTTCGTATGTATTAGAGTAGGATAAATACACACACATATATATATATATATATATATATATATATATATATATATATATATATATACACATACACAGAATATATACTGCTCAAAAAAATAAGGGGTGCACCAGCATACAAAATCCTTGCTTGTGTTCCCTTTATTGGTTTGAGCAGTATATATATATATATATATATATATATATATATATATATATATATATATATAAAAAAAAGAGAGGTTCATTGGGCAAGCGCATGTTGCTGGAGTCATGAAAGGCAAAAAGTAAGGTTCAGGAGAGAGCTCGAAGCCCTCATGATTACCCTGAGAGCCCCCTCGAAATTAAAGACGGTTATTATCTCTAGTGCTTGTATATAGTCTGCAGGGAATATGATTTTATACTGCTTTATATCATATATTAAAAAATTGCATAAAATCTGTTTCTACAAAGATGAAGGCCAAAAACCCCTAATTCCAGTGTATACAACAAAATGTTGTGATCTCTGCTTGTTCAGTGTATGTACAATTGATGTTCTGGCTCAATGTTATCAAGTGCATTAAGGAAAGAGGGTGAAGATAATGAAAGTATTAGCTCCCCATCCTCAGTGGTCATCTGTTTAATCTCACATGTTCAAGAACCTCTATAGAATTGATTCTTAATAAAAGAAAATTGACTGTAAAATTTAAAATTTAAAGGGTTATTTCCATTTTCATAGATGGGTATTGCTGGATGGCACTTCTAAATAAAAGCAAGTTTGCAATTTACTTCTTGTTAAAATTTTAATTTGTTCCTGAAATATTAACAGTTTTGTTTTGTTTACAGCTCGTTGCTAGACAGCAGCGGTGGTCGGTTACTTAGGCAACGAGTTTTAAACAGAAAATAAATGTTAATATCTCAAGAACAGCTCAAAATTTTAATTAGCAGTAAATTGCAAAAGTGCTTGTTTTTCCAAGCACTATCCAACAATATCAATCTATAAAATGGGAATAGCCCTTTAAGCAGCACATATTTCCTACATATACTGAGTGTCCTTCATATAATAGTGATAAATAATTAGTCCAAAAACATAAAATTTATCAAATGATGTTTTGAGGGTTTCAGTGTCATTTTGCAAGTAAACTCTTTATCCAGAATGTATGATTTGGAGCTTTTTTAAGATATTCTCTGCCATCAATGTCCTTGATTCTGTCCTTCAAGTCACTTTTGAGAGCTACATAGAGGCAACAGAGTAAATACTTGGTAGTTGTATCCCTCTGGAGAAATCAGGTGGTTAATAAAAACTGCAAAAATGTGAAAAAGAAAAGAAACAGATCATGTAGAAAGCGAGTCAGATAAAATACTCCTTTCTGCACTCGCTGACTGTGTTCTGTAGGTCTGGCTCATTCCTGTACGGATAGTCCATGCCGCCTGGATATTCCTTCTCCTTAGACTGATTTTTTCTGTGAGTTTTTTTGTGTTGGTAAAGAAATTTTATCAATATCGCCACAATGCAGAAAATGATGAATATCGTTACGGCTATCACACCTAGAAACAAGCAGAGAGAATGGTAAGTATCTTAATTTAACAGGGGACATCACCTAGAGTGTCACATATTATTCAATAAGACTATAATAATTAAAGTATAAGATTAAAATTTAAAATTTTCTTAGAAGCTTCTAAAAATACTTTGTCAAATCTATTTTGTGCTGTACTTTTATAGGGGTTTCCTGTATCATTGTACAATACTCTCACTATAGTCATTTTATTCTAGTCACTGTTACTTTTTAGTACGTTCCTCAACTATCTAGCTATTCTAGTGTTTTCTACTTTATGAAACAGTAGCCTTATATCATATACTTGTCAAACATATTTCCATTGACTTCCATGAACAAAACCAGTTTGGACAGTTCTCCTTATACCCCATGTAAAGATCACAAAGGATTGTCTGGTCAACAAAGACACAAATTTGGCAAATGTTTAGCTGTGACATATATTTAAAGAGTTTTCCCACAACCTACAAATAAAAACAGATACGTTATTAATAGAGGTCCTGGGCCTAAACTTTGGGACACCCATCAGTCACTAAAACTGGGATGAGTTTGGATTTAGCTGCTGTGCTAGAGCATTGCAGAATTAAAACTTCTCCTTGTGACGACATGCACTCTGTCAGTGTGTAGCAGGGGTTAAATTTCTTAAAATTCAGCCAGACATGAACATAGTTTGTTTATAAGCGGGAGATAAGCCCCTCATTGTTTCTACAAGACTCTTGTTGACTCATGTAATTGCCTTGGCTAATGAAGGCCAGACACCCAGATAAATCAATTATGCGAACTTCCCATTTTATTACTAAGTAAATTACTAAGTAAAAAGATGTAATGTAACTGCTGTCTCTCCCACGTCTCTAGATATTTTGTATACGGTTTGAAATCTAGCCAATAAGAGCCCAGTCTTATCCACCAATTTTGAAGACCCCAATGGTCTGAATGGAGAGCTCAGGGGTATAAGAAGGAGGAATGTCCATTGCCCCGGGAGACTCTTGCTACATGCCACCAATCTAGGACCTGCGGAACCTATTGGCAAGCCATAACCGAACCTAGATTATAATACTATATGGACTTCAGCATCAAATGCAAGGATTCAGCTGAGCTATCAAGGACTACCTAAGGAAGGAATCCAGCTTGGGACAATTCAGTCACTTGACTACGGGCTTTGCGGTCCTCAGACAGCTTCCTAAATCTGGCGTTATTCCATTCTTGGTGGGTGCCCATCAAAAGCAGGGTGCTGCTGGTTTGGAGTAAGTAGCCCTGGAAGCTCTGAGGCATGGACATTGTAATTCCTGGTGAGCCAGCGGAAGGGTGAGAAACTGTTGCCGATTACATTCTGTGGTTTTGCTGGTTATGTGCCATATGCCGTTAATTGTTTGGGGATCCACTGAAGTCTTAATATTGTGATTCCCTCACCCTGTGTTGTCTGAGTAGTGTTGCGTCCACGGTTAAGGAGGTTGGGCGTTCAGTTGGGATGAGCCCTGGGCCATGCTGTCTTTCTAAAGGTGGCTGGGCCAGCGGACGAAAGCACCCACTGACCTCTGTGTCTCCACACTCCTCTCCACAGTCTTATCCCAAGGAGGGTTGGAGGGCGGGGGGGTTCTTGGGACCGTTAATAGATATCCAACAGAAAAAAGGCACTCACCAGAGATGGTGTTGAAAGATGGTGTTGAAGAGGTAGTTTATTCCCACTTCGGGTTACATGTGAAGCCCTGTGAGGGAGGGGGAGCACATAGCACGGTGAACGACAGCCGTTTCACGCTTCTACATGGCGCTTCAACGAGTCCACTTCTTGGGACCGTTAATGGTTGTATGCCCGTAATGCCTGTAATGCCTCATTCATGTGTTATCTGCTTTTTTTTTTTTTGGCGGATACAATTTGTATCCATAATAATCTATGGTATTGTTTTTTCATGGGCCAAAATTGAACATCCCAGTCTTTCCTGGTCTTAGGTGACTATAAAGATTAGATGGTTGAACAATGTTTTGGCCGATCATACGTTCGACATGCATATTGGCATCTCTAATCTAATCAGACATGCACGATCAACATCTCCAGCCACCATTAGTCGGACAGGAACCTCATACACATTAGATGTCGTCTGAACCATTTGATATAGGCAAACCCCAACCAAGGTGTCAAGTTGTTACTCCATACGTCACACGCTTAGCAGTGTATATACTGTAGATCTCTTGTGGTGGTGAACATGGTTTGGAACCAATGAAGTACTTGCCACTCTCCTCTACTGTTAATGTGCAAGAATTGATAGAGTGGCCGTCACTACATCAGCTATGAGTAGGTTACAGCTCATCATCCGCACAGTGATAGATGACTGGTCATGGCCAAGCTGTGAGGAAAGATAAGATGTTCTGAAAATGCAGCACCAAGAACTAAAGCCAATTACAGAGATGTATAATGTAACAAATGTATCTACAGTCGTGGCCAAAAGGTTTGAGCGCGACATAAATTTTGGTCCTCACAAACTTTGTTGTTTCAGTGTTTTTAGATATTTTAGTAAGACATTTCTAGGTTACTGAAGGCCAATTATAAAAGTTTCCTAAATCTTTTACTTTTATTGTCAAATTTATCAAGTTTATGTGAAGACTCAATATTTAGTACCTTGTTTTTCGAGTCTTCTGCACTTCGCCCTGGATATCAGCTTCTGTGCCAAATCATGACTGATCACAAATCATTCTTGACTTAGTGCCTGGAGATTATCACCATTTCTGTATTTTTGTTTGTCCACCTGCTTTTTGAGAATTTACTGCAGGTTCTCTAAAGGGTTTCCTGGCCATGGATTCAAAATGTCAATGTTTTGTTCACAGAGCTACTCGGTTATCACTTTTTTCTTTGTTACATGGTCTCCATCATGCTGGAAAAAACATTACCCATCACCAAATTTCTCCTGAACTGTTAGGAAAAGGTGGTCATGGAGGATATTTAGATCCCATTCTTTATTCATGGCATTGTTCTTTAGGAAAATTGTGAGTAAAGCCCCTCCATGGATGAAAGGCAAACCCCACACAACTGGTCTCAGGATGATTTGCTGTTGGCATGACACAACATTTATGGTAGTGCTCACCATATCATCTTTGGAAAGTCGTTTTTTATTACTCTGAGAAAATAACTTTGCAGGAAGTCAAGGGATTGGACTGTGGCAAAGTTATTTTTACTCATGAGGCCTCCTTCAGACGGTTTGAGAAATCCCAAAGATTAATTATCTAGAGAAGAAAATATGATCACCACCATGAGTCCTATCAGGCTAACAGTAAATCCTCCTGAGACCATTCATGTGTGTGTGCTTTAAATGCAAAGTTAACTTGAAATTTTGGCTAAGAACACTGCCATGTGTTAAGAATGGGGTCTAAACATCCTCCAAGAGAAACTTTTCCCAATTTGGTAATGCTTTTTCCAGAAAATGTCTGCTTCGATCACCAGGCGACGCGGTGTTCCTGAAGTGGATAATGCTGGTGATGGGAGAGGAGTTGATGCCAGTGGCACTGGTGGGCGCAGGCTCAGCTCATCCACTGGGCTGGGTTTCCTTGGGATCTGCAGTACCACTGGCTGACTGTGGGTGGCATGTGTCTTCCAGCTGAAGTTACCATCATTCAGCTACAACCAATGGGAAGGCACCACACCCTTCTTATTTCCCCTCCTGTGTGCTGACCACTGCCTAAGATAGTTCTGTATTTCTGGTTTCTGTCCCACCCTGTTCTGTTTAGTGATTCTGGTGTTCTGACTTCTGCTTGTTTCCTGACTACCTCTCCTGCCTGCTGTTTTTGTACCTCACTGCCAAATCCGGATTAGACCTCTGCTTTGTTTTCTGATAACGTTCTTGCCTGCGTGATTCTGTCCCTGTTTTGCATTTCCTGGTTCGACCCTGCCTGACGACTACTCTCATCGGACTGCAGCCTTCCACAGGTAGTGATCTCCAGGGTCCTGTAAAATTCCAAATCTCTGTATAGGGGTTAAAGGGTTTCAGGGTTCTAGGGTTCCTGCTTGGTGAGTGGCTTCCCTCTAGCCTGTCCATTACAGCCCGTCTGAGTCTGTGGATCCAGGCAGGCGTAACAGAAAACGTGGTAAATCCTCACAAAGCAAGTGGACACACAAAAACCTCTGTAAAAGTGTGAAACTCCTGATGTGACAAAAATGGGTTTTCATAAGTCGGGATTTGGCCGAGAAGCGGATAGACAGCTGCCAGAGCAAAAAGCAGAAGTATGGAAAATAAAGATCAACACTTTAAATATTGAGTCTTTACATAAACTTGATGTATTTTTCAGTAAAAATTTTTGAAATCCTGATAACTTTACAGCAGTAACCATAGAAATATCCTAAAACATCGAAACAGCAAATTTTGTGAAAACCAAAGTTTGAGTCAATCTCAAAACATTTGTCCACAACTGTTCACATGGTGCCAGTTATTGCACAAAAGACTTAACCCCAAATCATCCATTAATAGCTGGTTACCTCCAATGATGGCAGGACCACTTCTTATTTCATTAGTCAGAGGCTCCCGGTCATCTATCTTCCCAAAGGGATCTGGAGAAACAAAGTGTATATGCAACGACATCAGCGGATCTAATGATTATGTCAATGATTAACCTTCATGGTTTAAAGTAATATTTCATTAGACCCTCAGAACAGATTTATTATCTTAGGGTTTCAAAAGAAACATCTAAAAATTATAGAATATCTGGATTTGCTCTTCGTAACTATCATGCTGTACTAGTGGGGGCACTGAGAAACACTGGAGAAGCTGTTTCTAGATGCAGTTAGCAGATTACCCACTAGAGGGCACAAAAACAATAGAATAGTCAGCAGGCTGAGTTACTACCAGGATGTCAAGTCAAAACCAGGGGAGCAGCAAATCGTGGTCAGGTGCTAGCCAGAGGTCAGGAACCAGGAAGTAACGCCAGAAGGAAGGAGCCGAAGTCAAGTACAACAAAGCAGAGTCATCAGAGGCCAGGAGATCAGAGCTACAAACAGGGACGGGAGAGTCACGGGACTGGACTGGGAAGTTAGGAGGAGCTGATCAGACAGACGGTATGGGGAGATGCAGGAACAGGAGAGTTACGGGACTGGACTGGGAAGTTAGGAGGAGCTGAGCAAACAGATGGTATGGGGGATGCAGGAACAGGAAAGACACAGGATGGGACCAGGAAGTCAGTAGGAGCTGAGCAGACAGACGGTATGGGGAGATGCAGGAACAGGAGAGACACAGGACAGGACTGGGAAGTCAGGAGGAGCTGAGCAGACAGACGGTACAGGGAGATGCAGGAACAGGAGAGTCACGGGACTGGACTGAGAAGTTAGGAGGAGCTGAGCAAATAGACGGTATGGGGGATGCAGGAACAGGAAAGACACAGGATGGGACCAGGAAGTCAGGAGGAGCTGAGCAGACAGATGGTACAGGGAGATGCAGGAACAGGAGAGACACGGGACGGGACCGGGAAGTCAGGAGGAGCTGAGCAGACAGACGGTACAGGGAGATGCAGGAACAGGAGAGACATGGGATGGAACCAGGAAGTCAGGAGGAGCTGGGCAGAGAGATGGTACAGGGAGATGCAGGAACAGGAGAGACACAGGAAAGGACTGGGAAGTCAGTAGGAGCTGAGCAGACAGATGGTACAGGGAGATGCCAGAACAGGAGAGACACAGGACAGGACTGGGAAGTCAGGAGGAGCTGGGCAGACAGATGGTACAGGGAGATGCAGGAACAGGAGAGACACAGGACAGGACTGGGAAGTCAGGAGGAGCTGAGCAGACAGACGGTACAGGGAGATGCAGGAACAGGAGAGACACAGGACAGGACTGGGAAGTCAGGAGGAGCTGGGCAGACAGACGGTACAGGGAGATGCAGGAACAGGAAAGACACAGGACAGGACTGGGAAGTCAGGAGGAGCTGGGCAGACATGCGGCACAGGGAGATGCAGGAACAGGAGAGACACGGGACAGGACCGGGAAGTCAGGAGGAGCTGGGCAGACAGACAGTACAGGGAGATGCAGGAACAGGAGAGACACAGGACAGGACCGGGAAGTCAGGAGGAGCTGAGTAGACAGACGGTACAGGGAGATGCAGGAACAGGAGAGACACAGGACAGGACTGGGAAGTCAGTAGGAGCTGAGCAGACAGATGGTATGGGGAGATGCAGGAACAGGAAAGACACAGGACGGGACCAGGAAGTCAGGAGGAGCTGGGCAGACAGATGGTATGGGGAGATGCAGGAACAGGAGAGACACAGGACGGGACCAGGAAGTCAGGAGGAGCTGAGCAGACAGATGGTATGGGGAGATGCAGGAACAGGAGAGACACAGGACGGGACCAGGAAGTCAGGAGGAGCTGGGCAGACAGATGGTACAGGGAGATGCAGGAACAGGAGAGACACAGGACGGGACCGGGAAGTCAGGAGGAGCTGGGCAGACAGATGGTATAGGGAGATGCAGGAACAGGAGAGACACAGGACGGGACCGGGAAGTCAGGAGGAGCTGAGTAGACAGATGGTATGGGGAGATGCAGGAACAGGAGAGACACAGGACGGGACCAGGAAGTCAGGAGGAGCTGAGCAGACAGAAGGTACAGGGAGATGCAGGAACAGGAGAGACACGGGACGGGACCAGGAAGCCAGGAGGAGCTGGGCAGACAGATGGTATGGGGAGATGCAGGAACAGGAGAGACACAGGACGGGACCAGGAAGTCAGGAGGAGCTGAGCAGACAGATGGTATGGGGAGATGCAGGAACAGGAGAGACACGGGACAGGACTGGCAAGTCAGAAGGCGTTGGGCAGACAGACTGTATGGGGAGGGCTCAGGTCAGGACGGTAGCTGGGAGGTAGGACAGATCAGGGAACACTCACGGAGGCCAGACTCACATGCTGCAGAGCAGGAACTATTACTGGCGGTGTTCCAGTAGCAGCAGCACAAAGATATAGCGGCCTGACCACCGAGATGAGGCAGATTGGAATAAGACCCTCCCATGTCCTGTAACCCAGGGGAGAGAGACATGCAATGGCTCAGCAGTGCCTGAGCCAGGCACCGATCATAACCGTAACTAGATGCATTAATGCTGATGGCTGCAATTATACAAAAAACCCCTTGCATTTCTGCACATAGAGAGGCTCAGAGAATCATCTTCACTATTCACGTAAAGAATGCATTCATTAATGCCATTCTCTGTCAAGCGTTATCGGGCCAACTATTTTTTAGGGATGGAATTACGTGTAGAGGTGTAGGAGGCGATTAGCACATTGTAGAGATCCCATGTGACAGTCATTAAGTAGCATGAAAAACACTTGCAAATGAGTCTGGAAGTGCACAATGGGCATATCACTGCATGTATACTGATATCACGGGAAATATCCTCCATGAGCTGGGTTCTGATTGGATAGCAACGCACCGATGTGACAGGACACGTACCTGCAGAAGAGTAGGTGGTGGTGATTGTACTAAGGTCACTTTCCATGATGGATCCGCAGTTACATTCAGTCAAAGAACCAGTGACTGTGACCGGGGCTAAGCTGGGGTGTCGGAGCGCTGCTTTAAGCGGTGCCACTTGGTTATATAGGACAGAAGACAGACATCCGACAAAACCAATGGAGTTTATGTTGGATATTTCTGGGTCAAGCCCTGGATTATCTGTTGGTAGAATAACATTGAATAGAGAGTGGTAATATTATGACTGATGTAACGAGAGACGATAGCGGAGCTTTCTGTACCCACTTATTCTCTTTGATTATTAGCCATATTTCCACAATTCTAATTAAGGGTGCTCTCTATTTCTATGACATTATTAGCTAGAGAGTAAGGGACCGATGTGCGGCACCCCCAAAAATCAGCTGTTACCAGCTCAGTAGAGGCCGGATGTAAACCATGTACAATTACAGTATAAGTCATTGGAGCGGGAACAGATCTGCAGCCACTACACATTGTATACAGCTACAATGTTCTACTATATACAATGTATACATCTAACCACTGGCGGAGGTGGCAATAGCTAAACAATAGGGATTCTGAGTGCAAGGCCCCAACTATTCTGATATGGAATACTTACGTTATTGAGAGGTCATGAATATGTTAGTACTGGACAATCACTTTAATCAAATTTCTATATAAAATATTTAGCATGTGGATATAGAAACAGAGTAAAAAAATTAAAGAATTAGACAGATATCAACTCCAAGTTGTATAACCTTGAATTCTTATTGGATGCAACAGATCAGGTGACGTGTATTTGTCTAAGGCCAGAGTCACACTTGGAAGAAACTCACATGAGTCTCGCATCGCATCACCCAGCACGGCCTGCCGCCCTCCAGACAGGAGCATCTCAGCTGCATAGAAATACATGCAGCCGACCAACCCTGTCAGAAGAGTGTGTGCGGCCATGCCGTGTGATACCAATGCGAGACTCGCACGAGTTTCTCGCAAGTGTGACTCTGGCCTAATGATAAGCATGAGGGCTAAGGAGCAGTTGGGGCAGTGTTATAGTAGTTATATTCTTATACATAAGGGGCAGTATTATAGTAGTCATATTCTTGTACATAGGGGTAGTATTATAGTAGATATATTCTTGTACATAGGGGCAGTATTATAGTAGTTATATTCTTGTACATAGGGGCAGTATTATAGTAGTTATATTCTTGTACATAGGGGCAGTATTATAGTAGTTATATTCTTGTACATAGGGGCAGTATTATAGTAGTTATATTCTTGTACATAGGGGCAGTATTATAGTAGTTATATTCTTGTACATAGGGGGCAGTATTATAGTAGTTATATTCTTGTACATAGGGGCAGTATTATAGTAGTTATATTCTTGTACATAGGGGCAGTATTATAGTAGTTATATTCTTGTACATAGGGGCAGTATTATAGTAGTTATATTCTTGTACATAGGGGCAGTATTATAGTAGTTATATTCTTGTACATAGGAGCAGTATTATAGTAGTTATATTCTTATACATAGGGGCAGTATTATAGTAGTTATATTCTTGTACATAGGGGCAGTATTATAGTAGTTCTATTCTTGTACATAGGAGCAGTATTATAGTAGTTATATTCTTTTACATAGGGGGCAGTATTATAGTAGTTATATTCTTGTATATAGGGGCAGTATTATAGTAGTTATATTCTTGTATATAGGGGCAGTATTATAGTAGTTATATTCTTGTATATAGGGGCAGTATTATAGTAGTTATATTCTTGTATATAGGGGCAGTATTATAGTAGTTATATTCTTGTACATAGGGTGCAGTATTATAGTAGTTATATTCTTGTACATAGGAGCAGTATTATAGTAGTTATATTCTTGTACATAGGAGCAGTATTATAATAGTTATATTCTTGTACATAGGGGGCAGTATTATAGTAGTTATATTCTTGTATATAGGTGCAGTATTATAGTAGTTATATTCTTGTACATAGGGGGGCAGTATTATAGTAGTTATATTCTTGTATATAGGAGCAGTATTATAGTAGTTATATTCTTGTATATAGGGGCAGTATTATAGTAGTTATATTCTTGTTCATAGGGGGCAGTATTATAGTAGTTATATTCTTGTATATAGGAGCAGTATTATAGTAGTTATATTCTTGTACATAGGAGCAGTATTATAGTAGTTATTTTCTTGTACATAGGGGGCAGTATTATAGTAGTTATATTCTTGTATATAGGTGCAGTATTATAGTAGTTATATTCTTGTACATAGGGGGGCAGTATTATAGTAGTTATATTCTTGTATATAGGAGCAGTATTATAGTAGTTATATTCTTGTACATAGGGGCAGTATTATAGTAGTTATATTCTTGTACATAGGAGCAGTATTATAGTAGTTATATTGTTGTACATAGGGTGCAGTATTATAGTAGTTATATTCTTGTATATAGGAGCAGTATTATAGTAGTTATATTCTTGTACATAGGGGCAGTATTATAGTAGTTATATTCTTGTATATAGGGGCAGTATTATAGTAGTTATATTCTTGTACATAGGAGCAGTATTATAGTAGTTATATTCTTGTACATAGGAGCAGTATTATAGTAGTTATATTCTTGTACATAGGGGCAGTATTATAGTAGTTATATTCTTGTATATAGGGGGCAGTATTATAGTAGTTATATTCTTGTACATAGGAGCAGTATTATAGTAGTTATATTCTTGTACATAGGAGGCAGTATTATAGTAGTTATATTCTTGTATATAGGGGGCAGTATTATAGTAGTTATATTCTTGTACATAGGAGGCAGTATTATAGTAGTTATATTCTTGTACATAGGAGCAGTATTATAGTAGTTATATTCTTGTACATAGGAGCAGTATTATAGTAGTTATATTCTTGTACATAGGGTGCAGTATTATAGTAGTTATATTCTTGTATATAGGGGGCAGTATTATAGTAGTTATATTCTTGTACATAGGAGCAGTATTATAGTAGTTATAGTCTTGTACATAGGGGGCAGTATGATAGTAGTTATATTCTTGTACATAGGGGCAGTATTATAGTAGTTATATTCTTGTACATAGGAGCAGTATTATAGTAGTTATATTCTTGTACATAGGGGGCAGTATTATAGTAGTTATATTCTTGTACATAGGGGGCAGTATTATAGTAGTTATATTCTTGTATATAGGGGCAGTATTATAGTAGTTATATTCTTGTACATAGGGGGGCAGTATTATAGTAGTTATATTCTTGTATATAGGAGCAGTATTATAGTAGTTATATTCTTGCACATAGGGGCAGTATTATAGTAGTTATATTCTTGTACATAGGGGCAGTATTATAGTAGTTATATTCTTGTACATAGGAGCAGTATTATAGTAGTTATATTCTTATACATAGGGGCAGTATTATAGTAGTTATATTCTTGTACATAGGGGGCAGTATTATAGTAGTTATATTCTTGTATATAGGAGCAGTATTATAGTAGTTATATTCTTGTACATAGGAGCAGTATTATAGTAGTTATTTTCTTGTACATAGGGGGCAGTATTATAGTAGTTATATTCTTGTATATAGGTGCAGTATTATAGTAGTTATATTCTTGTACATAGGGGGGCAGTATTATAGTAGTTATATTCTTGTATATAGGAGCAGTATTATAGTAGTTATATTCTTGTACATAGGGGCAGTATTATAGTAGTTATATTCTTGTACATAGGAGCAGTATTATAGTAGTTATATTGTTGTACATAGGGTGCAGTATTATAGTAGTTATATTCTTGTATATAGGAGCAGTATTATAGTAGTTATATTCTTGTACATAGGGGCAGTATTATAGTAGTTATATTCTTGTATATAGGGGCAGTATTATAGTAGTTATATTCTTGTACATAGGAGCAGTATTATAGTAGTTATATTCTTGTACATAGGAGCAGTATTATAGTAGTTATATTCTTGTACATAGGGGCAGTATTATAGTAGTTATATTCTTGTATATAGGGGGCAGTATTATAGTAGTTATATTCTTGTACATAGGAGCAGTATTATAGTAGTTATATTCTTGTACATAGGAGGCAGTATTATAGTAGTTATATTCTTGTATATAGGGGGCAGTATTATAGTAGTTATATTCTTGTACATAGGAGGCAGTATTATAGTAGTTATATTCTTGTACATAGGAGCAGTATTATAGTAGTTATATTCTTGTACATAGGAGCAGTATTATAGTAGTTATATTCTTGTACATAGGGTGCAGTATTATAGTAGTTATATTCTTGTATATAGGGGGCAGTATTATAGTAGTTATATTCTTGTACATAGGAGCAGTATTATAGTAGTTATATTCTTGTACATAGGGGGCAGTATGATAGTAGTTATATTCTTGTACATAGGGGCAGTATTATAGTAGTTATATTCTTGTACATAGGAGCAGTATTATAGTAGTTATATTCTTGTACATAGGGGGCAGTATTATAGTAGTTATATTCTTGTACATAGGGGGCAGTATTATAGTAGTTATATTCTTGTATATAGGGGCAGTATTATACTAGTTATATTCTTGTACATAGGGGGGCAGTATTATAGTAGTTATATTCTTGTATATAGGAGCAGTATTATAGTAGTTATATTCTTGTACATAGGAGGCAGTATTATAGTAGTTATATTCTTGTATATAGGGGGCAGTATTATAGTAGTTATATTCTTGTACATAGGAGGCAGTATTATAGTAGTTATATTCTTGTACATAGGAGCAGTATTATAGTAGTTATATTCTTGTACATAGGAGCAGTATTATAGTAGTTATATTCTTGTACATAGGGTGCAGTATTATAGTAGTTATATTCTTGTATATAGGGGGCAGTATTATAGTAGTTATATTCTTGTACATAGGAGCAGTATTATAGTAGTTATATTCTTGTACATAGGGGGCAGTATGATAGTAGTTATATTCTTGTACATAGGGGCAGTATTATAGTAGTTATATTCTTGTACATAGGAGCAGTATTATAGTAGTTATATTCTTGTACATAGGGGGCAGTATTATAGTAGTTATATTCTTGTACATAGGGGGCAGTATTATAGTAGTTATATTCTTGTATATAGGGGCAGTATTATAGTAGTTATATTCTTGTACATAGGGGGGCAGTATTATAGTAGTTATATTCTTGTATATAGGAGCAGTATTATAGTAGTTATATTCTTGTACATAGGGGCAGTATTATAGTAGTTATATTCTTGTATATAGGGGGCAGTATTATAGTAGTTATATTCTTGTACATAGGGGGCAGTATTATAGTAGTTATATTCTTGTATATAGGAGCAGTATTATAGTAGTTATATTCTTGTACATAGGGGCAGTATTATAGTAGTTATATTCTTGTACATAGGAGCAGTATTATAGTAGTTATATTCTTGTACATAGGGGCAGTATTATAGTAGTTATATTCTTGTATATAGGGGCAGTATTATAGTAGTTATATTCTTGTACATAGGAGCAGTATTATAGTAGTTATATTCTTGTACATAGGAGCAGTATTATAGTAGTTATATTCTTGTACATAGGAGCAGTATTATAGTAGTTATATTCTTGTACATAGGGTGCAGTATTATAGTAGTTATATTCTTGTATATAGGAGCAGTATTATAGTAGTTATATTCTTGTACATAGGGGCAGTATTATAGTAGTTATATTCTTGTATATAGGGGCAGTATTATAGTAGTTATATTCTTGTATATAGGGGCAGTATTATAGTAGTTATATTCTTGTATATAGGAGCAGTATTATAGTAGTTATATTCTTGTACATAGGGGCAGTATTATAGTAGTTATATTCTTGTACATAGGGGCAGTATTATAGTAGTTATATTCTTGTACATAGGAGCAGTATAATAGTAGTTATATTCTTGTACATAGGGGCAGTATTATAGTAGTTATTTTCTTGTACATAGGAGCAGTATTATAGTAGTTATATTCTTGTACATAGGAGCAGTATTATAGTAGTTATATTCTTGTACATAGGGGGCAGTATTATATTAGTTATATTCTTGTACATAGGGGTAGTATTATCGTAGTTATATTCTTGTACATAGGAGCAGTATAATAGTAGTTATATTATTGTACATAGGGGCAGTATTATAGTAGTTATATTCTTGTACATAGGAGCAGTATTGTAGTAGTTATATTCTTGTATATAGGAGCATTATTATAGTAGTTATATTCTTGTACATAGGGGGCAGTATTATAGTAGTTATATTCTTGTACATAGGGGGCAGTATTATAGTAGTTATATTCTTGTATATAGGGGGCAGTATTATAGTAGTTATATTCTTGTACATAGGGGCAGTATTATAGTAGTTATATTCTTGTACATAGGGGGCAGTATTATAGTAGTTATATTCTTGTATATAGGAGCAGTATTATAGTAGTTATATTCTTGTACATAGGGGGCAGTATTATAGTAGTTATATTCTTGTACATAGGGGGCAGTATTATAGTAGTTATATTCTTGTATATAGGGGGCAGTATTATAGTAGTTATATTCTTGTACATAGGGGCAGTATTATAGTAGTTATATTCTTGTACATAGGGGGCAGTATTATAGTAGTTATATTCTTGTATATAGGAGCAGTATTATAGTAGTTATATTCTTGTACATAGGGGGCAGTATTATAGTAGTTATATTCTTGTACATAGGGGGCAGTATTATAGTAGTTATATTCTTGTATATAGGGGGCAGTATTATAGTAGTTATATTTTTGTACATAGGGGGCAGTATTATAGTAGTTATATTCTTGTACATAGGGGGCAGTATTATAGTAGTTATAGTCTTGTATATAGGAGCAGTATTATAGTAGTTATATTCTTGTACATAGGGGCAGTATTATAGTAGTTATATTCTTGTACATAGGGGGCAGTATTATAGTAGTTATATTCTTGTACATAGGGGCAGTATTATAGTAGTTATATTCTTGTACATAGGAGGCAGTATTATAGTAGTTATATTCTTGTACATAGGGGCAGTATTATAGTAGTTATATTCTTGTACATAGGGGGCAGTATTATAGTAGTTATATTCTTGTATATAGGAGCAGTATTATAGTAGTTATATTCTTGTACATAGGGGGCAGTATTATAGTAGTTATATTCTTGTACATAGGAGCAGTATTATAGTAGTTATATTCTTGTACATAGGAGGCAGTATTATAGTAGTTATATTCTTGTACATAGGGGCAGTATTATAGTAGTTATATTCTTGTACATAGGGGGCAGTATTATAGTAGTTATATTCTTGTATATAGGAGCAGTATTATAGTAGTTATATTCTTGTACATAGGGGGCAGTATTATAGTAGTTATATTCTTGTACATAGGAGCAGTATTATAGTAGTTATATTCTTGTACATAGGAGGCAGTATTATAGTAGTTATATTCTTGTACATAGGGGCAGTATTATAGTAGTTATATTCTTGTACATAGGGGGCAGTATTATAGTAGTTATATTCTTGTATATAGGAGCAGTATTATAGTAGTTATATTCTGGTAAATAAGGAATAATGTTTTAGTAATGTGCTTTTACTCCATTGTGAGAAAAGCGCAATACTTCTAATAATTATACTCTTTTACAGAGTGTGACGTTATATGTTGGATGCGTCTTCACAGGGGTTCTTTAATGCTAATATTTGATCATCGAGAGGAATGCTTTTCTTATATGTACATTCTTGATTGTAAGGGTCAAAAAAGAACAGAAGTATAGCAGATAATGCAGGGAAAAATGGTTTACCAGCAGAATACCTCAATTAAACTGATACATGCTGTAGACTTTTAGAAGTGACACATAATAGCAACAATCAGCTTATAACTCCACAACACACTGCCTCTGCTTTTATCATCTGATCTTTATTTGTGATAAAAGTATCCAAATTATGGTCTCACCTAGAATCTTCCCGAGTGTCAGAGACTTGATAGCTCTAAAGTAGAGATCTGATGACAAGTTCTGCTTCTGCTTCATTGTCTTGTCAATCTAAAGTAAGAAAATGGAAAATAAATATTTGCTTTGAGTAAGAATAAACCTATGGCCATCCATGTCAGATATTCTTTGTATAAAGCAGCCTATAATAGACTTGTGTTGAGCTATGTGTCCGCATTGTTGAAGACCACAAAAATCCCCAAGTTTCATATTTCTTGTTTCATGGTGATCAAATAATTAAATCTGCCAAGCAGAGATAATCTTCATATCCCATTCACGTCCTAAATTCCTATTGGATGACTATAGTAAGGAATCACTCTTTGTATAATATCCTAATGTTGTGCTATTTTATTCTCCAAGCAAATCATGATCACACCTTACTTTTTGGAGTTCAAAAAGCACTAGAAAAGAGTTGATTTAACTGACAAAAAGATGGCGACCGAACAGGGACCAGATATGCATTGTACCATCTATATCTCGAACGAGGAAAGATTTTACAGTGACATTAAACCTATAGCTGCAGCGTAAGGTAAGAAACTTCACTTGCACTGTCTGTTTAAATCCTCCTCCTTTTCTGTTGTTATTTTTATTAAACAGTTTGGTCAAAGAACTGAAATAAATTCCTTTGCTTTTGTTAACCAAGTGTATGTGATGTAATTAGTGTATAAATGGGAAATAGTGGAACTCGTACTTAAGTAATACTTGCTATTTAGTTGGCTGTTTAGGAAAATGAAAAAAAAAAAAAAAAGATGACCACATGAATAAAATAAGTTTTTAGTAGAAAAAAAGTATTAAAAATGTAGAAACAAGAGAAAAAAATAAATACATTAGGATACGGATGCAGAGCTATCTCTCAAGTACATTTAAATTGGTATAGTAACATGTAAAAATACATAATCATGATAAATGGCAGATAAGGTCTCAAGTATAAATTAATTAGTAAGGGATATGTTGGGGCCCATTAAAAAATATTCAAAAATTACACATAAAATGAGGAATATATCTTCATTGCACAAACCCAGTGAATATATAAGTGTAAGTACAAAAATACAAAAAGTGCCTCCCCTCAAATTTTTTTTTATGGAGTAAGTGGGTTAGGTTACCAATATAAGGAAAAATAAATTTGTAAAAATATTGTTAAAAAAACACATTTGTGCAGTGAAGTACAATAATAAAAAATGTTAACAGTAAAAAACAATATCAATAATACAGCAGCATCATATTTACCTTACAGCACCCAACGCGCGTTTCGTCGTGGCTTCTTCAAGGACAATACATTACTCATTTTATGTGTCATTTTTTTAATATTTTTTAAGAGGCAACATATCCCTTACCAATTAATTTATACATGGGACCTTATCTGCCATTTGTCATGATTATATATTTTTAAATGTTAATATACCAATTTAAATGTACTTGAGAGATAACTCTGCATCCATATCCTAATATTTTATTTATTTTTTCTTATTTGTTCTACATTTTTAACACTTTTTCTAATAAAACTTTACTATTTTATTTGTGTGGTCATCTTTTTTGTATTTTTTTGGTTCTTTTAACTCTAATTTGACCATTTTTTGCTCACAGCCAACTGGTTGGTAATATTCATACTTCACTAGTCCAGTGGCTAGCCACTATTATTATAGGTTTGGGTTGTTTAGGAAAATAGTAAAGGATCAACAGAAGGGGTATCCAATTGGCCATCTACTTAAGTAGTGGGCAGTTTCCCAGACCTATGCACAATAGAAAAGTGTTCCGGAACTGTGAAATACGCTCCTAGTGTGTTAAATTGCCTTTAAGAGAGACCTAAACCGGCTTGGTAGCAAGTATATGAAATTTGCTAAGTAGATGAGAACAGCATACATCCGAGAGGAGAGCAAAATGAGTGGTCAGAGACTTTGAAAGCAAGAATGATGTAACAGATGGTAAAATTATGTTGGAAAATATGGAAATGCCCACAGAGGGGCATCTAGATGTGTCTAAGTGGCAGCTGTTCATGTACTGTGTACAGTGTACTTAAATCTGCCAGCCAGAGATAAGCTTCATATTCTGTTCACACCCTAAATTCTTATTGGATGACAATGGTAAAGCTGGGGTGAAGTGTTACATCTTTTGATGTGAATTTTCATTTCTTTGTGACAGTAAAAAAATCTTTCCTCTCCAACATTAAAAAAGGAATCATTCTTTGTACAGGGACCAGATATATTGTACCATCTAGATCTTGAATGAGGAAAGATTTTCCAGTGACATTGAACCTAAAGCTGCAGCGTTAGGTAAGAAACTTCATGAAACAGCAGTGTGGTTGGTTACAAGACAATAGTTTGATGTCTAAAGATAAGCAGTAAAAAATGTAACTGAGCAAGTGATTTGATGACTATGTAGAGAAACCTATATGGGATGGGTAATACAGTGCTGTACGAGTGTCTTGACAATGGACTTTGCAGTGTAAAGGCCGCTTTACATGCTGCGACATCACTCAAGCGATCTCGTTGGGGTCACGGAATTTGTGATGCACATCCGGCCGCTGTAGCGATCTCGTTGTGTGTGACTCCTATGAGCGATTTTGAATCGTCGCAAAAGTGGTCAAAATTGCTCATCGGTGACATGCCCCCCTATTCTCGAATATCGCTGCTGCTCGGTGTACGAAGTAGTTTGTCGTTCCTGCGGCAGCACACATCGCTATGTGTGACACCACAGGAATGAGAAACCTCACCTTACCTGCGACCGCCCGCAATGATGAAGGAAGGAGGTGGGCGGGATGTTACTTCCCGCTCATCTCCGCCCCTCCGCTTCTATTGGGCGGCGGTTCGTTGATGCTGCTGTGACGTCGCTGTGACGCTGAACGAACCGTCCCCTTAGAAAGGAGGAGGTTCGCCGGTCACCGCGACGTCGCAGAGCAGTTATGTACATGTGACGCTGCCGTAGCGATAAGGCAACGATCACACGATATCGCATGTACGATGGGGGCGGGTGCTTTCACGCTCGACATCGCTAGCAATTGCTAGCGATGTCGTAGCGTGTAAAGCGGCCTTAAATCAGATGTGAATGCACATATTTTAAAGTAGGAAACACGATCACCCCCAAAAAATCTGATTTGTAGATATGGGACTTATTGTTTGCAGACATTAGCTTTCAGGGAAGAGAACTGTGTAATAGGTTTCAGATATCTCTCTTTTTTTGTTATTTTTGAACATTACTGTTTATTTTTTCCATCTGTCATATAAACTACAGAATATAATCCTCAAATCTTGTAATCCACAACCACTGTATACACGTCTAATGGAAATGTCACTTGCAATGTGTAAGAAAGTCATTATAATTGGTTTAGGCACAGTAATAACGTCATACCAAGGGAAATGCTGTTTAAATTAACAAAGCCTTGGACACAGAAGAGTGTCTATAGAAACACGCACTATATGTTTTATTATTATTTCTATTTTAAGGGATCCCAAGGTAAAAAAAACTATTTCTTTGTAAGGGTTCAACAGTCTCATAATCTGAAGGTCGTAAGGGTTCAACAGTGAGCTAGCGTTAGTTTTCGCATACATAGTAGGAACTTTTTCATTTAAAGTGCACCAATCACCAGGAGTGTCCTATATAACCTATAGCCAGTGCTATACTGGCACTATCAGGCTGAGTCTATACATATCTGCAGTGGTCAGCTTGGATGTTTAGGTTTTGAAACACAAGCAAGTAAAGTTTATAAAATTGGCAGCTGCTTGAGTGACAGCAGCTGAGGATCAGATAATATCTGGGGACTTTTTATGCTTATTCCTTCCTGTTTTCTGTTAGAATTAACATAAGTATTAAACAATCGACCTAGCAGAACCTGTGTGAGGTTATACCCATGTGACCAGAAGGGGCGGGGCCTTAGACAACAGAGCTGATATCAGGAAGCAACATTTTCCTATTGGCAGAGGCCGCGCCCCTTCTGGTTACATGGGTATGACCTCACACAGGTCCTACTAGGTCGATTGTATAATACTTATCCCCTCCCCCTGTTAGAATTAGCATAACTATGAATACCCCCCCAGATATTATCTGCTCCTCAGCTGCTGTCACTCACGAAGCTGCCAATTTTATAAACTTTACTTTCTTGGATTTCAAAACCTAAACATCCAAGCTGACCACTACAGGTATGTATAGACTCAGCCTGATAGTACCAGTATACCACTGGCTTTAGGTTACATATGAAAACCCTGGTGATTGGTGCGCTTTAACACTGATAGGACATGATTCATGTTGACTGATCCATTAGATATTCTGGATTATTGGACTGTTCAAGGGGTTTTCCACTTTTACAAAAGCAAACATGCGATGTAAACTAATACATTTGGACAGTACTCACTTCCTTAAGTCTAATGCAAGTTCTCCGCCACTGTTCTGGTCATAGTGCTTTGGCTTCAGCCGTGACCTCAAAAAGCTCACATCACGGCTGCAGGCAATCACTGAGCTCCTTCGATTGACCAAGGTAGATGGTGCTGACCACTGAGCTCAATGAGTGTCTGCAGCAGTGACATCATATTGAAAGCTACTATCATCAATGCAGCCAATCTTTGATCTCAGCGTCTCAGCTGAGTTAGATGGCACATCCTGCTGAGTTCATTAATTGGCTGCAGTGGTCACATTACATTGGCAACTCTCTTTCCTGCTGCAGCCAATCATTGCTCAGCCAAAGTAGATGGCATGTGTAGCATCCAAGGATAAGGGGTACTCAGTTCCGGGCAGAACAGGTTTTGGGGAAGTCACGGTGGTGGTTGTTACCCGGTTTCGTGCCCTGGGCCCTTTTTGTAATGGGGATATATACAGGGGAGAATAAGATAATGTTCACATGTGACGCCACTTGCGGTATTGCGGCTAAGTATAGGGAGCCGCCGCTGCAGAATGTCTCTACTGTGGCTGGTGGTATTAGCAGCTAGAATGGTAGACCCTCCGCAAGTAGGGTATTGCCCCAGAGGGTGTATGGTGCAATGGGCGTTGGAAAAAGGTAGTCCACACAGGTGTTTAGTGCAACTGGTTTACTCACTGCTGGTAGATGTTGACTGGTTGCCCGAGGCCGGCTGGTTTCGCCTCCAGGTCCCCTTCGTCCCAGTGCCAGTTTGGTTCTCTGGTACCTTCTTCCCCTGCACCCGTCTCTGGTAAGTGGGTCCCCATGGTATGGAACACTGGGGGTCCCCGTTCTGTGGTTTGTCCACCTCTGACCGCCTGACTGTAGTGTAAACCTTGTGGGGTTGGAGTCTCTGGTCCTGTACCCGGTTCTTCCGTTGCTACTGAGTCTTCGGATTCTTTAGGGTCAGCAAGGTCCTTGATGGTCCCCTCGCTGTACAGGTGTTAACAGGTCGTACTGGAGTTCTTTTCTGTCATAGGGTCCTGTACCCAGTCGGCGCGTAGTTCCGGGAGAACTCCACTGGCAATTACCTCTCCTGGGTACCAGGTCACCGTTAACCCGCATCAGACAGTCTCCTCTCAACTCTCTCCAAGACTGACTACTGTCTTCCTGTGTTCTGACTCTCCTCAGTCTGCCCCTCCCACCTGGCCAACTAGTGGACTGGAGTGGCTCCACCTCTAGGCGGCCATCCATTGGTCCCACCCTAGCTGGTGGGTAGCTGGTAGGGGGATTGTTGGGGAAAACTGGGATTATCTGGGTTTTTGTTGGTTCCGGCACTGGGGTTCTGGGTCCCTAAGGGGGTAGACCCTGCATCCTTGTGGGGATGCAGAACCTTGTAGCACCCTGATGGTTTCAGAGGTGCTACATATGAGCCTCTAAACGTAATGATTTACTGCAACGGTGATGTGAGTTAACAAAGCAACATCAGCGCAACAACCAAAACACTGAGACTGCAGCAGTGATGGAGAGGAGTCGCTCCTCCCGGGGAGACTGAATGTGGTCTGCATTTGCTATTTGACGTCACTGGCAAGTTTGGAGATAGGAAATCCCATCATTAAAAAGTAAAGAAATTTTAACATAACATCAGCAGAGTGTCCTCGGGGTCTTTGCACAGCAGCACATGAGGACTATGTGATCTGAGAATGGTTACTTTACCTGAATGGTTAATTTCCGCCCTTCTCTGCTGATCTTCACGTGGTGAAGTTTGCGATTGTTAAGTCTCTCCGAATCTAATGTGAAAACATAGGATCCTTCCTTACTGAGTTTGTATCTGACTTGTAGACTTCCTAAAAAACATAAGAAGAATGTAAAATCATGAATCAGTCACGTTTCGCCCTGTCCTCACACCAAAACGTATCACTTGGGATTTAACAGTAGCGGCTTTGCCAAACTTTCCCAAAGTAGGTGATCAATTGAATTGTTCCCTATTCCTGTCTTTTTCCAGATGCCAGAGTATAATAAATGTATGCTGTCCAAAAAAACCCCCAAAAACACTCACCTCACCACTTACCTCTCCGGCCACCCAGGAACCACCCCACTACTTTCTGCCAGCCACTTAGTTTTTCTCCTTCTGGCATTGTGTGCTGCATCTCCATCTTCTTCATTATAAGCCAGAACTTCTGGCCCGGTCACTGTAAGGTTGCAGCACACGTGATAGTGACCGGATATCCTAGCTTATAATTAAGGGGCTGGAGATGCGGCGTGCGAGTGTGGAAGGAAGAAGACTAGATGTCATGCAGCAAGCATTGTGGTGGCCGGTGAGGTGAGCATTTAGGGTTCGGTTTCACTAGCGTATAACTTCCGATGCAAAAGAATCGGAAGCAATTTGCTAATGACCCTCTGCTGCGAGCGTCATCTGAGGGTCATGCGACAGTGATGTGATCTTGATGCAGCTGATGAAAGACACATCACGCTTACTTCACTTTGAAATTGGAAGATATCTAGCAGTGCCACCAACTCAGTTACCAGAGGGACCCAGGTACATCTCATACGCCTGCGCCGGGGCCATGGGGTGACTTGGTACCGGGCGGCAGTTCTGCACTTGGAGCGCCACGGTGGTGTGGCCCAGCTCTGTGTCCCCGGTGGTGTCATTTAATATAACGGAAGGGGATGATGATAGTTCATTTGTGATGCCACCTGTGGTATGCGGCAAGGTAGGTGCCGCCGCTGCGAGATGGGGCTCCCCGGAGCAAATGGTGATGCAGCTTAGATGGTGTAGCTCCCCACAGGTAGAGCTGGGCCCCAGGGCAGATGGGGGTGGTAGTAGTCTATGATGGCGGGTGGGCGCAGGCAAATAACGGAGCAACACAGGGATGCAGTCTCAAGGTTTTTACTCACTGTAGCCAGTTACACATGCAAGGGACCACCTTTGGAGTGCCAGGATTCAGCGTGATGGGCTCCAGCCGATCCCGGGCAGCTCGGAGGTAGAGTTCGGTGCACCTTTCTTAAGTATACTCTTTCCTGGTCTTCTCTGCACTTGCTTCGTCCTCCTGCCTTGCGCCCTCGCTCACTGAACCCTGTATCAGTGCCCGTAAACCCTGTGGGGCACCGTGAAGCTCTATCCCTTGGTCCTTTTGGGTCACCTTCCAATGAATTTGTGTGCGGTGTATGGCTGGTTGGTTTTACTAGAGGAGCCCGTAGGTTATACTCCTCCAGCCTAAGGACCAATTCCAGGGGTGCGACCTAGTCTTTCCACCTGTAGATTATGTGTGGAACAAGGCCACGGAAGGTTAACTTCCGTGGTCTCTAGGACCCTTTCTGCTTGTGTACAGGCTGAGCAGTACCTGCTATAGGCCGCGAGTCTTAGCTCCTCCACTGCTCCACTGACTTAACTCCACACTTCACACTGTGTGCCCACTTTGTACTATGTGTTCCCACTCTTACGACTCCACCCCCACAGCCTGGCTTTGGGTATAATCACGCCCTCTGCTATGTCTGATGAGGTGTTTGAGCCTTGGTGTCGTGCTTTGTGTAAACCGGTGTTGACCTCCTCCTTACCCAGGATGGAATACCACACCTCTGGCTGAGGTACAGTACCTCTGTGGCGACTGAAGCCTCAGGGGTGCCACACATCCATTTAGTTTTTAAAGAAGTCTTGCCAGAGTTGATATTCATGAAAGAATTGATTTGAGAAGGTCATACCCTCTGATGACTGCCACAAGGTGAATGTGATGACTGTCACAAGGTGGCGCTAGACACTACTTGTATGCAGTAGATGGAGAGGTAGTCAGACAGGCTGAGATCATAAACTAGGAGGGCACAACACTACATGAGGGGCAGACAGAATCGAGGTCAAGATACAAGCCGAAGGTCAGGGTCCAGGAGAGTGCGTACAAAATACAGAGAGCAGGCAGGGACGTGGTCAGGAGGAAGCCCAAGGTCAGAAACTGGGACGTCACAAGAGAAACGGTGGAGAACTGGCAGAGACGGGTAAACAGCAGTCCGGAGTTGAGAGACCAAGATCTGAACACTGAGCACCACGGGAGACAACAGCAAAACTGTAACCAGGAAGTACGACTGGCGCAGTCCTGAGCTAACACGCTCCCTAATGAAGCAGAGCAATCACCAGAACCAGAAGCATCTGTGAGAGCACCTCCCAGGACCAGCGTAAAACACAGTGCTTGTGAAACAACCCGCAGAGCATTCATCTTGCAAAACGCTCTGCACCATAGGCAACATATACCGGCTCTGCAGGAGAGCATAGCAGAACAATACAGAATGTTCTGCACATCAGAATAGTGACACCCTCGCATGGAAATAAGGCCAAGTGTCTTGAATATGCATAAAACTGGGGTGTAGAAAAATTTACTTTGCTCCTAATTTCTTTTTGCCTTCCTGAGTTTTATGGACTTTGGTCAGCGGACGGCGAGGCTTACTTGCAGACACGCGGTTAAGCACTGCTGGCGTGTGTCTCTTCACCTTTGCATTCCCTTACATATTTACTGGAGCAAAACTTTGTTCTTTTTCTCATTACGACTGTTGATGATTTACACTCTCCTGTGATTTTCATATGTGACAATTAGTTATTTAGAATCCTTGTAATACAATAATGTAGTTACAAGTTACTGTATTTCCGCAGAAATCACAGCTATCCTTATTGTAGTGCTGTAATAAGACTCCTTTCTGTTTGTTACCAGTGTGGATGAAACACTGAGTTTTGGATTGAGAACCTATGTGTGCCTCTTTACTACGTCCCTGCCATTGCCTACCAGATCTGATTTCTTACAGAGAGTACACTAATATACAGTTCAATGAACACACTTCATAGTTGTAATGCTTGTCACAACCGTACGGGGTCGTGTGAACGGAAGGGTGGTCAGGAGAGCCAGTGGTCTGGTAACAGGAGGTCACGTATAATCATAAGGGGTAAACAGAGACGTAGTCAGGGCACAATCCGAGGGTCACAATACCAGAAGAAGAAGGGAGCAAGCAAAGATGTAATCAGATAACGGTCCAGGGCCCAATACAGGAATAGGGAGGGGGCAGAGGGAAGTCCAATAACAGTCCGAGGTCAGAATACCAAGATCAGAATACAAGCAGACAAACAAACTACAGTAACACAGCAGAGTTAGAGACTACAACTAGCAGAGATCTGGGGGAGCAGCTCAGTAACGAAACCTGAGCAATTACCCGGAAGATAAAAAAAATAAATAAAAATAGATCTTTATTTTTATATAGTGCTAACATATTCCACAGCGCTTTACATACATCAGGAACACTGTGGGGCTCACAATCTAGAGTTCCTATCTGTATGTCTTTGGAGTGTGGGAGGAAACCGGAGTACCCGGAGGAAACCCACGCAAACAGATGGAGAACATGCAAACTCCTTTCAAATGTTGCCCTTGGTGAGATTCAAACCCAGGACCCCAGTGCTGCAAGACTGCAGAGCTAACCACTGAGGAACCGTGCCAACCAAGACAATGGAATGTCTGAGTAACCAGCACCTCCCAGAACCAACCTGGACTTCAGTATAGTAACCAAGCTGCTAGTTCATTATCAAGGACAGCGCCGCAGAGCATCTCCAAAGGCAAGATGCTCTGCACAAAGGAATAGCCACACTGCCAGATCTGTAAGTGCCGTAGTGCATCTCCAAAGGCAAGATGCTCTGCACAAAGGAATAGACACACTGCCAGATCTGTAGTGCTGCAGAACATCTCCAAGGGCAAGATGCTCTGCACAAGGAATAGACACACTGTCAAATCTGTTAGGCGGACTTTGCACACTACGGCATCGCAGGTGTGATGTCGGTGGGGTTAAATCGAAAGTGACGCACATCCGGCGTCGCAGTCGATATCGTAGTGTGCAAATCCTTTTTGATACGATTAACGAGCGCAAAAGCGTTATTATCGTTTCATCGGTGTAGGGTCCGACATTTCCATAATGCCGGTGCAGCGACAGGTACGATGTCCCTCGTTCCTGCAGCCGCACATATCGCTGTGTATGAAGCTGCAAGAGCGAGGAACATCTCCTACCTGCGTCCCGGCGGCTATGCGGAAGGAGGGAGGTGGGCGGGATGTTTACGTCCTGCTCATCTCCGCCACTCCGCTGCTATTGGCCGCCTGCCGTTTGACGTCGCTGTAACTCCGCACGACCCGCCCCCTTAGGAAGGAGGCGGGTCGCCGGCCAGAGCGACATCGCATGGCAGGTGAGTACATGTGAAGCCGGCGTAGCGATAATGTTCGCTACGCCAGCAATCAAAAGATATCGCATGTGTGACGGGGGCGGGGACTATCGCGCTCGGCATTGCAGCATCGGCTTGCGATGTCGCAGCGTGCAAAGTACCCCTTAGCGCCGCAGAGCATCTCCAGGTCTGTGAGATGCTCTGCACAGAGAATCATGAATATAGTCTACTAGGTATGTGGTCTACATTATTCTGACTACTATAGAAATAAAAGCTGATATTACAATAAGCGTTGTGAAGATCTGCTGCCGATCGTGAGGGATCTCGCTGCTCATGATCCAGCTCATCTTGCTCATGACAACTCCTCATGTCCAGCCTGTTTATTCTCACGACGGCAGGAAATGTGAGGGTTTTTTCACTCTCTATTTTCATCGTTTTATTTATTTTTTGTTTATTCTCTTTAGAAGCCGACAAACTGTGAAAACGAATTAATTCCGTGACGCAACATGCAGCCAAGCAAAACCGCTTACAAAGCCGCTTTCAGGACACATTCACAGGTGTAATTTCTGAAGAACAAAGGCTCGGAGAGAGAGAAAAGACGGGATCCGGCAAGATGAAAACAAGGAAGGGTGAGAATTCAATTATCATCCTCCTCCTCTGAAGTTACCCCTCGCGTGTCCTCCACGTACCAGGAGCGGTGACGCCGTGCATCTCGTCATCGAATGTTAACCAATTCCACACAGTCATGAATGTGCTGAGATGCCGAGCGTCACTGCTCCTGATATGTGAAGCACATACGGGGAATTCCAGAGATGGATGGTAAGGCTGCTTTCACACATCCGGTTTTTCATGTGCGGCACAATCCGGCGCTTTGCAGAAAAAACGCAACCGTTTTTTTTTGCCGCCGGTTGCGTTTTTTTGCATAGACTTTCATTAGTGCCGGATTCTGCCACATAGGCTTGTGTTCGGTCCGGTTTTTGCCGCAAGCGGCAGATTTAGCCGATGCGGCGGCCGGATGGAAGGCTGCCTGGCACGTTTTTTTTGTCCGTCAAAGGCTGCTTTCACATCTCCGGTTTTAGCAGAGCCGGCCAATCCAGCTCTAAAACCTATGCAACAGATGTGGCGACAAAACCGCATCCTTTGCATAAGTTTTTGACATGCGGCCCGTCTGGTGTTTGCCGCTTGCAGCACGCTACTGAGCATGCGCAGTGGGAAAAAATGCATGCGACGACCGGATGTGGTGTTTGCCGCAGGACGCCGCATGCGCATGTGGCGTCCTTAGGCATGCATTGCAAATCGCGCCGCATCGGCCGGATGCGGTGCGATGTGGGTTTTTTTCCCGGACAAAAAAACGTGCCAGGCAACGTAACATCCGGCCGCCGCATCGGCTAAATCTGCCGCATGCGGCAAAAACCGGACTGAACGCAAGCCCATGCGGCACAATCCGGCACTAATGAAAGTCTATGCAAAAAAAAACGCAACTGGCGGCAAAAAACACGGTTGCGGTCTTTCTGCAAAGCGCCGTATTGTGCTGCACAGGAAAAAACGGATGTGTGAAAGCAGCCAAAAAAAAACGCATCGCGCCGCATCCGATGTGGCACAATTTGCAATGCATGCCTATGGACGCCGCATGCGTTTTTTTCCACTGCGCATGCTCAGTAGCGTGCCGCAAGCGGCAAAAAACGGACGGGCCACATGTCATAAACTTATGCAAAGGATGCGGTATTGTCGCTGCATCCGTTGCATAGGTTTTAGAGCCGGATTGGCCAGCTCTACTAAAACCGGAGGTGTGAAAGCAGCCTAAGTGAATTTTCACCCCTTCTTGTTTTTGTCATTTCAGATCCTGGCATCTCCTTTACATTCCAAGCTGGAGCCTGAATTCTGTGCCCGCTATTGGGAGAAACCATTATTGCTGTGAGTAAACTTCCATAATTCTCTGCTTTTCATTGTAGCAAAATATACAGATTTTCTCTTCCTAATAGACTTCACTATATCTCACCCAATACAGCTCAGCAGATCAAGCTCTACACTGAAAGTGATGCAGAAGGAGTAATAGAAGAATTGTGAATGCAGCTCTGAAGGCAAGTAGAGCACCAAACAGGGTTTAGCTAAAAACTACTACAAGAAAAGTGATAGAATTACAAAGTATAAACATTCCATAATGTTTGTTACAAATCAGCGCCGCCGTCGCCGCAAGCAGCCCGCTGTGGTTCCTGCTATACCCAGGCGCTAGCCGCCATTTTTGGCCGTGCCTCGGGTCGTCCAGCTGGCTGCTTCTTCCTCCATGTCTAAGTGTGGAGAGGCAGCTAGGGCGCATGCGCGAGCCGATTTGCCCCAGCCAAAGCCGATGTCCAGTGTTTCGCCTCGTGAGCATGCTCAGCCTCACTGTGCCATTCCTGAGGCTAAGTCCTCAGTTCAGGCTACTGAGCATGCTCCTTCACTTAGTGCGAAAAGCCTCTTTGCTCAGGTACTTGGACCCCGTTCTGTGTCCAAGTCCTATGATGTGCCTACTGAGCATGCTCAGGCTGATTATCTCATTTCTGAGACAAAGTCTGTGGTTCAGGCTACTGAGCATGCTCAGGCACTTAGTGCATCAGAGGCTAGGTCCGGTAAGGACCTGACTGGGCATGTCCGTGAGGTGGCAGGCCCTGATAGGCTGGATAACATCAGGTGTTTGGATGATGTGGCCGCTCCGGACTGGCTCGCGGAGGCCCGCCCCTATAACCTGGCTCCCCACCATTGGTCATCAGATGATAACTGGTAGGGTGTTTGGGGCGGTGCTGCCATTGTGTCATCAGTGACGTGGCGGTTCCGGATAGGCCGCTGGTGAAGTCACTGATGATGTGGCACTCCGCTATTGGCCCCTGGAGGTGCCATTGTGGCTCATCCTAGGTTTGGGGCCGACACTAGGTGTTAAAAGGGCCTGGAGAATGCATGGAGGTGCGCATTCTTCACATACACATTAGTGAGCCACATTGCAGCTACACCCAATTTTTCTCGAAGCGGTAGGTAGAGGTAGGCGTCCAGTGCCTGTCATACCAAGATTTGTGGCTTGGCACGCTAGGGTCAGGCGCCGCGCTTCCCCTCCTATCGCTCCAGTCCTGTTGTAGCAGCTCAGTGGAGGTAACTGGGCTGCGGTTGCTGCTCCAACTGTCCTCGGTGTGTCCCTTACACAAAAGGAAAATGTACCCCAGGACCCCTGTGGTGCTAACAGGGGAGTTCCTGGTTTGGGTGTGTGATGTTTAACTTGGATCAGGCTCCTATTATTTCGGAGACACCCAGCTCTGCGCCAGCAGCTCCTTTACCATCTGGGAGTACGGTGGACCCCGACTGGCGATTGGGATATTCACCACCTTATCCTAATCTGCCAGTCCCCCCGTAATAATGTTCAACTATCACATTTTTGAAACATATGATTCAAGTTGTCCAAGTTGATTGAATGGTTGTAATTCAGACAGTTATGACTCCTGACGCTCTCATGCACATGGGCAAACACATGGCTCATGAGATATACAGTTCATAAATGTAAAGTAATACACTTAAGACAGATTCATCATATAGCTCTATATACCATAAATGGAAGTAAACTCGAGACTACAGAACAGGAGAAGGACTTGGGTATTCTCATTACAAATAAGCTGAGCAGCAGCACTCAATGTCAGGCAGCAGCTGCTAAAGCAAACAAGATTCTATGGTGTATAAAAAGAGATTAGATCCCGGGATCCCAACGTATTGTTACCACTCTATAAATCATTTGTAAGGCCACATCTGGAATATTTAACCCAGGTTTGGGCTCCACAGCTCAAAGACGGACAACTAGTTTATAACATGGAAAGGCCTCTTATATAATAAAAGTTGAGAAAAGTTGGGCTTGTCTAACGTAAAAAATGACCTCTCAGAGGAGATATCATATATATATATATATATATATATATATATATATATAAAAACGTGTGTGGTTATTACAAGTTACTGTCACATAATGTATTAATTTCAAAGACTGTCAGAAGGAGGTTTTTGCAGGCATCGCCAACTGTCCGGGCAGCGTCAGGATCTGGGGACACTTCAGATTTTTGTACTCTCCTCGCTAACTTCTGTGTTCAGCGCAGGACGACCTGGGCATCGACTCACAGACCTGTAGTTCATACGCAGGCTAGCAAGAGGTAATCTCTGCTAGACTGCTTGTTTTAGCTTCTTTAATCATATGCTATGGAAGAGCCAGTCATATTTACTCCCTCTTATATATGCTGGCTGGACTCTCACATTAGTGCCAGCTATAGCTTGACCATACTGGCCTGGAGTGGTGGATTTATCCAGGCTTACTGGTGCTTGTGTGCGGATGTGGGGTTAACCCTTGGTGTCCTTTTGTTCCAACATTACTTCTCTTGCTTTTCTCTTTAGTTTCTTACTGTTTATTCCTGAGTTTGAGAAGGGTAACTGATTTTTTTGTTATTCCAGTCTGCCTTATCTGTGTTTCCATCATATTCCTGCCCCAGTCTGCCTTATCTGTGTTTCCATCACATTCCTGCCACTTCCTTGGAGGAGGGAGAGAACACATTAGCTTTTTTCAGGGTATACCAAGGCACAAGACTTCAGCATCTCCACCATTAGGGGTAATTTGAAAGTCAGGGATAGTCTATGGTCCCCTAGTATGAGGGACAGCAAGGGAACACCTGCCCCTCACTATCCCACTATTACAAAGACCTTACAAAGGACCAAAAGGGCATTTATTATATGTAAAGGAAATCGAAATTCAGCATCTAAATAGGAGATAGTTCTTTACAGCTTTAGCAGTTAAACTGCAATGCCCTAACTCAAGAGGTAGTATCATCATTGAAGTAAGGACTATTCCCCACCCAGCTGTTTGACTGGCAGCGTCTATTCTGTGCAACTTCAATCAAATTAGATGTCATTCAAGAAGAAGGTGGTGGCCTTCGCCGGGGAATAGAGCTGGAGTGACAGAGGCTTCAGATCTACAAATAGATCTTCAGCCTCATTTGCATATCAATTTGAAAACTGATTTTTCAATAACAGAGCAACAGTCTGGTCATGTAAAGGTATTGCAGGATTGGGATAAAAGGCATGTGGTAGATGGGGGTCCTATTATAGATTCTGCATCGGGGTCTGAGAGGTTTGCATTATGCGCTATTTTAGCAGTAATGTACTGGAACCCTCAGATTACAGCTCTGCAGCCTCAGTGGTTGTGAGGAATAATAATAAAGAATTGAAGAATAGTAAGTGCTGCCATCTGCAAAGCCCGCGAAGAAACCTGCTTGTTAATTAGCGTTTCCCCCCAAGGGACTGGAATTTGTTCCATTTGCGGGTTGTAGCGGCAGCTACTGAGATAAAAGCGCGGATCTGCAGCTCCTCCACAAGCTTAATTATGACTCAAAAAGTGAGTAAATTATCAGAGAAACAAATGAGCCAAGCAATATATATACCAGATTACAAGTGTGGTCTCCGGCCGAATGGATGAGTGGATAATCAGCTGCTCAGCGCACACGTTTATGTGATACAGCACGAGCCCCTGAGTCTGCACCATTCATCATTCACCAGGTGACTGCAAGCGATATAATGCAATAATGCTGCACCGCCATTCACAACCAGCAGGAATGCCCTAATAGGTGGGGGTCCGACCGCAGGGACCCTCACCAATCAGCAGAAGGGAACATTTTTATACCCTTTACAAAATGGAGCAGCAGATCAAATGCCTGAACTTCTCCATTCATTCTCAATGGGACTGCCTAAAGCTGAGCGCAGCTCTTGGTAGCCCCATTGGGAATTAATAGATTGACAGTCGAACATGCACACTAATGATCCTTTCTAGGACTAGCCATATTGCCATGATTCCTCTGTGCAGAGCATCTCGCAGAATAGAAGATGCTTTGCTGCGTTTTCCTGGATTACAGATCTGGCAGTGACAATTCCCCTGTGCAGAGCATCTTGCCCTTGGAGATGCTCTGCTGTGCTTTCCTGTGTTACTGAGCTAGCAACTTGATTGACAGCGCAGGATTCCATGTTGGTGCTGATTACTTAGGTGTTTCTCCTTCCTGGTAATTGCTCTGCTTCTTTACTGATCATGCTCGCACAAAACCTTGCCAGTTGTATTCTCTGATTCTGCAGTTGTGCTGTTGGCCTG
This sequence comes from Anomaloglossus baeobatrachus, assembly GCF_048569485.1. Classification (NCBI taxonomy): domain Eukaryota; kingdom Metazoa; phylum Chordata; class Amphibia; order Anura; family Aromobatidae; genus Anomaloglossus; species Anomaloglossus baeobatrachus. The sequence goes on from NC_134364.1 coordinate 120,990,153, forward strand.
TGTCTCTGCTAGTGTTCTGATCTTTGTATTCTAACCCGGGATTGTTATTTGACTGCCCACTCACCATTCTAGTTGTGACCTCCTGGCTTTTGACATCGGACCATTACCTGATCCAGTCTCTGATTTCTCCTTGAACCTATTATGTGCTTTCCTGAATTTCTGACCCTTGGTTTGTGACCTGACTACGCCTCTGTTTACTCCTTGTCTGTCCTCCCATTACCAGACCCCGCTTTCCTGAGTAGAAACGAAAGCAAATCCAGCGCCTTGGTAGGGAGACTCGAGTGATAAAACTCCAAACTTTATTGTATCAAAATTAAAATACAAAAATTCCATGACTAAGACCTCTACTGGTCGAAACATGTAGGAATTTTTCCTCTGTCCGTGGATTACTTTTTCTTGTCCCCCCGCATAGTGGTCTGTATTTTTGTATTTTAATTTTGATACAATAAAGTTTGGAGTTTTATCACTCGAGTCTCCCTGCCAAGGCGCTGGATTTGCTTTCTTTTCTGCACCGTATGTTCCTGCCTAAGTCCGGGCGTTTTCCTGTGCGCCGCCGGCTTTCCATGGAGTGAAGAGGGGTGAGCTGGAATTCTTTTCTATGCTTTCCTGAGTACTCTTCCATTCATACTACCTGTAAGTAGTGACTGGCATTACACATATACTTTACAGGGCTGTTGGCCAAATGATAGTTCGGCTGATCAATTGACAATCTGCCATATCATTCAATTCTTCCACACACATGAGCAGTCATTCGGCCGATTGCTCGTGTATTCTCTAGAAGAAAACTGCTGACTGAGACGTAGTCCAGCAGCTTTCCTCTAAGATAACTATGTGATCAGCAGTCCGAACTCACACGTGCAATCAATATTTTCCCCGACCACCAGTTGCGAGCACCCCCATACACATTAGGCCCCCTTCACACATCCATGTTTACGGTACGTGTGACGTCCATTTTCATACGTACCAGAGATTCAGACATACGCAGACACATTAAAGTCAATGGGTCTGCGCACACATCCATGTTTTTTCCTGGACATGTGGCCATGTGTCCGTGTGTTCCGCACAGAGACATGTCCATTTTTCTCCGACAGCACAGACTGATGTGATCCGCGTGACATCACTGTGACACGTACCGGAGAAAACACGTCATTGTTTAAAGAGAACACTCTAATAAACCGACACTTTTCTTTTAGCATCGACCTTGAGTGAATTGGGAGAAACATAAAATAGGGATACCTGCTTTTCTAATTAATCACAGTCTTGGAAAGACTGGATAGGGTTCTCAAGTAGATGTAGAAACTTGGCACTCAAAATAAATGTGACTGACTAAGCCAGTTTCTACACCTTCTGAAGACCCCCTGCATGCACACTGATGAAGGTCTTTGACCGAAACGTCTGTGCTTGTGCTGGTCCTACAAGTTCTTCTCAATAAAAGACCACTAATCACATTTATCTTGAGTGCCAAGTTTCTACATCTACTTGAGACGGTTTTGGACCTTACTTGAGCACCACCTCAGAAGTGCCGTATGTATCATCTCACTGGATAGGGGTCTCGACCTTTGGTCTACCATGTGCCACACTTTTGGAACTACCCTATTTGCACATTTTTCCAAGAGTGTTTTTTAATTAAAAGAAAGTTAAGTTGTATATTTTTCTTTTGTGGGCCTCGTCAACGAGATATGTCTTCACCACAGGATCGCATCTCAAAGACGTCATGTTGTCACTTGCATATGAAATGCTAAGAACCTGACTTTTTTACATGTGCAGCAATAATGGAAGTCATCGATATACCTTTTGCATCTTGAGTACAGCTCTGGAGTTAATTGCATGATTTAGCATAGGAACCATACATGATAAAGAATGTAACATATATAAATATTTATATGCAGTATGTAGAAAGCGTTTATGGATCACACTCACCATTTCTGCAGAGCACCACAGCTAAATAATCCTGATATACGGAGGTCACGTAGAGTAATAGGCTCGGTGCCTGAGCTGTCATAAAGCTGAAAGCAATATTCTCCCTTGATATCACAGTATCAGCATATATGGATGAAGCGGAAGCACTGCTATTCTTAGACACTGGATACGGCTCCTGGAAAATATATGTGACCGAGGTTCCAACCTCAAACATAGCAGAAACTTCTAAAAAGGCATAGAAAGGAGAAAACACAATCTTAAAAATCGCATGGTTATGAATTGTATAAGGGTCAAAGGCTTGCAACCAGGTATTATATATTTAGGTTTGTACCCAGGGTCAGACTGGGAGTCTTTATGAACCAAACTCCAGTCTGGGTAACACTGGGGGTAAAATGATAAGACAGAATTACTATTTCAGACCGTAGGACTGTAGCCTTTAAGTCTAACAGACGTTCGCTGATCGAAGACAGACGAGTCGTAGCTGATCAGTGGTACTGATTGGCTGCACTGGTTTAGTGACACAACAATGTCACGTCAACCACCGGGAGTGGACAGCGCCGACATAGCTGGTAGAGTAACATTGCGGGAGGTGAGCATACCTCTTTTTTTATTGTCAATGGGATCCTGAATTTATTAAGCAGGGGTCGTTCAGTAGTAGTCAACTCTTTTAGGTTCACAATCGGCACACCCCAGATACCTGGTCCTGATCTAAACTAAATCTAAAAGGTCAAGAAGTTTGTATCCAGTCAAATAACATTATTGCCGTGTTTCATCAAGAAGACTTGATGAGGCGGCATATAGGAGTCAGACGCTCCTGATTCATTAAGACACAAACCTCTAAATCAATCAGGAGCACCTGATGAGTGGTGTGCATCTCCATGCACCACGGCAGATATCTTAATCCAGTAAGATTTCTGGCCTAAGGAACGCCACAGTTCATGATGAATTAGACGATCTGTGGCATCCTGCCTACGATATGCCTCCGTCCTGCCCCAGCCCACTCACTTTAAAAGAGCTGGAAGAAAATGGCATGAAGTTTTCAAAAATTGTGAAACTTTTGCCACTTTTAAAAGCAATATTTGCCAGAATTATTAGAATTATTAATAAATTTGGACATATATTTACAAAACAGTGTGGACTTCAGACTGAAACATCATGACAATCTACAGGTAAAGTAGATGTTGAAAGTGTTGGAGAACTGAGCTCGCAGAGTACCACGGCTTTCAGTATCATCTGTACGCTGATGACACACAGATCTACCGCTCTGGACCTGACATCACCTCCCTACCAACCAAAATCCCACAATGTCTGTCTGATGTTTCATCCTTTTTCTTTGCTCGATTCCTAATACTGAACATGGGTAAAACAGAATTCATTATTTTTCCTTCTCTTCACTCAACCCCCCACCTGACATGTCCATCAAAGTCAATGGCTGCCCACTTTCCCCAGTCCCACGTGCTGGCTGCCCTGAGTAACCCCAGACTCTTTTCTCTTGTTTAAGCCACACATCCAAGCCCTCTTCACCTCCTGCCGCCTCCAACTCAAAAATATTTCCCAAATTCATACATTCTTTTCCCAAGAAGCTGCAAAAACCCTAGTGCATGCCCTTATTATCTCCCACCTGGACTATTGCAACCTCCTGCTCTCTAGCCTCCCTTCTAACAGTCTTGTACCCCTATAATCTATTCTACACTATGCTTCCCGACTATTCCACTTGTCCCCCCGCCACCTTCTGATCTCTCCTCTCTGCCAATCCCTTCACTGGCTTCCCATTGCCCAACAACTCCAGTTCAAAACCCTAACAATGACATACAATTCCATCCACAACCTTTCCCCTCATTACATCTATGACCTAGTCTCCTGGTACCTACCTGCACTCAACCTCCGATCTTCACAAGATCTCCTTCTCTACTCCCCTCTCATCTCCGCTTCCCACCATCACATCCAAGATTTCTCCCGTGCCTCCCCCATACTCTGGAATGCTCTGCCACAATATATCAAATGCTAACTTGCCTTGACAAGCTTCAAAAGGAACCTGAAAACCCACCTCTTCCGACAAGCCTACAACCTGCTGTAACTCTCAGTTCCCCATAGCACCACACGCCCATCTCTACCCTCACCTACTATATACTCACCCATCCCCTGTAGACTTTGAGCCCTCGTGGGCAGGGTCCTCTTTCCTCCTATACCTGTTTGTGCATTGTTTTGTTTATGATTATTGTACTTGTCCATACTATGTAAACAACTTTTCACATGTAAAGCGCCATGGAATAAATGGCGCTATAATAATAAATAATAATAATAATAACTGAAATTTTTCCAAATCTGTTAGAAGGTTTTAAATTCCTTTTCTGTAATGATCCCCCAAAACCATTGATCCCAGTGATTGAAGGCAATATGACTCCCTTCCTTTCCAGTTGATAATTAAGCGCTACTCCCAACAAGAATGCATTTTGTAGACAGGTAAAAATGATCAGGTCCAATCATGTCTCCCATAAAATGTCTCACCTTCTGTACAATAAGGTCCCTCATGGGCGGAGTTGGTGCAGTCACACATGTATCCATTACGTCTCTCCAGGCACTTCCCGTTATTGTGACATAAGTTTCCGTAGCTGCTACAATGGCCCGGGCAGCCTGGACGGATTCCCATGGTCAACCTGGCCTTTTCCTCCAGGTCTAGAGCTTGTCCATTTAGCTTGAGAGAACGTAGACAGCCCACAAAGCCTTTCTGCCGGGATGAAGTCCCTCCTGGAGTAAACAAATACCTTATAACATTGATATTATCAAAGATGGGGCATAAAGGAGTTCTCCACTCACCTACATACAGCTGAGCGTTGGGCAGGACACGGACTCGTCCATCAGATGGACTCTGCACTAGTTTTCTTGGCTGGTTGTCTACGATGAGACTGGTTTCTTTAATGGTCCTCTCGGCTCTTACTTGATGCCACTGACCATCATTTAAAGCCGAAACTGATTGCAAAGAGACCTCCAAGGGCCCATTTCCCACATCGAATGAAAATGTGACCTGGTATGGAGCTGTAAAGTGGAAACAGTCAATATTACAATCAATAAGTCCTTTCATCCATCACCTTACTTATTGACCTCTCTCTACTATAAGTAGACTGCTTATAGCGGGTGTCTTGACTCTAAGCTCCAATCGTTTCAGTAGTTCCTTGAAGGAACATTTTGGGTTTTTCTGTTTATTTCTCAGTTCTTAACATTTGAAAAGCAAAATTTTCTGATGAATAATTTATTACATGTAAATGAGGAGCCAAAAAATCTAAACATTTAACTATAAAGCATTCTCTTTCCTCCCACACAGAAGACACCAGCGGATAAATCTGCCGTAGACGCCACCATTTGTTAAATATTCTCATTATTTTATCATTTCGCTGAGACTGCGAAAGGTTATTATTCAGATGCTGCAAAATTATTTTTTTACAATTTCTCTCCTTTTCTCGATTTGAACTGATGTTGCCGCAATATAATAGATTATCACTTGAAAATATATGATGACATATGCAATATATCAACATACGCAAAAAAAAAGCAAGCAGTATTCTTTGCTCTTTTTTTAGTATCTGCACATTCTGAGAAGTGTCGTAATCACACCAAATTCGGAACAGTAATCTATTACAGATAAAAGGGAAATGGCCTCTGAAGGAAAAAAGGTCGTGTTCACACTAAAAAGTCTGGAATCAGCCATGACATATTCAGTTACTGCAATGAGCCAAATGGAGTATAATTCATGAACGTTTAAACACCATTTTCGTTGCTTTTTGTTTGCATGCGTTAACCACACTTTTGTGTCCTGCAAAAAAAAAAAGTTCAAGCAGAGCTCAAAATCTTATTTTTTGGACTTCTTTTGTGTAAGTCACCTGACTCTGCTCCAGGACCGGCCCTTGCTCCCTACCTCTGTGGCTGCAACACTTTGATGTGGTCCATTTACAACAGGGGTGGGGAACCTCCGGCCCGCGGGCCGCATGCGGCCCGCCATGACCTTTTATGTGGCCCCCGGGCAGATTCCCGGGGGAGGCAGTGCTGGTGCGGTCACCGCGGTCTTGCTGCCGCTGACCCTTTAAATCCACACATTGCTGTTTGTGCTGCAATGTGTTCTCCCGTCGGCCAGTGCTTACTTTGTGGGCGGGTCCACAGCAGCCTCACAGCTTCCAGCCTTGTGTGTCCGCCCCCTGCCCTCCGGAGATCAGTGCCCGCCTTCTCCTTCTGATGCAGTGTGTCCGGCTCCTGCACTCCGGTGATGTGAATGCAATGCTGCTGTGAGTCCAGCGCCGACCCTCTGCTGCTATGTGCCCTGCCCAATGCTTTGTGCCTCCCCACACCAGTTCTGTAAACCCTCTCCCCCAGAGTTGCATGAAACTCTCAGCGCAGTGTGCCCCCCAATGTCCTGTGTGCACCCCTCCCCCAGTCCTGTGTGCAGCCCCCCAATGTCCTGTGTGCACCCCCCACACAATCCTGTGTGCAGCCCCCCCAGTCCTGTGTGCAGCCCCCCCCAGTCCTGTGTGCAGCCCCCCCAGTCCTGTGTGCAGCCCCCCAGTCCTGTGTGCAGCCCCCCCAGTCCTGTGTGCAGCCCCCCCAGTCCTGTGTGCAGCCCCCCAGTCCTGTGTGCAGCCCCCCCAGTCCTGTGTGCAGCCCCCCAGTCCTGTGTGCACCCCCCACACAATCCTGTGTGCAGCCCCCCCAGTCCTATGTGCAGACCATCACCCAGTCCTGTGTGCGCCCCCTCAGTCCTGTGTGCGCCCCCCCAGTCCTGTGTGCGCCCCCCCAGTCCTGTGTGCGCCCCCCCAGTCCTGTGTGCGCCCCCCCAGTCCTGTGTGCGCCCCCCCAGTCCTGTGTGCGCCCCCCCAGTCCTGTGTGCGCCCCCCCAGTCCTCTGTGCGCCCCCCCAGTCCTCTGTGCGCCCCCCGTCCTGTGTGCAGCCCCACCCCAGTGATGTCTATGCCCCCCCCAGTGATGTCTCTGCCCCCCCCAGTGATGTCTGTGCCCCCCCCAGTGATGTCTGTGCCCCCCCCAGTGATGTCTGTGCCCCCCCCAGTGATGTCTGTGCCCCCCCCAGTGATGTCTGTGCTTCCCCCCCAGTGATGTCTGTGCCTCCCCCCCAGTGATGTCTGTGCCTCCCCCCCAGTGATGTCTGTGCCCCAGCCCCTCCAGTGGTGTCTGTGCCCCCAGCCCCGCGTGTGGTGCCTGTGCCCCCAGCCCCATGCCCCCAGTTAATTAATTGCTTCACCCAATATAGCAGGGTCATTTAAACATTGATAATTTTGTGCGGCCCCCGAAGGTTGGTAGAAATTTCCAAATGGCCCCCGACAGAAAAAAGGTTCCCCACCCCTGATTTACAAGTTATTGTTTGTCACAGGGTCCTTGTCTGATATCACACAATCAACAGAGCTGGAGATGAGTGAATCATCCACAGAACATTTATTCCAAGCAAATCACACGATCCATAAAATAATCCATCACACAGAGGGTAAAATAGTGCAGTAATGGGATAAATGTCCCGGGGATCAGTCACAATCCTCCAGCAGGCCTTTTCCAGGGAAACAGGGTTTCTCAATGGCTCTCTGGGGTGCTGCCTGTAGCCGCAGCTTCTCACCCTGAGGATTAATATTCCTGTTTGTCTCTTGTCCTCAGACAGACTGAATAATCCCTCAGGTAAACAGAGAGGTTGGGTGGATTCTAGACCCCCTCCCCCAGACTTATGGACAGAAGTACTGCAGGGGGTTGATTAACCTGCTGACAGGACAATGTACACACAAAGCAACACTCCCAACATCTGAACATACACAACCCACCATATCCCACCATCACATTAATATTATTATTTATTATAGCATCATTTATTCCATGGCGTTTTACATGTGAAAGGGGTATACATAATAGGGACAGGTACATCAAACAATACAAGGCACAGAAAGTGATGGGAGGAGAGAGGACCCTGCTTGCGAGGTCTTACAGTCTACAAGGGATGGGTGAGGATACAGTAGGTGAGGGTGGAGATGTAGGACTGAGGGTTACTGCAGGTTGTAGGCTTGTCGGAAGAGGTGGGTCTTCAGGTTCCTTTTGAAGGTTTCCACGGTAAGTGAGAGTCTGATATTGTTGGGGTAGAGCATTCCAGAGTATGGAGGAGGCACAGGAGAAATCTTGTATGTGATTGTGGGAAGAGGAAATAAGATGGGAAATGAGTGGGAGATCTTGTGAGGATCTGAGGTTACATGCAGGTAAGTACCAGGAGACTAGGTCACAGATATATGGAGGAGACAGGTTGTGGATGGCTTTGTATGTCATGATTAGGCTTTTTGCACTGGAGTCATAGGGCAATGGGAAGCCAGTGAAGGGATTGACAGAGTGGGGAAGTCAAGGAGTAGCGGGAGGACAGGTGGATTAGTTGGGTAGCAGAGTGTAGGATAGTTTGCAGGGGTGCGAGAAAGTTTGAAGGGAGGCCACAGAGCAAGAAGTTGCACTAGTCCAGGCAGGAGATAATAGTCTAGCAAGTTGTCTACCAAACTCTAATAACATTATTACCCAAAGCACTTTAAAACCGATCTTGACACCCATATGTGGCCTAGTACCCTTTGTTTTCAGTTACCGTGTGCCTTAAAGTTATTCTCCCTAGATATCTTGGCTAGCAATCATCTCAGCAAGCTTACAGTGCCTACAAGTAGTATTCAACCCCCTGCAGATTTAGCAGGTTTACACATTCGGAATTAACTTGGCATTGTGACATTTGGACTGTAGATCAGCCTGGAAATGTGAAATGCAGCAAAAAAGAATGTTATTTCTTTTTTTATTTTTTATTTTTTAAATTGTGAAAAGTTTATTCAGAGGGTCATTTATTATTCAACCCCTCAAACCACAAGAATTCTGTTTGGTTCCCCTAAAGTATTAAGAAGTATTTCAGGCACAAAGAACAATGAGCTTCACATGTTTGGATTAATTATCTCTTTTTCCAGCCTTTTCTGACTAATTAAGACCCTCCCCAAACTTGTGAACAGCACTCATACTTGATCAACATGGGAAAGACAAAGGAGCATTCTAAGGCCATCAGAGACAAGATCGTGGAGGGTCACAAGGCTGGCAAGGGGTACAAAGCCCTTTCCAAGGAGTTGGGCCTACCTGTCTCCACTGTTGGGAGCATCATCCGGAAGTGGAAGGCTTATGGAACTACTGTTAGCCTTCCACAGCCTGGACAGCCTTTGAAAGTTTCCACCCGTGCCGAGGCCAGGCTTGTCCGAAGAGTTAAGGCTAACCCAAGGACAACAAGGAAGGAGCTCCAGGAAGATCTCATGGCAGTGGGGACATTGGTTTCAGTCAATACCATAAGTAACGTACTCCACCGCAATGGTCTCCGTTCCAGACGAGCCCGTAAGGTACCTTTACTTTCAAAGCGTCATGTCAAGCCTCGTCTACAGTTTGCTCATGATCCCTTGGAGGACTCTGAGACAGACTGGTTCAAGGTTCTCTGGTCTGATGAGACCAAGATCGAGATCTTTGGTGCCAACCACACACGTGACGTTTGGAGACTGGATGGCACTGCATACAACCCCAAGAATACCATCCCTACAGTCAAGCATGGTGGTAGCAGCATCATGCTGTGGGGCTGTTTCTCAGCCAAGGGGCCTGGCCATCTGGTCCGCATCCATGGGAAGATGGATAGCACGGCCTACCTGGAGATTTTGGCCAAGAACCTCCGCTCCTCGATCAAGGATCTTAAGATGGGTCGTCATTTCATCTTCCAACAAGACAACGACCCAAAGCACACAGCCAAGAAAACCAAGGCCTGGTTCAAGAGGGAAAAAATCAAGGTGTTGCAGTGGCCTAGTCAGTCTCCTGACCTTAACCCAATTGAAAACTTGTGGAAGGAGCTCAAGATTAAAGTCCACATGAGACACCCAAAGAACCTAGATAACTTGGAGAAGATCTGCATGAAGGAGTGGGCCAAGATAACTCCAGAGACCTGTGCCGGCCTGATCAGGTCTTATAAAAGACGATTATTAGCTGTAATTGCAAACAAGGGTTATTCCACAAAATATTAAACCTAGGGGTTGAATAATAATTGACCCACACTTTTATGTTGAAAATGTATTAAAATTTAACTGAGCAACATAACTTGTTGGTTTGTAAGATTTATGCATCTGTTAATAAATCCTGCTCTTGTTTGAAGTTTGCAGGCTCTAACTTATTTGCATCTTCTCAAACCTGCGAAATCTGCAGGGGGTTGAATACTATTTGTAGGCACTGTATGTTTGTTTCGACAATTTGGATTTATTCCCTGGATAAGATCTGCAATTAATCCTTCATCTGCTGTAAGCATCATAAACTCTTTTCTGGAGCTGTTCACATTACAAATGCTCCTGGACTGTCTATACATCTTCAATTCCTGTGTATGTTTTCGTTGTACTTTCCTGGATCTGCGTCTTCCTATTCCACGTGTTTGCCTTCTGTCTTGGTGCTCACTGTTCCACTTGCCATCCATAAAGTCCTACTCGCTGTTCCATCGTTTTCAGTCTGTGTTGCATACTATGACCTGTTGCAGCTTAGGGAATAATGCAGGTGATCCTTGAAGTAAATGGATATGTCAAGTACTATGACTTAACTCTTCTTACCAGTGTAAAACTGTAATTACAGAGTACTTAGCTTATAGCAAATTTCTAGTGTGAATGCGGCCTTAGCTTGTGAGATATGTCGGAAGGCAAGTGAGAACCAACAGTATTGTAAATGTAGCTCGAGTACTGTACACAACTATAATATGGCGATAAAATACTCTAGCGCATGTGATAGGCAAGCCACAGCTTAGCAGCATGACCAAAGAACATTTATTCTCTGTGCAGTCCCTTCTGTTGCACCCCTCCCCCAATTTGGTGAATGTCGTAATGTAAGATAATCAAGCCATAAATTGCCTAATTACCACTTGCATATTTTTACCTACAAAATTAAACAATGCTTTACAGTGCCACCACCACCTTACCCTGAGAAACGCCACTTTGTGGTTAAATAATAGTGCCATCAATAAAGCAACAGAACTGCATTATGCCCATGGAGCGATGAAAAAAGAGCCCTCTGCTCTGCAAAGCAGGTCACGGGATCAGACGGACTAACGGAAAAACCGGGGGGAATGTTTATTTACAGGGAATAACAAACGCAAGCTGCCGAGCAGCGGAAGGCGTAAAAAAAAAGAGTACAGGCGGAAAAACAATCCACAGTACAACAGTATACTCTTTAGCTGAAGTGACTGACCACATTGCCAGAACTAGTACAACATTCTGTATAGTTTTAACAGCAGAACAGCGATATGCAAATATTCAACATTAAACACTCCTGCTCGGTCCTCTATCATTACTGGTCTCTCCTGAAGGGACCTGCGGATACTGCACTGACTACAGAGGCCTACTATGGTTCCCTAACTGCTATATCTGGGCATACACTCATAGCACTGTCTGCAGGACCGGTTCGCTCTATGGCTTGATGGTACGGTGGTGCGCACGTCACTCCAGGAGGGCGATACAGGACTTATCTTCCCACGATTTACTGGACAGCTGGGCTCATCAGGCGACGTCTCCTAGCAGGCCACATACCGACTCTCCTGTGTGCATCCCTCTGCACGTCCTGGAGCTCACTCACACTGTCTGCCACTTTCTGCTTGTCCCTGCACTTTTCTCAGGCCAGACCAAACAAACTCGCAGCATCAGGGGAGACCCATTGTGGTCTGCAGAGGAACCAGTCTCTCAAAGCCACAGTACAGCATAGTCTTAAAGTGACAGTAAAGCAACATCCTTTGTAGGGGCTGCACTCCCCTACACCTACAACAATATTATGATCCAATATCACCACTTAGCTCTACTGTGGTCAAACACTTTAGTCACCAGACCATTCAAGGTGCCACCATAAGTAGGCACAGCCCAATAGCCCTCTCTATAGTAATTGTATTAACAATGGATTGCAAATTCTTCTAACAGGTCTCCAATATTAATCAGTGTAAGCAGCAAGGTTCTGGCTGTGGAGGCTGGAACTTTGGAGAAGGGGTGAAGCTGAACTGTGACTATGTCACCTCTAATCCATGGAGTAAGAATAGAATCAATGGAACATCTCAGCAGATGTCTTCCTTCATCTTTAGCTGCTTCACAATCTGAATCTATTTATTATTATTAAATGTGTCTATAAAAAATCCTATTATTTGTCCTGATGATGTGTTATCTATAGACTTAGCAGATACTTCTAATTCCATTAATTCCTGCTAAGGTGATGTATGCCGTAAAATAGAGCAGGGTTAGGCTATGTCCGCACGCTGCATCCTTAGTGCATCATTTTATCTTGTGGTCACAGAAACGCAGCTTTTGGCCCAAAAAAACATGGTTTTTTGCTGTGTTTTCGTTAATGCGTTTTTTTAAGGAGAAACAAAATATGATGGGATAGGATCACAGGTCTGCGACTAAAAAGCTGTTTGATTATTTTCATCTAATTTCATGTATTTTGGTGTGCTGAAAATGAAAAAAATATTGAAAAAAATCCTGGACGTCAGGATTTGCCACAAAATGCAAAATTCTCTTCAAATTTAGTACATTTTTGATAATTTTTTTTCTTTTTTTTTTTTTTTTTAGGGTTTTGAAAGTCAAAATTACTATTAATTAATTCACATCAATGCATTGAAGATATATAATGCCCAAAAAATATAACTTTCAAAGAAAAGAACTTTCAAAGTGAGCTAATGAAACCAGCATCAACATTTTGCAAGCTGAATGAGCGGGCTCTGACATGCCTGGGCTTGTTTCAATTGTTTTATCTTTGTTCTCGCCTGTTCACACTTTTTAATCTCAGTTCGTGTTAGCTCTTCATATTCAACCGTGTTTCCCAAAATTAACATTATGGCTCAGCGGAGGTGTATTAATTCGCCTGACAGTTTCTGTTACATTTGTGGTGAATATACAGTGTTGAAGCAACAGCTGAATATTACAAACTTTGTGAAAAAAGTATACTTTGCATATTTCGGACTAAAGCTTGGAGATCAAGATAAAGCTTGGGCGCCTCATAAAGTGTGCAAACAGTGTGGTGAGGACCTCCGAAATTGGTTCAAGGGTAGGAAAAAAGCTTTCCGTTATGGGATTCCTATGGTATGGCGAGAGCAAAAGAACCATAGTGACGATTGTTACTTTTGTTCATGCGATGTGAAAGGGTATAATTCAAAATGGAAGCATTCCATTTCATACCCCAATATTCACTCAGCAATTCGTCCCATCCCCCATGGCACAGATTTACCAGTACCTAAGGCCCCTGCTACCTTGGAAGAGATAACTATGTCCGATGAAGGTGGAGTCATACCTGAACCAGATGAATCAAGTTCTGACTTTGAAGATGATACAAGACCAAAATTGTTTTCCTAGGAGGAGATGAATGATTTGGTAAGAGACTTAAATCTTCCCAAAGATGCCGCTGAGTTACTCGGCTCAAGGCTCAAAAGCAAGAATTTATTGTTGCCAGGAGTGTCTTTTTCATGGTTCAGACATCGTGAAGGCGAGTTCGTTCCTTGATTTGCCCAAGAAGATAAGTTTGTTTATTGAATCAATAACGAAGGTTTGATAGGTCAATTCAAAATCCAATATGATTCAGCGCAATGGCGTCTTTTTATAGATTCTTCAAAAAGAAGTCTCAAAGCAGTTTTACTCCACAACGGCGGTTTTTATGCTTCCATCCCTGTAGGTCACTCCGTACACCTCAAGGGAACCTACGAGAACTTGGAATTGGTTCTTCGTAAATTTAAATATGAAGACCACGGTTGGCAAGTGTGCGGGGATTTGAAAGTCTTGTGCATGCTGCTCGGACAACAAGCTGGGTATACCAAATACCCTTGTTTTCTGTGTCCATGGGACAGTCGAGACCGACAAAATCACTGGACCAAGAAGAATTGGCAGCCGAGGGTGCTCACAGTTGGCGAAAAAAATGTCCTCCGAGAAACTTTGGTTCCTCCCCATAAAGTTCTTCTACCATCTTTCCACATCAAATTGGGATTGATGAAGCAATTCATAAAATCACTTTCAAAAGATGGAGACTGCTTCAAATACTTGGTCGCAAGTTTCCAGGCCTCTCGGAGGCAACATTGAAGGAAGGTGTGTTCGTCGGACCAGATATTAGAAAGCTTATAGCTGATCAAGAGATTATCAATTCCATGACGCATCCTCAAAAAGAAGGGTGGATTGCATTTAAAGAGGTTGTAGAGAAATTTTTAGGCAATAACAAAGACCCTGACTACAAACAAATCGTCGGACGAATGCTGAAAGCTTTTCAAGCTTTAAGTTGCCTGGTGAATTTGAAAGTGCATTTCCTCCATTCCCACCTTGATAACTTTCCTGAAAATTTGGGAGCTATGAGTGAAGAGCAAGGTGAACGATTCCACCAGGACATTAAAGAGATGGAAAGAAGATACCAGGGAAGATGGAGCATTACAATGATGGCAGACTACAAGAAGATACCAGGGAAGATGGAGCGTTACAATGATGGCAGACTACAAGAAGATACCAGGGAAGATGAAGCGTTGCAATGATGGCAGACTACAAGAAGATACCAGGGAAGATGGAGCGTTACAATGATGGCAGACTACAAGAAGATACCAGGGAAGATGGGGCATTACAATGATGGCAGACTACAAGAAGATACCAGGGAAGATGGAGCATTACAATGATGGCAGAATACAAGAAGATACCAGGGAAGATGAAGCATTACAATGATGGCAGACTACAAGAAGATACCAGGGAAGATGGATCATTACAATGATGGCAGACTACAAGAAGATACCGGGGAAGATGGACCATTACAATGATGGCAGACTACAAGAAGATACCGGGGAAGATGAAGCATTACAATGATGGCAGACTACAAGAAGATACCAGGGAAAATGGAACATTACAATGATGGCAGACTACAAGAAGATACCAGGGAAGATGGAGCATTACAATGATGGCGGACTACAAGAAGATACCAGGGAAGATGGAGCATTACAATGATGGCAGACTACAAGAAGATACCAGGGAAGATGGAGCATTACAATGATGGCAGAATACGAGACGATACCAGGGAAGATGGAACATTACAATGGTGGCAGACTACAAGAAGATACCAGGGAAGATGGAGCGTTATAATGATGGCAGACTACAAGAAGATACCAGAGAAGATGTAGCATTACAATGATGGCAGACTACCAGAAGATACCAGGGAAGATGGATCATTACAATGATGGCAGACTACAAGAAGATACCAGGGAAGATGGAGCATTACAATGATGGCAGAATACGAGAAGATACCAAGGAAGATGGAACATTACAATGATGGCAGACTACAAGAAGATACCAGGGAAGATGGAGCATTACAATGATGGCAGACTACAAGAAGATACCAGAGAAGATGGAGCATTACAATGATGGCAGACTACCAGAAGATACCAGGGAAGATGGATCATTACAATGATGGCAGACTACAAGAAGATACCGGGGAAGATGGAGCATTACAATAATGGCAGACTACAAGAAGATACCGGGGAAGATGGAGCATTACAATGATGGCAGACTACAAGAAGATACCAGGAAAGATGGAGCATTACAAAGATGGCAGACTACAAGAAGATACCAGGGAAGATGGAGCGTTACAATGATGGCAGACTACAAGAAGATACCGGGGAAGATGGAGCATTACAATGATGGCAGACTAAAAGAAGATACCAGGGAAGATGGAGCATTACAATGATGGCAGACTACAAGAAGATACCAGGGAAGATGGAGCATTGCAATGATGGCAGACTACAAGAAGATACCGGGGAAGATGGAGCATTACAATGATGGCAGACTACAAGAAGATACCGGGGAAGATGGAGCATTACAATGATGGCAGACTACAAGAAGATACCAGGGAAGATGGAGCATTACAATGATGGCAGACTACAAGAAGATACCAGGGAAGATGGAGCATTACAATGATGGCAGACTACAAGAAGATACCGGGGAAGATGGAGCATTACAATGATGGCAGACTACAAGAAGATACCGGGGAAGATGGAGCATTACAATGATGGCAGACTACAAGAAGACACCAGGGAAGATGGAGCATTACAATGATGGCAGAATAAAAGAAGATACCGGGGAAGATGGAGCATTACAATGATGGCAGACTACAAGAAGAGACCAGGGAAGATGGAGCATTACAATGATGGCAGAATACGAGAAGATACAAGGGAAGATGGAACATTACAATGGTGGCAGACTACAAGAAGATACCGGAGAAGATGTAGCATTACAATGATGGCAGACTGCAAGAAGATACCAGGGAAGATGGAGCGTTACAATGATGGCAGACTACGAGAAGATACCAGGGAAGATGGAGCATTACAATGATGGCAGACTACAAGAAGAGACCAGGGAAGATGGAGCATTACAATGATGGCAGACTACAAGAAGAGACCAGGGAAGATGGAGCATTACAATGATGGGAGACTACAAGAAGATACCAGGGAAGAAGGAGCATTACAATGATGGCAGGCTACAAGAAGATACCAGGGAAGATGGAGCATTACGATGATGGAAGACTACAAGAAGATACCAGGGAAGATGGAGCATTACAATGATGGCAGAATACAAGAAGATACCAGGGAAGATGGAACATTACAATGGTGGCAGACTACAAGAAGATACCGGAGAAGATGTAGCATTACAATGATGGCAGACTGCAAGAAGATACCAGGGAAGATGGAGCGTTACAATGATGGCAGACTACGAGAAGATACCAGGGAAGATGGGGCATTACAATGATGGCAGACTACAAGAAGATACCAGGGAAGATGGAGCGTTACAATGATGGCAGACTACAAGAAGATACCGGGGAAGATGGAGCATTACAATGATGGCAGACTACAAGAAGATACCAGTGAAGATGGAGCATTACAATGATGGCAGACTACAAGAAGATACCAGGGAAGATGGAGCATTACAATGATGGCAGACTACAAGAAGATACCAGGGAAGATGGAGCATTACAATGATGGCAGACTACAAGAAGATACCAGGGAAGATGGAGCATTACAATGATGGCAGACTACAAGAAGATACCAGGGAAGATGGAGCATTACAATGATGGCAGACTACAAGAAGATACCAGGGAAGATGGAGCATTACAATGACGGCAGACTACAAGAAGATACCAGTGAAGATGGAGCATTACAATGATGGCAGACTAAAAGAAGATACCAGGGAAGATGGAGCATTACAATGATGGCAGACTACAAGAAGATACCAGGGAAGATGGAGCATTACAATGATGGCAGACTACAAGAAGATACCAGGGAAGATGGAGCAATACAATGATGGGAGACTACAAGAAGATACCGGGGAAGATGGAGCATTACAATGATGGCAGACTACAAGAAGATACCAGGGAAGATGGGGCATTACAATGATGGGAGACTACAAGAAGATACCGGTGAAGATGGAGCATTACAATGATGGCAGACTACAAGAAGATACCGGGGAAGATGGAGCATTACAATGATGGCAGACTACAAGAAGATACCGGGGAAGATGGAGCATTACAATGATGGCAGACTACAAGAAGATACCAGGGAAGATGGAGCATTACAATGATGGCAGACTACAAGAAGATACCAGGGAAGATGGAGCATTGCAATGATGGCAGATTACAAGAAGATACCAGGGAAGATGGAGCATTGCAATGATGGCAGACTACAAGAAGATACCAGGGAAGATGGAGCATTACAATGATGGCAGACTACAAGAAGATACCGGGGAAGATGGAGCATTACAATGATGGCAGACTACAAGAAGATACCGGGGAAGATGGAGCATTACAATGATGGCAGACTACAAGAAGATACCAGGGAAGATGGAGCATTGCAATGATGGCAGACTACAAGAAGATACCAGGGAAGATGGAGCATTACAATGATGGCAGACTACAAGAAGATACCGGGGAAGATGGAGCATTACAATGATGGCAGACTACAAGAAGATACCGGGGAAGATGGAGCATTACAATGATGGCAGACTACAAGAAGATACCGGGGAAGATGGAGCATTACAATGATGGCAGACTACAAGAAGATACCAGGGAAGATGGAGCATTACAATGATGGCAGACTACAAGATGATACCGGGGAAGATGGAGCATTACAATGATGGCAGACTACAAGAAGATACCAGGGAAGATGGAGCATTACAATGATGGCAGACTACAAGAAGATACCAGGGAAGATGGAGCATTACAATGACAGAAGACTACAAGAAGATACCAGTGAAGATGGAGCATTACAATGATGGCAGACTACAAGAAGATACCAGTGAAGATGGAGCATTACAATGATGGCAGACTACAAGAAGATACCAGGGAAGATAGAGCATTACAATGATGGGAGACTACAAGAAGATACCGGGGAAGATGGAGCATTACAATGATGGCAGACTACAAGAAGATACCGGGGAAGATGGAACATTACAATGATGGCAGACTACAAGAAGATACCAGGGAAGATGGAGCATTGCAATGATGGCAGATTACAAGAAGATACCAGGGAAGATGGAGCATTACAATGATGGCAGATTACAAGAAGATACCAGGGAAGATGGAGCATTGCAATGATGGCAGATTACAAGAAGATACCAGGGAAGATGGACCATTACAATGATGGCAGATTACAAGAAGATACCAGGGAAGATGGAGCATTGCAATGATGGCAGACTACAAGAAGATACCAGGGAAGATGGAGCATTACAATGATGGCAGACTACAAGAAGATACCGGGGAAGATGGAGCATTACAATGATGGCAGACTACAAGAAGATACCAGGGAAGATGGAGCATTACAATGATGGCAGACTACAAGAAGATACCAGGGAAGATGGAGCATTACAATGATGGCAGACTACAAAAAGATACCAGGGAAGATGGAGCATTACAATGATGGCAGACTACAAGAAGATAACAGGGAAGATGGGGCATTACAATGACGGCAGACTACAAGAAGATACCAGGGAAGATGGAGCATTGCAATGATGGCAGAACACAAGAAGATACCAGGGAAGATGGAGCATTACAATGATGGCAGACTACAAGAAGATACCAGGGAAGATGGAGCATTACAATGACGGCAGACTACAAGAAGATACCAGTGAAGATGGAGCATTACAATGATGGCAGACTACAAGAAGATACCAGGGAAGATGGAGCATTACAATGATGGCAGACTACAAGAAGATACCAGGGAAGATGGAGCATTGCAATGATGGCAGATTACAAGAAGATACCAGGGAAGATGGAGCATTACAATGATGGCAGATTACAAGAAGATACCAGGGAAGATGGAGCATTGCAATGATGGCAGATTACAAGAAGATACCAGGGAAGATGGACCATTACAATGATGGCAGATTACAAGAAGATACCAGGGAAGATGGAGCATTGCAATGATGGCAGACTACAAGAAGATACCAGGGAAGATGGAGCATTACAATGATGGCAGACTACAAGAAGATACCAGGGAAGATGGAGCATTACAATGATGGCAGACTACAAGAAGATACCGGGGAAGATGGAGCATTACAATGATGGAAGACTACAAGAAGATACCAGGGAAGATGGAGCATTACAATGATGGCAGACTACAAGAAGATACCAGGGAAGATGGAGCATTACAATGATGGCAGACTACAAAAAGATACCAGGGAAGATGGAGCATTACAATGATGGCAGAACACAAGAAGATACCAGGGAAGATGGAGCATTACAATGATGGCAGACTACAAGAAGATACCAGAATGACGGCAGACTACAAGAAGATACCAGTGAAGATGGAGCATTACAATGATGGCAGACTACAAGAAGATACCAGGGAAGATGGAGCATTACAATGATGGCAGACTACAAGAAGATACCAGGGAAGATGGAGCATTACAATGATGGCAGACTACAAGAAGATACCAGGGAAGATGGAGCATTACAATGATGGCAGACTACAAGAAGATACCAGGGAAGATGGGGCATTACAATGATGGGAGACTACAAGAAGATACCGGTGAAGATGGAGCATTACAATGATGGCAGACTACAAGAAGATACCGGGGAAGATGGAGCATTACAATGATGGCAGACTACAAGAAGATACCGGGGAAGATGGAGCATTACAATGATGGCAGACTACAAGAAGATACCAGGGAAGATGGAGCATTACAATGATGGGAGATTACAAGAACATACCGGGGAAGATGGAGCATTACAATGATGGCAGACTACAAGAAGATACCAGGGAAGATGGAGCATTGCAATGATGGCAGATTACAAGAAGATACCAGGGAGAATGGAGCATTGCAATGATGGCAGACTACAAGAAGATACCAGGGAAGATGGAGCATTACAATGATTGCAGACTACAAGAAGATACCGGGGAAGATGGAGCATTACAATGATGGCAGACTACAAGAAGATACCGGGGAAGATGGAGCATTACAATGATGGCAGACTACAAGAAGATACCGGGGAAGATGGAGCATTTCAATGATGGCAGACTACAAGAAGATACCAGGGAAGATGGAGCATTACAATGATGGCAGACTACAAGAAGATACCAGGAAAGATGGAGCATTACAATGATGGCAGACTACAAGAAGATACCAGGGAAGATGGAGCATTACAATGATGGCAGACTACAAGAAGATACCAGGGAAGATGGAGCATTACAATGATGGCAGACTACAAGAAGATACCAGGGAAGATGGAGCATTACAATGACGGCAGACTACAAGAAGATACCAGTGAAGATGGAGCATTACAATGATGGCAGACTACAAGAAGATACCAGGGAAGATGGAGCATTACAATGATGGCAGACGACAAGAAGATACCAGGGAAGATGGAGCATTACAATGATGGCAGACTACAAGAAGATACCAGGGAAGATAGAGCATTACAATGATGGGAGACTACAAGAAGATACCGGGGAAGATGGAGCATTACAATGATGGCAGACTACAAGAAGATACCAGGGAAGATGGGGCATTACAATGATGGCAGACTACAAGAAGATACCAGGGAAGATGGGGCATTACAATGATGGGAGACTACAAGAAGATACCGGTGAAGATGGAGCATTACAATGATGGCAGACTACAAGAAGATACCAGGGAAGATGGGGCATTACAATGATGGCAGACTACAAGAAGATACCAGGGAAGATGGGGCATTACAATGATGGGAGACTACAAGAAGATACCGGTGAAGATGGAGCATTACAATGATGGTAGACTACAAGAAGATACCGGGGAAGATGGAGCATTACAATGATGGCAGATTACAAGAAGATACCGGGGAAGATGGAGCATTACAATGATGGCAGACTACAAGAAGATACCAGGGAAGATGGAGCATTACAATGATGGCAGACTGCAAGAAGATACCAGGGAAGATGGAGCATTACAATGATGGGAGATTACAAGAAGTTACTGGGGAAGATGGAGCATTACAATGATGGCAGACTACAAGAAGATACCAGGGAAGATGGAGCATTACAATGATGGGAGATTACAAGAAGATACTGGGGAAGATGGAGCATTACAATGATGGCAGACTACAAGAAGATACCAGGGAAGATGGAGCATTACAATGATGGGAGATTACAAGAAGATACCAGGGAAGATGGAGCATTACAATGATGGGAGATTACAAGAAGATACCGGGGAAGATGGAGCATTACAATGATGGCAGATTACAAGAAGATACCAGGGAAGATGGAGCATTACAATGATGGCAGATTACAAGAAGATAGCAGGGAAGATGGAGCATTACAATGATGGCAGACTACAAGAAGATACCAGGGAAGATGGAGCATTGCAATGATGGCAGATTACAAGAAGATACCAGGGAAGATGGAGCATTACAATGATGGCAGATTACAAGAAGATACCAGGGAAGATGGAGCATTGCAATGATGGCAGATTACAAGAAGATACCAGGGAAGATGGAGCATTGCAATGATGGCAGATTACAAGAAGATACCAGGGAAGATGGAGCATTACAATGATGGCAGACTACAAGAAGATACCAGGGAAGATGGAGCATTACAATGATGTCAGACTACAAGAAGATACCAGGGAAGATGGAGCATTACAATGATGTCAGACTACAAGAAGATACCGGGGAAGATGGAGCATTACAATGATGGCAGACTACAAGAAGATATCAGGGAAGATGGAGCATTACAATGATGGCAGACTACAAGAAGAGAGCAAGGAAGATGGAACATTACAATGATGGCAGACTACAAGAAGATACCAGGGAAGATGGAGCATTACAATGATGGCAGACTACAAGAAGATACCAGGGAAGATGGAGCATTACAATGATGTCAGACTACAAGAAGATACCAGGGAAGATGGAGCATTACAATGATGTCAGACTACAAGAAGATACCGGGGAAGATGGAGCATTACAATGATGGCAGACTACAAGAAGATATCAGGGAAGATGGAGCATTACAATGATGGCAGACTACAAGAAGAGAGCAAGGAAGATGGAAGATTACAATGATGGCAGACTACAAGAAGATACCAGGGAAGATGGAGCATTACAATGATGGCAGACTACAAGAAGATACCAGGGAAGATGGAGCATTACAATGATGGGAGACTACAAGAAGATACCGGGGAAGATGGAGCATTACAATGATGGCAGACTACAAGAAGATACCAGGGAAGATGGAGCATTACAATGATGGCAGATTACAAGAAGATACCAGGGAAGATGGAGCATTGCAATGATGGCAGACTACAAGAAGATACCAGGGAAGATGGAGCATTACAATGATGGCAGACTACAAGAAGATACCGGGGAAGATGGAGCATTACAATGATGGCAGACTACAAGAAGATACCGGGGAAGATGGAGCATTACAATGATGGCAGACTACAAGAAGATACCGGGGAAGATGGAGCATTACAATGATGGCAGACTACAAGAAGATACCGGGGAAGATGGAGCATTACAATGATGGCAGACTACAAGAAGATACCGGGGAAGATGGGGCATTACAATGATGGCAGACTACAAGAAGATACCAGGGAAGATGTAGCATTACAATGATGGCAGACTGCAAGAAGATACCAGGGAAGATGGAGCGTTACAATGATGGCAGACTACGAGAAGATACCAGTGAAGATGGAGCATTACAATGATGGCAGACTACAAGAAGATACCAGTGAAGATGGAGCATTACAATGATGGCAGACTACAAGAAGACACCGGGGAAGATGGAGCATTACAATGGTGGCAGACTACAAGAAGATACAAGGGAAGATGGAGCATTACAATGATGGCAGACTACAAGAAGATACCAGTGAAGATGGAGCATTACAATGATGGCAGACTACAAGAAGACACCGGGGAAGATGGAGCATTACAATGGTGGCAGACTACAAGAAGATACCAGGGAAGATGGAGCATTACAATGATGGCAGAATACAAGAAGATACCAGGGAAGATGGAGCATTACAATGATGGCAGACTACAAGAAGACACCGGGGAAGATGGAGCATTACAATGGTGGCAGACTACAAGAAGATACCAGGGAAGATGGAGCATTACAATGATGGCAGACTACAAGAAGATACCAGTGAAGATGGAGCATTACAATGATGGCAGACTACAAGAAGACACCGGGGAAGATGGAGCATTACAATGGTGGCAGACTACAAGAAGATACAAGGGAAGATGGAACATTACAATGATGGCACACTACAAGAAGACACCGGGGAAGATGGAGCATTACAATGGTGGCAGACTACAAGAAGATACAAGGGAAGATGGAGCATTACAATGATGGCAGAATACAAGAAGATACCAGGGAAGATGGAGCATTACAATGATGGCAGACTACAAGAAGATACCAGGGAAGATGGAGTATTACAATGATGGCAGACTACAAGACGATACCAGGGAAGATGGAGCATTACAATGATGGCAGACTACAAGAAGATACCGGGGAAGATGGAGCATTACAATGATGGCAGACTACAAGAAGATACCGGGGAAGATGGAGCATTACAATGATGGCAGACTACAAGAAGATACCAGGGAAGATGGAGTATTACAATGATGGCAGACTACAAGAAGATACCGGGGAAGATGAAGCATTACAATGATGGCAGACTACAAGAAGATACCGGGGAAGATGGAGCATTATAATGATGGCAGACTACAAGACGATACCAGGGAAGATGGAGCATTACAATGATGGCAGACTACAAGAAGATACCGGGGAAGATGGAGCATTACAATGATGGCAGACTACAAGAAGATACCGGGGAAGATGGAGCATTACAATGATGGCAGACTACAAGAAGATACCAGGGAAGATGGAGTATTACAATGATGGCAGACTACAAGAAGATACCGGGGAAGATGAAGCATTACAATGATGGCAGACTACAAGAAGATACCGGGGAAGATGGAGCATTATAATGATGGCAGACTACAAGAAGATACCAGGGAAGATGGAGTATTACAATGATGGCAGACTACAAGAAGATACCGGGGAAGATGGAGCATTACAATTATGGCAGACTACAAGAAGATACCAGGGAAGTTGGAGTATTACAATGATGGCAGACTACAAGAAGATACCAGGGAAGATGGAGCATTACAATGATGGCAGACTACAAGAAGATACCAGGGAAGATGGAGCATTACAATGATGGCAGACTACAAGAAGATACCAGGGAAGATGGAGCATTACAATGATGGCAGACTACAAGAAGATACCAGGGAAGATGGAGTATTACAATGATGGCAGACTACAAGAAGATACCAGGGAAGATGGAGCATTACAATGATGGCAGACTACAAGAAGATACCGGGGAAGATGGAGCATTACAATGATGGCAGACTACAAGAAGATACCGGGGAAGATGGAGCATTACAATGATGGCAGACTACAAGAAGATACCGGGGAAGATGGAGCATTACAATGATGGCAGACTGCAAGAAGATACCGGGGAAGATGGGGCATTACAATGATGGCAGACTACAAGAAGATACCGGGGAAGATGGGGCATTACAATGATGGCAGAATACAAGAAGATACCAGGGAAGATGGAGCATTACAATGATGGCAGACTACAAGAAGATACCGGGGAAGATGGAGCATTACAATGATGGCAGACTACAAGAAGATACCGGGGAAGATGGAGCATTACAATGATGGCAGACTACAAGAAGATACCAGGGAAGATGGAGCATTACAATGATGGCAGATTACAAGAAGATACCGGGGAAGATGGGGCATTACAATGATGGCAGAATACAAGAAGATACCAGGGAAGATGGAGCATTACAATGATGGCACACTACAAGAAGATACCAGGGAAGATGAAGCATTACAATGATGGCAGACTGCAAGAAGATACCGGGGAAGATGGGGCATTACAATGATGGCAGACTACAAGAAGATACCGGGGAAGATGGGGCATTACAATGATGGCAGACTACAAGAAGATAAGGGGGAAGATGGGGCATTACAATGATGGCAGACTACAAGAAGATACCAGGGAAGATGGGGCATTACAATGATGGCAGAATACAAGAAGATACCAGGGAAGATGGAGCATTACAATGATGGCAGACTACAAGAAGATACCAGGGAAGATGGAGGGTTACAATGATGGCAGATTACAAGAAGAGACCAGGGAAGATGGAGCATTACAATGATGGCAGACTACAAGAAGATACCGGGGAAGATGGAGCATTACAATGATGGCAGACGACAATAAGATACCGGGGAAGATGGGGCATTACAATGATGGCAGAATACAAGAAGATACCAGGGAAGATGGAGCATTACAATGATGGCAGACTACAAGAAGATACCGGGGAAGATGGGGCATTACAATGATGGCAGAATACAAGAAGATACCAGGGAAGATGGAGCATTACAATGATGGCAGACTACAAGAAGATACCAGGGAAGATGGAGGGTTACAATGATGGCAGATTACAAGAAGAGACCAGGGAAGATGGAGCATTACAATGATGGCAGATTACAAGAAGATACCAGGGAAGATGAAGCATTACAATGATGGCAGACTACAAGAAGAGACCAGGGAAGATGGGGCATTACAATGATGGCAGACTACAAGAAGATACCAGGGAAGATGGAGCATTACAATGATGGCAGAATACAAGAAGATACCAGGGAAGATGGAGCATTACAATGATGGCAGACTACAAGAAGATACCAGGGAAGATGGAGGGTTACAATGATGGCAGATTACAAGAAGAGACCAGGGAAGAAGGAGCATTTCAATGATGGCAGATTACAAGAAGATACCAGGGAAGATGAAGCATTACAATGATGGCAGACTACAAGAAGAGACCAGGGAAGATGGGGCATTACAATGATGGCAGACTACAAGAAGATACCAGGGAAGATGAAGCATTACAATGATGGCAGAATACAAGAAGATACCAGGGAAGATGGAGCATTACAATGATGGCAGACTACAAGAAGATACCAGGGAAGATGGAGCGTTACAATGATGGCAGACTACAAGAAGATACCAGGGAAGATGGAGCATTACAATGACGGCAGACTACAAGAAGATACCAGGGAAGATGGAGCATTACAATGATGGCAGACTACAAGAAGATACCAGGGAAGATGGAGCATTACAATGATGGCAGACTACAAGAAGATACCAGGGAAGATGGAGCATTACAATGACAGCAGACTACAAGAAGATACCAGTGAAGATGGAGCATTACAATGATGGCAGACTACAAGAAGATACCAGGGAAGATGGAGCATTACAATGATGGCAGATTACAAGAAGATACCAGGGAAGATGGAGCATTACAATGATGGCAGACTACAAGAAGATACCAGGGAAGATGGAGCATTACAATGATGGCAGACTGCAAGAAGATACCGGGGAAGATGGAGCATTACAATGATGGCAGACTGCAAGAAGATACCGGGGAAGATGGAGCATTACAATGATGGCAGACTACAAGAAGATACCAGGGAAGATGGAGCGTTACAATGATGGCAGACTACAAGAAGATACCAGGGAAGATGGAGCGTTACAATGATGGCAGACTGAAAGAAGATACCAGGGAAGATGGAGCATTACAATGATGGCAGACTACAAGAAGATACCGGGGAAGATGGAGCATTACAATGATGGCAGACTACAAGAAGATACCGGGGAAGATGGAGCATTACAATGATGGCAGACTACAAGAAGATACCGGGGAAGATGGAGCATTACAATGATGGCAGACTACAAGAAGATACCGGGGAAGATGGAGCATTACAATGATGGCAGACTACAAGAAGATACCGGGGAAGATGGGGCATTACAATGATGGCAGACTACAAGAAGATACCAGGAAAGATGTAGCATTACAATGATGGCAGACTGCAAGAAGATACCAGGGAAGATGGAGCGTTACAATGATGGCAGACTACGAGAAGATACCAGTGAAGATGGAGCATTACAATGATGGCAGACTACAAGAAGATACCAGTGAAGATGGAGCATTACAATGATGGCAGACTACAAGAAGACACCGGGGAAGATGGAGCATTACAATGGTGGCAGACTACAAGAAGATACAAGGGAAGATGGAGCATTACAATGATGGCAGACTACAAGAAGATACCAGTGAAGATGGAGCATTACAATGATGGCAGACTACAAGAAGACACCGGGGAAGATGGAGCATTACAATGGTGGCAGACTACAAGAAGATACAAGGGAAGATGGAGCATTACAATGATGGCAGACTACAAGAAGATACCAGTGAAGATGGAGCATTACAATGATGGCAGACTACAAGAAGACACCGGGGAAGATGGAGCATTACAATGGTGGCAGACTACAAGAAGATACCAGGGAAGATGGAGCATTACAATGATGGCAGACTACAAGAAGATACCAGTGAAGATGGAGCATTACAATGATGGCAGACTACAAGAAGACACCGGGGAAGATGGAGCATTACAATGGTGGCAGACTACAAGAAGATACAAGGGAAGATGGAACATTACAATGATGGCACACTACAAGAAGACACCGGGGAAGATGGAGCATTACAATGGTGGCAGACTACAAGAAGATACAAGGGAAGATGGAGCATTACAATGATGGCAGAATACAAGAAGATACCAGGGAAGATGGAGCATTACAATGATGGCAGACTACAAGAAGATACCAGGGAAGATGGAGTATTACAATGATGGCAGACTACAAGACGATACCAGGGAAGATGGAGCATTACAATGATGGCAGACTACAAGAAGATACCGGGGAAGATGGAGCATTACAATGATGGCAGACTACAAGAAGATACCGGGGAAGATGGAGCATTACAATGATGACAGACTACAAGAAGATACCAGGGAAGATGGAGTATTACAATGATGGCAGACTACAAGAAGATACCGGGGAAGATGAAGCATTACAATGATGGCAGACTACAAGAAGATACCGGGGAAGATGGAGCATTATAATGATGGCAGACTACAAGACGATACCAGGGAAGATGGAGCATTACAATGATGGCAGACTACAAGAAGATACCGGGGAAGATGGAGCATTACAATGATGGCAGACTACAAGAAGATACCGGGGAAGATGGAGCATTACAATGATGGCAGACTACAAGAAGATACCAGGGAAGATGGAGTATTACAATGATGGCAGACTACAAGAAGATACCGGGGAAGATGAAGCATTACAATGATGGCAGACTACAAGAAGATACCGGGGAAGATGGAGCATTATAATGATGGCAGACTACAAGAAGATACCAGGGAAGATGGAGTATTACAATGATGGCAGACTACAAGAAGATACCAGGGAAGATGAAGCATTACAATGATGGCAGACTACAAGAAGATACCGGGGAAGATGGAGCATTACAATGATTGCAGACTACAAGAAGATACCGGGGAAGATGGAGTATTACAATGATGGCAGACTACAAGAAGATACCGGGGAAGATGGAGCATTACAATTATGGCAGACTACAAGAAGATACCAGGGAAGTTGGAGTATTACAATGATGGCAGACTACAAGAAGATACCAGGGAAGATGGAGCATTACAATGATGGCAGAATACGAGACGATACCAGGGAAGATGGAGCATTACAATGATGGCAGACTACAAGAAGATACCAGGGAAGATGGAGCATTACAATGATGGCAGACTACAAGAAGATACCAGGGAAGATGGAGCATTACAATGATGGCAGACTACAAGAAGATACCAGGGAAGATGGAGCATTGCAGTGATGGCAGACTACAAGAAGATACCGGGGAAGATGGAGCGTTACAATGATGGCAGACTACAAGAAGATACCGGGGAAGATGGAACGTTACAATGATGGCAGACTACAAGAAGATACCAGGGAAGATGGAGCATTACAATGATGGCAGACTACAAGAAGATACCAGGGAAGATGGAGCATTACAATGATGGCAGACTGCAAGAAGATACCAGGGAAGATGAAGCATTACAATGATGGCAGACTACAAGAAGATACCGGGGAAGATGGAGCATTACAATGATGGCAGACTACAAGAAGATACCAGGGAAGATGGAGTATTACAATGATGGCAGACTACAAGAAGATACCGGGGAAGATGAAGCATTACAATGATGGCAGACTACAAGAAGATACCGGGGAAGATGGAGCATTACAATGATGGCAGACTACAAGAAGATACCAGGGAAGATGGAGTATTACAATGATGGCAGACTACAAGAAGATACCAGGGAAGATGAAGCATTACAATGATGGCAGACTACAAGAAGATACCGGGGAAGATGGAGCATTACAATGATGGCACACTACAAGAAGATACCGGGGAAGATGGAGTATTACAATGATGGCAGACTACAAGAAGATACCGGGGAAGATGGAGCATTACAATGATGGCAGACTACAAGAAGATACCAGGGAAGATGGAGTATTACAATGATGGCAGACTACAAGAAGATACCAGGGAAGATGGAGCATTACAATGATGGCAGACTACAAGAAGATACCGGGGAAGATGGAGCATTACAATGATGGCAGACTACAAGAAGATACCGGGGAAGATGGAGCATTACAATGATGGCAGACTACAAGAAGATACCGGGGAAGATGGAGCATTACAATGATGGCAGACTGCAAGAAGATACCGGGGAAGATGGGGCATTACAATGATGGCAGACTACAAGAAGATACCGGGGAAGATGGGGCATTACAATGATGGCAGAATACAAGAAGATACCAGGGAAGATGGAGCATTACAATGATGGCAGACTACAAGAAGATACCAGGGAAGATGGAGCATTACAATGATGGCAGACTACAAGAAGATACCGGGGAAGATGGAGCATTACAATGATGGCAGACTACAAGAAGATACCAGGGAAGATGGAGCATTACAATGATGGCAGATTACAAGAAGATACCGGGGAAGATGGGGCATTACAATGATGGCAGAATACAAGAAGATACCAGGAAAGATGGAGCATTACAATGATGGCACACTACAAGAAGATACCAGGGAAGATGAAGCATTACAATGATGGCAGACTGCAAGAAGATACCGGGGAAGATGGGGCATTACAATGATGGCAGACTACAAGAAGATACCGGGGAAGATGGGGCATTACAATGATGGCAGACTACAAGAAGATAAGGGGGAAGATGGGGCATTACAATGATGGCAGACTACAAGAAGATACCAGGGAAGATGGGGCATTACAATGATGGCAGAATACAAGAAGATACCAGGGAAGATGGAGCATTACAATGATGGCAGACTACAAGAAGATACCAGGGAAGATGGAGGGTTACAATGATGGCAGATTACAAGAAGAGACCAGGGAAGATGGAGCATTACAATGATGGCAGACTACAAGAAGATACCGGGGAAGATGGAGCATTACAATGATGGCAGACGACAAGAAGATACCGGGGAAGATGGGGCATTACAATGATGGCAGAATACAAGAAGATACCAGGGAAGATGGAGCATTACAATGATGGCAGACTACAAGAAGATACCGGGGAAGATGGGGCATTACAATGATGGCAGAATACAAGAAGATACCAGGGAAGATGGAGCATTACAATGATGGCAGACTACAAGAAGATACCAGGGAAGATGGAGGGTTACAATGATGGCAGATTACAAGAAGAGACCAGGGAAGATGGAGCATTACAATGATGGCAGATTACAAGAAGATACCAGGGAAGATGAAGCATTACAATGATGGCAGACTACAAGAAGAGACCAGGGAAGATGGGGCATTACAATGATGGCAGACTACAAGAAGATACCAGGGAAGATGGAGCATTACAATGATGGCAGAATACAAGAAGATACCAGGGAAGATGGAGCATTACAATGATGGCAGACTACAAGAAGATACCAGGGAAGATGGAGGGTTACAATGATGGCAGATTACAAGAAGAGACCAGGGAAGAAGGAGCATTACAATGATGGCAGATTACAAGAAGATACCAGGGAAGATGAAGCATTACAATGATGGCAGACTACAAGAAGAGACCAGGGAAGATGGGGCATTACAATGATGGCAGACTACAAGAAGATACCAGGGAAGATGAAGCATTACAATGATGGCAGAATACAAGAAGATACCAGGGAAGATGGAGCATTACAATGATGGCAGACTACAAGAAGATACCAGGGAAGATGGAGCGTTACAATGATGGCAGACTACAAGAAGATACCAGGGAAGATGGAGCATTACAATGACGGCAGACTACAAGAAGATACCAGGGAAGATGGAGCATTACAATGATGGCAGACTACAAGAAGATACCAGGGAAGATGGAGCATTACAATGATGGCAGACTACAAGAAGATACCAGGGAAGATGGAGCATTACAATGACAGCAGACTACAAGAAGATACCAGTGAAGATGGAGCATTACAATGATGGCAGACTACAAGAAGATACCAGGGAAGATGGAGCATTACAATGATGGCAGATTACAAGAAGATACCAGGGAAGATGGAGCATTACAATGATGGCAGACTACAAGAAGATACCAGGGAAGATGGAGCATTACAATGATGGCAGACTGCAAGAAGATACCGGGGAAGATGGAGCATTACAATGATGGCAGACTGCAAGAAGATACCGGGGAAGATGGAGCATTACAATGATGGCAGACTACAAGAAGATACCAGGGAAGATGGAGCGTTACAATGATGGCAGACTACAAGAAGATACCAGGGAAGATGGAGCGTTACAATGATGGCAGACTGCAAGAAGATACCGGGGAAGATGGAGCATTACAATGATGGCAGACTGCAAGAAGATACCGGGGAAGATGGAGCTTTACAATGATGGCAGACTACAAGAAGACACCAGGGAAGATGGAGCATTACA
This sequence comes from Anomaloglossus baeobatrachus, assembly GCF_048569485.1. Classification (NCBI taxonomy): domain Eukaryota; kingdom Metazoa; phylum Chordata; class Amphibia; order Anura; family Aromobatidae; genus Anomaloglossus; species Anomaloglossus baeobatrachus. Next base: position 121,022,541 of record NC_134364.1, read on the forward strand.
ATGATGGCAGACTACAAGAAGATACCAGGGAAGATGGAGCGTTACAATGATGGCAGACTACAAGAAGATACCAGGGAAGATGGAGCATTACAATGATGGCAGACTACAAGAAGATACCAGAGAAGATGGAGCATTACAATGATGGCAGACTACAAGAAGATACCAGGGAAGATGGAGCGTTACAATGATGGCAGATAAAAAGAAGATACCGGGGAAGATGGAGCGTTACAATGATGGCAGACTACAAGAAGATACCAGGGAAGATGGAGCATTACAATGATGGCAGACTACAAGAAGATACCAGGGAAGATGGAGCATTACAATGATGGCAGACTACAAGAAGATACCAGGGAAGATGGAGCATTACAATGATGGCAGACTACAAGAAGATACCAGGGAAGATGGAGCATTACAATGATGGCAGACTACAAGAAGATACCAGAGAAGATGGAGCATTACAATGATGGCAGACTACAAGAAGATACCAGGGAAGATGGAGCGTTACAATGATGGCAGACTACAAGAAGATACCAGGGAAGATGGAGCGTTACAATGATGGCAGACTGCAAGAAGATACCGGGGAAGATGGAGCATTACAATGATGGCAGACTGCAAGAAGATACCGGGGAAGATGGAGCTTTACAATGATGGCAGACTACAAGAAGACACCAGGGAAGATGGAGCATTACAATGATGGCAGACTACAAGAAGATACCAGGGAAGATGGAGCGTTACAATGATGGCAGACTACTAGAAGATACCAGGGAAGATGGAGCATTACAATGATGGCAGACTACAAGAAGATACCAGAGAAGATGGAGCATTACAATGATGGCAGACTACAAGAAGATACCAGGGAAGATGGAGCGTTACAATGATGGCAGATAAAAAGAAGATACCGGGGAAGATGGAGCGTTACAATGATGGCAGACTACAAGAAGATACCAGGGAAGATGGAGCATTACAATGATGGCAGACTACAAGAAGATACCAGGGAAGATGGAGCATTACAATGATGGCAGACTACAAGAAGATACCAGGGAAGATGGAGCATTACAATGATGGCAGACTACAAGAAGATACCAGGGAAGATGGAGCATTACAATGATGGCAGACTACAAGAAGATACCAGAGAAGATGGAGCATTACAATGATGGCAGACTACAAGAAGATACCAGGGAAGATGGAGCGTTACAATGATGGCAGATAAAAAGAAGATACCGGGGAAGATGGAGCGTTACAATGATGGCAGACTACAAGAAGATACCAGGGAAGATGGAGCATTACAATGATGGCAGACTACAAGAAGATACCAGGGAAGATGGAGCATTACAATGATGGCAGACTACAAGAAGATACCAGGGAAGATGGAGCATTACAATGATGGCAGACTACAAGAAGATACCAGGGAAGATGGAGCGTTACAATGATGGCAGAATACAAGAAGATACCAGGGAAGATGGAGCATTACAATGATGGCAGAATACAAGAAGATACCAGGGAAGATGGAGCGTTACAATGATGGCAGACTACAAGAAGATACCAGGGAAGATGGAGCATTACAATGATGGCAGACTACAAGAAGATACCAGGGAAGATGGAGCATTACAATGATGGGAGACTACAAGAAGATACCAGGGAGATGGAGCATTACAATGATGGCAGACTACAAGAAGATACCAGGGAAGATGAAGCATTACAATGATGGCAGACTACAAGAAGATACCGGGGAAGATGGAGCATTACAATGATGGCAGACTGCAAGAAGATACCGGGGAAGATGGAGCATTACAATGATGGCAGACTACAAGAAGATACCAGGGAAGATGGAGCGTTACAATGATGGCAGACTACAAGAAGATACCAGGGAAGATGGAGCGTTACAATGATGGCAGACTGCAAGAAGATACCGGGGAAGATGGAGCATTACAATGATGGCAGACTGCAAGAAGATACCGGGGAAGATGCAGCTTTACAATGATGGCAGACTACAAGAAGACACCAGGGAAGATGGAGCATTACAATGATGGCAGACTACAAGAAGATACCAGGGAAGATGGAGCGTTACAATGATGGCAGACTACAAGAAGATACCAGAGAAGATGGAGCATTACAATGATGGCAGACTACAAGAAGATACCAGGGAAGATGGAGCGTTACAATGATGGCAGATAAAAAGAAGATACCGGGGAAGATGGAGCGTTACAATGATGGCAGAATACAAGAAGATACCAGGGAAGATGGAGCATTACAATGATGGCAGACTACAAGAAGATACCAGGGAAGATGGAGCATTACAATGATGTCAGACTACAAGAAGATACCAGGGAAGATGGAGCATTACAATGATGTCAGACTACAAGAAGATACCAGGGAAGATGGAGCATTACAATGATGGCAGACTACAAGAAGATACCAGGGAAGATGGAGCATAACAATGATGGCAGACTACAAGAAGATACCGGGGAAGATGGAGCATTACAATGATGGCAGACTACAAGAAGATACCAGGGAAGATGGAGCGTTACAATGATGGCAGAATACAAGAAGATACCAGGGAAGATGGAGCATTACAATGATGGCAGACTACAAGAAGATACCAGGGAAGATGGAGCGTTACAATGATGGCAGACTACAAGAAGATACCAGGGAAGATGGAGCATTACAATGATGGCAGACTACAAGAAGATACCAGGGAAGATGGAGCGTTACAATGATGGCAGACTACAAGAAGATACCAGGGAAGATGGAGCATTACAATGATGGGAGACTACAAGAAGATACCAGGGAAGATGGAGCATTACAATGATGGGAGACTACAAGAAGATACCAGGGAGATGGAGCATTACAATGATGGCAGACTACTGTTGGACTCTTCAGAGAGACATTACAGATGCTACTCACAAGCGTAAATGTACCAAGAGAAGCCTCACAGGGAAGAATAATCGATTTTAGTGTGTGTTAGTGAGCTCATTGCAGTTAAAAAAAATGATTTTCATGAAACATTTGTAATAAAAAAATTAATTTTATGAGTCTATTTTCATTTATTTTGAGGTATTGTCTTATTTAACATAGTTACTTAAATTGTCAGAAAATGTGATGTCCTATGAAAAAACTGAGGTCATTTTCAGATTCAGCGCACTCAAAAACAACGATTACGTGGAATAACCAAAACAGCTCTCGAAAAAACATTTTTTGCAGACCTGTGAATTGATAGGTAGCTAGACTACATAGAAAGAAACAAAGAGAAATAAAGAACAAGAAAGAAAGAAGGAAAGAAAGAGAGAAAGAAAGAAAGTAAGAAAGAAAGAAAGAACGAAAGAGACAAAGAAAGAAAGAGAAAGAGGAAGAAAGAAAGAAAGAACGAACAGGATAGATAGATAGATGGATAATGGATAGATAGATAGATAGAACAGAATAGATAGAAAGAACATAATAACCATTAGAGGGATAGGTAGCTTGGCCAACTGTTTTTTTAATTATTTTTTTTGGAAAAAATTGATGTGGGTTCCCCCCATTTTTCACATCCAGCACAGGAACATCAGCAGTAGAATCCCTGTTTTCTCTGTTGCAGATACAGCTGTGGTCAGCATATAAGGAGGTAGACTGATTGCTGTCACATTACTACCGCTGAAGACACCAATCGCGTAATGTACTGTGTATTATGTCTTGCGTCATTGTTAATAATGCGAGTTGTGTTATGTAGTAATGTTTTTGTATAATGTTGTGCACTGTCTTGTTAGGGGTTGAAGAGTTCTGCACAGCAACAAACAGTGAAGAAGCCCTCGCGAAACGCGTTGGGGTCTGTGGAGCTGTATTTCCATCTGCTGACTCGGTTATTATGGGTACGTGTCCCTGCTCATTGTTACTGTCTTGACCTGCAAAATTTATATGTATTTTGCCATGTGCTAGGGGTTTATTTTCTCCCCGGTTTTATTTCCTGCCAGACATGGTGTTTGTGTGCGGGGCACTTATTATACCATCCTTGTGCCCTGTATGCATGCACTAGGCAGCACCTTATTTTGGTCCATATGGTAAATTTTTTTGCAGGCTTTGAGACGATCTTTGAATTATTACGTGGTGACACAGGTTCCCCAGCCACTATTTGATGCACTTTCTGTACACTTTCAGCAGTGGTTTGCAGCCCCTTGTTTTTTGTATCCTCTCCAGCACTTATCTTTGAACCTCTTTTAATCTATGTGTTTTTATACAACTGATTAATAAACTTGTATAACTCTTTGCATTAAGGTAGTGTCAGTGACTCTTCTCTTTTTGGTTTTTTAAACAGTGAGAAAGGTCAGAGACAGTTAAAGTTGCGACTAGCCCACAGTAAGAGAGGATAGCTTTTAGGGAAAGAGACAGTTGTCTTCTTTTTAGAAATCAGTTATGGCCGCGTCTGTAACAAAGGTAGACGTAAGATCTTAACCCCTTAGTGACAGAGCTAATTTTCACCTTAATGACCAGACCAAATTTTGCACTTCTGACCAGTGTCACTTCATGAGGATATAACTCTGGAACGCTTCAACGGATCCTGGTGATTTTGAGATTGTTTGTTCGTCACATATTGGACTTCATGATAGTAGCAAATTTAGGACAATAATTTTTGCGTTTATTTATGGAAAAAATTGAATTTTGGCAAAAATTTTGAAAATTTAGCAATTTTCAACTTTTGAATTTTTATACCGTTAAACCAGAGATTTCTGTGACACAAAATAGTTAATAAATAACATTTCCCACATGTCTACTTTACATCAGCACAATTTTGGAAACAAATTTTTTTTTTGTTAGGAAGTTAGAGGGGTTCAAAGTTTATCAGCAATTTCTCATTTTTACATCAAAATTTACAAAACCAGTTTTTTAGGGACCACATCACATTTGAAGTGACTTCAATAGGCCTAGATGACAGAAAATACCCAAAAGTGAAACCATTCTAAAAACTGCACCCCTCAAAGTACTCAAAACCACATTCAAGAAGTTTATTAACCCTTCAGGTGCTTCACATGAACAAAAGCAATGTGGAATGAAAAAAAGCAAAAATTAAATTTTACCTAAAAATGTTGCTCTAACCCAAATTTATTCACTTTTAGAAGAAATAACACAACAAAATGGACCCCAAAACTTGTTCCCCACTTTTTTATGAGCGCGCCGATACCCCACATGTGGTCAGAAACCTCTGTTTGGACAAATAGGAGGGCTCAGAACAGAAGGAGCAATATTTGAATTTTGGAAAGCAAATTTGGCTGAAATAGATTGCGGGCACCATGTTGCATTTACAGGTCCGCTAAGGTACCTAAACAGAAGAAACCCCTCACAAGTGACGCCATTTTGGAAACTAGACCCCTCAAGGCTTCTATCTAGGGGTATAGTGAGCATTTTAGATCCACAGGTACTTCACAGATTTTGTTAACGTTACGTTGTCATATTGAAAATTTTAATAATTTTCTCAAAAATGTTGCTTTAGCATCAATTTTCTCACTTTTTCAAGAGGTAATTCCAAAAATTTGACCTCAATGTTTGTTACCCACTTTTGTATGAGCGCGGTGATACCTCACATGTGGTCTGAAACCTTTGTTTGGACAAATGGGAGGGCTTGGAACGAAAGGAGCAATATTTGAATTTTGGAAAGGAAATTTGGCTGAAAAAGATTGCGGGCACCATGTCGCATTTGGAGGTCCCCTAAGGTACCTAAACAGCAGAAACCCTGCACAAGTGACCCCATTTTGGAAACTAGGCCCCTCAAGGAATTTATTTAGATGTTTGGTGAGTACCCTGAACCCCCAGGTGCTTCACAGAATTTTATAACGTTGAGCCATGAAAATAAAAAAATAAAATTTTACCACAAAATTGTTATTTCAACCAGGTAGCTTTTTTTTTTCACAAGGGTAACAGGAAAAAAATCACCATGAAATTTATTGTGCAATTTCTCCTGAGTTTGGCGATACCTTATATGTGGTGGAAATCAACTGTTTGGGCGCATGACAGGGCTCGGAAGGGAAGGAGCGCCATTTGACTGCAAAATTGGCTGGAATCAATAGCGGACACCATGTTGCATTTGGAGAGCCCCTGAGGTGTCTATACAGTGAAGCTCCTCAACATGTGGCCCCATTTTGGAAAATAGACCCCTGAAGGAATTTATCTAGATGTTTGGTGAGTACCCTGAACCCTCAGGTGCTTCACAAAAGTTTATAATGTTGAGCTGTGAAAATAAAAAAATACATTTTTACCACAAAATTGTTACTTCAACCAGGTAGCTTTTTTTTTTACAAGTGTAAAAGGAAAATATTCAGCATAAAATTTATTGTGCAATTTCTCCTGAGTATGCTGATACCTTATGTGTGATGAAAAGCAACTGTTTGGGTGCACAGCAGGGCTCGGAAGGGAAGGAGCGCCATTTGACTGCACAATTGGCTGGAATCATTAGCGGACGCTATGTTGCATTTGGAAAGCCCCTAAGGTGCCTAAACAGTGGAGGTCACCCAAAAGTGACCCCATTCTGGAAACAAGACACCTCAAGGCTTTTATCTAGGTGTATATTGTGCAGTTTGAATCCAAGAGTACTTCACAGAATTTGATAAGCTTAGGTTGCCATATTGAAAATTTTCATTTTTTTCACAAAAATGTTGCTTTAGCATCATATTTCTTACTTTTTCAAGAGGCAACAACAAACTGTGGACCCCACAGGTTGTTATTCAATGTCTTATGAGCACAGGGATACCCCATATGTGGCCAAAAACCTCTGTTTGGATAAATGGGAGGGCTTGGAATGGAAGGAGCACCATTTGAATTCTGGAAAAGTTGAAATAAATTGCGGGCACCATGTCACATTAGCAGGGCCCCTTGGGTACCTATACAGCAGAAACCCCCACAAGTGACCCCATTTTGGAAACTGGATTTTATTCAGGAGTATAGTAAGCATTTTGAATCCACAGGTACTTCACAAAAATGTTGCTGTAGCAACAAATTTCTCACTTTTAGGCTATGTGGCCATGATCCAGCGACACGGCGTCTAGTACACAGTGTCAGCCTTCCTGCAGAGATGGGAGTGTTGTCCACGGGAGAACGCAGCTGCCCATGCCCACGATTTGGGTTCAGGCTGCTGTGGAGCTCTATGCTACTTGCAGAGAACACTCTTGTCTCCGCAGCATAAATTGACATGCTGAGGCTCGGGAAGCTGCACCACAGGTCGGTTTATGCTGCGGAGAAAAGAAGCACATTGGGCATAGGATTTCTAAAAATCCTTCCACTGTGCTTCTACTGCACAACGCAGCGCTATGGATGCAGGGAAAACACTCTGCGCCCAAAACGCTGCAAACCCTGATTGTGGGCACACAGCCTAAAATGCTACAATGGATGAATGGATAGATGTCAATCATATATAACGTCCCACTCCCCTGCATATTCTAAGCTGGCGCCCTTTAGTGCCTTTCATGTGGCACTAAAGGGTGCCTAGCCTTGTATTTAGCCCCCCAAAAAATTAATAATTAAAATAAACGACATGGGGTCCCCCCTATTTTTGATAGCCAGCTAGGGTAAAGCAGACAGCTGTAGCCTGCAAACCACAGCTGACAGCTTCACCTTGGCTGGTGATCAATTTGGAGGGCTCCCCAGGCGTTTTTTTTTAAAAAAAACAAAAAAAAAACAAACGTGGGGTACCCCCCAAATTAGATCACCAGCCAAGGTGAAGCGGACAGCTGGGGTCTGGTATTCTCAGGGTGGGAAGAGCCATGGTTATTGGACTCTTCCCAGCCTAAAAATAGCAGGCCGCAGCCGCCCCAGAAGTGGCGCATCCATTAGATGCGCCAATCCTGGCGCTTCGCTCCAGCTCATCCCGCGCCCTGGTGCGGTTGCAAACGGGGTAATATACGGGGTTGATACCAGCTGTAATGTCACCTGGCATTAAGCCCTGGGGTTAGTGATGTCACGGCATCTAAACAGATACCCGACATCACTAACCCAGTCAGTAATAGAAAAAAATAAACACAAAAAAAAAAATTTATTTGAAAAAAAACTCCCCGAAACTTTTTCACCAATTTATTGAAAATAAATAAATTTCGGTCGCTGTAATCCATTTTGGAGGTCCCTTGGCGACTCTGGACCTTCTAGAATATGGGGGGCACGTTCAGGGAACGTATCCCCCATTTTCTGGAAGAGCAAGCTCTCCATGAGCAGTGTGGGTGCAGTAATCTGAGAACACTGCACTCACACTGCCCCGGTCCAACCTAGGTTGAGTGACCTGCAGTAACCTCATTCCAGAATATGAGGGGCACGCTCACAGAACGTACCCCCCATATTCTAGAACAGCAGGCTCTCCATGTGAGGAGTGTGGCTGCAGATTACTGCACTCACTCTCCCCCGGTCCACAGCGCAGCAGCGTGGTCAGCGTCCCTGCTTGCAAGGATCCAGCTGACAGCCGCTGTCTGCGCATGCGCTGCCAGCTTTCTAGGAGGTGGAGTGATCGCGGGGACGGAGCAGCAGCCAGGTAATGGGGCTGACCGGGGCTGACCGGGGGCTGACCGGGGGACCTGGGGACGACTTTTCTGCCGCATGTGATGTGTCACATGCGGCAGAAAGAGCAGGATGAATGCGGCTGCGCGCTGTGCGCTGCGCGCCGCAATCTTGCATGCTCCGGAGGGGGGGAGGGGGAGTGCTCTAGAGAACCGGAGGGGCTCCGGTGGACCAGAGGGCTCCGGTGGACCGGAAGAGGGGTCAGGGGGAGGACATTTCCCTCCGATCTGAAATGTTTGATCATTTCAGATCGGAGGGAAATGAATGCAGAGCCGGCGGCTGCAGTTTTCTGTGCGCTTTGGCGCCATTTTGACTGCTCCGGAGGGGGGGTAGGGGTGGTGGGGGGACTCTCCGGTACCGGGGGCTTTGGGGGCACTAGGAATTTATATTTCTTTCTCATCTGACATGTTTGATCATGTCAGATGAAAAATAAATCAGTTTTACCGGCCATTTATTTTTTTTTCATGTGTTCGTCGGTATACGATTATTATAGTTATAGTTATTATCGGGGTCCAAAAAAAACACCCCGATTCATAATCTGGGGGGTCTCAGCTACCCCGGTAGCTGAAACCCCGAGATTTTCGGTCGCGGGGGGGGCGCTACAGGGTTTTTTCGGGCCGCCGCTTTAAAGCGGCGGAACAGAATAAGTACCCTGTTTTGCCGCCTCTTTAAGTCGTACGGCCGTCGTTATGAGGTTAAAGGTCATCAAGATCCCATGCAGTGGTTTACCCATGACTAGTGGGAGAAGGGAGACCGAAACCAAGGGACTGTGATAAAAAGAGCTGACCGATACACAGAGTAAAGAATCAGGTTCAGAGATTGACTCTTCGAATCAGAGTGACTCAGTTAGAAGGGTCCGTACCAAAAGGATATATAGCTGTCAGACCCCAAACACCTATCTCCCAAAAAGGTATAAATATTTTATATATAACAGCTTATGTCACGGGCGGGGAGGAGGGTGTCAGCACTGCGCTCACCCCTCTGCTCAGGTCCGGCGGCTGCTGCTCAGTGGTGGCTCGAGCGGTGTGCCGGATCCCGGGGGTTCTCGAGCGGCACTCCTCGCCCGTGAGTGAAAGGGGGTTGTTGGGTGTTGGGATATTGTTTATTGTCCGTGACGCCACCCACGGTTGTGGTGATTGGGACACCACCGCTGCTCTGGACGGGGATAACGGGAGTGATGGTATGGAGCAGCTAGATGTTAGTTTGCCCCTCCGTGGGTAGGGGTTGGTGATCCCGGGGCCCGGTGATGGGGTTAGAGCTAGATGTTAGTTTGCCCCTCCGTGGGTAGGGGTTGGTGATCCCGGGGCCCGGTGATGGGGTTAGATGCAGGGCCTGGTGGGTGCAGGGACGCGGGGGCAGCGCTGTGCCATGCGGCACTGTGGTACTCACTCAGCCTGAGACACTGACACAGTTCTTAGTAAAACACTCGGCTGGATGGACGGGTACCCTCAGACGGCTGCGGTTGTTGTTTCTCCCCTGACCCAGTTTGATGGTGTAAGTCCTTTCGTCCACTTCCGTGCACCCTTCTCCTGCACTTCGGCTTCCAGCTGGCTCCCCGGTTCCGTACCGGTGGGCCACTGCCCAGCCCCGGCTACCTTCGGTTCCACCAGCTGTCTCCCCGGCTCCCTGCAGACGGCACTTAGCGTCTGCCGGACTTTCTCTACGAGGCCCTAGGCTCCAACCTAGGCCCCTGGCTCCGTTTGCCTCTCTGCAGACCTTCACTCTTCCTCTTCTAGGACTAGACTGGGCTTGTTTCCTGCCTCAAGCCAGCTCACTCCAGGGTGGGCGTCCCCATCTCCTCACTCCACCCACCTGGTGTCAGTCTGAGGCAGAAAGCAGGTCACTTTGGGGATGTCTGCTGTGAACTGCTGGGGGTGGGGGTGTGTGTGTTGTTACCTGTGTCCCCTGGCTTGTCCAGGGCGACACACTTATGTCTCACAAAATGTGTCTGTGAGATTGAAGTTTGACTATTGGAGAACCTCTTACCCCGTCCTTTACAAGAAGAATCAGGCTCCTCAGAAAAGACAAGATGGTTTTCTCGGATTGTGTTGTGGTACTAGGCTGAGATGTCCTGAGAAGAGGAGCACCTCAAATGTGTTTGAAGACTGTATACTTGGCGCTACATGTGAGAAGTTATTTACCCGCTGCCTAGTGAACATACGTTAGTTGTTTTGGATGAATTGTTTAGTAAAAATTTGGTTGCCAAATGAGAAGTGGTGGTCTCTATGTTGATACGGGTTAACATCAGATCCTGGCCAACCGAAGCAATTAACGACATTCGTCCTACACGGGTGTACTGCCCCATGACACTAATGCACACATCCTGTCAGGATTACATTTTTCATGTAATGTAGTGGGACATCAAGGAGAAGCTCCACACCCACGACTACTGGCCCATATCACACTACATGTATAACGCCAACCTCAGCACTGATTACAATCTTCCTGTGTATACTGTGCATTGTCAACAAGCTACGAATTAGAGGTGAGAGCAGGATTAATCACATTAGCTGGACTGGCTTGCATGTGAGACCTAGTCCAGCAGTGATAATCTCCTGCTCAGAAAAAAGAGTATCGTATTTTTCGTTTTATAAGACGCACCGGATTATGAGATGCACCTCAAATTTGAAGGACGAAAATAGGAAAAAAATAATTTTTACTGTTAAATTGAGGGTCTGTCATATAATCCTAGTGCCTCTTATATTAGCTCACCAGGGGGGAGCGACGGTGGTTGAGCGACTCAGGAAGATCACCACAGGAAGTGTAGGCAATGTTGCGGGCTTGGAAGAGGGGATGTCGTGGCTCAGGAGTGTCGGCGATGCTGCAGGCTTGGAGGAGAGGGTGTCGTGGCTCAAGAGGGTCAGTGTGCGGAGGTCGGCGATACTGTGGGCTCATGGGGTGTCATGGAAGCGGGTACCTTGATCTGCTTGTGGGTTTGGAGGAGGGGGTGTCGCATCTCAAGATGTTCCGTGTGCGGCAGCGCAGGATTGGGGATACTGTGGGCTAGTGGGTTGTCACGTCAGTGAACGCCATTGATTTGCCAGTGGACTATGGGCTCCATTGAATCGCCGGTGGTTAACATGATTAACTTAAAAAAAATGGCAGTGGAGGCGGCACATGCTCAGATTGGCCTCCGTGGCCATTTTCTTGAAGTCCATCGCGTCAACTGCTGGCGATTCAAAGCAGCCCGCAGTCCGCTGGCAGATCAATGGCGCCTGCTGCCGTGACACCCCATGAGTCCACAGTTTCCCCGACCCTCTGCTGCTGCACATTAACCCTCCTGAGCTGCTCCACTGCAGTGACACCCCCTCCGAGCCCTCCGTATTGCTGACCCTGCACCCTCACTGCTGCCCTGGTAAACCATATGCAGTTTGTAAGATGCACCCTCGTTTTTTCCCCAGTTTTGGGAGAAAAAAAGTGCATCTTACAGACCAGAAAATACGGTCATTATATTTTAACTATAACACTCAACCTAATAAGTTGCACATACCTGGAATCAGATTCCATTTCAGTGCATTATTTTGCTCTCAGAGTAAATAGCAAAACCTGCTGACAAATTCCCTTTAAATCTTGTACTATAACTAATTAACATCCTATATATTCTCCCGTTCAAAAGTCTCTAAGGCTATGTGCCCACGGGAGTTTGTATACATCCGCAGGTACGTCCGCAGGTTTCCCGCAGCTGATCACCAAAATCCGCAGCTATTTTTAGCTGCGGTAGTACAGCGAAATAGCTACGGTAAAGCAGCGGACATTCCTGCGGATTACCTATAGAAGTCCCGACCCTATCTCCATAGTGGAGGGCCGGGATTTCCGCAGGTAATTCCGTCGAAATAATGGACATGCAATTACGTGTGGCTGCAGGACATCTGCAGCCTATTCCGCAGCCGCACATACCGCAGCATGGACACAGCACTCCATATTTACCCATAGGATAACATGGGGAGTGTCTGTGCATGCTGAAACCTGCGGATTTATCTGGAAAATCCAGAAAATCCGCTGTTTTTTTGCAGATAAATCCACAGGTTTAATCTCCCGTGGGAACATAGCCTTAGGGGCACTTTGCACGCTGCGACATCGCAGGCCGATGCTGCGATGCCGAGCGCGATAATCCCCGCCCCCGTCGCAGCGGCGATATCCTTGTGATAAGTGCCATAGCGAACATTATCGCTACTGCAGCTTCACATGGACTCACCTGTCCTGCGACCGTCGCTCTGGCCGGCGACCTGTCTCCTTATTAAGGGGGCGGGTCGTATGGCGTCACTGCGACGTCACACGGCAGGCGGCCAATAGGAGCGGAGGGGCGGAGATGAGCGGGATGTAAACATCCCGCCCACCTCCTTCCTTCCGCATATCCTACGGAAGCCGCAGTGACGCCGGTAGGAGATGTTCCTCGCTCCTGTGGCTTCCCACACAGCGATGTGTGCTGCCGCAGTAACGAGGAACAACATCAGGCCGTCGCGTCAGCGTAATTATGGATTACGCCGACGCTGCACCGATGATATGATTACAACGCTTTTGCGCTCGTTAATCGTATCATCGAGTCTTTACACACTACGATGTCGCATGCGATGCCGGATGTGCGTCACTTTCAATTTGACCCCACCGATATCGCACCTGCGATGTCGTAGTGTGCAAAGCCCCCCTTAGGGTCAGGAGACACTGACACACAAACCAGTTCTGAATATTTGTTGCTTTAATTTAATGTTGCCCATCTTACTAATTACCATGCAGACTGTAATGATCATCTATAAGAAACATCTTCCATGGATTGTAACATCACTATAGAATTAACATTGGACCTAACCAGTAAGAAAAACAAAAATGCATGATCCCAGTGTAAAGACATATCTTGCCCCTTGTAAATAATGACAGATTTTTCACTGATTACTCAGGTATTTGCTACAAAAGAAAAACACACAGACACATAACCAACAATTACTTACAGACTAACTCAATTCTTATAAGGTCTTTAATGCCAAGGTTTTCCAAGAAGACTCCAGATGAGCTCGTGGTCTTGAAGAAAAATGAAATGTCAATGCTGAAGTCCGAATGAAAAGTAGGAAAATAGAGATAAGTGTTTCCAGAAATAAAAGACGCCGAATTCCAAAAGCTTTCTGGAAAACAAAGAGAAATTAATGTTTACAAAACTGTAACTGCATGGAATATACTGAAAATTAAAAAATATATATACTCACTGTCACCGTAACAGCGCAGAGACCCAACCTTCCAGGCGGCTTCAGACCCCGATCTGTTTGTGTCAGTGATTACAATCTGGGAGACCGGTAAGTGCTCTTTAAAGGTAAGAAATCCAATATCACTTGTCCTGTAAGATGTAATAGGAGGAGAAGAATGAAGAAGATTGAGTGAAAGAAAACAATAACAATAACGAAGAAACAAGCAGATTCAGGAAAGAAAACGAGGAAAAATAAAAAAAGAAGAGAAAAATAAAACAGGAAGAGACAAAAGAAAAAGAATATTGAGGAGGGGAAGAGTAAGTAGGAAAAAGGAAAGATAGAAAGAGAAAGAGGAAACGGGAAGGAAACAAAAAAGAAAGATGAGTGGGAAAATGAAAAAACGTAAAAAACAAGACAAGGGATAAAGTGAAAGAGCGAGAGAGAGAGAGAAAAGAAAGAGAAAAGGTAAAAAGAAGGAAGAAAGGGGGAAGGGAAAGTAAAGAGGAAAGAAAGAAAAAGAAAGTAAGAAAGAGAAAAAAGAAAGAGAAAAGGTAAAAAGAAGGAAGGAAGGGGGAAATGAAAGGGAAAGGAAAGAGGAAGGAAAGAAAGAAAGAGAAAGGAAGAAAAAGAAAGGAGAGAGAAAACAGAAAGAGAAAGAGTAAAAAAGGAAGGAGGAAAGTAAAGGGAAAGGAAATAAAATAGAAAGAAAGAAAGAAAGAAAGAAAGAAAGGAAAACAAAGAAAGAAAGAGAAAAAGGAGAGAGAAAAAAAAAGAGAGAAAAGGTAAAAAAGAAGGAAGGAGGAAAGTAAAGGGAAAGGAAAGGAAAGGAAAGAGAAAAAAGAGAAAGAAGAGAGAGAAAAAAGAAATAGAAAAGGTAACAAAGAAGGAAAGAAGGGTGAAAGGAAAGGGAAAGGAAAGAGGAAGGAAAGAAAGAAAGAAAAACAAAGAAAAAAGAAAGGAGAGAGAGAAAAAAGAAAGAGATAAAAGGTAGAAAAGAAGGAGGGAGGAAAGGAAAGGGAAGGGAAAGAAAGAAACAAAAGAGAGAGAGTTAGAAAGAAAGAAAGAAAGAGGAAGGAGGAAGGAAAGAAAGAAAAATAAATAAGGAATGCAGGAAAAGAAAGAAAGACAACAGAAACAAAGAAAGAAAGGTAAATGTTAGAATAAAAGATAATAGCAAGAATAGGAAAAGCAGAAGGGGAAGTGGAAAAAGAAGGATGGAGCAAAAAGAAGTCCAACAGAGGACAGAGAAATGGGATATGAAAAGGTATAGGATAAGAGAAGAAAAAAATTAATAGGAATGACAAGTGGACAAAGAAGATTAGAAAAGGTTAAGGATGAAAAGCAAATTGAAGCAGAGATGCACACTGGATGGCTGTTTGCAGAGTTAACACTTCCCACGATGTTCATAGTCATCTGGTGTACAAGGTTATTATGGGTTTCAAAAGTTTGGACTTGGGGCATGGTTGGTCTGCTGGACCAAGCTGCGTGCTCTACCCATGCTTTGCCTCTGCAGCATTGGAGAAGTGAGGATCTAAGGATGGTCAGATCTAGTGATCCCGCCAATTTTAGAGCATCCCAAGTAGGATCTAAAGCATACAGCCCAAAAGCATTACAGTGCTCTATAGCTAGGCATCTGGACACTCTGGCACTGCTGGTGACTTTGATGCAAAATTACAGACAAAATAATTAAGTATTAAGAACAGATGCAGAAAAGTTTCATCCGTTGTCAATCTACACCAGGTAATATCGGCAGTCTGGAGGAGACCTGTTGTCATTCTACACCAGGTAATATCGGCAGTCTGGAGGAGACGCCTGTTCCATATTTATCACGATCAGGGATCGGAGAGAACGGAGATCTTGTGTTCTGGTAAATGCAGCTGTTAGGATGAATAAAACAACAAGAATAGTTTATTTCTGCCTCTTCAAGCTTATTCATAGGCATCATAATGAAGCAGAATTAAAGGAAATGCCTTTATAAAGAAATGTTCCGTATTCCGTGGACAGCTGCGGAGAAGACAACTACTGGATTCCTCTCTCTCCACAGGACTTTCAATCCAGCAATTGCACTTACACCTTATTCATGGGTAAGCGTTATCCCTTGTTATTTCACAGGGTTAGGACTTTTTCTTAAGTACATGCCCTTTTGGGCCTTTCATAATAGGTCTCCCTGTGTATTTGTGGCTATTGATTTATACATGGGGCTACTATGCATACCTATACATTTATATATGCTGCTGAGGTCCTAGGTAGAGAATTCTCTGATTCCCTTATTTCCATTCACTTTGTGCGTTTTTTACCATCTCTATATATGTAATATGATTGTGCTTCTAATTGTAATTTTGTAATTAGCAATAAAATAATTTATATACAATATAGTTGCCCCCTCTACCTATTTATTATGTGCGGCCATATAAAGCTCAGTTTCTTCTTTTCCTCATGCAATATTATATTAAGTGGCCTTTTACATGCTATTGGATTTCCATCTGCTATTCTTTTTTTCTGTTTATTAACTACTGGATGAAAGTTTCGTTTTGCAAATCTGTAGCAAATGGTAGCATAGGGATTCCCCCATGGGGTTGGATTCACATCGCTGATAGACAGATAGTAAATCATCAAATACTGTATGTGTGACGCCCTGGACTAGCTAGGTTGTCACAGGTAGTCCCATACACCCACCCCCCCTTAGTAAGATGACAGCAGCCAAACTACAAAACCCTTGTCACCACCCTCCGGGTTTGATGTTCACACCAGGGGGCGGACCAGGCGGTTGACTCCGCCCACCGAGGAGTTCACAGGCCCTGAGGTGGGAAAAACAGTACAGTTCCTAGTGGGGAGCACAGGAGTAGTCTAGTCTAGTCTTGACAGTGAAGTGTAGTGGAGTGAAGTTCAAGGGCAGGCGTGTGCCTAGGTCTAACATAGTCTACAACAGGTGTCTGGGTTGGAGCCCAGTCACCACTGGCAAGGAGGCAGACGGTGGTGGCCGCCTGCAGGAGCTGGGATTACAGCCGGTGGAACCGTACGGACCGGGGTCGGGCAGTGGCCCGCAGGTACTGAACCGGGGAACCGATTGGAAACCGGAGCACCAGGAGGGGTACTCAGACCCAGTACGAGGCCCAGAAACAACCGGGCTGAGTAAAATCAACTGATTGAGGACTGGACTTTAGGACCTTTCCCACATAAGACCCGACTGAAGACAACAGCCCAACCATAGGGGTAAAGCCACCGCCCAGGCATAGAGACCCGAGGGGCCAGCGTCTGCGGACAAAGAGGGCTATCCCGACACATATCAAGCCGGGGAGCGGACTACCGCTGCTCAGGCATAGGAGTCGTGATTTCTACATAATTGAGGTGCAGGAGAAAGGCGGAAACCACCAACCTGTTAAGGGGAAAACTGCAGCCGGCTGCGGGCACCGTTCACCATCTTGTTTGGTTTACCAGAGACTCCAGCATGTTTGTCATAGTGAGTACAACAGTGCCTTCGGGCCGCGCACCGCACCGCACCGACACCCCAGCACGCATCCAACCCCTCGCCTCAGCACCTCCTTCGGGCCCCCGTGACCATCATCCCCCTACCCACGGAGGGGTCAACACCAAGCTGCACAACACCGTCCCCGGGAGCCTAGTCAATGGCAGCGGTGGTGTCCATCCATTCACCACAACCCGTGGGTGGCGTCACGAACTTAAATCCCCTGCAAACCACCGCGGCTCTGGCCGTGGACCTCCTCACCGAAGTCCCTACGTGTAGCACCAAGCCTCTTTCAGAGCGACGTGACCCCCGGGTCTGTGAGAAGCTCAAGCCACCCACCGAAGAGCACGGATCCGAGCGGCTCGGCAGCTGGCCGAGCCCCGGGGCGGTACATATGTTTCAGACTATAAAACGCACTGGACGATAAGACACACTGAGGTTTTAGAGGAAAATAGGAAAAATAATGGAACCAAAAAATGTGGCCATGACGCACTGTTATGTGGAAGAACTGCTGCTGACACTATTCTGGGGGTAATGTTCCCCAATTTTTTACTAATGTCCCCAATCCTTGGCCCCTTCAAGGTACAGGTATATACTGTATGTTCTCCATTCTGGTGAATATGTCTCCCATCCTGGGCCCCTTCCAGGCATATGTGTTCCCCATTCTGGTAAATATGTCCTCCATTCCAGTATGGTATGCATGTTCCCCATCCTTATCTCATCCTGGCATTTATGATTCCCTTCCTGGTACATAGGTCCCCCATACTGGTATATATGTTCCCTTATCCTGAGTCTATGCTGGAATATACAGTTGAAACCAGAAGTTTACAAACATTACCTAAAAAGACACATCTGCAGGTTTTTCCCTCCGCTCTTTATAAAGACACATCTGAAGGTTTTTCCCTCCGCTCTCTATACAGATACATCTGCAGGTTTTTCCCTCCGCTCTCTATAAAGACACATCTGCAGGTTTTTCCCTCCGCTCTCTATACAGATACATCTGCAGGTTTTTCCCTCCGCTCTCTATACAGACACGTCGGCAGGTTTTTCCCTCCGCTCTCTATACAGACACGTCGGCAGGTTTTTCCCTCCGCTCTCTATACAGACACATCTGCAGGTTTTTCCCTCCACTCTCTATACAGACACATCTGCAGGTTTTTCTCACTATCTGACATGAAATCAGAATAAACTTTTCCTGTTTTAGGTCAATTATGAACCAAAATTATTTATATTTACCAAATGCCAGAATAAGGAGAGAGAGAGAATGTTTTCAGGCATTTTTATTACTTTCTGCAAAGTCGAAAGCTTCCATACACTAAAGGGCCCTTTACACACTGTAACATCGCTAGCGATATCGCTGTAACGTCACCGGTTTTGTGACGTAATAGCGACCTCCCCAGCGACATTGCAGGGTGTGACACGCATCAGCGACCTGGCCCCTGCTGTGAGGTCGCTGATCGCTACAAATCTTTCAGGACCATTTTATGGTCCTTTGTTTCCCGCTGCGCAGCATGCATCGGTGTGTTTCACACCGTTACAATGACATCATTAGCGACTTAGCCCGTAGGCGTGCTATAGCGTTCCCTACCAGCGAGGTCGTTCTGCAAGTCCGGGATCGATGGAAAGTCTGCGTCGTTGGCCAGATCTGCCTGTTTGACAGCTCACCAGCGACTGTTAGAGACTTTCCAGTGACCCCGAACAGGTCAGGATCACTGGTGGGATCGCTGGAAAGTCTCAGTGTGTAAAGGGGCCTTAAGAGTACTGTGCCTTTATATAATATGGGACAGCCCATATGATGATGTCATGTCTTTGGAAGCTTCTGATAGGTTTATTAGCAACATCTGAGTTAATCAGAGACACCTGTGGATGTATTTTAATGCACACCTGAAACACACGGCTTCCATTAGGTAAACCTGTCATGGGTAAGTTTAACCAGCCTCTGAATTGCTCCTGTAATGTCAGTCTGATCCCTGCTTGAGGTGCTCCTATGTGATTTGTGCGCACTTGGAATTATTTGATGTATGGAGGTCATTTTTCAGGGATCCCTGACAGTATTTAATGATTGCTTGAATGCCGGACAAGCCTGTCAATGTCTATCTGATTGGAGATTCATTGATTTGTGCAGTACTATATATGATTTTTCGGTATATGGGCTGGATCTTTCCTGTAGGCCCACCAGGTGGTGGAATTCTTTGGAACTTTTATATTCATCTGTGTCTATCCCTAATATTGGTGTGTATCTTACAGTAACTTTATTCCTCTTGTATTTATATTTAAAAATCTTGTTATTAATAAAGGTTTTTCTATTTTTTTCTCAAGAGGTTTGTTTTGTGGAATATTATTTATATGGGTCTTCCTATGCTCCCTTGTTTCTCTGTGTGGTAATTCTAGTATTTTGGGAGTGGCCTGTGCTACTTAGTCATTTCTAATATTGTCCCCTTGTTTGTCCATGCTCATGTTTTATATACATTGCTTCTTTGTGTAGCATCATGGGAAGGTCAATAGAAATCAGCCAAGATCTCAGGAAGAGAATTGTTGACTTGCACAAGTCTGGTTCATCCTTATGTGCAATTTCCAGATACCTGAAGATGCCTCGTTCATCTGTACAAACAATTATACGCAAGTACAAACAAGATGGGAATGTCCAGCCATCATACCGCTCAGGAAGGAGACGGGTTCTGTGTACCAGACATAAACGTGTTTTGGTCAGACATGTGTGTGACGGGGTATGTGACAGAGAAAGCAGGGACACCAGGCTGAGGAACAATCCAACGAGATTTATTGAGTATAGAACATCCAATATCCAAATGGTTCTTTAGAGTCCACAACGAGTCCACACAAAGAAAACAGATGCGGGGCGACACCCAGCAATCCGATGCCAAGGAAAATGCAACAACAGTCCTTAGATGAGTTCCTTTAAATCCGGTAACATGGCTGAGACAACACAATTCCACATAGCAGCTGATCTTAAATGTCCCATAGTCCATACACAGGCACCAGGACCTGGCCTCAGCAACAGATCTTTGCCCTTCACCCAACAAAGCATCAACTAACTAACATGTGGCTGATTCTTCCACCTATCCTTAGATCCACCCCCTGGATGGGAAAGGGTTCACACCCACTTTTGAGTATGTTGCTTTATATGGAAACGTTTCCAGAAGCTACAGCTTTATACTGGTTGAGTCCCATGCGAAGAAGAACAAAGACACAGTCGCCCACTAGATGTCGACCTAGGCCTGATTTACATTAAAGTCCAGACACATAGGCCACGGAGGGACATGCTGTTACAATACTGCTGGAGGCTTGAATACATTATGGTGCAGGCTGGGGGGGACACACTGTTACAATGTGCATATCAACCCAAGAACAAAAGCAAAGACCTTGTGAAGATGCTGTCGGAAGTTGGTAAGATTGTGTCATTATCCACAGTGACACAAGTACTGTATCAACATGGACTGAAAGGCCACTCTGTCAGGAAGAAGCCATTACTCCAAAAGAAACATAAAAAAGCCAGATTAATGTTTGGAAACGCACACAGGAACAAATTTGGAGACATGTCCTGTGGTCTGATAAAAACAAAATTGAACTGCTTGGCCATAACGACCATCGTTACATTTGGAGGAAAAAGGGAGAAGCTTTGGAGCCTAAGATCACCGTCCCAACTGTAACAAACGGGGACGGCAGCATCATGTTGTGGGGTTGTTTTGCTCCAGGAGGGACTGGTGCACTTCACAAAATAGATGGTACCATGAGAAAAGAATATTATGTGGCCATACTGAAGAACATCTCAAGACATCAGCCAGGAACTTAAAGCTTGGACGGAAATGGGGCTTTTAAATGGACAAATTTATGGGCAAAGCTAAAAAGGCAGGTGCAAGCAAGGTGACCTAGAAACATGGCTGTTACACCAGTTCTGTCAGGAGGAATGGGTCTAAATTCCTACCAACTATGGTGAGAAGCTTGTTGAAGGATCAAAAATGTTTGACCTGAGTCACACAGTGTAAGGGAATTGGCACCAAATACTAATGAAATGGAGGAAACTTTTGAGTTTGCAGAAAGTATTAAAAATGCTTTTGGTTTTAGAGAAATAAAATAGAGCTGCTAGAAAGGCCCAGCCAATCACCTGACCTGAATCCAATAGAAAATGTATGAAAAACTAAAGCTCAGAGTTTATAGAAGAAGACCATGGACCTTCAGGATTTGAAGAGTGTTTGTGTGTAAGAATGGTCAAAAGTCCCTCCTGAGCAATGCATGACACTAGTTTCTCCTCACAGTATCTTGAAGCTTCATCACCAACAAATGTTTTTGTATCAAGTATGGACTATATTTCGATAACCGTGTTTAATACTTTTTCCCTGTATTATTTCTCATTATTACACAACTTAATTTGTGGACATCTATGGTTTGATTTCTTTGCCTGTATGGATTGGATGGTTTATTACCGACATCTGGTGAGAATTACATATCAAAAGCACAGTTAAGGCCGCTTTATACGGTATGAGAAGGCTAAAGCGATGTCGTTGGGGTCACGGAATTTGTGACGCACATTCGGCCGCGTTAGCAATGTCGTAGCGTGTGACACCTATGAGTGATTTTGAATCGTCACAAAAATGTGCAAAATCGCTAATTGGTGACATGGGGGTCCATTCCCAATTATCATTGCTGCTGCAGATACGATGTTGTTTGTCGTTCCTGCGGCAGCACACATCACTATGTGCGACACCGCAGGAACGAGGAACATCTTCTTACCTGCGTCCACTGGGAATGAGGAAGGAAGGAGGTGGGCGGGATGTTATGTCCCGCTCATCTCCTCCCCTCCGCTTCTATTGGGCGGCGGTTCAGTGACGTCGCTGTGACGCTGAACGAACCACCCCCTTAGAAAGGAGGCGGTTCGCCAGTCACAACGACGTCGCAGAGCAGGTATGTACGTATGACGCTACCATAGCGATAATGTTTGCTACGGCAGTGATCACCACATATCGGCTCGACATCGAGCTCGACATCGCCAGCAAATGCTAGCGATGTCGCAACGTGTAAAGTACCCCTAAGAAATATATTTACTTACTGTAGAATATTGGAGATGTGTTCAATACTTATGTCACCCGCCGTATCTTTGCTTAAGTTGATACAGATTTTAGAGCTGGCAGATGCCCTTTAAATTAATCCAAAATATAATTTCTAAAAACTAAAAGGTAATGTTTCATAGTTTTTAAGGTTGAAGGAGACACAAGTCCACTAACATGCTGATCCAGAGGAAGGTAAAAAATAAGCTAATTGTCCCATCGCAGAATTTAGAACCCATAACCTGCAAAATTATATTTTTGAAAAAAGAAATCCAGGCCCTTATTAAACTTTTTTAGAGAATCAGCCATTAGAAAAAGTGCAATATGTTACAAATCCCATTTCTGCGCAGTGATATAATGGTGTTCAGTCTTACCAGTCGCTCCTGTCAGCGTCACAGTTGCAGTAATGCCGCATATCGATGCAGTTTTCTTCTAAGGCGCAGGTGCACTGTCCGGGTAACGAGCCGCCCCAGTCTGTATGCCGCTCATTGCCTCTACCGATCCACCACGTGAAGGGGGCGCCATCTGCCAACACAATAACATTTCTGAGACTAAATAATGAGATCTATCATCTTACCTGAAATTGATACTTTTTTAAAGGGAATGTGCAACCAACAAATGACCTATTGTTTACATCATATTTAGGTTGAATGCCTTTTTTTGCCATTTTCATATTTTTTACAATTTTCCATATCATTACCTTTATTTAAACAAAAGTCTAATATTTTGCCATTTTCAAATTGTCTTTTAGATATTGTAATAGACTCCTACTTCCTGTTCTGTCCAGAAGACTTTTCGGCAGCTCCATTATCATCACAGGCATTATTGCTTTGACAGATATCACTTCTAAATAAAGTGTATAACATGGGATTCACCATTTACGATAGACAAATCTCACCTCTTCCCTCTACATGCACAATGACATTTGCCCAGATTAGAGCAGGCGCAGGAGGCTCTATTGTAGAAGTCAATAACTCAGAGCTAATTTATTGCTGCCTATGCCCATGTGGCAGCTGAAAAAAACCCCAGGAAGTTCAAGCATACTAATGAATTTGGCATATACCGTATTTATCATTTTATAAGACGCACCAGATTATAAGATGCACCCCAAAATTAGAGATGAAAAAGGTAAAAATAATGGGGTCCGTCTTATACTCCGGTAAGGTCTTATCGGAGGGGGAGAGGCAGTGGTCATGGAATGGGGTCACCAGAGGCAGGGGCGGTGCTGGAGTAGGTCAATGTTGCAGGTGCTGTGGTGGGGTCTGTGCTGGCAGCGGTGGGGTCTGTGCTGGAAGTGGTGGGGTCTGTGCTGGCAGCGGTGGGGTCTGTGCTGGCAGCGGTGGGGGCTGTGATGTCAGTGGTGGGGGCGGTGCTGGAGTAGGTCAATGTTGCAGGTGCTGTGGTGGGGTCTGTGCTGGCAGCGGTGGGGTCTGTGCTGGAAGTGGTGGGGTCTGTGCTGGCAGCGGTGGGGTCTGTGCTGGCAGCAGTGGGGTCTGTGCTGGAAGCGGTGGGGTCTGTGCTGGCAGCGGTGGGGTCTGTGCTGGCAGCGGTAAAGGCTGTGATGGCAGCGGTGGGGTCTGTCCTGGCAGCGGTGGAGGCTGTGATGGCAGCGGTGGGGTCTGTGCTGGCAGCGGTGGGGTCTGTGCTGGCAGCGGTGGGGTCTGTGCTGGCAGCGGTGGGGGCTGTGCTGGCAGCGGTGGGGGCTGTGATGGAAGCAGTGGGGTCTGTGTTGGCAACGGTAGGGTCTGTGCTGGCAGTGGGGGGGTCTGTGCTGGCAGCGGTGGGGTCTGTGCTGGCAGCGGTGGGGTCTGTGCTGGCAGCAGTGGGGGCTGTGATGGAAGCAGTGGGGGCTGTGATGGAAGCAGTGGGGTCTGTGTTGGCAATGGTAGGGTCTGTGCTGGCAGTGGTGGGGTCTGTGCTAGCAGCGGTGGGGTCTGTGCTGGCAGCAGTAGGGTCTGTGATGGCAGCTGTGGGGTCTGTGCTGGCAGCTGTGGAGGCTGTGATGGCAGTGGTAGGGTCTGTGCTGGCAGCGGTGGGGGCTGTGCTGGCAGCTGTGGAGGCTGTGATGGAAGTGGGGACACCTGCCGCACTGCCCTGCTCCACACATCCACCTGCTCACACAGCCAGCCAGCAAGCTGCCTGCACAGCCAGCGGCACAGACTGTGGCACAGACAGACAGCCACCCACACAGACAGCCCTCTGCACAGACAGCCCTCCACCCAGACAGCCACCCAACCAGACAACCAGCCAGCCGCCCGCGCAGACAGCCCCCACCACAGCCAGCACAGCCTCCACCGCATCCCGTATAGCTGCCAGCACACCATCCATTCTCCACCTCCCAGAAAACTACATTTGGATTTTAAGATGCAACCTGCATTTTCCTCCCAAATTTTTGGGAGGAAAAGTGCATCTTATAATCCATAAAATATGGTATTTTTCGGGCTGTCGTGTGCCAGAGTCAGAAGTATTCTCCAGATATGGGCTAAAGTAGATTTGTCCTATAATTTGATTTTTTCTGGTGTGAATTATCATGCGCCTGTGCTCTTGCCTTTCCGTTAAGCTCATTCCAATTTTTTAAACTTTAAATGCCACCGTGGAATGTCTGATGGTGACAGCACAGTGTATACAGCATCAGTAACTGTGAAAACTCAGGAAAATCTCTCATCAAAGACCAAATCAGATAGTAAACCTGAAAAAACAGTCTTCAGGTATCGTCTAAGCCTAGCGCTGATGATGGGTGAAGGATAATCAGTTACAAATGTTGATTAATTCTCGAAACAATACAAATAACAATTGTAGATTGTTCTTCAGGACACTGAAAATGAAGAGGGGAATTTACATATTCATTGGGATAAAGCATAACACGAGTCACCTCTTATAAATTATGCATTTCTTGTTTGATTAATTGCTGGTAAACAATCTGTATAGCTGTTATCAGACATATTGTGTCATCTCTAGATAAGTAAAATTGTATATAAGGCCTGGACAGAAATGATGGCACCCCAGAAAATAATGTGACAAAAGGGATATGTTAAATCAAGGTGTGTCCACTAATTAGCATCACAGGTGACTACAATCTTGTGATCAGGCAGTGGGCCTGTATATAAGGCTACAGATACTCACTGTGCTGTTTGGTGATATGGTGTGTACCACACTCAACATGCATGGACCAGAGGAAGGGAAGGAAAGAGTTGTCTCAGGAGATTGGATAGAAAATTATAGACGAGCACTTTTTCAAGTAGCAACTCTGTCGCCCAGGGAAGGGGGTACTCGGTCCCAGGCGGTTGCAAACGAGAATGTCACTTCAGGTGGCCGTTGCCCAGTCCCGTGCCCTGTAGACGCTTATTAAAAGGGGGTATTTATAGGGGATAATAGAGTTAATGTCCGTGGCGCCGCCTGCGGGCTGCGGTTAGGGATGGAGAACCGCCGCTGCTCAACGTGGGTACATCCAGGGATAATGATAATGATAGTGACAGCTATGGTGGTAGGCCCTCCGCAGGTAGGGCTGTGCCTGGGAGATGTATGGTGTATAATTATGGAGACCACACCAGGTTAACTTTAACAGTCTCTACTCACATGGACCCAGGGGTTGCTGGTTCCGGTCCCAGGAGTATCAGTGCCAATGTAGTGACCCAGGTTGCTCTGTCCCCGGCACTCTCTGTAGATTGAGTCCCCGTAGCATGGAGCGTTTGGGAACCCCAACTGTCCCTTTTGGGGTACAGTCTCCTTCTCTGTACGAACACTTCAAAAGACCATATTAAATTTAAATTATCAATCTTTATTAACATGATTAAAAAACATAAACACTAGACATAATAGACATATTTAAAAATTGACAAAAAACAAGGTGCAGGATGGAGGGTCCACCATAATTCATTCATTTGTAATATCACAAAGTATTTAGTTCATAATAATATTTTCATTTATTTATAGTATCACAAAGCATTAAGTTCATAATAGCACTTTACTGATTTCCGTATACCATGTATCATAAACTATATACCCCTCTTGTTCCTCAAGATTCAAAGGGTTAATCCTCTGTTTATTACTATAGTATTCCAACACATCAGACCCAGAGGATATAAATCCTTAAACTTAGGATATATGAGAGAGTGGGAAAGCTCTCCGTTCCTTTAAGAGGAATTGCCAGAGACCTTCCCAAACAAGAGGCAGACAGCAGATAAACAGTTGGTTAATTTTCCAGAATACTTTACCTAGGCAGACCCTCCCCACGTCCCTGACGAAGCTTCGTGAAACGATCGTTGGGGTGGTGTGGGGAGGGTCTGCCTAGGTAAAGTATTCTGGAAAATTAACCAACTGTTTATCTGCTGTCTGCCTCTTGTTTGGGAAGGTGTCTGGCAATTCCTCTTAAAGGAACGGAGAGCTTTCCCACTCTCTGATATATCTTAAGTTTAAGGATTTATATCCTCTGGGTCTGATGTGTTGGAATACTATAGTAATAAACAGAGGATTAACCCTTTGAATCTTGAGGAGCAAGAGGGGTATATAGTTTATGATACATGGTATACGGAAATCAGTAAAGTGCTATTATGAGCTAAATGCTTTGTGATACTATAAATAAATGAAAATATTATTATGAACTAAATACTTTGTGATATTACAAATGAATGAATTATGGTGGACCCTCCATCCTGCACCTTGTTTTTTGTCAATTTTTAAATATGTCTATTATGTCTAGTGTTTATGTTTTTTAATCATGTTAATAAAGATTGATAATTTAAATTTAATATGGTCTTTTGAAGTGTTTGATATGGATTCTTGATTGGAGACACTTTGGGACCACATTAGTGTTTTTCTAATAGTTGATAACTTCCTTATGAGTAAATCCTTCTCTGTACGGCAGGCAGTGTGGACCCTGTGGGGATGTAAGTGTCCAAACCCTGATCCTAGTTTACTGCTGATGTCCCTGGATTATTTGGTTCGATGAAGTCCACATGAAGGTGTCCTCACCGTGCAGGTATTTGCCAAACCGTTTACAACTTGACATTTGACCTAGGGCCCTGTGCCCTGTGCATGCTCCGGTCCCAGCGATATCTCGGTACCCATCCTGGCGACCTCTCTCCTGTTCCCCCAGGGTCACTGATACATGGACCCAGCTCAGGCACGTTCACACACCTCTCCTGTGTGCTCCCAACTACTAGACTGCTCTCCGACTCACTGACCCCTCCCACCAGGCTGGCTATACCAAGGGACTCGTTCCCATGGCGACCATTCCCTTACATGGTTAACCCTTTATACCCAATGTGGAGAGGAGAACTAGGATTTTAGATGTGTGTTGGTGGAATCGGCACTGCACTCCAGGTCCTAGGGGGTAGATACTGCATCCCCAAGAGGATGCAGTTCCCTGTAGTGCCCTGAGGGGCTAAGGTGCACTACACAACAGCAAAAAGGGGACCCCACAGTTTGTTTTCCAATTTCTTATGAGCGCAGGGATACCCTATATGTGGTCAAAAACCTCTGTTTGGACAAATGGGAGGGCTCAAAACGGAAGGAGTGTCATTTCAGTTTTGGAAAAGTTGAAATAAATTGCGGGTACCATGTCCCTAGGGTATCTATATAGCAGAAACCCCAACAAGGGACCCCATTTTGGAAACTAGACCCCTCAAGAATTTTATTTAGGGGTATGGTAAGCAATTTGAAAAGAAAAAAAGGTACTTCACAAAAATGTTGCTGTAAACACATTTCTCACTTTTAGGCTATGTGCCCATGATCTGGTGACACTGAGTCTGCAGAGATGTGAGTGTTGTCCGCGGGAGAATGCAGCTGCCTGTGACTGGGCTTGGGCCGCTGCAGACTTTAGCTCTATTCTCCCCACAGAGAGCACTCTTGTCTCCGCAGCATAAATTGACATGCTGAGACTCAGGAAGCCACGCCGCAGGTCAGTTTATGCTGCGGAGAAAAGAAGCACAGTGGGCATGGGATTTCCAAAAATCCTTCCACTGTGCTTCTACTGCACAACGCAGCGTTATAGACGCAGCGAAAACACTGCGCCCAAAACGCTGCAAACCCTGATCATGGGCACACAGCCTAAAAAGCTAGGATGGATGTCAGACACATACTGATATAAATGTCCCACCTACCTACATATTCTAAGATGGCATAGTGACTTTCATGTGGCACTAAAGGGTGCTTAGCCTTGTATTTAGCCAAAAAAGAAATAAATAATTTTAAAAAACGATATGGGGTCCCCCCATTTTTGATAGCCAGCTAGGGTAAGTTTCAGCCTTCAGAGCACAGCTGGCTGGTCATCCAAAACGGAGGGCACCCCGTTATTTAATAAATAATTAAAAAAAAAAAAAAAAACGTGGGGTCCCCTGCCAAATTGGATTGCCAGCCAAGGTAAAGCAGACAGCTGCGGTCTGGTATTCTCAGTGTGGGAAGAGTCATGGTTATTGGACCCTTCCCCAGACTGAGCTCTATTACAACCCTAGAGACATGCTGCATATAGAGAACTATATTACTTATCAGCTCCTTATTGATGGTCTTTTAGTTTAAAGGAAAGGTGCCGCAATTTTTTATTTTTGCACTAATAATAGTGATTAATTAATTTTAATACAAAATTAAATTAATTGTTTAGTTTTCATTTAAATCTATTTTTACTGAAACACTGGGGGGCTGCCATCTTGGATTAGCTGTGTGTAACGACATTACCTCGAATATGGCAGCGCCTTAGCATAAGAGATAGTAGTCGGCCTCCAACCCTATCCCCTGCACTGCGTCTGCTTCCTGCTGTGACCTGGACACCCCCCCCCCCCCCCTGTGCTGTCCACATCACACCTCTGGGAGGAGACCACCACTATCTGTGTGGAGCCCACAGTATCTACTGTGTGTCTGTGTGCTCTACTGTCTTCCTGAGAACAGTGGCGATGATGGTGATCTGCGGCTGATCCTGGTGTTGTGCTGTGGAAGTTGCGCTGCGATCACCACACCCCCAGGCGTGTACTCACCTCGGGCCTCCGCTCCCCCTCGCATTTGCTTCCCTTGGGCCTCCGCTCCCTCTCACATGTCCTTCCCTCGGGCCTCCGCTTCCCCTTGCATGTGCTTCCCTCGGGCCTCCGCTTCCAGCAACTCCTTCTCACTGCTCTGTGGCTGACAGGAGGAACAGCCGAGACACCAGGCTGACAGGAGAGGCTGCTGTGGCGCCCCTGACCTGGTCAGGCGCCACTGAGTACTGCACCCATGCTGAGGGCAGTACTTTCAGGTAATTCCTGAAGGCTGAAATAGAGTGTGTATGCACAGACACATAGCAACCAGGTCTCCCACACTCTAGAGGGGACCCTTGGGCAGACCCAAGAGGGGGCGTTCCTCCACATCTCATCTAGGGGTGTAGGGGAGGGGCTGGAAGCTAAGGTGGCAGTGGCTGTCAGGAAAGTAGGAGGAGTTGGTCAGTCTGTTAGTGGAGAAGCGCAGAAGAGGTGGCAGAGAAAGAGAGAGAAAGTGGGGCGAGAAGAAAGAGAGAGGAAGTGTGGAGAAAGAAGGAGAGAGACGTGCGCTGACTTGCTAGTCAGACCATACACGTGTAGTAGCCATTAGCGGGGGAGAACAGTTACCAGTAGTTGGACAGAGAGACGCTGAGGAAGTCAGCTGGTCATGTACGGAGACTCCTGGTGACTAGGCACGCACGGGAAACAGGTCCCTAGAGTAGATGTCCATTTATTTGGTCTGCTAAACCTGCCGGTGAGGGGAACTACAAGTCCCACACCAACCAACTAGAGTCCGAGCATCAGCAGCAATGAGGGGGCCCATAAGGAGGATCGAGCCTAGAGCCATCTTCCTTGGTCCATGCTGCCAGCAAATGGGCCAAAAAGGTGAGGAAAGGCAGTAGCGACTTCCCTGGATGAATCCCACGGTACTTCAAGTCAGGGGTTATCGAAACAAGAAGTGCTAGGAAGGCGAGTTAACGGTTACCCTTAGACCAGCCTGAAGGATACCTGGTTCCTCCTGGTTTATCTCAGCATTGCCCATGTTACCTCACAAAAACATCTGAACATGAGTAAAACAAGTTGAAAGACTTTCCGGACTGAGACTGAGTTATTCTGGAACCTGTTGTTCTACACACCCGAGCCCCTGGGGCGAGCCTCCCTCAAGGGAGGCCCCACCACCAGACTGCAGACTCCATCAGCCCCAGACGCTCATTAAACCTGCAGTGGTGGTCACACATAACCCTGACCGCAAACCGTGAGTGGCGTCACGACTCCCATGTAAATAAACCTGACATACCTGTAGGCAGAAATACCAACAAGTGGAGACCCCGCAGCGTCCCTGAAGGTGGAGAGGTGTCCCTCAGGTGACCACTGCGGCTAAGCTCCCCACTGCCAGGGGCGTAGGTCTGAGCTGAGTGCAGGCGACTGGGAGCAGTGATCGCAGTATGACACCTGTACTGTAGTGCCGCTGAGGCTGCAGATCACCCCTCCTCGCTGCATGTCACCTCGGACCTCTGCTCACACCAGCTTTTGTTGTCAGCCTGATGTCTTATCTTCAATGCTGGAGAGTAGAAGGGGTTAACGCCTCGCTGTCACCAAAGGATGATAAAAAAAATGGTTGATTTAATGAAAAATTATTTTATTCCATAGGTCTATGCGTTTCGAGGTGAGGAACTCTTCACGACCACATAAATCTGAAAAATTAACAATACCGGTATTGTTGATTTATCATCCTTTGGCAACAGCGCTGCGTTAACCCTTTCTACTCTACAGCATTGAAGATATCTACACATGAGGCTGCGGCAGTCGCCTATTATCTGTGTGCTTTTTGTGTTGGTTGTGACTTTCACAACCACACTAGGTGAGTGTACAGTAACATACTTTTATTTTAATAACTGTAAGTCACTATTTTGCTCTCTCTTTCTCTTAGTATCAGCCTGATGTCTTGTCAGTTCCTCCTCCCAGTGCTCAGAACACAGTATATGGGGCAGAGGAATATCGGGGCACAGAAATATGGGGGGCACATGAATAGGGAGGGCATAGGAATATCGGGGAACAGAATATGGGACAGAGTATATGGGGGCAAAGGAATATTGTGGCTTAGTATACAGTGGGGCATAGTATACAATGGAGCACAGTATACCGTGCAACACAGTATACAGTGGAGCACTATGCCAGCTGCCCTTAGTGACGCTTTAGACATTAGGATCACTTTGCAGTCACCAACAAAATGGCATCGCATTGTGATCCTAAACCTCATCTTCCCTTATCCGTTTGGAAACACACAGATTGGGAGGGGTTAGGTGACATCACACACAGGAGAGCAGATTCCAACCACTTTTACTGCAGCTGTAATGTGAGCTAGTTCTACAGTAGCTCTACAGTAGGATTTCAGCAGCTGCTCCCCCTAGTGTTTAAGAGTAGAAAATATCAAGAGTGGAAAATAACAAACTTTTAAATTTATTTTTTTATATTTTCCTCAATTAAAAATAAATAATAATATTTAAATAAAACGTTAAAACATTAATACTTTACATTTTTTCAGTTATTGAATTTTTATTTATTTTTTGACGACACCTTCCCTTAACGTTTGGTATCCCGTAATCTCTCCTCCCCACCTCTCGCGCCTCTGGTGTCTTTCTCTGAGCGCAGGTTACAGCATAATGGTATTATTCTAATCTGTCAGGACAGTTGTCTTCTTCCAGAATTTCTTGCCCAGGAAAAAAGCTTGAAGCTAACATGTTTCACACTAGATTGGAAACGACTAAGAAGTAACTGTGCCGAGCCTCCATTACATGAGCTGTCCCTGCACATTAGCCTGACGCATGGGCTGCCCACCTTTGATCTCCCCTTATTCTGCCGGGGTCTTTACATAGACAGGAAACATGTTCCTGGGGTTTTCTAAGACTAAATGAAATCTGAGCAGGTGTCTTGTGATATCAGAGACCTATGGTATGACACCAGCTGCTTCAAATCCTGACCGAGTGATCAGATATACACATCATGATTTCTATAACAATGGGCAAACGTAGAGCTCAGATGAGTATTGAGAATCTAAGTATAAGATATAGACAGACAGACAGACAGACAGACATAGATAGAGGGATAGATAGATAGAGGGATAGATAGATAGATAGATAGAGGGATAGATAGATAGATAGATAGAGGGATAGATAGATAGAAGGATAGATAGATAGATAGAGGGATAGATAGAGGGATAGATAGATAGAGGGATAGATAGATAGAGGGATAGATAGATAGATAGATAGATAGATAGATAATGGATAGATAGAGGGATAGATAGATAGATAGATAGATAATGGATAGATAGATAGATAGATAATGGATAGATAGAGGGATAGATAGATAGATAGATAGATAATGGATAGATAGATAGATAGATAGATAGATAGATAGATAGATAGATAGAGGGATAGATAGATAGATAGATAGATAGAGGGATAGATAGATAGATAGAGGGATAGATAGATAGATAGATAGATAGAGGGATAGATAGAGGGATAGATAGATAATGGATAGATAGATAGAGGGATAGATAATGGATAGATAGAGGGATAGATAGATAGATAATGGATAGATAGATAGATAGATAATGGATAGATAGAGGGAAAGATAGATAATGGATAGATAGATAGAGGGATAGATAGATAGATAGATAGAGGGATAGATAGATAGATAGATAGAGGGATAGATAGAGGGATAGATAGATAATGGATAGATAGATAGAGGGATAGATAATGGATAGATAGAGGGATAGATAGATAGATAATGGATAGATAGATAGATAGATAGATAATGGATAGATAGAGGGATAGATAGATACAGTTAGGTCCAGAAATCTTTGGACAGTGACACAATTTTCGCGAGTTGGGCTCTGCATGCCACCACATTGGATTTGAAATGAAACCTCTACAACAGAATTCAAGTGCAGATTGTAACGTTTAATTTGAAGGTTTGAACAAAAATATCTGATAGAAATTGTAGGAATTGTCACATTTCTTTACAAACACTCCACATTTTAGGAGGTCAAAAGTAATTGGACAAATAAACCAAACCCAAACAAAATATTTTTATTTTCAATATTTTGTTGCGAATGCTTTGGAGGCAATCACTGCCTTAAGTCTGGAACCCATGGACATCACCAAACGCTGGGTTTCCTCCTTCTTAATGCTTTGCCAGGCCCTTACAGCCGCAGCCTTCAGGTCTTGCTTGTTTGTGGGTCTTTCCGTCTTAAGTCTGGATTTGAGCAAGTGAAATGCATGCTCAATTGGGTTAAGATCTGGTGATTGACTTGGCCATTGCAGAATGTTCCACTTTTTTGCACTCATGAACTCCTGGGTAGCTTTGGCTGTATGCTTGGGGTCATTGTCCATCTGTACTATGAAGCGTCGTCCGATCAACTTTGCGGCATTTGGCTGAATCTGGGCTGAAAGTATATCCCGGTACACTTCAGAATTCATCCGGCTACTCTTGTCTGCTGTTATGTCATCAATAAACACAAGTGACCCAGTGCCATTGAAAGCCATGCATGCCCATGCCATCACGTTGCCTCCACCATGTTTTACAGAGGATGTGGTGTGCCTTGGATCATGTGCCGTTCCCTTTCTTCTCCAAACTTTTTTCTTCCCATCATTCTGGTACAGGTTGATCTTTGTCTCATCTGTCCATAGAATACTTTTCCAGAACTGAGCTGGCTTCATGAGGTGTTTTTCAGCAAATGTAACTCTGGCCTGTCTATTTTTGGAATTGATGAATGGTTTGCATCTAGATGTGAACCCTTTGTATTTACTTTCATGGAGTCTTCTCTTTACTGTTGACTTAGAGACAGATACACCTACTTCACTGAGAGTGTTCTGGACTTCAGTTGATGTTGTGAACGGGTTCTTCTTCACCAAAGAAAGTATGCGGCGATCATCCACCACTGTTGTCATCCGTGGACGCCCAGGCCTTTTTGAGTTCCCAAGCTCACCAGTCAATTCCTTTTTTCTCAGAATGTACCCGACTGTTGATTTTGCTACTCCAAGCATGTCTGCTATCTCTCTGATGGATTTTTTCTTTTTTTTCAGCCTCAGGATGTTCTGCTTCACCTCAATTGAGAGTTCCTTAGACCGCATGTTGTCTGGTCACAGCAACAGCTTCGAAATGCAAAACCACACACCTGTAATCAACCCCAGACCTTTTAACTACTTCATTGATTACAGGTTAACGAGGGAGACGCCTTCAGAGTTAATTGCAGCCCTTAGAGTCCCTTGACTTTTGGTCCCTTGAAATAGAGGAGGCTATGCATTACAGAGCTATGATTCCTAAACCCTTTCTCCGATTTGGATGTGAAAACTCTCATATTGCAGCTGGGAGTGTGCACTTTCAGCCCATATTATATATATAATTGTATTTCTGAACATGTTTTTGTAAACAGCTAAAATAACAAAACTTGTGTCACTGTCCAAATATTTCTGGACCTAACTGTAGATAATGGATAGATAGAGGGATAGATAGATAGATACATTTTGCACTACAACACATGTACATAGAACACAAACCACATAGAATGCCGCCACCTTAGTCTTAAGGGTGCTTTACACGTTGCGACATCGCTAGCAATAGCAAACAATATCGCTACGGCAGCGTCACACGCACCATACCTGCTTAGCGACGTCGCTGGAGACACAGAACAATCTCTCCTTTAAGGGGGCGGTTCGTGCGGCGTCACAGCGGCGTCACTAAGCGGCCACCCAATAGCAGAGGAGGGGCGGAGATGAGCGGCCGGAACATGCCGCCCACCTCCTTCCTTCCTCATTGACGGTGGACGCAGGTAAGGAGATGTTCGTCGTTCCTGCGGTGTCACACACAGCGATGTGTGCTGCCGCGGGAACGACGAACAACCAGCGGCATGCACCGCCAACGATATTATGAAAAGGAGCGACGTGTCAACGATCAACGTTTTTTGACGTTTTTGCGACCGTTGATCGTCGCTCCTTTTAGTCACACACAACGATATCGCTAACGGCGCCGGATGTGCGTCACGGACACCGTGACCCCGATGATATATCGTTGTGTGTAAAGTACCCTTTAGTCTGGGCATTTTAATTAATGTTGACAAGACATCTAAAATGGATCTTATATTAATGATATTTCTCCAGTTTATGCTCAAGATGACTTTTAAAACATAACATTTAATATTATTTAATATTAAAGCATAACCTTCATTTTATTACATAATTACATGTGAAAATAAGAAACTATGTAATATATCTTATCAGTTAAATTCACCACTTTCTCCTCTTGGACAGATCTTTCACTCTCAAAACTCTCAAATCACAGGTAAAATATGTCTTCAGTGAATACAGATTTCCTGATTACAGAGATAGGAGATGACAGTTGGTGCTCATTATTATATACCTTTCTCTTTTGTCCTGGGCTCCACTTCCTTCCCCTGAGTCTAATGCCCTCTGTTGTGCTCCACATTAGGTTTTGCAAATTGCCCACATCTTCTCCCTAGGCCTATTTAAGGCTCGTTAGGACACACACCTAGACTTTTTTTGTTTTGTGTGAACCACCTTCTGTGTATAATGTGCTTTTACTTGCTTCTATACCTGCTGGGTTCCACTTCATCTGTCCGATTGTTACTGAGATTCCAGTGTGTGCCCAGTTCTCACTTCCATTGTGCCTTCCTGCTTTCTGCATCAACAACTAGTGTCTGTGTACCCACTTGGACCTGAGAGAGAATTAGAGGATCCATCTCACCAGGAGAGCCTAAGGGTATGTGCGCACTAGGCGTTTTTTTCACGCTGCGTTTTTATGTGCGTTTTTGTCTAAAAAACGCACCCGCGGCTAAAAAACGCGGCAAAAACGCATGCGTTTTTGCCGCGATTTGGTGCGTTTTTGCTGCGTTTTTGCTCACTGCGTTTTTAATCAGTGCACAATGCCATTAAAGATTGTTGATGAAAAAAAAAAAAAAAGGTCTGATGTCATTTCCTTCTTCAAAATGTTCATTGTATGCAGGAGAGCAGACAGCTGCAGAACTAGTGTATGCAGGAGAGCAGACAGCAGCTGCAGAACTACAAGTCTCCGCATCCTCCATTCACTAGTGTATGCAGGAGAGCAGACAGCAGCTGCAGAACTACAAGTCTCAGCATCCTCCATTCACTAGTGTATGCAGGAGAGCAGACAGCAGCTGCAGAACTACAAGTCTCAGCATCCTCCATCCAGGACTGTATGCAGTTTTTTGCCCAAAAAGAAAAAAAATGACGTAGGCTTCGCCATATTTTTGTATGCTAGCCGGGTACAGCAGGCAGGTACGGGCTGCCCCCAACCCCCAGCTGCCTATTTGTACCCGGCTGGGAACCAAAAATATAGAGAAGCCCTTTTTTTTTAATTATTTCATGAAATAATTAAAAAAAAAAATGACGTGGGCTTCGCCTAATTTTTGAGTCCAGCCGGGTACAACTAGGCAGCTGGGGATTGGAATCCACAGTGCAGGGTGCCCATGCTTTCTGGGCACCCCCACTGCGAATTGCAGTCCGCAGCCACCCCAGAAAATGGCGCTTTCATAGAAGCGCCATCTTCTGGCGCTGTATCCAACTCTTCCAGCTGCCCTGAAGCCGGGTGGCTAGCTAGGTAATAATGGGGTTAGGGCTAGCTGTATAGCTGGCCCTAAGCCCGAAATTCATGGTGTCACGCCAATATTAGACATGGCCACCATGAATTTCTAGTAATGATAAAAAAAAACACAACACAGAGAAAAATATTTTTATTAGAAATAAAACACAACACAATTAGTGACTCCATCTTTATTGAAATAAACCCCCCTCCGCAGTAATCCTGGGTCAGGGTCCCGCGCCGTCCAATCAGGATCCAATATCATCTGATCGGTTTGCTGGAAGGCAAAGCGATCAGATGATGTGTCAGGATCAAGTGCCTGAATCACATCACACATCAGCTGATTGTATAAACGCCGATTATACAATCAGCTGATGCATCAGTAGAAAAAAAAAATAATACTCACTTATGTGCTGTGGTGATTTCCGGCAGCTCCTGGAGCGATCGATTGGACAGGAGTCTGATCCTATACGATCGCTGCCGGAGCTGCCGGTGATCAGCTGATGAAGTCCCCTGACGGCAGGATCAGCTGATAGCCGGCCGGGCGCGAAAAAGCCGGCGACACCGCGATCAGCTGATGCGTCAGGTGACTGCATCAGGTGATCAGCGCCAGGTCCTGCAAGCAAGGTCCTGCCCCGGGGAGACTGCACACAGCCAGAGCGGCGGGACC
The DNA here is from genome assembly GCF_048569485.1 of Anomaloglossus baeobatrachus. Lineage (NCBI taxonomy): Eukaryota > Metazoa > Chordata > Amphibia > Anura > Aromobatidae > Anomaloglossus > Anomaloglossus baeobatrachus. Next base: position 121,059,986 of record NC_134364.1, read on the forward strand.
GGGAGGAGCTGGGAGCGGGCATGGCACCGGGACCCTGCGGACAGGTGAGTATATGACATTTTTTTTTTTCTACTGTTCACTTTGGTTTTCGCTGCTGCCTCCACCTCCCGCCCAGACATGGCGCCGCACGGAGCTGACATGCACAGGACGGGAGGTGGAAGCAGCGGTGACGGTACCGGGAGGATTCATGCTTCTGTGTTTACCAACAGAAGGAATCCTCTTCCTGTACACGTCACTGTAGTACCCACCCCTTGCGTTATAGCTGCGTTTTTAGTCATAGAAACGCGGCTATATGCGTTATTCATTGCGTTTTTAACATCTCATTGAATTCAATGAGTGAAAAACGCAGTGGAAAACGCAGAAATAATTGACATGCTGCGTTTTTGTGGTCACCACAAAAACGCAGCTAAAAAAAAACGCTGTGTGAGGACAGCACTTCTGAAAACCCATTGACATTGCTGGGGAAGCAATGTCACTGCGTTTTCAGCACAAAAACGCGGTAAAAAACGCCGCTAAAAACGCGGCAAAAACGCCTAGTGCGCACATAGCCTAAAGGGCACTTTACACGCAGCAATATGTCGCTTGTGAAAGCACCCGCCCCCATCGTTTGTTCGTCACGGGCAAATCTTTGCCCGTGGTGCACAATATCGCTAGTACCCGTCACACGTACTTACCTTCCTAGCGATGTCGCTGTGGCCGGCGAACAGCCTCTTTTCTAAGGGGGCGGTTCATGCGGCGTCACAGCGACGTCACACGGCAGGCGTCCAATTGAGAGCAGCCACATGAAAGTCACGCCCACCTCGTTGCCGGAGGACGCAGGTACGGTGTTGTTCATCGTTCCCGGGGTGTCACACGTAGCGATGTGTGCTGCCTCAGGAACGACGAACAACCTGCGTCCAAAAGCAGCAACGATATTTTGGAAATGGACGACGTGTCAACAATCAACAATTTGGTGAGTATTTTGCATCGTTAGCGGTCGCTCGTACGTGTCACATGCAACGACGTCGCTAACGAGGCCGGATGTGCGTCACGAATTCCGTGTCCCTAACGACATCTCGTTAGCGATATTGTTGCGTGTAACGGGGCCTTAACACTCATTAAGTCCTATGGAGAACTGTTGTTTCTAGAAGAACTTGCCACTCAATGTCTTTGCCTGCCTCTAGCTCATCCTCCTACGTAGAATTTTAGATGAACCTACTGCCATCTCCAATCTCAGTAATGGGAAAATCAATCTAAACTGAATACAGATTTTACACCTAAATTAAGAGAATCCAGGAGGAGAAAGAAGCACATTTTTACGATAACATATATTACAGACTTTATTTTCATGTGCTTTATTGATTTATGGAATAAAAATTAAAGACGGTTAGTTCATAAAGACATGGAGGAGTCATCGAAAAAATTTTGTATCTATGATGTGACTGGTAAATAAAGGTCCTTCAATCTCCTTCTACTTTTAAAGGGAATCCGTTAGAAGGACCAACCCTCTTTAAGCCATCTATGTGTGGATGGAGCATATAGAAAGTCGAATAAAATGATACTCTAGATATTTCCGATGTCTTATTCCTTAGAAATCCACATTGTTTTACATGTAAATGAGTTGTTAAAATCTTTGGGCTGGAAATAAATCTCCAAGAGAATCTGGCTCAAAAGCATATTTTTAATGAAGGGGGTGTTTCCAGAGTGAGACATGTAATGACTGACATTGGACCATGAGGAAGGTGTGAGTAAATGCTGAAACGCGTAGTGCGGTCTCGCTATCCCCCGTTATACTTGCCCTACATAGTGGAATGATGGAATTTAAAAAGTGGTCAATAAAGTATTTATTTTTTAAATTGAAGAAAGAATTTTGTGAATATACACCTATCATCCACTGGATTGCGCATTTTTGCTCTCTTTTTATTGGATTGAGTGGCTGGCTCCCACCCATCTCCGTACGGACAAATCCTAAAAGACCTTATTCCACTACATCTAGTAGACCGGTAGCCTGGCAATTTTTTCTATTTTAAACGAAGGGGACATTTCCAGTGTGAGACATGTAATAACTGACAGCCTGGTCTACAGTTACATGTCTCTCACTGGTAACGTCCCCTTTCAGTCACAGGCAAATATGATATTTTGGCTTTGGGCAGTGGTGTATGTGACGACATGGACACCCAATGCCTAGCATGGGTTAAAGTTTCTTAAAATTCAGCCAGACTATTGTTCTTCTGTGTGTATAGATGGGGGATAAGCCCTCATTGTTTCTACAAGACTCTTGGGAGTTTAGTATTGAAGTTTTTGTTAACTCATGTTTGCTAAACCATTGTGTCTGCCAGGGCCCTCTGAGAATTCATTGTAATGTAGTTGTGTATTGCTAATCTAATTTAAATTACCTTAGTAGCCATTATTTAGTCTGTGACTTCCAGACTACATGTATACCCTCAGTCTTTCTGTAGACATCCTTTGGATGAACATTGTCTATGCAGCTTGAGATTCATCCAATGGGAGAGGCGATCTTGTCCAACCAATCGACGAGGACACAGTGTATCTAAGTGGAAGGCTGTGGCTATAAAAGGGACTTCTTTAAGCCATCAGATTGTTGATGGATGCTGATGGATCCAGTCTAAGCTCTTTGGAGCTGACTAGAGGATCAGGATATCTCATGGCTTCAATCTAGGGACTCCGGTTCCGGTTGGAGACCATATCCACAGCCTAGGGATTTCGACTCCGGCTGCCAGGATTGTAACATCATACAGGACTACCTAAGGAGGACACTCAGGTTGGGACAGTTCAGTCACCTGGAATAGACTTTGCAGACCTCAGCCAGCTTCCTAAATCTGGCGCTATTCCTTTCTCGGTGGGTGCCCGCCAAAAGCGGGGTGCTGTTCGATTGGAGTAAGCGGCCCTGGAACCTCTGAGGCAAGGACATTCTAAATCCCTGGTGAGCCAGCGGAAGGGTGAGACTCTGTTTCCTGTTACATTTGTGTGTTTTGCTGGTTGTGTGTTATGTGCCGTTAATTGTTTGGGGATCCAATAAAGTCTAATTATTGTGGTTCCCTCACCCTGTATTGTCTGAGTAGTGTTACGCCCACGGTTAAGGAGGCCGGCGTTCAGTTGGGATGAGCCCTGAGCCACGCTGTCTTTCTAAAGGCGGCGGGTTTTAGTGGACGAGAGCACCCACTGAGCCCCGTGTCTCCACAGTGTAAATTTAAGCTTGTTTTATACAAATGGAAATCTCCAACAAAGTCCTCATTATATGGTCTTCTGGTCTTTAGAGTTGAGCGAGAAGACCTATTTGAGAAAACCAGTAAAGTTGAGCGAGTATCTAACTATTTGTACTCGCTATACTCATAACAAGCACTGTCTAATACTCGCGTATTCATTCTGAATAGCGTGAGCAAATGCAAGTCAATGCGGAAAATCTCGTAAAGTAACGAGTAACCTGAATGCCGTAGTATTTGCGCGAGGAGCGAATAGTGCGGAATTTGGGTTACTCGTTACTTTGCGAGTTTTCCCCAGTGGCTTGCATTGCACACCCTATTCGGAACGAATATGTGAGTATTAGACACTACTCGTTATGAGTGTAGCGAGGACTAATAGGTACTTGCTCAACTCTACTGGTCTTCTCAAATAGGCCACATGGACTTTATGGGTCCTTCTAGGCTTTACAGCTGTGGATGTGACTTTTTTGGTTTGGACTTTGATGATAGAATGTCTTGATTGTTTAATTTTCCTGAAAACCACTCTCTAGTTTCTCTCACCCATAGCGCCAGATGTATTAGGAGCCCAGCAATGTCGCTATTACAGACCATATTTTGAACACGGAGGATATTTAATACTCCAGTCTTATAGCTAAACTCATGATGTAACAAGCAGAACTCGGGAGCTCAGCATTCTGTATAATGTTGCTGAGATTAAAAGCAGCGGAGAACGGCAAAATTCAAGATTTACGCTCTCATCAGCCAACCCTACGTAGCCAGAGGTCGCATGTAATATATTTATAATGAGGTCTGCATTCCCACTCACGCAGTCTAAATCTGGAGGGAACGAGGAGAAAACGCCTCATTACATATTGACTTTTATCATTATGTTTTTTCTTCCTAATGAGGCTTCACAAGAACTCCACAGAAACTTGGAAATGGGAGGGAAAGATGCCAAACTATTTCAACTTGTTCCCCGAATGTCATATATTTGTTTAGTGGAGCAGAGATATACAGCGGATTAATAGAGTCTTGTAGAAATAATCATGGACTCTGTGATGCTATACTTGGTGCAGTTAGAGGCTAACCCACCAGGTATCGCCAAAGCACAGTGGGTGGTGCAGGACCTATTGAAGAGTAGTCAAAAAGGTCGGGGTTGGTGCACCGAGAGGTAACGTCAGGACAATGGGGAAAGCAAAGACACAGTTAGAGAGCTAGCCAAAGTCAGTACATAGAGGGAACAAGTCAGTGAGTAAGAATGAGGTTAGTCCACAGAGATGGGAAGGAGTAGAGGGAGTGGTTAGTAAGAAGGACGTACACAGACGGAGAGGGTCAGAACACCGGGATGGGCAGGACGGAATCAGAGGATGAGACGGAGGGGGACCACGGATAGGTCAGGGAATGCCGGGCAGTAGGAGGAAGTCGGGAGAGGAGGAGGAGGGGAGCGGTAGTGGGACAGGATCAGGGAAGACACGAGCAGACTAGAGCAAAGTACTTGCCGAATCTGGAAATGTAACTGGTGGCGCTATGGCAGTATCGGCTCCATGATAAAGCATAGAGCAAGTCGTAACCAAGGTCCAGAGGAAGGCACCTTCCCCAAGGCCAGGGAAAGACTGAAAACCCAGGGAAGACCAAAAGGGTAAGACAGCTCTAGGAAGATGAAGCCTACAGAGCAGGATCGTGACAGTTTCCCCATATACAGTAGCTGTCCACTATCATTGGAGAGGTGAATCATTAATAAACTCTGACCTTTATATAACATGTAAGCGTGGCGCCCCTGAGGCTTCAGTTGCCACAGGGTACTATGCCTCACTTAAGGTGCAGTATTCATCTCGGGTAAGGAGGGGGTTAATCCCCGGTGTTTCCACATTTCACTTTATATACAGCTTAGGAGCCTTCTCACCGCGGAGCTGGACTATGGTAGGCAGGGGGTGGCCATCAGAAGGCATGGGACTTACTCGGTCACTAGGACAATCACCTGGGGGGCGAGCACCACTTGGGGTAAAAGTCTGAGCAACCTTTACACAATCTTCAGTCAAGTCGGGACTACAGTTCTGGCAACACAACACCACTTTCTTCTTTCTGCTTCACGGAGCCTGAGGCTTGGAGCAGGAAGCTCAGCCCGGGATCCTCACTTCTGAAGGGGCATCCCTTAGGAAAGGACACTTTCAAATACCGGTGGCTACCTCTAACAAATCCGGGATCGGCTGAAACCTTGGGTTTGCTCATCTCTAGTAGTGATGAGCAATCTCTACCATGCTCGGGTGCTCATTACTAGATCAGAATAAGGAGAAAAGAAGTGCAATAAATGAGGGATCCCCAAACAAATAAATCAATAATTATAAATAAGCTTATTACATATCAAAAACATTTTTGTGTCACACAGCACCTATGGTGTGAAACAACCATAGCCAAACCATTAAAAACATTTACTTTTTGCCCTTGAGAAAGTCACCTTAGTGTGACGATTCGTGTCGGGTAACGGTGATCCCCTGGACCTCTGATTGAGCCATGTGCTTTGTGCCATCATTTTCTAGCCCCAATTACTATGGGGTGCACATTTTGTGAGTACAGCCTGGGATATCGGCGTCTGGGGTGAGATTTCCCATGGTCCTCAAATCTATCTAGGGCAAGCTATCAGTATGCTCTAAATCCAGGATTCTTGTGCACATTGCATCAGCACAGCCTGGGGTGTTGTCTCCTGGAGATGTTGGGGTCTCTTTATTTTTTACTAGGCTGTTTCATCCTATAACATCATGGTTTATCGTGACCTTATGCCTAGCTGTGACTAGAGCCTAAACACACCGGAACTACTTGGAAAAATCTAAATGCATTTATTTATTGCAATGTATTTTTTGCTAATTCATTGTGTGTTTTGTATTTCCTTAAAACATTTATTGTGTGTTGGTTTTATATACTACCCAGCTCATTCAATTCTGGTCCATTTTATATTGGGGATCATCTGGTTTTCTTTTGTGCTTTTGCATTTTTTAAATGTTTTTAATGGTTTGGCTATGGTTGTTTCCCACCATAGGTGCTGTGTGACACAAAAATGTTTTTGATATGTAATAAACTTATTAATAATTATTGATTTATTTGTTTGGTGAACCCTCATTTGTGGCACTTCTTTTCTCCTTATTCTGATCACATGCTTCTAGTGCCAGGGGTGATCCCAGGGGTTGGTGCCCTCCTCTTTTCTTAGGGTGCCCATTACTAGTAGCAAGCAGTAGATGCTCAGATGGGTACGACTTGTATACCGCATATAATGGAAGTCAATGGGGAACTGAAACATTTTTCCTTAAAAATGCTTAAGTTTCCCACTAATTTTCATTATACTCGGTACATGAGCCGCACCCTTATGAGTATTCAACTTCTCACAATGAGTTAGAAGCACCTGAGCATGGTAGTGCTCACTCACCACTTCCCAATTCATTTTCCAAGACCACTCAATATACTACTGGTGGAGTCACTTTGAGCATACATTTGAGTATTTTTCCTTTACTGATCCTAAATTATAATCTGTATTATACTGCAGAGCTGCACTCACTTTTTTGCTCATATAGTCACTGTGCACACACACTGTACTGATCCTGCATTACTGCCTGTGGAATTTTATTGTAAAAGAGAAAAACCCATAACAGTATGACACAACACACATCCCCCGAGGAAGATATCGAAACGTGCGTGTCGGGGCACGTTCTTTTTAGGCTTATTGAACCACCATGGGTGAGTGATCACTGACCGTTATTTTGAATAATGGCTTTCTGAATATCTGGGGCATTATATCAATATGGGCATTTTTTATTTGAAACCCTGCTCTGGTTTTTGGCTATATTTCAATAGAAGGATTATTATAAAGATCATTATTTAATATATTGGCCTAAATCCATGTTTTTTATATATAGAACTGGTGTGGGTTTTTATTAACATACCTTATATATATGTGCTAATCTATTGCTTTTATTTAACATGTACCATCATTTACGTGTCCATAGATCATTATAAAAAGAACTTCTTGCCATGTGTGGTTTTGCTGGCCCTATGTGCTTTATCTTCAGGGTCTCTTTATAAACCTGCTATTTTCGACTGTCATATGCTGATGTTACATTTTACCCCTTGCTTTAATACTTTCTTATAAATTTTCTATATTTTTTGCAAGGAAGTGGTATTTGATTTATTATTTATGGTCATGAATGATATGACCAGGACTATTTTTTCCCCTTTTGGGTCTTTTGTTATATATGTATTGTCTAAGGGTATAGTCAGTCTATATACTAATGTGAGATGGTTCCATTTTCTGTCCCTATTTGCATAATCTGTGGATTTTTATTGTAAAAGAAAAAAGCCCATAACAGTATAACATAATAACAGCAGTAACAACAATATCAATCCAGAAAGCAGCCATCAATAATTCAAAAACTCACATTTAGCCATTCATTCTGTTAACACACACCATACCCTACACTAAATATATGCATATATACATAGTACCGTAAGACACATTATGAAAATAAGTAATAACTGATATGAAATACGACCTAATTGTGGTAGAATTGCCAAAGTATTGAAAAAACTTGCACAAAACAATATAAAGGAAAATAGCACATTTCAAATGTATTGGTAACAAACCTGATCCTTCAGTGACCAGTCTACATTATGTAGAAATAGGCATATATAAAATATCCTGCACGCACGGTTTTTAAATCCATTGTCACATTATAAATATGTACACACACATCATATAAAAAGCTAATCTTCTCACCCATCATCCTCCTTTGCACTGCAGAGCTACATATACACACACAAGGCAAAAACACACTGTAAGCACACACCTTGGATGTGATTGACATTCTCCTTGACCACTACTCTTGGTCTCATATTGTTAAAGTTTGACTGCGAGTTTATGGTAAAAACGAGGACTTGATCCTCCCATTTTAACATGCACTCTATATGCTTTAAATGGCTTTTTCATTAAGATCAGTCCCCCAAAATATATAAAAAATAAGCATGTCCTTGAAATGTAAATCCTTTATAAATTGTATCTGTTGCTGCATTCCTGACAAATCAGAATTTTAATTTCTATCCATATAATGTGTTATGTGCTTTGGGCAGGATAGAGCACTTTCATGCCACAGTCCCCTGAGGTTTTTTCCCTACCCAGCAGCAGTTTTTTTAGTTTGATTGCTAGCTCATTGTCTTATTTCCTTGCCTGGGACCGGTTGTCACACAGACATGAGCTGTCAAACAAGCTGAAGAATCTCAGATAGAAGAGTATCTTTAAGTGCTGTGCAACAGACAGAGCACCTAATGGCTCATTTTTATTTGAATTAAAAACCTGATTTCTCAGAAATAGATAAAAAATATAAAGGTGTCAGCGTCAATATTATTTGTTGGGTTTTTTTTAAACTCGTTTTATTGAAGGTTAAGTAAATCATTACAACAAAAGTCAATTCAGCAATTTGTACAATAAGAATATGTGTACATTGGTTAATAGCTAGATTGATAATACATCAACAATCAAGTCAACATCTATTGCTTTCAGCATGGCATTGGTACAGTAGATATTTCAAAGGTGTCAGCTCGCGAGCCATATCCAACCTGGGGCAAAAAGCCCATATTGACAAGGAATGTACAACCCAAGTGTCAGGGACCACGTCACATTACTGATGCAGAGTTTTATGGATTACATATTTCTCTTTCCCCATCACTGGAGTAGTATCAATTATTACTACGACAATAATGACTGTAGGTTATCGGTCAGGGAACCGGGTGATCCTCCGGTCAAGGGCGAACCCAACCATCTACCCCATATTTTGTCAAATTTATGTAAAGAACCTCCCGTCTTAAATACAAATTGTTCTAACGGAATTATAGCATTTACCAATGCAATCCAAGAGGCTCTAGTTGAGGGATGAGTGCTCATCCAATTTAATATAATGCCCTTCCGGGCCAGAAACAATACCTTTTTTATTAATAGATTCTCATCTTGGGACCAGGAGTGTACATCTACCACCCCGAATAAACACAGAATTGGGCTCATAGTAACCGTTTTTTGAAGTATGGTGGAAAGAGTCGCTATAACCTCATCCCAATAGGAGAGAATGACCCGGCATTCCCATATCATGTGCCAGAAATCAGCACCGTCTCTCCCGCATCTCGGACAACCCACCCCCACCAATTTATTCATCTTTTTCAGTCTCTGGGGAGTGATATAACTCTGGTGTATTATATATAACTGAATCAGTCTATTATTAATTGCGGGAGAGACCAAAGTGTGGGATTTGACAATGTCGTCCCACACTACATCATCTATTTCAGGAATCCTGGCTCTCCACTTCTCCCAGACAGAAAGAGGACTGTTCATGGCTTTGGCCCTAATAAGTGAGGAGTATAGTTTGGAAATAAGACCGCCAGGGCCCTGTGATCTGATAATTCCTATGATTGGGAAGGAAGAGAATCTAGCCCCACGACCTGAGAACTGAGCCCGAAAGGCGTGCCTAATCTGGAGGTACTGAAACCCGTGAGATTCCGGCAGATTGAATTCCGCTCGCAGTTGCGCAAAAGGGCGGAGTTCACCATCACGGACAATTGAACTCAGGGAGACTATTCCGCGATTCCTCCATTCACCAAACCCCGGCAACCCACAAAAGTGTGGAAGGTCCAGGTTATCCCATAAGGGGGTCTCAATTGGTATGTCATGGAATCCGAATATGGCTTTAGCCTCTTTCCAAATCCTGGCCCCTAGTTTGTGTATCGGGAGGACACCGCCCTCAGGGGCTATCTTGTCATCTGTCAACAGTGGCCATAGGAGATGAGATCCACACCCGTGAACTCTGCCAAGAATCCCTCCGGAGAACCCCTCACCCCAGGAAGTGTCCATTGACCCAGATATTTCAATTGTCCGGCCAGGTAGTATATATAAAGATCAGGAAGGGCCATACCCCCCAGGTCTTTGGGTCTCTGTAATTTGGCCAATTGGACTTTCGATCTGGAACCACCCCAAATATTATTTGTTTTTAATTCCTAATCACTATTGTTTCTCTTTAACGTGGTTGCTAGCTCATTGTCTAATTTTCCTTGCTTGGCACTCTTGTCACACAGACATTGCGCTATCAATCCAGCTGAAGAATCTCAGATAGAATAGTATCTTTAAGTGCTGTGCAACAGACAGAGCACCTAATGGCTCATTTTTATTTGAATTAAAAACCTGATTTCTCAGAAATGCAGCAACAAATAAAAAATATAAAGGTGTCAGCGTCAATATTATTTGTTTTTAATTCCTAATTATTATTGTTTCTCTTTAACGTGGTTGCTAGCTCATTGTCTAATTTTCCTTGCTTGGCACTCTTGTCACACAGACATTGCGCTATCAATCCAGCTGAAGAATCTCCGATAGAATAGTATCCTTAAGTACTCTGCAACAGACAGAGCACCTAATGGCTCATTTTTATTTGAATTAAAAACCTGATTTCTCAGAAATGCAGCAACAGATAAAAACTATAAAGGTGTCAGTGTCAATATTATTTGTTTTTAATTAATAATCATTATTGTTTCTCTTTAACTTGATTGATAGCTCATTGTCTAACTTCCTTGCTTGGCACTTGATGTCACACAGACATGATCTGTCAATCAAGCTGAAGAATCTCAGAAGAGTATCTTTAAGTGCTGTGCAACAGACAGAGCACCTAATGGCTCATTTTTATTTGAATTAAAAACCTGATTTCTCAAAAATGCAGCAACAGATAAAGAAATATAAAGGTGTCAGTGACATAATATTATGTTTCTTTAATTCCTATGCATTATTTATTCTCTTTAACGTGATTGATTGCTCATTGCCTAATTTACTTGCTTGGCACCTGTTGTCACACAGACAGTGAGTTGTAAAGCAAACTGAAGAATCTCAAAAGGAAGAGTATCCTTAAGTGCTGTGCAAGAGACAGAGCACCTAATGGCTCATTTTTATTTGAATTAAAAACCTGATTTCTCAGAAATGCAGCAACAGATAGGAAATATGAAGGTATCATTAGTGTTAATTCTTCAATGTGATAATAGTATTTGTTTTTTAATTCCTAACCATTATTTTTTCTCTTTAACTTGAATGATAGCTCATTGTCTAATTTCCTTGCTTGGCACTGTTGTTACACAGACAGTGAGCTATCAATGAAGCTGAAGAATCTCAGAAGGAACAGGATCCTTAACTGCTCTGCAACACAGCACAATAACATCTCATTTTTATATGGATTGAAACCATGTTTTCTCAGAGATGCAGCAACGGATGAAAGATTTAAAGGTGTCAATATTGTCAATTATTTTTCTTGTTCTAATATTCTTTGTATTTTAATTCTTAACCATTATTGTTGCAGTCAGTGAAATATAACATTCTTATTGAATTTCATAACTTATATGTAAACAAACCCAACAATGCCGGTAACATTTCCTATTTGTACATAGAGCTTCAGAGGAAGTATTGATGATCGGATATAATACAGGACCGTGAAATGATAATAAGAAGGTTATTTACTTACGCGGAGAGTTTAGCAGGCGGGAATGTTTACAGTAATAGGCCACTTCTTGCTCGCAGTACTCCGCATTGTTGATCAAGGCTTCCAGCTGATCCGCTCCGGCACTGTAGTTAAATGACATAGAATACGCTCTCCCAGAAAATGATCGGAACGCCGGCGTCACCTCCGTACTGTTGTGCTGAATAATCGTCCAGGTTTTCTCCTCTGTTGGAAACATTCCATGAGTTTTATTGCAATATATAAACCATATACATATACCATCCATACATCAGCTATATACAAACAAGCAACGCAAACTGGAAAGTGCAGGAGTAAACAAAACTTCAAGTTAAGCGGTGAAAATCTGCGATGCCGATGAATGTGAACAGGACAAATCAGGTGAGTATATAAACATGTGGTTTATAAGGTCTACGCGTTTCGAAGTGCAAACTCCTTCATCAGGACCAAAACTACTATAAATCTTTTATAGGCGTTTTCTCTCCTGATGAAGCTTCTAATTCGAAACACGTAGACCATATAAACTACATATAATTCACTTACCTGATTTGTCCTCTTCACATCCATGGGCAGGGCATATTTTAACCCCTCAATTCCTGTCTGCTGATTTTTACTAGCCGTGATATTAATCGATTCTCTTTGTTTGTGGGCAGATAACCCCTCCAAGGTGAGCTGTCTCCCCTAGGTACTACTGGTAATACACAATAAAATTATATAGAAAATTCGAAGCTTCTCCTTTTCCTTCTCCAAAATTAGGCCATTTTGCTATGTGCAAAAATGCAGCTTTTTTTCTGCTGATTTTTTTTCTTACATGCAATAGCCATGTGTTCTGATTGTTTAATTTGCGCTGCATTATTTTGCTTCATTTTGACCCATTTTTTTATTTTTTGACGCAGAACTTAAAAACAAACCTGCAATTTTAGAGTCTCGTAAAGGAAAAAGCTTTACCTAAAAAACGCACAGTTTAACATCTACAGACACAAGCAGGTTTGCGTTTTCATAAAATCACATTCACTTTTCCTGGGCCGTTAAATGCAGATTTTCTACACAAAAATAATCAGTGCTTACGCTGCATGAGAACGTGTCCTCACTGTACACTTCTACGGATTTTATTTACTTATTTATACTACGATAGGTACATTATCAGGGACAAATTCTTTACCAAATGTCACAGATTTCACCCTCTGCATATCAATCACAGATATAAATATGTCACATTTTTTCTGTGCAGAGCATCTTGCATTAGGAGATGCTCTGCTTCGCTTTCCTAGACTACTGAGCTGGCAGTGACATGATTCCTCTGTGCAGAGCATCTTGCATTAGGAGATGCTCTGCTGCGCTTTCCTGGACAACTGAACCGGTAGTGACACGATTCCTCTGGGCAGAGCATCTTGCATTAGGAGATGCTCTGCTGCGCTTTCCTGGACTACTGAGCTGGTAGTGACATGATTCCTCTGTGCAGAGCATCTTGCATTAGGCGATGCTCTGCTGCGCTTTCCTGGACTACTGAGCTGGCAGTTACATGATTCCTCTGTGCAGAGCATCTTGCATTAGGAGATGCTTTGCTGCGCTTTCCTGGACAACTGAACCGGTAGTGACACGATTCCTCTGGGCAGAGCATCTTGCATTAGGAGATGCTCTGCTGCGCTTTCCTGGACTACTGAGCTGGTAGTGACACAATTCCTCTGGGCAGAGCATCTTGCATTAGGAGATGCTCTGCTGCGCTTTCCTGGACAACTGAACCGGTAGTGACACGATTCCTCTGGGCAGAGCATCTTGCATTAGGAGATGCTCTGCTGCGCTTTTCTGGACTACTGAACCGGTAGTGACACGATTCCTCTGGGCAGAGCATCTTGCATTAGGAGATGCTCTGCTGTGCTTTCCTGGACTACTGAGCTGGTAGTGACACAATTCCACTGTGCGCAACATCTTGCACTTGGAGATGCTCTGCTTGCGCTTTCCTTAGTTAATGAGCTGGCAGGCTGTTTGACAGCACAGGATTCCATGTAGGTTCTGGGAGGTGCTAATTGCTCAGGTGTTCCATCTTCCTAGTATTTGCTCTGCTTCTTTACTGAGCATGCTCGTCCAGTACCCTGCCAGTCATACATTCTGGTTCTCTAGTTGTGCTGTTGACCTGTGTTCCTGCGTTCCTGCCTGTGCTCTGAACTTTGTTTCTTGACCCCAGACCGGTGACTCCTCTCTGTCCGCCCCTTGTTCCTGTTGTGACCTGGCTTTTGACCTTGGACCGTTACCTGACCACGTCTCAGTTTTCTACCTCAATCTATTACATGCCTTCCTGGAATTCTGATCCTCGGATTGTGACCTGACTATGCTTCTGTGTACTCCCTGTATCTATACAAGTCCTCCTGTTATGAGACCCCGGCTTGCCTGACTACTCTTCCGTCTGTACTATCTGTAATTAGTGACTGCATTACACTATCATAAATATCACAGTTTTCACTGTCTGCATATCAAAGATTAAAATCTGCAACAAAAACATGCAAGATGTGTATGGAATTTTGTGAAATCCTATGCACAAAAACTACAATAAAGTCTATACATGGACCAACACTTATCTCAGTTTTCTAGAATTTCACATATCCGATTTTCATGGTCAGTGAATTATCAGCTCTGTCCGGAGCAGCTGCCGGTGAGGCTGTCAGAAGACTCGCGGTCATTCTGGACATAGCGGGTTATACTCAAACGGAGGAATTCAGATGTGTGAGTTCAGCCTTAAGATGTGTGCACACATCATCTTCCAGATGCTTGGGAGTACACACAGTTTTTGAAGCAGAAAAATACTGGTGGTGTTGTAGCAAGTTTTTAACGGTCATCTTTTTAAAAAAAATTCCTAGATAAAATAGCGACGGCTTCCAATGAGAAGGATTGGTCAGTGACTTCTTTTAGCCACGTTTTCCCAACTTTTGAAGCCTGACGCTGTGAAAAGAAGTTAAAATAGACAGAACAAGTGCACAACAAGTTGATTTGATATTTCTGTGCTGATGGTCATCACTTTTAAAGGTTCTTGAGCAATTTTTCTGACGGGTTCAATCCTTATGAAAAAATGCTGTTGGAACATATCATTAAAACACAAGAGGAAAGGAGTTTTATAGAGTAAATATGAAGGCTTTATTGGTATACAAAATTTAAAACCAATTCATGGACAGTACAATACATGATACAATAACAAATATAAAGACAGCAATGAAGGATAGGTGGGTGGGCCTGAACCTACGCTGTAGTTTACATCACGTTGCTAAACTGCCAGTATCAACCCTCCTATTTATCAAACCAGCCCATTGGCTAAAACGTAAGTCCCAGTAGGAGGGGGAAACAGAGCAAAATAGTATATTACCGTACTGAAGTGGCAGTGTGGGAACAGGCAGGCGGTTAGGTTGGAGCCCCCAGAGACATCCGACGTACGTTTCGCAACTACGCTGGCTTAGTCATGGATTAATGGTCATTACTTTTAAAGGTTCTTGGGCAATTTTTCTGACAGGTTCAATCCTCATGAAAAAATGCTGTTGGAACATATCATTAGTCTGGACTCCGGATTAGTGCATTCTCCCTGCATTGAAGTGTTCTTTTAGTAAAAAGCCTTGTGCTAATCATATATGTCTTTGACTAGACTGGGTGTCATTGCATGAAACCTTCAGCCGGGAGAAGTATTACATATAGAGATGAGCCACCACCTTAGTTTTCGAGTTCGGTTCAGTTCCTCGAACTTGGGGTGTGTTCGTCAACCACTTTTGAACACCTTCGAACACCGTTGAAAACAATGGCAGGCAAACACAAACACATAGAAATGTGCACAAACACGAGCACACACACACATCTTATGCTCACCTTACCTTCTGTTCCATCGCCGGCCTCCTGGGACTTGCAGTTCACCGGTACAAGATGTGTTTCGGGGAACCATCACGACCGATGCCAAAACTTCCGCTGCCAGAGCGCTGACATCAAAGGCAGGAGACACTTGCCTCTGATTGGCCAGCGCGCTGCCTTTGAGTAGCGTCTGACAGAGGAAGTTACTCCCTTGTCGTGATGGTTACCCGATACACATCCTGTCGCGGCGAACTACGTGTATTGGGTAACCATCGCGACGAGGGAGGAACTTCCTGTCACCGCTACTCAAAGGCAGCGTGCTGACCAATCAGAGGCAAGCAGCTCCTGCCTTTGACGTCAGCGCTCTGGCAGCAGAAGTTCCGGCATCGGTCACGATAGTTACCTGATACACATCCTGTACCGGTAAACTGCAAGTCCCAGGAGGCCAGCGATGGAACGGAAGGTAAGGGGAGCATAATATGTGTGTGCGTGTATGTTTGTGCGTGTTTGTGCGTGTGTGGAATGGCACAATAGGGCACCAGGATGGGACATTTAACATATTGTGGAAGGAATTGTCTGCATTGCAATGATTTCCTATGGGAAATCTTGCTCTGCTGAATGAGTAACTTGGTGAATAAGCACAGTCCCAGAACGGATTGTTCTCGTTAACCAAGGTTCCACTGTATTAACATTGAATGACAGTATTAGAGTGAAAAGCCAGTTATGCTTTTGGTGATCGAACCGTTATCGAACATAACCTCGAACTTGAAGCTAAGTGTTCTCGTTTGTGGAACGACTCAAACTTCGCCTAAAACAGGTCGAATTTGAGATTGGAGAACAGTTCGATTAGAACACCGCTTATCTCTAATTACATATATTCGGGTGTTCTCAATTTGTGAAATAGAAACTTCCCAAGATGTTTGTTGCCACAAGGTAATTTACATGTCATTGCTGTTAAAATCTTTACCCCCCCCACACCAAAACAATTGGGGCTAAATTGATAAAACCAGAAAAACATGCATCTGTCAAATATATATATATATATATATATATATATATATATATATATATATATATATATATATATATATATATATATATGTATATATATGTATAATGTATGTATACATATAGAAACAATTTTCAGAGCAGCACTTAGAAATAACTTGGGTGCAAAATCCTTCACAACAGCATCCTACCGACCCTTCAATATTTGCAAAAAATCAGAAGGCAGCACTCCACTTCTCTTTCAAATAAAATCTTCTTTAATGGCCCATATCACAGGACGTTTCGGTCAAAGGCTGACCTTTTTCCAACAGTGTTCCTGTTGGAACACTGTTGGAAAAAGGTTAGCCTTTGACCGAAACGTCCTGTGATATGTTGGACAAAGGTCAGCCTTTGACCGAAACGTCCTGTGATATGGGGCATTAAAGAAGATTTTATTTGAAAGAGAAGTGGAGTGTTGCCTTTTGATTTTTTTTAAATATATCTATATATATATATATATTAATTTTTTTAAAGTGAACTGAAAGTGCAAAAAAAGTGTTAGAAATGCTTAAAAATGGCAGCTAAAAATATATCAAGATTTGTAACAAAGTCTAGAAAGAAAGTTATTAATCCTTAAAGGGGTTATGGAAGTCTACAGAAATGATGGCCCATCCCTAGAATGAGCTATAAATATCAGATTGTTCGCGATCGCGATGTGACTTGGATCATAGCCCTTTAGCGAATCCATCTTCCCTTTTTTTGTTTGTCAGTGTTTAAGAACAAAATACACTTTCATCAACAGATCTTGGAGTAAAAATCGTTTCCACGACTGAATGGGTTAAAAAAAAAATGTTCCTGTGCTGAGATAATCTTATAAATATGCTGTCAGGCTGCCACTAGGGGGAGCTACACTACACGGAGCTAAATAAGCCAGGAGGGGAACTCCCAGTGTGCTGAGCATCAGCCGAAAAGCAGAAGCCAGGGATGGCCGGGCAGGCCGAGTCATACACAGAACGGGAAGAAGGAAGACCGGAGGAATGAGCAGAGACAAAGTCAAGGTCAGGCCGAGGTCAGTACCAGTGGAAATAACCAAATGGGGAGGTAGGAGAGAGGGCAATAACCGGGGCTATTGTAGGAAGGAAGGAGGTGGGACAGAGGAATGGCAGAACGACTAGGGGACGGAAGACAGACAGAGAACGAGGGCACTGAGAGGGAACGGATCAGGATCACACTTACAGGGTCAAGCACTCACAGGCAAAGCAGCGCTAAAGGGGGCTTTACATGCTGCAACATCGCTACCGATATATCGTCGGGGTCACGTCAGTAGTGATGTACATCCGGCGCCAGTAGCGACATCGCAGCGTGTGTCACAAATGAGCGACGATCAACGAGCGCAAAAATGTGCAAAATCGTTGCTTGTTGACACGTTGCTCATTTCCATAATATCGGTGCTGCTGCAGGTATGATGTTGTTTGTCGTTTCTGCGGCATCACACATCGCTATGTGTGACACCGCAGGAACGACGAGCATCTCCTTACCTGCATCCACCAGCAATGAGGAAGGAAGGAGGTGGGCGGGATGTTTGTTGGCCCGCTCATTTCCGCCCCTCCTCTGCTATTGACTGGCCGCTTAGTGACGCCGCAGTGACGTCGCTATGACGCCGAACGCACCGCCCCCTTGAAGGTGGGAGTGTTCGGCACTCACAGCGACGTCGGACACAAGGTATGTGTGTGTGACGCTGCCGTAGCGATAATGTTCGCTATGGCAGCAATCACTAAATGTCGTACATACAACGGGGGCGGGTGCTATTGCGCTCGACATCACTAGCTAGTGTTAGCGATGTCGCAGCGTGTAAAGCACCCTTAAGTTTATAGCAGGCACTGGTTCATCGGAAATGACAGTATTTAAAGCATCCAAGCTCCAGAAAGGAGGCCCAGAAGAAGGCTTCGCCCGCTAGCCATGTGGACGGGGAGGTGGAACTGTGACATGTGCTGTGTAATGGCTGTGTCTGACTATACAGGGACACGGTCTGGTCATACCACATCTCCTGATTCGGTGAGGAAGTAAAACAGGGAATACAGACTGGACAGTATGGGATCACAGCTGCTGCTTTCTGTGAGGTAAAGCATTTCCCTACCTATTTAAAAATAATGTTTTAATTCACAGAAAAATCAGCTGTGATCCCCAGTAAGGAGGACCCATTAGACATTAGTTTTGGTTGCTGAAATCAGCTGGTTCTGCTAAGTTTTTTTTAATGTCTATGGTGTTTTAAGATTGTGCAATTAATAATATTGTGGTCCCAGATAACGACTTTAAGTTTTTTTTTATTCATCACTGGACCAGCTTATATAAGTCATGAAACTGGCATCTCATTATCACAGTCATTTTCTAAGTTACCTGGTCCTTTCTGATACTGTTCTCTGCTCTCAATACCATCCTCATCCTCAGATTTTAATAATGATTGTACTTCTTTTCTACTGAAACAAGTCACTAGTTATGTCCAGGCCAATAATTTTGGATTAATTTGTGACTTTTTCCTGCTTTTGGATATTAACTAGAATAAAGTGGGTGGGTCTTAGTGGGAGAGGGTGAGTTGATACTCGGCACTTCTGGGGTGGTGCTCAAGTAGGGTCCAAAACCGTCTCATGTAGATGTAGAACCTTGGCACTCAAGATCAATGTGAATAGTGGTTTTCATTGAGAAGAACTTGTAGGACAAGCACAAGCACAGACGTTTCGGTCAAAAGACCTTCATCAGTGTGCGTGCAGGGGGTCCTCAGAATGTATAGTAATGTGGCATGTGGCGTAGCTGGGTATGACAGCAGTGGACACCACGTCATACCCTGCTATGCTTCTTGCCACGTTACTATATATTCTGAGGACCCCCTGCACACGGACTGATGAAGGTCTTTTGACCGAAACGTCTGTGCTTGTGCTGATCCTACAACTTCTTCTCAATAACAACCATTGTTCACTTAGTGGGAGAGGGTGGCACTGTATGTGGAGATGCATGCCTCATGATAAATCAGGCTGATCTAAACAGCTAACTTTATATTATAGGGTTGTCTATCATCATAGAATATTTTAAAAACAAACACTTTTGCAATGCACTGCATATTAACACGTTTCTTTTGTTTACAGCTTGTTGTCTAGGAAACCGACCACCGCTGCTATCTAATTTGTAAGACTGAGAGGTAACATTGTGCTTCAATAATCTTCGCCTGAGTCACAACAGTGCTTACAAGTGTAAAGAGGACCGGTCACCAGATATTTCCTGTATGACTAATGACTATCACCCTCAACAGCGCCTATGCAGCATTCCATAAAAGTATATATTGTCCCTTGATTCCATTTGTATTCCCCTAAAAACCTTTTCATATTCTCCCGAACTGTATGGAAATCCAACCAGTCCTGTCAGATGGGCGTCACTGCTGAGGTGTCCATCCCTCCTCTCTGCCACTGATTGCCATCCACGTCCTCTGATTGACGTGGATGACGCCTCCTGCGTAATCCACATAGATGGAGGAAACCTTGTGACTGCGTATACACATTGCTGACTCGTGCATGTGTGACACCCCAAGGAGCTCAAGATAGGAGCTTTGGTCTGTACCTTGTATACCCGTTGCCGGGCTAGTGGTTTGCAGAAGTCGTGACCTGACCCGGTTTCGTGGCCCAGTGGTGCACAGTTAAAAGGAGGTTAGCAAGGATTGTTCCTGGAGACGTTGTCACCAGTTACAGTGGTGACTGGGGTCTCAGCCTCCTCCGCTGCGGACCCTTCTTCCGACCTTTCCTCCTTCAGGAGTTGAGCGGATGATGTCGACTACGCCACCTATGGTGTGCAGCCAGGAATAAGGCCTCCGCTGCATGCTACCTCGCCAGGGGAGATGTTGGGATGCAGCCAGGATGATATCGCTCCCCACAGGGGGAGCGGTCCTCGTGAGGGAGAACAGGGACACTGGGAATCGTCGCATCACAGGGCAATGACAAACAGAGTCAGAGTCACTGGGTTGCGGGTTTCAGATCTTTTACTCACAGTTGCTTTGTGTCGCACCCTGGATTGTGGTCTTTACTGTAGTGAGCTCCGGTCGATCCCAAGCAGGGCAGAGGTCGAAGTCTGCTAGGGCAGTCTGTGGGATCCCTCCTTTTGTGCTCTCATGTGGTTATCCTCTCCCATCCCAGGTCTCTGCCGGCTAATGGATTGGAAACCTCCTAACTGGCGGCATCCAGTACCCACCGGGATCCGCTCTCTCAGCTTAGGGCCCTCATCCATCCACCAGCCTGGTCCTAGGTGAGGGAAGGGTGTTTGCACCGCTCTGGACCTTGTTGTTCTGCTGCTCTGCCTCCCTAAGAGGGAACTCCCAGACGGAGCTGCAAAAGTGTGCGTCCACTCTCTCTGGTCTCTGGAGCCGTTCTCCAGTAAAGTGAAACCAAACTGTCTGTTCTGTACTCACTCCTGCACATGCCACCACCTGAGGAATGTTCCAGCCCACTGTTAGGCCTAAGACACACGGCATGAAAATCGGTGCGAGTGGAGTGCGATAAAAAATATCATTCCACTCGGACCAATATTAGCCTATGTGCCAGCACACATGAGCAATTATTTTCTGAGCCCTAATCGGACCGAGAAAACAATCGCAGCATGCCGCAGGTGTAATGCAATCCTGTTTCTCTCTCACCCATTCAAGTGTATGGGGCGAGAGAAAAATCGCACTGCACTCGCAGTACACCGGTGTACCACGAGTGCAGAGCGAGAATCGCAATAGCCGGCTATGGAAGAGAGAGGGAGATAAATCCCTCCCTCCCCTCCTCAGCGCCTGCCTGTCCCTCCGCAGCACCGGCCCTCCCCTCCTCAGCGCCGGCCCTCCCCTCCTCAGAGCCAGCCCGCTCCTCCTAAGTGCCGGCCCTCCCCTCCTCAGTGCCGGCCCGCTCCTCCTCAGTGCCGGCCCGCCCCTCCGTAGCACCGACCCTCCCCTCCTCAGAGCCAGCCCGCTCCTCCTCAGTGCCGACCCTCCCCTCCTCAGAGCCGGCCCGCCCCTCCGCAGCACCGCCCCCCCCCCCCCTCAGTGTTGGCCCGCCCCCCACAGCTGAGGTCCACTCACACGATCGGACCTCAGTCGCAGGGACACTTGCATGTCACTCGGCTCTGCTGTACTGCCAGTGTGAGCCGAGTGTCATGCGAGGGGATTGCAGTAATCCCCGTGTGGCCCCAGCCTTATGGCCACCAGATATTCCCTTTGTCTCCATGTGAGTCACCTATTGTCTGTGTTTGCAAGGCTTTGTGATGCAAAAACGAAACTTACCAGACTTCAACCTCTTCCTGCCCTGGATGGAAGGACACTATAAAATACATAAAATACAATACCCTGTAGTGACCAATCTCAGGAGCGCTACACATGCGCACTCTGCTCTTCATCTTTGGGATGATAGCATATTTCTTTCCATGAGCCATCATCATCCAGAGGATTCGTCCATGAAGTAAGGGGTCTCCTACTGCGGACAGAGCCTAATAAATGCATGTGCGAACAGATGTTGTTTCTGTGCAGGTGCCAGATTTCACCAGACTATGTGGATGATGATATAGCCAGGTAAAAACTCACACCTCTGCAGACTCATCCCCAGCTTGCGCATGCGTACTTATATTTTAGGCTCTGCCTGCATTAAGGTAGAGTAAAGTGCACATGCGCGAGCTGGCAATGTGTATTTGGAGGCGCAATATTTCCCCTGTGTATGTAGATGACGCAAAAAGTGTCATCCACATCAATCAGAGGAAGAGTAAGGTGATCAGTGGCGCAGAGGAGGGATAGATACAGCAGCAAGGATGCCCATTAGACCAGACCGTTCAGATTTACATACAGCATTTTAAAATTTAAACTGTTTTTTGGGGGGGTATATACTGTATGAGGGGGTCAGGTGATAATATACACCTTTATGGAATGTAGCACAGGCACTGATGAAGGTTGTGGTCTTTGTTCACACGTGAAAAATCTAGTGACATGTTCCCTTTAATAGTAAAAAGCTTGTAAGCACTCCACATCTTCTCCAAAAAAATGTAATATGCAATAAATTATAACATTTCTTGCATTTACGAGCCCTAACTAATATTTATGAACATGGGAGTAACCCTTTGGGTCTTGTATAAAACACGAGCCTATGGCTCTACGACTAAGTACAAGTCAGACTTAAAACGCGTCAGTACTATTGACTGCTTATGATTAGTGATGAGCGAGTACTAAAAAGCTCGGGTGCTCGAGGCTCGGGCCGAGCATCCCAAGATACTCGTGTACTCGGCCCGAGCACCGAGCCCAATGTTATCCTATGGGAGACCCGAGTATTTTTGTGAAATGACCCCCGGCCAGCATGTAGAAACCCTAAAGATGTCACAAAAGTCTCAGAAGAGTGCTCAAATGACATGGCAACAGCATGTGGAAGACCCCTTGAAGCATTTATCACTCAAAAGTCACAGCTGTGAACAATTTTGTCCACGTTTTACGCCATTTTTACGGACTCACCAGAAAACCTTCCAAAATGACACCAAAATGAATTTTCATGGCGGAAATGTTAAGGGCACATACCCAATAGTGAGATAGAGGTAATGTATGTTACTTTTTGAGATTAATACATGAAAGATTTTACGTAAAACCTTGTGTGGCACTCCGATGTCCAAAACGCACGTTTTGTGCTTTTTACTAGCGATGTCGGTCATTTTTTTTTTCATACTATCTCCCGTCGTCGGTCGGTCTCTCTGTCTTGTCTGTCCCCCTCTCACAGTCTGTCGGTCATTCTCCCCCCTCTCTCTTACTTACCGTTCCCCGATCACTGCCGCGGCGCTGCACGGCTGTTCACTAAACTCCGGTGGCTTTTCCTCTTTTGAAAAAGCCGGCCGCTCATTAATCAATCTCCTATTCCCTGCTGTCCTGCTTTTCGGCGCCTATGATTGGTTGCAGTGAGACACGCCCCCACGCTGAGTGACAGGTGTCTCACTGCACCCAAACACAGCAGCCGGTGTGTGTGTGTATACTGTGCAGTGAAATAAATAATTAAATCATTTTAAAAAAACGGCGTGCGGCCCCCCCAATTTTAATACCAGCCAGATAAAGCCATACGGCTGAAGGCTGGTATTCTCAGGATGGGGAGCTCCACGTTATGGGGAGCCCCCCACCCTAACAATATCAGTCAGCAGCCGCCCAGAATTGCCGCATACATTATATGCGACAGTTCTGGGGCTGTACCCGGCTCTTTCCGATTTACCCTAGTGCGTTGGCAAATCGGGGTAATAAGGAGTTAATGGCAGCCCATAGCTGCCACTAAATCCTAGATTAATCATGTCAGGCGTCTCCCCGAGATTCCTTCCATGATTAATCTGTAAATTACAGTTAAAAAACACACACACCCAAAAAATCCTTTATTAGAAATAAAAAACACTAACAAAGTCCCTCATCACCAATTAATTAACCCCGACAAACCCTCCATGTCCGGCGTAATCCACGGACCTCCAGCGTCGCGTCCAGCTGTGCTGCATGAAGGTGACAGGAGCTGCAGAATACACCGCCGTTCCGGTCAGCTTCACACAGCTAATGAGATGAGTAGCGCGATCAGCTGCTGTCACTGAGGTTACCTGGATCCAGCGGTGGCCACGGGTAACCTCAGTGACAGCTCAGCTGATCGCGCTACTCACCGCCGCTCCGGTCAGCTCCATGCAGCAATTGAGGTGAGTATAGCGATCAGCTGCTGTCACTGAGGTTAATCACGGCACCGCTGGATCCAGCAGTGGCCGGGAGTTACCTGACTGACAGCAGCTGATCGCGCTACTCACCTCAGTTGCTGTGTGAAGCTGACTGGAGCGGCGGTGTATTCTGCAGCTCCTGTCACCTGAATGTAGCAGAGCTGGATGCGATGCTGGAGGACTGTGGATTACGCCGGACATGGAGGGTTTGTCGGGGTTAATAAATTGGTGATGAGGGACTTTGTTAGTGTTTTTTATTTCTAATAAAGGATTTTTCGGGTGTGTGTTTTTTAACTGTAATTTACAGATTAATCATGGAAGGTATCTTGGGGAGACGCCTGACATGATTAATCTAGGAGTTATTGGCAGCTATGGGCTGCCATTAACTCCTTATTACCCCGATTTGCCAACGCACTAGGGTAAATCGGGAAGAGCCGGGTACAGTCCCAGAACTGTCGCATCTAATGTATGTGGCAATTCTGGGCGGCTGCTGACTGATATTGTTAGGGTGGGGGGCTCCCCATAACGTGGAGCTCCCCATCCTGAGAATACCAGCCTTCAGCCGTATGGCTTTATCTGGCTGGTATTAAAATTGGGGGGACCGCACGCCGGTTTTTTAAATTATTTATTTATTTATTTTACTGCACAGTATACACACACACCGGCTGCTGTGATTGGGTGCAGTGTGACACCTGTCACTCAGCGTGGGGGCGTGTCTCACTGCAACCAATCATAGGTGCCTGTGGGCGTGGAAAGCAGGGAATATGAGATGGCTGTGTGCAGAGCACAGCGTGCCCGCCGGTATAAAGGCTCGGTCACGCTGTGCAGGCCGGCCAATCACTGCAATTCCACAACTAACAGGGCTGTGGCATTGCAGTGGTCTGCCAGCCAATCCCTGCATGAGGGCTGGCTCTCAAAAGAGCGCCAACATGCAGGGATGAATACCACGAGTACAGCACGAGTATCGCGAGATTACTCGGTCCCCGCCGAGTAGCCCGAGTACAGTGATACTCGTGCGAGTACCGAGTAGTAACAAGCATACTCGCTCATCACTACTTATGATACTATTTTAATAGTCACAATTAAGATTTTTTTTTTTCTAAATTTTCTGTGCTTAATTGAAATATTTATCTATTTCTATTTGGGAGCCATATCAGGGTTGGTTATACCATTATGGAACAACTTTGCTTGGTTATTTGCTTGAATGTTGCCGTTTTGCTACGAATGCACAATTTACAGGAAAAAAATAACTTATGCAAATAAAAGTCTTAAGTAAGGAAGATTCAGGGTTTTTTATCTCACTTTCCGGATTGTGACGTTGAGTTTATGGATTCTGGTTGTCAGCTGTTGAGTTTTTTCCTAATTGCGCAGACAGTGCGGTGTAGATTCTGGCTCCATTTCTATAGTATATAATGTACCTGTCATAATATGCTCCCTGGAAGGAGCGAGCGGAGGACAGAGCATTGTTATGACGCTGCAATCTGTCCCATCTCAGTAATTAAACAAATCTATCATTATGATTTTATCCTGAAAATGGAATTGCGCTTCTGCCTGTCACAATCAGCCGTAGAGAAGCCTCGGCTGACAGCCACAGATGGAGCCTGTTCTCCTTCGCACTGAAGAATAGAGGTTTCTTGTTCTTTTCTTCTTAAAGAAAGTAGAGGCTGAAGAAGGAATTTTGAGCTGAAGTAAGTTATAAATGACATTTCTCCAGCTGATTCCTCATTTGTAAGCCACGGGAGGGATTGTATGTTCAGTAGGGTGGAATGATCTCTGCGACCGGGCCCATCGGTGCAGGGGGCCCACCAGCCCTAGCCCCTGCTTTAGCTGGATGTGCGTCCGAAGGTACACTTTCAGCTGAAATGCACTGCTGTGCAGAAACCCGCCGGGTCCCTCCACTTCGATGCACGCTACCGGCCAAACAGACGCCGGCAGCTTTCATTGGCGTCCCCATGACTGAGGCGGCGCATGACAATGACATCATGTGTTGCCATAGCACAGACGCCGATGAAAGCTGTCGGCCACTGTGGGCCGGCTAGAGAGGAAGATAATGAGCAACGTGGGAGCCAGGGAGTTGGTGAGTACAGTGTATAATGTACAGTGTACAGTGGAGGGGGACAGTATATACCAGGAGGCGCCCAAAAGATGAATGAATATATATATATATATATATATATATATATACCAAAAGGCGAAAAGGCGGACAGTATATACCAGGAGGTGCCCAGGACAGGAATATATATACCGGGAGGGTGACGGTATATGCCAGGAGAGGGACAGTATATACCATGAGGGGTCCAGGTGAGGAACACATATACCAGGGGGGTGACTGTATATACCAGGAGGGAGACAGTATATATCAGGAGGTGTCCAAGAGAGGAATATATATACCAGGAGGGGGACAGTATATACCAGGAAGTGGACAGTGTATGCCAGGATGTGGGATATATACACTACCGTTCAAATGTTTGGGGTCTTCCAGACAATTTTGTCTTTTCCATGAAGAATCACACTTTTATTTATCAAATGAGTTGCAAAATGAATGGGAAATTATTAGAAATGATGATTTTTACTTGAAATAATAATTTCTCTTCACACTTGGCTTTCGGCACAGAACGCTCCTTTGCAGCAATTCCAGCTTTGCAGACCTTTGGCATCTAGCTGTTATATTGCGGAGGTAATCTGGAGATATTCCCCCCCATGCTTCCCCCCTCCCACAAGTTGGATTGTCTTGATGGGCACTTTTTGCACCATACGGTCAAGCTGCTCCCACAACAGCTCTATAGGGTTGAGATCTGGTGACTGAACCCCTACATTACAGATAGATACCAGCTGCCGGCTTCTTCCCTAAATAGTTCATGCATAATTTGGAGGTGGCTTTGGGTCATTGTCCTGTTGTAGGATGAAATTGTCTCCAATCAAGCGCTGTCCACAGGGTATGGCATGGCGTTGTAACATGGAGTGATAGCCTTCCTTATTCAAAATCCCTTTTACCTTGTACAAATCTCCCACTTTACCAGCACCAAAGCAACCCCAGAGCATCACATTACCTCCACCATGCTTGACAGATGGCATCAGGCACTCTTCCAGCATCTTTTCAGTTGTTTTGCGTCTCACAAATGTTCTTCTGTGTGATCCAAACACCTCAAACTTCCATTCATCTGTCCATAACACTTTTCTCCAATCTTCCTCTGTCCAATGTCTGTGTTCTTTTGCCCGTATTAATCTTTGCCTTTTATTAGCCAGTCTCAGATATGGCTTTTTCTTTGCCATTCTGCCCTGAAGGCCGGCATCCCGGAGTCACCTCTTCACTGTAGACATTGACACTGGCGTTTTGCGGGTACTATTCAATGAAGCTGCCAGTTGAGGACCTGTGAGGCGTCGCTTTCTCACACTTGAGACTGTAATGTACTTGTCTTGTTGCTCAGTTGTGCAGCGCGGCCTCCCACTTTTCTTTGTACTCTGGTTAGAGCCTGTTTGTGCTCTCCTCTGAAGGGAGTAGTACACACTGTTGTAGGAAATCTTCAGTTTCTTGGCAATTTCCCGCATGGAATATCCATCATTTCTAAGAACAAGAATAGACTGTCGAGTTTCACATGAAAGTTCTCTTTTTCTGACCATTTTGAGAGTTTAATGGAACCAACAAATGTAATGCTCCAGATTCTCAACTAGCTCAAATGAAGGTCAGTTTTATAGCTTCTCTAATCAGCAAAACTGTTCTCAGCTGTGCTAACATACTTGCACAAGGGTTTTCAAGGAATTTCTAAACATCCATTAGGCTATGTGCGCACAGTGCGTTTTTCGCAGCGGTTTTGCGCGTTTTTCGGGTGCATTTTTGGCCTCAAAACTGCAGGACTTTGCTTCCCCAGCAAAGTCTATGGCGGGCTTTGCACGCTGCGACATCAGTAACAATGTGTTACCGATGCTGCAGTGATAGTCCCGCCCCCGTCGCACGTGCAATATCTAGTGAAAGCTGCCGTAGCGATTATTATCGCTACGGCAGTTTCACACGCACATACCTGCCGTGCGACGTCCCTCTGGCCGGCGACCCGCCTCCTTCCTAAGGGGGCGGGTCGTGCGGCGTCACAGCGACGTCACACGGCAGGCGGCCAATTGAAGTGGAGGGGCGGAGATGAGCAGGATGTAAACATCCCGCCCACCTCCGTCCTTCTCATTGCAGCCGGCGGCAGGTAAGGAGATGTTCCTCGTTCCTGCGGCTTCATACACAGCGATGTGTGCTGCCGCAGGAGCGAGGAACAACATCGCACCTGTCGCTGCACCGGCATTATGGAAATGTCGGAGGCTGCAGCGATGATACGATAACGACGCTTTTGCGCTCGTTCATCGTATCAAAAAGGATTTGCACGTTGCGATATCGACTGCGACGCCGGATGTGCGTCACTTTCGATTTGACCCCACCGACATCGCACGTGCAATGTCGCAACGTGCAAAGCCGCCCTATGAGTTTTCATTTTTGCTGTCCGCACACATCTGGTTTTTTTACCTGCGTTTTTGAGTTAAAAAAAAAAAATGGACATGTCAGTTCTTTCCTGCGTTTTTCTGCGTTTTCCGCCCATGCAATGCATTTGAAAAACGCAGCAAAACGCAGAGATCAAAAACAAAGCAAAACGCAGCCAAAAACGCACCAAATCGCGGCAAAAACGCATGTGTTTTTTGATGCGTTTTTTCGACGCAGGTGCGTTTTTGTGCGTTTTTAGCAGCCAAAAACGCACAAAACCGCAGCGTCAAAAAGACGCAGTGTGCGAACCTAGCCTTAGTCTTCTAACACAGTTAGCAAACACAATGTACCATTAGAACACTGGAGTGGGGGTTGTTGGAAATGGCCCTCTATTCACCTATGTAGATATTGCATTAAAAACCAGATGTTTGCAGCAAAAATAGTCATTTACCACATTAACAATGTATAGAGCGGATTTCTGTGTAATTTAACGTTAGCTTCATTGAAAAAAATAATGTGCTTTTCTTTCAAAAATAAGGAAATATCTAAGTGACCCTAAACTTTTGAACTGTGGTGTATACTGGGATCGGGGGCATATATAACAGGATGGGGGGCATATATACCAGGATGGGCACATACAGTATATACCAGGAGGGGAACATTACTACATAATGGGAGGGAGGGCAACTCATATGTCTTTATAGGATTTAGAACACAAAATTTATTCATACATCTGACCAACATACAGGGATGGGGGGCCCAGCTCCAACGTTTGCTCTGGGGCCCACTGAACTCTAGCTACGCCACTGGCTTCGGCCACAATTAGCTACCACTATATTGATTACTTTTTGTATTTCTGGTTCGAACAGGATTAACCTAAAAGGAATCTTTCACCAGGTTTTGCTACCCCATCTGAGAGCAGCATTAAGCAGTTGTGATAAAATCACTGTTTATCTGCTGCAGATCTTCTAGTTCTCTAAATTCTTAGCTCTGTATAACCCTGCCCTTTTAGTGCTGACTTGAGGACCACCGCAGTGAAGGATCCAATTACGGTACTCAAGTTGGGATTACAGAAGGTTTGGTTTATTAAACAGGCAGAAATTAAACATTATGGAAGTGAACAGGGGACGTTAGACTGGCAACAGTTAAGCATTGACACACAGAAAATCCTAACTGTTGTGTGTTAACAGTATGTCGCCCCAGCTATCACAAAGATTTCCACAACACGAACTTAGCAGACACAATAGATTAGTAACTACACTGCAATAGTGACCTAGCTGGCCTTCGCTACTCAGGCCGTGTGGATACCGCGCACTAGCTACGTAGGCTTACTCTAATGCCGGCGTCACACGGTACGATATATTGGGCGATATGTCGTCGGCGTCACGTCGTTAGTGACGCGCATCCAGCATCGTCAGAGATATCGTAGCATGGGACACCTCCGAACAATGGTGAACGAGCAAAAATACTCACCTTATCGTTGCTCGTTGACACGTCGTTCATTTTCAAAATGTCGGTCCTCCTTCTGTGCTCCGGTTGTTCATCGTTCCCGTGGCAGCACACGTCGCTCCGTGTGACACCTCGGGAACGACGAACACAGCTTACCTGCGTCCCGCCAGCAATGCGGAAGGAAGGAGGTGGGCGGGATGTTATGTCCCGCTCATCTCCACCCCTCCGCTTCTATTGGCCGACTGCCGTGTGACGTCGCTGTGACGCCGAACGTCCCTCCCCTTCAGGAAGTGGATGTTCGCCGCCCACAGTGACGTCACCCGGGAGGTAAGTACGTGTGACAGGGGATTAACGACTTTGTGCGCCACTGGCAACTAATTGCCCGTGATGCACAAATGACGGGGGTGGGTACGATCGCTTGTGCGATCGCAGGATAGATCGTCCCGTGTGACGCCGGCATAAGCCCTACCAAGTGCGCACAATGGAACAGACTCATGGTCCAATCAAGAAGGAACTGGTTCCCTCCCAGGGTTCAATGCTGTGATCCCCATCAGTGCATACTTCTCCTTACAGCGCAGGGGGAACTCTTCTTCTTCCTCGGAGTTGCCGTTCTCAAGAATGTCTCAGTCCGGTACTTGCTCTTAATTCTTCAGGGCTCTCTCATGGTCCAGTTTGCAGTAGCTTTCACAAATTGCTGCTCTCCGACAGTAAACTGGAAAAGTTCTTCCATACCTCACAGGCAACCCGAATGCTCCAGTTCCCGCCTAAACTCTTCTCCCACTCTTTCTCTCTCTTTCCGCACTTTTTGGGTTAGGCTATTCCAAGTTCACAGTTCAGAGGGGGAGCGCTGGCCAAGCCAGACAGTCCAGAACATAAGGAACAACGGCGGAGCACAGTCTCTTAAAGTCACAGTACCTTTCAAATATATAGTAGGGGTGATAACCCTACACCCACATCACTGATTGGCAGTTTTTTGTGTACACAATCCAAAGTCAGAAAGCTACCAAATTGTGGACTGGGTGTGGTTGTACAGTGCTCATGAATATAGAGGACTACCTGGCAGCAGATTTACTAGTCCTCTAGTAATAATTTCCTGTTGATAACACAGTGAGCTTATCAAAACTATAGCGTGCAGCTCAGTAAGTGACAAATCGCTGGAATCAGAGTTTCTGTCTCTACATTATGGTGCTTTCAGATTATGTTGCAAAAACATTGGTGACATGCACAGACTTCCCCATTATGCTGCAATAGTCAAGAGTAAAGTTAAGTGCCTGTTACAGGTCCTGCAACTGCCAATTTGGTATCAGGTCCTGCAACTGCCAATTTGGTATCAGGTCCTGCAACTGCCAATTTGGTATCAGGTCCTGCAACTGCTAATTTGGTATCAGGTCCTACAACTGCCGATTTGGTATCAGGTCCTGCAACTGCCAATTTGGTATCAGGTCCTGCAACTGCCGATTTGGTATCAGGTCCTGCAACTGCCAATTTGGTATCAGGTCCTGCAACTGCCGATTTGGTATCAGGTCCTACAACTGCCGATTTGGTATCAGGTCCTACAACTGCCGATTTGGTATCAGGTCCTACAACTGCCGATTTGGTATCAGGTCCTACAATTGCCGATTTGGTATCATGTCCTGCAACTGCCAATCTGGTATCAGGTCCTACAACTGCCGATTTGGTATCAGGTCCTACAACTGCCGATTTGGTATCAGGTCCTGCAACTACCAATTTGGTATCAGGTCCTACAACTGCCGATTTGGTATCAGGTCCTACAACTGCCGATTTGGTATCAGGTCCTACAACTGCCGATTTGGTATCAGGTCCTACAACTGCCGATTTGGTATCAGGTCCTACAACTGCCGATTTGGTATCAGGTCCTACAACTGCCGATTTGGTATCCTGATTTGATTTTCTCATTAGAAAGTTTATCAATCTTCAAACTTTTAGAAGGGGCTATGTGACAGTGTATGACATACATGATCCTCTACATGGTGACGGACAGTTTACACAATATAGCATCATTAAATGAAGAGGAGCTAATCTCAGTAACTTATGGATGTCAATGTCTCTGCAGATTCATAGATGATATTTCACAATTTAGTACCGATTGATGAATAAAATATAACCATAGATTGTAGTTTAAATAAGATCTAAAATTGGCTGTATCCTCATATCTATCCAAAATAGATAGAAATTGGGTAAAGCTACAGTACTACAGTGGGGGAAATAAGTATTCGATCCCTCGCTGATTCTGTAAGTTTGCCCACTGACAAAGACATGAACAGTCTATAATTTTAAGAGTAGGTTAACTTTAACAATTATAGATAGAATATCAGAAATAAAATCCAGAAAATCACATTGTACAGTATAAGTTATATCAATGTATTTGCATTTTGCAGAGAGAAATAAGTATTTGATCCCTCTGGCAAACAAGAGTTAATACTTGGAGGCCGTCCCCTTGTTGGCAATACAACAGTCAGACATTTTTTGTAGTTGATGATGAGGTTGCGCACATGTCAGGAGGAATTTTGCTCCACTCCTCTTTGCAGATTGTTTCTAAACCATTAAGATTTTGAGGCTGTCGCTTGGCAACTCGGAGCTTCAGCTCCTCCATAGGTTTTCTATGGGACTAAGGTCTGGAGACTGGCTAGGCCACTCCATGACCTTAATGTGCTTCTTTTTGAGCCACTCCTTTGTTGCCTTGGCTGTATGTATTAGGTCATTGTCATGTTGGAAGACCCAGCCACGACCCATTTTTAATGTCCTGGTGGAGGAAAGGAGGTTGTCACTCAGGGTTTTACGGTACATGGTTCCATCCATTATCCTATTGATGTGGTGAAGTAGCTCTGTGCCCTTAGCAGAGAAACACCCCCATAACATAATGTTTCCACCTCCATGCCTGACAGTGGGGACGGTGTTCTTTGGGTCATAGGCAGCATTTCTCTTCCTCCAAACACGGCGAGTTGAGTTAAGGCCAAAGAGCTCAATTTTCGTCCCATCTGATTACAGCACCTTCTCCCAATCACTCTCAGAATTATCCAGGTGTTCATTGGCAAAAACTACAGATGGGCCGGCTGCACATGGGCCTTCTTCAGACGGGTCGGCTGCACATGTCCCTTCTTGAGCAGTGGACATTTGGGGGCACTGCAGGATTTTAAGCCATTACGGCGTAAGGTGTTACCAATGGTTTTCTTGGTGACAGTGGTCCCAGCTGCCTTGAGATCATAAATGAGTTTCTCCCGTGTAATTTTAGGCTGATCTCTCACCTTCCTCCAGATCCTGGAGACCCCATGAGGTGAGATTTTTGCATGGAGCCCCAGATCGATGTCGATTGACACTCATTTTGTGTTTCTTCCATTTTCTTACTATTGCACCAGCAGTTGTCTCCTTCTCCACCAGCGTCTTACTAAGGGTTTAGTAGCCCATTCCAGCCTTGTGCAGGTCTATGGTCTTCTCCCTGACATCCTTAGAAAGCTCTTTGGTTGCCCATGTTGTAGAGGTTAGAGTGTGACTGATTAATGGAGTCTGTGGACAGAAGTCTTTTATGCAGGTGACAATGTAAGACATCATCTGCAATGCAGGGAACGAGGGGATTAGGAGCGTCTAACTGTCTGTAGCCAGAACTCTTAATGGTTGGTAGGGGATCAAATACTTATTTCTCTCTGCAAAATGCAAATAAATGTATATAATTTATAAAATGTGATTCTCTGGATTTTATTTTCGATATTCTATCTCTCACTGTTAAAATGAACCTACCCTTAAAATTATAGATTTTTCATGTCTTTGTCAGTGGGCAAACGTACAAAATCAGCAAGGGATGGCATACTTATTTCTTGCACTATATATAACTGAATAAAACATCTCCTTCAAAGGGAACCTGTCAGTGCACTATTTACATATGGCAATAGTGGTATGGCTGTGTAGATGATTGCCCCCCATTACAAATGATACTTTTTGTGTAGAGCTCTGATGTGCCAGTCATAAGAAATCTAATTTAGAAGATATATGTAAATCAGGCACTGGGGCGTGTCAATGCACTTGAAAGTAGCAGTCCAAGTGTACTAAGACACTGTCATGATTCATGCTTAGTTCTGCCGTTCCTTGGCTGGAGCTTGTATCCTGCCTCCGGGAGAGGGCTGTTTGTTCTTGCCTCATTCCGGCATCAAGTCGCCATATCTTGGTGCTGCTGCCCCCGGGACGCCGCCAGTGATATTTCTAGCTCTGCTGTGTGCTCCGTTCCTTTGCGGCGTTCTCTGGTTCTTGTCCTGCTACTCAATATTGTTTGCCCTGATTTTCACTCCCCTTACTTGATCTGACTACCATCCCTCTTGCCTGACCTGACCTCCGCTCCCCTGACCTGACCTCCGTTTTCCCAGCCTGTCCTCCTCTCCGTTCCTCCTGCCCGTCCATACCTCCATCCCTACTGCCAGTCCTTTTGTCCGTACCCCCCTGTCCTCCGGTCTCCTGTCCGGTGTCCTCTCCTCCCTCTCTTGTGCTTACTTGCTCTCCCGGTGTCCGACCTCGTCTCTGTTCTTTGACGTTGACTTGTTTTCTCCTCGCTACCAACATCCCATCCCAGCCTAGACCCTGACTGGTCGACTATCACCGCTCTTGTTAGTGACGTCTAAAGGGCTTCTAACTACACGCAGGAGTTCTTTTCCTACCTGAGTCGCTGCGCCCCCTAGTGGTAGCTTAACACCCACACCTAGTGCTCTTCTACCCCTGGTTTGCATATGTCTTCTACACCAGATCTCTCAGGATGTGCACATCAGAACGCCACTAAAATGTATTGTTTTTGATGGGGGACAACTCTCTACACCGCCATACCATGACTTTCAGATGTAAATATGCACTGATAATTTCCTTTAAACAAAAAAGGTCTTGCATAGAAATTCAATTTTACTGCCTTGCCAGCTTCCATGGCCCCTAGAATATCCCAGTATCTACATCTCTATGTGGCCATGTTACAGGTTTTGTGCTGCCCCTTCTCAGGGCTCCTTCATTAATTGCTCTGCTAAAGCTTTGACAGTTATGATGCAACTTTAGGCTCTTCAAGATACAACAAAGGAAGCAATTATAACCTAAAGAGCCTTCTGAGCTTTTGGTGAGACGGATGACCGATATTAGAAAATAAAGTACATTAGATATCAATCCAAACAGCTCCAGCAGCTGCTCCCAAGTGCGGCTAATAAAGTGCTCCAATACGTGATAAAAGGGATCTAAGTGACAAAAGAAAGAAAAGTGAATATGTGAGACACATTTTGGTTTATTTCCATAGCACTGCAGAGGACAACCTGCTTCTTAAATATTGTGAGAACGAACCATATATATTACACTGTCATCTAACTCTGAAATGAGTATTAATAAACTCAATTTAAAGGGGTACATGATACAGTA
This sequence comes from Anomaloglossus baeobatrachus, assembly GCF_048569485.1. Lineage (NCBI taxonomy): Eukaryota > Metazoa > Chordata > Amphibia > Anura > Aromobatidae > Anomaloglossus > Anomaloglossus baeobatrachus. Next base: position 121,095,526 of record NC_134364.1, read on the forward strand.
CCTACAAGTAGTATTCAACCCCCTGCAGATTTAGCAGGTTTGATAAGATGCAAATAAGTTAGAGCCTGCAAACTTCAAAGAGCAGGATTTATTAACAGATGCATAAATCTTACAAACCAACAAGTTATGTTGCTCAGTTAAATTTTAATAAATTTTCAACATAAAAGTGTGGGTCAATTATTATTCAACCCCTAGGTTTAATATTTTGTGGAATAACCCTTGTTTGCAATTACAGCTAATAATCGTCTTTTATAAGACCTGATCAGGCCGGCACAGGTCTCTGGAGTTATCTTGGCCCACTCCTCCATGCAGATCTTCTCCAAGTTATCTAGGTTCTTTGGGTGTCTCATGTGGACTTTAATCTTGAGCTCCTTCCACAAGTTTTCAATTGGGTTAAGGTCAGGAGACTGACTAGGCCACTGCAACACCTTGATTTTTTCCCTCTTGAACCAGGCCTTGGTTTTCTTGGCTGTGTGCTTTGGGTCGTTGTCTTGTTGGAAGATGAAATGACGACCCATCTTAAGATCCTTGATGGAGGAGCGGAGGTTCTTGGCCACAATCTCCAAGTAGGCCGTGCTATCCATTTTCCCATGGATGCGGACCAGATGGCCAGGCCCCTTGGCTGAGAAACAGCCCCACAGCATGATGCTGCCACCACCATGCTTGACTGTAGGGATGGTATTCTTGGGGTCGTATGCAGTGCCATCCAGTCTCCAAACGTCACGTGTGTGATTGGCACCAAAGATCTCAATCTTGGTCTCATCAGACCAGAGAACCTTGAACCAGTCTGTCTCAGAGTCCTCCAAGTGATCATGAGCAAACTGTAGACGAGCCTTGACATGACGCTTTGAAAGTAAAGGTACCTTACGGGCTCGTCTGGAACGGAGACCATTGCGGTGGAGTACGTTACTTATGGTATTGACTGAAACCAATGTCCCCACTGCCATGAGATCTTCCCGGAGCTCCTTCCTTGTTGTCCTTGGGTTAGCCTTGACTCTTCGGACAAGCCTGGCCTCGGCACGGGTGGAAACTTTCAAAGGCTGTCCAGGCCGTGGAAGGCTAACAGTAGTTCCATAAGCCTTCCACTTCCGGATGATGCTCCCAACAGTGGAGACAGGTAGGCCCAACTCCTTGGAAAGGGTTTTGTACCCCTTGCCAGCCTTGTGACCCTCCACGATCTTGTTTCTGATGGCCTTGGAATGCTCCTTTGTCTTTTCCCATGTTGACCATGTATGAGTGCTGTTCACAAGTTTGGGGAGGGTCTTAATTAGTCAGAAAAGGCTGGAAAAAGAGATAATTAATCCAAACATGTCAAGCTCATTGTTCTTTGTGCCTGAAATACTTCTTAATACTTTAGGGGAACCAAACAGAATTCTTGTGGTTTGAGGGGTTGAATAATAAATGACCCTCCTAATAAACTTTTCTCAATTTAAAAAAAAACAAAAAACAAATAACATTCTTTTTTGCTGCATTTCACACTTCCAGGCTGATCTACAGTCCAAATGTCACAATGCCAAGTTAATTCCGAATGTGTAAACCTGCTAAATCTGCAGGGGGTTGAATACTACTTGTAGGCACTGTATTTATAATCTATCCTTAGAGAGAATCTATCAGCAGATATGTGATAGGTAATATGAAAGCAGCATAATGTAGGGGCAGAGACATTCCAGGGATGTATCACTTACTTGGCTGTGTTTTGTTGTTCCAATAAAATAAGTGTTTTATCAGCAGGAGATTATCAATACAAGACTAGTGGTATCATGCCTCATGGTTCAATTATTCCCCCACCACTAAATAGCAACTTTCTGTCAATATGCAGTTGACATAGAGGCAAGCAAATCAGTGGGCTGTATAATCAGGGTGGGTGTCATGATCCATGCCTGGCTCAGCCGCCACTGAGCCATTGCTGGTATCTTATCTCAGAGTTACAGATCACAGGAGGGGTTATTCCCATTCTGCCTTGTTCCGGAGGACAAGCTGCTATACCCTGGCAATGCTCCTCCGGAATAGTGCCTGTAATAGTTCCTGCTCTGCCACGTGCATGCCTGGCTCCCATGAGTTAACCTGATCTGTCCTGCCTCCCTGCTGCCTAGTCCTCACGTGCATTTTATTCTGTTTGTCCATCCCTCATCTTCTGATTCCCCCGTTTCTGTCTGTTGTTGTTGTCCCACTCCTATCTGATTGTATTAGCAGCTTGTATGGTCCTAGGGTCCTGTACCCCGTCGGTGCGTAGTTCCGAGAGTACTCCACTTTACTCCAAAGGCAACCATCTCTTCTTGGTACCAGGTCACCGTTAACCCGAGTCAGGGTGTCACTTCACTTCCACCATCACACCTCTGCAGTCACTATTCAACTGACTACTCATCACAGTCTGCACCTCCCACCTGGTCAACTAGTGGACTGGATTGGCTCCACCTCTAGGCGGCCATCCGTGGTTCCACCCTAGCTAAGTATCTTTGTATGGGGTATTTTTTGGGGAAAACTGGGATTACCTGGGTTTTTGGTGTTACCGGCACTGGGGTTCTGGGTCCTTAAGGGGGTAGGCCCTGCATCCTGGTGAGGATGCAGAAACTTGTAGCACCCTGATGGGTTCAGGGGCGCTACACTTTGACTCCCTGGCCTCTGACCTGTATCCTCAGCTCTCTCTCCCTTCTGCTGTATACGTGACATCCCGGCTCCTGACCCCTGGCTATCACCTGACTACGATTTGTTTACGCCTGTGCTATTGACGAGACCTCCTGTTGCAGACCCGGATTTCTGACTTCTCTATTGCCCTCTTGTGGGTTATTTGCTAACTGCACTTTAGAGATCTCTCTCCAATCTGTCTCAGTGCCTCCACAAGCGAGCGTGACAGCGGGATTATACTGGGCTCAACATTCTGAGGTCTGCTAGATCTGCAGCAGAGAAAACACTGATTCTATCACAACACTACACACAATAAACTAAGTGATACATCCCTGGAATCCAGGTCTGTGCTTCTCATGCTGCTGTCAAATTACATAACAAAAACCTGTTAACATTTCTGGGCATTTCTGTGTATTTGGGGCTTGGAATAGATTGATGTTGGCTGAACAATTGTTCAACTGACAGCTAAATTTGTACAAGGATATCTTTAGGGAAAGTTATCAATATTACATTGGGGAGCATTCCAGAAATCCATATCAAACAGCTATTAATACATCTGATGGTGGCAAGTTGTAAACATTTAATTGAATTGCACTTCACAGCTCCATTGAATGTGTAGCTGCCGCCGACCGGTACTGCAGACCGGCTCCTATTCAACATCTCTTAGCTTGAGAAATCTCCCTCCAAGTGTCATTTGTGTTCTGTAGGGCAAATAAAGTGAAATATTGTGCACGCTGCAATTATTGATTCTACAGCTAGGTGGCAGTGTTGCATTGTCATAAACAAGCTCTTTCTTAACAGCACTCCATGTGGTCAGGAGTGGTATTGCAAGTTAAACTTAAGCCAAAAACATTACTTGAAAACTTTTCCCAATCCATGAACTCTTAATACTTTATTAACGTTCTCTGGAGATAATTTCCACTTCGCATTGCAATGACTTACCTAGAGATTTATGTCTCACGGTATAATAAATTATCAAAGTCATTTAAAGGACATACTCTCCACAGTGACACACATTTTTTAGGATTAACCATGACAGTAGTGACTTGTCTTACTGCACTATCCGGATTAGATCATGAAGGGATTTCCCATATGTACAAAAGCAGTGAAATTCTCCCTCCAGCTACATATTAATACTTAAATGAATCCATCATCGCCGCTATTCACCAACTTAATGATTTCAACTTCAATGTAGATTTCTAACCTCCTCGTCATTATGAGGAGCTAAATTTCCCAGAGGTTCGAACTAGATCCATCTCCAAAACCCTGAAGTGGGGGAAAAAAAAGAGCAGCCGGAATTACGGCTGACGAGTAAGGCTAAGGTTAATAGCTTCTGGAGAAGAGACGCGGGAGCCGCGCAGAGAGGGGCAGACTCAAGAGGCTTGATGAGAAATTAACATGAATTAGCATAAAATAATCAAATAGGGTTAGATATGCTACATTAGTAATGAAAAAACTTCAAATTCTATTAATGTAAATTACGAGTGGAGGTGAGAGGCGTACAGTAATATACAGGATGAAAGAAATGGAGAGCGCAAAATATCTCCACTGCCGGATCCAACCGTAAAGCTGCTCATATTGGTGAGCACAGTCTACAGCACCGTGGGTGAACTCCGTCGTAAAGTAATGTACTACTGTGAGGCTACATCCAGAGACGGGGGCAGATATCTCCTCACACCTCAGTCCCTGATAGATCTTAGATAGACAAGCATTTGTTTTTAGGTCTCCTGTAACAATAAGGTATTGCTTTGTTTTTCCAGAGACCAGAAGTGTAATTCCCCACTCCTCAATGGCACCTACTCTCTATCTCCCAACAGTCTCCGATCCAATTGGTCAGTCTTCAATTTGGGGAACTTTCCATGAACTCAAGTGATTGTCCTGACCTGACTTCAACGCCATCTATATCCTCAGAATACGGATATAGTTGAATATAAAAGTGGAGCAAGACGCCAAAAGATCTTTGCTTCACTAGGACTTTTGCAAGGACTTTTAAGTCACTTGACCTGAGACTATCACATACACAAGACAGACTTGTATGAGACAAAATCCCCAATATGTCATATTGGGAGAAGATACTGGTGGTCACATGAGTAATGTGTACCAGCAGGTAAAGCAGTAACTCCATAGAAGCATGAAAAAACGGGAGGAGATAGAGTATATAATGCCCAAACATGTGAAAGCTGTTACGGTTCCGTTGTGCATAAAGTTCTGTATCGTTGTGCCGTGCTCTCCTGCAGAGCTGGTATATGTTGCTTATGGTGCAGAATGTTTTGCAGGATGAATGCTCTGTGGGTTGTTTCACAGCACTGGGTGTCACGCTGGTCCTGGGAGGTGCTCTCGCAGATGCTTCATGTTCCCGATAATTGCTCTGCTTCTTTAGGAAGTGTGATTGCTAAGGACGCCACCAGTCGTATTTTCTGTTTACAGTTCTTCTGTTGGGTCCTGTGGTGCTCAGTGTTCAGATCTTGGTCTCTCGACTCCGGACTGCTGTTTACCCATCTCTGCCTGTCCCCCCCCCTGCTTCTGTTGTGACTTTCTGGCTTCTGACCTCAGGCTTCCTCCTGATCACGTCCTCGTCTGCTACCTGAATTTTGTATGTACTCTCCTAGAACCCTGACCTTCGGCTTGTATTCTGACTTTGTTTCTGTCTGCCCCCCGTGTACTGTCGTGCCCTCCTGGTTTATGATCTCGGCCTGCCTGACTACCTTTCCATCTACTGCATACTAGTAGTGTCTAGCGCTACCTTGTCGCAGTCATCACAAAAACTTATTATGTGACAAAATACAGTGGTTTAAAAGCAGTGAAACTTGGTTTGTGTATACATAAGTAATACAAGGTGACATCATATGGAATAGCACAATCCAGGACGTGACAATCCAAATATTTATACATGAATATGTATCATCCTTTTAAATTGCATGAGTGCATATGACATGTAACCACCATGGATCAAGTGAAATGCATAATAGGTACAGCATAGAATTGCACCTCCCAAAAAAATGCTAATTAACCTAACAAGAAGGGTATGCCCATACATATCATGAAAGGTGGAAAAAGTATGTTGCTATGACATCACATACCCATCTAGAAGAGTGAAAAGCAGTGCTGTCACAAAGGAACCCAACCAAAGGACCCCAGCGTACATTTCACATTTTTTTCAATCAAATAAATCAGTTTGCTTTATCAGGGGAGAGGGATAGCATTTGGTGCTCCAAGCGTAGCTGTTTTTTATGTCTGCAGGAAACAACTGAGAGTGGTTAAGTTCCACCTAGAAATCGTCCGCAAAGTGACACATGCACGTGTCAACACCCCCTCTGGGAGGGCAATCCGGTCGTCAAATAGGGAGCCACGCATGTCTGCTGGTGGGGACACATCACTCCCATGCATGCGCACATCATCCATACACAGTGACAGTGCTAGCCTGTGGAGCACCCTCCGCACACGTACACACGCGCACAGTATTGTCAGCATCAGCCCCAGATGGCAAGGCATAGGAAATACCAAGGTTGGGTATGCAGTCTTCTGAAACAGTGTTTGGGCTTCTCTGGCAAAGATGTTCACGTTTCTCTGGGAACTGTGTTCAGTCTTCTCTTGGAACCGTGTTCGGTCTTCTCTGGGAATGGTGTTCGGTCTTCTCTGGGAATGGTGTTCGGTCTTATCTGGGAACAGTGTTTCGTCTTCTCTGGGGACGGTGTTTGGTCTTCTCTGGGGACGGTGTTTGGTCTTCTCTGGGGATGGTGTTTGGTCTTCTCTGGGGACGGTGTTTAGTCTTCTCTGGGAACAATTTTTGGTCTTGTCTGGGAACATTCTTCGATCTTTTCTGGTAACTTTGCTCGTTCTTCACTGGGAATGGTGATGGGTCTTCTCTGTGAAAGGTATTACTCCAACACACATGCACACAAGACCATTCTCCTTCAAGTTCAGATGGCAACGCCTCACCTCTTTAGTTGTTCCAGCCTTTTATATTTAACAATTGAACCAGAACCCTCACCTGGACCAGCGTCTCTTCCTAACTTTTCCCTCGAGGAACCACACACTTCACTCCTTATTTCCTATTTAGTCTTCCCAACTAGTAGATGTTGATGTTTACTTGCAAATATTGTAAGATGCCAACTAAGTGTGCCTTCTGATCACCACCCCCTTACAAATGTACAGACAGTGTAAAAATACAATGTTATTTATAGCATTTTAACTTTGCAGCTCTTTTTCAAGATCTGCTAAAACTTTTCTACAATACTGTAAATTAATTGAAAGAACTTCTTACCGGTTATGTTACAGTACACACGGACCGGTCCAAGTGGCCCACTTCCATCCGAATCAATGTAATAGTAATTAGATGGGAATCCCTTGTGTCTGTAGGCCTCACAGGACTGTTTATACAAAGCTAGCAATGGAAAAATAAGAAAAGCAACATGTTAGTTTTTGGAAGAAAAGGACAAAGTATTTGCCAATTTCCACACTTTTTTTTAAATGACATCATACTTTGATATTGCTGCATAGAGAACATGAAACCATCAGTCTGGATAGTGTCTGTCCCAGGCCACCAGAGGTCTTCCTTTCATACAAAATGCCAGAAAAATGTTATCTAAGGGTGTTGCGTTCCACACTTGTGCCGCAAGGACATTTTATAACTGCTGAGGTGTCATGGAACATCTCATTGTAAAACTCCAAAATTGGATATACGAAGGAGAAATCAGTGTTTCCAAAATGCAAATTGCTAATAACGTTCCAAGGTTGAGGCCTCATCAACTATCAGTCTAGCAGGGGTCGAATCCTGGGTTCAAATCCCTGTGTTTGTGTGGGTCTCCTCCAGGTTCCCAGTTTCCTTCTACACTGCAAAGACATAATAATAGGGAATTGTGGTGTTCCCCTATAGGGACATGAGGCAATTTGCATATTTCCCAGAGGAGCATTGTGGTTTAAAGGTCTCCTCACCACTGGAATGCTGGAATGGTGTGGTGTCAGTCTCCGAAAGGAGAATAGCTTCCCCATTTAGACCCTATAGGAATAGTAATGAAAATGTCTGTAAAGCATTTCAGAATATAATGGTGCTTAAAAAAAAAATTATATATATATATATATATATATATATATATATACTGTATACAGTCATATGAAAAAGTTTGGGCACCCCTATTAATGTTAACCTTTTTTCTTTATAACAATTTGGGTTTTTGCTATTTCAGTGTCATATATCTAATAACTGATGGACTGAGTAATATTTCTGTAATGAAATGAGGTTTATTGTACTAACAGAAAATGTGCAATCCGCATTTAAACAAAATTTGACGGGTGCAAAAGTATGGGCACCTCAACATAAAAGTGACATTAATATTTTGTAGATCCTCCTTCTGCAAAAATAGCAGCCTCTAGTCACTTCCTGTAGCTTTTAAGGAGTTCCTGGATCCTGGATGAAGGTAGATTTGACCATTCCTGTTTACAAAATAACTCCAGTTCAGTTAAGTTTGATGGTCGCCGAGCATGGACAGCCCGCTTCACATCATCCCACAGATGTTCAATGATATTCAGGTCTGGGGACTGGGATGGCCATTCCAGAACATTGTAATTGTTCCTCTGCATGAATGCCTGAGTAGATTTGGAGCGGTGTTTTGGATCATTGTCTTGCTGAAATATCCATCCCCTGCGTAATTTTACTGTGGGTAGCAAGTACTTTTCTTGGAATGCCGTGTTTTTTTGCCTCCATGCATAACGCCTTTTTGTATGACCAAACAACTCAATCTTTGTTTCATCAGTCCACAGGACCTTCTTCCAAAATGTAACTGGCTTGTCCAAATGTGCTTTTGCATACCTCAGGCGACTCTGTTTGTGGCGTGCTTGCAGAAACGGCTTCTTTCGCATCACTCTCGCATACAGCTTCTCCTTGTGCAAAGTGTGCTGTATTGGTGACCGATGCACAGTGACACCATCTGCAGCAAGATGATGTTGCAGGTCTTTGGAGGTGGTCCGTGGATTGTCCTTGACTGTTCTCACCATTCTTCTTCTCTGCCTTTCTGATATTTTTCTTGGCCTGCCACTTCTGGGCTTAACAAGAACTATACCTGTGTTCTTCCATTTCCTTACTATGTTCCTCACAGTGGAAACTGACAGTTTAAATCTCTGAGACAACTTTTTGTACCTTTCCTGAACAACTATGTTGAATAATCTTTGTTTTCAGATCATTTGAGAGTTGTTTTGAGGAGCCCATGATGCACTCTTCATAGGAGATTCAAATAGGAGAACAACTTGCAAGTGGCCACCTTAAATACCTTTTCTCATGATTGCATACACCTGCCTATGAAGTTCAAAGCTCAATGAGGTTACAAAACCAATTTAGTGCTTCAGCAAGTCAGTAAAAAGTAGTTAGGAGTGTTCAAATCAAGAAATTGATAAGGGTGCCCATACTTTTGCACCTGTCAAATTTTGTTTAAATGCGGATTGCACATTTTCTGTTAGTACAATAAACCTCATTTCAATCCAGAAATATTACGGAGTCCATCAGTTATTAGATATATGAAACTGAAATAGCAAAAACCCAAATTGTTATAAAGAAAAAAGGTTAACATTAATAGGGGTGCCCAAACCTTTTCATATGACTGTATATATATATATATATGTACACACACATAAATATATATGTGCAGAAAATAGAAGAGATCCAGCAAAGAATTGGGAAATCCATGTGGCATAAAAACTTGTAAATTTATTCGTAGAAAAAATTAAAAATATGACAGAGCTGAGGACATAAAGTAAATGCAAGACAAATGCATTACGGACAATGCATTTTGGAAGTGAAAGCCGCCTTCTTCATGGTCCAAGCCAAAACAATGTCCAAGCCAAAACAATGCATCCGTCGTTTGTGCATCATGGGCAACTCACTGCCCGTGGCGCACAAAATCGTTAGGAGCCGTCACATGGACTTACCTGCCTAGCAACGTCGCTGTTGCCGGCAAACCGCCTACTTTCTAAGGGGGCGGTTCGTGCGGCGTCACAGCGGCGTCACTAAGCGGCTGCCCAATAGAAGCGGAGGGGCGGAGATGAGCGGCTGTAACATCCCGACCACCTCCTTCCTTCCTCATTGCTGGCGGCTGCAGGTAAGCTGTAGTTCGTTGTTCCCGGGGTGTCACATGTAGCGATGTGTGCTGCCTCGGAAATGGCGAACAACCTGCGTCCTCAATAATCAATGATTTTTTGAAAATGAATGACGTGTCAACGATCAACGATAAGGTGAGTATTTTTTATCGTTAACGGCCGTTCTTTGGTGTCACACGCAACGACGTCGCTAATGATGCCGGATGTGCGTCACGGAATCCGTGACCCTGGCGATATATCGTTAGATACATCGTTGTGTGTGATAGGGCCTTTAGTTCTGATATTTTTCAGCACTTATGCTTTTTTTTAAGTCACTTTCCTTTTTTCTCTTGTAGCATTAGTTGCCGTTTTTGGTACCAAATTCATCAAAATAGCTTAGGCGATTTAAAAATTTGACGCAAAGTAAAAAAGGTCTACCTTACTGTTTTTGCAACTCTTGACACACAAAGCACACATTGGCACCAAACGTTGCTAAATTTGGTTTACAATTTTGCCATACTGAAAAATACAACAAGAAGGACTTGAGTTGAGCGGAGTGGAGTTGCGCCCAGTTTTGTGACTTTTTAAAATGTCGCAATTGATGAATCAGGCTAAAACCTGTGAAATTGGTAGAATCCACTCAAAGCAAAAACAAAAAAAAAAAATCAAAAAAGGTAAGCACATATAAAATTGATTTAACAGAAAGTAGAAATAGAATAATATATTGGGTGAAAAAAATATGCAAAATACGCAAAACTATACAAAAAAATCAGGTGCAAAGGCAATGATGAATCTGGGCCTATGCAGTTTGAGTTTTTAAATCTGGTGCCAGATACTTTTTGACTAACCGTTCATAAGGTAAAAGGTAGAAGGAAACAAAATTGTAGCATTTTCGTAATTTGTCTATTGTTATTATAACAAAAACCTTTTTCCTTTGTTGTTGCTGCCTTTGAACCCAATGAACCATTATCATGGCATTTTATTCTGAAGACCCATGACGTCATCAGGAATGTCAGATTTTTTATTTTTTTATTTTTTTTTTAAGGCATTTCAAGTTATACATTAAAGGGAACCTGTCAGGTGTAATATGCAGCCAGACCCACCCACAAGCAGTCCTGGGTGTATATTGTTAATCCCTGCCTAACCGTCCCGGTATACACTAGCATAGATAAAGAGATCTGTACAAAAAGTATTTTTAAAGATCTCATATTATATGCTAATGAGTGAGGGGACTAGTCTTAAAAGTGTTACTTCCCTTGGCTAGTCGGCCCCCTTAGCATGTAAGCACGCCCCTGTGGGCTCCTGTGGGCGTGCTAACACACTAATGAATGCGCAACATCAGAAGATGGTCATGCTCACCTCTCTGCTGCCATTGTAGTCCTGGATTTCGGCTCAGTGCGCACTACATGGGTTTGCAGCCAGGACTCGTACACCCAGCTTCATAGTGAGCATGAACGAAAGTCCACGATCATGCGCACTGAGCCAAAATCCAGGAGTTGGATGCAATGACAGCAGAGAGGTGATCGTGTCTATCATCTGATGCTGCATTATCATGTTAGCAAGCCCACAGGGGCGTACTAACATGCTAAGGGGGCCGACTAGCCAAAGAAAGTAACGCCCTTGCAAATAGTCCATGGCATCAATAGCATATCATATGGGATCTTTAAAAATATTTTTTCTAAATATCCCTTTATATATTCTACTATATGCTGGGCCAGTTAGGCAGGGATTAGCAATATTGATCGAGAATTGCTCGTGGTTCCCAGTGCATATTGCACCTGAGAGGATCCCTTTAACCCCTTCAAACTCAGCCTGTTTACACCTCCCTGACAAAGCCAAATTTTACAATTCTGACCAGTGTCACTTTATGTGGAAATAACTCTGCAACAAATCAACAGATTCCGGTGATTCTGGGAATGTTTTTTCATGACACATTATATTTCATATTAGTTGTATATTTAGGTAAAATATTGTTTTGTGAAAATATAAGAATTTTAGCCAAAGTTAATTTTTTTTTTATTTTAAAACTTTTAATTTTTATGACCTTAAACCACAGTTTTGTCACAGAAAATAATAAATAAAACACATTTACCAAGTTTGCTTTACATCAGCACTATTTCTGAAACATAACTTTATTTTGTTAAACTTTTAATCCTTTTAACTTTCTATCAGCAATTTCTCATTTTTCCAACAAAATTTACAAATCCTATTTTTTTAGGGACCACATCACATTTGAAGTGACTTTGAGAGGCCGAGGTAACAGAAAACACCCCAAAGTGATACCATTTTAAAAAAAAAACTGCCCCTTAATTTGTTCAGAACCCCATTTGAGTAGTTTATTAAACCTTGAGGTGCTTCACAGGAATTAAAGCAATGTGGAATGAAAAAATGAAAACAAAAAAAATCCCATCCCATTGCTTTTGCCCTATTTTTTTCATTTTCACAAGAGTGATAGGAGAAAATGGACCATGCAATTTTGTTGTGCAATTTCTCCTAGTACGCTGATACCCAATATGTAGTGGGAAAACATCTGTTTAGGTGCACGGGATATCTCAGAAGGTAAGGAGAAGAATTTTACTTTTGAAACACAAAATTGGCCAGGATCGTTAGTGGATGCTATGTTGCGTTTGGAGAGCCCCTGATGTGCGCAAACAGTGGAACCCCCCCATGTGACCCCACTTTGGAAAGTACACTTGTCAAGGAATTTATCTAGATGTGTGCTGAGCATCTTAAACCCCCAGGTGCTTCACAGAATTTTATGACATTGAGCTGTAGATATAAAAAAAAGTTCCCTCAAAAATGTTATTTTAGCCATAAATGTTTAATTTTGAGTCGTGCAACAGGAGAAAATGCACAATTCAATTCGTTATGTCATTTCTGTTGAGTACGCCGATAGAGAGGAGTTGGTGGAGGAGAAAAAAGAGAGGACTGAGGCATCCTCTCCCTCACTATCAGTGTCGGAGGCCACTTCGGAGTATACCTCCGCAGCCGAATATACTCTTTGGAAAGAGCAGACATTTACATTTTTCACAGGGAGAATATGTGGGTGTCTGTAGTGTTTTCACATGTATTCTGTAATAAAAATGTATTATGATTTGTTTGGTTTAAACTTTATTGAGTAGAATAAACTTTACTGCATTAGAAGAAAAAAATGAAACGGAGAACAATAAATAGAAAAAGAAGTGTAGAAAAAAAAAAAGAAAAAAAACCCTGAAAATTAATAGAAGAAAAGCACAGAATAGAAAAATAGAAAACGAGAAAGTGAGAAGTAAAAACAGTATATAAAAGCAATTACTGAGCGCCCGCAGCTAACCTGCACCAATTGGAATTATATGTTAATACACAAATCACTGTAGTACAAGCTAATTACTACAATATATTTTATACAGTATATATAAATTCTGTTGTTCCTATATCTATCTAACCCTATCATGTAATTTTCTTTTTTGCTAGTAAAAAAAGTGACGTTGAGCACAGATTGTACTGATCAGCCCTCAGCTCACACACATGGAAATGCTGCAAGAGGGAGAAGTAACAGAACAAAAATAGTTCTGTCCAAAAAAATGAGCATGACAAAATGCACACAGCAAAATGCACACCGCAAAATGCACACAGCAAAATGCACACAGCAAAATGCACACAGCAAAATGGTGCATAAAAAAAAAGCTGCATTCCTAAATGGGTGGAGGAGAGGTGGAATTTTTAAGATTCTCGAAAATGTACAGCAGCAGCACAGAGGAGTAAAGCAGCAGCACTGGAGCATAGCAGCCGCAGCACAGCAGCAGAAATACAAGGCCCAGCAAGTAAGCGGCAGCACAGGGGTTATATACAACTGCCCTGCACTTTGATTTGGATTGGAATGAGATGTCCTGCATGGTAACAGTATTTTAAGTATAATAGTTTGGCTGTGATTGGTTGGCCTGCGCAGACCGACCACTTGCTGCGATTGCGGCAGGTGGGGCCACGAATGTTAGGATGCTAAAACTGCTATGATTGGCCGGTCACATTTGATGGCAACAGGTAGGACTACCGCCATGACACTGGGGTCCTCATAATGATCATAAAAAAGCACCAATCAGCACTTCAAACCAATGTAATAAAGCATTTTCATTGGTGTGAAGTGTTTTACTGCTTCAATTGTCCAGTTGCATTTTATCAGCCAATCGCAGAGACCGCCAATGTGCGGGGCAGCGACAACCCCAATGGGCATTGAGGCAAGATGGCCTGTTGACAGGGAAAGCAGCCACCTTCACCCAATCACCATTTATTTGGATACAGTGATAGTTCTCCTACAGGGCGTTCCGGTTTGTCCACTTGCGGGAAGTCACTTCAGAATAGAACGCACCTCTACATTCCAAAGTCAAGAAGGGGTTAATTAATACAGCAATAGTTATACCCTCAGAATCTCAGTCATTGAGGGTTTAGAATGCTGACGATGCTAATATGCTGTAAAATCAGTGTGCAGATGATTATTTCATGAGTAGCAGTAATTAATGTCACCAGTTGTTCAACAAACACTTGAGAATGTGCTAAATGTCTTCAAGGACTTTGCAGCCTACGAGCTGTATTTTTAATGTAACGCATCTTATGGCTTTTAGTGGAATATCATGAGTAACAATTAATTATTTACCAGTGCGATCAGGCAGCAAAAAGTAATTTTCACATCCTCCTAAACATCATGCACTGCTCAATGAGTCTGTCTAAAACAGTGGTCTAGTTAATAATACTGTGTATGGTATCTCAGATACAAGAGCTGACACCTCTTATGCTTATATAGTGACATCTAATGGCCAACATTTCTGAGAAAAATTTAAAAATACTGAGTGGCAACAAATGGTGCATTGTTAGAGTACCACAAAAATATTTGGATTAAATTATTGTTAAAAAACAAAATCAAAGACTTAAAGAGCACCAATCTCCAGGATTTTCCTATATAACCTAAAGCCAGTACTATACTGGCACTATCAGGCTGATTCTATACATACAGTGCTATACTGGCACTATCAGACTGATTCTATACATACAGTGTTATACTGGCACTATCAGGCTGATTCTATACATACAGTGCTATACCGGCACTATCAGGCTGATACTATACATACAGTGCTATACTGGCACTATCAGACTGATTCTATACATACAGTGTTATACTGGCACTATCAGGCTGATTCTATACATACAGTGCTATACTGGCTCTATCAGGCTGATTCTATACATACAGTGCTATACTGGCACTATCAGGCTGATTCTATACATACAGTGCTATACTGGCATTATCAGGCTGATTCTATACATACAGTGCTATACTGGCACTATCAGGCTGAATCTATACATACAGTGCTATACTGGCACTATCAGGCTGATTCTATACATACAGTGCTAAACTGGCACTATCAGACTGATTCTATACATACAGTGCTATACTGGCACTATCAGACTGATTCTATACATACAGTGCTATACTGGCACTATCAGGCTGAATCTATACATACAGTGCTATACTGGCACTATCAGGCTGAATCTTTACATACCTGTAGTTGTCAGCTCGGATGTAAAGGTTTTGAAACACAAGCAAGTAAAGTTTGTAAAATGAGCAGCTTTTTGATTGACTGCAGCTGCTAATAGCTGGGGTGGGATTGCATAGTTATCCTCTTCCCCTGTTATTTATGCCAATTCTATTACAGAGACGATTTACTTTGTGACTAAAAGGACCTGTGCCAATGTCATACCCATGTGACCAGAAGGAGCAGGGACTCAGCCAACATAGCTGATACCAGGAAGCAACATTTTTCTGTTGACTGAGGCCCCGCCCCTTCTGGTCATATGGGTATGACATCAGCACAGGTCCTTTTAGTCACTTAGTAAAGCGATTCTATAATAGAACTAGCTGTACTACCCGGCTTCGCATGGGTTAATAACTGCTGTTAACAAAATAGAATGTATTAACAAAAATGTATTCTGCACACAAAAACGACAAAACAAATAGATATAAGGCTATGTGCGCACGTAGCGTTCTGTCCCTGCAGAAATTTCTGCAGCGATTTGAACAGCACACGTGCGTTTCAAATCGCTGCAGAAAGAGTCCGTAATGAAAGAAAAAAAGCCGATTCCATGCGCTCTGAGTGCAGCCCCTCCCATAGACAGAGCGGGGGATGCATGCAGAGCGCAGGAGAGAAGTGACATGTCACTTCTTAGAACGCGCGCTTCGGGCAGCAGCCGAAGTGCTGCGTTCTAATACGCCACGTGCGCACGGCCCCTGCATAATCTTCATAGATTGTGCTGGGGATGCAGGACGCATGCAGTTACGCTGCGGTGCAGATCGCAGCGTAACTGCATGCAAATACACAATGTGCGCACATAGCCTAAATGTAATTATAATGTCTGTCTCCCCCTCTGTATATATCTCTCTGTCTCTCTCTTTCTTTGTCTGTCTGTCTCTTTTCCTGTCTGTCTCTAACTGTCTCTGTCTCTTTCTCCGTCTGTCTCAATCTCTTTCCCTGTCTGTCTATCTATCTCTTTCCATGTCTGTCTATCTATCTCTGTCACTTTTTCTGTCTGTCTCTTTCCCTCTGTCTCAGCTTTATATATTAGATTAACATTCCTGGGATAGAATTTATAAATAGAATGTATTAACGCCCGGGATAGTAACTGTCTCTCTGTTTCTCTCCCATTCTCTGTCTGTCTCCCCCTCTGTATATATCTCTCCATCTCTTTGTCTGTCTGTCTATTTCCCTGTCTGTCTCTGACTGTCTCTGTCTCTTTCTCCGTCTGTCTCAATCTCTTTCCCTGTCTATCTATCTCTGTCACTTTCCCTGCCTGTCTCTTTCCCTGTCTGTCTCTTTCCCTCTCTTTCCCTGTCTGTCTCTTTCCCTCTTTCCCTCTGTCTCTTTCCCTGTGTCTGTCTCTTTGTCTGTCTCTTTACCTGTCTTTGTCTGTCTCTTACCCTGTCTCTCTTTCCCTCTCTTTCCCTGTCTGTCTGTTTCCCTGTGTCTGTCTCTTTGTCTGTCTCTTTACCTGTCTTTGTCTGTCTCTTACCCTGTCTCTCTTTCCCTCTCTTTCCCTGTCTGTCTGTTTCCCTGTGTCTGTCTCTGTCTCTTTGTCTGTGTCTGTCTCTTTACCTGTCTGTGTCTGTCTCTTAACCTGTCTGTGTCTGTCTCTTTCCCTGGCTGCATCGTGACACGCCAACATTCCATATAAGGGCATGGCTGCGCATTCTTCTGAAGTTCTGGCTGCACTGTGGCTCAAAGCTCCATTCGCTTTAATGGAGGCAGGTTTTTTGGTGAATAACTGTAAAGCGCGGGGTTAAATTTCCCCTCAAAACATAGCCTATGACGCTCCCGGGGTTCAGACGTGTGAGTGTGCAAAATTTTGTGGCTGTAGCTGCGACGGTGCAGATGCCAATCCCGGACATACACACACACACACACACACACACACACACACACACACACACATTCAGCTTTATATATTAGATTAGCATAAATAACAAGGGGAAGGGATAACTATGAATACCCGCCCCAGCTATCAGCTGCTCCTGCTGATGTCACTCAACAAGCTGCTGATTTTACAAAATATACTTGCTTGTGTTTCAAAACCTATACATTTGAGCTGACAACAAGACAGCTGACAAGCTGACCTGATAGTGTCAGTATAGCACTGGCATAAGAGTATACAGTATAGGAAAATCCTGGTGATTGGTGCAATTTAAGAGAACTGAGTGACACAAAATGACCTGTCAACAAAAGAAAAAACGTTAACTGAATTCTTGAAATATGACCAGTGTCAATTTATGAACTAATAACTCTTGAACGCTTCAACTAATCACAGTGATTATTAGATTGGTTTTTTTTTAATGACGCGTTGTATTTTATGATACTTGTAAATTTAGGTTGACACTTTTTGTGTTTCTCTTTGTGAAAATAAAATTTTTGAAAAAGTTTCTATTATTATTATACAATATCTTTAAACTTGTTAGTACTGTAGTACAAAATAATGAAAAAATAACATTTCCCACATGTCTGCTTTACATCTGCATCATTTCTCAAACTTCATTTTATTTTGTTGGGATGTTAGAAAGCTTAAAAGTTTAGCATCAATTTTCTTATTTTTTCAAGAAATTTACAAAACATTTTTCCTTAACAATCTAGACAGATTTAAATGTAATTTAAGGCGCCTTAATACTGGAAAATCCCCAAGTGGACACCATTTTAAAAATGGCATCCCTCAAATACCTAAAAACGTCTCAGGACATTTTGTAATCTTCAGGTGCTACACAGGATATAATGCAATAATATAATGGAATAAGAAAAGTAATCATTTATAATCTAAAATGTTGCTTTAGCCCCAATGTTTTCATTTTTGCAAGGGATAGAATGAAAAAATGGAAAACATAATTCGGTACTCAGTTTATTCTGAGTGCACTAATACCCCCATGTGGTCAGAAACCTCTCTTTGGACAATGAAAGGAGCCTCATTTGAATTCTGGAACACAAATTTAGCTGAAATAGGTTGCATACACCAAGTCACATTTGCAGGGTCCCTAAGGTACCTAAACAGCAGAAACCCCCACAAGTAACCCCAATTTCGGAAACTAGACCAATCAAAGAATTCCTCTAGGAGTATGTTCAGCATTTTGAACCCATAGGTGCTTCACATAAATTTTTAAAATGTGGATGTGAAAATGAAAACCACCACTCTGCGGTGATTGCCGTTTTCGTTCTACCTAGCCCAGTATGGATGACGTGTCCTATGTCATCCACACAGGATGGTATTGTGATCCTGCGCAAGTGCACTTTGATCTGCCTTGCTCAGGACAGATCAAAGTATTGTAGTGCGTATGCGTGGACGGTCCTTAACCTTTCCTCGCACCTGAGCATTACAGTATGCTGAGCAGGGCAGATCAAAGTGCGCCTGCGCAGGACCGCAATGCCGCCTGTGTGGATGATATAGGACACTTTATCTACGGTATACTGTGCTGGGTAGAAGGAGGACAGTGATCGCTGCAGAGAGGAGGCACCAGACCGGAGAGCAGCGATATCCATCACACCGGATCACCCCCTAGGTGAGTATAATAAAAGTGATTTTTAAGTTCTGCAGAGCGGCATGGGCACTTATAGCCATCATTTTGGAATCCTGTGTATAAGGGCTCACTGGTGGTGACCACAATTTATAGTCGCCAAATCTGGTGACAGGTTTGAAACAAAAACACAATGTTGGAGCCACTAGCACTAGCCAAAGCACCATAAACACTACAGGCAACAGCCTTCTGGGTAGTTGTTCCACCTTGCCTCTGCAAGTGGATTAGTGGGAATGAAGCTAAGAACATTATGAAATATTTTGCACATAACTTATTTCAGTCTGAACAGTATGATGTTACCTCTGACAGCAACACTGTCAGTTTCATTGACACAGAATGGTCTACCTGATCATATGTGACTAAGAGGGATAACTTTGGACTATTTTTCTTTTTGTTTTTTTTACTCAAAAAGCAAAATCTGTCAGTTTGCAGTGTTATATTGACTGTTGAATACTAAGGGGGACTTTGCACGTTGCGATATCGCTACTGCGATATCGTCGGGGTCAAATAGAAAGTGACGCACATCTGGCGCCAGTAACGATGTCGCAATGTGTAAAGCCTAGAAGCACCGATAAATGATCGCAAAAGCGTCGTAAATCGGCGATCTGTGTAGCATCGGTCATTTCCATAATGTCAGGTCGACCGCTGTTACGATGTTGTGCCTCGTTCCTGCAGCAGCACACATCACTGTGTGTGTGAAGCCGCAGGAGCATGGAACATCTCCTTACCTGCCTCCACCGGCTATGCGGAAGGAAGGAGGTGGGCGTCATGTTTACGTCCCGCTCATCTCCGCCCCTCCGCTTCTATTGGCCGTCTGCCGTGTGACGTTGCTATGACGCCGCACGACCCGCCCCCTTAGGAAGGAGGCGGGTCACCGGCCAGAGCGACGTCGCAGTGCAGGTAAGTGCGTGTGAAGCTGCTGTAGCGATAATGTTCGCTACGGCAGCTATCACAAGATATCGCATATGCAACGGGGGCGGGTACTATCGCGCTCGGCATCGCTATCATCAGCTAGCGATGTCGCAGCGTGCAAAGTACCCCTAAGGGTTTATCATTAGTTTCAGGTCATTTTTACAATACAAAAGCTTTGCTTGTTTTAAAGAGCTTGGAAAGGGCTAGATACATTTCTAAGATAACTGAGAATGTTTTAAAATGATATTCGGCAAATCAAATTTTGGGGAAAAATAGGTTGAACATGACAAATTTGAATTTCAAAATATTTAGTTATCTCCAAAATACTGTACATAGATTTTCTATCAGAGGCAGTTTAATCAGGAATGATTGTTTCTGCATCAAAATATAGCAAAAATACATGTGATTTTACAATAAATCATCAACTTTTTCTGATTAAATTTCCTCTTATCAGCTAAGTTATTCTATTAGGGTTTGCAGCACCTGTAAAGTGTCGTTCTTCATATTTATACCTACATTCAAAAATTTTGCATCACAATATTTTTTTTATATTTAGATTAACATAAAAAAATAAAGGTGTTCAAGGATGGATGTACCCTTAAAACAATTATTTTTCTATACCTCACTGTCACGGCCGTCTCTTTGTATTTTGAAACTAGTGACAGGATCACAACTAGAGACGCTCATTGTCATCTGAGACTCTACATATTAAATGTGTTTTCTTTATTTGGGTGTGGCAAGGGTTAATATCAGTTTTCCTTGCCAGCAGTTTCTGAAACCTGGTCAGGTGTTTCCGATTTGGGACCACTGCCAGTCCCTTTATATACCCTCTGCTTCCAGCCCAGGGTGCCGGTAATTCTTTTTGCCTTTTGGATTCTGGGCCTGGAGGTGGAAGGAGCTGCTGGAGTCCTTGCTGTTGGTAGCGGTGTAGGCTGTAGTACTGGTGCCTGACAGCAGCCTAGTTTTTGTAGTTAATCTGTTGTTGTTTTCCCCATGTCTGATTTACCTTCCCTTGGTGTGCTGTTTTCATCCATCAGTTGGACTAGTTATCCTCACCTTCCAACTCACTATTCAGGGCTTACTGCAGGGTCTCACAGGGCTTCAGGTTCCTGCTCGGCGACAGGTAAGGAACCTGTATAGGGACTGGCTACGATTGCAGGATACAGCAGTGGCTAAGTGGAGGAGGTGTCCATTTTCCTCTCACTAGCATCAGGGCCCACCATTGTTAATGTGTCTCCGGTCTATCCCTTGTTTGTCTTGGGAAAACTCCTGTCTGTTGTGTGTTGTACCTTACATCAGACCTTCCCTAAAGGCCGCTTTACACGCTACGAAATTGCTAAAGCAATGTCGTTGGGGTCACAGAATTTGTGACGCACATCCGGCCGCGTTAGCGATGTCGTTGTATGTGACACCTATGAGCGATTTTGAATCATCGCAAAAACATGCAAAATCGCTAATCGGTGACATGCCCCCCTATTCCCAATTATCATTGCTGCTGCAGGTACGATGTTGTTCCTCGCTCCTGCGGCAGCACACATCGCTATGTGTGACACTGCAGGAAGGAGGAACCTCTCCTTACCTGCCGCCGGCCCCAATGCGGAAGGAAGGAGGTGGGCGGGATCTTCTGCCCGCTCATCTCCGCCCCTCCACTTCTATTGGGCGGCCGCTTAGAGACGTCGCTGTGACGCCGAACAAACCGCCCCCTTAGAAAGGAGGCGGTTCGCTTGCCACAGCGACGTCACTAGGCAGGTAAGTAGTGTGATGGGTCCGCGCGATTGTGTGCGCCACGGGCAGCAATTTGCCTGTGATGCACAAACGATGGGGGCGGGTACGCACGCTAGCGATCTCGCAGTGTGTAAAGCGGCCTTAAGTCCATGTCATGGCACTCACAGCACTGCTTAAAATTAAAGTTTCTAATGAGCCAAGGGCTCAGTCAGAAGTTATTGAAACAGAAAAACTTGATTTACACCCAAGTAATGACAGAAGCAATCCGCATTATTGAAATGTTCATTACTTCATACTTATCAGAATCCTGTTTGACACAAAGTGGGGTGATGATCCTTTGCAATAACAGGTTTATTAATGTTTCTAATCACACTTATAATTAATAGCTGAATAGTTCTTCGGCTGTAATGTCACACCCCGCGGCTGCTGCACTTTTAGCACCTGCAGCCTCCCGATGTTCTCAGAGCCTCCTTTCCTCCCAACAGTTATAATTGGCTCACACATACATCCAGTTTGCGTATTTGTGTAAGAATTACTGGAGAGTCACTCTCCGATGTGAGGAGTGTGGAATCAGATCTCTATATTTATGCTTTGTGAGAGTCACAGTTAATTTATAGCGTTCCTGAAAGTAATCAGTTCTAGAATGAAGCATTGCCGCGGTTTTCTGGAGGCGCCACAGAAACATAATTAGTGTCTGATGAAAGTTATAGCTGCCTTATTAATGGGAGAAATGCCGGGAAATGGAGGATTTATGTACTATGGATTATCTGGTATACATCCTTGTGACTGCCTATCTCTGTAATACATTGTCATAATACATGAACACCTAATAAGCGCTATACACGGAGTATTAATAAATGCATTCTAATCAAATATCATGGAGCATCATTATGACTGAAAAGAGGAACAGGACATTATGAAGACTCAAACATATATGGAAAGGAAGGAAGGACTAAGAAATGAAGGAAGAAAGGAAGGAAGGAAGGAAGAAAAGAAGAAAGGACTAACAAATGAATGAAGGAAGGAAGGAAGAAAGGAAGGAAGGACTAAGGAAGGAAGGAAGGAAGGAAAGAAGGAAGGACTAAGAAATGAAGGAAGGAAGGACAAAGGAAGGAAGGAAGGAAGGAAAGACTAATAAATAAAGGAAGAAAGGAAAGACTAAGGAAGGAAGGAAGGAAGGACAAAGGAAGGGAGTAAGGAAGAAAGGACTAAGAAATGAAGGAAGGAAGGACCAAAAAATGAAGGAAGTAAGGAAGGAAGGAAGGACTAAGAAATAAAGGAAGGAAGGAAGGAAAGACTAAGAAAGGAAGGAAGGACTAAGGAAGGAAGGAAAGAAAGACTAAAAGGAAGGAATGAAGGACTGAGTAAGAAAGGAAGGAAGGAAGGCAAGGCTAAGGAAGGAAGGAAGGAAAGACTAAGAAATTAAGGAAGGAAGGAAGGACAAAGGAAGGAAGGAAGAAAGAAAGGACTAAGAAATGACGGAAGGAAGGACTAAGAAATTAGGGAAGGAAGGAAGGAAGGAAAGAGTAAGAAATGAAGGAAGGAAGGAAGGAAAGACTAAGAATGATAGGAAGGAAGGAAAGAAGCCCACAGGGAAGTTAATCCTTGTTACCACAGGAAAATATTGTAGAAATCAAAACATTAGAGTGAGGCTACATTCACATGACCGTTCCGTTTTTGCGGTCCGCAAAACATGGTCCGTTTCTTTCACGGATGCATCAGTGTGGCATCCGTGTGACATCCGTTCCGTTCCGTATATGGGCCATGTGTCATCCGTGTGCCTTCCTTTTTTTTGCGGACCACAAAACACGGAAGCAGCTAGATAGATATAGATAGATAGAGGGATAGATAGAGAGACAGAGAGAGGGATAAATAGAGGGATGAATGAATGAATGAATGAATGAATGAATGAATGAATATAGGGATAGAGGGATAGATAGACGGATAGCTAGAGGGATAGATAGATAATAGATGAGAAAGACATATAATGTCCCACTTCCAGCATTACCAGCATTTTGTAATCTTGCACCCTTTGGTACCTTTCATGTGGCACTAAAGGGTGCTTAGGCTTGTATTTAGCAAAAAAAAAAAATCTAAAAAAAAAACCGACGTGGGGTCCCCCCTATTTTTTGTAGGCAGCTCGGGTAAAGCAGATAGCTGCAGCCTGCAGACCACAGCTGGCAGCTTCACCTTGGCTGGTAATGCATAACAGAGGGCACCCCACGCTGTTATTTTAAATTAAATAATTTATAACAAAAAACGTGGGGTGCCCCCCGAATTGGATCACCAGCCAAGGTAAAGTAGACAGCTGTGGTCTGGTATTCTCAGACTATGGCGGTCCGCTGTTCTCGGACCCTCCGTAACCTAAGAATAGCAGGCCGTAGCCACCCCAGAAGTGGCGCATCCATTAGATGTGCCAATCCTGGAGCTTCACCATGGCTCATCCCGATGCCCTGGTGAGGTGGCAAATGGGGTAATATATGGGGTTGATACCAGATGTGTAATGTCACCTGGCATTAAGCCCTGGGGTTACTGATGTCACGCCGTCTATCAGACATTCGACATCAGTAACCCAGTCAGTATTTAAAAAAAAAAAAAACAGACGAGAAATAAATTTTTATTTGAAAAAAAACTCCCCAACACATTCCCTTTTTCACCAATTTATTGAAAATCAAAAACAAATCCGGGTCCGGCATAATCCAATTAGGGTGTTCCCACGATGGTCCATACTCAATGTCCCAGTCAATGAAGAACAGAATTTTCCCCATTAGCTGGGAGAGCAATGCAGTGACCTGAGCTAACATCAATAGGTCAACCCAGGTCACTGCAGGGGATGATGAGCGCTGACTTCAGGAGTTTAGCGAGGTTTATTACCTGTGGTGATGAAAGCCGCTGCACTCCCGACATTAGTGCTGGTCACTGACTTCTATGCCCGCCGTGTTCTCAGATCAACTCTCACTAGTGGCCCGTAACGTCACTGCTAGTCACAGTCTCAGACCGCCTGTGAGAGGTGATGTTAGAATGCGGCTGTCAGTGATGAGCGCTGACGTCAGGAGTGCAGGACTTCATCACCACAGGTAATAAACTTTACTAACCTCCTTACGGCAACGCTGTGATGGGATCGCTGCCGGCTCACTGCAGCAACCAGTTTTGATTAACCCTTCATGATTTAGGACATACCGATACGTCCCCGGTCATAAAGAGATTAAAAAGATAGAGTCAGTTTAAAGGTGAGCATTTAGATTATTTAAAGTAATGAAAGGCCTCCATATGATAAGAGGTTGGAAAAGTTGGATTTGTTTAGCTTAGAAAAAAAACGTCTCAGAGGATATCTCATTTATATGTATAAATACACGTGTGGTCAATATAAAGGACTGGCACATGACTTATTCCTTCCAAAGACAGTGCTAAGGACCAGGGGCACTCACTGCGAGTGGAAGAAAAGCGATTCCAACAGCTAAATAGGAAAGGGTTCTTTACAGTTAGAGCAGTCAGACTGTGGAATGCCGACCACAAGAGGTAGTAATGTCAGACACTATAACAGCTTTTAAAAAAAAGCTGGATGATTTCCTCAGTACACAACATTGTTAGGTATAAATGAGTTAATAACAAAATGTAGAATTGGTTGAGAAAGGATGAACTAGATGGACTTGAGTCTTTTTTCAACCTATGTAACTATGTAAGAAATAAAAAAATTGTTTAAAAGAACAGAGAGTCCTCAGTGGTTGATACCTTTTAATGGCTAACTGAAAAGATGGTAATAATTGCAAGCTTTCGAGACTACTCAGGTCTCTTCATCAGGCATGGTATAACACAAAATCTGAAGAGTCACGTATTTATACACAACAGGACTTAGAATAGTGCAGTAAAAAAAAAAAAAAAAAAAAAAAAAAAAAAAAGAACAAGTTATATGAAACAGAACTATCTCTATGGCAGGGGGACAAGCTGTTCTAGCCATAAATACTGCTGCAGTTCAGTGTGAAAGTTTTATTGACAATAAAACTTTCACACTGAACTGCAGCAGTATTTATGGCTAGAACAGCTTGTCCCCCTGCCATAGAGATAGTTCTGTTTCATATAACTTGTTCTTTTTTTTTTTTTTTTTTTTTTTTTTTTTTTTTTTTACTGCACTATTCTAAGTCCTGTTGTGTATAAATACGTGACTCTTCAGATTTTGTGTTATACCATGCCTGATGAAGAGACCTGAGTAGTCTCGAAAGCTTGCAATTATTACCATCTTTTCAGTTAGCCATTAAAAGGTATCAACCACTGAGGACTCTCTGTTCTTTTAAACAATTTTTTTATCTCTACTGGCTAACACGGTACAAAGATATATTTTACTTGTATGTAAGAAATAGTAATTCAGGAGTGTACATATCTCAATAGCAAATGTAAGAAAAAAATCAGGCTAGCAAAATTAGCTACTGAAACAAAAATCACCAAAGACATTAAACCCCCCCACAGTTTACAAATACATCAATGCCAATAGGAAAATAAGGGATGATATCGGGCCCATAAAAAATGATAACGTGACAATTATAGAGGATGAAGAAAAGGTTGAGATATTAAACAGGCACTTTTTATCAGTGTTCACCAAGGAACTGACAGTTTCATTAATCATTCCACAAAGCAAAAACTAAAGTCCCACATAATATTACTAATTTAACACAAGAAGAAGTACGCCTCAGGCCAGATTGCATTCATCCATGGATATTGAAGGAATTATGCTCAGTAATTGACAGACCACTGTATCTCATCTTCTTAGACTCGCTTGTAACAGGGTTGGTGCCTCAGGATTGGAAAATGGCTGACAAGGTACTGATATTTAAGAAAGGTAAGAGGGTGGATCCAGGCAACTACCATCCAGTAAGCCTGACATCAGTGGTCTACAAGGTTTTTGAGGATATTTTAAGAGATGACATGCAAAGATATATTAGAAAGAATAATATAATTACTGATAACCAACATGGATTCATGAAAGATAAGTCGTGTCTAACCAATCTGTTGGGGTTCTATGAGGGGATAAGTGCAAATCTGGATATTGGTAATGCAGCTGATGTGATTTATTTGGACTGTGCAAAGACATTTGATGCGAAGAACATAACAGTCTTGTAATGAAGCTCCAGAAGCAGGAACTAGGGGAAACTATGTGCAACTGGGTAAGGAATTGGCTAAAAGATAGGAAACAAAGAGTGGTCATAAATGGAACATTCTCTAAATGGGCTATAGTCAGCAGTGGGGTGCCGCAGGGATCTGTGCTAGGACCAATTCTTCTTAATCTCTTTATTAATGACCTTGTGGATGGGATTGATAGTAAAGTGTCAGTCTTTGCTGATGACACCAAACTATGTAGGATATTAAAAACTGACCTTGATAGTACAATATTACAAAAAGATCTGGATAAGATGTCAGAATGGGCAGACACTTGGCAAATGAGATTTAATGTTGATAAATGTAAAGTAATGCACCTAGGATGGAGTAATCCTATAGCTGCGTATACATTAAATGGAAGTAAACTCGGGACTACAGAACAGGAGAAGGACTTGGGTATTCTCATTACAAATAAGCTGAGCAGCAGCACTCAATGTCAGGCAGCAGCTGCTAAAGCAAACATGAGCAAAAAGAGAAAAAGAAATATAGGAAGGCAATAACAGAAACGGAACAATGTGTAAGAAAGAAGAAACGCATAAAAGTAAAAAGTAGGAAGTAAATATAACATTAAAAAACCCTAAGGGAGGAAAGAAAAAAATTAAGGGAAGAAACACTTGGAAGAAAGGAAAGATGGATAGGACCAATGTATGTAAAGCGCTGTGGAATTAATAGCGCTATATAAATAAATAAATTATTATTATTATTATTATTATTATTTAAAATTATGGAAGGAATGAAAGAAAGCTGAAAAGGAGCTCATATGAAGGTATGGGAAATGGAAAAAAGGAAGGAGATGTGATTGAAGATATGAGTATCTAATAGTTTAGTTTTTCTTATGAGATAACGTTGATATTTTTGAGCTCAGTTCCTTCTGAAATCATAACGAAACTTCATTGTCTTATTCTGTATAATCGCCATCAAGAGTCTAAGGAAAATGCTGCCCCCGTGATTAACCCAACCTCCTCATTAAGTCATGCTTAGTCCTAAATAACACAATGTAGTCCAGACTAAAGGCCGCTTTACACGCTACGATTTATCTGACGATCTCTTAAACACGCCCAGATCGTAGTTACGATTTGCCGAGATCGCACATAGGTTGTTTTGTAGCGGTCACACGTAACGATCTCACAAACGACGCAACAGCGATCAGCGATATATTGTTTGACCAAGGCGGTCGTTTGGATGTTGTTCGTTGTTGGCAGGGTGTCAAACGTACCAATATGTCTGCTGCGATCCAAACGACGAACAATATTTTGAAACTGAACGACGTGTCAACGATCAATGATTTTCAACCTATTTGCGATGGTTCGGAGTCACACGTAGGTGTCACACGCAACGACGTCGCTAACGATGCCGGATGTGCGTCACGGAATCCGTGACCCCGACGACATATCGTCAGATAAATCATAGCGTGTAACGCCGCCTTTAAAATGAGGAAATTAACCTCATTTTCTATGTTCTGCAGGCAGAATTTCTGGGAAGGGCTCATATATATGTTTTTCTCATCCTATGTAGCTACAGAAAATATTTACACACATTTACTGTTAACAAACCAAGTACAAGTCACAATCCGTTTTCTCGGAGGCCTGTGATAGAACAGATGGGGAGTAATGATAGCCAATAGTTCCATAATCCACACTGGCTCTGGTCCCTATATATGGAGGCTACTTACAGCTATGGCAAGTGGCGTCCACGTAGCCGCTGTCCCCGCAGTCGCAGTGAAATGTGCTCCACGTCTGAGAACATTCTCCTCCATGCTCGCAGTGATTTGGCAGGCATCTATTGGAAACAAGAAGTCCACAGAGTCTGATTAGTGTCACCGTGCAGCCGAGTATCTGGATGTAACAATGACTTCCACATGATGCGGACAGTAATTAGCTGTGGAGAGACTGACACAGATCTGAGCAAATCAATATTTCAGATGTAGATACTCCGGAAACTGATGAACCAGATACACGGAATTACTAAACAAAAGTCACCCGACAAAAGAACCACTTCAGACTCAATAACAAATGGGCCTCGTCTCATTCCAGAAACGTCAAACCTCAGCGAGAAATGGATGAAACTTGCTGGATGGTTTTATGAACATTCGAATGGGAAATACTTGAATACATACGTTGCAATTACCGTATTTTTCGTTTTATAAGATGCATCGGATTGTAAGACGCACCCTAAATTTAGAGATAATGAGGTTTGTTTTATACTCCGGTGTTGTCTTACCAGAGGGGTGGCAGCAGCAATGGTGGAGCGGAGTCAGGGGTGGTGGTGGTGGTGGGGTCTGTGCTGGCAGCGGTCGGGCTGTGCTGGCAGCGGAAGCAGTGTTGGCTGTATGGAGCAGGCTGGTGTGGCGGGTGTCCTAGATGCTGTGTCAGAAGTGCGGGCTTCAAAGAAATGGTGCCCAAAGTGGTGTGTGCACAGATTGAGCTCTCAGCTCAATGACAAGAGCTTGAACCGAGAACTCCATCTGTGCAGCGCCAAATCCGGGTGCCATCATTTGAAGCCAGAGCATCTGGGACACCCGCCACACTGCCCTGTTCCACACAACCACCGCAGCCCGCAGAGATAAACAGACAGCGAGCTAGCTGCCCGTACAGACAGCCAGCACAGCCGGCCGCCAGCACAGCCAGCTGCCCACACAGAGAGACAGCCGGCCACTTGCACAGAGAAGCAGCCGGCTGCCCACTGCACAGAGAGTCAGCCAGCCAGCTGCCTGCACAGCTAGCCGCCCACACAGAGAGGCGGCCGGCTGCCTGCACAGAGAGCCACCCGCACAGACAGCCGGCCGCACAGAGAGGCAGCCGCCTGCCCGCATACACAGCCGCTCGCGTAGAGTGCCTTCCGGTAAGCTGTATGTGGATTTTAAGGCGCCCTCCTCATCTTTCTCCCAAATTTTTGGGAGGAAAAGTGCGTCTTATAATCCAAAAATACGGTAGTTTGTACAATTTGACACACTTTCTACCTCTACCTCTCTTACATCTAATGTTTAACCAATACATATTACCAAACATCTACACCCACTACAGCTATGCCCTAAATTAAGATGACAACAGGGTTCCTTTTAGGAACTACTTTACCCTATAACAGTCCCATTAATCTAAATAATTAGGCACTCATATAGATATAAGGTAGTAGGAAATGTATTTGCAATTTTAAACTGATTGTACAACGTTTCGGTCATTGATTCTGTCCTTCATCAGGTACATGGATGGTTCTTGCAGACAGTTATGGAATTAGATGTGATAAAGTGCTATAGGAGAAACACAGATAGCTTCACTGATAAGAATGCTTGTATACAGGTATCCTGGGCTTCTCCTATAGTGCTTTATCCCATCCTGATTCATGATTCACTACAATAACAATCTGATACCTGATGAAGGTCGGAGTCAATGACTGAAACGCTGTATGTTTAGTTTTGGATTGCAAAACAATTTTCTACTAATTCAGATCTATATGAGTGTCTAGTTCTTTGGGTTTAAAGTAGACACGGACTGGG
Organism: Anomaloglossus baeobatrachus; assembly: GCF_048569485.1. Taxonomy (NCBI): domain Eukaryota; kingdom Metazoa; phylum Chordata; class Amphibia; order Anura; family Aromobatidae; genus Anomaloglossus; species Anomaloglossus baeobatrachus. The sequence continues at coordinate 121,125,576 of NC_134364.1, forward strand.
CCACTGGTAGTGCACCATTCCATTTGGAGAGCTGTGGTTTAAAAAGAAACTATGACCTGTCCTATCCACCATGAATGAGAGGTCTTATTGCCCCATCCACATTTTCTTGATTCCACAGACCATATTCCTATACAGGTTGGGAACTAGACCAACCTAAACAGCTTCTGGGCCACCATGAAAAATGTATACTAGTTTCTCCACCTACAATGTGGGCAACGCAAGCCAAAATGAATTGGCCTTTGTATAATCTAAATTTTCTATAAAAACGTAAATGAGAATGAAAGGGTTCAGGGTAGGAATTACTGACATCAATGAGCTCCAACTATGTCAAGTAATATAAGGCATTAAACAGAAGAGCCTAAAAAGCTGAATGTGGAGTAAAAAATGGGGCAATTAGCATTACTCAACATCTGTAGGTTTTCATGTCCTTAGGCTCCGTAGGTTCCATTCATCATTCGTGCTTTCTTAAAGGGGTCATCCACTACTTGGACAGTCCCTTCTCAATTGCTAGAATTCCCTTTCGGTACCAGTGTCATTCCAGTGATGACAACACTAGGTTTCTTGTGTAATGTGGTTAGTTATTGACACCCAAAAGAAGTGAAAGCTGCTGCTGCTCTCGGACTACTTCTGAATATCCGTGACGACCAAAGAAAGTGAGTGTGAAGTGGCTGCTGATTGGTTAAAGGGATCACATAGCGTTAGCGCTAATGTCATCACTGCTGGAATGACAAAGGCACCATAAGTGAGGCTGGCCGATTATATTTTAGAAGGAGAATGTAGGGTTTGCCAAGGGTTGTCCAAGTAGTGGAAAAACCCTTCAAGTCATTTTTTTTTACTTGTGGTGTTTACTAATTTGGTGCCACAGTCTTCAAAATTGAAAAGTCGGTTGAAAAAATTTGGTTGCAAAATTTGGTTGCAAAATTTGGTCTGTAACCTGCTTTGCAACTTTTTAGTGCATAAAGTCGCATGTCCTGGTAAAATGGAGCGATTTCGTGCAAAGAATATACGACATATTTAAATTCCGTTCATGAGAAAACTGTACATTTGTGCAAAAATTACTCAACTTTTTGAAATTGACAAATTAGCCATTTGGAAAACAAAATCCTTGGCCAGGGCAAAAAGATATAATAACTTTAAAAGGACAATTAGGACAAACAAATGCTACACAAAAAAACTCAGAAATTGAATAATTGGGTTTCATATCTCTATAAATTCAGATATTAGCTTTATGTTTCGGATTAAACATCAGACGTAGATTTAGGTAAACAATTGGTGAAATGCTGAAAAGTCCGATACTAGATGTCCTGCACCTATAAGTGTGACTCATAAAGCAGAAAAAAATTGTGCAGTCATCTTTCTTCTCGTTTTATTATAAGATAAGGTTTATTTTTTTTCCAGTTCAATTAATTAAATTTATCAAAATTGATTTAAAGGTAGATGTAATTTTGTTCCTCTAGAATCTCACAGAAATTGTCCGTCTGTCAACATTTATTCAATTCCGTATCTATTCAGTTGCAAATGTGCACAGATTGCTCAGAGGATCACAGAAGATGACATTGTACATTGTGAATGTCTATTTATATTTTCTAATTCCTTGGAAATGACTTGAAGAAGCCAAATAATGGATCATCAACACAACTAAATGTCTGGACATAACTATATTACGTAAAGAAGGATGGTTATGTATAGAGCATTACACCTTTTAACATGACCGATCGCTGGACATGACTCCGGAAGATCTGATCAACTGGCCTTACCTTGCCCGTCTGACCACCACCCCACCCACTTCTCGAGTTCTTACCTAACATAAGCATAAAGACTGCGTGACATTGGATATAAAAGGCCACAGCAGCCCCGTTTATTAAATAATAACATCAAACAATAAATAACATTTTAATACCCATATCCATGAATCGAACCCGATAGGAGGAGGGGTAAATGAAGGTTCCCAAAAAACGATGGATTGCAACATTAGCTCCACCACCTGCCACGCCAGCTCGAGGGCACCTATCCGAATGTTGCCCAACTAATGTGAGGCTGAGTCTCAACCTAGCAAGGACCAATGTTAAACCAAATAATTCCACCACCAGGGGTAACCCGTTCCTGCACTGGGTTCCACCCCGCTCTTTTTTGCAAACCCCCACATCCAAATACCCCCTCCTTTCCTCCGCTCCTGCAACAAAGACTACTCGCATCCTTTTCTCCACGTTGGCTAACCAAAACTGCAACAGAGCGAGCGAGGTGCTGAACTGAAGTAAAGTGCTGAATTTAAGATAAGTGCATAGTTTCAACACAATTACATAGTGGTGATAACTGTAATTGTTGAATTTCATTAGGGAATTGTGTGTCTGTTTGTGATTCTGTGAAAAGGGAAAAAAAAAAAAAAAAAAAGTTAGTCTTGTGATTTAATTAGTAGGATTAGTCACACCTGTTTCTAGAAGCTTCCAGCAGCTTCTGATAGTCATTGTACATCTATATAAACCAGCCAGTACTAGCAAGGTGCTGAACTGAAGTAAAGTGCTGAATTTAAGATAAGTGCATAGTTTCAACACAATTACATAGTGGTGATAACTGTAATTGTTGAATTTCATTAGGGAATTGTGTGTCTGCTTGTGATTCTGTGAAAAGGGAAAAAAAAAAAAAAGTTAGTCTTGTGATTTAATTAGTAGGATTAGTCACACCTGTTTCTAGAAGCTTCCAGCAGCTTCTGATACTCATTGTACATCTATATAAACCAGCCAGTACTAGCGAGGGGGCTGAGCGAGCGAGGTGCTGAACTGAAGTAAAGTGCTGAATTTAAGATAAGTGCATAGTTTCAACACAATTACATAGTGGTGATAACTGTAATTGTTGAATTTCATTAGGGAATTGTGTGTCTGTTTGTGATTCTGTGAAAAGGGAAAAAAAAAAAAAAAAAAGTTAGTCTTGTGATTTAATTAGTAGGATTAGTCACACCTGTTTCTAGAAGCTTCCAGCAGCTTCTGATAGTCATTGTACATCTATATAAACCAGCCAGTACTAGCAAGGTGCTGAACTGAAGTAAAGTGCTGAATTTAAGATAAGTGCATAGTTTCAACACAATTACATAGTGGTGATAACTGTAATTGTTGAATTTCATTAGGGAATTGTGTGTCTGCTTGTGATTCTGTGAAAAGGGAAAAAAAAAAAAAAGTTAGTCTTGTGATTTAATTAGTAGGATTAGTCACACCTGTTTCTAGAAGCTTCCAGCAGCTTCTGATACTCATTGTACATCTATATAAACCAGCCAGTACTAGCGAGGGGGCTGAGCGAGCGAGGTGCTGAACTGAAGTAAAGTGCTGAATTTAAGATAAGTGCATAGTTTCAACACAATTACATAGTGGTGATAACTGTAATTGTTGAATTTCATTAGGGAATTGTGTGTCTGTTTGTGATTCTGTGAAAAGGGAAAAAAAAAAAAAAAAAAGTTAGTCTTGTGATTTAATTAGTAGGATTAGTCACACCTGTTTCTAGAAGCTTCCAGCAGCTTCTGATAGTCATTGTACATCTATATAAACCAGCCAGTACTAGCGAGGTGCTGAGCGAGCGAGGTGCTGAACTGAAGTAAAGTGCTGAATTTAAGATAAGTGCATAGTTTCAACACAATTACATAGTGGTGATAACTGTAATTGTTGAATTTCATTAGGGAATTGTGTGTCTGTTTGTGATTCTGTGAAAAGGGAAAAAAAAAAAAAAAGTTAGTCTTGTGATTTAATTAGTAGGATTAGTCACACCTGTTTCTAGAAGCTTCCAGCAGCTTCTGATAGTCATTGTACATCTATATAAACCAGCCAGTACTAGTGAGGTGCTGAGCGAGCGAGGTGCTGAACTGAAGTAAAGTGCTGAATTTAAGATAAGTGCATAGTTTCAACACAATTACATAGTTTGACACAAGAACATAGTTTGAATTTATCCTTATACGTTTCCCATTGGGTTTCTTTCGTTTTTTCTCTTTGTTTTTCTACTTTACTGTTGATCCCCATTTGATAGGTGCTCCATGGACAATGCTACCAGGTGTGTATCTTGTCAGATGTATGCATGCCTTGAGCAGCCGTTCGAGGGTGAATATGTCTGCACTCGATGCAAGCATGTTGCGTATTTCGAAGCCAAGGTAACTGATCTAAATAAGCAGCTTGCAACACTAAGGGGCATTGCAAACCTGGAGAGGAGTTTAGAGCTCACTGAGCTTTCTCTGGCTGGGGCCAGTGATATGGAGGAGGGTGGAAGTGGGGAAGATCAGGACCCAGAGGTAGGTAGCTGGGTAACAGTTAGAAGAAGAGGTAGGGGGAAAAGTGTCAGGGAGCCTAGTCCTGACCTGGCACAACCTGGTAAATATGCCTGTTTGGCTGATATTAGGAATGAAGGCCCTGGACTAGGGTCACTACAGCAGGATGTTGCTTCTAGCAACCAGGAAAACAACTGCTGTAGGAAGGAGGGAAATAGGAGTGCAGCAAAGCCCAGACAGATGTTGGTGGTAGGGGACTCTATAATTAGGCGGACAGACAGGGTCATCTGTCGCCGAGACCGTGAATGCCGAACAGTGTGTTGTCTGCCGGGTGCTCGGGTTCGGCATATTGTGGATCGGATAGACAGATTGCTGGGTGGGGCTGGGGAAAACCCAGCGGTCATGGTGCACATTGGTACTAATGACAAAGTTAGAGGCAGGTGGAAGGTCCTTAAAAATGATTACAGGGAACTAGGAGAGAAGCTGAAGTCCAGGACCTCCAAGGTGGTGTTTTCAGAAATACTACCGGTGCCACGAGCGTCACTAGAAAGACAGCGGGAGCTTAGGGAGATAAATATGTGGCTTAGAAATTGGTGCAGGAAGGAAGGGTTCGGGTTCATGGAGAACTGGGCCGACTTCTCAGTCGGCTACAGGCTCTACAGTAGGGACGGGCTGCACCTCAATGGGGAAGGTGCAGCTGTGCTGGGGGAGAAAATGGTCAGACGGATGGAGGAGCTTTTAAACTAGGATCGGGGGGAGGGAGGGTAGTGGAGCAAATAAGGGGAGAGATAGAGCAGATAGAGACAGGGAGACGGTAGGGGTCAATGAAGGATTAGGGGGGGATGGGACATACAAGGAACATAGGGAGGCTAGGAGTAATAAAGGTGTTAATAGGATTAAATGTCTACTGGCAAATGCAAGAAGTCTTGCAAACAAAATGAATGAATTGGAGACTCTTATGTCAACCATGGATTATGATGTGGTGGGCATTACGGAAACCTGGCTGGATGAAAGCCATGACTGGGTGACAAACATACAGGGTTATAGTACATTTAGGAAGGACAGGAAAGGCCAAAAAGGTGGTGGGGTGTGTATATTTATCAAATCTAACCTAAAACCTGTGTTGTATGATGACATTGAAGGGAAAAGCAACAATGTAGAGTCAGTATGGGTAAATGTACATGGGGAGGGGAATAATGGAAAAATGCTAATTGGAGTTTGCTATAAGCCTCCTAACATACCTGAACAAATAGAGGGTGAAATGCTGGAACAAATTGAAAAGGCAGCTAATAATAATAATCGGGTTCTTATTATGGGGGATTTCAACTATCCAGACATACAGTGGGACATAGAATCTTCTGGTTCTGCTAAAAGCTGTAAGTTCTTATCTACCATTCAAGACCATTTCCTCTCTCAGATGGTAGGTGAACCGACCAGGGGAGATAATTTGCTAGATCTGGTCCTGTCAAATAGACCGGATACAATTTCAGATCTACAGGTCCGGGAGCACTTGGGCACCAGCGATCATAATATGGTAAGCTTCAACATAATATTCAATAGAACATTTCAAAGGGGGAATGCTAAAACCTGGAATTTTAGGAAAGCTGATTTCAACAAATTAAGGGAAGAGCTTAAATGTGTAGATTGGGACAGAGTCATGGTAACTGGGGATAGTGAACATAAATGGGGCAAGTTTAAGGATATACTACTAGAGTCCTGTAAAAAACGTATACCCTCTGGTAATAAAATGTCCAGGAATAAAAAGAAGCCACTATGGATAAATAAGACTGTACAAAGTATAATAAAACAAAAACAAAGGGCGTTTAAAATCTTAAAGGCTGAGAATACAGAAATAGCATTGCAGGAGTATAAAGATATCAATAGGCAATGCAAAAAAGAAATCAAACAAGCAAAACTAGCTACTGAAACAAAAATCGCCAATGACAATAAAATAAATCCCAAAATCTTTTATAAATACATTAATGCCAAAAGGAAAACAAAGGATAGTATCGGACCCTTAAAATATAATAACAAGTTAGTTATAGAGGACAAACAAAAGACTGAGATATTAAATAGGCATTTCTCATCTGTATTCACCAAGGAACTGACTGTACCAGGGATCATTCAACAAGTGAAAAATCAAAGTCCACCACCCGATATAATTAATTTAACACAAGATGAAGTACGCCTACGTCTGAGTAAATTAAACATTGACAAATCCCCAGGGCCAGATGGCATTCATCCACGAATATTGAGGGAATTGAGCTCCGTAATCGACAGACCGCTGTATCTCATCTTTTTAGACTCACTTGTAACAGGGTTGGTGCCTCAGGATTGGAGGATTGCTGATGTGGTACCGATATTTAAGAAAGGTAAGAGGGTAGATCCAGGCAACTACCGTCCAGTAAGCCTGACATCAGTAGTATGCAAAGTTTTTGAGGGCATTTTAAGGGATGACATGCAAAAATATATTGCAGAAAATAATATGATAACTGACAAACAGCATGGATTCATGAAAGATAAGTCGTGTCTAACCAACCTGTTGGGGTTCTATGAGGGGGTAAGTGCAAACCTGGATATTGGTAATGCAGCTGATGTGATTTATTTGGACTTTGCAAAGGCATTTGATACTGTAGCACATAATAGCCTTATACTAAAGCTCCAGAAGCAAGGACTAGGGGACACAATATGCAACTGGGTAAGGAATTGGCTAAAAGATAGGAAACAAAGAGTAGTCATAAATGGTACATTCTCTAAATGGGCTATAGTCAGCAGTGGGGTGCCGCAGGGATCTGTGCTTGGACCGATTCTTTTTACTCTCTTTATTAATGACCTTGTGGATGGGATTGATAGTACAGTGTCAGTCTTTGCCGATGACACCAAACTATGTAGGATATTAAAAACTGACCTGGATAGTACAATATTACAAAAAGATCTGGAAAAGATGTCAGAATGGGCAGATACTTGGCAAATGAGATTTAATGTTGATAAATGTAAAGTAATGCACCTAGGACGGAGTAATCCTATAGCTGCGTATACATTAAATGGAAGTAAACTCGGGACTACAGAACAGGAGAAGGACTTGGGTATTCTCATTACAAATAAGCTGAGCAGCAGCACTCAATGTCAAGCAGCAGCTGCTAAAGCAAACAAGATTTTAGGGTGTATAAAAAGAGAGATTAGATCCCGTGATCCCAACGTATTGTTACCCCTCTATAAATCACTTGTAAGGCCACATCTGGAATACGGGATCCAGTTTTGGGCTCCACATTTTAAAAAGGACATTCAGAAGTTAGAGTCAGTTCAAAGGCGGGCAACTAGACTGTTACAAGGAATGGAAGGCCTCCCATATGATGGCAGATTGAAAAAGTTAGATATGTTTAGCTTAGAAAAAAGACGTCTCAGAGGAGATCTCATTTATATGTATAAATACATGTGTGGTCAATATAAAGGACTGGCACATGACTTATTTCTTCCGAAAACAATACTAAGGACCAGGGGGCACTCACTGCGAGTGGAAGAAAAGCGATTTCGACACCTAAATAGGAAAGGGTTCTTTACAGTTAGAGCGGTCAGACTGTGGAATGCCCTACCACAAGAGGTAGTAATGGCAGATACTATAACAGCTTTTAAAAAAGGGCTGGATGATTTCCTCAGTACACAAAACATTGTTGGTTATAAATGACTTAGTGACTAAATGTAGAACTGGTGGAGGAAGGTTGAACTAGATGGACCTAGGTCTTTTTTCAACCTAAGTAACTATGTAACTATGTAACAGGGCAGGAATGATTCTGGACGCCTTCCAGGGAGGAATGACCAAACACACCCCCCCCCCCCCGGGACCTGACCTTTATACTGCCCTAAAAACACCACCTCCTACTCAATCACAACACCCCAAATCCCAACTGGACCTACAGCTCCACCCTACACTTTTCCCACACAGAAATGCACACTGAAATAAGCCTCTTATCTGAATCTAAGGCCTACCATCCCTCCTCAGTCATGCTGCCCTCCCTTGATCCCCTTTGGGTCAGCAGTCTGGGCTGTCTCTTTATCACAATAAATTCCTGCTACGCTCCATACCTTACAAAGAACAATACAATTTTCAACATGACCAGACCAGTGGATACTATGAGAATTACATTATACACCATGTAATGAACTCTATTCTAACACATTAGATTTCAAAATTAATAAAAGAAAGACAGACAAAGGAAAGACTCATGAATGTTAGAGAGAAAAGACAGAGAGGAAAGGGTTCTAGAAAGAAAAAAAAAAGTAATAGAGGTCAAAGGAAGAAGAAAATAAATAAATAAAATAATTATAATAATAATAATAACGATGAAAGACAAGGAGAAAACAATTGAAAAAAAGAAGTAGAAAGAAAAAAAAGTTAAAGAGATGTAGAGAAGAGCATGACAAAAAAAGGGCATAAAATGGAAGGCAAAATAAGTAAAAGTACAAAAAAGAAAAAGAAAAGGAGACTACCTTAAAAAAATGAAAAAAAAAAAACAGAAAAGAATAAAGATGAAGAAGGAAGGACAACGTAAGTGAAAGATTATGAAATGGGAAAAGAAAAAAAAGAAGATATATGTAAGGGGAAAAAAAGTGCTAAAGAAAACCGTAAAAGAAAAAACAAAGGTGATAATGTAGAAGGAAAGAATAAAAATAGGGGAAAGAAAGCAGAAATGGTAAACGGGAAGAATAGATTGGGATAAAATAAGGATTAAGTATGAATAATAAGGATGAATAAGGAAGAAGAACAAAATAACAGTGATACATGAGTGAAGAATTGGGATGAGTAAGAAAAGGAAGAAGGAAAAGAAAGGGAAGAGGAAGAAGGAAAGGGAAAGTGTAAAAAGGAAAGGGAAGAGAAAAATGGTAAATAAATAAGATGGATAACTACTTCTAACTATTTTATAAATATTATATAAGTTTATGAGTGGCTGCCTGGGTACACACAGATATACCTGGATTGTTATTAATGAGAATGGGAGTTACCTGTCCTTAATGCCACACATATCAATCTCCAGATCAGTGAAGTTTCCCAAGGCTCCGCGCTGCACTGAGATCAGGTCCTTGGGCTGATTATCAATAAATATGAGCCTCATGCATCCTTGGAATGAAGAAATAGGATTTGTACAGGAGGAATCTACCGGCGGATCTGGACAGCCTGTTCAGTGAGAGAATAAAGATCAGCATCTAATCACATTTATATTTTATGAGAATTTTGGGGAGTGACCCCAAGATCTTCATATTCCACATATCTCCTTTATTACATAAATCTTGTAATAAAACTCTCAGGTTATGAGATAAAGAACATCCACACGGAAGAAGGAGAAATGAGGAAGTTTCCTAGAATTTTCATCATCTGCAGTCTGTCTCATTGATTTATTCAGTTTAGTAGAAAAGTGAAGACAACAGACTGGAAAGAGTTAAAGTGAATGACAAGATGTATTAAAACGTCAGAAATTTCATTAAGTAATATTGTAAATGTCTGTCCATCCATCTGTTTACCCCTACCGCAACGGAACATCTCACCTCCAAAGTAATACTGGTGTCCTGTGGAGATCTGTACGGGGAGGATGGCATGGACGGAAGAAGCTGCCCCGTTATCCAGCGTCAGAGAAATGCGATGTCTTCTCGCATTGATGGTAATTGAGTGCCACAAGCCATCATTTAAACCACTGCCTAGAAAATGAATCATAGGTTATTCCTGAAGCCTTTTTAGCACGGAGTAAACTACACAAAATAAAAGTAAAGCCAGAAGATCAAATGTCGGAATATGTTTCACTTTGTCCACGAGTCTTTTGATTTTCTCCAATGCTCCACATGCATTGACTGCCTATTGCTTCTCTTATATCTTATATTCTCGAATATTACAAAAATCAGATTTCACCAAAATGTGGAATTTTGTTCTAAAAAGATTTCGCACGGATTCAGCCAGTGGCCTCTTTTTCAACCATAAAAGGCAATCAAACTATAAAAAACAATATTTCTACTCAACTTTCCGCTCACCTCTCTAGCTCTTCCAGTCCTTAACTTCCCCCGTCCGATACTCACCATTTCTTCAGACTGCTGTTTGGGTTGAAGTCCAGCAGTTGCCATGACCTATGGCCAGAGCTTGCGCCAAGCTCTCATCAGACCCAAAAAATATGAGTCAGCATGTGAGGTTTAAAGGATCAATGCAAGCGGCAGTAAAATGAAGATGCGTCGAGGAATGGACGGGTGATGGTGAGGGGAGGAGTACCCAGACAGGTGAGTGGTAAGATGGGTATAAGATTTTTTTTATATTTTTTTTTTTTTTTTTAAATCTTACATTTATAGAATAATAAGGAACATTAAATTTGCAGAGAGAATCTTCTCTGTGATTCAAATTTTCATGGAAAAGCCACAAGATTAAGAGAATTCAAATTGTCTAGTTCACTAATCTCTTCTAATTGTTATTTTCACAACCAATGAACCTTTACCTTATAATAATACACAATTTATTATGACAAACGGGGCAATCCTGCCATTAAAGTGGGTTTAAAGTGCAAAATTTCTCTTTATGGATAAAGCTAAGTTGGTGTAGGAGATATATAGACCATGCAGTGTCTCCCCGGCAATTTAAATATGGTAATACCGTCTTCAGAGTGAAAGAGAACAGGAACTTTTTTGCCAACTATTGGGGATAGCAATACAAATACTCATTAATGGTCCTACCACATGTGTTAGGATGAGGCGCCAAACCAGAAGCTCCATTTTCAGACACACGTTATATGGTATTTTCCCTTCATCATTGCAAAGCAGGATATTTGATTTGGCTAGGTTAGAGACCTCTGACAGGGGGTCTATAAGAAAATAAATTCCTTGTGGATCATCCTAAGTCAGTGTGGCACCCCTGAGGCTTCAGTCGCCACAGGGTATTGCAGCTGACTTAAAGTGCAGTACTCATCCTGGGTAAGGAAGAGGTTAACCGCTGGTCTTCACTTACACAACACACACAGCTCTGGTGCTTTCCCACTGGAACTGGGCTAGATGTGGTCACCATCACAACGGGACTTCCCCAGCACTAGTAAGTCATCAGGAAGGTGGGGACAGCATGAGGGAAGTTAGAGAACACGCAGACTTTTACCTCAGAATAGTCTGGGACACAGAACAACATGGCCACTGTGGAGAGTGCTTTAGACCTTCTACAGTTAGGACCAGCCCAACTGGAAGAAGCAGGAGATGACCAGTGGAGCTGTGGGACACAGGCGTAAAAACGGTCGCTGAGAGGAGAGCTCCCTTGAGACTGGCGCAGTTCAAGGTACGGAGCCCTAGAGTTGCATATACTTCAGGTTGTGCCACCAGAATGCACTGGAAAGGGGGATTTTATGTCCCTCTGGCCACCACAAGATCTTGGAGCACAGTAGCAACATAGAGCCAGGAGTCATGATCACAGTCAGGCCCCAAACGGACTCACGCTGCCTGCAGACGGAACGGGAACTTTAACAACGAACAGGGGCCCCCAACCACTTCTGGTCACGGGGATCCACACAGAAAGCGCAAGAAAAGAAGGGTTCACACTCCACAACACTAGCGGTGACCTCCGAATTATCCGGGATCGGCTGGAGCCCATCACAGCAGAGACCAGCACTCTAAGGGTGACAACTGGACAGTGAGTAAAAACCTTGAACCGCAACTACTGAGTCCTCCCTTCATTGCCAGCACTGTCACCTCGTGCTCCGATGCCCACAGTCACTACTACCACCATCATTCTCCCTGGGGACCAGCTCCACCTGTGGGGAGCTGAACCATCCTGGCTGCAACACCAACCGCCCCACAGGCCAGCACCCGCAGCGGCGGCTAATCCCTGGTCGCACACCACAGGTGGTGTCACGAGGCAACTATAATTCCCAGCATCCTCATCATCCCACCATCCTTCTCCATCATCCAAATTTCCCTTCTTGTGGACACCTCGGGGTCACAAAACCAGGCAAGGGCCACCCGTGACAACCCTGTGACCCTCCACCAGCCTGGTGACGAGTATTCCCCAAGACCCTGTTGGGTGTTCCATCAGCATCAAGAGACTTATAGGTCATGCAATGCTCCTCTGGGAAGTTAAATAAGTAAATAGCTCTTTGGTTGAAGAGACAAACCAGGAACTGCATTTTAAGACACATGTTTTGGGGAGTTTGTCTTTCATCAGTGCAAAGCAGTAGGCTTGATTTGACTGGGTTAATGACCTCTGACTAGTGGTCTATGGGGGTCAATAAGGCCTATGGAGGTCAATGGTCTCAACATTCCAGCCTTTGACTTTAGCACACAATTTCACATTTTTTCATGACTCCTCCTGACTCCTAAGACTCCTCCTTACTTTACTCTTTGATGTTTTGACATTTTTTTATGATTACTGTCTCTAGTGGTTTGGAATTCTACAATTTCACTGTTTTTACTGTAAAAACCTTTTCCTCAATTAGTGTGTTCAAGGATATCTACAGGCTATACATCTAATAAAGAATACTTTATAGTAAAAAAACAGTCAAATTGTGGAATACTAAACTACTGGAGATAGTAAAGTCAAATTAATGTCAGAACATTTGAGACTAAATTAAGGTAAAGGGTGAATTTTCACACCTCAATGAGAAAAATGTCAAAGCCAGAGGCTGCTACAATATTGAAGCCATACTGTAACTAGGGATGAGCAAACCCCCGTGGTTTGCTGAGCTAAGCAAGGGGTGTGCTCGTGAACCTTTATCCGAGCTTTAACTTTAACTCCGATAACCTCCTGACTACACCCCCGCGATACCTGGTAGCGCTGGTTTTACAGGGGTGTCATCAGGAGGTCATTCAAGTTCATTAGATACTCCAATGACCTCCTGACATCACTGCAAAGACACTGCTGGATACTCACCTGTCTCTGGCGATGCTATCCTCGGTGATGCGGTTGCTTCTGGGTCCGCGACTACTACCTCTGCTATGGTAATGTCTAAATCCCAGTGGCTAGAAGAACCTTTGCTGATGTCATATCCACGTAACCAGAAGTAGCAGGGCTTCTGCCAACATGGTTGATACGAGGAAGCAACATTACTTTTCTAAGTCCATGTGGGCATGGAGTTGATTATAATAGAAGCGGGTGTCTGGGGGTAAGACCTCCACATGGGGAAAGCAGGGGAGTGAATCCCCCCTTGCATGATTATAGTGGATGAGAGGAAACATCACCATGCCCACCAACGAAGCCGGTCACGCCCACTAACCAAGCCTGTCACGTTCAAGGCCCTTCTAGCCACTGGGATTTACCACAACTCATCTGCTATATCTGACAATCACAGCAAGCAGCCATAGAGCATGACTGCCCGCTGTGAGCTTCAGGCCGTGACTGAAGTGAGCCACGCGATCAGCCTGTGACATCACTCAGATTAGCTGTGGTCACAGCTGGAGTCATCCACCTGTGACCGCAAATCACCTGAGGGACATCACCACTGATAGCGCAGCTCTCTTCAGTCGTAGTCTGAACCTTACAGTGGGTAGTCATGCTCTATGGCCACTCGCTGTGATTGTCAGATGTAGCAGTGCTGGAAGCATCGTGAGACTGGTGAATCGGTAAGTATGAAGCTCCTGCTCCAACCCCTTTGTGCCGGATTCCAAATATATTTTTGGAAACGCATTGTATGTGGGAAAACTGAACCAAACGCCAACTTTCAATTGTAATTCTTGTGTTTGCTGATTCCCGAACCAACGAGCTCAGGCTCGTAGTGAACCTGAGTTTGGCGAGCCTTTATCGAACAGGTTCGCTCATCTCTAATTGTAACAGTGGCTATGGAGAGACTAAAGCTTTCACATTAAGCATTGAATTAGTTCTTACTGAAGGTTAGAGTACTAGAGATCAAAGTTTCCTTAACCGCTTGAGGATCATTCAATGATAAAATACCATGGAGCAGTTTCCTTTTCTAGGGAATCAATCAGCAGGTTTTTGCTATGTAATCTGAGAGCCACATGATATAGGGGATAAGTCTGATTTCGGTGATGTATCACTTACTAGGTGTGTTGCTTCTTTAATGAAATCAGTGTATTATCAGCAGGAGGTTATCACTACAGGACTAGGTATCTCGTGCCTCTTAGTCAATTCCTGCATCATGCTGCTCTCGGATTACATAGCAAGAACCTGATGACAGATTCTGTTTAAAGGGAACCTGTCACAAGTTTTGATGCCTATAAGCTACGACCACCACCAACACCGGGCTCTTATATACATAATTCTAACATGCTGTATATAAGAGCCCAGGCCGTTGTGTAGAATGTAAAAATCACTTTATAACACTCACCTAAACGGTTGCTGCGATGGAGTTGGGTCATTTGGGCGTCTTCGTTCTCCGGTGCCGGCGCCTCCTCTTTCGGCCATCTTTGTCGTCCTTCTTCTGAAGCCGGGGTGTATGATGCATCCTACGTCATCCACACTTGCTGGCAATGCGGTCCTGCGCAGGCACACTTTGATCTGCCCTGAACAAGGCAGATCAAAATATTGCAGTGCGCTAGCGCGGGACCGGCGAGTGTGTATGACGTAGGATGCATCATGCACCCAGGCTTTAGAAGGAGGACAAAGATGGCCAAAAGAGGAAGCACTGGAGAAAGGAGACACCCATATGGCCCAACTCCACCGCAGCGAACATTTAGGTGAGTATTATAAAGTGATTTTTACGTTCTACACAACGGCCTGAGCTCCTATATACAGCATGTTAGAATGCTGTATATAGGAGCCCGGTGGTGGTGGCCGCAGCTTATAGGCCCCAAATCTGGTGACCGGTTCCCTTTAACTTTTCAGTGATTGAATATGTAATGTATAGTGATTGTCCTAAACTCTATGTAACCCCAAACAGTACTACTGTTTAGCCTGCTGTATATGGACATTAAAAAAAACAAAATGATCAGTGGTTATTCATCATGTCAAACGGAAGAATATGGTACTTTGTGTTACAGAAGCATAAAAGAATATGACAGTTAAAAGTGAAGATGTATTTTAATACACGCATTAGATCAACCTGAAGGAAACTTTTCATAAGTAATAAAACTTAGGGTGTCATAGGGTAGAAGTTTCTCCAGCTCATAAACTTTACAAACATAATCCCAATGATTCATCTTGAAGACATTACCTGTACTTATGGACTGGATGTTCACCATCTCCTTCTGAATCATTAGTAGTAATTTTCCTGAAAACAGCTGAAGGATAAGAATACCGGAATCTCCAGAAAGTTTGGTAGAAAGCAGGAGCCCATCACTATTCCACGTGCGGAACTGGACACTGACGGAGAGGTCGTCCATTTGTACCAAGCCCGGTAATAACAAGAAACTGGTGCTGGAGCTTAGGAAGGTCACAGGAACAACGTGGGGCTCAGAGCAGGAAAATGTTATGTTACCCTAGAAAATGCAAAAAATGGACAACGTTAGGAAAAATACAACAACCTGAAGCCCAAGATGGCATCTAATAATGGACTGACGGAAGAATTCTTCATGAAAAGGGTAACTGAATGTGGTACAGGCATTTAACAAAGTCAAATCCTCAGCAAACATAAGTATTATTTTTTACTGAAACCGGATCTGTCTCCAGGTTTTTGCCACCTTATCTGAGAAGAGCAAAATGTAGAGACAGAAACCCTGATTACAGTGATGTATCACTTGCTGTCATTGTAACGCCCCTGGACTATCAGGTCGTCATAGGGTATTGCACAGTCTGCCCTCCCGTGCAGTATCCACCTCCTTCTTGGTTATGGGTCCTATATGGTGTTGCCTACATCAGCTAATCAAAATCCTAGGAACACTCTAGACCACACCCACCAATCACACCAGTGGACGGCTTGAGTGGAATAGTCGCCCACCTGGGAGGGTTGGAGGTCAGGAGTGTCAGGAGAAGCGAGTTGTAGTTTGGAAGTGAAGGTGAGAGGAGGTCAGGAGCAGGGCTCCTAGGAAGCTATCTAAGTGGCAGACGGTGGTCTGGGCCTAGAGAAGCTGGACCCCCAGTAACAGGGGATTGTGGCAAGGGGCACGGAACTGTCGAGGAGGACAGCCGGCGGCCTTGCACCATCACCGGGCTGGGACCAGGGCACGAAGGGCTATGTGGACCCTAGATCAGGGAGTAGTTTCAGGCAACCTGACAATTTACCCAACGAGAACGGAGCCTTCAAGATCCACTCTCCACTCACTCCAAATTCGGGGTACTAGCGCAATGACGGGGATAGGACTTTCCACTGAAAACGGTCCAGAAAATCCCAAGCATGAATCCTGAAAGCAAGCTCCCACACTTAGCCATAGTGTGGAGCGGGACCCGGCAAGTTCCATACTACCGGGACCAACAGAGAAGTAAACTTAGTGCCAGGAGGCAGGTCACAGATCACCAGGCAGCACCATTGGGGACGGGACCCGAACTAAGCTCCCCTTAGCGGCAGCGGTGTCCAGAGACTTTTGTTTATGCAGTTGTCGGTGTCAGCTTAATGGACTGAGTGAGTACGCAAGTGACCCCTTCACACCCAACGGCACTCCCCCTCACCATCACCAAGCCCTGGGGTATCCCCCCTACCCATGGAGGGTCACAACACCTGGCTGCCCCGTTCCATCATCCCCGCGTACTCCCAACTGCAGCGGTGGTACTCCTAATTACTACATACAACGGGTGGCGTCACGAACTCTAATACAATCCCCTGTAAATACCCCCTTAATTTGAGTGGCCGCACGACCCCCGGGTCCGGAGACCCCTCGAGCCACCGCAGACACGGGGGCGGCACATCATTTTGATAAAACTACTGTTTTGACTTTTGAAAATCTAGCAGCTCTATATAACCCAGTCCCCACCACTGATTGGCAGCTATCTCTGTACACTGTCCATGGGCAGAAACAAGCTAATCAGTGTTGTGGGCGGGGTTATACAGAGCTCAGCATTCAGAAAAACTGCTAGATTTTAAGCAGAAAAAAATTATTTTATCAAAATGTCAGCAAGCAGCTCAGTGCGTGACACATCGCTGGAATTAGGATCTCTGTCTCTACACTATGCTACCCTCAGATAAGGTGGCAAAAACCTGGTGACAGATTCCCTTTAAGTACAAGAGCATCTTAATAAATTAGAATATCATCAAAAAGTTAATTTATTTCAGTAATACAATACAAAAAGGTAAACACACATATATTATATAGAGTCATTACACACAGAAGGATCTATTCCTATATATTATATAGAGTCATTACACACAGAGGGATCTATTCCTATATATTATATAGTCATTACACACAGAGGGATCTATTCCTATATATTATATAGAGTCATTTCACACAGAGGGATCTAGTCCTATATATTATATAGTCATTACACACAGAGGGATCTATTCCTAAATATTATATAGAGTCATTACACACAGAGGGATCTATTCCTACATATTATATAGAGTCATTACACACAGAGGGATCTATTCCTACATATTATATAGAGTCATTACATACAGAGGGATCTATTCCTATATATTATATAGTCATTACACACAGAGTGATCTATTCCTACATATTATATAGAGTCATTACACACAGAGTTATATATTCCTACATATTATATAGAGTCATTACATACAGAGGGATCTATTCCTATATATTATATAGTCATTACACACAGAGGGATCTATTCCTATATATTATATAGAGTCATTACACACAGAGAGATCTATTCCTACATATTATATAGAGTCATTACACACAGAGGGATCTATTCCTATAAATTATATAGAGTCATTACACACAGAGGGATCTATTCCTACATATTATATAGAGTCATTACACACAGAGGGGGATCTATTAATATATATTATATAGAGTCATTACACACAGAGAGATCTATTCCTATATATTATATACAGTCATTACACACAGAGGGATCTATTCATATATATTATATAGAGTCATTACACACAGAGGGATATATTTCTATATATTATATAGAGTCATTACACACAGAGGGTTCTATTCCTACATATTATATAGAGTCATTACATACAGAGGGATCTATTCCTATAGATTATATAGAGTCTGTTATGGGGGGCTGTCTGATAAATGTCTGATAGATGATAAAGCCTACTCTGGACCTCTCCGTAGAGAAGCGAGAAGAGTTGACCTCTAGGTGTATCTGACACTGACTAATGAAACCACGACATGATCTGGCATCGTCAGAATATCTGTTTGGCAGAGCAAGTCGAGGATCATGTGCAGATGTCACCATGGTCTGAGGTTTATCCTCTATACTCTTGAGCCGCGACTCAAGTACTTGTATGTAACGGTGTAACTGCTGATATTCTGCCATAACTGCCAGACCCTTGGCTCAGTCCTAATGTTACGGGGGGCTGTCTGATAATAAAACCTAAAAGAATGTCAGACAGTCAGGGTCCACCGTGCAAAGACTCTGCTGCAGACTATGGCAGAGAATAAGGGGTATATAAGTGTGCCACTGTAAAAAATAATAGCACAAGTGCAGAGTGCAATACCTCTGTTATACTCACAGAGGAATATAATTAGAAAATAAAGCAATTCCTCCCTTACTCGGAGGGTGTGTGGAATGGTCTCTGTTAAAGATCACAGAGACAAAAGCAGTGAGTGGGAAATGGCACCTACCTAGGTCCGTTCCTCTAGTGGTGCCAGGAGATGGACAGCAGCGTAAGTCGCACAAAGCTCCTACCTGCGTTCGCTCCACTAGTGTGCGAGGACACGAACCACTAGATATGGCACCTGCCTAGGTCCGCTCTTCTAGTGGTGCAAAAGAGACGGACAGCAGCATAAGCCGCACAAAGCTCCTACCTCTGTTCGCTCCCCTAGTGTGCGAGGATACGAACAACTGCCAGACGCAGTATAAGGAATGTTACCCTAGCGGCACCGTGCACCTACGAGTAGAATCACAAGGCCCAGCTGGACCATGTGCCTCAGGCACCTGCCTATGTCCGCTCCACTAAGAGGTAAGGATACGGACTGCAGCCGAAGTTGTAAGGTATAAGAACGCTACCCTGTCGGTAGCGCTCACCTAACATAGACAGAGAGATGCCTAGAGGGACGTGCACAGGGCGTCTACCCTCATGCATGAACCAAGAGGACTGAGCGCCGGGCGGCGTTAGTCAGGGTCTTATATAGACTCTGTGCCTCATCCAAGATGGAAGACACCAGAGCCAATCCGCTGCCAGAATGACAGCAATGACGTCACGCTGGCCTATCACCGAGCAAAGCGTCACAAGCACATGACCAGCGACCAATCGGCATAGAAGGTGTCAGAGACATGTGACCACATGTCACAAGCACATGACCAGTGGCCAATCAGCTTAGAAGGTGTCAGAGACATGTGACCTCGTGTCAGCGATGATGTCACCCGCACATGTGCAATGGCTCCAAGATAGGACTTAGTCTCCAGCGCTTGCACATGTGCAGTAGCAAGAAATCCGGACATAGTCTCCAGAGCCACAGCAACCGTAACAGTACCTCCCCCTCAAGGGCCCCCCTCCTGGCGACACAGGTAATCGGCAACTAAATCGGGAGCATGGACAGCCTCCTCAGGCTCCCAAGAGCGATGTTCCGGCCATAGCCCTCCCAATCTATCAAGAAGAACCTGCGCCCTCTAACCATCTTAGAACCAACTATGGCTCGTACCTCATAGCTAGAGCGAGAGGAATCAGAGGCAGGAGAGTGCACTTCACGAGCGTGAGGTAAAATAGCCGGCTTTAGCAGTGAAACATGGAATTTGTGATGGATCCTAAGATGGACGGGTAACTTCAATTGGTAGACTACAGGATTTATCTGTCGAAGAACTTCATAAGGACCCAGGAAGTGAGGAGCAAATTTGACAGAGCTCACTCTGAGTTTCACGTGTTTTGCAGAGAGCCACACAAAGTCCCCTAGAGAAAAGACAGGAGCCGGGCGACGAAACCGATCGGACACCGTCTTCATACGGTCCTTAGCTGCTTGGATCGACTCTTGAGTCCGATCCCAAAACTCTCTGGCATTAGTTACCCAGTCAGCCACAAGAGGAGGAGGTGCAGCAGCGGGAAACGGTACCGGTACCCTAGGGTGTTGCCCATTATTGAGTACGAACGGTGTCTGCCCAGTGGCCTCAGCCAGCGAATTGTTAAGGGCAAATTCTGCCCAGGGTAGGAGGGAGGACCAGTTATCATGGTTCTTAGCAACAAAGTGTCGAAGGTATATAATCATGGATTGATTGGTACGCTCAACCAAACCATTGGTCTCCGGATGGTATGCCGAAGAGAGATTCAACTCAATTTGCAGAAGGCTACAAAGATCTCGCCAGAAATGGGAAGCAAATTGTGGGCCTCTATCACAAATGATACGATCTGGCATCCCGTGAAGCCTAAAGACATGCTTGAGGAATAGTTTGGCTAGTACCCTGGAAGACGGGATTCTAGATAACGGTACGAGATGAACCATCCGGGAGAAATGGTCCGTAAAGACCCACACAAATTTATGTCCCTGTGAACACGGAAGATCACCCACAAAGTCCATGCCTACCACCTCCCATGGTCTATCTGGCACTGGTAAAGGATGCAAGAGCCCAGCCGGTCTCTGCCGTAATGGACGGTTGCGAGCACACGAGTAGCAGGAACCGACATATCTCTTGACGTGGCTGGCTAAGTGTGGCCACCAATACCACCTCTCCAGTAACTCTCGTGTCCGCCTAATACCAAAATGCCCACCCACCTTTGAGGTGTGGGCCCACGACAGTATATCATTCTGTCGATCAGGCGGCACAAAGGTCTTGCCCGGTGGGATTTGGTCTAACGTCACAGGGGAGAGCGTATGAAAAACCCTGGAGGGAAAAATAAGACGAGGTTCGTCAATCTCTTCCTGGGTAGAAACCATAGAGCGAGACAGGGCGTCTGCCTTGTTATTCTTACTCCCAGACAGATAGTTGATGGAGAAGTGAAAGCGGGAGAAAAACAAGGACCAGCGGGTTTGGCGAGGATTCAGACGCTGAGCGGTTTGTAAGTACGTCAGATTCTTATGGTCTGTATAGACCTGGAAAGGATGTTTCGCTCCTTCCAGCAAGTGACGCCACTCCTCCAAGGCTAATCTCAGGGCGAGCAGTTCCCTATCCCCAATGGTATAGTTTCTCTCTGCCGGTGAAAAGGTTTTAGCAAAGAAAAAACACGGCCTTTTTCTACCTGCACTGTTCTTTTGATACAAGACCGCACCAGCACCCACTGAAGAGGCATCAACCTCCAAGAGGAAGGGCTTATTCTCATCGGGTCTTTGAAGAACGGGAGCAGTTGAAAAGTGTCTTTTTACTGCCTCAAAAGCCTGGGATGTCCCAGTAGACCAGACTTTTGGATTAGCACCTTTCTTAATTAAGGAACCAAAGGGGCCACCAAAGTAGAGAAATGGGGTATGAACTGCCTGTAATAATTTATGAATCCTAAGAAGCGTTGCACCTCCTTCAAGGAATGAGGTTCGGACCATTCCAGGACAGCAGAGAGCTTCGCAGGATCCATAGCCAGGCCCTCTTGTGAGATAATGTAGCCCAAAAAAGGCAAGGATGACTGCTCGAATACACACTTTTCAAGTTTAGCAAACAATGAGTGCTCCCTTAAACGGGAAAGGACACGAACGACATCCTGACGATGATTCTCCAGATCAGGAGAAAAAATCAGGATGTCGTCCAGATACACCACGACGGAGGATAACAGTAAATCCCTGAACACATCGTTTACGAAGTCCTGAAATACTGCGGGTGTATTACATAAACCAAAAGGCATGACGAGGTATTCATAGTGACCGTCTCGGGTGTTAAAAGCGGTCTTCCATTCGTCACCCTCTCGAATTCGTACCAAGTTATACGCACCCCGCAGATCCAACTTCGTAAAAACCTGAGCTCCCCTCAGTCTGTCAAAGAGCTCCGAAATTAAAGGTAACGGGTATTTGTTCTTTATGGTGATTGCGTTGAGACCCCTGTAATCTATGCAGGGACGCAAATCACCCTCTTTCTTCCGAACAAAGAAAAACCCAGCTCCCGCGGGAGAGACAGACTTACGAATGAACCCCTTCTCTAAACTCTCTCTTATATAGGTCGACATGGCCTCCGACTCAGGTATTGACAGGGGGTAAACCCTGCCCTTAGGTGGAACCGAACCTGGGATAAGGTCTATGGCACAGTCTTACGGCCTATGGGGTGGAAGAACCTCAGCACCCTGTTTGGAGAACACGTCTGCGAAATCCAAATAGGGTGTAGGTATGGGAGAGAGATCAGTTGATGCAACCGCAATGACCTTAGGTGGTAAGGGAAGACATCGGGACTGACATTTCGAACCCCAACTAATAATGCTGTCGGACTCCCAGTCAATGTGAGGAGCATGAGTCCGAAGCCATGGGAGACCCAGAAGGACGTCGTCTATACCCTCAGGCAAAACAAGAAAAGAAATCTCCTCTATGTGACCCTGAGGCAGGGAAAGGCGCAAGGGAACTGTCCTCAATGTAATGGAGTCAGACAACATAGTCCCATTAACAACACGGACAGGAATAGGCGCCTCTAACATGATAGAGGGAATATTGTGTCTCTTTACAAATCCTGAGGACACAAAAGTCCCGTCAGCTCCGGAATCCACAAAAGCCATAATAGGCATAATAGGTCAGCGCTCATTCTCTGAGAATACATATTCTCAGAGAATGAGAGCTGACCTGGGATACTACACTTAGAGGGTGTGGAAGGCGTCTCTAGTAACCCCCCTCTAATGGTTACTAGGCCTGGGAGTTTCCCTGACGACTAGAACACTTGTTGGCATAGTGCCCAGCCTGACGACATACGTAACATATAGGAGGACCAGACTTGCGTAGTCTGGAGGACGTATGACCTAACTCCATAGGAGTGGGAGATGTTTCAGATGCTGAGGAAGATGGTAGTGGACCCTCAACAACTGGAATAGCCTGATGCTTAGGGCGTGAGGAAGAGACCTCGAGTCTACGTTCCCTATGGCGTACGTCGATCCTCGTTGCTACTGGGATCAAGACCTCCAGAGAAGCAGGGACCTCACGAGTAGCAAGGGCATCCTTGACATAGCCTGCCAACCCTCTCCAGAAGATAGGAATCAACTCCTTCTCTGGCCAATCTAGTTCTGCCACCAGAGTTCTAAAAGCAATGGCATAAGAACTAGTGGATAACGAACCCTGAGATAGATCTAAGAGTCTCAGGGCCGCATCATGGGTAACCTGCGGACCCATGAATACCGCTTTAAGAGCATCAAGAAAGTCTTGATGTCTCAGAGTAACCACATCAGAGCGCTCCCATAAGGGAGTCGCCCATTCTAAGGCTTTGTCCTGAAGTAAGGAGATGATAAAGCCTACTCTGGACCTCTCCGTAGAGAAGCGAGAAGAGTTGACCTCTAGGTGTATATGACACTGACTAATGAAACCACGACATGATCTGGCATCGCCAGAATATCTGTTTGGCAGAGCAAGTCGAGGATCATGTGCAGATGTCACCATGGTCTGAGGTTTATCCTCTATACTCTTGAGCCGCTACTCAAGTACTTGTATGTAACGGTGTAACTGCTGATATTCTGCCATAACTGCCAGACCCTTGGCTCAGTCCTAATGTTATGGGGGGCAGTCTGATAATAAAACCTAAAGGAATGTCGTACAGTCAGGGTCCACCGTGCAAAGACTCTGCTGCAGACTATGGCAGAGGATAAGGGGTATATAAGTGTACCACTGTAAAAAATAATAGCACAAGTGCAGAGTGCGATACCTCTGTTAAACTCACAGAGGAATATAATTAGAAAATAAAGCAATTCCTCCCTTACTTGGAGGGTGTGTGGAATGGTCTCTGTTAAAGATCACAGAGACAAAAGCATTGAGTGTGAAATGGCACCTACCTAGGTCCGTTCCTCTAGTGGTGCCAGGAGACGGACAGCAGCGTAAGCCGCACAAAGCTCCTACCTGCGTTCGCTCCACTAGTGTGCGAGGACACGAACCACTAGATATGGCACCTGCCTAGGTCCGCTCTTCTAGTGGTGCAAAAGAGACGGACAGCAGCATAAGCCGCACAAAGCTCCTACCTCTGTTCGCTCCCCTAGTGTGCGAGGATACGAACAACTGCCAGACACAGTATAAGGAACGTTACCCTAGCAGCAACGTCCACCTATGAGTAGAATCACAAGGCCCAGCCGGACCATGTGCCTCAGGCACCTGCCTATGCCCGCTCCACTAAGAGGTAAGGATACGGACTGCAGCCGAAGCTGTAAGGTATAAGAACGCTAACCTGCCGGTAGCGCTCACCTAACATAGACAGAGAGATGCATGGAGGAACGTGCACAGAGCGTCTACTCTCATGCATGAACAAAGAGGACTGAGCGCCGGGCGGCGTGCGTCAGGGTCTTATATAGACTCTGTGCCTCATCCAAGATGGAGGACAATAGAGCCAATCCGCTGCCAGAATGACAGCAATGACGTCACGCTGGCCTATCACCGAGCAAAGCGTCACAAGCACATGACCAGCAACCAATCGGCATAGAAGGTGTCAGAGACATGTGACCACGTGTCACAAGCATATGACCAGTGGCCAATCAGCTTAGAAGGTGTCAGAGACATGTGACCTCGTGTCAGCGATGATGTCACCCGCACATGTGCAATGGCTCCAAGATAGGACTTAGTCTCCAGCGCTTGCACATGTGCAGTAGCAAGAAATCCGGACATAGTCTACAGAGCCACAGCAACCGTAACAGAATCATTACATACAGAGGGATCTATTCCTATAGATTATATAAAGTCATTACACACAGAGGGATCTATTCCTATAGATTATATAGAGTCATTACATACAGAGGGATCTATTCCTATAGATTATATAGAGTCATTACATACAGAGGAATCTATTCCTATAGATTATATAGAGTCATTACACACAGAGGGATCTATTCCTACATATTATATAGAGTCATTACATACAGAGGGATCTATTTCAAGTGTTTATTTCTGCTAATGTTGAGGATTATGGCTTACAGCCAATGAAAACCCAAAGGTCATTATTTCAGTAACCTGGGTCTCATGAATATGGGGTTTAATATATATTATAGCAAATTGACCTTTGAATCCAGCTGTTTGTTCACCAAAAGGGGGCAGTAGAGAGTCCCAACACTAATCCATATTGTCTACTAAATATACAAGTTCACTAAAGTATAGAATCTCCGCATGGTGCTGTATTTAACAAGTAATCTCCCCTGAAAGCAATGTGCACGCAGTCCTATCATGTTATGGAGCAGGAGGAAGAATTGATATGTAATTCAGTGGAAGAAGATTTAGTATAACTTGTGATGTATTCCTTTGAATCCTTGCTTTTTCTATGTATGAGTCCAGTGGGCGGTCCTATTCATTAGTCATTGAGCTCCTCAGCACAGAGAAAGTAAGCATTTAAATGGAAGATAAATGTTTGTGCTGAATCTTTTGCCATAAAACTTTAGAGAAATCTGCCCTGCTCCTCCTTCTCTATTCTATGTTGCTGGCGGAACAGACTGCGATTTTAACATCACTCGCTCCCTCTAAGTGACGATTGATTTTTATATGTGAATTTCATGGAATAAAGACTGAATTTATCAGTAAATGTACAATTACAAAATGCAATGAAAAATGTCTGTCACCATGCAAATTAAACCACTTATGCATTGCTATAGGGGACTTAACCCCTCCACATCCATACATTCTGTGATTTCATTGCTTTTGATTTACATAAAAAATGTTTTACTTGATATGTAACTGAAAAGTCCTTGATGCAGCTTAGAATGTGACATAGGGCTAAGTGCACGGTTCCACCCTCACATTTGCAACCCTCTGCAGCTCCCCTTATGATGAATGATAGCATTTGCTTTGCAGGAATGCCTGAGCCCTGCACACACTGACACCGTAGAAGACAAGAGTAAATACAGTGTCAGTGTGTAAGGAGGTGGCCGTGTTCCTGCACCAGAAGATACTGTCATAACATGATGTTGTCATGTACAATGTAATGTGACATGTTCCTGAATAGTGACAGGGTATAGTAATGCTTTGAAGCACTGTTATGTAGGGTGTTTGTATAGGCAGTGTGGCGCCCCTGACTGTCAGGTGCCACAGGGTACTACATCCAACCCCGGATTCCTGGAAGACCAGTGCCGGTAAAACACCACAACACACACAAAACCCCACCCCTTTCTCCCAAGACTGAGTAATGGGCTAAAGATGGATTTGATGGGTTGTCACCTATAGGCTGGGACACATCCAATCCGCTAGTCAGAAACCTGGGAGGAGGAGGAGCTAGTCAGTGAAGTGGACTGACGACGGACATCTTGTCAGATAGAAAGTAACCAGACACCAAGTCAGTCAGAAATTGACGTGCGGATGGGAAAGTGTGCAGTGACCTACTGAGTCAAAAGGAGTACGGCTGCCAGGGAGACTACGGTGAAGTACTCACTGGACTGAGCACCGACGAGGTACAGAGCCCTAGTTCAGGAAGACGCTTCAGGCTCACCCGATAATCTGCCCGGTAAGGGGACCATCAAGGACCTTGCCGACGTTAGTGTCTGGGGCACAGCAGCAGAGAGGGAACTTGGGAACAGGGACAGAGGTCCGACCCACGAGAGTTTCAAGCTGCCTGCTGTACAGGCCAAGACAGAGACAACAGGAGAGGACTCCAAGAACGCTCCAAGCCACGAGGACCCACCGACTACTACTACAGAGTGCATGGAGGTAAAGCTCACCAAGTCACTACAGTGGCACTAGAACAAAGGGAATACCGGATTATTAAAGACCAGCAGAAATCGGAGGCAGCAACTACAAAGCAGCAAGTAAAACACAAGTTAACCTGCAGCACCTGTGTTGTCTAAATTCTTCCTACACATCCGCACCCATATACTACAACCACCATCATCCTCCCCTGGGGCCTAGCTCTACTTGCGGAGAGCCATTACACTTAAGCTGCCCAATACCACCAGCCAAAGCAGTGAGAGACTTTGCAGCAGCGGCTTTCCCCATATAGCCGCATACCGCAAGTGGCGTCACGAAAAACTATTTATTTTTATTTATTTTTCCCTTGTACAAATTCCTGTATAAGCAACCCCCAGAGTCATGGAATCGGGCAACGGCCACGCAGTGAACTCTCCCAGTAAATTGACTGCCTGGGACTGAGTACCCCAAAGCCCTGGGGTGAGTCACCAGCTTTGTATGCAACATACTGCAAATGGTTATGTGTAGGTCTACTCACTGTGGAAGGGGCTAGTGAATAGGAAATGTGGCGCCCTGGACAAGCCAGGTCATCACAGGTACTGCAACAACACACCCCACACCCCGGCTAGGCACATCAAAGTCAGTTGAGTGGAGTTGAGTTTGAGAGTGGAGAGAGGGAAGTAGGAGTGGAGCAGACTGACCGTGTCTGGGTACGTGGCCCGGGCACATACAGCAAGGTTGGCAGACGGTGGTTACCGTCTGCAGGAGAGGCCGATTGATGTAAACCGTAAGGACCGGGGACGGGCGGTGGCCCGCCGGTACCGGACCGGGGAGCGAAGAGAAGCCAGCACCATTTGGCAGGGCCTACGGACCCCGACCAGGCTTGGAGTCGCCGTAAAACCGGTCAAATCCGTTAGCGAAGGGAACCTCCGGAGTTTCCCAGCAGCAAAGACCCGATTGAAGGCAACCGCTCAAACCGTGAAGGGAAATACAGTCACCGCCAAGGCTACAGTTCCCAGGGCCAGAGCCTGCGGGCAAAAGGGGCTCCCTCAGCATCCATCCAAGCTGGGGAGCGGGTTACTGGTGAGAAGCCATCAGAACCAGAAACACACTACAGGTGCAGGGAAAAGCAGTCACCGCCAACCTACCGGGAGAAAAGCCACCGCAGTCGTCTGTGGGACCCATCCATCCAGCCGTTTGTTTTACCGGAGACTTTGCCTTCATCAATGGCTGAGTGAGTACCACCGTGCCGTGTGGCACCGCGCTGCCCCCGCGACCCTGCACCTCACCAAACCCCGCCATCCACCTTCCATTCACACTCACCGGGCCCCGGGACAACCAACCCCTACCCACGGAGGGGGGAAACAACATCCAAGCTGCTCCCCGTCATCGCTCCCGGGATCCCCGTCCAGAGCAGCGGTGGTGTCACAACCTCACCACAACCGTGGGTGGCGTCACGAACAATACCCTTCAAAACCCAAAACCTTCCCCTTTTCACTCACGGGCGAGGAGCACCGCTCGAGTCCCCGGATCCGGCCCACTGCTCGAGACACCGAGCAGCAAGCAAAGCAGACAGGAGCCGGACCCGAGCGTGGTGAGCGCAGCGTCCCCTCCCTGCCCGCGACAGAAAGGCACATGATTCCTGGTAGAGGTGGCAGAACAGGCCGGGTAGTGCTGCAATTTGGAGTCGGACCAGTTTTTAAGGTCAGATTCTCCTGAGACATCTGGGTCTCCAGTCTCGAGTAGGTTGGCCTAACTGAGGCACCTAAACGATCTCCTGGTGGAAGAGTCAGATGTGTAGCTGCAAGTATGTGAGAGAAGGGTCTCTGGGGATATTTTAAACCTAGAGCTGAGATCCCTGGCAACTGGTAGGAGTAGTTACACTGTGTGCAGAATTATTAGGCAAATGAGTATTTTGATCACATGATACTTTTTATACATGTTGTCCTACTCCAAGCTCTATAGGCTTGATAGCCAACTACCAATTAAGTAAATCAGATAATGTGCATCTCTGTAATGAGGAGGGGTGTGGTGTAATGGCATCAACACCCTATATAAGGGGTGCTTAATTATTAGGCAACTTCCTTTCCTTTGGCAAAATGGGTCAGAAGAGAGATTTGACAGGCTCTGAAAAGTCCAAAATTGTGAGATGTCTTGCAGAGGGATGCAGCAGTCTTGAAATTGCCAAACTTTTGAAGCGTGATCACCGAACAATCAAGCGTTTCATGGCAAATAGTCAACAGGGTCGCAAGGAGTGTGTTGGGCAAAAAAGGCGCAAAATAACTGCCCATGAATTGAGGAAAATCAAGCGTGAAGCTGCCAAGATACCATTTGCCACCAGTTTGGCCATATTTCAGAGCTTCAACGTTACTGGAGTATCAAAAACCACAAGGTGTGCCGTAC
Source organism: Anomaloglossus baeobatrachus (assembly GCF_048569485.1). Classification (NCBI taxonomy): domain Eukaryota; kingdom Metazoa; phylum Chordata; class Amphibia; order Anura; family Aromobatidae; genus Anomaloglossus; species Anomaloglossus baeobatrachus. The sequence continues at coordinate 121,154,893 of NC_134364.1, forward strand.
TCAGGGACATGGCCAAGGTAAGGAAGGCTGAAAAACCACCACCTCTGAACAAGAAACATAAATAAAACGTCAAGACTGGGCCAAGAAATATCTTAAGACTGATTTTTTAAAGGTTTCTAGGACTGATGAAATGAGAGTGACTCTTGATTGGCCAGATGGATGGACCAGAAGCTGGATCAGTAAAGGGCAGAGAGCTCCACTCCGACTCAGATGCCAGCAAGGTGGAGGTGGGGACTGGTATAGGCTGGTATCATCAAAGATCAACTTGTGGGACCTTTTCGGGTTGAGAATGGAGTGAAGCTCAACTCCCAGACCTGCTGCCAGTTTCTGGAAGACAACTTCTTCAAGCAGTGGCACAGGAAGAAGTCGGTATACAAGAACAACGTGATTTTCATGCAGGACAATCCTCCATCGAATGCATCCAACTACTCCACAGCATGGCTGGCCAGTAAAGGTCTACAAGATGAAAAAATAATGACATGGCCCCCTTGTTCACCTGATCTAAACCCCATAGAGAACCTGTGGTTCCTCATAAAATGTGAGATCTACAGGAAGGGAAAACAGTCCACCTCTTGGAGCAGTGTCTGGAGGCTGTGGTGGCTGCTGCACGCAATGTTGATCGTAAACAGATCAAGCAATGACAGAATCTATGGATGGTAGGCTGCTTAGTGTCATCAGAAAGAAAGGTGGCTATGTTGGTCACTAATTTTTTGGGGTTTTGTGTTTGCATGTCAAAAATGTTTATTTCTAAATTTTGTGCAGTTATATTGGTTTACCTGGAGAAAATAAACAAGTGAGATGGGAATAGATTTGGTTTTTATTAAGTTGCCTAATAATTCTGCACAGTAATAGTTACCCGCACAAACAGATATCCCCCTAAGATAGCCAAATCTAAAAAACCCTCACTCCAACTTCCAAAAATATTAAGCTTTGATATTTGAGTCTTTTGGGTTGATTGAGAACATAGTTGTTGATCAATAAAAAAAATCCTCTAAAATACAACTTGCCTAATAATTGTAGAGCAGCTGCAGTCTAGGCGAAAGAGGAAACAGCCTTGACGTGTACTATAAGTTGGAACTGAATTCTAAAAGCAAATGTTCCCATTGTGATGTTTATCCAGTAGGTGATAACATTTTGGCAAAGTAATGTTCTTTTGTATAACAGAAGTGAAATGCCATTTGATCCTCTTGTGGTGGACTCTATTAAATGGAGGAAACTGAAGGCAGTGGTCAGCAAGTGACTGCAACGCATCCCACAAATGTAATCAGGAACACGTATTCTCTGTGGCAAGTGGGACGCCCTGGACCCCAGGGGTCACAGAATAACATCACATACACACACGCCCCCTCCCCTGGTCAGGAACACCCGTCAAACAAAATCCTTGTTGCCTCCCTTCAGGGTCTGACGTCCACACCAGGTGGGGTGGAGCCAGGCAGTTGGCCCCACCCACCGAGGAGTTCACAGGCCTGGAGGCGGGAAAAGGGGAGTTGAGTTTCTTGAGTTGAGAGTGGAGGAGTTGAAGTGGAGAGGTGGAAGGAACTGTGAGTGTCTGAGTTGGAGCCCAGGCACTATCAGCAAGGTCGGCAGACGGTGGTGGCCGTCTGCAGGCGTTAGTGGAAGTCTGTGGAACCATAGGACCGGGGTCGGGCGGTGGCCCGCCGGTACCGAACCGGGGAGCGGATTGAAGCTAAGCACCAAGGCAGGGTACTCAGACCCCGACTAGGCTCGGAAGCCGCCATAACGGTCAAATTCTCTGATTGCGGTCTGGACCTCAGCGGTTCATTCCCAACCAAGTCCCGTCAGAAGGCAACAGCCCAACCCGTCCGGGTAAGAGCCACCGCCAATGGCCAGAGATCCAAGGGCCAGCGCCTCCGGGCAAAACGGGCTCTACCGACACGTACAAGCCGGGGAGCAGACCACTCGTGGAAATCCATAGGGGTCAAACACTTACACATAGGTGCAGGGAACGACAGCCACCATCAACCCGTCCGGGGAGAGACACCACAGCTGACTGCGGGCCCCGTCCATCCAGCCGTTTGGTTTACCAGAGACTCTATTCTTGTCTACCTGAGTGAGTACACCAGTGCCATCCGGCACCGTGCTGCACCGTAACGCTGCCCCGCGTCCACGCTGCCTCCCTGCATCGGCACCTGCTCCTATCCCCACCAACCCTCTCCCCCAACCGGGGCCCCGGGACCAACAGACCCTACCCACGGAGGGGCCAACACCTCAGCTGCTCTCCGCCATCGCTCCCGGGAACCCCCGTCATCAGCAGCGGTGGTGCCCACCATCACCACAACCCCGTGGGTGGCGTCACAACCAACATCCCACCACCAAACCTCCCCTTTTCACTCGTGGGCGAGGAGGCGCTGCTCGAGCCCCGGGTCCGGCCCCGTGCTCGAGCCACCGAGGAGCAGAAGCACCGGACCCGAGCGCCAGCAATTCCCCCAGGCAAGCGGCATTCCCAACCCCTCAGCCCGTGACAACTTGGCGTCACGAACAGGATCCTACCCATCTACTTACCGGTAGAAGTGCGCCTTGCAGTCCCCGCCGGCGGTGTCCGGCTGAAAATCTTGAAATTCCGCCATCTTGGGCGCAAAAAATTCCCACTCGAGTCGTCTTCCCCGAGCAGGGAAGGCGCGAAAAGTGAAGCCCCGCCACCAAGAGATGGAGGTGCCGGAGAGAACCAAGGGGGAAAAGCAGGTGGAAAAATGTCGGCGTTCCCGGACGGGAGCGCAGGGGCGCCCGCCGCTGGAGCGGCGGGGCTTGGAAGAAGCAGAGGAGGAGTAGCCTTTGAAGACTGCGGCACGGGTGAGCTCCCCGTCGGGACCACTGCTTGGCTGGAGCAGGAGCTGGGCCGGTTCTGCATGAAGGTCAGGGCGCAGAGCCTGCAGCAGCTGCTGGATTGGAAGGCAGAGGTATGCAGGATGGTTGCCGTGGTGTGGGCCCTTGAGCAAGTGGCCACCACGGCTGTGCAGCGCCACGATCAAGCCACACAGGCCCCCGAGCCGGCCTTGATAGAGTGGGAGCCGGGACCCGGCTGCGCCGCAGCAGGTGAGACCAAGATGATGCAGCTGATGGAGGAAGGGGTCCTGAGTACGCTGCCTCTGCCACCATTCCCGGTAACGGCCTACAGCCCTGGAACCCGCTGCACCTGGATGGGGAATCCGATTGATCGTCTGACCGTCGGCCAGTCCGGGTCGCTGCGGTGGTAGCCGCACTTTCACCTGATTTGCAAAAGAAGAGTTGCCCCCGTTGGGACCTACAGTGTGGTAGCCCGTTGGCTATGAAGAGTTTGGCCCCCGTTGGGACCTTCAGTCACATGTTTTCAGTGGAAGCCCAAGCCCACATGAGAAACTGCTCATGAACACGGCCGAGAACTAGCAGGCCACCCACGAACTTGTGGGCTTGTAAATAATTCTGGGCAGGAGTCCCGTTAACCACCTCCGGAGAGGCAGGTTGGAGGAGGGACCCGCAGCAGAGCAGGCTGGGGTCCGGTCACCACCAGGACCGGTGACCATCCTCCGGGGTCAGGGGTCCCCCTGGACGTGGGGCCTCCTGAATGTCAGCCGGGTGCGAGACACCGTACCCGTTCCCGCTTGGGCAACCTGAACCAGGTTCTGTTTTCCGGACTGGGGAAAAGGGGTGCTGCCCGCTTCTTAGGGGCAGCATCAAGGTTTAGGTTGTTTGGGAGGGAAAATGGAAGAAACGGGACCCGTTCGTGTTATTAAAAATGTTTATTAATGTTTGCAACGTTTAAGTGACATGCCTCTGCCCCCTCTGCCCGCAACACATGCCAGGGCGTCATACTGCAGCTAAAGCTCGCCTACGAGTACCACCCTCAGGCACCCTACAAGTCCGGCTGCTCACTGCACACAGGATCGCACAGTAATACGAGGCTGCTACTGACAGAAGTCTTAAGAACAAAAACAAAAAAAACAATCCCTCTATAACCAATACTTTATTAAATGTTGCTAAAATCTATTTTCAAGCAACCAAATAATACATAAGAAAAAGTGTTTGTGTGAGAAGTGCACACTGTCTGACATGCTGAAGGGTTAAAGAGACTAGCTTGTGCAGTGATATACTGAAAGCAGGGCGTAGCAATTGGGGGTAGGAATAATAGTGCCCCTCCACTGTACACTGCCTGACAATGGGGCTTTAGGCACCCTAGGTGTGTGGTGCCCCATTCCACGGCGCCGGTCCCTCAAATGTCCCTAACTGAACACAAATGCAATATCCGTCACCAAGAAACCACATGATAAAGTGCTTTGTGCATAAAATGATATAAACTGGGTGCCATTCATACCTAAAGATGGGTATACTAATAACAGTATGATAACCCATCAACCCAGTATATGTGAAGCCCCGCCGGTGCTGTATCGGTGCATACCTTCAGGGACTCCACGTAGCTGGTGCTGGTCACAGGTAGGAAATCTTCTGTTTTGATCGTGACGCCACTCTCAGTATTGCGGCCAGTAGGGACCGCCACTGCAGGTTGAGGGTCGCCTGGGGCTGATGGTGTGTGCAGTTAGTTGGAATAGCCTCCTGAGAGTGAGGCAAGCCCCAGGGCCCGGTGTAGGTTTGTAGTACCACAAGTCGCAGAATGACTCACACAGGCAGAATTGTCTTTCAAGGGCTTTACTCACATTTGATGGCAGGGTGAGTAGCCCGGGCGTAGCTGGGATGAACCAGATGGGAACCAGGTATCCTTCCGGCTGACTTTATGAGGGTGACTACTGACTCGCCTTCCTTAGCCCTTGGTGGTTTGGGGTGACCCCGACTTTTAGTCCCTATGGGGGTCGCCCAGGGAAGATGCTGCAGCCTCTCTCCCCCTTTTGTTTGCCGTTTGCTTGTTCCCCGGACCAGGCCACTCCAGCTTCTTGCCTCCTGTGACCTATGGGCCCTCACTGCGGTTACGTGGCTGCGGCTTTTGTGGTGTTGTGGTGTGGGCTTTGAGAGCCCCACACCGGCAGGTTTAGCAGAAGAAAGCTGGATCTATCTTCGCTTCGGGATCTGCCGCCCGGTTGGGCCTGGTGCTCTCTAGCAGTCTCCTTACTTCCCACTCCGTGCTTTCTCTCTAGCTGAAGCTGGCTTTCAGGCAGCACTCCTAGTTGACCGTTCTCCCCCGTCAGTAGCCACTGCGCGGGCGCTGTTAGACAGCAACAGCCCCACAGGTCTGCTCCTCACTGAGCCCTCTGGAGTTCTCCTCTAACTGACTCACTGCCCCTCCTCTCCTGTTCTTGCCTACGCCACCTAGCAACCAGATTCTCCACCACACCCCTTGAGAGGAGATGGAGGCTTTTAACCCCCTGCCACTATTCCAGTGGAGGTATAGGCTTTGCCCCCTCCTGGGATCCCCAGGGGTCCTCTCATGGGTACATGTGTGAGACCTGATCACTATGCGCCTGTGTACCACACCCCAGTCAGCCTTCTGGATTACCTGTATTGTACTGTCCCCAGCATGGGTGCAGTACTCAGTGGTGCCTGACCAGGTCAGGGGCGCCACATTCCCCCTTAGTTATCACCAGCACGTCCTCGGGCTGCAAGACAACATTTTAAAATGCATAAAACATTAAAACATGTAAAACATTTTTAAAAGCACCAGGTACCATACATCACCACCCTCCACCCACAAGTCCGTTAACCCACCCAAAACCCTTTCACGTTGGCCGCGACTTCAGCCACTTCTGGCAGGATGTAGAGGCGGCTTTCATGGGCTGGTGGTCTTCAGGGTATACCTGGCCTGGTGGATCCGCGCCTTCAGCCTCTTCTGGCAGGATGCAGAGGCGGCCTCCACAGTTGGTGCCGACCAGGTACCCTCTTTGTGGTGGTGAGCCAAGGCCCCATAAACAGGCGTGCTCTCTGGTTGCAGGTGAGCCAAGGCCCTATATACGGACGGGCTCCTCCTGGTTGCAGACGAGCCAAGCCCCTAAACAGGCTGACTCTGGTGGCGGTGGTGCCCTCTGGTGTAACTATTTACACTGCGAGAGTTCGTGGCTATAGCCAGTTCATAGCCTTAAGGTTTATGGTTTTCTCACAATAGTTTTTGTGGGCACATACTTGAACTTGAGAACGTTGCAAAACAAAACTTTCAAAACTTTAACTTCTGTACTTCTTTCTTTACTTTACTTTACTCCTCTTTACCAGGGCTTGAGCCTGTATGGCGGTGGCACCTGCTGCTTTCCTGCTCTCTGTCGTCGTCTGTGGTCGTTTCATCCGTAGGTTCTTTTTCTCTGCTTTGTCTTCCTTCTCTTTCTTTAGGACTTTGTGTTACGTCCAGGGCATACAATCCTCTTTCACCTTGATGCATAGTAAACTGGACTGAATCTCCCATCTTTAGATTTCTGCCAGGGTGTCCTCGAGGCAGATGAGCTCTCACATCTCTTCTGTTGACAAATACCCCTTCTTTGATACCAGGTGCTACGATGAATCCATATCCACTTCTCAGATTAAAATCCTCTACTACTCCTCTGAAAAGGGGTCCTCTGGCCTGGGCTTTGGACCTTCTCAGGGCTCGTTTTTCTTGCAGGTCTCTGACGGTGACTTCTCTCTGCTCTGGGGATGACGGTGCAGGGGATAGTTGCGTTCTGTTGCGGTGTGTCTTACGGGCTGGATTCTGTAGGGTGCAGCTCACAAACTCCCAGGTAAGGCTTTTGGGCAGTTCTTCTTCTGCAGATGGTGTCAGGTCTTCCTCATCCCAGCGAGAATAGGGCAACATCTCTGGCTCTGGGTATGGCTCTGGAGTCAGCCTCTCAGCTTCCTGGCCTCCTCCCCCCCTTAGTTCTTCCTGGCACTCTTTGGGTAGCAGTGCTGGGGATGGACTTCTTTCTGCCGGCCCAGGTGGGGAACTCTTTGCCGTGGTTGCTGCGGGAGCTGTCGGGATACTCTTTGGGGTGTGCGGAGGGAGCATGTACCGCTCCACCATCTCCCGTGGGAACTTAGCTTCCAGGTCGGCTTTTAGCTGCCAGTACGCGGAGTCCTCACCTACCAGGGATGGCCTAGCAGGGACTTCCTGAACCTGGGGAGCCTTGTCTGCTCTGGCCTTGCGGGCCGGGGTAAATGGTACGTCAGCCTTGTCTTGGCGGGCCGCGCCTGGCATGGCGGCGGCCTGGTCTTGGCGGGCCGCGCCCTGTATGGCGGCGGCCTGGATCGGCGTCGCAGCTGCGATGGGGTCTGTGCAGGCTGGGCTGGGCATCGCTGCAGGGACCGGGTCTTGGTGGGCCGAGCAGGGCATCGCTGCGGCGGCCGGGGCTTGGCGGGCCGAGCAGGGCATCGCTGCGGCGGCCTGGGCTTGGCGGGCCGAGCAGGGCATCGCTGCGGCGGCCGGGTCTTGGCGGGCCGAGCAGGGCATCGCTGCGGCGGCCTGGGCTTGGCGGGCCGCACCTGGCGTGGCTGCGGCCTGGTTCAGCGTCGCCGCGCCGGGCGCCTCTTCAGGGACCGCGGGCGTGGCAGTAGGGGTCGGGGCACTTGCGCTAGCCGGGGCATCACTCGACTCACCCATCGTTGGCAGCATCGGGGTCTGAGTTGTCACCGCCCGATCTGGCACTCGGTGCGCGGCTCTCTCCTCGTAGGCCCGAACCGCCGCGGTCATCCATAGGAACTCCTCGCGTCCCTCTCTGATCAGCCTTCCGACCCTGGCTTCCAGTTGATCGCAGAACTCGGCGAGCTCCCGACACCACCAGGCAGCGGAGCCTGGCTCTGAGTCTCTGCTCTCAGACGCCATCTTCATTAGCAAGCTGCTGGCTTCTCTTCTGCTCCGCCGTCTCCGGACGCTTCCGCTCTCTTCGCTGGCAAGCTCAGAACTCTCTAGGGGATCTCTGGGTAGCCACACCTCTTCGTGGGCGGTAACTTCTTCCAGCGCGGGCTGCTGTTGTTTTTCAGCGCGCTTTTCATGGTGGCAATATGGCGGCGCTTCCAATTTTTCAAGCGGACCGCCTAGGCACATGGTCACCTGTCTGAACAGGTCTAGTCCTTATCCTGTTCGTGACGCCAGATGTGAAGCCCCGCCGGTGCTGTATCGGTGCATACCTTCAGGGACTCCACGTAGCTGGTGCTGGTCACAGGTAGGAAATCTTCTGTTTTGATCGTGACGCCACTCTCAGTATTGCGGCCAGTAGGGACCGCCACTGCAGGTTGAGGGTCGCCTGGGGCTGATGGTGTGTGCAGTTAGTTGGAATAGCCTCCTGAGAGTGAGGCAAGCCCCAGGGCCCGGTGTAGGTTTGTAGTACCACAAGTCGCAGAATGACTCACACAGGCAGAATTGTCTTTCAAGGGCTTTACTCACATTTGATGGCAGGGTGAGTAGCCCGGGCGTAGCTGGGATGAACCAGATGGGAACCAGGTATCCTTCCGGCTGACTTTATGAGGGTGACTACTGACTCGCCTTCCTTAGCCCTTGGTGGTTTGGGGTGACCCCGACTTTTAGTCCCTATGGGGGTCGCCCAGGGAAGATGCTGCAGCCTCTCTCCCCCTTTTGTTTGCCGTTTGCTTGTTCCCCGGACCAGGCCACTCCAGCTTCTTGCCTCCTGTGACCTATGGGCCCTCACTGCGGTTACGTGGCTGCGGCTTTTGTGGTGTTGTGGTGTGGGCTTTGAGAGCCCCACACCGGCAGGTTTAGCAGAAGAAAGCTGGATCTATCTTCGCTTCGGGATCTGCCGCCCGGTTGGGCCTGGTGCTCTCTAGCAGTCTCCTTACTTCCCACTCCGTGCTTTCTCTCTAGCTGAAGCTGGCTTTCAGGCAGCACTCCTAGTTGACCGTTCTCCCCCGTCAGTAGCCACTGCGCGGGCGCTGTTAGACAGCAACAGCCCCACAGGTCTGCTCCTCACTGAGCCCTCTGGAGTTCTCCTCTAACTGACTCACTGCCCCTCCTCTCCTGTTCTTGCCTACGCCACCTAGCAACCAGATTCTCCACCACACCCCTTGAGAGGAGATGGAGGCTTTTAACCCCCTGCCACTATTCCAGTGGAGGTATAGGCTTTGCCCCCTCCTGGGATCCCCAGGGGTCCTCTCATGGGTACATGTGTGAGACCTGATCACTATGCGCCTGTGTACCACACCCCAGTCAGCCTTCTGGATTACCTGTATTGTACTGTCCCCAGCATGGGTGCAGTACTCAGTGGTGCCTGACCAGGTCAGGGGCGCCACATATACATCCACAGAGCTAAAATAAGCCGCCTCACAAAAAACCTAGGGTTCTTAAAGCCCCGTTGTCAGGCAGTGTACAGTGGAGAGGCAGTATTATTTTTGGTCTCAACATATCTCTTGATAAATATTCTTTCTGGTCCACTTACTGACAGACGTCTGTTATCGAGACCGCACTCTGACACTGCAAGAGCCTAAAGCACACACAGTGTCAGTGCAAGTGTGCTCTCATCTCACTATACTGTCTGCATCGGCCACGCACTACTATGTGATCCTGTGCACTGTGAGCGGCCGCTGCAGACAGAAGAGCGGGATTTCATCACACTAGTGTAGCACCCCACAGGACCTGAAGGGCTTACTCGTCACCGGGCCAGTGGTTTTGTGGGGTTGCTGTGAATGGCCTGACCCGTCTCTGTGACCCCGTCAGCTACAGGCAAAGAGAGAGTCAAAAGGGGAATGTGGGGGGTTGTTTTGCAGCGCCACCCGTGGTGCGCGGCCGAGGATTAGCCGCTGCTGCAAGATGTCGCTCTCCTCTGGGGCTGATGTTACCGCAGCTCAGATACTCCAGCCCCCCAGAAGTGGAACGAGCCCCAGGGAGGACGGTGGTGACGGGGGAAGGGCCGTTGGCGCCAAAGCGCGGGACAGCGCCGCCGGCAAATCAGAGTCTCATACATGGGCTGCGGTTCCAGGTGTTTTACTCACAGTTCGTGTGCTGCGCCCGCAGAGTAGCGGTCATCGCCGTGATGGGCCCCAGCCGATCCTGGATGAAGCAGAGGTCACCACCGGTGTTATGAAGCATGTGAGACCTTCCTCCTTGCACCTTGTAGTGTGGATCCTCGTGGTGTGAAGCTACATGGGGACTCCAGTGTCCTTGGCTTTAGTTGCCTTCCCATATACAGGCAGCGCAAAACTTCTTATGGACCCGATCGTGGCCATGGCTCCTGTCTCTTTCTGCTGCTGTGCCCCAGGACTTTTGGTGGTGGGCAATGAGACATGAAATCAGCTTTCCCTGGAGATTTTTTAGAGTCCATAAAGGTTTCCCTAACTGAGGGCTCTACACCCTGACTGGCAGCGGTCCCCTGTCCTGTGCAAACTCAGTGCGGTGTCATGGCCCCTGGTCCTGGGACTAATTCTTCCAGCCTCCCATCCCCAGGACCAGTCTGCTAAAAACTCTGCTCTCCTAAGGCTGTCTGATCTCTTCTGCGTACAAACTGTTCTGAAGTAAAAACCCTTCTAAAGTGAAACTAAGTGTGTTGCTCACTTCCCAGGCAGCCCCCACCTTTTTGATGACTCATCCTGCCTGGGAATTTCCAAGCCTGGCTTCCTTAGTAATGTAAGTGCTGGCTCACTAACTGGGTGTTTATGTATTGTGTAATGTGTAAGATCCAAGCACTAGTGGGTAACCTCCTTTTACCCGGGAAAAGCATTACACCTTAAAACAGATGCAATACTCTGTGGCGACTGAAGCCTCAGGGGCGCCATACTAGCACACATTTACACTGCGTGAGTTCTTGGCTCCTGCAGTGTCAGTATGTACAGAACTGGGGATTCGATTCAGGCATAATATCAATGTCAATCAAAATAAGGGGAGGTGTAAAGGATTGTAATTGAGAAGATGGAAGTCTGCATTATGCCCTTGGCTACATGAATGGCCCACCGAGCCAACTTTGATTTATATGCCGTATTTTTCGCTTTATAAGATGCACTTTTGTTCCCCCAAATTTTGGAGGAAAGTAGGGGGTGCGTCTTATAAGCCGAATATACTGGGGGGGGTATATATATATATACACTGCAGGGTCCAGGGGAGGTGGGGGCACTGCTGGAGGCAGGTGAACGCTGCAGGCAGCAGTGTTAGATCTCCTGCTCCCGCTCATATATTATGCACAGCCGCTGTCCATCTCCGGTGGTGCTGAAATCGCACCGCAGTGACGGGCTGGGGGAGCGGTGCATATTATATGTCTCTGCGCCCCCCTGTGATCGCACATGCCCCCCCTGTGTTAGATATGGCCCCCATGCTGCTGCTCATTCTACAATAAAAAAGCTTTACTTACCCCCTCAAGTGTTTCTCCCCGATGTCCCTGCTTGCACTGTGATCAGGCACGCAGCGATGATCTCACTCTGCTGTGCAGATCACATGACCGCACCAAGAACCAGGAAGTGGAGGAAGAGAAGCACGGAGGGAGACAGGAGGGAGATCAGCGCTGGAGGAGGTAAGGAAAGAGGGTTTTATTTTACTATGGGCAGCAGCATGGGGGTGATATCTAACACAGGGGGACTTGTGCTATCTATATAGGGGCCATGGGCAGCACTATGGGGGCGATATCTAACACAGGGGGACTTGTGCGATCTATATAGGGGCCATGGGCAGCACCATGGGAGCGCTATCTAACACAGGGGGAAGTGTGCAATCCATGGGGGGCCATAGGCAGCACAGGGGAACATATGCAATCCATAGGGGACCATAGGCAACACAGGGGAACGTGTGCAATCCATAGGTGACCATAGGCAGCACAGGGGAATGTATGCAATCCATAGGGGGCCATAGGCAGCACAGGGGAATGTATGCAATCCATAGGGGGCCATAGGCAGCACAGGGGAACGTATGCAATCCATAGGGGGCCATAGGCAGCACAGGGCAATGCATGCAATCCATAGGGGGACAAAGGCAGCACAGGGGACGTGTGCAATCCATAGGGGGCCATAGGCAGCACAGGGGAACGTGTGCCATCACAAGGGGGCTACATTCAATATAAGGGGGCCATATCCAGATTAAGGGGGCTAATTTTAGGATGGGGGGCTATGAGGGACATATACCCTATATGATTTGTTAGAGGGACACTGGCATTATAAGATGGACCCCATTTAACATTAAAAAAAAAATTCTCTTTTCCTTCACCAAATTTGGGGGTGCGTCTTATAATCAGGTGCGTCTTATAAAGCGAAAAATACGGTATATAGCAAAACAGTTTTTATATAAAAATTAATTTTGTAAAATTTGTACTACAGGCATTATCTTTACAAGGGTTAAATTCCTTATATAACTGTATAAGTGGTTTAATTCAAAGTTTTGGGAATCACAGACTTCCATCAAGTGCAATGAAATGTTATAATGTCCTCTAAATGTCAGATCCAGGTGAACCTTGCTTATGATCAACCAGACGAGTTCCGGCTTCCTATTACAGGAAAAAATAATTCCTGGCAGCCGAAAGTGAATACGTGATGGGATCTTATCACTGAGTCGTACGGAGAAGTGTTAGCGTTCTCCAGGATGGCAGCCAATATTATGAAACAGCGGGAAATCAGGCAATCTTTACAGCTAATCGAAATCTGAAGACGTTGGCTGCTTCAAACTTTCAAGTTGTGTCACTTTTAATTAAAACTTTCAGAGTAAAAAATACCGGTAAGTTGGCGTGACTTGTAGGCACCGGGCACCACATGTGGCGGCTCAGATGTGCAAAAGCTGTATCACTTCTACAGAAGGCATGTGGATTAAACCGAAACATCACTTTTAGGATGTTCTCTTTTTTTTTCTTTTCGGCATTTTCAATCATAGAGGATGTAGAGGATTCACTTGTGAATAATTCATAAGGCTGTGGGAAGGAGCAGACGCAACAAACTATTGTTCTCTTTGCTGCTTATTGCATTCTGGAGGTGGAAGAAGAAAATTCATATTATTTACATCTGCACAAATGTACAATATGATGTTTTCCTTTCAGCTATGAAGATGAGTGACTAAAGAATGTCACTACTTTTTACAATATTTCGGCAGTAGGAAAAATACAAGCCGCAAACATAGAAGTGATACTAAGGAAGAAACGAATGTCTGAGCCTCTCTAAAAGTTATAGAGCCGAATATGGAAATAATATTGGAAAATTCTCCGTATCTGGCTTTACCAGTATACAAATGTGATAAAATACCTCAGAATATGTTGTGTCTGGTATTTGGGGTATAACACATGACTGTTTCCATACCGCTACAGACTTAGAATCTCCACCTGAAAGTTTATATCATATTTTGTGCAAATGTTTGTTATGGTGAATATGGTGAATTGTTCTTCTCTGCGAGATTCCTAAAGCTTAACATGGACAAAACAGAATTCATCATCTTTCCTCCTCCTCACTCAACCCCTCCAACAAGCCTTTTAATCAAAATTGATGGCTGCTCACTCTCTCCAGTCTCACAAGCTCATTGCCTTGGAGTAACCCTCGACTCCGCTCTCTCCTTCAAGCCACACATCCAAGCCCTCTTCACCTCATGCCGACTACAACTCAAAAATATCTCCCGGATCCATGCTTTCCTTAACTAAGAATCAGCAAAAACATTGATGCCCTCATCATCTCCCGCCTCGACTACTGCAGCCTCCTGCTCTGTGGCCTCACTTCCAACACTCTCGCACCCCTCCAATCTATCCTAAACCCTGCAGCCCGATTAATCCACCTCTCCCCTCGCTATTCCCCAGCCTCGCTACTCTGCCAATCCCTTCACTGGCTTCCCATCACCCAACGACTCCAGCTCAAAACATTAACCATGACCTACAAAGTCATGCACAACCTGTCTCCTCCTTACATCTGTGACCTAGTCTCCCGATACCTACCTGCACGCAACCTCAGATCCTCACATGATCTCCTTCTCTACTCCTCTCTTATCTCCTTTTCCCACAATCTCATACGAAATTTCTCCCGTGCCTCCCCCATACTCTGGAACGCTCTACCACAGCATATGAGACTCTCACCTACTGTGGAAAGCTTTAAAAGGAAACTGAATACCCATCTCTTCCAACAAGCCTACAACCTACAATAACCCTCAGTCCAGTACACCACTGCACGACTAGCTCTGTCCTCACCTATTGTACCATCACCCATTCCCTGTAGACTGTGAGCCCTCGCGGGCAGGGACCTCTCTCCTCCTATACCAGTCTATTTTTGTAATGTTCATGATTGCGATACTTGTTTTTTATATATACCCTTTTCACTTGTAAAGCGCTATGGAATAATTGGCGGTATAATAAATAATAATAATGATAATATTTTTATATTATGTATTGATTATCTTTTAGACAATTTGTATAACTATATCTTTGATAATTTTGTGTTTTATATATGGGTTGTGTTATTCAGAAACCTCTTACACTGTGTATTTTAGTCCTATTTGTATTGCTACATTTTATGACTAAATTCTCAGACAGTCTAATCCTTGTTCAAACCTTTTCCAGCAGAGCCTATGGTTCATGGATTTTGTGTTGTGAAACCTATATGCTTTTAGATAAGGCCTCAGCCATCTCCATTTTATTGTGGTTGTAATAAATATGTGTGCTGTGATCACTGTCACTAGGTGGCGCTAGACACTACTTGTATGCAGTAAATGTAGAGGTAGTCAGACAGGCCGAGATCATAAACCAGAAGGGCACAACAGTACACAGGGGGCAGACAGAGATTAGGGTTCCAGGAGAGTACATACAAGATACAGGGAGCAGGACGTGGTCAGGGGGAATTCTGAGGTCAGAAGCCGGGAAGTCACAACAAAAACAGGGGAGGACAGGCAGAGATGAGTAAACAGCAGTCCAGAATCGAGAAACCAAGATCTGAATACTGAGCACCACGGGAGCCAACAGCACAACTGTAACCAGGAACTACGACTGGCAGCGTCCTGAGCTAACACGCTCACTAATGAAGCAGAGCAATCACTGGGAGGGAGAAGCATCTGCGAGAGCACCTCCCTGGACCAGCGGTAAACCCAGTGCTGGGAAGCAACCAGCAGAGCATTCATCCTGCAAAACGCTTTGCACCATAGACAACATATATCAGCTCTGCAGGAGAGCATAGCAGAACAATACAGAATGTTCTGCACATTGGATTCGTGACATGTGCTTTGTCAAGTGAAGTTAAACAAGGCTGATATACACTGGTTGTGTGTGCTTGTGTTCTCGCTTCCGATGTATCGCTATTAATTGGACCAACATTGGCAGATCTGGAGATCCCTTGTATCTCATTCCAAATTAGCTCTCCCAGGAAAGGGGTTTCCACGACACGTCATGAATGCATATGGTTGAAATAGCTAAATATATTTTTTTCTGGTTGGCACAAATGCAGATTCCAGCAGCTACATTACTTGGATCTTTCAATTGTTAAAGTAAAGAACACATTGAAAATATTAACACTAGGGACTTCAAATCTATACATAATACTACTGAATCACTTACATGTACACATCCTAATATATGTTAAGAAAAAAAAATAAAACCACAAGGAAGAGGGAGAGGAAGGGGATGCAGCTGCAGAATCTCTTCCTGTGGTAATATGAACAGTATTTTTACAATAAAGGGAAACATCTGATTGGCTCACAACATTTAGCACAACCCAGGAAGACCCCGCCTAATTGGTAGACTCAGTGTTACATAATTTACACTCCATATTCTAACAAACGTTCTGCCCTCTAAAAGGTTAATGTTATAGAGAAAGGAATAAGTGAGTGAAATGTTTCTCACCACAATGTAGATCTGAGGTTTGCGTCTCTTGGCCAAGTCAATAATATTAACTCCGTTATAATAAAGGTTCTCAATGCAGCCGTGAAAATTCCTCTTCAGAAACGTTCCGGGTTTTCCTGGTACTGGAATCCCTCCAAAGCTGAACTTCGGGAAATAAGAAAATCAAAACTTGGCTCATTGTTCTTGTTATATCATAATAAAGAAATCATGAATAAAGAACGGAAGCATGAAGACTCCACAACAAAGACCGGGACACAAGTCCCATTACATGATAATCTGTATCAGTGCAAATAGACTTTTCACTGTTAAAATGAAAACATGCATTTTTATCCCAAAAGATGTTGCTTTAATCCCAATTTTTTCATTTTCACAAGGGTAATAGGAGAAGATGGATTGTACAATGTGTGGACTGTACAATCTGTTGTGCAATTTTTTCTGAGTTTGCCAAAACCATAGAAAACTATTTTGAGATACAGTGCAAAGATGATAAGGAAAGAAATGCCATATTAGAGTTCAGAATTTGCTGGAATGGTTTGTGGGTACTGTTACAAAACGGCGCCACCATAGCCGGAAGCAGCCTGCTGCACCCAGGCGCTGGCTGCCGTTTTTGGCCGTGCCTCGGGTCGTGCAGCTCGCTTCTTCCTCCTCCACGTCTAAGTGTGGAGAGGCGGCTAGTGTGCATGCGCGCGCCAATCAGCTAGAGCAGGGGTGGGGAACCTCCGGCCCGGGGGCCGTATGCGGCCCGCGATGACATTTAATGCGGCCCCCGGGCACATTCCAGACTACCCCAGTGCTTGAGCGGCACTCGAGCTTTTGCCGGCCGCCGGCCCTTTAAAATCCCAGTGCGTTCTGGGTAGATCCCAGTGCGTTCTGGGTAGATGCTAGAATGTACAGGCTTTTTCCAGATCCTGATTGCAGCCCGTACTAGAATGTACGTGCTCTTTTCGGGACCTGACTACAGCCCGTACATTCTAGACTGAACCCGGGACTGTGCTCGAGTGCTGAGAGTTTACCTTGTGGGTGGGGTAAGCAGCGCGCTGTGCTCCAGTCACAGCAGAAGAGGTGCAGCAGATGCCTCCCTGCTGTACATGCCTCCCGGACTTGTGCTGTGTGACTCCTCCTCCCCTAGTATTGTGAGTATACAACCCATCGCTGCCCCTCATCCAGTGCTCTGTACCCCACCCTAGTACTGTGTGTAGCCCCAAGTGCTGTGTACCCCCAAATGCTGTGTACCCCCTAGTACTGTGTGTAACCCCTCAGTGCTGTGTAATCTGTGCAGCCTCCTAGTGCTGTCAGTGCTGCCACATCGTGCTCTCCCTTCTGCCTCCAAGTGCTGTCACCTAATGCTCTCCGTGCTGCCTTCTAATGCTGTCACTGTCAGTGCTCTTTGTACTGCCACATAGTGCTCTCCGTGCTGCCACCTAGTGCTCTCCGTGCTGCCACCTAGTGCTCTCCGTGCTGCCACCTAATGCTCTCCGTGCTGCCACCTAGTGTGCTCTCCGTGCTGCCACCTAGTGTGCTCTCCGTGCTGCCAGCTAGTGCTCTCTGTGCTGCTAACTAGCGCTGTCTGTGCTGCCAACTAGCGCTGTCTGTGTTGCCAACTAGTGCCTTCTGTGCTGCCAACTGGTGATCTCTGTGCTGCCAGCTGGTGCTCTCTGTGCTGCCACCTAGTGCTGTCTGTTGTGCCAGCTAGTGCTCTCCGTGCTGCCACCTAGTGCTCTCCGTGCTGCCACCTAGTGCTTTCCATGCTGCCAGCTAGTGCTCTCTGTGCTGCCAACTAGCGCTGTCTGTGCTGCCAACTAGCGCTCTTTGCTGACATCTAGCGCCCTCTGTGCTGCCAACTGGTGCTCTCTGTGCTGCCAGCTAGTGCTCTCTGTGCTGCCACCTAGTGCTGTCCGTTGTGCCACCTAGTTCTGTCCGTTGTGCCGCCTCGTGCTGTCCGTTGTGCCGCCTAGTGCTGTCCGTTGTGCCGCCTCGTGCTGTCCGTTGTGCCGCCTCGTGCTGTCCGTTGTGCCGCCTCGTGCTGTCCGTTGTGCCGCCTCGTGCTGTCCGTTGTGCCGCTTCGTGCTGTTCGTGCTGCCACCTAGTGCTGTCTGTGCCCGCCACTAGTGCTGTCCATGCTCAGCATCTCCTGTGATGTATACACCCCTCCTGTGATCTATACGCTCCTCCTGTGATGTATACGCCCCAACCTCTCCTGTGATGTATATGCCCCAGCCTTTTCTGGGATGTATATGACGCAGTCACGCCTGTGATGTATATGCCTCATTGTCTCCTGTGATGTGTATGCCTCAGTGTCTCCTGTGATGTGTATGCCTCAGTGTCTCCTGTGATGTGTATGCCTCAGTGTCTCCTGTGATGTGTATGCCTCAGTGTCTCCTGTGATGTGTATGCCTCAGTGTCTCCTGTGATGTGTATGCCTCAGTGTCTCCTGTGATGTGTATGCCTCAGTGTCTCCTGTGATGTGTATGCCTCAGTGTCTCCTGTGATGTGTATGCCTCAGTGTCTCCTGTGATGTGTATGCCTCAGTGTCTCCTGTGATGTGTATGCCTCAGTGTCTCCTCTGATGTGTATGCCTCAGTGTCTCCTGTGATGTGTATGCCTCAGTGTCTCCTGTGATGTGTATGCCTCAGTGTCTCCTGTGATGTGTATGCCTCAGTGTCTCCTGTGATGTGTATGCCTCAGTGTCTCCTGTGATGTGTATGCCTCAGTGTCTCCTGTGATGTGTATGCCTCAGTGTCTCCTGTGATGTGTATGCCTCAGTGTCTCCTGTGATGTGTATGCCTCAGTGTCTCCTGTGATGTGTATGCCTCAGTGTCTCCTGTGATGTGTATGCCTCAGTGTCTCCTGTGATGTGTATGCCTCAGTGTCTCCTGTGATGTGTATGCCTCAGTGTCTCCTGTGATGTGTATGCCTCAGTGTCTCCTGTGATGTGTATGCCCCCAGCCTCTCCAGACCAAGACAAACCTGGAAAAGCAGTTGTGAGAAACAAAATGATCAATATCACCAAACATCACAGCCGCTCCGGCCACGACATTAGGGGTGAGTTAATTAATTGTTTGACCAAATATAGCCTGGTCCTTTTCAAGTTGATAATTTTGTGCGGCCCCCGAAGGTTGGTAGAAAATTCCAAATGGCCCCCGGCAGTAAAAATGTTCCCCACCCCTGAGCTAGAGCCTAAGTCCAGTGTTTCGCCTAGTGAGAGCATGCTCAGCCTGACTGTGCCATTCCTGAGGCTAAGTCCTCAGTTCAGGCTACTGAGCATGCTCCCACACGTAGTGCGAAAAGCCTCTTTGCACAGGTACTTGGACTTCGTGCCATGTCGAAGTCCTGTGTTGTGCCTACTGAGCATGCTCAGGCAGATAGTCTGATTTCTGAGACTGTTGTTCAGGCTACTGAGCATGCTCAGGCACTTAGTGCATCAGATGCTAGGTACGGTAAGGACCTCACTGGGCATGTCTGTGAGGTGGCAGGCTCTGATAGGCTGACACAGATTACGTGTCCTGATGATGTGGCCACTTTGGACTGGCTCACAGAGGCCCGCCCCTATGACACGGCACCTCACCACTGGTTGTCAGACGATGACTGGTGAGGTGTTTGGGGTGTGGCAGCCATGAGGTCATCAGTGACGTGGCGGTTTCGGATAGGCCGCTGGTGATGTCACTGATGACGTGGCACTCCGCTATTGGACCCTAGAGGTGCCATTGGGGTCCACTCTGGGTTTGGGGCGGACCCAGGTTATAAAAGGGGCTGGAGACAACATGGAGGTGCGTAGTCTTCTCATATACTCAGACAGAGCACACCTCCATGTTTAGAGATTTATTGTGGCATAAGCCTTTGGATTGGAAGCAGTAGGTAGGGATAGGCGTACGGTGCCAGCCACATCAAGACACCCGTGGCTGGGCACGATAGGGTCAGGCGCTACGCTTCCCTCCTACTGTCCAGTCCTGCTAGTGCAGCCCAGTGGAGTTAACTGGGCTGCGGCTGCTGCGCCACCTGTCCGGTTGTGCCCCCTACGCGCACGGACAGCGTACCTCAGGACCTCTGTGGCGTTAACAGGGAGTTAACAGGGAGTTCCTGGGCTGGGTGTATGGACCCTGTTCTCTTCATATTGGCTTCCCAGTCAACAATACCAGTGTGACCACCTGGCCTGACATATCCTGTACACACGTGGCCAGTCGAGAGCCCTGGTGGCCAGAAACACTAATCGGGGAACCGCTCGGTCTGACGTGTCTTACATACTTTGCCGATCGGGTGCTTTCGCGGTGGCCTTCCGGTCAATGATACCTGGTCCCCACCCGGTTTGACGTGTTCCCTGCACACGTGGTGGGTGTAGCGCCACAGGTACACTGAAACGCTAACTGGGTTGTCGTCCGGTCTGACGTGTCCCTACACACGTGACCAGTTCCCAGGTCTCCAGTGTTATTTCAGAGCCACCCAGCTCTGTATTCGCCGCCTAATCTTTGGGTTGCCAGAAGCTTCTGGAGCACGGTGAACCCCGACTGGCGATTGAGATATATACCACCTTATCCTAATCTGCCAGTCCCTCCGTAACAGGTACTATGTCACATTGGCAAAGCCCCTGAGATGTCAGAAAAGCAGAAACCCCCCACAAGTCATCCCATTTCACAATCTGCACCCCCCTCAATGAATTAATCTAGAGGTGCAGTGAGTATATTGATAATACAGGTGTCGCAAGATTTTATGCTACTGTGTAGTAAAGAAAGAATAATTACATTTTTACCACTAAAATGTTTTTTGTTTAACCCCAGATTTCCAAATTTCACATTAAAATAGGTAAAAAGACCCCTTATGTGTAACACAAATTCTCCTGAACGTGGCAATATTCCACATGTGTGACTGTACAGTACTGTTTGGCAGGGCTCGGGGGGGGGGGGGGGGGGAAGGCGCACCATTTGTTTTTTGGAGGTTTTCCTTAAAAATAGTTTGTGGGCTCCATTGCAGAGTCCTTAAATAGAAGAACAGCAGAAACAAAATTTTGGAAAGAGCACATCTCAGGGAGTTCATCTATGAGTTTAGTGATGATTTAGTCTCTGGAAAACACCTATGAAGTCAAACACAGTCAATGTTACAAAATTAACAATTGCCAGTAAGCCCTTGTAATTCCCTGTACATTGTAATGCCCATGCATTGTGCCCAGCTTGTGCTACTGAGAACCTGCACCCTGTAAATTAAGCTTATTCTCCTCACTACAAAAATGCTAAACATATGGACCTTAACTGTGGTTTAGACACATTGTGTTGCTCAGAAAGGAGGGAGCATTTGGATTTGAGAGTGCAGATTTTGTTGGATAGCATTTTGTGGGGGAGCCATAGCGCTTTTTCAGGCTTTTGTGCAACCAGTAACGTGGAAGTCCCCTATATGTTGATTAGCAGTTGATGGACCTGAGTAGTGGCCATTTGGGTACAGGAAATTTTGGCTCAGTCCACACTTATCCTGTGCTCTCTGTTGAACACTTACATCAAGGTTTCCATCTACATCTTCGAAATACACGATTCAAATGAAACACCTGATAGATCTATTCCCCATAGTGAGGCAGCAGAGTTACTCCAGTCTCCATTTGGAATCTGTTCAGTGGTGTCCATTTTTTCAAAGGTACAAAAAAACTTTTGTTAGCTGCACTTCTGTGCCCACTTTAAAAAAAAGTGCAAAAAGATGGACACCACTGGAAAACAGGCTAGATGGGAATTCAAAGTGACTTTATCTGCCTTATTACAATGAATTTTGCATTGTGAATTTTTGTCTGACTCTTATTTTTCAATGATTTACATGTATTCCCTACTGTAAGCACTCAGCATAGAGCGCAGGATAAATGTGAGCCGATGTTTACCGTGATCTTTGGGAGGCAGAATAAACAAATCAACAGTAGTTGATGAATCAGTTTTATTTAGATTTTACACTTTTCACCTTGCAGTATAAGTGATTAGGTGGCTTTATTCCTCAGGTCAGTATGTTGGCAGTGATACCAGATTTATTTAGGTTTTGAGGTTTTCGCTACTATCACACTAAAAATTGCCTATTTACAAAGTAAAGGGTTTTTTACATTATTTTTTTGAAGGCTAGTGTATTTTTATTTTTCTGCTGCCAGAGTCATGTGAGGGCTTGTTTACGATGGGATGAATTAGAGGTTTTATTGGTGCCATTTTGGGCCACATAATATTTTTTAATCACTTTCTATTCCACTTTTTATGAGGTGGAATCAAGAAGAAAAAGGAATTAAGGAATTTTGTTTGTTTGTTTTTGCTCCATTCACCATGTCATAAAAGTGATGACAGCTGTATTCTTCAGGTCAGTATGAAAAGTGTGATATCACATTCATATTGAGGTTTTGTTTATGCTTTGCCGTTTTTACACTATAAAAACCATTTTATAAAAAGAAAAACAGTTTTTTTCTTTGCTTTATTCTGAGAATTATATTTTTTGGGGTTTTTTTTTGCTGATGGAGCTTTATGGTGGATTGTTTTTTATTTTTTTTTTGTGGGACAAGATGACGTTTTCTGAGATACCCTCTTGATATATATGTGCCTTTTGGATCGTGCATTAATTCACTTTTTAGTTAGCTGTATGATGCAATGTTTTTTATTTATTCTTTTACAGTGTTCACTGAAGGGGTTAACGAGTGTGAGAGTTAATGTGTACTTTCTTTTTTTACATCTCTCTTTCTCTCTCTCTCTCTCTCTCTCTCTCTCTCTATATATATATATATATATATATATATATATAGTACAGACCAAAAGTTTGGACACACCTTCTCGTTCCAAGCGTTTTCTTTATTTTCATGACTCTGAAAATTGTAGATTCACATTGAAGGCCTGCTGCACAAAGTCTCCTCTTAACAGTTGTTCTAGAGATGTGTCTGCTTCAAGACCTCTGTGTGGCATTGACCTGGTCTCTAATCTGAGCTGCTGTTAACCTGCGATTTCTGAAGCTGGTGACTCGGAGAAACTTATCCTCCGCAGCAGAGGTGACTCTTGGTCTTCCTTTCCTGGGGCGGTCCTCATGTGAGCCACTTTCTTTTTAGCGTTTGATAGTTTTTGCCACTGCACTTGGGGACACTTTCAAAGTTTTCCCAATTTTTCGGACTGACTGACCTTCATTTTTTAAAGTAATGATGGCACTCGTTTTTCTTAAAAATGCTGCTTTTTTCTTACCATAATACAAATTCTAACAGTCTATTCAGTAGGACTATCAGCTGTGTATCCACCAGACTTCTGCACAACACAACTGATGGTCCCATCCCGATATATAAGGCAAGACATCCCACTTATTAAACCTGACAGGGCGCACCTGTGAAGTGAAGACCGTTTCCGGTGACTACCTCTTGAAGCTCATCAAGATAATGCCAAGAGTGTGCAAAGCAGCAATTAAAGCAAAAGGTGGCTACTTTGAAGAACCTAGAATATAAGACATACAGTCATATGAAAAAGTTTGGGCGCCCCTATTAATATTAACCTTTTTTCTTTATAACAATTTGGGTTTTTGCAGCAGCTATTTCAGTTTCATATATCTAATAACTGATGGACTCAGTAATATTTCTGGATTGAAGTGAGGTTTATTGTACTAACAGAAAATGTGCAATCCGCATTTAAACAAAATTTGACCGGTGTATAAGTATGGGCACCGTTATCAATTTCCTGATTTGAACACTCTTAACTACTTTTTACTGACTTACTAAAGCACTAAATTGGTTTTGTAACCTCATTGAGCTTTGCACTTCATAGTCAGGTGCATCCAATCATGAGAAAAGGTATTTAAGGTGGCCACTTGCAAGTTGTTCTCCTATTTGAATCTCCTATGAAGAGTGGCATCATGGGCTCCTCAAAACAACTCTCAAATGATCTGAAAACAAAGATTATTCAACATAGTTGTTCAGGGGAAGGTACAAAAAGTTGTCTCAGAGCTTTAAACTGTCAGTTTCCACTGTGAGGAACATAGTAAGGAAATGGAAGAACACAGGTACAGTTCTTGTTAAGCCCAGAAGTGGCAGGCCAAGAAAAATATCAGAAAGGCAGAGAAGAAGAATGGTGAGAACAGTCTAGGACAATCCACAGACCACCTCCAAAGACCTGCAGCTTCATCTTACTGCAGATGGTGTCAATGTGCATCGGTCAACAATACAGCGCACGTTGCACAAGGAGAAGCTGTATGGGAGAGTGATGCGAAAGAAGCCATTTCTGCAAGCACGCCACAAACAGAGTCGCCTGAGGTATGCAAAAGCACATTTGGACAAGCCAGTTACATTTTGGAAGAATGTCCTGTGGACTGATAAAACAAAGATTGAGTTGTTTGATCATACAAAAAGGCGTTATGCATGGAGGCAAAAAAACACGGCATCCCAAGAAAAGCACTTGCTACCCACAGTAAAATTTGGTTTAGGTTCCATCATGCTTTGGGGCTGTGCGGCCAATGCCGGCACTGGGAATCTTGTTAACGTTGAGGGTCGCATGGATTCAACTCCGTATCAGCAGATTCTTGACAATAATGTGCAAGAATCAGTGACAAAGTTGAAGTTACGCAGGGGATGGATATTTCAGCAAGACAATGATCCAAAACACAGCTCCAAATCTACTCAGGCATTCATGCAGAGGAACAATTACAATGTTCTGGAATGGCCATCCCAGTCCCCAGACCTGAATATCATTGAACATCTGTGGGATGATGTGAAGCGGCGGTCCATGCTCGGCGACCATCAAACTTAACTGAACTGGAATTGTTTTGTAAACAGGAATGGTCAAATCTACCTTCATCCAGGATCCAGGACTCATTAAAAGCTACAGGAAGCGACTAGAGGCTGTTATTTTTGCAAAAGGAGGCTCTACAAAATATTAATGTCACTTTTATGTTGAGGTGCCCATACTTTTGCATCGGTCAAATTTTGTTTAAATGCGGATTGCACATTTTCTGTTAGTACAATAAACCTCATTTCAATCCAGAAATATTACTCAGTCCATCAGTTATTAGATATATGACACTGAAATAGCAAAAAACCCAAATTGTTATAAAGAAAAAAGGTTACATTAATAGGGGTGCCCAAACTTTTTCATATGACTGTATTTTCAGTTGTTTCACACTTTTTTGTTAAGTATTTCATTCCACATGTGTTAATTCATAGTTTTGATGCCTTCAATGTGAATCTACAATTTCAGAGTCATGAAAATAAAGAAAACTCTTTGAATGAGAAGGTGTGTCCAAACTTTTCGGCTGTACTATATATATTGTACGTTTTCTGCAGACGGACACCTGAACGTAGTCAACTACGTTCGGGTGTCCAAGTGGGAGAGAGGCGGTTCGGACTGATACCCCGACAGGACCTGTGAACGTAAGGCAAAACGCAATGTGAAAGAAGCCTAATGTATAAAGGTTCTATTATACAGAATTGTAGCCGTGAGATTGGATGCCATACTATGGCTCCTTATGGCATATGATTTTTTTTCCCACATGCATAGGCTTGAATCCTCGAGTCTCATCTGATTTCTGATTGTAATACATTTTTTTTTATTGCTTTGCACTTGTCTGATTTATACAGTAGTGTGAGTGACCCCCTAGCATTTTGCCTTGTTTCAAACTTTGATTCACTTTCTGACTTTTCTTCTGATTTATTTTTTTCAGAACTTTCTGGTTCTGATCTGACAAGGCATGCAGACCCATTCCTGCCAGCCTGCTCCACCAGCCAGCAGCTACTCCGAAGACTCAACTCAGGGGGCCCTTTGAAAGTCCACATCCCTGTACAAGGGTATAGAGGCGACAATCTTCACTCCCCAAAGACCTGATAGTCGGAGTTATTTTGTCCTTTTTCAGAACTTTCTGGTTCTCATCTGACAAGGCATGCAGACCTATTCCTGCCAGCCTGCTCCACCACCCAGCAGCTACTCTGAAGACTCAACTCAGGGGGCCCTTGAAAGTCCACATCCCTATACAGGGGTATAGAGGTGACAATCTTCACTCCCCAAAGACCTGATAGTCGGAGTTATTTTGTCCTTTTTTCAGAACTTTCTGGTTCTGATCTGACAAGGCAAGCAGACCATTCCTGCCAGCCTGCTCCACCACCCAGCAGCTACTCCGAAGACTCAACTCAGGGGGCCCTTTGAAAGTCCACATCCCTGTACAAGGGTATAGAGGCCACAATCTTCACTCCCCAAAGACCTGATAGTCGGAGATATTTTGTCCTTTTTCAGAACTTTCTGGTTCTGATCTGACAAGGCATGCAGACCTATTCCTGTCAGCCTGCTCCACCACCCAGCAGCTACTCCGAAGACTCAACTCAGGGGGCCCTTTGAAAGTCCACATCCCTGTACAAGGGTATAGAGGCCACAATCTTCACTCCCCAAAGACCTGATAGTCGGAGTTATTTTGTCCTTTTTCAGAACTTTCTGGTTCTGATCTGACAAGGCATGCAGACCTATTCCTGCCAGCCTGCTCCACCACCCAGCAGCTACTCTGAAGACTCAACTCAGGGGGCCCTTGAAAGTCCACATCCCTATACGCCGTATAGAGGTGACAATCTTCACTCCCCAAAGACCTGATAGTCAGAGTTATTTTGTCCTTTTTTCAGAACTTTCTGGTTCTGATCTGACAAGGCAAGCAGACCATTCCTGCCAGCCTGCTCCACCACCCAGCAGCTACTCCGAAGATTCAGCTCAGGGGGCCCTTTGAAAGTCCACATCCCTGTACAAGGGTATAGAGGC
The DNA here is from genome assembly GCF_048569485.1 of Anomaloglossus baeobatrachus. Taxonomy (NCBI): domain Eukaryota; kingdom Metazoa; phylum Chordata; class Amphibia; order Anura; family Aromobatidae; genus Anomaloglossus; species Anomaloglossus baeobatrachus. Next base: position 121,181,228 of record NC_134364.1, read on the forward strand.
GACAATCTTCACTCCCCAAAGACCTGATAGTCGGAGTTATTTTGTCCTTTTTCAGAACTTTCTGGTTCTGATCTGACAAGGCATGCAGACCTATTCCTGCCAGCCTGCTCCACTACCCAGCAGCTACTCCGAAGACTCAACTCAGGGGGCCCTTGAACGTTCTCACATCCCTATACAGGGGTATAGAGGTGACAATCTTCACTCCCCAAATACCTGATAGTCGGAGTAGCCTTTGCAAATCTTGTCCATGGAAGCCAGGCAACCCTGAACAAAGCCACTTTACAGTAATATAATTACATCAGGCTCCCAAACGGTCTCATTTAGAACACAATTATAAATAACGTTCTGTGACATCTAATGCCAGTAATCTCAAGAGCCACAATTACTAAATAAACCTGATTGCCATCTCCGCTCTCAGCACATTTTACTGTTCCAAAGAATCCTTCTCTCATTGTTATGTAATGATAGTAATTACCTAATCAAATTAATTTCTGTGGAAAAAGAAGCGCAATAGGGTCTTACCCCGGTATAAGGGGTCTTAAGATAAGTAATCCTACTCACCAGATCAGGTTGTGAAAGTCACAACTCCTATGCAGGCATGTAACTCCAGGTCACGGCAGCAGTCCCCGGTTGGCAGATAACAGAAAACAGTAGAGAGGGGTTTCACACCGCGCCAATGACCGACAACTCCTGAAATTTCAGATCAATGCTTCTTTATTTCACGCACAGGTCAAGTCAACGCGTTTCAAGAGTCTTAGCTCTCTTCATCAGGACAAGCTGGCAAAGAACATCAAATCTCTGATTTGATGTTCTTTGCCAGCTTGTCCTGATGAAGAGAGCTAAGACTCTTGAAACGCGTTGACTTGACCTGTGCGTGAAATAAAGAAGCATTGATCTGAAATTTCAGGAGTTGTCGGTCATTGGCGCGGTGTGAAACCCCTCTCTACTGTTTTCAGTAATTACCTAATAAATGACAACAATTCTGCTGATTTGCAGCCACTTTAACACCCATGAAATGCGGTAAAATATAATTTAACCGCCATTATAATGTTCAGTGGGTTTGGTCGCTCACACACATGAATTAGAAATTTATGGATGCAAACAAAATATTAATGATCATGGTTCACATTATAAATACGATATAGATAACATCCAGAATATATAATTATACAGCGTAGTCTATACCACAAACAAATACAGCACAAAAAGTAAGCAAAAAATACAATACACTAAATGTATGAGGAGTAATAACAACACTTTACAGCTAATATCAAAGAGAATTTCTCATAAAATTCATAAAATGCCCTAAAATCAGATTGTAAAATGGTTGTTATTCAATTTGAACAGTTGAACAATATACAGAATTGCTTCACTACGTGGTTCATCTTAATGATACATGTCAGAATAGGGTTTACATATTTTATTCTGCATTAGTTTGAAGTATGATGCAGGGATGTATACAGTGGGTATGGAAAGTATTCAGACCCCTTTAAATTTTTTAACTCTTTGTTTCGTTGCAGACATTTGGTAAAATCAAAAAAGTTCATTTTTTTCTCATTGATGTACACTCTGCTCCCCATCCCCCAACTTGTCAGAAAAAAACACATATGAGGAAGTTTTTGAAAATGTATTAAACAAGAAAAACTGAAATATGACATGGTCATAAGTATTCAGACCCCTTTGCTCAGTCTCTCACATGCTGTCCATTTCCTTGTGATCCTCCTTGAGATGGTTCCGTCATTGGAGTCCAGCTGTGTGTAATTAAACTGATAGGACTTGATTTGGGAAGGCGCACACCTGTCTATATAAGACCTCACAGCTCACAGTGCATGTCACACCAAATGAGAATCATGAGTTCAAAGGAACTGCCCAAGGAGCTCAGAGACAGAATTGTGGCAAGGCACAGATCTGGCCAAGGTTACAAAATAATTTCTGCAGTACTCAAGGTTCCTAAGAGCACAGTGGCCTCCATAATCCTTAAATGTAAGAAGTTTGGGACCAGCAGAAGTCTTCCTAGACCTGGCCGTCCAGCCAAACTGAGCAATCGTTGGAGAAGAGCCTTGGTGAGAGAGGTAAAGAAGAACCCCAAGATCACTGCAGCTGAGCTCCAGAGATGCAGTAGGGAGATGGGAGAAAGTTCCACAAAGTCAACTATTACTATTACTGCAGTCCTACACCAGTCGGGCCTTTATGGCAGAGTGGCCCAACGGAAGCCTCTCCTCAGTGCAAGACATATGAAAGCCCGCATAGAATTTGCAAAAAAACACATGAAGGACTCCCAGACTGTGAGAAATAAGATTCTCTGGTCTGATGAGACGAAGATAGAATTTTTCTGTGATAATTCTAAGTTGTATGAACGACCGTTAACGATCGAAAATACTCACCTAATCGTTGTCCAGTCGTTGTAATCCCGATTATCGTTGCTGCGAAAGGTACGATGTTGTTCGTCGTTCCTGCGGCAGCACACATCGCTATGTGTGATACCGCAGGAATGAGGAACGTCACCGTACCTGCGGCCGCCCGCAATGAGGAAGGAAGTAGGTGGTCCGCTCATCTCCGCCTCTCCGCTTCTATTGGGCTTCTATTGGGCAGCTGCTTAGTGACGCCGCTGTGACGCCGAACAAACCGCTCCCTTAGAAAGGAGGCGGTTGTCCAGCAGCAGCGACGTCGCTAAGCAGGTAAGTCCGTTTGACAGGTGTAAGCGATGTTGTGCGCCACAGACAACGATTTGCCCATGATGCACAACCGACGGGGGCGGGTGCATTCACCAGCGACATCGCTAGCGATGTCACTGTGTGTAAAGCCCGCTTTAGTGTCTCTGCGCTGTGGCTTGAATTAGCAGTAGAGATTCCTCAACCCTGATCTTCACCAAGCTACAACAGTTTTAATGGACTACTGTATTTTACGGCTTATAAAAAAAACCTTTTAACTCCTGAAAATCTTCTCAAAAGTCAGAGGTTGTCTTATACACCAGACGTCATCTTATAGGGCGCGTAATTAGCGATGCACGGTGCTGCTGTCTGCCGCCATGGCTTTGCTGCCGTTGAATGCTTTACGGCAGCGCACTCAACTGCAGTAAAGCGCCCTGTGTATTGGATGCGATCATGGAGGGGTCTATGTGCCTTTGGTCCGCAAGAAGCACACCTTGATGTTCACGTCTGGTGCATAGAGCCACCGCTGCTGTCAGCGCTTTACTGCACTTGAATGCTTCGTGGCACCGCAAAGCATTCAACTGCAGTAAAGCCATGATGAAATCCTTCAGTGGCGGCTCCGTGCACCGGACGAGATCACCAAAGGGTCTATGTGCCTGAGGACTGCAAGAAGCAGCTGAGGACACCGCGGTAATGGAGGACAGGTGAGAATATTTTTTATTGTGTGTAAACAATGGCATAATAGGGGATCAGTGAAGGCCGCTTTACATGTATCGACTTATCACGCGTACGCATGTGTGATCGTACCCGCCCCCATCGTTTGTGCGATACGGGCAATTTGTTGCCCGTGTTGCACAAAGTCGTAAACCCCGTCACACGTACTTACCTCCCGGACGACCTCGCTATGGGGGGTGAACATCCTCTTCCTGAAGGGGGAGGGATGTTCGGCGTCACAGCGACGTTACACAGCGGCCGCCCAATAGAAGCGGAGGGGCGGAGATGAGTGGGACGTAAATATTCCGCCCACCTCCTTCCTTCCGCATTGCCGGCGGCCGCAGATAAGTTGCAGTTCATCGTTCCTGGGGTGTCACATGGAGCGATGTGTGCTGCCTCGGGAACGATGAACAACTGGAGCACAGTAGGACATTCTATTTTTTTGAAAATGAGCGACGTGTCAACGAGCAACGATAAGGTGAGCATTTTTGCTCGTTCACAGTCGCACGTAGCTGTCACACACTACAATATGTCAAACAATGCCGGATGTGCGTCACTAACAACGTGACCCCGACGACATATCGTTAGATATATCGTAGCGTGTAAAGCGGCCTTAAGAGGACATTACTAATCAATGGCCTTATTATTACAAGGGTCATTAATAAAGAATGGTCACATTACTGCAGGGGTCATTACTAAACAATGAGCTTATTATTATAGGGTCCAAGGAAGGGGCACAAGGATGGGCACATTACTACAAGGGGGCATAAGGTAGGGCACATTACTACAAGGGGGGCAAGGATGGGCACATTACATTTTATTGGTATATATTTTTATTTTTTAAATTTACCAGTAGCTGCTGCATTTCCCACCCTAGGCTTATACTCGAGTCAATAAGCTTTCCCAGCTTTTTGTGGTAAAATAGGGGCCTCAGCTTATACTCGGGTTAAGTTATACTTGAGTATACATGGTATATCCCAAACTCTGTATTTTAACTGGGAGAGTTGTGGGTCGTCTTATACGGCAGAAAATACTGTACATTGTATGTATTATTTATCAATTAGTTAAACTTTCAAGATTACATGTAAAAAATATAAAATATTTGAAGCCATTCTTATTTTTTTTTAATGATTTTCTTTAACCCAAATCATATCTATATATAACCACATGAAACGTTAGGCAGCAATCAGTAACAGAAGACCAGAATGTACAAATAAAGTTAATTTATTTAATTTGAAATGAGTCCAAATATTATCATTTCTTATATTAGTTTCTTTGTACTCCTCATAAAATTATGAGTACATTTTTTTCCTGATACAGAGCACCAAATGTCATCTATAAAGCGGTAATGAGAAAATTCTATTTGTAGCCTCCAGTAGCCAGAGCTCACATGCTTTTTTTACACATTGGACCCAATGGCATCAATATTTGCAGTAATCTCTTAAACTCCCCCTATTGGGAGTTTTAGGGAGTTTTATCATTTTTATCTATACAAGGGATTGGAACCATAAAGCATAAAAAAGCTTTGGCACAATATGAGAAATGGCACAGAATATTGGGCTTCTTAGAGTAAATGCATGCACAAAAATTTAATATTTTTCAATTTTACATGTACAATAATGCTTGAAAAAATGTGAACCTTTCAGAAATGTCCATATTTCTGAATTTGTTTGATCTAGAATAAAAGTTTTTTATCACAAGTCTAGTTCAAACAAATGAGTCGAAGATATTGGACTTTAGAATTCAGTGGCAAAATGATGCGAATCTTTAGGACTGGTAGAGAAGGTTATATTAGAGTTTGTCCTTTTCAATCAATGGGATGACAATTAGGTGGGAGTGGGCGACCTGTTTAATTTAAAGAACAGGGATCTATCCAACTTTAATTTTCACAACCCGTTTATGGGAGCATATCAAGGCACAAAAAAGATTTTATGGACCTCAGAAGACGAGTTGTTGATGTTCACCATCTTGGAAAAGGTTACAAAAAGAGTTTGGAGTCCATCAATCCCCAATCAAACTCATTTTGTACAAGCGGTCACAAACTTTCAAGCACTAATGTATATGGAAGTTCAGATAGATAAATCCACACACCTCATAATCTATGTCCAAATCATCAGAATCCCCCTTGGTGCGGAAATGCTGGGTATATTTATCCACTGTGAAGTTGACTTGTTTGTTGAACCGGTCTATTAGAATGGAGTGCCACTGTTGGTCATCTAGGAGACTCCCCAATGTCACCACTGTGTGAGTGTTACCAAAACGTAGCTTGGCATCACCTGGAAAAATACGCAAAGGTCACATCTATAATGCAGAAAATAACATCTTAATGATCAGATAAATTAATAGCCATACTGAATTATCCTATGTTTTCCCGATGGCAAATTAACTATTACCTTCACAAACTCTTAACATCTTTCTGCCATAAGTAAAAACAAAATACAATGCCACTTAATAAAAAAAATAAAATATATATATATATATATATATATATATATATATATATATATATATATTAAAATATATTTAATTAAAATAAATTAAAATATATCAAATATAAAAAAACAAACTGTATATATAAATAAAAATAATCATAAAATTATTAATTGGCTGCAGACTTATTGATAAACCCCAAACTGCCCCTCTTTTCAGCATTGTAGAGATTTTGAGCTATATTCAAAATAGAAAAATAGATAACGAGCTACAGAATAGATTTTCATCCCGTGCTAAATTTGATGGGCAATTTCTAACATTTATGATAGAGAGTCTGTAATACCTGAGTGTAACAGATGTACTGTATATAATTTGTGGTCTACACCAACCTATGAGCTAATTACTGGTGACAGTCCTCTCGTTACAGCACATGGTTTATGAATACATTTCTGCCGATCTCTCTTTGAGTATTTATCAGACATGAAATCCCAAAGCAATGACCCATAATTAATTCAGAAGGTAAATTAAAAACAAGACATAAACTGTCTGTGTCAAGTTAACCATGGCACTGTAAGTCATTGGCTCCTTCCCAGGTTTATTCTACAAGATGTTGTTCATACACAGTATACCTGGGGTGATACTGGATTTAAATGTAAATGAGTTTTCCACTACTAATGTGAGCCCTTTTATTTGTCCTAACTATTCCTCACTAACACTTTCCTAATATACTTTAGCTAACTAACCTGTTTTTATAAGCTGATCCCTGTGCGCCTTCCAATTCGGAAACCAGAATCAGCCAAATTGATCAGGGTATGTCACTAGTTGTCACGGACTGTCATTTGTTGCAGATTCTGGTGACATGCTTTGGGTCAGAGTCTCACTTTGTTTTGTGGGACTCAGCAGAATGAATTCCCTATACTTTGGGAAGGAGAGGGTTAATGCCAGGTTCTTTTCCAGCAGCTCCTGACTCCTGATTAGGTTACTCCAGTTGGGACCACACCCTGGTTCTATAAATACCCTCAACATCCACCAGAGGGAGCTAGTTATTTACTTTGCTATCATTGGAAAGCTGAGCCAGGAGGTGGATGGAGCTGTATAGGAACTTTCTCTCTCTCAGTAGTGCATAGGTGGCAGCATTGGTGTTTTTTGCTGCAGCACTCTCGGGTGTGTCTGGTTCTTGTATGAGAGTTTTCCCAGTTCTTTGTTTATTCCCCTCCTGTTGTGTTGTGTCCCCTCGTGCACTTGTTGAAGCTCCCAGGGTGTGTGGTTGCCGGGTGTGTTTATGTTGAACCCCTGTTTTTCCTTATTTGTTGGTGTAGGTTATCTTCTGTTCTTGCCCTTTTTCCCCGGGTGGTGGGTTGTGGAGGGGGGCTCTAACTTCATGGACAAGGACAAGAGATAGGGCTTAGGGTGGTAACCTGGACCTCCCTACCATCGAGGTACCTCCAGGGATAGGGTGAGCGCAGGGGCCCCAGCTTTAGGGCCAGTATAGGCTCTCCAGGCTCCACCTAAATGTTAGCCACAGTCATACCCATGACACTAGTGGGGGGCGCGTCTGCCTCTGTGTGGGTGACAGCTGTCTGAGCATGCATGCCTAGATCGCACTTCACTTTCCACTCTGCCTGCTTTAGAGTGCAGAGCTTTCATATGACAAGTGCTGCAATGTGCCAATCATTAGATAGTATATCACATCATATGATATGCAGATTGCAGTGCTTGTCACATGACAGCACTGCATTGTAAAACAGGCTTAGAAGAGAATGAAGTGTGAACTGGGCATGCATGATCAGACTGCTGTACCTTACAGGAAGGCAGCCCTGTGCTCTGCTCAGTTGGTCCAATTCCAGTCTCCAGACCAGAAGGATCAAAGCAAGAACATCAACATAGGAATATAGGAGCTGCAGAAAGATCAAATTACAGGACCAGGGTAAGTAGCAGAAGTACATTAGGAAAGTTTTAGTTAGGAATAGTTAGGACAAATAAAATGGGATCACATTAGTAATGGAGAATATCTTTAAGGCTCCTGGAGTTAAAATGCCTTGAATCTTAAGTCCCAATAAATAAAATGTACTAAACCCAAAGTTCCATACATAAATTGACAATATGATACAGCTATATAATTCTCATGTAGCACTGCTATTCATTATTCAATAATGCATATACAGTACATTATATCAGAGAAGAGAGCTGGTGGCTGTAGTTTCCTTCTTATTATGTATTATATTTTCAATTTAAAGCATAATAATTTAATTCTCTTTAGAACATGTCTGAGGTAAGTGCCCCCTGCAGCTAATATACTAACAATTCAACCTTAAAAAAAATAATCTTAAAAATATTTTCCATTTTCCATACAGTCTTCACTTATATAAAACAAAAAAAAAACGTAAAAGAGAGGCCTAAACTAGGAGGGCAAAACACACTGTCTAACAAATGTATTATCATTTATAATGATGACTATTATTATTTTTAGACATTTTTATTATACCCCTATACAGCTTGTATAGTATTAGAAACAAGCAGACGGGTAATGATACTAACATAAGCTTGAAGAATCCAAAAAACACACATTATCACTAATAATATGGCTAATAGAGTTGAGTGAGTATCTAACTATTTGTACTCACTGTACTCATAACGAGTACTGTCTAATTCTTGCGTACTCATTCCGAATAGCGTGCACAATGCAAGTCAATGGGGAAGAACTCGCAATGTAACGAGTAACCCGAATTCTGCACTAGTCACTACTCGCATGAATAGTGCGGCATTCGAGTTACTCATTCCATTGCGAGTTTTTCCCCAGTGACTTGCATTGCACACACTATTCGGAATGAATACATGAGTAGACAGTACTCGTTATGAGTATAGCGAGTACAAATAGTTAGCTACTCGCTCAACTCTAATGGCTAACCAACTGGACTTAGATTTTACATAGTTTTACGGATACATTCTCATGTTGCATTTTTGATGCTTCAAGTGTTGTGAGTTTTGGA